>NC_064009.1:1250000-2500000 GCF_932276165.1 Plutella xylostella | reverse complement strand
TGGTGTGCCCTTGTATGACTAACATGACCAACCTTGGCAGTAAACGTTCGTATGCATATGCCAAAATCACTGATGAATAGCGCACGTTACTCGATACCTTCTAATTAAGTCACTCATAATGATGGCTGATGATGATGGTGACCGTGCTAGCAATAGTGCAGGCGGTTCCGCGGAGCATAAAATCTCTTCCCAGACAGGGGGCGTTTGGATCTGGCAACCAGAACAGGAGTGCCAGGTGTGCGCAGCGATGCAGGTGGGACAACACAGCCGCCAGGGCAGGAGTACATGGCTGGGTCTATGCAGCGATGCAGGTAGCACAAACCGGTGGCCAGGGCCAGGACCGGGTGTACGCTGCGATGCAGGTGGCACAAAACGGTGGCAAGGGCCAGGACCGGGTGTACAGCCGCCGCCAGGGCAGGAGTGCATGGCTGGGTCTATGCAGCGATGCAGGTACCACAAACCGGTGGCCAGGGCCAGGACCGGGTGTACGCTGCGACGTAGGTGGCACGAGACGGCGGCCAGCGCAGGAGCACAGGGCCGGGTGTATGCTGCGATGCAGGTGGCACAAACCGGTGGCCAGGGCAGGAGCGCAGGGCCGGGTGTACGCTGCGATGCAGGTGGCACGAGACGGCGGCCAGCGTGGGAGCACAGGGCCGGGTGCAGGTTACACGAAACTTCAATTTCACCGAATCGGCCTGCCTACCCTCAGCGGGTAGGTACCGGCGGATCACATTACTCGCCGCACATGCCACAATGTCCCAACATACTGAAACTCGGAGCCACGTGCTTCCTGTAAAAAATCCTATGACAGTCCTGGAAAGCTCCTGTTTGTAAAGCCTTACATAAGCTATAATCAAGTGCATTATTGTAATAGCAAAGTTTTTATCAACTGTTTTCTAAAAATATTAGAAATTGAGGGTAGAAAAATATATTTTTATTATTTTTTCCTGTATAAAATTAACATATGCTTTACTTAAAACGGTCATTAATGTAAGTATCTAGCTCAAGCGCCACTAGTAGGACCGGAATATGTGATCAATCATCACCACGACTATTGAATCGGACCCTACTGCGTGGGATAAAAACCCCAAGCGCCAGAGCATTATGACCAGTGGCTGAGCTTTTAAAAGCAGTAAATAATAGCATTTTACTCACGGCTTATCAACTCAAACCTTCGTTGTGAAATCCTCAGCAATGGCTGCGTGCGCAGCAGCCGGCAGGTCCCGCTCCCCGACGTCACGTGTCGTGGCGGCCGCGCCCCGCGCCGCCTGGTCCGCATCACGCTACAGCTCCCGGCAGCGAGGACTCCGCAAATTCAATATTATATTTTTCCCCGTCGGAGCGAAGCCGACGAGAACCGTGGCTACATTGAGCCATTTTGCCGAAGTGTTCACTTCAAAAATCAAAAACCAACTGAGGCGCGCGGGCGACTCACTCTATTTATATAGGCACCCGCACCTTGCAAATTAAAGGTGGAGAGAAAAATGGACTTTATTTAACTGTCACTGTGACCCTTATGATGCCGAACACGGAGAAAGTCGAAACGCCATATCTCACAATGTTTAACTAGGTTTCAGATAGGCTCAGACTACATAATATCATGATGCCCTATTATGATTTTTCCGTTCAGGAGGAATTTTGTGCTTTTCTCACTGGAACTTACATTGTCCGTCAGTGGCTTTAGAAGATTCTTCATCATTCAGGTTGAGGCGATGCACGCTGCAGGAATGCACTTTTGGCGGCTATGCGATGTGGGGGGCGTTACAGTAACTCTTTGGTCTGAAAATTGAAAAGAAGCTTCGTTATCATCAATTAATAAATTACATAATTACAATGTAAACTCTACCAGATGTTTTAAAAGCCGAAAGGGATGCCCATTTTCGTCTTACAGTACCGTTTTTTCAATACCTGTATATACTTAATAATTATAGTTGTGAAGAATTTATATTTTGTGTTTAAGAAAGTAACAGTAATGTAAATTGGAAAGACATCGGAGAGGTTTCCTTAAGTGCAGTTGGTCCATAATAAGCTTACTGCCAGTTACTATCATAGGATTTTGACACATAAAAAGATTTTAACCAAATATTTATGTTTTTAGTTGGCAATATCATGATGCCCCATTATGATTTTTCCGTTTAGGAGTAATTTTGTGCTTTTCTCACTGGAACTTACATTGCTCGTGGTTTTAGAAGATTCTTCATCATTCAGGTTGAGGCGATGCACGCTGCAGGAATGCACTTTTGGCGGCTATGCGATGTGGGGGGCGTTACAGTAACTCTTTGGTCTGAAAATTTAAAAAAAGTTTCGTTATCATCAATAAATAAATTACATAATTACAATGTAAACTCTACCAGATGTTTTAAAAGCCGAAAGGGATTACCCTTCGTCGTTGTTTAGAATAGTCTATGGGTCACAACAACTATTTAATAGGTAATGGTATGGAACCCTTAGTGCGCGAGTCCGAATGGCAATTGGTTGTTTTTTAGTAATTATTTATGAAGGTGTAATGCTGTCATAGAAGGGGCTAGTTAACTTTATCCCTATGGAGTACTTAGAGGGGTAAGTACATTTGTAATATAGTTTTCATTAATGATCGATTACCTAACTAAGGCATTATACATATTAATTATTTTGTGTCTGAATATTCTAAGATAAAGGATTGGATACAATAACGAAATAGTTACACACCTAAAAAATATTATTTCGTGTTTTCTTAATTTTGGTTCTTTGAAGATTCAGCCCAACTGGTTTTTGTTTTTCGACGCATATTTGAGAATCAGCTTTCTGAAAAGTATTAACTTCATATGAGATATATCATGTACCTCCTGTAGGTTGGCTGGTAGAAAATGCTTTTAGCATTAAGTCCACCTTTTGTACACTTATATCTCATATTTGTGCAATAAAGTATTAAATAAATAAATAAATAAATAAATAAAGTACTGGCAATAGGTACTATTTTTTTGAACACGAAAACACATTACATATTTAATTTTATAAGTCCTTTAGCACCACCCGGAAGGAACGTGCAGGGTAACTGAAGTCTGACATAGATTGTAGTTAGTTATACCTATACATAATTAATAATAATACTATGTTCTGAGATAAAGAAACATTTGTTAAAAAAATATAGGACTTGGAAATAAAATAATGATTTTATTTGTAATTATTTAATAATTGATTGCTAAGTCCTGTATGCGTAAGCAAATATGTTTCTTCCTCAAATAGACCGATACGTCACTTAATCGCGGGACAATCGACTGTTGATGAACCGTTCAGAATCAGTTAATTTAGTATCTGAGATTAAAAAACTGACTTTAGGTGTACTCAAATTTCTTAATCGAATAGTCTTTATTGGTACCAACCAGCACTAATGACCATGAATAATTAAAGGCTCTATGTCAGGTTTCAGTGGTCTTGCCTGCGGACGTAGGACAAAATCCTCCCATCTAACTACTTCTACTTACTATTCTATGCCATAGTAAATAATGTACTCCCCGTTCGGAAAGGACCCTTCTACTAAAGCCCGATTTACATTTTAAAAAGTACAGTAGCGCAATTTCTATGAACTACTTATAATTTAAACTGTCAAACAACTAAACTCGCTCCAACTTATTTAAGTGCAAATCGTTCTTTACGGAGAAGAACGGGGGCAAGAAACTCCAGAGTCATCTTTTTTCAATTATAAAGCTACATAATTTGTATTAACAAATTTAATAAATAATAGTACATGATTATAATAAAAATACGTGTGTGTCTTGATGATAAATAAGGCATATAAAGCTTTTTTACTATATTACAGTCTAATAAAGATTAGCAAAATTACGAATTAAATTTTAAAAGCAATCCTAACTAATATTATAAATGCGAAAGTAACTGTGTCTGTCTGTCTGTCTGTCTGTCTGTCTGTCTGTCTGTCTGTTACTCTTTCACGCAAAAACTACTGAACGGATTTGAATGAAATTTGGTATACATATGGTCTAGACCCTGAGAAAGAACATAGGCTACTTTTTATCCCGGAATTCCCACGGGAAAACTTTTTAAGGCGAAGCGAAGCTCGCGGGAACAGCTAGTAATAAAATATTTGTGTAAGTATGTAGTAGTGATGTAACGAATATTCGCATTCGCATTCGCATTCGCGAATATTCGCATATTTTTGGATATTCGCATTCGCATTCGCATTCGCAAAATTTTGTGCGAATGTTTTGCGAATATCAGTATTCGAAAAAAGTATTTTAAAATAATGGTAGCTTAACAAAATCAAAATCCATTCGTCTATAACCTTTTATTACAAGTTATCCCCTTTATCACATTTCCAGTCTTTATCAATTGGTTTTCTTTTAAAACATCGGTATTGAAACTTTAGAAATATGTAGTTAATACAAGGTATGCCAAAAGTAATCACCCTATTGGAAGTTGCTCTCATTTGTACAAATGGCCGCCAATTTCAAATTTATTTTGATATTGGTGGACTAGACAAATGCAGAATACAAGTTCAGATGCCATGGAGTGATATACTCCTCAAGATCGCAGAATAATTGTGTATACTTATTCTGTTTTCGGAACGCCTTTTTTTCGTTTTATCTGTAATTTTTCCCTGCAAATTCACCTGATTTTGCCGTAGTTTATATACAAGGTGGGCCAAAAGTAATCACCCTATTGGAAGTTGCTCTCATTTGTACAAATGGCCGCCAATTTCAAAATTGTTTTGATATTGGTGGACTAGACAAATGCAGAATACAAGTTCAGAAGCCATGGAGTGATATACTCCTCAAGATCGCGGAATAATTGTGTATACTTATTCTGTTTTCGGGACGCCTTTTTTTCGTTTTATCTGTAATTTTTCCCTGAAAATTCACCCGATTTTGCCGTTTGAGACGGTTTTTCAGGGGTTTTTTGAAGACCCGTGTTTATGTGAATAAGCCCGTGTCTCTTTAAGCCCTCAAGGACAACATTCGACACGAGTGCGAGAATCTGTCGCCCGAAGTTCTCGCTGAAGTGATGAGAAATGCCATAAAAGGAGCCCGTATGGCAATCAATTGTGACGGTGCCCATTTGGCCGATATCATCTTTTAGACTTTACCAATAAAATTGTAAAGGTTCAAATAAACATAATCAAAAAATAAAATCCAACTATTTCATTTAGAAAAACAATGAGAGCCAAACAACATCGGATGACTTCTATTGGTCCACCTTGTAGTTTCATAAGACCTAAACATACACTCACGTGCAAAGAAACAGGTCCACTTAAAAATACAGGCACCAAATACTCTATTTTTTAAAACATTTAATAGAAATTTTTAATTCAATATTAACGTTTTTACTTGCTAATATTCTGATGCGTCGTTAAATGTATTTAAAAATTGCAGAAGTCGTTATTTAGTTTTTTTTTTGCGCTTAGGAGTAATTTGATGTTTTTCTTAGGTCCACTTGCGCAGACCTGGGTTAGCGAATTAACTCGGAGATATTTGACATAAGGAGGGTTAGATTATTAATTTGTCTTGCATCGCTGAAATATGAGCGCTAACCTTGGGATAAACTCTTAAATATTTAACCCCCCAATATGGGAGGGTTAAGACGCTAACCCGGCTTACGTCAAAAGAAAATGTTTTTATCAATATTCTTGTATTCGTTGGAAATGTTTGATTATGATGATTAACTCATCATTCTTATATTTTTCCACTATCTAGCAAAGTAGCAAATGGTCCCACTTGTGAAATTAAGAGCACGATGGTGTGGTTAAATACATATATGCTCACGACTATGACTGTAATGTAGTTATTCAGAGGTGACTCACCCACTTTTCGCTGTACATTTTTGTACTCACGTGATAGGTCGCGAGCCGTATCGCCGTTTTTGAAAGAGTACAATGCACTTTAGGGTACACATCTAGATCACGATGTTTTTTTCACCGTAAGAGCTATGGTATACATTTTTGGAGATATTGCGTAGAGTAGGTAGAAAATAATACTCAGAGTGGACAGAATAATAATAATTTATTTACAGAAAATAAGCCTACTTATACGCGCGGTGCTAACTTAAATACTCGTGGCGTTGGGAATGCACGGGGACTCGTTCCTTTTCTGCGCTGTCGGAGGCTCTTCTCTCCGAGCTGCCGCGGTGAAGGTGGTGGTCGCTGCTGCTGCTTGCTTGAGCTTGCTGAACAGTTATTTTCGGAACTCCCTCTTTGTTTCCAGAAACAGCTCTTTTCAGGGCTATCTTTGCGGTTATCTAAAGCATAACTTGCAACCGCGATGTGTTCAATAAAATCAATACTTGCTGATGTTATTGGTTGAGTATTGCTTGCTGGTACGGTTAGATTGAAGAGAGCTGCTTATGATAAGGTTCTTGAACGTTTTGTGGTACCTAAGTAGAATGTGTGGTAGTAAGTTGCCACACATTGTACTTAAATTCCAAAGAACTCATTGGTATGTCTGCGCTAGGATCCAAACACGCATCTTTTGTGTGAGAAGCGAGCGCTTACCCGACTGAGCTACCGCCGCTTCTTTTAAATTTTTTATCATTTTCGTAATGTATATCTACAAGGAAATCACAAATATGACACTTTGTATTGACAAAATACAAATTACTGACAGATTGCGAAAATGGAAATAAAGAGGGATAGTTTTATCCAAATACGTGAGATAGAAGACAATGTTTTTTTACGGCAATAGAAACTTGGTCCCTTTCAGCCTGGAACGGGACATAGATTCACAGAGTGCAAAAAGAAACGTCAGGTTAGCTAACTCAGGGTTATTTTCCATTAGCGCAATCAAAAGTCCGGGTTAAAATTTTACAAAGTTAACCCTGAGTTAGTTACCTCTGAGTTTATATTTTTAACCCTGTGATCCACGCAAGTGGGCCTTAATGGATCTTTTTCATTGCCCGTGAGTGTAAATAAACAAAAAAGCGTATTTTGACAGTATACATATAGTGTCAGAGCAAGACAGCCATACATTTAAATATGTTTAAATTCTTCGTATAAATAGCCCTCAGAAACTGCACACAGTCGTAATGTGTCGTAACTGTTACGGAGCTAAATAAAGTTTTTAAAAAAATGCGTCTAGTATTGTTTACTCTGATTCGGAATGCACCTAGAACGGAACGTACCACGTTCAGTACGAGACTGCTACAAAACCATACAAATAACGCCAAATTTGAACACAAACTGAATATTCGCATTCGCATTCGCGAATGTCGATTTCAGATATTCGCATTCGCATTCGCATTCGCGAATGTCCAAAAACACACATTCGTTACATCACTAGTATGTAGTGAGTGTTTGTGAACGTACATTTTATTTAAATGTGCTGACTGGGGACGTCATTAAGTTTAATTGGGTATACAAGCAGCTCGATCGGTATAAGAAATTAACACAACCATTTTCTGAATACTATTGCCGTTCCTGATATGAGAACGAATGCAATAATGATTAATGACGTAACAGTATACAAGAAAACCGAAGACCATTTCCCGGTTGTGCCAATGAGTGGAAGCACCAACAGCCAAGCATGAAAATGGATCGATAGAACAGATATCGGGAGCACCCTTGAACCGTGTAGTCAGTATTTGATCGAAGAACTGATTCTAGGTCCACCTTTATCGGAGCCACAATGGTGCCAACACTGTGACGCACAGGTCAAACACAAATATCCTCGGATATGGGCAATGGCGGGGTCGTGGTTTTTTCACAATTGTTTGTGTTCGTCGCAACGGCCGGCCAAGAGGCGGTGCCGGCATACCTACACCAGACGGTATCATGTACACCTACTATCTTCTGGGAACTTCGTGCACGAGTATCCTGCGCTGAACAGGCGGTGGCGTGGCCCAGGCACCCACCACGCTAGCGGGTGGCGCGTGGTGTAACTCAGGGGGGCTTGCCGTGTAACCGAGCGTCTATATACGCCAGTGCTGTCTGTCCCTTAAACTGTCTAATCTACTATAAATATGATATAGTATTTTTCAATAACTCAGGTAATTTATTTGTACATCACACATATTTGTCACGTATACACTGACTCATTACAAAATCTCAGAAACTGCATGGGGTTCCTTTTAGGACTTAGGTGCTGACTAAAACGGGATTTTGCGAAAATCAATCCCTATTTCGCAAAAATAAAAAAGCGGGGGTAAAAAGGGGTGTCAAAGTTTGTATGGAATTTCTAAAGTTTTAATAGTAGGGTTTTGGAATTTCGAACAAACGTAGCTTAGGTACCGTGGAGGTGGAGGTGCACTAAAAAAAGGTATTCCCGATTTTTTTAAGAAAAATCTAAACCGTTTACGCTAGAAGCTTGAAATTTGGCATGTAGATTGTAGGTAGGTATCTTAGTAAATTTAAAGTTACAACAGGAAATTCCTACGGGAACGGGAGTTTTAGAAAAAACATTTAGTGTGAAATAACGATAAATATTCCGTGAAAGTTGTTAGTAAGCTGTATGGTTTATTATACAACTTTAAGCCAAAACTAAACGGTTTTGATAAAACTCAAAGCATATCATGAAATATCATCAGAACATACAGGCTTATTTTTTTCGCAGAATTTCCACGGGAATATCTTTTAGAAGAAGGGAAGCTTGCGGGAAATGCTAATATAATGTAAATTGATCATTCTATTTTATTCTTTGTCGTGTAAGTACCTGCACCTGGCTCTCTCGAGATAGAACCCTTGTGCATATCCCCAAGGTCTAAACTGCCTTCCTAAGCTTGGACCATTTACCACTATGTTGGTCCACTGCGGGTTGGTGGGTTCACATATCTAGATGTGCTAAATCTAGATATGCAGGTTTCCTCACGATGTTTTCCTTCATCGTAAGAGCGATGGTATACATTGTACTTAAGTTAAAAGAACTCAACAGTGGAAGCGGGCGCTTACCCGAGTGAGCTACCACCGCTTTAAATTGATGATTTAAAGTTCATTAATTAAACTACATAAAACTGGATGACATACTATCGTTCACTACATAAGTACTACATTTTAAGGTTATTAAATTTATCGTGTATCATTATTATTAAATCCAGTATCTTGATTATCTTGAAAGACTGAAGGGGCGAAATAGGGTTTTAGAGTTAAAAATAATAAAGAGGGTGAATCGCGTATTCGAGAAGTGTCAAAATTGTGATCGCAGCACTGAACAGAAGTTGAGGTCAAATGAGGTCCGCTTCTTGGGAGGTGCCTACTTACACAGCGAACGTGTATAAATTTTTAGTATCTACACAATAATAATACTTTGTTCTATTTTCATATTTTCGGCCGAGCCACTCAATCGCGCGATGGCATAGATAATAATTTCAGACTAATTAAAGTAAGAATTAATTTTACAAGTTACCTACGAAAAAGAAAGATGAGATGATAATAATAATGTATTATGGTATGCCTATTTCGATAGTTAAGTACCTATATAATGTTCTAATAATGATTTGCCTTTTTATGTATTTTTTTATTATTTCGTATTTCATTTTTTTTGTCTTTTTATGTTTTTCACAGTTTTTTTTTCTTTTTTTATCTTTTTTATGCCAGTATATTTTTGTTCTTTTTATGTTTTTTTATATTTTTTTGTAGACAAACCATTATTTACATAAAATTGTACCAACCTACATGACCATACCATAAACAAAACATATTTTACTTAAATAGATTGCAAAAGTTGTATACAAATAAGTTTAAGAATGTCGTGAAAAAAATCTACTACCATTACCTATACCTATACTGCCATGTGAGCAACTTAGTTTCTGTTAAGAATCACTACCGTTAATTAGTACTTAAAATAAAATCAGTGAAACCATCCCGAAGAATTTGATGCCAGATTTGGTGAGACCCAATAGCTAATATCACGACCGATGATTGATGCCTTCGGATGCCGCCGAGCCTGCCGCCTTGCTTCTGGTGCTGGCGCCGAAGCTGCAGTGTGACTGCTGGTTGAAGTGTCCTTGTACTGGTTGGTCGTCGGTTTGATCATGTGAGCCTAGGCTGCCACCTCGGCCCTTGTAGTGACTGTGGGGTTCTCATCCAGTACTGCCTCAGTGTCAACTTCAACAGGAATGCGCCAGAAACTGCTGATCTTGAAGAGTCAGGGGTGTGAAGGGAAGATGCGCTGCCTGGGCTAGGTCATGAACATCCTGATGATGACTGATGATGGCTTGACTTTAAATTTCCGAAATTGGTCGTGTGGAATGTGTGTCGTACAACAAGCTTCACGCAGTGGATGTTGTATCAAAGTTGGAGACCATCATGTTATGGTTCAACGTGGATGGATCTTCACCATCATCCTTTAATGCCTTCACCATCATCCTTTAATGGCATTCTGGCGGGCTCGGCATCCATCTTTTCTTCTTTTGTATGGCGACACTGCAGGCGCAGAATTAGCAGTACGGTCTTCTGGAAGTTGTGATAGTGCCGCGCGAGCTTCTCGAGTCTCACCTTCTTAGTGATAAATTGAAATTCCCGAAAACTTTTTACAAATTTATTTTAAAATAATAGTGCTTATGGCATTAGTACTAAGTGAAAGTTGAGACATTGGAGAAATTTAAAGGCATGAACGGTGGTTTATCGAAAAAAACTGTGACTTGAAATGTACTCAGAAAGAGTCATTTATAACTTTGCTATTTAAAGAAAGTTAAAAGACATCTGAGTCATTTAAGTCGCAATACCTATTGAAATATGTTAAGACGAGGACACGTCGCGAACGGCGCGGCATTTCGGTTATTTTTCATACAAAATGAATAGAAGTATTGCGAGTCAACGCAAACAGAAAGAACGGGGCGCGAACGCGAACGGGGTGAGAAGACACGACGCTTCTATACATTTTGTAAGGAAATTAATCGAAAGGGCGCGCTTGTCTGCGACGCGTTATCGTCATAAGTCTTGTATGTGTGTTTTATTTTTAAAAGGATGGATGACGGAGGTCATAGAAAGTATCAGAAAGAGTCATTTATAATTTTGCTACTAAAAGAAAATTAAAAGACATCTGATATAACAGGAGGCTATAGTTGGATTGATACTCATAGTTACGTGCACCGTGATGCGATTTTTCCCCGAATGACTATATGATTATATTAATAAGTTAAAACAGTCTTAAGTATAATAATAATAATTAATTTACAATATTGACATGTTATCTAATACACGTCCACTGGAGGTAGACACCTACCAAGGATTATCTCAATACTCTGATCAGAACTTGAGCGAAACAAAATAGGTACGTTCCTATATACTTTTTAAATGTTGTTTTGATAACTGTGGAATATAGTAGTTGTGTAGTGAAATAATTATGTTCAGACAGAATTGCCATTCCGGTTACGAAACCGACAAACTAAGGTAATGATAGTATGTCTTCCAGTTAGATGTAAGTTTCGCCAAAGAAGTAATGCACTAAAAATAACATGAAGCGACATGATATATGTATGTAACTATACAAATAAATTACCTGAAAAATACTATAATATATCATATTTATAGTAGATTAGACAGTTTAAGGGACAGACACTGGCGTATATAGACGCTCGGTTACACGCCAAGCCCCCCTGAGCTACACCACGCGCCACCCGCTAGCGTGGTGGGTGCCTGGGCCACGCCACCGCCTGTTCACCGCAGGACACTCGTGCACGAAGTTCCCAGAAGATAGTAGGTGTACATGATACCGTCAGATGTAGGTATGCCGGCACCGCCCCTTGGCCGGCCGTTGCGATGACCACAAACAATTGTGAGCCAACACACGCTCCCGTCTCTGCCCATATCTGTGAATAAATGCATTTGACCTATGCACCCCAGTATCGACACCTTTGCGTCTCTGACAATGATGGCCCAGAACAGCTCAACGAATCAAAACCAACTCACACGATCCTCAGATACACCCGACACTGAACTATGATTCATCGTCATGAATGACTATTAGCACTTGCACAGACTGGCCCAACAGGGAAAGTGGGTCTCCGAAGTTCATGCATACCGAACATCGTCAATCGATGATTGCAATCATTACCATATCGAGAAGTGCAATGATTCAAAAAATGGATTATGAAAATTTCTTCACCGAGAGCTTTAGTATAGCCAATTATACTCAAATTAGCACCCTGCAGTAATTTAAACAAAATGTACATTCAATGTAGGTAAGTATGTGTACATATTATTATTTACAGAATATCAATAAAAAATATATAATTCGCACCCATATTCCAATACCGTCATTATACAAAATTTTCAATAAAATTAATGAGTTACTGCAATATAAAAATATTTGGATTCCGCGTCGAATCCAAATCGTCACTATACCAAAAGTTACTAAATGTTGACGGTGTTGGAATAAGGGTGCGAATTATATACCTACATAGCGTTGTAAAAAAAAGCCCGCATAAATTTAAATAATTGAGCAGTGTATTTGTAGAGTGTAAAAATATTTGGCATAATTTACATCTTAATCTAAAGCAATAAATAAACGGGTCAAAAAGACAATATGCAACCATGATTTAAATTGATTTTATTTACATAATAATAATTTCACGAACAAAATTGATTTAACTACCCGCCAAATAGAGGTGAGAGAAGTCGCTTAATTACATTCTACCTAATAACTCAGGGAATACTACATTGTTAACGTACGGGTGATTATTAACGACACGATCACGGTTAATAAGAATAGTTAGATCGTTTCGATTTCGTACACGACCTAGCGCGACATAAAGTTGTCCGTGGCTGAATACGTCCGACCTAAGATCAACTCCCACACGGTTGATAGTCTGTCCTTGACTCTTGTGTATAGTCATGGCGTAGCAAACTTGCAACGGAAACTGACGACGTAACATTTCTATGGGGCTATTCGTAGCGATAGGCGCTTTAAATGAAATTCGCGGAATAAAATATAACTCATGTTCATTAGGTTTCCGCACAGTTATTAGACGGGGAGACGCAGCTACTACTATTACTTTAGTGCCGTTCACTAAACGATCCGAAAAACTTAAATTACGCATGACCATGCAAACGCTACCTATCTTTAATTGCAGGTCATGTTCCGGTATTCCTTTGGGCTGCGCTTTGTTCAACGTATCCGTACCTAAAAATATTTCGTCGGCATTGTCCGCAACGGTTTTATCGACTGAAAAGAAATGCAGCAGTTCTCCGGAAACCCTATTTAGTACTATATTATTAATTTCTCTAACGCCGTTATTATGTGTACACAGTATCGCTCGCTGACAACAGATATCTGGGTCATTGAGGCATTCAGTTGGGAATACAGAATCAATAAAAAAATATACTTCTGTGACATAATTTACGTTAGAGACATTTATCAAATTGGTGATGTTGCGGCCTGAATCTATAGGTTCTGACTGAATATTATTAGATCCGATATTTAATAAAAATTCTGAAAATTCCGGGTCATCTCTACTCCGCTGAGCGGTTGATAGGGCAAAACATTTTAACTGGGGCCAAATATGAGAGGACTTTAATGAACAATTAATTACGTCTGCGTTACTTCTAGCGTTTGTTACTACTGGTGGGATCTGACGGAAATCTCCCGCAAAAATAATGACCTTCCCGCCGAAAAGTCTATCAGACTTCATTAAATCCCGTAAAGAGCGATCTAATAAATGCACGAGATATTTGTGTGCCATAGGGGCTTCGTCGTAGATTATTACTGACGCATGATAAATAAGCTCTGCTCTCTGAGTGCCGTTCGTAATATTCCAATATCCTAAATCGTCCACAATGTCTAAAGGAAATTTAAACATGCTATGTGCTGTTGTCCCGCCTACGTAATTTTGCGCCGCTATGCCGGACGTTGCGGTACACAACACTACGCCCCCTAATGAGCCACGGACATGAGACGCGACCACGTTTAATAACAGGGTCTTTCCTGTTCCTGCAGGCCCATCAACGAAAATCGCATTGTTATTCGTTGAATGATAGACTGGGTCTTTTAACAGTTGATCAACGTAATCGAATATTTCGCGTTGATCTTGCGATAAGACAGGCAACCAACGTTCGACGAAAGCACTGAGTTGAACTGTGCTGAATTCACTCGTCTGTTCACGAATTAATTCAGTCGTGTCATCTGGAACATCCGGAAGTCCCTGTGCCACAAGATTGGTGCCGTGTTTTCGCAAAAGTCTATCGATTTGTACTAATGCTAACTTGTAAGCTCTTTCGGTGTCGTTGGGGCATCGTTCAATGAAATCTTCACAAATAAGATTTTTCGATGTTTCCCACAAAAGAGCCGCAGGAGCTCCATTAACGGCCAGTAGCACGAAAAAGCTGCGTAACCGGGGACCGGTAAAAAATGTGGCAGCTTCTTGTATGGCTCGTTGGTATTCCTGCTCATCGTTGGCAATACCTACATTCTTTGCGACTTCCTGGAACGTTTTACAATCTGGACCCCCAAAATTGAGCAAATCGTTATATCCCCGACACGGGTATAAAGCCAAAAGCATACGCAGGTAAAACTGCTCACCTCTATTTGGTGCAACCCAAAACAAACGCGTTACATTTTCTCCGCGCTGCCGTTTAGTAATAAACTTATTCATGATTTCGTGAACTTCCACCCTATTTGATTTTGGCCTTTGCGTGTGGACAATATACCGTTCATAAAAGTCTAGATACGTGAGATTGTCGAATTCTGGACCGGTCGGACGCGCGAAATATAGCATCAACGTGGAACATGAATTGTCGGCCGCGTCACTTGCAGCATTCGCTCTAAAAACTACGTTATGCGCCCCTTCAAGGTGAACCGTCAGTTGTTGGACAGTGGGCTCGCGAGCTGTAATGTCGAATTCGAAAATCCGCCACGCCGCGTCACAAGACCCTATGTACCGTTTTGTCACGTAATTCTCGACCTCATCATTTTGATCACCGGTGACCATAGCTACGCGCGTTTCATCTTTGCCCTTCGTTATATATTTAAATAAATACTTAATAACTTTATGCGCGGAGGAGACCTCTAAATTAGCATGACAGTCATACTTGAGGAGGATGGCAGCGTTGTAAGGTACTACCCACAAATCACTCACTTCTACTGGCCGGTTACGAAACCTTATAGTACCGCTATTGTTGGCATCTCTACGAAGACGTACAAACCCTTTATCGTCTGTATATGTTACGTCTGTAGCATTTTTGGGGAAAAACTTGGAGCATTTACTTTTTTCATTATCCCAGCAAGGTAGGTCTGTTCTGTGAGGAGGTCCACAGGGTCCGTGGATCATGTGATTTAAAACTGCCTGTCGCAATCTACCTTCGGCTTCGTCCGCGGATGGTATATCTGCCCTGACAAATTTATCGATATCGGTGTTTTGAATTGGTCCGCCACCATCAACGCGGAAACAAATATGGGCATGTGGCAGACCACGCTTTTGAAATTCAATGACGTGTATGATGTATGTGCATTTGCCAAACCAAGTACCGGACCGTATGTCCCTCAACAACTGTGTTAATTTTAAGTTAAATACTCTCGCACACAAGCTTGGATAAGGTTTTTGGCCTGGTGCAAGAGATTTTTGAATTTCTGACCATTTTGGGTTACAAGTTACTGTTAAAAAGAATGATGGTGTGCCTAGCCGGTTTACAATTGCAATAGCGTCCATATATTTGGTTTTCATGTAACGTGGCCCGCCAGTAAAAGTGTTGGGTAGATAAACACGTCCCGGTACGATACCACCCTCCCCCTGTACGGTTTCATCGCCTACAAATTCGCGTTCATTGTTCCTAATTTCATTAAACGGGGCTGATCTTAGCAAGTCGGTTTTATTTTGAATATTTAATATATATCTAAGCCGTTCTTCTTCAACACGACAATACATATCGACTACCCATTCTTCTGATAATCTACCGTAATCAACAAAACGCGCTTCAGACAAAAGTAAGCAACGTACGTATTTATTTTGAGAAAGCTTTGATCCGTCGTTTGTCTGTTTGTTAATGGTCCAACCGGGAGTTCCGTGAGGGTACAACAGCGGGTATTGAAATGATTCATATAACGGGTTAAAATAATCTACCTGATGAGGTCTCCTGTTTCCGATTTTCCAAATTGCTATACAACGCGGACTAAACTCTTCCCTTTCTGTGCTAATGATCGCGGCGATTTCATTACCTAAAGGCATATCTCCGAGGATGTTACCGTGAGTTCGACGCGACGTGGCTTCAAACCGAAGGTACGCGTCATCAGATGTTTCACGAGCGAGTTGTTTAAAGCAATCTATGTACGGGTTGACACTATGCATAAAATTATTTATTTCAGTCACAGTCTGTCGGTCGAGTCTTTGTCCGCTAGCTATTCTCTGACGTTCCTCATGATCTTCGATGTATAGACCGATAGGATTTTGCGTGTCTCTATATCCTAAATCAAATACACGGTGGTAGATCCGACCTTGGATTTTGACGAATGCTAAACCACTATCGGGATTTTGAAAACCATGAGACACGCCTAGAGCACTAAATGCAAATAAATTGTTGTATGCTCGCGGTCTGTCATTAAATGGCCGGCCATCATAAAAGTTTTCGGTCAAAGGTGGGAAATTCTGAACGTTATACTTCCCACGGCCACAACACCATTGAGTTCGGGCTTTTTCTTCAAAAAATAATGTTGCATTGCAATGTGAACACCGATACGCATCATGTTCCTTCAGTGATTGCCTCTTCAAACTAAATAATGGCACGGTGTTGAGATCGTCACCGCTTCGAACGGCAATCAAAGATTTAGAAACCCGTAAGCTTTCATCTACGTTCCGAACTGCGTTATACCGTTGGCTAGCTAACCTGTTAATTTCTGGATTATTCTGTGAGTAACGCTGGACGGCTTCCCTATTAACTTCCGGATTTGCTCGCGTGTAACGCTCTACCGCCTCTCTGTTAACGGTTGGATTGGCCTGACTATAACGCTGAACTGATTTTCTATGAATTTCTGGATGTGACGCTGCGTATTTATTAACTGCTACTAAATGTGGATTCGATACAGTTTTTTTTGGGCCCTTACAAATCTTTTTTGGTCGTCCACGAACGTTTATTAATTTATCTTCTACAACGGCAGCGGCAGTTCGTTCTATAATAACGACTGGGTTCATTGATAATTTAGGATCAACCGCAACGGTATCGATTTTTCTCTTTAAACTAATCTCGGGTAATCTCGTCAATAATACAATCGGATTTAAATTACGCGGTAAATACTTGATAACGGTTAACTTATGAATGTCATACTGGTTTACTCCCTGAAAACTACAGTTACCTAATAATAATCTGGCGAGAGACAGAGAATCGTGACATCTAAATAACCGGGCGACGTTCAAAGTGTTGTTGTTCGTATTGTACAGCCCTGTGGGATCGACACCGTGACTATTAAATAAATAATATTCATTCCTAAAACGCCAAAACGATACCGTTTGATGTTGCCCAGTAAATAAATAGCTGGTTGTATCATCTTCTGATTCGTTACAAAACAAATCGCGAATCAAAAAATTGTTCAATTCTTGCAAAAAATGATCTAAATCGCACATTTGGGAAGGATACAACGCACTATAACTATATGTAACAGATATGTCTACATCGAAATTTGGAACCTTTATATGGGTAGGTAAATCTTCGGGGCAAATGAATCTTTCTCCCTCTGGTCGAGGTACTACTGGATACAAAGCGTGTCCAGCATCAAGGATATTGTCCATGTCAGTCTGTTGGAATATTTGTCGCTTTTTGATTACGGATATTACAGATGCACAAGTAGACATGGCCACACATTGAGCTCCTTGACCCTCACCTGCAAACCTCGGCCCGCCCTGGTGCGTAGACGCCGCCGCCACGCAGCTCACCCCGTCGATCCCGCCGTCGCTGGCCGGGCCGAGGCTCTCTCCCACCTTGGACGAGGTGGGCTGCGCCGTCGTCGTCGTGCTGCGACGACCGCGACGAATCTTCTTGGGACGTCCCGCACTGCGTTGCATTTTGTTTGTAGTCTGAAATTATTATTTTTGGCATGTTTATACGTAGTATATATATATTTATATATAATATACTTAATACATTATGTATAACACTACACTGCGTCCTGCCAGTGATGACGTATGGTGCAGAGACGTGGACACTGACGGTAGGACTGGTCCACCGATTTAAAGTCGCTCAGCGTGCTATGGAGAGAGCTATGCTTGGGGTTTCTCTGATGGATCGTATCAGAAATGAGGTTATCCGTCAGAGGACTAAGGTTACCGACATAGCTGTCAAAATATGCAAGCTGAAGTGGCAGTGGGCTGGTCATATCTGCCGAAGAACCGATAACCGTTGGGGTAGACGAGTTCTCGAGTGGAGACCACGAACAGGCAAACGCAGCGTGGGACGCCCTCCTGCCCGCTGGACTGACGACCTTAGGCGGGTGGCGGGTAGTGGTTGGATGAGGAAGGCCGAGGACCGAGTGTTGTGGCGCTCCTTGGGAGAGGCCTATGTCCAGCAGTGGATGATTATTGGCTGATGATGATGATGATGATGAACACTACAATGATTAATAATAAAAAATGAAATAAAAAACGTTGAAGTTGTTAGTTGAGGAATTGAGAATACTTCATATTATACCTTCATAAAAAAATATTAGAGCAAATGTAAGGACAGTGAGAATTTTAGCTTTGAAGTGTTGATTCTACACAAATAATAAATCAATCCCAGTAACACAGTCATAATTTATAAAATTGTTTTCTTAAGGGTGTAATTTATCAGTGAAGATTTTAGAAGAAATATTGTTGATAATAAAAACAATAATCAATTGTAAAAATAATTAGAAATTATTTCTATTGGTAGATCAACCAGTCATAAGAAGTTCACTGATAAATTACACCCTTAAGAAAACAATTTGATAAATTATGACTGTGTTACTGGGATTGATTTATTTGGCCGCTATGTTCTTTGAGAACGCCAGTTAAATCTGCCTAGAAAAAATATGTATAACGGAATGTATTTGTGTCAGAGCTCAGAGTGTGTCAGAGAAGTTCTACTTGTCACCTGTCAGTTGTCATTGTTCTATCAAAGTGAAATAATCTCAATTTGTTTAGCTTATACAAATACATAAAAAATATTTTGTTTTTATCTAATTGTAAAAGTAAGTGAAATCTTCTAACAGTTTCAAATAATTGGTTTTGTTCTGCCGATAAGACATGATAATCATCTAATAAGGAAAAGGCTAGGAAGAAGAAGAATCATCTATCAAGGCAATATTTATTTTAATACTTAGCAACCTACATAAGACCAGTTGGACCATAGAACCTGCATCAAATGGTGAACGTCTGATGAACTAATGTGATGACTAAAAACCTGAGAGCAAGATTGAGTGTTCCTGGGATTCCCTTGAACTAATGTGATGACTATAAACCTGAGGTCAAGATTATGAGTGTTGTTGGGAATCTATTTAAAAATGTGAAGATTAAGTATAGTTTCTTATTATTAACAACCAGTATTCAAATGAAGAAAAATAAAAATTGCTAAATAAATTTATCATTTTCATTTATCAGCTGATTAATTTATGGTAGAACTATATGATTTTTTTATAACTATTCTGTTTCTGCATGTTAATAATTTTGTTTAATTTTATTCAATGTAGGTACCATACTGTAAACAAAACATGAGTATCGGCCCGGGTTCATGATATCACCAGAAATTGAATTTTAAGTATAAATTCATTATATGAATTGAAAACATTTCACAACATATTTAATTAAATAAGTATTGTATTCTATTCTATTCTATTCTCTGTGGGGGTGTAAGTACCTGCACCTGGCTCTCTCGAGTGGAACCTTTGTGCATATCCCCAAGGTCTAAACTGCCTTCCTTAGCTTGGACCATTTCCCACCACGCTGGTCCACTGCGGGTTGGTGGGTTCACATATCTAGATGTGCTAGATCTAGATATGCAGGTTTCCTCACGATGTTTTCCTTCACCGTAAGAGCTATGGTATACATTGTACTTAAGTTAAAAGAACTCATTGGTACATGTCAGCGCCGGGATTCGAACCCGCATCTCTTGATTAAGAAGCGGGCGCTCACCCGACTGAGCTACCACCGCTAATGAAATAAGTAATTTATTTATTTAATCTATTCATTTATGAATAAATTTCAGTAAATTTCAGGTACTTCTACTATATTTAGTTTGGAACATTAACTATATTCCATTCTAACAGGAAAATTATTAGGAATGAACACAGTTAGTGAATGAATGAAATAATAAGTTGGGATTATCTGGATTTAGAATTTTATGTCTTATTTTAATTGACGAATTAGTAATTAACTTATTTAAAGTCCTATAATGAAAGTTATCAGAGGTGGTAGCTAGCCTGCCTCTCACATCAGAGATTTGGATTTAATTCCTGACAGGATGAGAAATGGTCCATGGTTAGTAATGGAGTTAACTTGGAGATATGCATAATAATTGCACAAAGATTACATTCAAGTTAGTCACATGCAGACACTGACACCGCACAGAGAGAAAATAATAGATGTAAGTATTAATAAATTTAAAAGGTTTGTGTAGTGATCTCAAAGAGGTTTCCAATTTTTGAGTTAACTACTTATATCCCACTTAGTAACTCATTGATGACCCATAAGTAAACCAGAAACATGACCATTAGTAAACCAGAAACAATAGATTTTGTATTACAGGCAACCAGATTAACTCCAAGGATAAGCCTACAACTTTTACAACATCGTTATACCTAGTTTATTGCTCATAATTTAATGTTAGTTGTTTAAGCTATTGGTATTCCAATTTAAAAAAATAAAATAAAACTTTAATAAGTATATATTATTTCCAACAGACAACTTTAGCAAGGAGTTATGGATATTGAGGTGCCCGAAAGGAGTCTGAATTTAAGTGCTACACGATTAATCTGACGCTGATCTGTCTAGCTAATCTTTTCACCGCATTAGCGTCGTTAGCATCATGACGCCATTTTAGATAAGTAGCCTAGGTTTTTTCAAATTAGTGTTAGTACGTACTTACTTAACATTTAGCACAATAAACCTTCCATATAAATGTTGTAAATTTGTTAAAATGTACATATTTTCACTTTATCTAGGAACGGAAAAGATTCCTGACATCTAAAGAAATTTCACTGTTTCCACTATGTCTATTTTAGGTGAATAGTAATAAAAATATATATTTTAATTGCACATTGGATTGATACTTTGATATTTGATACTTCTATATGATGAAGCGTCCGTAGTCGAGCGGGCCTCAGTGATCGTAACTGATCGCTGAGGTTAAGCAACAACTGACACGGTCAGCCATTGGATGGGTGACCAATTTCAAGTGGTGCTTTTCTGGACGCTTCCGTGCTTCGGACGGCACGTTAAGCCGTGGGTCCCGGTTGCTGCTTCGGCAGCAGTCGTTAAGCCTAGTCTAGAGGCCTTCGGGCGGCTTGAAAACATCTGACAGTCGGGTTGCCCACTTACCCGACAACTCTCTCAGCACAAGCTTGCTTGTGTTGGGGTCCACCAACCCGCACTTGGCCAGCGTGGTGGACTAGGCCTAAACCCTTCCTTCATTGGAAGGAGACCCGTGCCTCAGCAGTGGGGACGTAATGGGTCGTGATGATGATATGATTAAATCATAATTAAAGAAACATTAATGGAATATTAAGAAAATTTACAAATATTGATGCACTCACCTGAAACTCAAAGCAAAAAGTGTCAAACAAATTTTTCACTTTTAACTTTTTTTCTAACATATTGGCGGCAAAGTTTTGTTTCTTGTAAAGATTAACTTAAAAAAAATGCCCTTCTGCGGTGGCTATAACAAGACAACATTACTTGATACTCTTTATTTGACATAGACACCAGCGCCCTCGTTAAAAAGGATAAAAAACAGTGGTTGTTCATGAAACACTTATACTTTTTTTATGCAAAAACCATAGACAATGTTTTAAAAGAAATATTTTTTAAAATTGATTCCAGACTCTCGTCTAACATTTTCATGATTTATTATTAAAAAGAACTATTTAGGTATCTTTCATATCGTGTTAGTAAAGTTAGTAATGAAATACGATTCTAATTTGAAATCCCACGAGCCATCTTTTTAATAAGAATAATTTTATCGTATTGGTTTCGCTTTGTGCATGGTTTGCTTTAAGCTGCGTACAGACCGGCCCAACGAACTCCCAACGATGGATATTTATCATACATAATAATACAGGGCAGGTCTGAGGTAAAAAAACAGTGGTTGTTCATGAAACACTTATATTTTTTTAATGCAAAAACCATAGACAATGATTTCAAAAAAATACTTTTTAAGTTCATTCCAGACTCTCGCTCGTCTAACATTGTACAGATTTATTATTAAAAAGAACTATTTAGGCATCTTTCATATCGTGTTAGTAAAGTTAGTAATGAAATACGATCCTAAGCGCAAGAATCTGCCACGAGCTATCTTTTAAATAAGAATAATTTTATCGTATTGGTTTCGCTTTGTGCGTGGTTTGCTTTAAGCTGCGTACAGACCGGCCCAACGAACGCCCAGCGATGGATATTTATCATACATAATACAGGGCAGATTGCAGCAACGAAGGTCAACGAAACCGCCGGTCTGTACGCAGCTTTTGGCAAACAAGTGTACCTAACTAATATTTCCATTCCACTTGGCTATTCTTATTTGCTTGTTATCGAACACTACCATATCGTGTGTGGTCAGTATACATGTTATATTCCCCAAAATGATTGCCGAATTCGCCTATATTTTTGGTATTTGGCAAATACATCAAACATCCAAAACAAATACGAATAGCCAAGTGTGGTGCCAGCATAAGATGCTGCTTCTGACATCTTAAGTGAGTGTCGAAACGAACTCGAATGTAGAAAAATAGGGAAGGTTGGCTTGGTTGTCGCCACCGCCGCCGTACCCATAGAGAAAATAACACTACGTGCCGTGCCGTGTCGGTCGCCTCGACTACGATTCTGCTGTTTGATCCCTGTTGGTTTTTGATATTTTAAGTTTTTTTCGATTTCAAATTACCATTCGATATTGTGAATTAAACAACAATAATAATTACAGCAGTAGAGCGAGTTCTTCAATGTTTACCACCATGTTTTTGGGTTTCCTTTTAGTTGTAACTCCTTATTCTGATGATAATTTAATTATCTGCAAGAATGACAGATCGGATGATCTGTGGTATCGATTTCCGATGATTTCTGACGTTTCCGACCATTTCCGACGGATACCACAGATTCTTTTTTGTAGACATAAAACTGATAAAACGAAAAACGTAGATTTTGGGAACTGGGAAAGTGGGAATATTTAATACATTTTTAATAGGTAAAGGTACTAACATCTTGCATATATCTTGACTGTAATTAAAATAATGAGTGTCACTAACTATCGACCTATCTACTACTTACCTGCTGATTGGAAAACTGAAAGATTAATCTAAGATAAAATATAAAATAAGGTAGAACTTGATGTTTACCTGCAACAGGAACAATATACAATTTTCGAAAACTGCTGAAAGATGAGAGCCTACCTGACAAATTAGATGAGATCACAAAGAGAGTGTGAGTGAACACTTAGCCAAGAAGTGCCACAGCCAACCTACCAATAGTGATTAATTTATTATTTTATGAACCTAATGAACAATCAATCAAGGGCAATTCTACAAAAGTATACTTACTACTAAAGAGAAACATTAATGGTTAAGTAGTTGCCAAATTCTGGAAAGGAGTACCACTAATGTGTTTATGAAGTTAACTTGTACAGAGGAAAGAAAAACAATTAATTATAATTCAAAGTTGCTTTATAACAGCCTATGTAACAATAAACTGATTGGATTATCAAGAGTAATTAAATTATTAATTTTATGTAGGTGTCAAAATGGGTTCAATAATAATAATTTGATGAGTTAAATAAATCTTTAATCAAGAAATTAATCATTGTTTGATTTCTAATCCAATACAATAATCTAGTGACTATATCCCATTCCACGGGGAAAGACATTTGATACAAACAAAAACTACAGTTATTCGAATGTAATAAGGGTTCTGTCTGATGTCTTTCCTAGGGCTGATATTTCAATAGCCAGATAAATGTTATCTGACTAATAAAATAGCTGTGTCACAGTTTAATACAAACATTCACACAGGACAGTATGAGAATTATTCTCCTGATAACTTTTATCTGGCTATTGAAAAATCAGCCCTAATTTGGTTTAATTTAGACACAGTTTATATTATAGATTAGATTATGAGGAAGTCATAGTTTTATTATAGGTAGGTAAAAAACTACTACACTATGACCTGCATAGTTATAGTCTTACTAACTAAAAAAAATATACTTACATAGTATGTCTCTTGTGTGGAGAATATTTAAAACATTTATCTACCTACTAAGGTAATTGTTGTTAAGACCAAATCAGTTAGTAAACCTTGAAGTAGGTATGTACATATATCCAGGGATGAATATTGAATAAGTAATAAGATGGGTGTCTAACTAAAATCTACCTTGAATGTTATGATCACTGTAATTAACTAAGATTGGATCAATTATATAATGGATTTGGCATACCTATCATTTGAAAGGCATATTAAGATAACATTGATATTTTTTTTCCATGTTTTTAGAGAAATTTATTTACTCCCCAAAAGTGCAGAGTTTTAATTTTTATTAAAAAAAACATGCATTCATCTACACAAATGCGCCATATACCTTAAAAAATCTGTCCGGCCACTTACAAGTGGGGAGTTTTTATTTTAAATATTAATTGTTTGTATTTATCTACACAAATGCGCCATATACCATAAATCTGTCTGACCACTTCAACGGGGTGAAATTGCAAATGTTGGTAATTTTTTCTACGTTTTAGGGAAAATTCGATTTTTTTCCCTTAAAGTGGGGAGTTTTTATTATTAATTAAAAATCTATGCATTTAACTACACAAACGCGCTATACATTCGAATCCCCTCAGACCATCTTAAAGGGATAAAATTGGATATTTATGTAAAAAAATTCCCATGTTTTAGGGAAATTTTGTTTTTTCCCTATAAATGGGCAGTTTTTATTTCATAGAAAAATTAAACGTACCTAAACACACAAACGCGCTCTACAAGTCAAAACTGTCAGACCACTCAATACAGGTGAAATAGCCTTAAAACATGTAAAATTTCTCTTTTACAAATTGGCTGCCACTTCATCCGCCATTTTTATTTTTGCAGTTTTCGGAATTTTCCCATAAATTTCACCATATATCCAACCATATACAAAGAAAAATATCACCCCACCTCCCCCTCTTCTGGGAGATCAATTCACCTCAACTTGAATCGACGTCGAACTTTTTCAAAAATATAATCTCCCGTATATCTCAGGGTTGCCAGCCGAAAGTGATAAAAATAGTCAAATGTCATTAGTATGAGCCTTTCTGACTAAACTGCATCATTTTTTAAAATCCAAAACGGTTATTTCTATTTTTCAGGTTTTTGGGGAAAATCTCAAAATTTTCCCTAAAAATGGGGAAATTTTATTTAACAGGTATAGTCTACCCTACAAACTACACAAATGCGCGATACAAGACAAATCTCCCCAACCACTCTAAACATGTAAAAAAACCAATCAAAAATCGTGAAAAAAAGTCACTTTTACAAAATGGCCGCCAAAGCAGTCCGCCATTTTGTTTTTTCAACTTTTCGGAATTTTCCCATAAACTGCACCATACAACCGACCGTGTACAAAAAAAATCATCACCCCACCTGCCTCCCTTCTGGGAGATCAATTCACCTCAAGTTGGGTCGACGTAAAAAAATCCGAAAAAATATAATCTCGCCTATCACCCAGGGTTGCCAGTCGAAAGTAATAAAAATGGTCAAATGTCATTAGTGCGGGTCTTTCCGACAAAACTGCATCAAATTTTAAAATCAAAAGTGGCCATTTCTACTTTTCATGTTTTTGGGGAAAATCTCGAAATTTACCCTAAAAATGGGGAAAATTCTTTCACATGGCAACTCTACTCGTCAAACTTCACAACCGCTCCATACAAGTCAAACTTGTCAAATGCCTCGAACACAATAAAAAAATGCTTTGAAAATCCCCGAAAAAACACGTTTTTATAAAAAAATCTCCCCTCCCCCCGCAATTAAAAAAAAATCATTTTTTGGAATTTTCTCATAAATTTCATCATGTGCCCCACCGTTTACAAAAAACATCATCCCCCCACCTCCCCCCCTTCCGGGAGATCAATTCACCTCAAGTCGGGTCTGACACGCCCTAAACTTTACGTCACTACAACTCGGCCGCCATTTTGTTTTTTTATTTTTTTATATTTTTTTTATAATCTGTCAGACATTCTTAATACACCCTCGAAATATGAAAAAATGTATGGTCACCAAAATGGAGGAACAAAAAAAATTTTTTTTTTTTACAACTTTTTTTAAAAAGTCGAGGTTTTTCTCTGCTCACCCGAGCACCCTGTACATTTCCCTAAAACATTTTTATATCAAAAAATGGCTCCTTCTGGGAGAACAATCATGTCAGTCAGTCAGTCAGTGGTAATCCAGCTATATATATTATAATAATTGATGCCGAAGCTGAGATAAAAAGTAAGTACAATTTTAAAGAAATTGGTTTTAAAATTGCGTAGGGAGTTTTTTTATTTGATGCTTTATTTCTTTACATTATTGACGATAACTGTCTATCTATCTTATTATTATTAGGTACTTATCAATATTTATAACATACTTACGTACGTACTTACGTTCTGAATTAAGACTTTTCGATCGATTGTTGACTACCTTATAAAACTGAAAATCTCTAAATTTATTATTTGCAGCTATTTTCTATTTGAACAATACAGTCTTACCGGAGAATGTAGTGACAACAGAACTACCCACAGTAATGACTCCAACCCCTGCAAGACGCTGTAACAGATCTGTTTCAGCTGTCCAGAGCAAAGCCTACACCTGTAAAGGGGAATTACTGTTTGAGGAACACTTTACAAAGAAAATTAACTACCTGAAACCTTCAGCTCTGAATTTCTGGGCTCCTGAAGTCATGTTTCTTGATAAACCGGTAAATAATTAAGTTATTCTGTACGCAAAAGGAAAAAAAATTGCTTGGAAAGCTCAAAACGAAAGCTAACATAATTTATGTTTTCAGGATTTTCCTTTCAACTTTTATTCTTTAAACGGGACTATTCGAGTGCTAAATGGAAGTCTTATAATTTCGCCGGTGTTGTTGGCACAAGAGTACAACAGCTGGAAGATACATGGAGAAGTGGACCTCTCGGAGTCGTATGTATAAATTAATTTATACCACACTAGGTATGTGGTATTTGAAAACCAATTCAATGATTGGTGCATCAGCGGCCACTACACTACACGGGTTCCTTATCAAGGTCGATAAACTCGTTTAATAAGCGTTCCAGCAATCACAGCGCCGTATTTGTGATAAATGGCGATATAATATCATTTATCTACGGCGATAAAGAAACCGTGCAGCGGCAGCTGGTCCCAGTGATGTGACACTTTTGAATGTGTTAAAGATCGTTTTCTGTAAGTACCTTTTATACTTACTTATTATTCTATTTACAAGTAAGTTCATGTCCCCTCCAGATGCACCGGGCGCCTGGGCTCCCCAGAGTGTGCCCGCGCCGCCGCCGCCGCCAACATCCTGCCTCCAGTCATGACGGGGAAGGTGACCACGAGGCAGAGGTTCAGCTTCAAGTACGGCAGGGTGGAGGTGCGGGCTAGACTGCCGGCTGGGGATTGGCTTTTCCCTGGTAAATTAAAAATATAATAAAGTTTGTATTCAGGTACAAACTCTGACGTTTGCCAGCTATGAACTGAAATATTTTCCACGATATGGTGGCCCGGGCCGTTTGTTTTATTACATTCCTTCTTCTATTCAAACATATGTATGCATTTGCCATGTAGATCATTGAAGTAAGTAGCTTTTCTCAAATCTATGGGTAGACCTGACCATACCAAAGGTGGACAGCAGCTACTTTCGCATAAATATGCAGTAGTTTTTTCATGTACAACATAACCAACTTGCCTAAGAAATGGCTGGCTGTACTCCTACTAACAACCACCTTCTTCTTTTCAGAAATAACCCTAGAGCCTCTAGACAGCGTATACGGTCTGGGCCGAGGGGCATCAGGGCTGGCACGGGTGGCCTTCACTCGAGGCAACGCTCGGTACCGCTCCTCACTCAGCGCCGGCGTTGTGCTAGCCGCGGAGGAGTCACGAAGACACGCGTTTTTGTTTGAGAAGAAGAGTGGGGAAGGATGGACGGAGGAGTTCCATAATTATAGCCTGGTTTGGCGCCCAGGTTAGTTTAAATTGTGTGCGATCTTCTTTTCTTCTTCTACTGATAATAGGTATCTATCGATTTGAAATTCTGTGGCCTTATTACATTTAATGTAAGTAGGTAACCTTCTTACTTCAGTCCTTGTTTTTGATAATAAGTTCTTATCCGATACTGTCTAGAAACTTGTCTTAAATACGCAATTACTATCCAGTTAAGTAGGTTCATAAGTAATTTAACGATATAAGGTTGTAAATGATAAACCTAACCAGTGTTTATCATTATTCCAGATGGAATATCGATGTTTGTGGATGAAGAGCAATATGGGTTTATAGAGCCTGAAGCGATGCGGTCATGGGGGGAGGCCCACAACTTGACTCAGGCCCAGAGGTGGAGAGCAGGGAGTCCTATGGCGCCGTTTGATGAATTTGTACGTAAAAAACTGACAAATACTTAGTGCCACTAGCACCCTAGATTTAATATTTTGGTGCAAGTGGCTCTAAATTTATATGGACTGACCTTTTTTAAATCGAGATTAGACACTAAATCTACTTTAAATCGAGATTAGACACTAAACACTTTGGTGCATGTCAATCTTAATTAGGTACATTTTCATAATACTTAAGGTTGACTCCCCGAGTGACGTATCAACTGTACTTTGACAGGTAACTCATCTCTCTGAGAGGTCATGTTTCTTTGACCCAGACTGAACGATCTAGGAGACTACAGAAACTCATAACACCTCTCCCTTACAGTTCTACATATCCCTCGGTCTACGAGTGGGGGGGCTGAGTGACTTCCCAGACACAGACGACAAGCCTTACACGAACCGCGGGACCAAGGCCATGCTGAGGTTCTGGGAGGCCAAGCATGCCTGGCTGCCCACCTGGGATGACGGCAGCCTAGCTGTCGATTCTGTTAGAGTTTATGCTATATGATTTTGTGATGGTATTATGTTATAGTGTATGGGGAGTTTCTCAGTGAATGGCCCGAATTCAAGTACCTATCAGAATTTTGTGGTGTACGAAGTGTACCAACATATAAATGACGTACCTTAAAATCACTAATTAAATTCTACCTTAAGGGCCCGTACAGGGTGACGTGCCGCGCCAATTTTGGGTTTTCAATGCTCTTCACACAGCACACGCAGTGACACGCACACATGTAAGTTTGCACAGTGGGTCGATAAACTTTTACTCGCCAACTTTATTGACAATTATGTTCAAGTACATTTTGGGTGATTTTAGGGTAAGTAAGTATAATTCTTACTTACACTGGTAGGCACCAGGAAAGAGTAGAAATTAATAGGGGTGCCACTTTACTCTATACTCGGAACCCGATTAGCTTTCTCAAACAAATGTGGTATTTACTTGTAGAAAGGTAACTACAAGTATTAAAGTGTAGATAATAAGTTTCGGGCATCCTCCAGCCAACTGAACCCCGACGACAAAGCAAAGTAAATACATAGTGTCGCAAAAGGGCTATACTAAGCCAAAAGGGGATGACTCAAGGAGTCATTCTGGACAACTTTTGTTCTACGAGATTTGCAAATTCGCGAAAAAAAAGATTCGTTTTCCATGGTAAAAAGTCACATGTCCAACAAAGTTTATATTTTGATGTATGAGGTATTGTTAGAAGCGTATTGATGGCGCGATGGTTATAGGCTATGTGGCGTTCCATTAAAATGTGCATAGCGCCCTCTAGAGGACGTAACGTGATGATCGAAAAAATTATAATTCAACTTTGCCGTGTAAGGTATCAAATGAAAGGGCTTGATTTTCACATTACAAAAATATGCATATTGAAGGTATTTAAATAACAACACCAAAATAAAAAATGATCATGAACTACTGACGTAAAATTTCATAAAATAAAAACAACTAAAAATTTACAAATAAAAAAATACAATTATAAACAAACGAAAAACCCGACTGTACGCTAAAAACATGAAAACAAGTCCCAATGTTAATGGAAAGTATCGCAGGCGGGGAACAACTTGACCGCCACTCAAGGCCGTTTTCTAAGTAACATTCAGCTAAATGGTGAACCCTCTGCTGGTCCCCGCCTACGATACTTTCCATTAACATTGGGACTTGTCAAGAAAAATCAACAGGGGTTTCCATACTAAAGTGAACAGGACTGAAAACCATCACACTTTTTACCTTTAAATTGCGCTAATTTTGTTAGTTTTTCTGTTGAATTTTGTCCACCTTTTCTGATTGTTTTGGCCATATCTTGGTGATACCTAAATCGATTTGATATTGAAATATCTCATTTGAAAGCTTATAAGTTGACAATGTTTTTAAGCTGAAGTGCACAAAAAATTGTTGTATGAAATTCTTTTTTAATTTAACTTATTTCTTTTTAGGTTTTCAATATTTTTAAAAAATGTTTATCTATTTTGAGGTATTGTGTCTAATTTAAGTCAAATAATGCACATTTGATTATTTTAATAAGTTTATTAAGATGTTACTAATTCAAAACAAACAAAAAAAGGATTGAAATATGGCTAGTTTTTTTTTATTTTCGGTTTTAAACATGAAATTTTGGCAAAAATTCAAAAAATCTTTAAATATTAAATATCTTAGAAATGGTTAAGTTTCGGATAATGCATTATAGGGTATAATCGACTGGAAATGCCTTCCTCTATCACCTCCTGAAAGGATCAGGTCTACTTATCAATAACCCTGTATACCGCTTTTTCAATACCTTTAAGTACATTTTTTGGTAGCAGCATAATATTTTTACTTAATTTTAGGGTTTCGAACGTCAAAAGAAAAAAAGCCACCGTTATAGGATCTCTTTGTTGTCCGTCTGTCTGACTGACTGTCTGTCACCGCCCTTTTTCTCAGAAACGGGTAAAGATATCAAGCTGATATTTCGCATAGATGGGGAGTACCCCAAAAAAATATTATGGTAAGTACTCCCTGTCCCACACAAGTAAATTGGGGCTTATATTTTTTCCAGTTATTTTGATGTGTATTCTTTTTTTTCTTTGTTGTTTTGTATAAGTATGTGTTTCTTTTCTTTAAATCTGTATTTTTTTTGTTGTTGCTGTCTATGTGTCGAATAAATGTATCTTTATCTTCAAATCACGCCATCTATCGTTTGTTTTTTTTTGTGGCTACTGTCTATAGAAGAAATTCCGTCATTGACAATTTTACGTTACGAATTTATTTTTATTTATTTTATTTTTATTTTTACATTTTCGTGGAGAACCAACAGCATTTTGTTAATAAATAATTATTACTTATAAATAATAATAATAATAATAATCTTTATTTGCACACCATGAAACATAACTTAAATTTAACTTAATTAACATACATGCACAAATGGCGGTCTTATCGCTAAGAGCGATCTCTTCCAGACAACCGTTATAGATAAAAAGTTAAACATTGGAAAAGGGCACTTAGGTGTACTTAATAATTACGAAATTAACAACTAAAAACAAACAAAATTATTGAACACATAAAATACATATATAATTATAAATACATACATAAATAAATATATAACAATAATTAAATAAAATAATATATATTATAAATATATATAAGCTCCGACAATTTAAATAACTAAAATAAAAATAATTTAACTAAGACTCATATACAATATATATACATATAACAACTTGATGCCATTAACAGAATGAACTTAGTAAACCCAGTAAACCTAACACATCCAGAGGAAAAATAAAATCTCTTTCTCTCTCTCTGAAAAACATACTTAATAGCCTAAACTCGATGCTTTTAGCTACTAACATCTTTGAAATAAAATTGAGCCACCACCGTGTTACTGCCCTCATCAGATCCTCACGAGACCATACCTCAACCAGCACCAAGAGACTGTATTTTTGATCCCTAACCTAATGTTCGTGCGTATTGTCATCACTTAGATCCATTCGCTATATTCCTGCTCCTCATCAGACCTTTACGAGACTGTAATGTCACGAGAATATCGCACACTATCTAATTTAATATGTATTGAATATACTGGAAGAATTATGCTTCCTCAATTTCAAATCAAATTATGTTGGTGTCATAAAAGTTGAAAAAGTGCAATGACAACCAATGTGCAGTGATTTTGTATCTGTACACGATAAGATCGCGAGCTGTCAGTGCTGCCTAAACCGACGTGACCCTTCTTTGGAGGCCAGCGGCCAACTGAGTCAAACGTCACTTGCGTTTATGATTTTATAACACAGAAAGTCGCCATAGATATTTGTATGAAGATTTGAGGGAAAAAAATTGCTCAAGTTTGGGATTAATTTACACAAAATAAGTGTGTGTTTATTAAAAAACAAGGTATTTAGCGCCTAGTCCAAGCCTTTAACTTTATAATATGATAAAAATCATATGAAAATTCTTAATAATTACGACAAAGTTGTTACAATACGGGAGTGTGATTTTCTGGTTTTTCGTCATATTCTGAATTTTATTTACAGTTATCCATAATCATTTACTTGAATTCGAATCATTCAGCACCTAGCTAGACTCTTCGGCTACCTGTGTGATTTTTTTCAAGGTTGTAGAGCATCGTTTACTACATAATTCTATGACAATGCCAACCCTCGATTCCCCCTTGCAGACCCTTAATGGTTCACACTAACAGACACCCTTGGAGAGGCAGCCGGTAGTGGTTGGATGACAGTTGGTGGACAGAATGTTGTGCCGCTTTCAGGGCAGACGATTATTGACTGAGGATGATACGTAAATAAATATGATACTTAACTTGTAAATAGACTACGAATTACGTACGTATTAAAATAAACATAACTCTGTGATACTCATTAGTCTCATTACATTTGTTTTATTTTTAACCTATCTGCATGTGAAGTATAATCATAGCTGTGAACATATTATTTATAAACGATAGGTCATATCCCTTAAAAAAATATTGCTATAACATTGAAATTAATATTTCTACAGCATAATATGTACATGTCTTTATTGAAATACAGGTTTTGCATTGTTTTGTATTGACCTCGGATTTATAAAATTATAATGATTTTCCTGTACATGAGTTTCTTGTAATTCTTACTACATAACCACATATTATAGCATTATATTTTGGAATATCTTTAGAAGGTACTTCAAAAACGATTACACTTATTAGGGAATTAAAAGGAAAATTTGACCCTAAAATAATAATACTTAAAGCTTGTTAGGTACTGTTCTGTTTATTGTTTGCTTATATATGCCACAATAAAGTGTATATAAATAAAAAGGTACCATGATACGAAGGATAGAAGATATTATGTAATGATTGAAAATTGCCTATAACACCTACTTACTCCTCTCGTCAGGTACCCAAAAATAACAGCCTAGATAAGGAAACAAATACCTACAAACCTACCATAGCCTAGAAATACAACTACCTATTACGTAACATACTTGAATGATATAAGTGAATGATATAATTACCAGTATGATATTGCTGTCTCAACTACAATGACGTTAGTTTAGATCTAAACTAAACTAAGTATCGACGCCTGTATATCATGTTTATAAAAATATATATTTTTTTGTTCATTTTCCTTGGTTCGTGTGACAATCAGAACTTAACCGACACTAAATCTGCTTTTGATCTTACGGATTTTTCCTCAGAAAATAGTGTAAATACAAGTGAAATCAATTATAAGGATCCACCAGTTCAAGTGAGATTTCATCCACTCTATCCTAAAGGATTAAGGGTGTATATTGTGAGTGAGTATCTGTTAAATTTACATAAACGTAGGTACTTATTAATAACCATATTAACAATATAAAAACTATTTGGGGATTCATAATGGCGTTTACAAGTTTTTAGTTAATAGTTTCTTAACACTCTTTTGACACTTTGGGGGTTTACCACGACCAAACATTAGCAGCGTCGGTCTCTTGTTAAATCTGACGCAACTTGTATGAATACGACAGATGGTAGAAAGGCGAAAGACGCTGCTCATTGGATTGTTAATTGCTTATAATTATGTCGGTGGTGGTACGGAAGCTGTATTTTTTCTAACACCTTTTTATTCTCCAGATTACAAGTTTCGCTTAGTGCGAGTGTTCGCGAGTGTCAATGAAAAGATGCGAAGATTCGAAGCTGGCAACTTGAACCTGTGTTGGGTCCGGGTGCCGACTATGGGTCCCACGCTAGACTGGGGCTGGGCAAACTCCAACATATTAGTGAAGCTTAAGGAGGGAGATGTCATTTACTACTGGATCAGGGTCTATGGGGAAACCATTTTGAATACTAAGCTCAATGCAGTGCATGTTGTTAAAGGTGAGATTGGTAGACTTACTCGTAGTCAAAATATCTAGTAAGGACTATGTCTTAACAAGATTGATTTTAAATGGCTTTTTCACCCATTTAATGGCCTGAAATGGACAAGTAGGCCACATCTCTGCCAGGTGGTAGATAAATATAGGTATTGTTACAACATAGCTAGGTACTTTCAAATTATGTATTAAAATTCGGAAAAAAAAAAATCATTTTCCATAGAAACTTTGTTGGTCACGTGACTTTTACTATGGAAAAAAAAACATTTTTTTTCGCGAATTTCCAAATTCTGATTTCAGTTTCGGGCTTAGATATAACATGCTGCACATGTAGGTTTCGGCTTAGTATACCAATTTTGCAACACCCTGTAGAGGAAGTAAGTAAGTACCATTAGACAACAAATTAATAACCAACAACGTTTACGCTTCCAGATTTCTTCAACAGAAACGGCACAAGAATCAAGCAGAAGAATCTCATAGAGTATCCAGATACAGATTATGACAACAAGTTCTGTCCAGACCCTGACTGCGGTGCCTCGGACTCACAAGTCCAGGGCAGGTCCACCCCCTGCGCTGGAGACATCATGTTCCGAGAGGAGTTCAATGAACCAATCAAACGAGGTGGGGTGAGGAAGTGGACCCCAGAAGTTGCTTTTGTAGATGGTCCGGTAAGTTAGACTCCGTAAACTAAAATAATCCTTTACGACACGAGAGTAGATAGATAGATATAATGTTCTTAATTTATACACAAGAAGAGATTATACAAAGCTTATATACAAACACATAGGTTCAAAAAAGGCGGTCTTATCACTGCGAGAGTAATTTATGTCCCTTTCGTAAAATAATATATTTATCTAGCATTATTTTAGTTAGGGGAACCCGGGGTAAGATGGGGTCACGGGGTAAGACGGTACCCCCCACATATATGCAAAACTATACATCTTAGGAATCTGAGTAATGAGTCAATAGAAAGGCTTAAATGATTGACCTTTAGTGCGCCAGTGACAGCAGGTGTGAGCGCATGCGTTATTTGTGTAAGCTCAATTGTTTGTTTTTGCGTGGTGTCCATGTTATTTTTGACCGGTAGAAACAACGGCACAACACAGTAACTAAAACAGTGGTATTTTTGGTAATTGTGTGTTTTTATTTAAGGTTTGGTACGCTTTGTTAAAATATCGGCGAAATCACTTTAACATTGAAAGTATTTTTTTTATGAATTATTTTTATAAAAAATATAACGTGGGGCAAGACGGGGTATTTTTGGAGGGGCAAGATAGGGTACGGATCTGGCTTGGTTAAGTTTTTTTTTTCTCCAACTCGATATTTGACATTGTCGAAGGGCTCTAAAAGGGCTACAGGGAAGTTGGCTAAAAAGACAAAACAGATACTGCTTACGAAGAAGAATAACGACGAAGATGACTGTGTCTAACTCTACTGTGAGGATATCAACAATCCTACTTTAAATCTAAGGAAAACTGGGTCGGATGTCAAAGGTGCAGGCGTTGGGCTCACACTGCAGGTGCTGTTGTTGACGATAAAAACACAGAAAAAGTGTTGTTTGTCTGTTTTGTGCCCCACATAGTATACTTACCCCATCTTACCCCGTACACGGGGCAAGATGGTTTATATCCCATTTTTTACATTTCTTAAAATAAGTCAATTGTAATGATTACTTTTTTGGCAAAAGCTGTGCCAAAGTGTTCGTCATTAAATTCCTAATGAGCCATAAATAATTGATAAAGTTGTGGTTATATAAACCTGTTGTTTTTTTTATTTTCCCTTAGCGACCCCGTCTCTGAGCTATTTTAAAACGTGTTTAAGACCATCGTTATCAATAAGTCATTTTCATGAGTACATTTTATTTATTAATATTCTTATCTTCCATTCCAGGATTTCCCATTTAATTTCTATTCAACTGAAGGAACGGTAGATGTGGATATGAGGAATGGTAATTTGGTGATCAAACCAGTGTTGCTGGACTCAGTATACGGAGACGGAAAAGTGTATGGAAGCCTCGACTTAACCAGAAAGTAAGAAATATTATGTTATTCATTATCATGAGTGTTCAAAAAATTGCATACCTACCTACTTCAAATATTTTCATACAAAAGACATCAACGAGCTCTCAAAAAGAAAGTTCTGATTGAAAAAATAACTCGAGACAAAATTATTGAATATGGCACGTTGCTTTATTTACTGCTAGGGTGACATAAAGTATAAATAAATAACAAATTAAAGAATTGAAGTGGATTCTGTACCTATTGAGTAAAAAAATAAAACTATATAAATGATAATAGACGCATTTTTCCTGAAATAAAAATGACATATTATGTATCTAGCCTATCTGAAACCTAGTTAAACATTGTGAGATATGGCGTTTCGACTTTCTCCGTGTTCGGCATCATAAGGGTCACAGTGACAGTTAAATAAAGTCAATTTTTTCTCTCCACCTTTAGTTTGCAAGGTGCGGGTGCCTATATAAATAGAGTGAGTCGCCCGCGCGCCTCAGTTGTAATATCACCATGCAGAAATGACTAGGTTTCAGATAGGCTAGATACATAATATGTCATTTTTATTTCAGGAAAAATGCGTCTATTATGTAGTCTGAGCCTATCTGAAACCTAGTTAAACATTGTGAGATGTGTTTATTATCGCATGGTGGAGAGAAAACCAACTGTGACCCATAAGCTACTGATGAGTATATCAGTAGAGAAATATTTGAATCTATAAATTTATAATGCATAGATTTCTAGGTAATAGATATACTAAAAAGAAAGGTATAAGTATACATAAGACTTAAGTACTTCCTTATTATTCCTGACTTTTCAGAAAGTTATGGAAGGTATGTACCTATACATATAGGTAGGTATTTATACATATGGATACACACAGTGCCTCTTCGAAAGCAATACTTATAAGTAATTATTGATCAAAATCTTGTTATTGTCAAGGCAATATTTTTAACATACACTAGCCGAATGGATGGAACCAGTGAAATACTTTGCAACAATATTTAAAAGCTGTAAAGTGTAGAATATCGATCCAGGCCGCTGGGGCTCAGGTCAGCACATGCTGACTAGGGTATGTAATTCTGGACTGACCTCAGAAATGCAGCAGCCGACCCTGGAGCCTCGAGGACCTGCTCAGTCAGCCCCGTACGACGACACGGCCTGCAACACCTGGCGCGGCATCTAGTCCTTGGAACGAGGAGTGGTGCTTGAAGGGAAGATAATTTTACTAAATATCTCAGCCTCATCAGCTACTGGAAAAGATTAGATGAAGGCTGTGACACTGGCGGATAACTAAGTATTAGGTTTTTCAAAACATGATGCAGGTAACAATATTCATATTCTAGATTGACAAGTAACACACAGTTTAATTTTGTATTCTAACTAACTCGGCGGTTAACGAGTTCCTGTGCAGTCCTACTAGGAAGGAAAGTTATTTTATAAGCCTTTGCACCGATTTTGTGGGCTACTATCATTCTGTATCATCATGTGTGAATATTATGAGCTCTGGCAGCATTCCTTGGTAGATGACATCAATTAATAAAGATTGATTAACACAACAATAACAATTATAATAGTTGATAAATGAAACCCGACTAACATGTCTTAACTGGGTAAGTAAATGATCAGTCATGCAACCAGGATAAGTAAAATGTTCAGTACTTCATATGAAAAACATTAACAAGGTCACCTTTAGGTAGGTTCGTCAACACTAAGGGCACGTCTCGGCCAAAACCTTAAGGCTTCGCCTTGTTGCAACTTGAAAGGTACGTAGGTAGGTACCCACTTACATTGTTGTAGGTTCGATTTTGAAACCATTAAGTCAACCTAGATAAAACAAAATAAAATAGCTCGATTAAATAAAGATGGTACGTAAAGATGTTAGTTGTACCTGATCAGACCTGATGCAACGACAGCCAACATAGACTCTCTAATCTGTGGAAGCAACAATCAGGGTGGCGGGAACATGGACAGTTGGACGAGCCACCTCGAGCCTGACTTATCAATCAGAACTGACGCCAACAGCAGATAGCTTGCGGCTATCTATAGGTAAACGTAGGTAGTTAGCTATACCCAAGAAAAAGTCCTTGGACATCGATATGACAGTGGAAAGGCGAATAACTGTGACACTCTTTAAAACAAAAAGGCTTGTTGTGGTTGTCCAGCTAAGGAAGGTTACCTACTTCAGCGACCTGGTATTGCATTCTGAAAGAACTGCGAAGAGTTAATATTATGACTAATAATTATTACTTATTTAGAAAGTTTTCCGCAAACTCTAATAAATCAAGCAGCTACCACGTCACCGCTGCCCGGTTATAACTCTGTACTAGCTTAGTAGATATATATACCAGTTCTAGCCTTCAGCTAGAGGCCAGAGAGCTCCTAAATGAGATGCGAGTACGAGCATGACACAAGTAATTTTTTATTTGGTAAGTAACTTCTTTTTTGTCTTATTATTCTGTCTCAGTGTGTCAAATAAATGTATCTTTCTTTCTTTCTTTCTTCTTTCTTTCTAACTAGTTACGTTACTAACTGAAAGATCCATAAAACAGATTACTCAAAATGTAATTGTGAAAACGGCACGTCTGCATCTTAACCAGTCAGTCTAAGTAGTTTCAGCAGATACAGTGTTGAAAAATAGTTATGAAACGTTTGCGCCAGAATCGAATTAAAAATACATTTTCATTAGAGAAGCCGTTTAGGCATGAATAGGTACTTTCACCCTTTGAATTGTGCTCCGAATGATGACCTTCGAAATTCATAGAAATTTAATGACGACTGCCATTGTTTATTATCTAGCCCAGTAAATTGAGTTGGGCTACGGCTACACGTGATGTGATACACAGTACACAGTAGGTATATGCATGTTCCCAGAATAGTGGAAGTTATAATTTTACCAAAAGGTAGTCGTCTCGTGCAAGAGCACCGTTACTCGATTTATTCGATACACAACTAGTAGACAGCTGCTGCGTAGGAGGTTCATGCATTTTTCAACAAAGAGCTCGGACACACACTCACAATCCACTGGGACTTAAGGCTGTCACTAAAGCTGGAAGAAAATCAGAATCTGTCAAATCTAGTGAGGGGGGGTTGAGGTATGCGGGGCGTTCTACGGACAATGACATGAAATTTTAACATAGTACTCGAAAACATAAAAGTGAAGACATGCCACTTTGTTAAAAATATACTAAGTAAGTAATATTGTTTTGTGATACGAAAATATTTATTTTTATTTGAAAGTATTTTTAATATTTACTAATTAATTATATATAAAGTCGTACCCGTGCCGATATTTATACAGGTTGTTGCAAAAAGGGTTTAATACTATGCCGAAACCTACGTGTGCAGCATGTTATTGATGTTATTTCTAAGCCAGGAAATGAAATCAGAATGTAAAAAAATCGCGAAAATATTATCAGAGTTTAATAGTTCAGGGTGTTGTATTAAACTCTGCCCCCGTGTAATAAAAAAAGTATAGTTAGCCGAAAGGGCGTTATTCAGGCGTCACTCTGAAAAACTTTTATCCTACGTAATTTTTTATATTCATGAAAAAAACGCTTCCTCATATAATTTTTTTTTGGTCACGTGACCTTTTAGTTAGACGACCTGTTTTTTTTTGGTGTTTCAAAAGCAGAACAGTAGTTTGCAGAACTCTGCATATACAGGGTGTCACAAAAGGTTACGTAGCTGGCAAAGGGATATGGGGAGGTCACCAGAAAAATAATAACATGTAAGTACCCCCGCAAGGGTACATTAGTACAAGGCGAGAGTGTGTATTTTTTTTTTTAAGTACTTATGTGTATTTGGGATATGATAGAAATAATATTTTTGTTTCTTAAAAACCAAAAAATTTACACCTTGCTGCGCTCTTTTGCTCACTGTAAGTACACCTACAAATATTGCTGTATTAAAAAAAACGGTTTTGTTATAACGATTATAAAAAAAAAGTTATTTTCATGTCAAGGAGTCATTTACCTAATTACGATTTCACTCAACAGCAGGTGAACTGAAAAAATAAGTTCTAGTTCTATCATCACTTTAGATCGCAAACATTGTAACTCCACTTTTCTCGGCGAAAAGTACTCTTTGGTGTCAATAGAAACGTTTTTTGAATTCACATGTTTTCCTCTTTATTCGAAAAAAAAAAAACTGTATTCCGCATTTTACCATTTGTTTTCCTCTAAACCCCAAACCGTGATTTTTAAACAAGAAAACTTAGTAATTATACCCTTTATTCTCATATACAACGTGCGATGTAGGTGAACGTGAACGAAAACTATGCAATAAGCCTTTGTTTTTATTACTACTTTAGTAAATTACAATAACATACTCAACAATGTTAATTTTTTTTGCAATGTTATGTTGTTAAATTAAGATCTAATATTTTATTAACATGAAGTTACTTTCAACTTTTTTTTGCATCTATGCGTCGAATCACAGCATGACGGCTGCTGCAGCTTACTGCTGTCCTGTCCTCCAACCAATCCCACCAGTACTGCAGGTTGCGTCGAATACGAGCCATTCTCTTCGACTTGACAAGACAGGTGCTCCCGGAAGGATCATAGATCGCACGGAACCCGTACCGTATAGAGGCAACGGACTCCTTTGCAACAGCCCCCCAGATTCGGAAGTAGCCCATGCACTGCATGGCGAGCACAGCTGCAGCAATTTTTTCGTAATGAATCATTGGGATGTCATCCCCGAAGGAGGCTCTCAGCCTACCTCACGACCTGTGTGACATTAGAAAAATGCACTGTGCTAACGCCGTTTGCGAGCTTGATTTGCAGGACCGCGTTGTATGCCAAGTTCCACAGCAGAGGGGTCCAAGACCTACCGCTGTGGAACTCCGCAACTGAACTTCTTCAGTGAAAACAAACCCTCTCTTTTCGCATCCTTAATGTACTTGTTAGACACGTATGACCTCTGTCAATTTTCTGCAGATAAGAAGACAAGTGATGGTATACAAGAGCCGCCCTAAAGGTTCGTCCTCTAGGGGATAGAGTTGAACGCGGTTACTATTTTTAAGCAAACAGCCAGCGCAACAACTCGCCCGTGGTTCTTATCCTGCTCCGACAGTGAACGAACGCAAAGTATTGTACCCACTATTCGAATCCGCATTTCGGATGCCAAACTGACTGTCCGAAAGGTCGAAACCGTACCACCACAGAGGTATGACTCGTTCGAAGAGCTTATCAGGCTCTTACAGCAATCAGATGTGTCGGTACACTGAAAGATAATCTACAGGCCTGCTTTATTTATTTAGGAGCACTAATGGCCTCCTTTCAGTCATTGAGTCACTGGCACTCAGGCTGCGGTTGAACAGGAAGATAGACTGTCTAAACAAATCATTTTTAGGCTAGTTAAAAAAAACTTTAGGTGGGTAGTATGCCAACTAGAACTACAAATAAAACAGTATTTTTGTCTCCTCTAAAATTTGGTCACGAGGAGTTACGATGATTACGATCTAAGGTGACGCTGACGATATTTTATACAAGGTATTGAAAAAAGGGTATAAAGCTTAGCCAAAAGCGGATTTAGGTGCCATTCTGATCCACTTTTCTTCTACAATTTTGAAAATTCACGTAACAAAACCTTTTACATAGAAACTTATTCGATCACGTGACTTTTTACTATAGAGACCGAATTTATTTTTCGAGAATTTCCAAAACTTGGAGAACAAAAGTTGTTCAGAATAACCCCTGAGTCAAACCCTTTCGGCACAGTATACCCTTTTTGCAACATCCTGTATAGGTAATATCAGGTTTATAAAAGACCTGGGCCTGTAGAGTGAGACTCGGCATGGGGAGTCATAATTTATAGATCTTTTAGGTTGCAGTGGCGAATGGGCACTGGTAGCCCTGCCCTTTTCTATAACTATAACTATAGGTAATTTTATGGCAATTTAAAAATGGTATAACATTTATCTATTTGAAAAAATCATTAAAAATATACATTACCTATCACCCTAATTAAAAAAAAAATTCAGCCCTTACTTTAAACTTATAACACCCCTCTATTTCCTTCAGGGGTTAAAAAACCTGGGTATTTAATATTTTCTTATGAGTTTTTTTTAAAAACTAGGCTCTTACATAGTTGTACATAATATTATGCGGTATTTTATTCCACTTGTAACGCATAAAATTCATAGCTACAGTAAACATTTCATTTTTTTCATGGCGAGATACAGTCGCACTTAACCGCTTTTTTGCAAAGCTTGTTAAATAGATTTAAAAAATTATGTAAATTTTAGATCTTCAATTTTTAAAAATACTTACTTATTTTTAACAACCTGTAGTGTACAGACTACCACATCTTAAAATATATATATTTTTAATTAACTACGGTTTTTGGTTTCAAATAAAACAAATTATGAACTTACTTTTCAACACCCTGTATATTGTGTAGCTTACCTACCATACACAACCGTTAAAATAAAATAAATTACCCCTCAGAATATAAACAGGCTCGCGCTTTGGCATACTGCATTGACCGTATAGTTCTTATTCGGAGAATCTAATAAGTGTCATTATGTGCAATGTTTACCTTTATCTATGCATCTGTAACTCTATAGTAAAAAATGTAAACAAATCGAAAAGGCGAAATGTTTTCTAAGAATTTTCGGCTTTTCTGCATCTAAAATGATTAGAAAATTAACTTTCCATAGCAAATGCATATGTATTATAATACTTGTAGTCATAATTTGTTGATTTAATCAGTTTTTGTGAAATATTTGATAAAAAATAAAATGGCGTGGGTATCGCTCCTAACAGGCCGCCACCAGGGCGACGACTGAAGAAATCTGAAATCTGTCACGGTGTCATCATTTTTAAACCGGAATTTATTAGTTTTTTGCAAAAAAAGTTGACTTCTGGTCCATTAAATCCAACTCTTTAAGGTAACTTTGTTAAGAATTTAATTACCTACACATACATATAAGATTCCATGAAAATGGGCCCTCTGATTTCGAATCCCCTTAAGGGGATCCCTAAAGCTAAAATGCTAAAGTCGGCTTGATATACTTGATTAGATTGGAAAAACGGTGGCTTCTATCACATTGATAAAAATATATTTTGTAGCAGAGGGTATACTGAACATGTTAGTTGCTTATAAATTGGTGCAGGATTATAATAAGTATGTTAAAAAAAATTGCAAACACACCATGTCTTTTGCCATTTTTTGACTTATTATGAAAAAACCCTCGAAATCAGAGGGCCCATTTTCATGGAATCTTATATGTATGTGTAGGTAATTAAATTCTTAACAAAGTTACCTTAAAGAGTTGGATTTAATGGACCAGAAGTCAACTTTTTTTGCAAAAAACTAATAAATTCCGGTTTAAAAATGATGACACCGTGACAGATTTCAGATTTCTTCAGTCGTCGCCCTGGTGGCGGCCTGTTAGGAGCGATACCCACGCCATTTTATTTTTTATCAAATATTTCACAAAAACTGATTAAATCAACAAATTATGACTACAAGTATTATAATACATATGCATTTGCTATGGAAAGTTAATTTTCTAATCATTTTAGATGCAGAAAAGCCGAAAATTCTTAGAAAACATTTCGCCTTTTCGATTTGTTTACATTTTTTACTATAGAGTTACAGATGCATAGATAAAGGTAAACATTGCACATAATGACACTTATTAGATTCTCCGAATAAGAACTATACGGTCAATGCAGTATGCCAAAGCGCGAGCCTGTTTATATTCTGAGGGGTAATTTATTTTATTTTAACGGTTGTGTATGGTAGGTAAGCTACACAATATACAGGGTGTTGAAAAGTAAGTTCATAATTTGTTTTATTTGAAACCAAAAACCGTAGTTAATTAAAAATATATATATTTTAAGATGTGGTAGTCTGTACACTACAGGTTGTTAAAAATAAGTAAGTATTTTTAAAAATTGAAGATCTAAAATTTACATAATTTTTTAAATCTATTTAACAAGCTTTGCAAAAAAGCGGTTAAGTGCGACTGTATCTCGCCATGAAAAAAATGAAATGTTTACTGTAGCTATGAATTTTATGCGTTACAAGTGGAATAAAATACCGCATAATATTACGTACAACTATGTAAGAGCCTAGTTTTTAAAAAAAAACTCATAAGAAAATATTAAATACACAGGTTTTTTAACCCCTGAAGGAAATAGAGGGGTGTTATAAGTTTAAAGTAAGGGCTGAATTTTTTTTTTAAATTAGGGTGATAGGTAATGTATATTTTTAATGATTTTTTCAAATAGATAAATGTTATACACCATTTTTAAATTGCCATAAAATTACCTATAGTTATAGTTATAGAAAAGGGCAGGGCTACCAGTGCCCATTCGCCACTGCAACCTAAAAGATCTATAAATTATGACTCCCCATGCCGAGTCTCACTCTACAGGCCCAGGTCTTTTATAAACCTGATATTACCTATACAGGATGTTGCAAAAAGGGTATACTGTGCCGAAAGGGTTTGACTCAGGGGTTATTCTGAACAACTTTTGTTCTCCAAGTTTTGGAAATTCTCGAAAAATAAATTCGGTCTCTATAGTAAAAAGTCACGTGATCGAATAAGTTTCTATGTAAAAGGTTTTGTTACGTGAATTTTCAAAATTGTAGAAGAAAAGTGGATCAGAATGGCACCTAAATCCACTTTTGGCTAAGCTTTATACCCTTTTTTCAATACCTTGTATAAAATATCGTCAGCGTCACCTTAGATCGTAATCATCGTAACTCCTCGTGACCAAATTTTAGAGGAGACAAAAATACTGTTTTATTTGTAGTTCTAGTTGGCATACTACCCACCTAAAGTTTTTTTTAACTAGCCTAAAAATGATTTGTTTAGACAGTCTATCTTCCTGTTCAACCGCAGCCTGAGTGCCAGTGACTCAATGACTGAAAGGAGGCCATTAGTGCTCCTAAATAAATAAAGCAGGCCTGTAGATTATCTTTCAGTGTACCGACACATCTGATTGCTGTAAGAGCCTGATAAGCTCTTCGAACGAGTCATACCTCTGTGGTGGTACGGTTTCGACCTTTCGGACAGTCAGTTTGGCATCCGAAATGCGGATTCGAATAGTGGGTACAATACTTTGCGTTCGTTCACTGTCGGAGCAGGATAAGAACCACGGGCGAGTTGTTGCGCTGGCTGTTTGCTTAAAAATAGTAACCGCGTTCAACTCTATCCCCTAGAGGGCGAACCTTTAGGGCGGCTCTTGTATACCATCACTTGTCTTCTTATCTGCAGAAAATTGACAGAGGTCATACGTGTCTAACAAGTACATTAAGGATGCGAAAAGAGAGGGTTTGTTTTCACTGAAGAAGTTCAGTTGCGGAGTTCCACAGCGGTAGGTCTTGGACCCCTCTGCTGTGGAACTTGGCATACAACGCGGTCCTGCAAATCAAGCTCGCAAACGGCGTTAGCACAGTGCATTTTTCTAATGTCACACAGGTCGTGAGGTAGGCTGAGAGCCTCCTTCGGGGATGACATCCCAATGATTCAGTACGAAAAAATTGCTGCAGCTGTGCTCGCCATGCAGTGCATGGGCTACTTCCGAATCTGGGGGGCTGTTGCAAAGGAGTCCGTTGCCTCTATACGGTAAGGGTTCCGTGCGATCTATGATCCTTCCGGGAGCACCTGTCTTGTCAAGTCGAAGAGAATGGCTCGTATTCGACGCAACCTGCAGTACTGGTGGGATTGGTTGGAGGACAGGACAGCAGGAAGCTGCAGCAGCCGTCATGCTGTGATTTGACGCATAGATGCAAAAAAAAGTTGAAAGTAACTTCATGTTAATAAAATATTAGATCTTAATTTAACAACATAACATTGCAAAAAAAATTAACATTGTTGAGTATGTTATTGTAATTTACTAAAGTAGTAATAAAAACAAAGGCTTATTGCATAGTTTTCGTTCACGTTCGCCTACATCGCACGTTGTATATGAGAATAAAGGGTATAATTACTAAGTTTTCTTGTTTAAAAATCACGGTTTGGGGTTTAGAGGAAAACAAATGGTAAAATGCGGAATACAGTTTTTTTTTTCGAATAAAGAGGAAAACATGTGAATTCAAAAAACGTTTCTATTGACACCAAAGAGTACTTTTCGCCGAGAAAAGTGGAGTTACAATGTTTGCGATCTAAAGTGATGATAGAACTAGAACTTATTTTTCAGTTCACCTGCTGTTGAGTGAAATCGTAATTAGGTAAATGACTCCTTGACATGAAAATAACTTTTTTTTTATAATCGTTATAACAAAACCGTTTTTTTTAATACAGCAATATTTGTAGGTGTACTTACAGTGAGCAAAAGAGCGCAGCAAGGTGTAAATTTTTTGGTTTTTAAGTAACAAAAATATTATTTCTATCATATCCCAAATACACATAAGTACTTAAAAAAAAAATACACACTCTCGCCTTGTACTAATGTACTCCCTTGCGGGGGTACTTACATGTTATTATTTTTCTGGTGACCTCCCCATATCCCTTTGCCAGCTACGTAACCTTTTGTGACACCCTGTATATGCAGAGTTCTGCAAACTACTGTTCTGCTTTTGAAACACCAAAAAAAAACAGGTCGTCTAACTAAAAGGTCACGTGACCAAAAAAAATTATATGAAGAAGCGTTTTTTTCATGAATATAAAAAATTACGTAGGATAAAAGTTTTTCAGAGTGACGCCTGAGTAACGCCCTTTCGGCTAACTATACTTTTTTTATTACACGGGGGCAGAGTTTAATACAACACCCTGAACTATTAAACTCTGATAATATTTTCGCGATTTTTTTACATTCTGATTTCATTTCCTGGCTTAGAAATAACATCAATAACATGCTGCACACGTAGGTTTCGGCATAGTATTAAACCCTTTTTGCAACAACCTGTATAAATATCGGCACGGGTACGACTTTATATATAATTAATTATTAAATATTAAAAATACTTTCAAATAAAAATAAATATTTTCGTATCACAAAACAATATTACTTACTTAGTATATTTTTAACAAAGTGGCATGTCTTCACTTTTATGTTTTCGAGTACTATGTTAAAATTTCATGTTATTGTCCGTAGAACGCCCCGCATACCTCAACCCCCCCTCACTAGATTTGACAGATTCTGATTTTCTTCCAGCTTTAGTGACAGCCTTAAGGAAGACAGCTTATATGGTGTCACTCAGAAACCGCGATGACACTCTGATCATGATCACCCGACAGTAGAATCATAATAAATTCGGTAACTTGTGAAGCGGTATGGTATAGCAACAGCGACTTTCACGAAATCAGGAATTAGCTCAGTGCTTTCAGGTTGAACACTCGCCCGTGGGATTCACTTTGCTCACAGCCGAGAAAAGAAAAGACTCAAAGCTGGAATCTGCCGATGTGTCATGACACTTAAGATAGTGTCTGGGGAGTCACTTTATATGACGAAAAACGAACTTTCAGTGCACTGCGACGCGAGCCGCTCCATCTGTTTGTATGTATTAAACGTGCCGATTGCACGACAGCTCTCGTTCGTTCGTTTCTCATCAGTATAGAGTAACGCTCCTGTACTTACCGTGCGTCATCATTCCCATGAGCAGTCCAATGATCTTTAGGCAGTTTAGAACAAAAGCTGCATTAGACAGTTTCTTCAGCAGAGACATCGAAATAAAAAATTGATTGCACAACTATCCCCAGGAGCAGTCTACAGGTCACTTTGGGCAGTTCAGAAGAAAGCTGCTTTAATATAATACCCTACCTTAGCGGAGGCATCAAATTGAAGTGCTATAACACTTTTAGAAGCGGTGCACGTTACCCGATTTGTCGTCATCCATGCCGATGCGGCTACGGCGACTGCAGGTGGTTACTCAGGCTTCGTTGGTGTGCCCTTGTATGGCTAACATGACCAACCTTGGCAGTAAACGTTCGTCTGCATATGCCAAAATCACTGATGAATAGCGCACGTTACTCGATACCTTCTAAATAAGTCACTCATAATGATGGCTGATGATGATGATGACCGTGCTAGCAATAGTGCAGGCGGTTCCACTGAGCATAAAATCTCTTCCCAGACAGGGGGCGTTTCGATCTGGCAACCAGAACAGGAGTGCCAGGTGTGCGCAGCGATGCAGGTGGGACAACACAGCCGCCAGGGCAGGAGTACATGGCTGGGTCTATGCAGCGATGCAGGTAGCACAAACCGGTGGCCAGGGCCAGGACCGGGTGTACGCTGCGATGCAGGTGGCACAAAACGGTGGCCAGGGCCAGGACCGGGTGTACAGCCGCCAGGGCAGGAGTGCATGGCTGGGTCTATTCAGCGATGCAGGTACCACAAACCGGTGGCCAGGGCCAGGACCGGGTGTACGCTGCGATGCAGGTGGCACGAGACGGCGGCCAGCGCAGGAGCACAGGGCCGGGTGTATGCTGCGATGCAGGTGCCACGAGACGGCGGCCAGCGCGGGAGCACAGGGCCGGGTGCAGGTTACACGAAACTTCAATTTCACCGAATCGGCCTGCCTACCCTCAGCGGGTAGGTACCGGCGGATCACATTACTCGCCGCACATGCCACAATGTCCCAACATACTGAAACTCGGAGCCACGTGCTTCCTGTAAAAAATCCTATGACGGTCCTGGAAAGCTCCTCTTTGTAAAGCCTTACATAAGCTATAATCAAGTGCATTATTGTAATAGCAAAGTTTTTATCAACTGTTTTCTAAAAATATTAGAAATTGAGGGTAGAAAAATATATTTTTATTATTTTTTCCTGTATAAAATTAACATATGCTTTACTTAAAGCGGTCATTAATGTAAGTATCTAGCTCAAGCGCCACTAGTAGGACCGGAATATGTGATCAATCATCACCACGACTATTGAATCGGACCCTACTGCGTGGGATAAAAACCCCAAGCGCCGGAGCATTATGACCAGTGGCTGAGCTTTTAAAAGCAGTAAATAATAGCATTTTACTCACGGCTTATCAACTCAAACCTTCGTTGCGAAATCCTCAGCAATGGCTGCGTGCGCAGCAGCCGGCAGGCCCCGCGCCGCCTGGTCCGCATCACGCTACAGCTCCCGGTAGCGAGGACTCCGTAAATTCAATATTATATTTTTCCCCGTCGGAGCGAAGCCGACGAGAACCGTGGCTACATAGAGCCATTTTGCCGAAGTGTTCACTTCAAAAATCAAAAACCAACTGAGGCGCGCGGGCGACTCACTCTATTTATATAGACACCCGCACCTTGCAAACTAAAGGTGGAGAGAAAAAATTGACTTTATTTAACTGTCACTGTGACCCTTATGATGCCGAACACGGAGAAAGTCGAAACGCCATATCTCACAATGTTTAACTAGGTTTCAGATAGGCTCAGACTACATAATATCCTTTTCAGCTGCACGGGTCTTTTAGATTCATCAGAGTGTAAGCGCGAGGCGTTTGGTGCTGACATCCTTCCCCCCGTTATTACTGGCAAGTTGACAACCAAGAACTACTTCAATTTCAAATACGGGAAGATTGAAATTCGTGCCAAATTACCATCAGGGGACTGGCTTATTCCAGGTGAGAAGTTGAGAAAATTATTTAAGTCTGGAATTTTTGAATTTAATTATTTAATCTCAATTTTTCATCCTATTTTATTGTGAAATTTCCTATCCAGGACCAGGTTCCTGTCAACGATTATCTATTGTAATTCTGATATCTGAGTATAGAGTTTTTTAGTCTAGTCTATACCTATTAGAAACGCTTAAACATTGTCAGTGGAAAAGTGCTCCAGACAGCTCTGTAGCATGCTCAAAACGTTATAACGATTAATTACTTAATATTGTTAAACAAACCATTAAATATTTCAGAAATAATCCTAGAACCTACAGACCACGTATACGGCAACGGTCGCTACGCATCCGGGATGCTTCGGATAGCATTTTCACCAGGAAATGCTGAGTCATCCAGGACTCTATACGGGGGCCCAGTCCTGTCGAGTAGGGAGCCAATCAGATCGCAGTTCTTGAAGGAAAAAATAGGGACCGATGATTGGAACAAGGAGTTTCATAATTATTCCGTGGTTTGGTTGCCAGGTGTGTGTGGTTATGTTTCATAGTTATGCGCTAACAGCTAGCTTTCCTATTTATATCTGAACATCAAATGAATGGGGAAGCTCTGGACATGTTTAGATAAATTTTGATGTCCGGGGTCCGGAATTTCTAAGAGTTAATCAATATTATGTTCCCATTTCCTAAATTAAAGCTTTTAATCATTTTTAAACATCATAACACAAATATTTTTGCCTAAGGCAATTAAAAACCCTGTTCATTCATTTCAGACAGCATAACAATGTTGGTAGATGGTGAAGAGTACGGGTTTATCGACAAAGGCATTTTCTTCCAGTCGGCCGAGGCTCGCGAGGACAAGCACACGGCGCGGTGGCTCGCCGGCTCGGCCCTGGCTCCAATGGATGAAATGGTAGGTCACATACAGGGTGTTTCAACACCTTTCTATCCTATTGGGTATAATTTGAGCCGAAAGGTGATGTCACTTTTGCCTAAACACCTCTTTTATCTAGACTAAGTATAGTTAATGTACCTACATATCGATAAAGCTTGGGGAAGATGAGCTGAAGCAGGTGCACAAGTTTCGTTATCTGGGGAGCACTTTAACATCCAAGTGTGACCTTGACGCCGAAATTAATAACAGAATAAGTGCTGCAGCCGCGGCATTTGGCAAACTGCGTTGATCTTAAGCTGGCTACCAAAATATCCATGTATATGGCGATTGTGCTGAAAAACCTCCTATACTCCTCCGAGACGTGGTGTTTGTATCGCAACCACATACGCACTTTAGATCGTTTCCACCTCAAATGCCTACGATCCATCATAAAGATCCGATGGTCTGACCGAGTGCGTAACACCGAAGTTCTGCGACGGGCCAATGTTGGTGGCATTGAGGCCTATTTAATGCGTCGACAACTTCGGTGGTGCGGTCACGTATCGCGTATGGCGGAGGAGAGAGTGGCGAAGCGCATCTTTTATTCTGTACTAGAGGAGGGTAAACGGAAACCTGGCGGACAACTCCTCCGATATAAAGATGTTCAGAAGCGGCACATGAAAAGATGCAACATTGAGCCCTCTCGTTGGGAAGATTTGGCGGCACAACGGCCTGAATGGCGCAGGGTGGTGGCAAGGCGAGTACGCGAATTCGAGCTGCAGCGTAAAGCTGAATTAGACGCGAAACGCGACCAGCTAAAAGCTCGTCCACCTGCCGCCATCAACTATAATTATGTCGGCGGCGTACTCACATGCCCACACTGTGCAAGGGGGTTCGCCGCAAAGATCGGCTATATAAGCCATCTTAGGGCGCACGCGCGCCAACAGAACTAGGGGTCGAAGTGGTCGCCATGGCCGAAATCGGTCGGACCAATCATCATCATCATCAATGTACATTAAAATAAAAACCGGCCAAGTGCGAGTCGGGCTCGCGCACAAAGGGTTCCGTAGCAGCAAATATAATTTACAGTTAAATCAACCTATCTCAAAAACTATAAGAGATACTTTGATCAAACCAAAAATCGTTGAAAGAGTTAATTAGCATGCATCACCTCTATTTTTTTTAGAATTTTATACCCCGTAGTTATAAAAATAGAGGGGGGGGGACATACTTTTTACGACTTTGAGAGCTGATATCTCAAAAACCGTTCACTTTAAGAAAAATGTTTTTTAGAAAACTTTATATCATTTTAAAAGATCTTTCCATTGATACCCCACACGGGTATGTACATCGAAAAAAAAAATTTCATCCCTCAGTTACATGTATGGGGGGCCCCACCCCCAATTCTTTTTTTTACTATTTAGTGTCATATTTTTGTAGCGGTTCATACAACACATATTCCCATCAAATTTCATCACTGTAGTACTTATAGTTTCCGAGTAAATCGGCTGTGACAGACGGACAGACGGACAGACGGACATGACGAAACTATAAGGGTTCCGTTTTTGCCATTTTGGCTACGGAACCCTAAAAATAGTTCTTTAATTTAGGAAGTAAAGTTGAAAATCCTATAATTATTAACGTAACGTTTAATAGTAAGTGTTTAGACAGGCAGTAAGTATTTAAAGAACATAATGAATGAACAAAATCAAATGACTAAATTTAAATGTTTTCATTTTAGTTCTACATATCCCTCGGTCTGCGGGTAGGCGGATCGAACGATTTCCAAGATGTTAACGGAAAACCGTACAAGAACGGCGAAAGGAAGGCAATCCTGAAGTTCTGGGAGGCCAGAGACTCCTGGCTGCCAACCTGGCGAGATGGCAGCATGCTTGTTGATTATGTTAGAGTTTACGCTTTGTAACTAATTATAATACTCATAAATATGAATTTAGATAAAAAAATATAAACCTTTACCTCTTCCTCTTTTATTCAATAGAATAGAACTATAGGACGAAAGTTCTTCAGGCAGATAAATTGTCCCATTTAAACTTTCGATACCGTAATATTTTTGAACACTCTGTATACAGAATATACTGTATTTTTCTCGCATCTCTAGTAGTTATATAACAGAATCAAAGTTGAAAACACCAAATTTTCATGAAGGTATCTATTTATTTTCGACTTCATTAAATGTGTTAAAAATTTACAATACATCAAACCGTGCAGTGTGTTTCAAATATTTCTTTACATAATATCGCCCGGTGAAGACGTGACATAATTATTATAAAAATGATAAATACAAAATTATACAAAACAATTGATAGCATTAAATTGTACTACTTTAGGTTTACCAAAACAAATGTACAACTAGTGGCCGATTCTGATGAAACATTAGGTCTTAGCATAAAAAGACACAAATAAAACTAAGGTACGTACCTACCTACTTGGACGCAAATTTATACGTCAAAATAGCGATCATGATACTCGCTGAGGCTACAGATTTTTGATACGGGAAATGTGGATCGGCTTTGAACAGATACACAGTATACAGCGCTTTCAAGCTTTACATATTCGATACAATCATGTGAAGCTTAAAAGTGCTAATCCCGTTAAACCTGGTTTAAACTTTTTTTGTGGTAATACCCAATAGATCTATTATATCCTTATGATCTGTCAACTAATAAAAATCTCATAATGAAAAACTAAAATGTTGCTTCAGATTCAGCCACAGCAGTTATGGTAAGTTCTATAAATCCACCATCAATCATATTTTTTCGGTTATATTATAAAACATAAACAGAATATTCATATAATATTAAGGTCCTGTTTCACAATGTACCTAGTTATCAAAAAATAATAACAGAGAGTGACAACATGTATTTTATGTCAAAGGTAGCCTACTAACTAGACATTGTAAAACAGGGCCTAAATGTATTAAATTAGGTATTTTGGTATTTTGGTGCTCGGCATGAGCTGTGTCGCTACATGAAGTAGTTATACTTTAGATAAAATAGGCACTCTACATTACAATCATGAGTCAATTTTTCAAAAGATTCTCTTAGACAATATAAGAATTCTATCTACCGTAATTTTACTAGATACTTATCATAAATACTCAAGGCAATAAATATCTCTCTATAAAAGAGGCAAGATGGTATAGGTACTCAGATATTTATTGACTTGTGTGTTTATGACACATTTAGACCTAAGAGTAAAGATTCAATATTATAAAACGATCGCCAGAATAACTTCAAATGTTTTAAACTCACTTATTTTAGCCAAACCAAAATAATTTAGATGTTACCTACCTATAAGTTTATTTTTATGAAAACCGCATTAGTTTATGAATGTTTTACTAAAAGGCCAACCCAATTTAATTTTAATACTTCTATTTAAAGTTATCCAAGTGAAAGCTTTAATTAATTAGATTTACATGTAAATCTACTAAAATTTAATAATTATCATAATGTTTGATTCTAAATATTTTAAAGACATGACTGAAAACCTCAAAACTAATGAAATAAGTTGCTATTCAACGGAAACTACATACGTAATGCCATTTTTTTATATTTATACTTGGAAATCTGTCATGAAGTTATTTAGTTATTTTTTTACCAGTTTTACTGAAAACTTTAGCAGTAGTTTTTTTTATAAAAAATCTATGTTTGTAATACAAATAATATTTTGTTTGCAGTAGACGATAGTAAGTAATTTTTCATACATATTAATACATTAATTACGATAATTTATTATCCTACTCAATGATTTCAAACTACACTTAAGTAACATGCATTAGATGCCATTTCAAGAAATTGGTAAATATAAGTATACTTACTAAGAAATACAAAAGAGAATGATCCCAATATTAAAGTCCATCAATAAATTTTGCTGTGACGTTCCATTGCAATTCATACCTATAATTTTTCATTTTATAGTTTCAAAATTGGTAACTATCTACAATCATGACCCTAAAGAAATATCTCAAGGTAATACGCGAAACCAGCTCACTGGAACTCCATTGCTAGCGTGTATATCACTCATGCAATAAAACGACCCAACAGTTTTAATTTACACATAATACCGTAAGTATAATTAATTCCTACAAACACTAAAACATTTGTTTAGGGCATACACCATCTCCATATCCGGAGGTTGAAGCGATCGAAAATCTCCACGTTGCCAGGTCGGTTGGAGATCGCAATTTAAGCTCATGCAACACATAATACATTTTACAAGTAACATACATAACATAATAACTACAATCTAAATAAATAGCTAATAATAGTAATGCGAATCGGCATTGTAAAATATAATTTTTCGAAGTTCTAACAGACAATTATTCTTTATCTAACGTCTAGCTATCCAACATATAACTTGTTTAACTAACCCCCCGTACAGTTGACCAAGGGTCAATCAACCAAAACTAACAGTTGTTATTTATTTAAATTTCTGTTTGCAAACTTCAAAAAATATATTTCTCCGACGTTTAAAATAATCTATCGCAATCATAAATTTTGCTAAAAACCCGTCTTACACACACAAGCACCATTTCACATCTTAGACGTGAGATAATAATGAAAATACAGTATGAACTATATAATGTATTCTTTGAAACATAACAGTGTGCTGATCCAATAAATGCTGTAAAATCTATGAGAACAGAAGTAAAAATTACCTATTCATTACTCTTCCCAACCTTTGAATAAATATTTTTCTGTGATGTCTTCATGATATGACTTTATTAAGACCACCGCTGTTTCCCAACCTTGATATTCTACATTCAAGATATGTCAAACTTTTTTAAATTCGCTCACACCTTTACACTTCCATTTAGTAATTAAATCGTTTACGTTCAAACTGAGGTAATAGAAATACAACATTTTCATTTAATTAATTAAATAAACCTATGAATCTCAAACTTCCCTCTAAATCACAGCCGCTCCATACCAAAAAACAATGCTACAATTAAAAAGCTACCGTGCAACTAATTTACATAGGGCTCGTTATTAATTGCCATGTGTTCTGAGCCCACGGATACAGCAATATCGCTTCTAAATATATGTAATCTAACGTTCATTTTCGGAATGATGTAAAAGTGGTTATGAGTTTGTATAAAATCAAATGGCAGATTGGCTACTGTAAACCACGCCCCATTGCTTTTGTTTTCTTTACGCTCCATTGTTTAAAAGAGATAGCATTAATTTTATCCGTGTGCTTCAGTTATGTGTATGAGTGAGGAATGCATATTTAGAAGTAACAGTAAATGGCCTAGAACTATTTGTCATGAAGAACAATGACACGAATTTCAAGTTCCTAGTATAAAAAGACAGTTTGAGTATACCCTAGCTACGTTCTACAGTAATTATCATTATTATAACTTTTCGAAATTTCAAATTTATCCCGCTAATTCTTAAGCTAGAACTTTAATGGTTATAGATTTTACTACAAAAACGTTAAACATGCTTGTTTTTTACTCTTTTTAATTGCCACATTTTTCTACATAACGGTAGATTTACCCACATTTACGGTTTTTGTAGTAAGACTGTATGTATGTCCCTATATTATATTGGTTCAATACAATTTTCTAAGGCCGAGAGGTGACCACTTAACATCTAGAATAATAATATTATAATCACTGCTAACACTACTGAGATTGATACACAAAACTGTCAAAAAGAAAATTAATATAAAAATACACAGACACAAAACCATACTTAATAAAAGTAAAATAATGCAAGTATAGAAAATAGTTACGAAAATAAATTATAATCAAAGACAACTCCAAAAATACTGTAGCGTTCAAATATATAGTCCGAAAGACTTTTTGAAGTTAACGTAGCTTCTACACCGTTTTTTTTTTTAATTTACTTAAAATCCCTTTTTGGGAAATTTTGCGGTAAACCATTAACTTCAAATAGCCGTTCAAAAACCGTAACGTACTAAGTAAATAAATAAATAAACGTAGCTAAACATATTCCGATTTGCCGTCGAAAATCGAGAAGAGACGACTACCACTGACTACTATTACGGACACAAAATCACTACGCAGACATTCACTGTTCTGTCATTTTCACTTAGACTACACTGACGACGCGTTTTTGACGCGATACGTCACACTGACGCACGTCACCACAGTGACGTAGCCATTCGGAGGCGAGATCTTCAGCAATAATTACTCGGGCCTGACACATGACATCATCATGACTCACACCATCAATTTCCATCACACAATCAACTAGATCAACAGTTGATTCGACTTACAACGTCGGTGCAACAAAATTGGCGGGACAAGTCACTCTGACACACTGCGTCACGTTAACAGCTGTCACGGTGACAGCTGTCAGTGCGGGGCCCGTTTACTGCGCCTTCCTTTCGGTCTCCTGTCATACAAAGTCCATGGCGCTTTGTGCCTTCGACGAGTACTTGTTGGATCGCTTCTTGAGCAGGCGTTCGATGACCTTCTTGATCTCGCTAGCAAAGAACACGCTGGACGTCAGGCAGACTAGGAAGATGAGATCTGTAAGAGAGGATAATAGTTTAATTACGTCTGCCCAAGTTGTCTTCCCACTAGGTAGTAGTCTGTATTTAGAAAGTTAGCAAAAACTATGAGTACTATTACGGTTTCTTTAGAAACAGTGAAGAGTCACAAGCGGTAGCGACACCTATACACAGATGCAAACTCCTACAGTCTTCAGCTTACTCTTACTAACACTAGACACAGACGAGGATCTGGCACCGCGGTAAAGATTTCCCAGCTACATTAGCGTCATGGGCCACAGCTGCCGTTGCACGGGTTCGTTATCAACTTAGATAAACGTCACTATACCCCTATTCACCATTACTGTGATTGGTGGAATGCTAAACGAGTTTGCTGATGTTGATAACAGATCTAGTTCTCTCTCAAAGACGCTCTTTCATTCACCACAACAACATACAGGGTGTGCAAGCCCCGCACAACAACACTATACAGGGTGTGTCCTCACCGTGTCCGGTGAGCGCCTCGGTGACGAAGATCTTCTGCAGCGGCGGGCAGTACACCACCAGCGCCTGCCCCAGCAGACTCAGCGAGACCGCCAGCAGGAACATTCTGGAAGATAAGTTATAGTAGATGTTTAGTTTAGTGTTCTGACGTTCAAACGCCACTCCAATTACTATACTTCGGCCGATGAGATAATGCATTTTTGACATTTGCTTATGTCTGGTAAACGGTCTTACTACACTTTAAATATGCATATAGATAAGTCATACTACATATATACCGCATTATTATCTATACTATTATATTACAGAGGAGTATTAAATTCTAGCTCGAGCGAAACTTTTGTATCCCCTTATTTTTAGCTCACCTGCCTGAAATTCGTCCTAGTTAGATTGGATCAGCAAACGTTGTTGCAATAGCTGAGTTAGGCGCGCCGTGGATGCAAGAATAGATCTCATTTCTGTAGTAGATTGACAATGGTCATGCTAACGGATATCGGATCTTGTGGTAGGAAAGCCTCGCATATTTGACAAGCTCACGGATTAAACCCCACCCTGTATAGTACGTGCTTGTGAGCACCCTGTATAGTACGTACTTGTTGGCGCACAGTCCTATGGCGAAGATGGACTTGCTCTGTGATCGGCAAGAGAGTGCGTTCCACATGTCGAAGAGAACGAAGCAAGTGAATGTCATCGTCGTGTCGCGAGGGGTGATCTTGTTGTCGGACATCTGTGGGGGGTAAAGGGGGGCGGTTTAGTAAGTATACATAATTGTATTATTTTATTCAGGATATTGCAATAGTGTATGATTTAGTACGCCGAAAGGGGATGACTTAAAGTCTATCAAGACGATTATCGGGTATTAACCAAATACAAGTGATACGCTGAGTTTCACCCATTGTAGCACGGTGAAGCAGTCAAATCCCAAGATTTGTGCTGTTTCTGGTGCCAATTGGGTGTTGCAACATGACACATGGGCGTAAAGTTGATCGTTATGTCGCTAGCTGCCAAAATAAATCCATAAAAACTATACCTATACCAACTATACCGAAACCGCTTACCGTCACGTATCGCTTGTCGACGCATTACGAGCTCACATCGCCGCGATTTGCATTTTTTTCTAAATACCTACACACATTTTCCTTTTTTTATCCTTCTTTCGCTTTTACGGTTTCATATCTATGTTGAACACGCACAACGCAACGTTTGGCGGTTCCTTGACAATCACACTTAGCACACATACCTCTCTGTTGAACACCCACAGCGTGCCGGCTATGATGATGGCGGCAGACCAAACCTCGTGTAGTATAGAGCGTGGGACACCCCCGCACTCTCACCTAATTGGCACTTAATTATAACCATGTAAAATGAGGGCAACCTTCCCAGGGATAAAAATCTCAAATATGTAAAGATTAAACCCGGGAATTACTAATTTATCCTATTAACCTTTTTTATGAAATAAACATATCAAATTTTAATATATATATATATATATATATATATATATGTATATATTTTTTACCTCTCAGTTGAAGGGTGCGTATTGCGACGTATAAAAACGAAATGTATAATTTCACATTAATAACGTTCACAACATATAATGAACGTTACGTATAACAACAAAATCTATATTTTCATAAGGTATAAGATTCAATTGGTATATCGTACATTTCATATAATATCAAAATAACTAACACTCACGAGGACTAATATCGATTCGTATAACATACATTACGTATATCAATTAAAATATATACTATAATTTTGTATAAAGTTCTTCTCATATCGCATAATCTGTGTTTAATTACCCAACGCCGTCAAACCCCCTAGCACCAAAACCTAAAGATAGGTGCGACGACGAGCAAAGCGAGGAGGAGCGTGTTAGGTGCACATGTTCGTCGAAACCAAAGCGGAGCGCAGCGAAGCGGAGCGGAGCGGAGCGGAGCGTCTCCCAACATAGCTTCAATAATAATAATGCTGTGAAAACCCCTAGTACCAAAACCTAAAGATAGGTGCGACGACGAGCAAAGCGAGGAGGAGCGTGTTAGGTGCACATGTTCGTCGAAACCAAAGCGGAGCGCAGCGAAGCGGAGCGGAGCGTCTCCCAACATAGCTTCAATAATAATAATGCTGTGAAAACCCCTAGTACCAAAACCTAAAGATAGGTGCGACGACGAGCAAAGCGAGGAGGAGCGTGTTAGGTGCACATGTTCGTTAAAAGCAAAGCGGAGCGCAGCGAAGCGGAGCGGAGCGTCACCCAACATAGCTCCAATAATAATATATATTTTTGTTCATTATACATAATGTTATTATATACGGTGAACAATATATGATATAAACGTTATATATTTTAATCGATATATCAATTGAAATTATACTTTTTGAACGTTATTCTTTACAAAATTATGTATTTAGTAATTATGCCTTTCGTTTGTTATGCACAGTGATCGTTATACTTAATAAATTTATATCATATGGGCGTATACCTTGTGAATGTTATACCATGCGTTTTTATACCTCGTATTACTTACCCCTCTGTTGAAAACCCACAGCGTGCCGGCTATGATGATGGCGGCAGACATGAGCACGTTGATCAGCAGTCCTCGGGAGATGATGCGTCGCTTGGTGTCTCGTGGTGCGCGGGTCACCACCTCGTGTAGTAGTATAGACTATAGAGCGTGGGACACCCCTCACCTCTCTGTTGAACACCCACAGCGTGCCGGCTATGATGATGGCGGCAGACACCACCTCGTGTAGTAGTATAGACCCCGCACTCTCACCTAATTGGCACTTAATTATAACCATGTAAAATGAGGGCAACCTTCTCAGGGATAAAAATCTCAAATATGTAAAGATTAAACCCGGGAATTACTAATTTATCCAATTAAAAACAGTTTTTTTTTACCTCTCTGTTGAACACCCACAGCGTGCCGGCTATGATGATGGCGGCAGACACCACCTCGTGTAGTAGTATAGACTATAGAGCGTGGGACACCCCCGCCTCACCTCTCTGTTGAACACCCACAGCGTGCCGGCTATGATGATGGCGGCAGACATGAGCACGTTGATCAGCAGTCCGCGCGAGATGATGCGTCGCTTGGTGTCTCGTGGTGCGCGGGTCACTACCTCGTGGTCCACTGGTTCTACGCCGAGGGATTGGGCTGGGGGGCCTGGGGATGGAAAAGAGGGGGGTTATTGTAAGGGGGGTATAACTGTAGGGGTATTTGAATCGATTGATCGCGGTTAGATATGATTCGGCGCATTTTGGATGTCGAGGTTTGACAAAAGCCACTGGAGCGTTTATAAATTAATTTACAAGAGTTTTATTAAAATATTATAGTCTCTGTTACAGAGGTAAATATAATTAGCATTCTCAGCCATAGAGGCAACCACAACTGTAAAGGTGTAAACACGGTGACTGAGCTTCAACCAACTGGTTTATTAACCTACCTCCAATAGTGTACATACATAGGTACAAGTACATAATATATATCGACAACAACAAGTGACTATTCACTTGAAAGAACGAATTCCACATAATATATTCGTAGTGTTGCTATGCCCACAGAAGTAATTTTGTACTAATGAGTAAGTACCTCAAATACTTTGAAAGCTTATGGCTTAAATCCTGGTTTCGCTGCCATAACCTTCAATGGCTTTAATCTATCACTCACCGTCCATAATAATATTGATCCACAGTATCTGCATAGCGTTCAACGGGTTGGGTATGCCCATCAGGGTTGCCAGTGCGATGAGAGACAGCGCGGCTATGGACGTGGACAGCTGGAAACGGACGAAGTTGCGGATGTTGTAGAATATGCACTTGCCCTCTTCTATGGCGGCGCTGTGGGACAGAAAATATATTAATTGTGTTTGAATTTTATTAATTAAAATTAAGGTTGTAATAACTACGAGAGAAAAAGCTGCATATAAGAAAGGTTTGAATCCTTTAGATTTTTAAAATCAACACCGTAGAGTATCTGCCCTGTGCTGTTAATTTAAATGTATGAATGATACCGTTCCTAGTAGCAGATCTTCATAGACAATTCTTTTAAAGGATCCCATTGGTTGTGGTGCGTCAAAATCATGTGATGCCATTGGTGCGCGCTATGCCGCTCGACCGCTATTGGTCTATTGCGAAAGTGACGTGTTCCGAATATTAGGTAATCATTCGTTCATAAATGCTCATATCATAGCTATTATTGCAAAACTAGCTGTTCCCGCGAGCTTCGCTTCGCCTTAAAAAGTTTTCCCGTGGGAATTCCGGGATAAAAAGTAGCCTATGTTCTTTCTGAGGGTCTAGACCATAATTATGTATACCAAATTTCATTCAAATCTGTTGAGTATTTTTGGCGTGAAAGAGTAACAGACAGACAGACAGACACACACTTTTGCATTTATAATATTAAGTTAGGATTAGTTAGGATTCTCTGTATGTATGTCGTAAAAAATATTTTAGGTTAATCGATACTATTTCAGTATCGAATGTATCGATTGAACCTAAGAACCTACGACGTGACTGCCATTTGCCGGTATTTTTAGGTACTTACATAATGGTAGCGAAGTCATCATCAACCAATATCATGTCAGCGGCCTCCTTGCACACATCAGTCCCGTTCATGCCCATCGCTATGCCGATGTCAGCGCGCTTCAGAGCCACCCCGTCGTTCACACCGTCACCTGGGGGACAAGATTTATATTAGTACAGTTCAGTTCACCTAAGTTGACTAATGGTCCTGTGGAAGGTTTTAGGAGGAATGGTTGTTTTGGTGAGTTTTTTACACAAGTACTTCAGATAAAACCGAAATTGATAACCAATGAACCGTTCTGAGCCAGCATACCTAGCACAGAGCCCAAGACCTGACCAAAACTGTGACAATTACGATAAGTTATCCCAAAATACATTTACACACCCACATAAATCATACATGCCTTTATTGATTATATTTATCACGACGTATATTGCGATTGCAAGTGTCTTCATGTGGCAACTTAGTTTCTTATATATTTTTTCATACCTGTCATGCCCACAATATTGCCGAGTCGTTGCAGAGACTTCACGATTGACAGCTTGTGTTTTGGGGTCACCCTGTAGAACACCGTCACCTAAAGACAAAATAATATATATATGACTTTTAGCAATATTTGAATAGATGTAATCTATATACCTAGTTACAGATAGTAAAAACACACATACCTACTCTGGTTAGTGAAATTTGTTGGACTCAGAACGTCCAGGTCAGAGTGTTATGGCGCTCCTAGAATGAGACTTATGTCGATAGCTACAATTTCTGCTGAATTCTATTCTTTTAGACAGTGGGCCTAATACAGGTTTGACAGTTTTCAGAAAAATATGAAATGAAACGCATACAAAGTGGCGCCTCTAGCGGAAACTTTGACAAATAATTTATACAGATTACTAAATATAACGTTACTAGACGCACATATGTGGTTAACTTACATTCTCAATGCACCGGTCGAGTTCGTCCTCAGACATGGCGTCGAGCTGGTCGCCGGACAGCGACTGCGAGTGCAGGACATCCAGGCCGATCATTTGAGCTGAAACAATAAATACATTTTATTAACACTTTATAACAAGGGATCCCAAAATTAAGGATACATTTTTTTTAGAACCTACCTCATAATATCTAATACCTCGAGTTCATTATGAAAAAGCTAAAAACGTTTTTTGCAGAAATTAAATTAACTTCAAGGGAAGGTCGTGATAAATTTTCGCATTTTCAAAGTTACTGAATATGTCGAAATGGAAACAACACGGATAAGCTTCCATCCTGTATGGTTATAGGAAGAGGCATAGAGGTTATAGATGTTACTCAAGAGGTAGATAAATCCAGGCTAGTGAATAGATAAAATGCTCCCTCATGTACCTATGTAATCGTCAAATCTCGTGAACTGTTGATCGTGACAGTGTGGCTAAAGCTACTTGTAGCGTGGGACTCTCCTCACCTGTGTAGCGTGGGACGCCCCTCACCTGTGGCTATAGAGGTGGGGCTAGCGTCTCCAGTCAGCATCTTGACCCTGACGCCGGCGGCGCGCAGGGTGGCTACTGCGACGGCGACGGTGGGTCTACTGCGACTGTACCTGTGCCGTCTGACTGAAGGTACAGTGCCTGTCGTGTTATGGCCACTGGGCTCGGTATCTTCAGGTCACTATAAATATATCAAATAGTTCTTTTCTCAAGGGTGGTGTACCTTTTTCTGCATTATTTTTCTGTTCCAGTGTGTCAAATAAAATTTTAATTCTTTCTTTCTATCTTTCTTACCTGTGGCGATGGCCGTGGGGCTCGCGTCTCCAGTCAGCATCTTGACCCTGACCCCGGCGGCGCGCAGGGTGGCTACTGCGACTGTACCTGTCACTACAGCGGTGGGTCTACTTCGACTGTACCTGTGGCTATAGCAGTGGCTCTACTCCTACTGTACCTGTGGCTATAGCCGTAGGGCTGGCGTCTCCAGTCAGCATCTTGACCCTGACCCCGGCGGCGCGTAGGGTGGCTACTGCGGCGGCGACGCGCGGCCGCGGCGGGTCCACTACTCCGACCACGCCCGTGTAGGTTAGAGAGTCGAGGTTCGTGCCGCGGGCTAGGGCTATTACTCGGAGGCCTGGGGGGGTTGAAATGAAATGGTGAGTTTGATGATAACGAAGTTCGGCTCATCTTTAAATATAATTGATTAACATACTTCGACGAACCAAAGTAATAGTATGATTCTTGTCTGGCGGTTTTATTCATCGAGAACACCGCATGTTATAAATGTTTAGGTCACAATTAACAATGATTGTGTAAAACATGGCTTGAACATTTAGTTCTACCGACCACAACGTCCTTGTTCTTTTCACTATTTTACCGTTAATTTACTTAAATGATGCAAACTTATGCGTAGTGTCACGTCATTGACATTGCTGTGTTCTAACATTTATCTTTTAATTTAACCCTACCACTTGGGTGATTCAATGCCTTTATTACCTACTCATATTGCTTTATACAGCCAAATATCACTACAGCGGTTTAGTTTACAGCAGACTATTCATTAGCTCACCCATGCGTCCAATGTTGTAAGATTCCATCATGAAGCTGTCTCGCTTGTCCTTCGTAATAGGCGAGTAGTTCCCGCTGCTGTCTATGAACTGAGTGCACAGAGGCAGCACCTGGAAACAACATTTTGAATAACTAAAATGTTTTTTTCGGCGAGCGTGGCATTAAAATGTTTATTCGTGTGATTGCCGGGATAAAAAGTAGTCCAGAGATAAATTCGCATGATCGAATCATATCGCACGTACGTAGTGTGTAGTGTGTAGTAGTGTCGTTTATATAGGGTGTTGCAAAGGAGGTATATTAGGCGGAAAGGGGGTTGGTCAGCGGGTCATACTGAACAACTTTTGACATTGAGAGTCATCCATTTTCGGCCTACTTTACCGTTTTTGCATCATCCTGTTTAAGTAAATAAAAATGCCATAGCACGAGCGCCGTTTATTATCCAATCTTTCCCATTCATTGGTATTAGACCTAACAATAGACAATTATTTATTTATTGCACACATATGAGAAATAAATGCACAAAAGGTGGCCTTAATGCGAACATATCCTCAGGCTGAAAAAGTTACCTTCTCAATAGCTCCCTTGACGAAGAATTCCTCTTTCAGCTTGGTGGTGTCGTACTTGGGTGTGCACTTCACGACCATCATTTTCGTTTCGGAACTGAAAATAGAATGCAAATATTTGTAAAAAAAAAAAACACGCACTCACGCCTTGTACTAATGTACTCCCTTGCGGGGTAGGCAGAGGTGCATTGCTGCACCCACTTTTCGCCAGAGTGTTATGTTAGTCCCAATGTAATAGGGGGCGGGCCTATTGCCATTTTACGGGCACATCCAAGACCCGAGAACAAATATTTGTAAACTTCTACAGATATCTTACTTATCAGGTATGGCAATGTGCTTCCAAAATGCAGAAAAAGTATAACATGATAAAGAATGGTACATTTTTGAGCCGACGGCGATGGTTTGTACGAATTTCCATAAGTTGTTCCGAGTGACTCTGTGCGGATCACTTCAAACTATTACTATCCGGCTCGAAGGACCAAATCAAACTGACTATCAACTATAGTCTTCAGCAGTCGTTTCTTACAGACCTATTTTGGCTTGTTACACCAGTTATGTCACCAGATAGACAGATAAATAGTTACCTGAACGGTATCTCCTGTATCCGCGTATACTGGTCCCGGACATCTCCCATTTCACTCTTCATGGCAAACGCCAGTAAATCGCCCTCTGACGGCTGCCCCATAAAGGTCACCGCACATATTATAAGCGTACATAAAGGCATGAGATGCCCACAAATATAATAATTAGTTACCTGAACGGTATCTCCTGTATCCTCGTGTACTGGTCCCTGACATCTCCCATGTCGTTCTTCATGGCGCAGGCCAGTAGAGCGCCCTCTGTCGGCTGACCGATGAGAGTGTCTTCGTGGATGTTAGCGTTGTTGCATACTGCTCCCACCTGTGATGATAATGTATGAGTAAATCAATGATTAAATGTATCGTTTTATGGTATTTTGAAGCATCCGTATGGTATCTGATCACTCAGGTTAAGCAACCACTTTTACGGTCAGCAATGGACAACATTTCAAAAAACTAAAGCTGCTATAAATCGAAAACCATTTCGAGATTTAGCTCTAAAGGACACAAAAAAAATGTTTTTGTATTTTTTGGATGTATCATTTTCGAGAAAATCATAAAATAGTAAAAAAGTGCTGATGACGTCATGCATCAGGTGCGATTCATTTTGATGATCAAAGCCTATAGATTTAAAAACAAAGTAACTGTCACTTTCATTTTTGATTGAATTTGACGTTTTATCGTGACGTTGTTGTTTATTTGGGTCATTTTCATTAATTCTGTTCTGACACTTTCTGACTATTTTTTATTTATTATTAACAGATGACCTCTATATAATATGTCCCAGAGCCATGCCACCGCCTACACAGCTGAAAAAATGCTTCTGCTTATTTTTTTACATGATAAGTACCTACTTTCCATCATCAGAAATATCAATGTCATTTGAAAATGACCCATTTGTTGGTTGGCATGTAAACAAAGTTTAAATGTCACTTGTCAGTGTCATTTATGTTTTTTTTCGAGACTCATGCAATAGACAAAAATAAAAATTGAGCCTAATATGTGACTTCACTTCCGGTTTTAAAATAATTAACTTTAAAGTTAAAAATAACATGCAAAAATTTATGTATATACAAAATAAAAAAATACGGGTCCACTAATTTTCTATAATCTTTCCGAATAGCTAATAAAAATATAGGGTAAAGAAAATGAAATGTTGTCCATTGGATGGGTGACCGATTTCAAGTGGTTCTTTTCTGGACGTTTCCGTGCTTCGAACGGCACGTTAAGTGGTCCCGGTTGATGCTTCGGCAGCAGTCGTTAAGCCTAGTACGGCTCGCGATCTATCACGTGAGTACAAATGTATGTAATGACGCGTGACGCTTGCGAGTCACCTCTGACTACCCCTTCGGGGATAACAGTCGTGAGCACATGTATGTATGTATGTATGTATGTAAATTACGTATGTAAATTACGAGTCACGTAAAGGGTCCCTCTGCTGAAAATCAGCGCTGCACGTACATTTTTGTACGTGTAGCATATGCTGAGCTCGGGGCCTTTTTGGCGCTGCGCTGATGCACCACCAACACAGACTGGCTAGGTATTCTTTATTAGTTTCTTTTGTATTTTTTGTATGTTTCTTTTCTATTTTTTATTTTTTGTGTACTATCTGTGTTTGTGTTATTAGCGTATAGGTAAATTGTTTTTCTGTGTATGTGGTGTATTTGTGTAGTACTAAATAAATATATTTTCTTTCTTTCTTAGTTTCTAAGTGTTCTCACCTCAAGCAGCGAGTAGACCGCGTTGCGAGCCTGGTCACAGTCGCGTCCCTTGTACGCTCTAAGGGAGATCTGACCGCGCGCGTTATACCCCGCGCCCGATACCTCCGCTATGTGGCCGCCGGAGGTGGATATTGTTGTGACTGTCATCTCGTTCTTGGTTAGTGTGCCTGTAGGAAAAGGGAATGGTATCAGAAATATGTTAATGACTTTGTCTGTTCAAAAGTTCAGAATTAGCGGAGACGTAACGGTTCATTAACATACGATTAACCGATGAACTGTTATCACTCAGAATGTTTCGCCCAACGAACGCACAATACGTGGTCGCAACGTTTGTTACACAAAAAAAACTGGAAGATGACAGTTCATTGTTGCATGTTGATGAACCCTTACATCCCCGCTAATTCCGAACTTTTGAAATGTGGAGAGGGTTTAGTATTGGCGTTATGTAAAAAAAAACGACTGCGGTTTGGGAGAAAATAACTGGTTTCCAATGATATAACAAACTTTGCACAGAGCGAAAGAAAATGCTTCATTTTCTTACCAGTCTTATCACTGCAGATGACATTAACGCAGCCTAGCGTCTCGACCGTGGGTAGTTTCTTGACTATGGCCTTGCGTTTAGCCATTCGCATCACTCCCAGGGCCAGTGTCACTGTCACCACGATCGGTAGACCTGGGGGGAAGATGGTTTGGTAAATAGTTTGCTTATTTATATTGTGTATTCGGTAAGTGAGTGAGTGAATGATGGTAGATGAATGAGATTATCGATGACGGAATAGTTGTGTAAATAACTGCGTGAAAGATGGGTAATTTTACTAGATTACTTGATATGCTATTAACTAGCTGGGCTTTGTAATTAATTAACTACATACTATCTTATTGAAAAGTTGTTGGTACAACAAGTTAGCAGGTGCATAGGTGTTCATTAAAAATGTACTCGTAGCTGTCAAGAATGCATAAGCATTTAAAGAGCAATAGTGATAAGAAATTAATGGATAAGAGAACGAATGACAGAAAAACAACAACATTCACTCACCTTCAGGTATAGCAGCGACGGCCAAACTAACACTGATGGTAAACATGTCCTGCAAAGCTTTCCCCTGAAGCCATCCAGCCAGCATTATAAATCCGATGATGAAGAACGAATACATAGACAACTGGGCTCCGAGGGTGTCCATAGACTTCTGTAGAGGGGTTTTAGGAGCTTCTTCCGCTTGCATCATTCGGAATATGTCGCCGAATTCCGAACGTTCGCCGGTGCTGACTACTATGCCCTGGAATGGATATACAATAGTGTTTTATTGGTTGTTTTTGAACGAAACTTTTTGTGTTCGTTAGAGGATTGATCCCCCTGTTGGTAGTAGAACTTTTCAAAACGCTCAAAATTCACCTGATGAAGACTGTGAAAGCAAATCTATAGAACGGATCAACATGAAATTCGGTATGCAATATTAATGCATTGGCTTTTTATCCCAAAATTCCTACGGGCAAACTCTTTTTTAAAAGCCGAATTTCATCTCGCAGGCAACAGCAACTTTTGTAAACAGTGCAATCTTTGTGCCAAAATTCAGTACCTACCTATGTACTCATATTACATCAAGACTAACCTTAGCATTCCCGCATCGTATCAAAGTGCCCATGAACGCCACATTGTCCTTGTTAACCCTTCCGGCGGACGCCTGGCTCGGCAGAGTGTTCTTAACCGCCGGCTCCGTCTCACCAGTGAATGAGGATTCGTCTGGGGAATGGAATTGAAGGGTTAGATTTTGTAGGACTGTCAAAGGTAGCTACTAAGTGAGGTTAACCTATGGCATGGCTAAAACATGCCTTTGTTTAATTTTGGTGGATCTACGCTATATCTGCAGCGTTTTACCCAACGAGTAGAAAGGATTTTTGAGCCTAGAATCGTAAAGCAATTCACGTAAGATACGACCACTGCAAAGAAGGTCATCTTTAAGTCATAATGGAATCGAGCATGTGTGAGGGAAGTAAGAATACCTTCATGACCGTTATGATTGCTGGACTAGCCAGTCAGATTAGCGTCAGTCGCACCACGTCTGGACCAGGTTGCAGCCAGCAAGTGTCGCACTACACCCTGTATACCTGATGATGGACAGGACCTACCTATAGCCAGCTCGGCGCACTCGGACAGGCGCACGTCGGCGGGCACGCGGTCGCCGACTGACAGCTGCACCACGTCGCCCGGGACCAGGTTGCACTACACCCTGTATACCTGATGATGGACAGGACCTACCTATAGCCAGCTCGGCGCACTCGGACAGGCGCACGTCGGCGGGCACGCGGTCGCCGACTGACAGCTGCACCACGTCGCCCGGGACCAGGTTGCGGGCTAGGAAGTGCTCGAGGCTGCCCTCGCGGAGACTGTAGGGGAGAAAGAGATTGTTGATATTCATACAATTTTCTCCCTGTACCTGCTGCAGGTTGACTGGTAGAAAATGCTTTTAGCATTAAGTCCACCGGATTGTAGATAATTACTTTTGTATATTGTGTAATAAAATAATAAATAAATAAATAAAATAAATAAATGTATGTATGGTATGGTATGTACTTTACGTAGAGAAGAGAGTCTGACAAACGTGGCGTGGAATCCGATGTTTTGTTTTCAAATCATAATATTGCATATATTTAGCCCAAGTTTTTTATTAGTGACTTATCGCGTAAAGTATTGCCGGGCAGCAACGGGTGCATTCAGCATTATTATAGTTTCGTGGAACTTGAATAAACTTTAATAATATTTAATTTATCAGTGACTTTATCGTTTATCAACTACAACCCGCATTGCATTCATAAGTTTAACAGGAGTTCAATACATTAAATTAGGAACTTAAAATGGTCCTTCGAGTCGGATCCACCTAATGAACCATGAACTTACGTACCGCACATACTAAACGACAATTCAGCTTATAATTTTATGCACAAGTTCTCATAATGTCACGTTATCAGGTGAAAAAAAAGACCATGAAGACTACATTGTTATGGTTAACTTATACATTTTAATAATGTAGGTATGTTTTAAAAAACACGAGTGTATAAAGTGTGTATACCTAAATATAGGTTTTTCCTGATTTCGATATCGATGTAGAGATATTTATGATTCAACTCCTATGTTATTTATGGCAGTGTGGTAAGATAACAATACGTGTTATTTAAAGATAAATTATGATAATAATAGGTAATAAATCCACATTATAAATAAATCAAAATAATGATTTTTGCATGGTTGGACCTTTTATCACTGTCGCTACGGATGCATAGCTTTATAAATCGATATTGTTTCTTTCGTTTATTTCATGCATAATATGATAACGTTCGGTTGGAATCTCAATATTGATTACACCACAGAAAATTCAAGAAAATTCGATAACGGAAATTGATTGGCCGTTGTAATTAACTAACTGATAACTCTTGGGATTTAAGAGTTTTTGAGTGCAGACCACGGCTAGCCAGCTGAATGGACAGCAAAGTTTGGACAAGGAAGGCCGAGAAAAGAGTATTCTGGCGCTTAATTCAAAAAGTCAATGCTATGTCTCGTAGGGGGCGATTACAAGCCAATAACTATGATACACTTCCATGTAGCATTAAGTAGCATAGCAATGAAAAAGTTAAAACATGACAAGAGAAATGTAGACACCAAATGACGCCAACTTTTTAAAACCTTTCATTTACAATTGGATCAAAATATTTACTTCAATATGACGCTGTAAAATTTACTTCAATATTGCAGATCGCGTCATTAATCTAGTCTTTTCCGTTTAGGAGTAATTTTGTGCTATGGTCACTGGAACTTTTTCATCGTTCGCGAATCGTACTTTGAAACTCACCAATTACAAGATGGCGGCACGAGTTTATTCAGCTCTTCCAGCGACTTCTCGGATCTATACTCCTGCACGAATGCGACGGTCACCACGATGATGATGGCCACCGTGATGGAGATGGCGTCGTCGTATTGTCGCATGAAGATGCTCACGAACGCTGAGCCTGGAAAGAAGTAACACGTGATTTTAATATCGGATACTAAATAGTTTTTCCCGCGAGCTTCGCCTTAAGGGTGCTGAGCGGGGTAGCGGAACGGTGCAGGTAAAAATCATCCAATGAGCGGAGCGCAAATAACATGAGCGGAGTTTTTATGCAATCTCATTGGTCAATTTCTCCGCTCCGCTCCCTCGCTCCACACTGGTGGACAGGCAGCTTAAGGCTACGTCCGCACAGGCAGGAAGTTTGCTTAGCGCTTAGTGAGTCACCAAGCGAGTAAACGAACGTTCTAGATTTCTAGAATCTTCGTGAACGGCCACATTGCGCGCTTGGCGCCTAGCTCGCTTTGTATCAATGCAAGTTCACGAAGATTCTCACCCTATAGTATTGTGGCATCCTTGTGATAGGTCCAGCATACAAGTTTGTTGCTAGATGATGACTCATGTGATGTTTCTAAACTGATGATGATAACATTAAATAACATCTGAAGACCATGCAGTGGCTACTTTTATGAATGATAGTTATGAAGTTATGATTATTAATTATGATAAAATTTCTGCAGATACCAATCTACTGAGACATTTGCGTCACAAGCACACCATGAAAACATGGTTCTGTAAATTACATTTGATAATAACGTTAATTAAATACTATCTGAATAAGACCAGTTATTTCAAAACTCTGTTACGTATCTGTAGCTCATGAAAAAAAAACAGAAATATAAGCCGACAAAGGAAATTGCCACCGTTAATAATATCTTTTACAATACATATCCATGTAAATTTGACATTATTAAAGAGCACTTATTTATACGAAGGTCGAATTAATAAGCATTATTATTGCTATGGATAGTATGGATCCATCCTACATTGAATGACTTCGAACATGAGTTGGTTGAATAAATTAGGTAGTTTTTGAAATGAAAATATTTATTCAGGAAAGGAAAACATTTTACATAATAGTATAGGTACCTTATACAATGGCTAGGTAAGTACTTTCTCTAGCGTAGTTATGTAGGTATTTAGCCAATAATTGATAAATAAAGTCGAACATATTTAGTACGAGTTCTCGAGTGGAGACCACGAACAGGCAAACGCAGCGTGGGACGCCCTCCTGCCCGCTGGACTGACGACCTTAGGCGTGTGGCGGGTAGTGGTTGGATGAGGAAGGCCGAGGACTGAGTGTTGTGGCGCTCCTTGGGAGAGGCCTATGTCCAGCAGTGGATGATTATTGGCTGATGATGATATTTAGGTCTGCAATACGGACAGGGACATTTTGTTGTTTCTCTATCTTTAGCGTCAGTGTTGTTTATTCACAGTTTTAAACTGTAGCAGTATAATGCAAGCCCAGTAAATACAGCCTACCGCTTCAGGTACTTTACCTAATGCTAAAATATCCTTGATAGAGATATAAATATCACAATTACGATGTTATACGTTGTTTGTTTGACAACAATACAACGGACTGTAATAACTTTCAGCATTTCTGTAGGTATGTTTCCGTATTGTATAGAAATAATCACGGGGAAAATTATAGTTTATTGCCGGTTACGGTCGGTGACGCAATCGGATGGAGTTTGATGTTTAGTGCTGGTTTAGTGTCATATACGATCTTACTTCATAATCTAGATTGAGTACCTAAATAATTTTATAAAGGTTTTCCACATCATTATTTATATTCATATTTTTACTTCTTAGAATTGTTAGGTAAATCTTTCTGTCCATATACAGGGTGTTGTAAAAAGGGTATACTAAGCCGAAAGTAAAATTTCCAAAACTAAAAAAGTTGTTCAGGATGACCCCCTGAGTCACCCCCTTTCGGCTTAGCATACCATTTTTGCAACACCCTGTAGAATAGATTAGTACTTATGTATAAATGCAGTGTGCTAAGTAATGTAGGTATGCCGAAAGAGGTTGTGTCTAGTAATAGAGTATCTAGTTTCATATTTTCGCCATACTTCACAATAATACTCATTCGAGTCTACAAAACCATCGCACACGAAACCACATAAACTGTGGCATTCGAGAATAAAGCAACTCGTTCGGGCGAGCCAAGCCACTGACCCCGTGGCTAAGTAAACTGACAATTATTAGAGGCACGCCACAAGTGCCTGGTACTTACAAACCGGTAGGTGCTGGGTTAAGTGGTGTGACAGAAATTACTACGAAGGCATGATGCATAAATGGTGTTATATGAAATGACACACCGTAAAAAGTGGAAGTGGAAGTAGCGGTGGAGGGTTGTGTCTGCCGAAGAACCGATGACTGAGGTATTTATCCCACAGGACACAGGACAGGACTAATGACTTAGAAAATACGTTAGGAAGGCCCAGGACTAAGGTCTATTGACGAAGTTTCAGTGCGCTGCTGTGCGAGCCATGCATGCCTCTATCTCGTTAGTATTAAACTTTCCGATTTTACGACAGGACAGTGTTGTGGCGTTCCTCGAAGGCATGCTCAGACGAGGTACTACTGTCCCCCAGGGTACTATTTGTCCGTGGATGCACAGACATCTCTTATAATATACGGGGTACATTTAGTCCTTCGTGTGCGTTATTCAATACAATTTATGAGAGATCTATTATAATTTGATGGAAAAGTACCCGAAGAGTTAGTAGTCCATTAGTGCATGAGGGCCTATGATGGTGAAGACTATTCAAGCTTCTAAATCCAGAGCTTCCTAAAAGCTTTCACGGTAGTAGGCGCTATCAAGATCATTATTTTCACACCGAGATGGAACAAAGCTAGGCACAACAAAGAACAAGAATTAATTGGAAAGGTCGTTAATGAAAGTAGACACTAGACAGCTTTTAATGAAGTAGACTGTTGTGAGTATGTACCTAATGGTAGTTAGATAGATTTGAAGAAGTTCGAAGTCTATCAAATTAATTACGTGGTCGGTCAAAAGTATTGATTTTTGATAAGAGCTATTACCTAAATTGGACAAACAAATAGATAAATAGTGTGGCAGTTAGACTACAAACTAAGGAACCTAATTCTTACCGCAAATTCGATAGTACCTCTGCCTAGCTCGCAAGGAAGCATCATATTATACTACCTAGTATTTCTTTTTCATGTTAAATTAGTTGTTTCAATGAAATACGCTGAACCTCATAATATTTGACCTGTTAAGATTTGTAATTTTTATGAGTATTATGGTGATTTATAAATGTGAAAGTTAATAATTTGGTTTTTTTTTGTTTACCTGTCCCGTTTGGCCAGTACCAAAACGCACATACCAAGAATCCCAAAAAGTATGCCACGCTATTTTGAGTCTGCTGTTATAAGATACATACCTAATTAAGTAATAATAAAAAATAGGAAATGTTGCAAAAGTATGTCTTGGTTGAATCTTTAAAGAGACTCGCTATTGGAATGGGGTATAACCGAATGGTTTTCCCATAAGGGCCATTCCCAAATTATATGGTTCGCTGAATGAAATGGGTAAGTATTCATTATTTATTGAAGATTACGTAATACACTATACCGTATAGCGTTTTGTTTATTTTTCAGTTAAGTGTGGTAAACTTACTCAGACTCTAAACAGATTCAGCAGCAGTAAGTTGTGTGTTGTGTCGAAATCAAATGCTATCCAAAGAGGAAAAAAACATTACCCTCCTCCTCCGGCAGTCGGAAAAAAACCGTATAGTTTTGCGGAAAACGACATACAATTTTTACGTAGAAACCCTCGCGGCTACCAGGTTCACTGATGAAATCCCACCCTGTGTGCTGTCAGCATGGTCGTAGCTAAGGTGCCCCACCGTATGAGTATGAGGCGTTCGACTTGTCTCCTAAATCTCACCTAGTATAGCATGCGCGAAACATGCTTTGCTAGGTCCATGGGCCTAGCCACAGTGAGGCAGGCTACGACGCTTGCGAGTTTGAGGCAGTCGATTGGTCTCCTAAATTCCACGTTGTATGTAGTATGCTGGCAGCATGGACGTAGCCATTTTGGGGCAGGATAGGGCAAGGTGGGCATGGTGGGGCAGGATACGGCGGCAATATAGAGCGCTTGCAACTTTTACGCCGTCGACTGGTTTCCTAACTTCTGGTTGGTACATCCCTCCAAACTCCTCATTACTTCAGGTATTAACTCACCCAGCAGCAGCAGTATGAGAGGGTTCTGGAACTGCTCGATGTACTTCCTCCAGAGCGGCTCCTCCTCCTTCACGTGGAACTCGTTGGGGCCCACGAAGTTCATGCGGTCGTTGGCCTCGCGCCACGAGAGGCCGCGGCGGACGTCCACGTTCAAACGCGCTGCCACCTGGCGGGAGAAACAGGAGATTAATCTAGATCCTAGATGTATGTATACCCTAAGTCAGTGTTTTTCAACCTGTGGGTCGCGACCCCCTGGGGGGTCGCGAAGCTTCTGTAGGGGGGTCGCCAGAGGTCGAAAAAACTGGGTACTTAAGTGAAAAATACTATAAAGACAATTAATTTAATTAATATTTCTAATAGATAGATCAGCGATCATAAGCATTTTACTCCATCCTTGCGAGCATGGATTTTTATAGCAAACTACTACTAAGGCCGAGTTTTTTGATCCGTGGTCAACTTTAACCATTAGTCAAGTCACTTGTCAAACATGACAGCTCCATACGAATTTTGTTGGATTTAAACTAATGGTAGGAGGCATTTTTGACCAATGGTTGAGTTAACTAGGGATCAAAAAACTGGCCCTAAATCTGGCCAAAATCTGTAGCTTTCCCGAGAAATCTTTTGTTGATACCTACATACAGAAGAAGATTACAATTAGCTCGAGTCTACTCTTACCTCATCTTGCCTCTCAGCGTAAATTATTAAATTAGAGAAGGTTTTTTGATTGTTTTTTTGGTTCAGGTCATTTTTGCTTCCAATGAGTGCAGAAAATAATAAGTAATAATATTAAATGTATTAAAATATAATGGTTTTCAAAATTACGTATAAATTAACAACTCTTCTCAGATTTTTCAAAGGGAATCCAGAGGCTGATAATAATAACAGAATTGAATTATTCAGGGTGTTGCAACAAGGGTATTTTTTCCGCAAGTTTTAAAATATAATTCTGATTTCATTTTTGGGCTTAGATATGTCGCAGGCAACTGGTTTAATCTCCTGTTTGATTGAACCACTAGCCCGTTCATTGGATGGCGCTGTTCAGTTGTATGACTAGGCCGAACGTTGATTGTACAAGCGTCACAAAACGTCCAACTAGTTAGCTGACTTAAAATCAGTCAGGTGGTGAATAAAACAAATATGGCGTCTAACAGGTAACAGCTGACACAAAAAGCACCTATATTGTTAGTTTTTTGCAAATAAATTAGTTTTAACCTCTAGAATGCCGTGTGCCAGATCTGTCCCAACCCCCCTTGTCTGCCTAGTGACAGATCTGTCCCAAGAGCAGTTCATCGCGATTTTTGCGATTTTAGTTATTAATTACCATGAAATAGAGTATGAAATCACCTTTAATTTATTCTATATGAATGAAACAACCATCGACAACATTCATTGAGTCAAAAACTTCACTTGTTTACTAGTAGCGCGAAATTCAAATTTTGGTACCTTGAACAGTCCTTGTACTCGCGACTGTTGGTAATAAAATAGTGATTTCGTATGGAAAAAACGTCAAAAGGTAAGTAAATACTATGTTTTTTTGTTATTTATTCAATTTTGAAGGTATATTGATAAATCAATAGTATAAAAAAATACAAAAAATCTAGTTTTTATCGATCTAAAATTGTACCGCATTATTGCCTGAAGGGTGCGTAACTTTGTAAACTATTTTCTACACTGTTATGTAAAAACATCAATAAATAATTTATTTCATTTATAAAGATAATTTTATTGATAATACATATTTATATCGGTTTATTCAATAAATAGCCAAAATATTAGAGAAAATCAATATTTATCAAGGTGCATCCAAAATTCACACACACACATACGCAAACAAAATGGCCGCCGCTCGTGTATGTACACGAAGTGCGTTGGGTTGTTATACAGCGTGTTTTATTTTTTAGGATCATCGCTCTAGTGAACGTGAAGTTTAGGCTCTTTAGAATGATATCGATGTGTAGATGAGTCTGAGAGGGTGATCACCTGTCCTATTTATATAAATAAATATATGTATTTATATATGTATATATTTATATTATCATATTTGTTGAAAGTAGGTTAACAAATAAGTAAATATGATTCAGTAAGTAACTTACGTTTAAGTTTTTATAATTTAGTATGCTAAAATACGAAACATTATAAAAATATTATCATTCTTGTTTTATTTCATCAAAAGTGAACACCCTTGATTTGGGACAGATCTGGCACACGGCGCACTGGAGCAAGCTCTTGTCACGCACACATGCACATGTACAAAAAATGGAGTCTTTTGAAATAAAGCAAATTATAGTCTGTTTTCAAAATATAAATTATGAATCTATTTCCTCTAGAGTTTATACTTTATTGATATCAGTTGATAGCTATATAATCTCTTCAAATAATAAGTATAAAAAAACCTGGATTGAAACTAAAATTATATTGAAATAGAGGTATTTTTCTGTGATGGGTGCAGTTTCAAGTAAAAATCTGTAATCAATGACCTATAGAAATCAAATAAAACTATTATAACCAATAAAATTCATTGTAACATGTTCATTAGCTATCTGACAATAAATTACAATCGATACATTATTGAGTACCAAACAATAATACCCAAATATTCATATAAATGTGATTCCCGCGCGGGCGCTCTCTACTGTCAAAAAGCGCCGGCAGACGGCGGTTACATGTGTGCGCGGCTGTTCGGCATAGGAAAGGTTAAAGTGCGTTATTTGTGTTAAAATAGTGTGACAACATGGATTTACCTATTATTACGCCGCGGGCGGATAGTTTCAAAGAAAAAAAGTGGCGAAACTGGATAATTATGAACAACAATATGAAGGTACGTTTATTGTTATTGTTTAGTTAATTTGTGAGATAAGAGCTTTGTAACATAGTCTTTTTGTTGACCCTTGTCTGGTGATGTTCACCCTAACCAGACATTACAAAGTTGCTATACTATATCCCATTCAACGACTTCGCTAAATGACGTTCAGTCAAGACGTCGAACGTTACAATCAACGACTTGACGAGTTGTCCTTTAGTCATACAACTGAATAGCGCCATCCAATGAACGGGCTAGTGGTTCAATCAAACAGGAAATTAAACCAGTTGCCTGCGACAGATATACCATGAACATGATGCACAATTGCACATGTAGGTGTCGGCTTAGTGAGTATACCCTTTTTGCAACACCCTGTATTTAACATAACTATTAAGATACTTTGACTATATTTAGGACTTTTTATATGGGAGCCGATAAAACAAAACCCAAAAAAAAATTTGGCCCCTTTATACCTACATGTTAATAAAAACCGAAGGGTCAAGGGGGTCGCGAAACATTTTTTAATACCAGGGGGGTCGCGTCATGAAAAAGGTTGACAAACACTGCCCTAAGTGATACAGCTCTCGAACGTGAGAACAAACTACAAATGTACCTCAGCGAAAAGTGGGTTGCTCGCTTGCGAGTCACCTCTGACTACCCTTTCGAGGATAACAGGCGTGTCGTGAGCTTATTTATGTATGTATGTATAATACTGACACCATAGATAAACACATAAACAAGGCATTTTTAACACAGAATTCCCCAAGGTAAAATCTTTTAAAGCGAAGCGATATAATCCGAGTACTTAGACCAAATTTATAAAGTAGGCTAAGTCAAACTCCAGAGATTCAAAATTATTTCTATAAAGAATTTACAATAACATGGATTCTACAATACGGCAGCAGCTTTAAACAAATTTAATAATCAACAGCAAGACATTATTTAATCTCTAGTTTCCCAGGAGAATAAGTTATCAAACATAAATTTGTAATTTGTTAATTTATTCACTAGCCAGCTGAGCTAAGGAACAGCTGATTAATAATTTCCAAAGTGTATTGAATTCGGTACGAATTGTTGAATAGTTAAGGAGAGGATAACATGGAATTTTGAATATAAGCAAGTAACAAATAATTTCCTTTCATCATTGCTGTGGATAAGTTTCATGTCATAATAAAAATCCAATACCGGGAGGCATAGCATATTTATCGACGTAGATAAACACGCTTAACGCACGTTCCTACATCATGTCGTTTTGTGAATATAAGTCGTTTTGTGAATAGTGGTAATAATTATTTTGTATTTATTTGGTCAACCAACAGCTTGCTCACATTATTATAGATATTTTAATACAATGAGATCATTTGCAGACAAATAAACAATTGACAGTCCATTTAAAAATAAATGAGATTTTTAGCGCTCTAAACATTCCTAACTTGAAATATATTTTGCATGGCTTCAGATTAGATCTTAGATATTTCCGCATTATGAACATTTTATTAGGTTATTAAGTTTATTATTTTATAATTGGAGGCATTAAAGCATAGAAATCATATTTAACCATAACATTGACAGTAATTTTTGCATCAGAATAGAGGCACTACGGTCATGATGATTTGCACAATTCAAAGTTACTATTTTGGATTATACATAAATAAATGTTCGTGCCGTCCTTTGTATTCATAGCTACATCAGTATGAAGAAAATAGATAAAACAGTAAGGGTGGTTTTCGAACAGATTTTGGATGAGAAAGACTCATTTTCTTGGTGTAACTGTAAACGTTACATTCTCAACTGATTCAAAGAAATTACTGCAAATAATGTATTTATATAGACACAGATGTTTCTTGTTGTTTGCTTGTAAACAATAACTGTAAATGCATCTAGTATAATAATAGAAATAAATAAGTAGCAGCTCAAAGCAATCCTAAATCGAGATTTTGCGACGGTTAATTCACAATTTCGTTCCCACCCGCTGGACCGACGACCTCAAATAGGTAGCCTGTCATAGAAGTTGGAAGTCAAAAGCATAAGGCAGAAGGCAGAATTTTATGTGGCTCCAACGAGAGGATTATGTCCAGCTGTGAACGATTCTTGGCTGATTAGGAGGATGATTCATTTATAACCCGTTCAGATGAAGAAACAATCGGAAAATGACAGACAGACTCACGCTATCTTGCTCTATCTATGTAGCATATGTCTTTAGCTAAAGGTATAATGGAATAGCGGGCGGGATACGGCTGGTGACCCACTCCCAGACCCGCTTGAAGCCTGTCCGTGCGTTTATTGCAAACACACGCTCGGACGAAGAATTGTGTACTATGGGATAATGTTTATATTCCCCATGACACCTACCAGTGGAAAAGGCATTTAAGACAATGAGAAAAAAAATCCTTTGCCACTCACACGTAAGCACATCTCTCTATTTCCATATTCCTTCTTTAACCGCACCAATTGTACTTTATATTAATCCTACTAATATTATAAATGCGAATGTTTAGGAGTGTGTAAAGTGTGTATATTTGTTACTTCTTCACGTCAAAACGGCTGAACCGATTTTAACGAAATTTGGTATGGAGTTAGCTGAGACCCTGGATCAACACATAGGCTACTTGTTATCCCAAAATTCGGAAAAAGTTTTTATTTATAATAAGTCTCACCTCCTCCCATGACAGTATGGAGCTCTCCACGGCGCTGATCCACATATCGCCGGCTCCCGGGTGGCTCTCGGGCTTCCCGCCGCCTTCCTCCGGACTCGAGTGCTGCAGAAGAAGTAGCTTGGTTAGTTACAGGTCACGTTCTATGGGGTGAACGAAGGCGTGTGACGTAGGCAGTCAGCGGATGAAGCTTATCTGAGTGGCTATTTACCTAATTTTTTTTAACAGAGTACTGAAACTTTTTTCCTGCCTCTGGGTGTTTTAACATCGTGCAGATTTCATCACGCACGCGGGATTGCCCCGCACGCGTGACAAGCTCAAGTGTTATTTTCATACAAGTATTCATTGTAACGCATGGGATATGCACGCGGGTCGCTTGTGCATATTGCGTGCAATAGCGCGTGCGTGATTAAATCCGCACGATGTTAAAAACGTCCTTGCTATTGGTCCAAGTAATGCACGCAATTTATTACTTCGATGCTATTGGTCTTAACAATGACCCATCTCACTATGTCAATATCGGAAATGTGCGAGAGACATATTCAGATTACTCAGTCATCACAAAACAAGAAACACAAACACACACACTCAGTAATCGTTTGTTAAAAAAAATCCTTTCACCACGGTGATAAACCTTAGTGTAGCAAGTAGGTGCCTATAGCTGTAGTGTTTGTCATCGAAACGCTAAGATATTCAATTAATATAGGTGCCTACTCAAATTTCGAATTTTTAGAGAGTGAATGGTCATCTGTTTAAGCCTAAACATCTGATTTGTTAGTCGCATTAGATTCATCTGTTTCAACTCTACAGGTATAATTTTCATTTAAACGACTCACTTTACACCCCATGATGTTTCCTCCTTTATAGAGAACAAAATAATTTATAAATTGACCAAAATCCGTTGTAATATGTATCACATCAGTCACACGGCCGCTCAGCCTAAACCGTTAGATCGTTAATTTAAAAAAAAAATCGCCTGAAAAAATACGTGTAAACTACACGGCGACTCAGTAACAACTACTGAACTGAACTGAAATACTAATTGTGTATACTTAATTGAGATTACCGCGTAGATTTGCGTGGAAAAAAGTTAATGACCGCTACTTATGTTATGCGCTTATGACGGATGCTGGGCTATAAACGATCGGGATGTGAGAACAAAAGATGCATCTCTCATAGTCGTAATATCACTGAGTGGGCTATGATTGACTGGTATGATTGGCTGGATAGGTTTAGGGCTTGAACCACATATATGACACTAGATACCCCAAATTTGCGCGTGACAAAAGGTTGAAAAAAAAATTATACTTTTGGCTGGTACATTTTAGTTCTGCCATTATCATATACATATTATCAGTTTGTCTAAAATAATAAGTCCTATACAAATTTCGGTACGCGCCGTTTTTTATAGAAATGAGTGCATTTGTGGCATCTAGTGTCATATATGTCTGTGTCTTGAACTGCACGGGCCGGGCTCTTACTCCAACATTAAGAAGTTTCGGTACTAAGATACCTCCTTACACTATAATAAATACTATACCTAGACATAAACTCTAGTAACATTTATATGATATCTGTATTCTTGTAATTTGTAAACCAGCAGTAGTGTATTTTATACTTATGTTCATTAATCTAAATAGCCATTTAAAACATGAGATATCATGTAGGTACCCTGCGACTCCTGCGAATCAACCTAGACCAATTTGGTGTTATTATCATCATCAATTCATCACTTACAGTGACAAATATATGAAAAATATATTACAAATTAATAAAATTTCAGGGTAATAGTAATAGTGGTTGAATAAGATTATAATCTCATTAAAATATTAATTTTAAGAACAGCATTAGTCATCCGAATGTTAATTTACGTCAGAAAAACAAGTGTACCAAGAAGTAGCTTTAAGAATACATTTGTTTTGCATTAGAGTTCAAAAATAATACAGAGTTTACTAAACATTTCTTGCTCTCACTACCACAACACAATAGTCACTAGAACTCTAAAACAAATCTTACCATTACTAATCCATACTTACTGAAATAAAGAACCACACTCCAATGATTTCAAAAGGAAGGATACGCCCGTCTGAACGTATTGTCATAAGAAAATAGCACCCGCTCGCTGGCCCTAATTCATACAAATTATGACAGATTTATGAGATTTTAGGGCCAACGCGAGGGTGTCATTTTCTAGAACGGTTGGGCCTGTCCTTACGCTAGTAATATATAAGTCAATGCCACACTCTCAATTTTGTACACATTTAAACTGGACTAGTTTTATTTAACTTTTACAGTAATTATTACCTTTTTTACACAATATTAAGTTGTTTACATACGAATGATTACAACTCCTCAATCTCTCCTGGTTTTATTCTATGTCTAAAGCCGGTTCTAAACTGAAACCATTAGTCTATGCCGAAACTATGTTTTTTGATCACCATCAAAAAGTTGCTTATAGAAAAGAGACAGATCAAAACTTTATAAGAATCTGAATTTATGAATAATTTATAGATAAAAAGTTGTACTATTTGAAATCTCTTTCTGTATATTATTATATCTATTGAGTGTAGCATCATCCAATAGCTAAAGACATTATAAGAAAATATCCTATGTAAAATAATCAGCATTGGCCATCGGTTATTTACGGTCCATACATCATAAGATTCTGTATTATTATGGTAAGTACATAAATGCATAGTCAGAAATAAGGTCAGCCACCTTGTCTGAATTGACGAAACAGGTGACTAATTTGCAACCACCAATGCATCTGTAGGTAAAAAAACTTTCACAGTATCTGTATTCACTTTTAAAATCGTTCATGTGACGGGAGAAAGTAAGAGTAGATGCGGCTACCTAGAATATTCTGCTTGCATGTCATAGAAGTAGGTACTTGCTTACTAGATACCTGCCTAAAAGCAGAATTTTAAATATCTGGGCCGCATACAAACAAAAGCCTAATATTTCTGCGCATCTGAAAACAATCTAGGTCATACCTAGCGTCTAGAACTCTCATAATATCTAGAAAACTCTCCAATTCGCCGTGTCGGCGTATTGATGAGTGGATTGAATTAGTGGGACGTTTCGTCAGGGGTGAAATGATCATTATGTGACGTCACGCCTCCAAAGCAGCTGCAGTGACTAGCACTCAACATAATAAGAGAAATTAATCGATAACAATATAAAAGGTACACAAACAAAATCAATATTTTCAGCAACTAACCACACTCGCCGTGTCCTGGCTTCCTATGGAGTATTTGTCGCTGTCCCGTCCAAGTTGTTCGTTGGATAAATTCTCATATTTACGCGAGGGGCTACTTTTCATCGTTAACTCAATACTTCAGCGGTATTTAAGCCTCGAAGGACATTTTTACCACGAAAGATACAACACACGTCCGCAATAAAATCACTCAACTGACATTTTTTTGACAGTTTTGACCGAATGAAATTAAATTGAACGTAACGAAGTTGGCTGGAGAAGGCAGTGAAATGAAAGTATTGGAATGTTTTCTGTGATTGGAAGGCAAAGGAAATTTTACCCCAACAGTCTACCTTTTTTTATAAATGATCATTTTCTTTCATATCGGTAGGTACTTTGTATGAAAATAACCAGTTTAAATTTATAACTGAATAACGCAATGGTTATTTAGTTTTTTTATTTAACTAGGTATATTTCTTTGACCGCCATCTTCAATAACTTTATTCTGTTTTAATCATACTTACTCTACCCAACGACGCGACGACGAACGGAATAACGGGTGTACCTAATACCCTTGATACCACCGAGCAAATAAACTATGTTAACCTAATACTGAGTAGAGAGACGAGACAGTATCCTCGGCTAATAAAACGAGTGCTAGGCTCAGGATACTGTCTCGCCCAAGGAACATACTTAATACTTAAAGACTTTTCTAATTAGGACACTCTACTCGGTGTAATCATGGCTTTTCGTTACAGAAGTACCTATGTAGTATGTTGAAGTATGTTCCTTGAATGTATAATGGTTGCTGAGTTGGTACCACAGAGTACTTTGTATTATACTGGTTGGTATAGTGCCACAAACTTATCTGTTCCGGTGAGAGCGAACTAAATTGGTCCATACCTCATTACTTACTAATGAATTTCATATTGACATGACATAGATTATATGGACCAATTTAGTTCGCTCTCACCGGAACAGATAAGTTTGTGGCACTATACTATGTAGTTAGATATTTATTTGTTAAGTATACCTACTTATAGCAAGTATGTCCATGCACTTGGCCCACTTTGTGCATATCCCGTATTATAGTAACTATGAATCCATGCCAAGCTTTTTCTATGATATTTATTAGTTTGTGACTTCACAATTTTTCTGAACCAACGAACGAATCTTACTATATAGGTAGATGTGAGGTAGGTAAACTAGGTAGGTGTGAGGTAGGTAAACTAGGTAGGTAAGTACCTAATACGCAGAAAAAAACTATCTGCATAGAACGAAACATAAATACAAATGTAGGTTAATACTTACTTTATGTTTTTTCTTCGAATCTACAGGTACAGGCTCCGCAATAGGAACTTGAACGTAGCCCACTTCGGAAAAATTATTGAAATCATTCCAAAAATCTTGCCGCCGCATTTTACACAACTTTTACACAGACACACAATCACAATACACAGCTGAGCGCTATTCACCTATAATTTTACACACATTATCACAAAAAACTCACTTTTCCACTTACTCCCTTTAGGTACTTTAACTATATCCACATGGTGTAAAACATAGAAGTAATAAGTTACCTATTCAGTCACACTAAAACTATTTTAAGTTTATTAAAATACGCGTGGCTAACATGTTTTGCTTACGCTTGTAACGTTGTAACTGAAATAAAATGGTAAAATAAGTAGATATCGAAGTAGATAAGACTCGCTATCTCTCATTGCATAATCGAACGAGTGTTCTCGGAAATAGATAACATTCACCAAGAAATAAATACTAGGTAAGTACAATAGATAAATATTTACTTAATTATTGTAAAAACCGGTTCTTCCGGTTTTATAATTAATTTAGTTAGGTGGGCGACTAATGACTTCATTAATTGTCATATAAAATGTTTCTTACTACAGTTGCTTCTTTTCCATGACTATGTAGATGGACTAGAAGTATAAACGATACAATTAACAATAACTTCCTGTTTTTTTATCTCACAAATCCGTACTTAATACCTACTTAATCATTTAATATTGCAAAAAATTACAAAATCCAAAAACCATAATTATAATAATCTATCGTGATTTATTGAATAAAGGTTTTCTATTAACTTAAATAATTTACAAAACGCGTCGCGTGTCTTCCATTACTTCAGGGCGTCCTGGAGTCCAAACCCGGGACCTTTGGGCTCCTCCGACAGTGACGTGAGTCCTCCGAGAGGTTCAGATGCGAACCTTCCGCTCCTGAAATTAAGAAATTACAGAAATATATCAGTATGTTTCTCAAATCGCCTTTTGAGTATCGCCTAACCGATGCTAGCACGATTCACATCACGCAAACTGAATCTACAGGGCCGCAGGGTCTAGATAACATTAATGAGTATAAGTTCCTTGTGAGATACTTTCTATCTAGACTTTAGATGTTGTCCTAGATATAGATCTGTCACGTGCACAGAAAAAGTCTTTGCACCCAGATTATTCTATTCTATGAACATTTATCGCCTTATGAACTTAGGTACTGCCTCTCTAATCTTGGACCATGTCCTACCACCACCACCACCACCACAACATTCTCTAGTTACTGGACCACTGATGGTATTAGGTTCACATCTAAATTATCTACTACTTATCGTGTCGGTGATTAACAATAAATCTAGAATATGATAGGGTTTATATCCCCGTGGTGAAAGGATGGGCCAGTCAGATTAGCGTCGGTCGCAGAATGCTCAGGGTGCGCCGAACGTATGCATAAGAAACATAGTAAGTATAACAGAAATGTAGGTACCTCGGTCCAGCCAATGGCTTCTCGTCTTTCTTTAGTTTTTCAATAATTTCCTTGGTGTCTTCTACTGATAGATCTTCCTGTAAAATGAAAAAATGATTGTTATTACTTAAACAAACATTTATGCATTGTGCTAATTACTAGGATAGGCAAATGTGCATTGCTGCACCCGCTTTTCACAGTGATATCGTCGAGAATCGAACCCGAGCTTTGATAAATTATTATGAAGGTGTGAATTTCTAATGTCCATTGACTTGAAAATAAACAATTTATGTCAACAATTGGCTTCAAAACTGAGAATATTTGTATTAACTTACGAAGTAGTCGTCATTAACTTGAACCATAGGCGCGTTCACACAGGCCCCCAGGCACTCCACCTGAAATATTGTGAATGAAATGTTTAATGAATTGATAAATTTAAAAAATAATGACAACAGGAAATTTGTAGCAGCAAACATGGCATCTATGTGGTTAAGTCATATAATTACTAGTAACTCATTCAGGCATTTAATAAGCTAGACTTTTCATTCTGGAGTTCTAGGAACTCCACAGAAGAAAACATCACATCTACTGCAAACTTCGTATTCATTCACTCAATGTGAAAATCAAGGTACAACAAAGGACAAGGACAACAAGGAACTTTCCATTAGCAAAAAAACTTCTGTAAGCAATGCCTATGATTCATTAATTCAATATGTGAGGCTGTAGACACAAAAAAAGCTGGAAACTATAAAAAAACACTTTTTCATACTTTGCCAGAAAAATATCCTTAGTAAAAAAAGTGCTTATAAGTTTAGAACTTTCTTTCTGTATACAGCCTAAATCAGTTACAGTGATCTATCTCACTTACCTCGGACAGTGAGAACTTCCCACAAGCACTGGTGCCGCCAACTTCAACACCAGCTGCCTCCTTGATGGCTTGCAGCACCGCGTCCGACCCCCTCAGCCAACATGGGGTTGTGGTGCAGATTTGAATGTGGTACTTGCCAATTGGTTTCCTGGAATGAGAGCGTTTAGACTGTCAGTATTGATGAATGTCTTAGTATACAAATGTAGGCTTTGCTGGGTATTCAAAGGTTTTCCATTTGTTGAAACTAAACACAAAAGCCATGAAAAATTAAGAAGCCGAAATTTTACAAAAAATACAAATATTTGTTATTGGTTGTATTGTGCGAGGCAATAGGCTTGCACCATATTGCACTGGGTCTAATCACAACACTGGCAAAAAAGTATATGCACCAATCCACCTTTTCCTATACCTAAAATGTGTGTGCATTACTTAAAAAGCCATACCTAATGAACATAGTGTAAAAAGTCGCAACTTCATAAACCCTCATGCGTGGCAGATTCAGGATCTCCGCAACTTTGTGCATAGCGGAGATGGGCAGCCACCCGCCGTGCTGACGCTGAGCCAGGTCCAGGAGCGGGATCATGGCCGCCCGCTTGTGACCCTCGGGGTATATGCTGAGTAGGGCATCTGCACGCTGGAAAAAAAACAAAGTGAATTTATGAATGCGGAAGGAAAAATATGTTGCAATGTTGCTGTAAATGAAACGTAAATATTGAATAGTCATGATTTATAGTGTTTAAGCTTCACACTCACTTGAAGTAATTAACTCCTCATTATTAACTTTAACAAAAATCAAACAAGGTTAGGAACACTCACTTTTTGGTTTTCTGGGGTGAATTCGAATTTGATTCCAGGGTTGTCCTCAGGGGTGTCACGGTGGACAAAGAGGCTGTCATGCTGCAGTTTGGAGGTCGTCTGAAGAGCTCTGGACGAAAATCGCCACTGAAATACCGATAAACTATTATTTTATTTTGATAACGACGATGCAGAGAAGTGTCAAATCCATATTATATAATTGCATTATTTAGGTATCAATGTAAACGCAACCGGCTTCATTGCAATTTCAGAAATACCTACCAGGCTTTGGGTTCCTGATCTAAGGCTGGATAACATGATTTTTGTCTAATAAAACTGGAATTTTGATAAAAGTTGTGGTGCGAAACACTGTACGCGATCCCAAATTCGATTTGGAGCTAACTTCACTGCGTACAAATGACATCTGTCACTGTGACAGCTGACGTTATGAAACCACAGAACATCCCGTATTCTTTATTCTGAGGTTATGATTGCTTTACTAAAGCTTACAATATCGATTCAAAGATGGCACCACTAGTTATAATCAAGTCTTTTGTACTGCATTGGTTGGATTTTCATGGATTTAATAAAATGCATTGGTACCTAGTTCTCACATAGTTAACATTAATAAGAATTATTATTCTTAAATCATAAAATCATATCTCTAAACTTTAATAATAATTATTTTTTAGTTTACTTACGTGTCTAGAGATGGCAGCACCAGTCCTTTCTTAACACGATTATTTAGGTACTAATTGTATGTATGTAATATTATAAGTTCGTAGATTTTGAATCTATGTTGGGATTTTAAATATCTACGTATCTGTGTAGTGCATCATAGTTTTTTAATAATTTGTAATATACTTACACCTACTTAACTTTATTCATCTAATCAGCATAGGCATGCAGTAGGTAATAAGTACTATGCATAAGCTAGTACTTACCTATAGGTAATATGTATAGGTAAGGTAAGATAGGAAAATAATTAACAGCATTGTCAATCCATTCAATCCGCTATTTTACCCCTTTAGAGACGTTATTTTCAAGGTGTACATTATTTTTCAATCTCCAGCCTAAACAGCCTAAAGCCTAACAATGTAATAATCGATTCCCAATGTACCTACCTGTTTATAGTATAATTATATTATTTTCCTATAAGTAAGTACTTACTGACGACCGAATGGCGTAGTGGTTAGTGACCCTGACTACTGAGCCGATGGTCCCGGGTTCGATTCCCGGCTGGGGCAGATATTTGTTTAAACACAGATATTTGTTCTCGGGTCTTGGATGTGCCCGTAAAATGGCAATAGGCCCGCCCCCTATTACATTGGGACTAACATAACACTCTGGCGAAAAGTGGGTGCAGCAATGCACCTCTGCCTACCCCGCAAGGGAGTACATTAGTACAAGGCGTGAGTGCGTGTTTTTTTTTTTTTTTTTTTTTTTTAAGTACTTACCTATACATGCATTATTTTCTGTAAGTCTGGCAAATTATCGCACTACCAATCACTATACCAACATCACCAAAGGTTAACTAGTAGAGAATGCTACTAGCATTAAGTTCGCCTTTGTAGAATTTTATTTGTAGAAAACGATCCATAAGAGCCCTGCATATAACTCCATGGGAATCAAACCCAGGAGCTTCGTTCTACGCTTTAGACTTTTAGACCTTCTTGTTACAGTCGTCGAAATATAAGAGGCCCGTTTGGACAGCTACAAAATGTATTGGATGACAGCTAGTGTCAAATCATTAAAAATCTAAACAGCAATAAGCAATTTTTGGTGCAATAAAAGTTATTTTTCCTTTTGACCGTTGAATAATACGCCAGATTATGTGTCTATGTATTTCATCAATTACCGTAATCAAGAGTAAGTAAATATCAAATTTGTGTAGCTGTCCAAACGGGCCTATTATATTTCGACGACTGTAGGTAGACTATCTATCTATCTATCAGGTTTTTTGTAAGTACGGTCTATCTACTGAGTACATAATCCTATGCAAATCCTGAATTTACACGGGCAGACAGCAAGACAAATGCCTATCTATTCTGCTGGCCGGAGCATGGATCGCTATGAACAGAATACCGCTCAAAAAAGGAAAGAAAAATGTTGCCATCGACAAAACAACGACGACGTTGCCATGGCAACCGCCGCGCACCGAAATGCACCAAAAAGGTTACCCTTCCGTGTGTTCAACCCACAATGCATTACGAAACGTCAGTTCAGTAATGGTTAGGCATAACCTTTTTGCAGAGGCTCCCTGTTTTCGGGTTTCTATGCTTTACAGGGGACTGAAAAACAATAAACCTTCAGCTAGTTCAGCTACCTACCTACTCTACAGACACACCTAGTAATACCTACGCTGAAAACTTAGTACTTAATATCACTTATACTTATTAAACTATACTGAGGTACTATGTTATCTTTCCTACCTATTAAATTTCAGAAAGAAGTATTGACCAATATGGACTATAATTTATATTTTCTACAGCAGAAGCAAACAAAGATAGGAGGACCATGATCCCAATTGTTTTTATGTTCATATAGTTATCTTCGATCTGTCCTTAAATTGGTCAACTATATTTTATTACGAACTAGATTCTCAACAAATAAAACCCCACTTCTACCACAGAGCTCTTATTTTGAACTAGCTGTTCCCGCGCGCTTCGCTTCGCCTTAAAAAGTTTTCCCGTGGGAATTCCGGGATAAAAAGTAGCCTATGTTCTTTCCCAGGGTCTAGACCGTATGTACCTATACCAAATTTCATTCAAATCCGTTCAGTAGTTTTGGCGTGAAAGAGTAACAGACAGACAGACAGACACAGTTACTTTCGCATTTATAATATTAGTAAGGATTAGTTAGGTTGAACGGTTTGACATATAAAATGCGGACAGTTTTTTTACTTTGTTCCTGTATATGTGACAAACCATCTTATTCGTATATCGTTAATCTAAGAAATTAGTATACAAAATGGGTCACAGTCATTAGTTACATAATTTAGTATTCAAATAGCCGAAATCTGCAGCCGTCTGCTGTTGCTACGGCGGGTGACGTCACAAACACAGCTCAAGCTTATAGGTTTTAGGGTCAATTTGACCTTTAGTTTTTATGAGTTCGGAGTTATGTCAAAGATTCGATCCGCAGACAGACGTTCTCGGAATCCTGTCTGGCTAACAAAGGAGACACATTTCAATAAATTTTAATATACCTAATACTACTTAACTCACCTATCTACCTGGGTAAGTATATAGAGAGAGACATGGGACCTCCTATAACACTCTTGGCAGGAGGGTTGGTTAGCTGGGTAAATTTGCTCAAATTAGAGGCTTACAAACGACTGCGAGTGATTGATTTTTGTAGTAACAACGTCTAGTATAGTTTAGGGTGCATGCTGAAAGCAGAAAACTCGTAAACTGAGCTAAAAACATTGCGATCACTGAAAATAATAATAATTATGCTCGCTTAACTTAAAATATGTTGTATAGCCCCGCATACTATCTGAATAAAATACATTTTGATTAGAACCATAAACCAACTAGTTTCACTCGCGAGCAATGAAAAAGTTCCACCTGCCATTGCCATTACATTTAATATCACTGGAACTTTAAACACCTGAGGAATCTTTTCATCATGGCACCAACTGAAAATCAAAGCGTTTAGTTTCATTTAAGTAGATACCATCAACATGACCAAGAAACTCACGAGTAGATTGCAACACATCTAAAAATCAGCGGTTTACAGGGGGGCTACTTGGACTTCCATAAAAATAGTTTGCTCATGCACATTAGTTCATATAAGTATTCAAGCAAGAGTATAGCCTCTTCTTCTATAGGTAGGTACTGTAAGTATAACACCGAGTTGTACAAAGGAACTTTACGCTAATGTTAGCAATACTCATTTCATCTCTTAATCGGATATACCTACCTACCTACTTAGTATAAAATATTCAACAGTTTTCGCTTTTAATTCTGAATAGTATAAAAAAGGCTCCAAGTGTTGGTAAAACAGGATGCTACGAGGTGAATGTCCGGATAATGTTCCTTTAATTGGTACATCTTTGCTGGCCCACAGCTTCCAATTTTGTCCTACTGACTCAATTATAACATCGTGATCTTGTTATTATTTCATGTAGGTATTAAACATATGTACATCTAGTATAACAATACTTATTTGGTAGTCTTCACTACCAAATATTGATGTATGGTTGGTTACTAATAAGATAATAGGAGCAGATTTTTAAAAGCTGAACTGAAAACATTAGATTGTTATTAGGTAAGTAAGTAGGTATATTATTTTATGATTTTCAGTTACAGGACTGAATGTTTTTATCTATAGATACATACATAACACTTAAGGTAAGTAAGGTAAGATTCAGTTTTATAACTAAAACACAATACCAAAGGGCGGCTTACCGCTTAGGTTGTAGAATAGAACACTACTAGTGACTAGTTATTATTCTGAGCTACTACTAAAGGTAGAATACAATATAATTAATTAATTATTAAGTACTTGAGTTGAAACCAGTATTGTAAACACAAGTATTCCCAACACCGCACATTTTCCCGCCACCTGACCGGATGTAGGTTGTCTGAAGTACTGTTACCCACTGCACACTTGGTTTCCGGTTTCTGTCTGTAGTCCTTGTTCTTTGATCCATCAGTTAAAGAGGTTTACGTTCTGCATCCACCTTTTGGCATCGTACGCAACGGACGCATCGCATTCAGTATTCTTTGTACAGAAATACTTACTTACAGAAAAGTTTGTCCACTTCATCGGCATTGCCGACGCTGTTTCTTCATACGTTTATGAAAATCCGTTTGATCCGATACGTAGGTACGATACCGATAGGTGGATCGCTTACCTTAGAAGTACGGTTCGTGTATTGACTGGACAGGTTTTTTTAAAACTTCAAAGTTTTTAATAAAATATAAAATGGAATTCAACGTTTTTATTGAATCCTAAATTTTATTTTTATCCCAATTGATGATTTAAGGCCTATAAAAATACCTAAGTATACGAATATTCGACATGATTCTCCGTCCTATTTATCTCTTAGTACCACACCACAGCACACATTTTATCCAAATATTATAATAATTGTTACCACAGTTTGATGATGAAGAAAACCGCTTAGGTATTGTGGTCCTTTTTTGGCAGGCAACTTAATATTCAATTGTTATTTGCGCCTTAAAAAAATAAATAAATAAATTACAACTCACAATGGCTTTGTGTCGACAAAACTATCTAGCTAAGTAGGTGGCTATGTTAGCTTGAAAAAACTAGCCTTGTGTATCCCGGGCATATTAGTCAAGATAACTTATAGGTTTCTACCTATAGTTAAGTACTGTGAGGACGCGCCCAATCGAAACAACGGTGTACTTACTTACCTATATTGAGCAGTAGCGGACTGAAAATGCCAAAAAAATGTCAGGCCATGACTGAAATTAATTAGTCACGTATCGTGGCGGCCGGGACTCGAACCGTGGACAATGCCGCGTCTAACGGAGGCTTGAGTCGTCATTACACGGGGTTTTTGTTGCTACTCACACTCTTAGAGCGAAGATGCTGTATAGGTAGGGCCGTGTGGATTGGCCAATGTGGAAGTACTATGCAGTTGCAGGCTAAGTTTGGGGTCAATACAGCTACCGTAGCACCAATGACATCCATAAGTAGCGTCGCTCACCCGTTAAACATCTGTCAGATTCATACAAGTTACTTACGTCAGATTTAGACAAGCGACGTTGCTCAAGGATTGTTAATTTCTAATGTTTGGTGGTGGTAACCCCTGAGGCCCTCAGCTTACCAGTGTAAGATGGATTTTTTAAAGGTTTTATTTCCTTATTACTCACTCATAATCCTATATCCTCAAACTCGAACACCGGAAAACCTAGATATGTACCATTTCATTGGTACTAAGTAACTTTCTACTGTAAAGTTTTCATTATCAGTTTTATATAACATAAAACACAAAATAACAATAGTTTTCATTTATTCCCGTTCTAAAACCCACCCCGTATGTAAAAGGCCAATCCAGTCTGCGCGAACAACACAAAGTGTTAAAAGTCCGGCGCGAGCGCGACAAGTGTTAAATTGGAGCCGCAATAAGAAGCAATAAACGAACAAAAAGAGATAAAAAAACGACAAAAACACCAGAGGGAAAGAGACCGATAGGAAAAAATCGAGCACTTTGTTGTGGCTAGCAGATATTGGTCAGCACTTTCTAACGCCTTATACTTAGTGTTTTTTTTTGTCTAATAAAGGTAAAAACACTATCATTATAAAAGTACGTAATACCAGGAAGGGCACCACCATTAGTATTCCACTGCTGGTCGTAGGCCTCCCCCAAAGAACACCAGTGTAATCAATCTATCACGAAGGGCTAAGGTGTATAAACATTTATATTGGATTACCTAAGTAAGTAGCTACGTAACTACGTAGTAGGTACTACCTAACTAGGTAGTAGGTATATTCCTATAAAAAACTTATGATAAATGCTTGTTAATTCCAAATTATGTTATACATGAGAACTGAGAAGAGACAGATAAATAGTTTGAAATATACTTCGAACTTAGAAGGTGTACCTATAACCTATAGGTAATACAGTACCTAATCGTTTACATAAGCAATGCATCAGCATTACTTAGTCCTTTTCTTTTCTCATGCGAAGTCTACACAACTTTCCATTAGTCATCGATCAATAAAATTAACAATGCTCCAGAAAAACAAACACTCCGACTTATTTAACTGGAGTGTTACTCCACGCACTCGTCGCCGTCTTATTTTAGTCCCAAGTCAATGGCCACAGAACAAAACCGACATTGACCGTTTAATCATCATTCTGAACATCCAGGGTCCATTACGCAACCAGCAAAAAGACCAAACGCAGGCAACCTTCGTAATTGTTCCAAAACGAAAACCAGCCAGCATCAATGAGCCACATGAAAGAAAACACGCGGAAAAATGATAAAAACGACGTTCCATATTCGAGAAATGATTTCGAAAAAAGAACAAGCAGAAGACAGAGTTCGCGGCACGTACCAGACTTTTTAAAAAGAGAACTATTCTACCGGAGCGTGAATGAAAAACGCGGCCGCTACGACCGAGCGTAACCGTAATCTTGTGATTATTATTTTTATTTTTAACTTCCTCAGTTCTCCTCCTTTTTTATTATTATTTAGTCTTATTATTTGTTATTTTTTTGGTTTTATCGAATGAGTCGCTGGCCGTATGTAGGTCAGGAGCAGTACTGATTTTTTGGTTTTTCTTGCAAGGTCGGCCATTGCTTCTCCGGGCGCTTATGGCAGCGAGTAAGTTTTTACTTACATGGTTTGAGTGGTCAAGTATGTCGTGGTCATGTTTGTTTTTCACTTTTGTTATGTTTGTCGGTTCAATGAGTGAGTCGCGGTCGCAGCACGCGTGGCTTTGGCATTCTCGGTGCAACAAAGGATTGGTGGATGCATGGAAGTAGAAAAAAAGATGGATAAAATTTATAACATGACTTGTTAGCCCGTTAAAATTTAATCAATGCATGACTGACAATCAGGTCATATAACTCATATATAACTTCTATGAATGAGGGAGAGTTTTGGCTCATAGACATATATTTACTTTTTGACTGCAATAAAATTATAATTTGTGACTTCAGAATCGACATCAATCATTATAAATCTTGATTCTTGATATAAGTATAACAACAATAATAATTATGAAATATTTTTGTCCTGGGTATAAAAATAAAATAACCTTTGTAAGTGGGACTTTTTCATTGCTCGTTTGTTTAATACAAGGTGGGCCAAAAGTAATCACCCTATTGGAAGTTGCTCTCATTTGTACAAATGGCCGACAATTTCAAATCTGTTGGTAGACTAGACAAATGCACAATACAAGTTCAGAAGCCGTGGAGGGATATACTCCCTAAGAACGCAGAATAATTAAGTTTATTCAGTTTTCGGGTCGCCTTTTTTTCGTTTTATCTGTAATTTTTATCTGCAATATCGCCCGATTTAACCGTGTCAGACTGTTTTTGTTGGTTTTTTGAAGTCCCGTGTTTATGTGAATAAGCCCGTGTGTCTGGAAGCCCTTAAGGACAACATTCGACAAGAGTGCGAGAATCTCTCGCCCGAAGTTCTCGCTGAAGTAATGAGAAATGCCATATAACGAGGCCGTACCGAAATCAATTGTGACGGCGCCCATGGCCGATATCATCTTCTCGACTTTACCAATAAAATTTTAAAGGTTGAAATAAACATACTTACTTAATGAAAAAAACAGAATCGAAGTTTTTCATTTAGAAAAAAATGAGAGCCAAACAATATATTATGATGACTTCTTTTTGTACAATAAAGCATGGGAAAACTTGCCGATTTCCTCAGTTGTCCTGAGTTACAAAGTATAAATCAAACATACGGAATACTCTTTTGTGAATTAGGTAGGTACTTTTTCAAATTCGTGAAAAGAAAATTATATTCCCTATATATGACATACTTAGGTACTACATCTACCTACTAAAAAGTTAATGTGAACAAAGAAATTTTTATGGAAAAGCAAAAAAAAGGTAATTTTACAAAGTCTCAGAACCAAGCAGAGAAAAGCCTCTGTGTCAAAACATTCCGATGTACGGTGGCCTGCGCCTAAAAGTATACAGGCGGAGTTTTTAAAATAGCGATCTCAAGCTCACATGCTGCTCTAGCACATCCACATAAACACCACTGCTACACACATCACACACTACACGTCCCCGGATTTATAACAGATGTAGCTGGTCCCTTCATCATCAGGGATCGCTATTTTAAAAACTCTGCCTGTATACTTTTAGGCGCAGGCCACCGTACTTAAGTACTTTCAGGGACATCCTGTACCTAGGTACATAAATATTAAAATATTGAGGCGAAGTAATTCCGGCTAGGATCGCTTTACACCAAAACCGGCGTTTTAAAGTTTATCAACATTTTAAAGCTACATACCTACCTAGTTAATGTATGAAAAACAAGCTTAGCCGAAGAAATACGAAGTCCCTTTTCAGTACTCACTGCTGGGCCTAATAAAGATAGGAAAGAAGTGTATGTTGTATGGTATGTGAACCGTCATCCCTGAGAATATAAAAATACTAGGTACTTAAATTGCAAATAAGATCAAAGGTTTCCCATGGGTTTCCCTTATAAAATTTAAAACTGTATTTTTTTTGTAAGTAGGTATCTACTAGAAATAAAAAAGACATTTTCATAAATAAATAAACCTTTCATGAAAAGTTTTTTAGTTTGACTACTAGGTCACGTGGTCAATGTTGGTTTCCCTGACAGACTATTAAAAAAAACAGAATGAAGATTTGTGGCGCTTTGCCTTAAGTACTTGCAGTAAGTACTTAAGGCAAATACTACTTAATAATACTTTCAAAATCATGAGCTGTATGAAGAATTTCTTTTTTAATTATTGTAGCCGTAAGAAATCGAGACGTACTGGAAGAAAATTTTGCTAGATACATAAGCAGTTATACCTGCCATGTTATACTTATTGGTATACGTACGTAATACGGTTCATGAAAGATGACCAAAATGGTGGCTCTATATTTTAAATAGCAGCTACTGTAAAGAATTCTAAAAATCACTCCTAACAAACGGTTCGATCGAAATGTAGTGATTAAGCCCATTATGCTATATGAAGCTAAATGCTCAACCGTTAATTTGTAAGCGTAAAAAGCCTGCAATAATCCAAAGCATTAAGACATACCAAGAATCGCCGATGCAGGCCTATAACTACAGCATGCATACCTACAGTATACAGTCGACTCGCCACTGGCTGTGCCTCCTTAACATGTTTAGTCATCTTTCCAAGTAAAAAAGTAAAAATAGCCTGGAGTCTGCATCTTCGTCTCAAGGTCAAATCCTTTGTAAAACGAAACGGCAATACCAACGCCGCTAAGAGTGAGCAGGATAGCCACACACTGGTACTTCGTCCTTTGAAAAGGGAAAGTGGTATTGGTACTACAGGCGAGAGTGAGATGAAAAAATGACCAAATGGTAAAAAGGGAAGGCTACAGGAATGGTGAGAGGGGGAAAGAGAACGGAGGACCGGTTAATTTTGAAGGGCTCGGCCGTGGTCCAGGTTCGTGATGCTCTGTACAAAGCTATAAATGATTTTCTCGATGATATATTATAGGTTGTAGAGGATTTGCCTGTGTTGGTGTAGAATGTAGTTTTCTATTTTTGTGTTGCGCGGGCGCAGGGCCGCGGATGCACTTGTAATGTGACAGGTTTATTTAACAGCTTTCTGGATATCTTTTTCAAAGCAATTATTGAGTAATGTGGTCATTTAATTTCATGTACTCATACTTATTGGTTTTTTAGCCAAAACATTTAATCCTCCAAGAAGCTTTCTGACTGGCTGATCCTTACACCATGATGACAAATAGCTAGTCCAACTCTCTCTAGTGGTGATCGATCACTGACACGCTAAATAGAAGATTTTCTGTTAAAGACAAAATACAAATAATCAAAGAAAGGGTCAGTTTTGATGCGAAATAAAATTTTATCTATAACAAATATAAATCAGAATTCTTAATGCATAGTGTATTGTCACTTCAATGAAATAAAAAAATTGTGGTGCGGTTCTCCTTCTGTGCCATAAAAGTAATTTTTGACTAATATTGGTAATTTAATTACCTAAGTTACCAAAAAATCCCAAAAAAGTAAAAAGAAAACATTTTTTTTTATGTACGTACCGTACGAAAATAATATGGAATTGGTTCAGAAAAACACAGATATTACGTAAAAAAATACTTATATAAGTAGGTATTTTCAGAAGAATTTCAGCTGAAAGGATTTACCCAAAAAAGACAACATTTGCAAGTAAAATTACCAAAATCTTCGGAAATAATCTTAAACAAAAAAACCAAAGAGTCACAAAGCCAAAACCCTTTGTTTTCAGCCAAACCCTTGCCTCTACGCGCGACGCTGGGCTATTCTCCAATGAAATCGCGAGAACCAGTCGGCCCAAGGTCAGGAGCGGCAGGACAGGAAACCGATGGAGACTGCCCTAAAGACTGGCATTCCAATTGCCTTTTGTTTTTTTATAGTTTTTTGTTTTTGCTGCGCGAGCGCGGGTAAACTGGTGGCGTTTTGCGTAATGGCGATTTGATTGGTTGCGTTTAATTGGTGATTTTTGCTGTGGAGTTTCTTTGAAGGGAATTCTGGATTGAAGATTCGTGTTGGATGGTTTGATTTGATGATGGAAGCATTTTCTTCAATCATTTTTGAAACTATACTTTAAATTACTAAGGTATGCTGGCTAAATAAAAAACATTTTTGCAGAAACCCTCTTTGCTTTATGTGCAGTTTTTAGTTAAATTTTTGCTATAATTTTTTGAGTCTCCGATAGCTCCGCCACCTCTATTCCCAAGTCAACATTTACCAATAAGTATTTGTGTCCACACGCACACAGACACACCCTCACACACGTATCTGTGTGTGTGTCGGACACACTCAAGACACACTGCACAAGAATGCACAGCGTTGTTGACACGGCCAACTTCGATATTCCTTTATTTATTGCTATAAAAAACCATTGCCAAAATCTTCCGACACTTCCAACCTTACTCCCAACACTCAGAGACCATTTTCCATCACACCAGTACCATCTTGCGATCTTCTTCCATCACGCACGGTTCACGATCCAAAGGATCAATTTGAATCTTATCCCAGGATCTTTGTGGTAGATTCTTCCGTAGCAAGGAGTTACTATTTACGTCCAACGGTGTTACAGAACAAAAAGAGGTATATTTAAATAAGGATTTATGCTTTACGTCTGGGTTTTTGGCCAGATTTGTGGATAACGAATCGCGGGGCATTAAAAATTCGGACATCCAGGCACTGCGGACAATGGGAATGGAGACAGTGGGAAATCACCAATGCAGCAGAAAATTCTGACCAGATACATATTAGATGGAGGGTTTAATGATCACGTTGAGATTTCAACGATACCGTTCCAAATTTCGTGGACATTTCGTAACCCTATGTAGATCAAATTAGATTCTGTTATGATAATTACTAAATCCTAGCTGTATAAATGACCTACCAACTAATGCTTCTGCCTTATTACGTACTTACATATTATTCCCTACTGCAGATATTTAGTAAATTGTAAAACAAAATGTTAAAAAAACTTAAAAAATGAATTCTGAATAATTTGCCCTTGAAATTACATACTATGTGTATGTAAGTATCTACACAATCTTCAGTTTTGTCGGTAGGTACTGTAACTACAGCCTCAGACACTGAGGATGGTACCTATGCCAGTCATACCGAAAAAAGGCTCACCTACGCCTATCAATCTCGTATTAATTAAAAGTGAGATTCCTTAAGCGTATGTATAATCTTAACCCAAGTCGGTCTGTCTGTCTGTCGACAACTTGTTAATTAATGACAGGCTGATCCTTCCAAGCAGGTAGACGGGTAGACAGATGCAGTTAATGTATACTTTGTAAGTATATGCATACTTATTTTAATATATATGAAGCCTCAGAAGGATTTTGACAAGAATCGTAAGATCGTGTTTGGTGTAAAATTCCTAATGGGTTCTTATTGGAGGAAAAATATTAATTTTATGAAACTAACAAAGTGATTGGGCATATGAAACAACCTGAGATCCAAAGTAAACACGTAGGAAATGTAGTTTTAAATTAGGTAGCTAGGTAATAATAGATTTTATTAAACAAAAAAGCAGACAAAAGAAGGAATTATTGACAAAAGCAAACAAACTGGATTATTCAGTAAAACCCTAAAGATCGTAAATAACAGTCGAATCGAGGAAGAAATCGAAAGTCTAATAAACATTAACCTATCGAAAAGATTCAAAAATCACTTTCGTTATACCTTTCCCACCACGGAGTAACATGGAAACCTGTTGCGATAGCATCTCAAAAAAATACATAATATTAATTTGGGATACCCACAAAAAACGAAGATAGCCAGACGAGAAAAAAACTAATGGCCGGTAAAAAACGAAAAAGGATTATAATAAAAAAGGATGCATCTCAAAGAAAGGGTTTGGACGATACAGGTTGATTCGGTTTTGGTTACGCGTGAGCGGAAACGTTTTGTATTTGGTATTTGTTCAAATTTACAAAAAAAATAATAACTTGTCTGTTTAGGCAGGATAAGAAAATAAAACAAATTTGATGGCAAAATAGTACCGGGGGCATAGTTGCAATAAAATAATGTTTTTTTCCCTGTGTGTGTATATTGCCTAGAATACCAATAACTAGTGTATTATTAAAATAGTTCCATGGAATTAACCTGTAAATAAAACGATTTTTAAATCACAATTGTCAATGCAAGCAATGTAGGTACCTCTGCACCCGGTGCATACCTCGTAAGGTATCAAAGCTATAAATATTAAACCTGCCCTATGCAGGTATTAACCCATTCTCAGCCCTGAGCTTCAGCAGTTACTGAACCTAAGGTTACAGGTTCAACAACCGCCGTGCATGTAAGATAAATTGTACTTTTACCTACTTCTTGTACGGCCAGCGGAGTTCAGTAACCTTTGTAAGTTTTGATAGATTTCAAAGAATTCCATTATGTATGTAGGTATGTTTAGTTAGTCCCTTGTTTCATGGTTGTTGAATTTCCACTGAAACTGTTGCATCATTACGAAAAGAATCTGTTGCATATTTTTGATTTCCTAATGCACATGAAACGGTCACAGTAAATGTAATGAAACTTTTAGTTCAAATTAGTTAGTCTATTATTGAATACAATAATAATAAAGAGCCTTTTAAAATTGTAATTTGGACGTTCGCTAGAATACCAAAGAATGGATAATTGCCAATTCCTAATATAATTTGTCAAGAACACGAATATAATTTTAAATAAAGTTCTATTCGATGCTCGTGAAAGTTTCAATTTGGGAGCTGTAAGTAGGTAATGCATTTTTTGGTCACGCTGTATACGGCGGACATACAGAGTCACAAATCAAATTCTTTTGTATCAATGCAGGGCAGGTCAAATATGGAGAGAGGTGTTTTGTGGCCAAGCTCGACTTATACACTTTTTGCAGAGCTTAAACTTAGTACAACTTGCACCAGAAATACACTGTACAGTTTGTACACATATCTAAGTACCTATATAAGGTACGCCAGTACAAGTTTTGATAGTTTGCGCCAACTATTGGAAGTCATCGTTTTCTTGCAGTGTAAAAAGTAAACAAATAATCATCATAATACACACCAAAATATTTAAATTCAACTTGAATAAATTAAAGGTCAATAAAAGGTTGATAAAAACCCTTTCCCACGTATCAGACACAGATTGCAGGGTTGTATACTACACCACTATCCACTTCCACCCACCGAAAGTTAAAGCAAAACCACTCTTAACCCTCCAACTTAACCCACATCCCATCTGCAAGAAATAACTTAGCACAACTTTAAGATACCATCGGCCAAATGACACGCATCTCTGGTTGTTGAAAAACGGGTCTTGCCAGTTGGTGTTAAGGTGGTCGGTGGTATGGTGATAAGTTGGTAAGGCTTTAGGGGTGCATCCCGAAGGTTTCCGGAGAAATCCGACAGGACCCGAGTGCCCGGGGCTCAAACAGGTGCTCGATCCATCTTCGGACCGGACGCTAGTTGGATGGCGCGGTCTTAAGAGTTTAAAAAAAGATCTTAAATTAGAAAAAAAAATTGTTCAAAACATACACGTTAAAATGTTACAAGTGACAAGGGCCCCTGTACTAGGTGAACTACCTGTGGTACTGGGTACCCCGCCCTGTTATAGACCTGAGGTACATAAGAAGTACCTAAGTACATATATTTTTTTTTCTCTGCTCAAATTATCGGTAAGTAAGTGTGAACCCTTGTTTAATAATACAGTTCGAAAAATAAATGACCTGAAGCATTTTTCATTATAACTCCTGCGGGTCTCTTCTAAGCGACGACGTATAGGTATACCCGAAAAAAAATATAGTTTTTTTATGTTTTATTGTTTAGTGGCCCTCCACATATATACTTAATACTTACAATTACAATCATTGCCAGATGACCATGACAAAATTATAAAATTAATAATTATACTTACCTTAGCAAAGATCAAAAGTATCAAAACTGAATGGTCCAGCTGCTCATCTCCCCTGGAAGGTACAACAAAGAATGTAGGCTTCGTTTTTTGTTGGATCATGTACCCGCTCATTACTACGCCGCATCTGTGCATAAGCCGTCCGGCGGAGACTATAGTGTTACGTTTAGTAATCCACTAATCACTGAAGGTTGTACAATGCAGAATAGAGTTTTATGAGTATAAACAAAACCAAACTACCTATAACTAGAACTAATAGAGCTTTGCGTCCGTGAATATGAATAGTTACTGAATAGGAAACATAAATGAAACCCTCTGTGGATTGCGGGTCCGATAGCCGAGTGGATTGAAGTGACATTGGATTTCTAAACTGTGGTTTCCAAGTTTGGTTATGATTAGTACTAACCTTGTACTAACACAGAAGGCTCATCAGCTGATGTCACTTATGATGATGATGACACTGTCAGCGTCCAGCGGGCCGGAGGGCGTCCAACCCTACGTTTTCCTGGTCGCGGTCTCCACTCTCTAGCCAAGAACTCGTTAGGTCCACCTACCATCGGTTCTTCACCATAAATTCTCAGCTAACTACCACCCACCACACTTGCGAGCAATGAAAAAGTTTCAGAAACAAAATGTTGACATCAAGTGGCCCAATTTTTTTTGTTACTTACATTTAATTTAGAATCTGGTCAAAATATTTACGTTTTTAGTTGTTAATATCCTGATTTATTCTCTAGAGAAACGCTAACTTCTTAAAAAGTTTACTGTATTTAATCATAAACTGGCCATCAGTGGAGTCCCGCGCCGCTGGGCCGTGACGTCACGCCACAAATAGAGCCTTTTTGTCTCGTTGTCCGTCACTTTGTCGCCTTTTACGTTTTGTACGTTTCACCCGCCGCCAAGTAGCGGGTAATAGGGTAGGGCACTCATTGTTATAGAGGGTTTATTAAATAATTATAATACACTCACTGGCAATGAAAAGGTTCCACTGAGAAAAGCACCAAATTACTTCTAAACATAAAAGGCTAGCTTAATGCCGTCTTCTGCAACATTGAAGTACATTTAACAGAGCATCAGGATATTACCAACTAAAATTGGTAATATTTTGTTCCAATTTTAAATGAAATCTTTGAAAAAATTGGGGTCGTTTGTTGTCGAAATTTTGTGAGTGGGCTTTTTCATTGCCCGGCAGTGTAATATTAATAGTCATTTCAGGTAATGCATGCAAGGCAGGAAACTCTTCCTTCATTGGAAAGAGACACGAGCCCCAGCAGTGTGATGGGTGGTAATGTTGATGATGAACTAGGTATTTTTATTAATTTAAACATTTTAATATAATTAAAATAGAAAAATTTACGGGTATTTTTTTAGGATTAACACATGCATGGGCTTCTATTTATCTAGCAACCTTTTAAGGCGAAGCGAAGCTTGCGGGAAAATCTAATGTAATTAAATACATAATTTAGTCTACATACTTTAGTATGATTTCCATAATTATTAGAGTCACCACTATATTTTAGCACTCTGCGGTAACGGCCCCATCTCGTTGTCTACCAGGCGTGAAGCCGATGTACCGCGGAATATTACGGATTTCGGAAAATCGCATCCAAAACGGTTCAGCAGTAATCGATTAACTTTCCTCTAACTAAATTGTCTTAAGTTTGACACAGTATTTTTCATATATATTAATTTTGAGTTTTATATCGTGCATCCAATAAGAGTGGAATTCACTCGGAGTTTCCGTAGAGGTGAGCGTAGTGTGGGACGCCCTCTGGCCCAACAAACGACAAGCGAAGACCGAGGTCAGACCGGTGATTCTTGAAAGCGGCCTATGTCTAGCAGTAGACGATTACTGGCTGATGATGGTGATTAAGATACCTACCTACTCCTTTTTTCCGGTTATTTCTTTTATTAAACGCTTCATAATCGGATAAGCTGGATTATGTAAACAAGAATACTATGTAACCGAATGTTGTTTTGTTTAACCAATAATACTTTATCATGTAAAATTACACACACAACCCTTTATTTAATATTAAAGTCTGAACAACTACCCATAATCTAGGTCACACAAATACTCGTATGTATCAAGTTCTTTGAAAACTCAATACCCACATTAATACATCGCTATTTTTATCTGTAATTTAAAAGAAACGACAACACTTTCAATACTGAAATTGCCAACGAGGGACCTAAAACAGAGGGCCTGTTCGCTGAAAAAAATACACATTTTGATGGAGCGTAGTTTATCTTACAACTGAAATAACACTCTGAAAAAATATCGTGCGCTAAGGAAAATATTCGAAAATGAAAAAACAGCACTTGCGGCACTCTTTACGTAGGGTTGTCCAAAACCATATTTGTTACATATTATATGTATATTTTGTATAGGTACATATATCCAAAGATTGTCAGTTTTAGTCCAAAAAAAATTGGTAACTTTGTAATATGGGGAGTAGAACCTTATAGTTCTTTACGAAATTCTAAAATTCGTATTCTAAAATTGGTTTAGAATAATGAGCTGACACACACCTTGTCAGCATTCAGAACCACTGTAATAACACAGCTTAGAGAAAAGTTTAAAACTTACCCTAATTAGCTGATTAATTCTGTAAGTAGCAACCCTAAATACAGTACGAGCGTTTTCAAAGAGCTGTCTTCCCACAGAAACAAGCAGAATAGAAGAGACATTTGTAGAAAATGTGAGCCAATGTGTGGGGGTGGAGTAATACAGAGTGTTGCAAAAAGGGTATATATATACTAAGCCGAAACCTACATGTTTCTAGGCACGAAAATAAAATCAGTTTTTCAAAATTATACCCTTTTTGCAACATTCTGTATTGTTTAGCTACAGTAGATACCGAATGTACCACTCTAACTGATTCATACTCTATGCCCCACTTTGTGGACGATAGTTAGTTAATCCTGTCCTTACTAACCCTGGGTTATGGGAGATGCGGTTTGAGTTAGGATATTTGATTTAGGCCTAATTTCACACCATTCGGTTAGGTTAAAAATACCTCGGTTTGGTTACATGATGGACTGTTAAGGTTAGTGTTGATAACCTAACCAACTTTAGAAACTACCAACATTCAACACTCAAAGTTGCTAACTTTTGAACTACTAAGCCGATTTTGATAAAATATGGTTTAAAACACATTAACATATTATTATGAGCCAAAAAAACAAATCGAAAATCAGTTCAGCCGTTCGGGGGCTACGCTACCACAGACACATACACAGACACGTTAAGTTTATAACAACCCTCTTTTTTGTCGGGGGGTTAAAAACGGATACAGTCATACAGTTTCAGTTATGTAACTGTCTTCGTGCTAGTGGTACGGAAGTTGTCCCGTGATCGTCTGAAGCTGTCGATTTCAGTCATGAAAATATTATTGAAAACTTGTTTGATACATTTATCTGGTAGTGGTAGGCAGGTGTTTCATACGAGACATTGTTTTTTAAGACAGAGATGGGGATGAGATTGAAATTTTGGATTATAATAGTTTTCTTGTAACTTGTGCATCGTGTAAGACTGTAATGGAATAAATATTCTGTCTATCTATCGTATAGTATTATGTAAATGTATTTAAAACTTTTGCTCTCATAAAGTTATGACGTATTACGTTACCGGTACACCTTATGAAGCGTACCTCAAAAAATTGAGAAAAGCGTAGGTATTTTGCACACGTATGGATGTTATTCTTCGCTTACGCAGCCTAATATTTTCTCAAGGCCTAAAACAACAGGGTGGAAAGTACGCTACATGCTAGGTACATGTAGGGCGCACGATTTTTGTGCATGTTTTTTTATATCTCCAATCCTGTAATGCTATGTTAGTAATGGAAAATATGGGGTGCTTTCATAAGAGCGGTGGTAGCTCAGTCGGGTAAGCGCCCGCTTCTCACGCAAAGAGATGCGGGTTCGAATCCCGGCCCTGACATGTACCAATGAGTTCTTTTAACTTAAGTACAATGTATACCATCGCTCTTACGGTGAAGGAAAACATCGTGAGGAAACCTGCATATCTATATATGTGAACCCACCAACCCGCAGTGGACCAGCGTGGTGGGAAATGGTCCAAGTTTAGGAAGGCAGTTTAGACCTTGGGGATATGCACAAAGGTTCCACTCGAGAGAGCCAGGTTACCTGCACCTCCACAGAGAATAGAATAGAATAGAATAGAATGGGGTGCTTTCACTAATGAAAACATTTTGATGTGTTAATTTAACACTAAATGTGGCACAGTATTACAGGTTATGATTTTGACCGGTATGTAGGTATGTTCATCTTTTCTCTAATAACTTCTAAACCACTCATTTTGATTGTGGATAAGTTGTGAGGGTTATGAATAGTACTTAAATCACTAGTTTAAGCTTTTATATTCGGATGTAGCCAGCCAGCAGCCGAAACCATAGATAAACAATTTGAATTTGGAATTCTTCCGACACAAATCGAATCGGCGCAGCCGCGCAGCGTGAGTCCACAGAGCAGATTTGTTTCGTCGCGTGCCGAGTGTCACGCACGCGCCCTGTCACCTCGAGAGGTATTCTGTGACGAATTTAAGGTTCCTTTTTTGAATTTTGAGCGTTTATTTCTTTTGCAGCGAGGAGTGCACATTCGCAGCATGTTTGGCAAAGGAGTTTTAATTACGGCCTGTATTTGATACCACATTTGTCTCTTTTAGTTTACTTATTACATCTACCCACTGGGAATTGTCTTGTCACAAACTATTAATTTTAAACCTAGGTACTAATTAGGGATACAAAATATTATTATAATTATGGTTCATTGGTTTGTTTATTACTACGGAATCCCTTAACACCCAACAAGATTGGATCTCATCCACTTTTTTCCTCATCTACCAAGTTTTTACAGTTTTTTTGGCTACTGTCTCGAAGAGCAATCTTGTCGGTTTCGGTAATTTTATTTTTTTCTACATTTTGTTCTTTTAGAGCAATGGTCAGTGGCTTGTTTTTGATTTGATATTGATGAAGTGGACTTCGGTTACCGTTAGTAGTATTTTTTGTTAATTTACTTTTTTTGGGTGGTCTTTAATCTTTACCCAGTTTTAACGGCAGTTTATAATGGAAAAGCGTAAAAATATAGTTACTTAGGTAAGTAAGTAGGTAGGTACTTAGTTATTTCATGGGAATCATGGGTAAGAATAAGTAGGTGCAAGCGAGACATATTATCAGTTAATCCGTCGGCAGGTCAACGAACTAGATAAGAATTAGGTTCAGATAAAAGCATGGAAGTAGTAAGTAAGTAAGACTTCTATTACTTCCATGGATAAAAGATAGGTAGGTACTTACATGACACACACACACACACGCACTCACGCCTTATACCAATGTACTCCCTTGCGGGGTAGGCAGAGGTGCATTGCTGCACCCACTTTTCGCCAGAGTGTTATGTTAGTCCCAATGTAATAGGGGGCGGGCCTATTGCCATTTTACGGGCACATCCAAGACCCGAGAACAAATATCTGTGTTTAAACAAATATCTGCCCCAGCCGGGAATCGAACCCGGGACCATCGGCTCAGTAGTCAGGGTCACTAACCACTACGCCATTCGGTCGCGGTACTTACATACATAGCTACATATTGGCCGAATTTTGACCACGGCAGCTAAACATTCAGATAGCTAAATTTATAGATGATCGACATGACTAGAGAGTCCAAAAATGTTTTAAACATTGTAAGTACCTAAGTACTTGAGCCCTACCGTAACCTTTAGCTACTGTACTATAAGTACCCGTCACTGACAAACAGACAGACAGAAGCGAAGTTAAACGTGATCACCGCGTCAAATTAGATAGGCTACTTTAGTCGATTGCCAATCGATTACTAGATCTCGGTTCTCGATACACTTTGAATCGAATAGCCGCTTGTACGATTGTACATCGATAATGTTCATGATTGACTAGTTTTATTTGTGAGATGCTTTCTTATGATTGAAAAAAGAACGATCTTTTGTAACTACCAAAAGGAACTTAGGGTCAAATCGTCTTATGTGGTCTAAAGTAAATAGATTCTTAAGGGCACTTCTGGTTAAATAAATACTTGAATCTGTCCAAATAATCAAATAATACAAAAGGGTATCATCCTCTTACATTGGACGAATAATATAAATGGCTGATAATATAAATAATATAAATAGCTGGAAATAAATGTGCTTATACACCTGTACCCTCCAATAGTACAAGGTTTGTACCTATTATGCTATAATTACTTATGACGAACGCAGATTTATAAGCCCAAAACCCAAGGTAAGCTCAGTTACTGGTACCTATTTTCGAAAAACAATGTACTTATAAGAACCGAAGTTTAAAAAATATGTGTTAGAATATGCATTTCACTCCGTTGGCTTGGTCATCTGCAAAGGATGGGGGAGGATCGCGCTGCCAAGAGGGCCTATCTTGGAGTACCAAGCGGTCGTAGGTCGTAGACCAGTTGGCCGTCCTAAATATCGCTGGAGCGATGAAGTCGGCAAGGACCTGCGCCAACTACAGGCAGGCGACTGAGCCAGCGGAGTAAGTAAGTAAGTATATGCATTTCACATTAAAATAAGTTCTGCTGTCACGATAACTGACGATATCATAAACTGTCCGTCACAGAGTCAATTAGAAAGCCGATTGAAGCAATTGAACACTTTAACATTGTGATGGAACAATTTGAACATCTTGCTTGTGGATGTACCTACGAGGTACTTACAAGCTATTTAGGGGCCAGTTTTTTGATCCCTGGTTTACTCTATCATTGCTCATGGCATGAGATATTTACGTGATTACTGATTACGACAAATATTTTCTAAATAAGTACTCTGAAAAAGGCCATAGGTAGGTTTTTTATTATTTTACATACGGTCATATTAGAATGTCCACTTATTTATTTATTTTATTTATACTTTATTGCACAATTTACTACAGTAATAATGTACAATCAGGTGGACTTAATGCTAAAAGAACTTACAGGAAAAAGTCACATTTTCAACATTGTCGAGCCACGTTCTTCTTACAATAGGTGGTTCCCGTATCAACACAATCTATAACAGTAAACTGTAATTATTATCTTTTCTGATGGAATAGATTCGGCAAAATAACGTCATCTTTGAGAAGCACGTGCGTACCGTCGGCAAAAACATCTAGACCAGTTAATTTTTAATTGATATTCTAATAAAGAAACTGTTTTGAATAAAGAAACTGTTTTGAATTGTCAATATTCCTGCATGTTTAAATTTTATAAATAAGGACCAATAATGAACTATATATTATTTCTTAAACATCCCACTTTTAACTAATAAAAAAAATGAAAAAAAAATAAGTTTATTAGAAAAACCGATAAAAGCAAATAAATTTGTTAAAACCTTGGTCCTCAAACTAGGATTCCATGTGCTAGGAGGACCAGAATTAACTAATTTACCTATACTACATTTTGGTAGCATTTGGTATTGTTAAAAGTAAGTACCTGATTCTGAAACCCCAAGGTCCATAATAATCAAAACCGCGAGGCCGTTATTATTCTGAGATCTCAACAGTTCCGGGTTTCCCTTCGCCTGCGACGCAAAGGTCTTCCACTTTCATTGTTTACCAGTGATTAAATGTACTGACGTCAACCATTATGAATTAATGAAGAAAATTAGGTACTTAGGTAGGTATTCCTTATACTAACTGAGGTACTTGCTCCCTTGCGGGGTAGGTAGACACAGACAGAGCATCCAGGTTATGCGTATAATAGTTTTACAATAAAATTATCATTCTCACCCGAAACCCGAGAACAAATAACTTGTCTTTGTTTATTCTTAATTTTTATATAAATACAGGTATTTAAAGTGCTCTAATTTTTCTGCCGACGGTCCAGCGGTGGTCAGCAGCACACGTAATATAAGGAGATGGGCATGACGAGCACAATGCGGCCCGTGCATGACATGACTTCATTAAAATTCTATTAACGGAAGCATTCACCACACTTCTCCCGATAAAAACAACCTAACTCCCTCAACCTTCACTCGAGTATCTAGCTTACCACCTCGAGAATAACGTTCCATTTTCTGCAAAAAATTAGTGGGAGTTACGATGTTTTGGTATCACAGCAAGGTTTAAGATAAACTAGCCTTACATTTCTGGGTGTTAAGGTACAAATTGCATTGGAGAACGTTCCTGTCAAGAAAAGCTTTTTGACGAAAGAGTGAAGACGGACTGAGTTTTTTTATTTCTCAATCGCGAATCGACGATCGGAAGTCAATTAAATGATTGAAAAAAAAGGTAGTGGTGGGAATCGGTAGTCGTGAAAGGCGATTGTTTATGTACCTATGATAACGTGAGTTTGAAATAAATAGCAATGTATGTACAAACTGATGTTTTGGGGACTGGTTTATTGGGAAAGGATCTTTTGGGAAACGGATAGCGCGTTCCCAAAGGATTTTAGTTTCTCCACTGTCATATTTTATACGTACATACCTAATTATTGTGTTAATTTTATTAGCTCCAATATTGTTGAAATATTAACACAGACCACCAAAAGAAATTTCCAAGTTACTTTAAAACAACGCGTTACTTAAATAAATATATTATTAAGTTTATCCGTGGTATCGGTTGAATAAGCATAAATCAGGGCAGACCGCGGTTGGCAAGCATGGGGCGCAGTGCTGCCAACTGTTAGCGAACAAACTGGCTGCGAATAAAGGATCTTATTATCCTTTACATACTCTTTACTACGATACTCTATGGTTTGTGGATGGCTGATAAGACAAAAGACTGATGGTAGAGGAAAAAATCTCTGGAAAAAACTCGTCGGTTTCAACAATAACCACAAATTTATGATTTAAACAGTATCACCACCACACCACCATAGGTAAGCAATGGGGACTACCGTTTTTTTGCTCACCAGTTGGCGCCACTGTCGACTGAGGTCAAGAGGTACCATAGCTGTCAAACTTATCAAAGGCGACTTTATCAAATTGGCGCGAAATAAAGTTTTAAAATCTTGAATCTTATAAGCTTATTAATTATAAAATAACTATCATCATATCGAGTTACTATGCCGCAATGTTGTGCAGATCCGTTATGTTCGGAAAGAAAAGGAGGACATATGTTACCTAGTGATAAAACTGTTCTAAAACAGTGGCTTGTGAAATAATTATTATCCGACAATCTCGTGTTTGTGAAAAGCATTATAACCAATTTCAGAAAGAACATAATGTAAATAAGGATTAGGCATTTAATAAATACAATAAAAATAAAAGAATTACACACTGATTTAACTTTTATTTATCCTTTCCGTTTAAACACACTGCTATACAAAAAATATAACACATTAGTAATCCACACAATGAATGCTGGTTGAGTTGTTAGTTGAAACTAAATAATGGTAGTATAGTATACAGTATACTAAGTATTACTACTACTATTATTTGTGGTGGTGTCAGTACCTGCACCTGGCTCACTCGAATGGAGCCTTTGTGCATATCACCTTAAGTTCTAAACTCCACTCCTAAGCTTGGACCATTTCCTACCACGCTGGTCCTCTGCAGGTTGGTGGGTTCGAAAATCTAGATATGCAGGTTTTATCACGATGTTTTCATTCACCGTAAGAGCGATGGTATGTACACTGTACATAAATTCAAAAGTAGTTACTCATTGGTGACAATATCTAGATCTGGAGTTTCATTTTTAGTGTTCACAATTTTATACAAAGTTTCTGAAGGCCACTCAACAGTATACACTGAATCATTTTGTTGTATGATGCTGTCCTCTACGTTTCCAACCAAGTTACTGTTACGGTCATAGTCTTGGTGTCTGTAAAAAGAAAAAACATAGCTGTTACCTAAGCAAACAAGCATACATTTCGTAAAAAATAAGTTTGTAAACAGTAAACAAACTAACCTCTGAATTAGCTGCTCTTTGAGACCGCTTATTTATGCGCCTCTTTTCCTTAATTCAGCTTTCAAAGCGTGCACATTCATCGACAAATAATCCATATTTGCGATAATTTCGCGAAAAGAGATCACTTTTCAACAGGGAAATGAACGAAAATATAATTTATCACGAAGCCCGCCAAACAAATTATATGAAAAGTAAAATGTCACTTGACCTCAGTCAACACCAGCGCCCCTAGCGGCAAATTCACACGCGTTAGCTCCCATTAGGGCATGCAATACCGTAATACCGGTATCCGTAATACCGGGATCCCGGACCAAATTTCAGCTTTTTTCAATACCGGTATTGAAAGTTAATACCGGTATTGAAGTAATACCGGAATAGGACGTTTTTAGGCTAAAAATAAAGCGATTAAGATTTAGTTAGCCTTGTGTTCCTATATTCTGTGAAAGCGCACTTGTTCCCAACCGTTTAATGCAGTTTTCGGCTGCTAGAAATCTACTGTTGACCATGCGTAAACCGACACCGGATGAAAAAAATAATTTATTCTAAAATTTAAACTCGAAAACTGAAGTCTCGTAAAAATCTACAACAAAATACAGAATATGATTGCATTTTCTTGTTTTATTCTGACGTATACGACCTTTAAAGACAGTATATGCCATTTATTACAAGGAAGTCTAATACCGGTATTAATACCGGGATCCCGGTATTGAGTTGTAATACCGGAACTCAATACCGGTATTGAAAATTGTTCCGGTATTGCATGCCCTAGCTCCCATTAACAAATGACAATGGGCGTTTTGGGACCTATGTCCAATAAAGATGAGACATACATCGTTGGATAGGTCTTTTCAAGTGAGCAAAAAAGTATAATGGCGACAAATCCGTATAAGTTGTCCATTTTGAAATATATTCGTCGGAAGGAAGTATTTTTCTATGGCATTGCACTCTCTCTCCTGATGACAGTTAGGGTGTAATACACGTAAACACGTATTATTGAAATTGGAGAAATTACTTTCAACTGGTTTTATTTACTGAGATAATAAATAAATATAATATTATATGAAATATGATCATTTTGTTATAAAAATTAAAAATGAATGTGAAAAACTAACAAAAACAATAAAATTACAGAAATAAAATATAAAAACTTTCAAGGTACGATTTTTCTAATTGGACAGTAAATCAAGACTAGCACTTCCGTTATTCATATTCTGCAAAAAAATACCTATTCAACGACGTATCACTCATTTCTATTGGTGCTGGTCCCAGCTTCCATATATTGGTGCCCATCATCATTTAACAATCCATAAGCAGCGTCACTCCTGTGTCAAATCTGACGTAACTTTGTATGGATCTGACTGGTGTTTGACAGGCGAGTTCGGTGGTGGTAACCCCAGCCAAGGTAGATGGTACTCTGTACCTCATAGAACTCGTTGCCTTGCACGAGACTGCTTTTAAATCAGTGCTATTGTACCTATACTCTGCCGAACACTACACGGCATTTATACTCTGTCTATTATTGGTTTTTTGACATTCGAAATCCCATACATATTTGATGACTGCAAAGGAAAATCAACTTTACTTACCAGACATAAGAAAACGTCTAAAATACAATAACATAGTGGAAGCTCTATAAGTTCAATATTTATAAAATACTAATCCAAACTTTCTGAAAAAATCCAACATAGCCTGTGGTAAGTACCTACTACTTAATCTTCCATCTGCATCCGTAGCACACACATCCTAACTAATATTATAAATGCGATAGTAACTGTGTCTGTCTGTCTGTCTGTCTGTCTGTTACTCTTTCACGCCAAAACTACTGAACAGATTTCTATGAAATTTGGTATACATACAGTCTAGACCCTGGGAAAGAACATAGGCTACTTTTTATCCCGGAATTCCCACGGGAAAACTTTTTAAGGCGAAGCGAAACGCGCGGGAACAGCTAGTTATTAATAACTTCTTCCGTTCTATTGACGATGGCCGATAACGCATCGTTTCTTATTGGCTAATAAGCGTTCACTACATGCTGTGTCAAGGATAAGGCACAGATTCTTACTCGAGCACGACTTTAGTTCTTTCTTAGGTACTAATGTTACAGCCAATCAAAGCGTAGCGAGGCATTCCATGGAAACTTAAAATATTATTGTTTTTATCTCTACATTCCTAAGTGAGAAACTGGCCGTTACTTTATGAAGAAACAAATGGCAACTGTAGTCAAATAGATCCGAAATAAACAACCAATAACGCAGTAGGGTGACCATATCTGTCTAGTTAAGTGTAGTACGGGACGGCCGCGGGCTGGCGCGGCGCCAGCGTCGCGGATGGATTTATGCGCGCGACTATGAGTTATCGCACTATTATCGGCCAAGAGAACGCTGTTTTTGAAGAATACCCGTTTACGCACCTTAAGTTTAGCGTAGAATAATCATAATAATATTATACATTTTAATTTTTAATTTTGGCTGACTTTAAAAAAATGACGTTTTCCCAAATTGTCTGAATGTATTTTATAAATAATGCCATTCCAAAAGTTTAAGAAGTTTACTTATAATATAGTTGTATACATTTCAATCAATTGGATACTCATTTAACAAATTAATCTCATCATCATCAGCTGACAGTCACCCACTGCTGATAGAAGATCCCTTTCAAGGAGAGCCTCAAACACACGACTGGTATTACTGATGCAGCAGAAGAGAAAGTTTATACGTATATATATAGTTTGTAAGTAGGTATGGATGGATGGGTGAATGTTTTTACTCTTTCAGGAGAAAACGGCTCAACCAATTTGTAATTTGACATGTACTTAGTAAGTTTATAACCTGGGTCAACACATATGCAACTTATTATCCCTGTACACAATTCCACAGGAAAAGCTTAAAAGCCTAGTTCGTGGGATAAGCTCGTAATGATACTATAAAGTTTATATGATTCTTCTTGTAAGGATAGTCGGATCGGCCGAGGCGCTAACGCCAGCCCTACTGGCGCGCTGCCAGTGACGAATTTATAGCACTGCGGTGACCATGATGTAAGTACGTACATTACTGGGATTTGTAAAAAGCAATAGGGAAGATCCCTATTCCTTTTTAAAATATTGGTTGGTTGAGCTTTAAATATTGGTCTGTAATTCCTACGTTTAAGGAAGTACGCGACACTATATAGCTTTTTCAGATAAACTTAGTTGGTAACCTGACTTGTAGATATATAAGTAAAGTAACTTGTTTAGAATCATGAGCTGAGTCACCCCTCTTAGGCTTAGTTTATCACTTTTGCAACACCCAATGTTTCGATTATGACGCAGCTCATAAACAAAATAAACGAAGTACCTATTTGTTTATTAACAATAATGTAAGTAGGTATTATAATGTAGTCTCATAAGTTCATATCGTAGACGTATTTTATTGGGAAGAATTTCACCAAACCCATGGTCACCCTACGGCTCGCCGGCGGGAACAGTACAATACATGGTGTTTTCAACTTTTCAAGTACGAATTAGGTCGTTGAGCATTTGTCCAGAGTACGTGTACCTAATGTATGAGTACCTACAGTACATACTCACGAGCAATGAAAAAGTTCCAGTGATATTGTCACCTAATTACTCCTAAACAGAAAAGACTAGCATGATGCCATCTGAAATATTGAAGTATTTTTAACAGCGCATCAGAATAGTAACATAACCAACTAAAAACGTAAATATTTTGATCAAGTTCTAAATGAGATACATATTTGTAAAAAAATGTGTTATTTGGTGTTGATATTTTGTAAAATAAACTTTTTTATTGCTCGTAAGTGCGTATTACTTATATATTAAATTATTGCATGTGATTACGGGAAGATGAATAAAATTAAACCACGATGTGCAGTGCACATAAGATACATTCCTAACTTTCCTGGAGTTTTGAAAATTCGCGACCCCAAGTTTCGCTTTAAGGACATACCGACCTTTCAGCAACCTACTGCCTGAGACACCTCAAGCCCCACAGCACTGCATCTCATCCCTGAAACAGTTTCCCCCCAAAAAATGCGGCGGCAACTATACCAGCCCCGTAATTGCTTGGAGCCATCAATTACCAGTAAACACTGTCCGAAACGTCGCGTCAGAGTTGAAGCCTCCCCCCCCGTGCCCCCACAGTGCCCCCCCGTGCCCCCTCGGCCAATGGGTGCCCCCCTGCGGCGCGCGTTTTTTTCAGGAGGGGCCCAATGCAGACTGTTTGGTGACGGTTGCACCTCTGTAGTGAGGGTTAGGTGGATTGGTCTGACAGGTTCCTGGGGTGTAGTTTATTTGGTTTCTTATTGTATTAGTTCAGCAGCTGGGGATATTAAAAAAATATGAAATTTTTACAACATATCTGTGGTCTGAAAGTATAAATATCATTTGAACCTGAAGTAGACATATTTTTATCTCTTTTTTATATTTACAGCTAAATCTTACACAAAACGTCATAGTCAATTTCGCCGTCCCTTCCAACAAACCCACCAACTTCCAACCCCACCACTCCATAACCAAGCCACAAAACCCCACTACACCAATCCATTCTCCGCTAACTACACCTCGTCCATTTTGACGAGGCTGATATTTTTTCCATGTTTTCGTTTATTTCGCGCGGCACACACATGCGCCCCGATCGCACGCGCTATCGATCAGTGCGCGGGCGAGCCGTGCGCGTTGCGGGACTAGCGCGAGTGACTCCCAGTGACGTATTCACAGCGGGGCTACCACCACCGAACATTAGCAATTAACCATCCATAACATAATATATCTGTCGCAGGCAACTGGTCAAATCTGAGGTAACTTGTATCTTGTATGGATCTGAACATCACCCGAGTCCGCGTTGTTCTATGGATCTGAAAGATGTTTGACAGGCAAGCGACGCTGTGGCGGTGGTGGTACGGTAGCTATACTTCATGTACAACAGGCGCACCCTGGGCAATCAGCGACTGACACTATTCTGACTGGCTAATCCTTCCACTACGGTGACAAACACTCTAAGAAGAAGAATAGCGGTGAGGGCCGTAACTGCAACGTCTGATCTGTTTCGCACCCTGGGTCATCGTACTAGGTTTAGCTTACGCTGGGTAGGTTTGCTACTTCTAAAAGGCATTCCCGTGGGAATCCCGGGAAAAAAATAACCAAGGGTTTTTCACCATGGCGAAAGGATTAGCCAGTCATATTAGCATATGTTGCTGATTGACCAGTAGACGCCAGACATACAGTTAACACATCACTTCTTACCCGCCTTCTTATTGCACCCCAATCTCCCAAAATAACCTTATGAAGATAATATTGTGAAACAGGGACTTAGCACATAGTTATAGTCACAAACTCGCTCAAGCATAATTCTCAGAATAACAACGCTCTTTACCTTATCTAACTATCGTGTTTAATTGCAGAGGGCGCCCGTAGCATCAGTGCCTATTATAGGAAGATGACGTCAGGGAAACAAAAATATACTTTAATAAAAAATGTACTCATTGAATGACGCATTAGCCAGCCTGCTGCATAGCACGCAATATTGCAAATAAAACTATGGTATAGCTAGGTAAATACCACAATGATCAAATGAGATGGGTAACTAAGTAGTAGTTTAATATATAAATAATTATGTTGCATTATTGCAAGAGGAAAAGAGGTAGCTCAGTCGGGTAAAAGGTTCGGCATAGGACTATTGCCAACGGATTCCTGTCACATCATAATCGCAGCATAGGTGCATAGCACATCATATCAGTCGTAGAAGCTATAAATAATTGTAAAGTACAATCACGTGCAATTAAAAAGTTCCGCCTGCCATTGACGTTCCATATGTAACTGGAACTTTTTCATTGCTCGTGAGTGTATTAATTAAAATTGGTCCATCCTTCTCCCATCCCTCAATGGTCACTGAAAGACTATAGCCAGACCAATGATAACACCCCTCTTTCATTTTAGATTTTTGCGCCAGTCAAATGAAGCATAGCCTAACCTTGTGCAAACATCCATCGCTTCAGACGGACATACGGTCAAATAATCCATTATAACGTTGACATGAAAAAACATTCGTTTAACAAGTGACCCGTGATCCGGGCTCACAAATTAGTAATTAATGAATGCAGTAAGGGCCCCACAGGGTGGCTGGAGGGGCCGTGGCTGTGCTAGTGTATACCTAGGTAGCCTGGACTGGACCGATAGGGACGCAGAGGGTACGTGTCCTAGGGATAGGTCTGAAGATCACACGATGACGAAGAGGTTTTTATGGAAGGTAATGGGGGTTTTGACAATGTCATGTGATTTGTCTAATTTGGAGCTTGGAGTTGAATTCAATATTTTGTTATCAGCATTTTTTATCCTCCGTGATGTTATGTTATGGATCTCGCGAATTTTAATCCTTAGTAAGTACCTTTTTCAATGACTTTTGGAATTTCACGATGCACTTTTACCTTCTTCTCTACTGAAATATCCTCCTATAATAGGTAGTCAGCAGATACACATAGTAATATAACTCAACAAAGCATCGAGAAAAGAGAACTGGCTACTATGATCGTTACTCTCTAACCAACCAATCATCTTGTTTCTCTAAGTGCCAATTTCTCCATTGTCGGTTATCTAACCGACAGGGATTGTTTTATAAATTAAACGTCATCTCCATATAAAATTCATGACAGATGTGTCAAAAGTTAACCACTACTCCCTGGTTATGCTCTAACCGAGAATGGAGAAATGGGCACTAAGGCTACCGTTGCAAAGTAAAATCTAAACAAAACAATGAATCGATACATCTTCAGACCACGCTCTCGTCTGTAGCTGTCATTTTCAGTTTTTTTCGCATCGCGCCCGCTGCAGCATTCGTTTTACCCGCGGTGGGGTAAAAGGGGGGTGCACCACCATTTTTTTCACATCGCATCCCCCCTCCCCCCGGGGGGGTCACCACCGCCCCCCAATAGTACCGTGGGCGGAATTTGATTAATGCAATGCTCACGATAATTATTCGCAACAATTTTTTGACAGAGCACTGTTTTTGCCGATGACTTTTGTAGTTCGATTTTGGATATTCGAACGCAGGCTGCAGCGGCAGGCGAGTTTAACGTGATTATTGATTGTGATTCAGAATTCGATTGTCGGGGTGGCGTGGCGCGGACAATATGTGTTGTCTGTGTCAATATTACTGTAAAATTTTATACATATACATAGTTTGTCGGTCGGTACAGAGCTTGACCGAGCCATGTTACGGAACTCGCAATTAACTGAAAATCTCTCTGTCTTTGTGTCTACAAACTCGGAAACTATTTATTTATTTCTTTATTGCTTAATTTACAAAGATAATTAACTCACAGTACAGTCAGGTGGACTTAATACTGAAAGCATTTTCTGCCAGTCAACCTGCAGGAGGACTATAATATATTCACACTTTTTCTTTAAGTAAATCTGCTTTAGCAGCCTGTATCCTATCCGACATAGATAATATATAACGGTCCGACCGGTCCACCTATTTAAAGTCACTCAGCGGACAATGGAAATAGCTATGCTCGGCGTTTCTCTGAAGCACCAAATAAAAATATATGTAGTTATACTTAATTCTAATTCGTTAAAGAACTCAGGTGAGTAACATTACATATAGGTCTTCATAAATTTGCAACCTGAAGTGGCAGTTGGCAGGCCACATATGCCGAAGAACCGATAGCCGGTGTGGTAAACTAGTTCTGGAGTGGGGACCACGAACTGGTAAGCATAGGTGGGACACCCTCTGGCCCGCTGCTGGGACGACGACCTGAGACAGGTAGCTGGTCTCGGTTGGATGAGAACTAAATACAGGGTTTTGTGGTGCCGATCAATCTCAACCACAACCTCCGATACTTCCATAGTTTCCTGGTACTTCCTAACGCTTAGCTTAGTAAAAATAAAATATAATTAAATAAAGAAAAGAAAAGTTGACCATCTGGGAGACAGGCGGTGGCGTGAACTATATCATAAAAACTAAATGTTAATAATGGCACCGTGCAACCCGAAAGACAAAAGGTTTTTTTTTTCTCATGTGCAAGGAAGAGCTTTTAAAATGCATTTCTTTGCAATTTGACTATACAAATAAATTTAATAAATTACAAAATATCATCACGACCCATCACGTCCCTACTGCTGGGGCACGGGTCTCCTTCCAATGAAGGAAGGGTTTAGGCCTAGTCCACCATGCTGGCCAAGTGCGGGTTGGTGGTAAATTACAAAATATACAACAGTAAAATATAGGAAGAGTCCTGAGACATCATTTTATTCAACGTAACAAATATTTGTTGATTTTCCAGATTATGAGTCTACCACCATTTAAACACCTTACTGTCTACTTTTAACTGTTTACTTCTAACTAAACTTAACTATTATGTAGGTATACAATAAAACAATGTCATATTATTTTCCACGCTCGATTGTTTAAAACATCGCACACAAATACATTTCCGCTGATTCCAAAGTACAGTCAGCCGCAGGATAAATCTGAAACGTATCCTATTTCCTGTGTGGCAGGGGTGCGTTTAGTGTGAAAAAGAGTAACTGTGGTGTTTGTCTGAGGGTTAAAAGTTTCCTAGAGCCGGATATTAATGGCGGAGATTGTTTTAGATAGCGTTTCGCGCCTGACCTCCGGTCTAGGTCCTAGGTTATTCTTTCTCATTCATAGGACGTGCCTGGGTGGTCTAAGTTAGGTCCGCTTAGGTGCACTATCTCGGCTATCATTCAATTCAAAGCTTGTTCGAATGACCAAAACTGTTGGGTTATGTACTTTACTTACACACAACGGTTCCATTCGAGAGAGCCAGGTGCGGGTACTTACACCCCCACAGAGAATAGAATAGAATAGAATGTACATTCTATTACTCTTCTTCTATTATTCTTCTTCTTTACTTAGACTTTTTTTAACAGAGCTTAATGATTACATGTTATTTGTACAGTTCATTAGCAATTGCTATATAAGTAGTACTTTACTATTGATGTTCTTTTTTATAGAAGGGTCTAAGGAAACAAGATGCCATGAAAACGATCTTGCAGGCGGCCCCGATTATCTGTAATGAATGCCTACCTAGCACCTAGATCCAATGTGTTAATCCTCCCTTAAATTCTTTTGTTTTACTTAAAAACAGATATCATTGTATCAACAAAAAACTGCCTGGTGGTAGACAGACCTGAGTAACTGAATACTACTACAGTAATTCACGAAACTGTAAAGACAAAAGATGAAAATCTTTTGTGTTTGAGTTGTAAGCTTAACACCCAAAAGAATGTAGTTTCTTTGTTTCAGATAACAGAAGATCATTAACAAATTACTTACTTATGTTTACTATCGCTGTTTTCTAGAAATAAACAAAGGATAGGCGTTCGACTACATCTGTTCGTCGTAAAACTTATTTTAAAAGACCTTGGATTTGCTTTAGGCCCTATAAGAGTGTACTAAAGCTTTTCTAAGCCGACTAAAACAGTAAGCTTAAATTTTTGCCAAAATCTTTCATAAGTACATAAAACAATTATTATGTAGGTACGTGTAAAATTATATTATATTATGTCCGGTAGGTACAATGACCTTGCAAGGTGAACGTCACTGATAAATTCGTTCCTGCTCAAATACCTATATCAAAATATAAACCTGCATTTTGAAGGAAGAGTTTGTCTGGAAGAGATCGCTTTTAGCGATAAGACCGCCATTTGTGCATCATTAATATTTAAGTTGAATTAAAGTTTTTTTATGGTGTGCAAATAAATAAATGCAAAAAATTGTATTTTGATAGCGTGAAAGTTATTAAAGTTAATAATACAATCATGCACAGGGCACACACAGGGCTTCGATTTGTTAAACCGCGGAATAGCTTAGGTCCAGTCCCGTGTGTGACCTGTCTACTATCAGAGTTGGACCCATTTCTCTTTGACTTTTATCTTCTTCTTTGATTGTATGTATGTAGGTGATTCTGTACGAGTAGAAGCTTGGACATTGATTGACCAAGACCTTATGTAGGACCGTCTCGCGTCGAAAACCTGCATATTTGCATCCCCTTTATTATTGTGGCTTCTGTACTGTAATTATAAAACACGGCTCATATGTATATTATGTATACTTAAATTATGTAAGTTTATTTCATGTGTGTGTGCAAATAGAGAATATTCTATCTATCTATCTATTAAGTACTAAGTACTTTAATATTATTTCCTCTGCAATAGATTGATGACGTAAGTAAAGTTCAATCTGTATATTATAGCTATCCATGCAGGTCCGATAGGTCCTTCGCCATAACTCGGGTGAGGAGCGACCGTCGACCGGTTGGACGACTTTTTGTCCGATTCCACCCTCGCGACTGCTTCTTAAGGTCCCCGGCAATCGCCATGCAAATCCAACTCCAATTCAACAAAAAATAAAGCTTTAAATCAATCGATTGTTACACAGTTTGACAGTCACGACCCGAACGCAAGGATGCATCTAAGGATTCGGAATAAGTGTAGCTAATGTAAGCTCTGCGGGCTAGAATGTAAGTTTTAGTTTCGATTGTGAAGGCTGAGATGAATAATTTTACAGATTTTTATCATACACTTGACCTGTCATGTCGTGTGGAATGTTCGGAAGGCGATTAAGCTTAGTTATTGGACCGAATATTGTATTTATTGCTGAGGAATTTTTGATGCAAGTAAAGTCACTTTTCATGTGTATTTATTTATTTATTTATTTAATATGGCACATCAACAGTACATGTTATAATACACTTACAAAATAGGTTAGATGGGTACTCTTCTGTAACATGTACCAATTACAGATATGCTCAGCACTTATTAGGCACATAACATAATATAAAAACAATCACAAATTAACAGAGTTTAAAAATTCAGAAAGGAAATGGTAACTAAAAATAACACTACATCTAAGTTTAAACATCCTTCAAACTTAAAAAAAATAATATACAGATATGTGTATTCCTCCAGTCTAAAGTTATCTTTTGTTTACTATCTAGAACAGCCTGTATTATTATTTAATGTAACAGATAATAATTAGTAATAACGAAACAACCACATTATCATTCAGAAATGCTTTCCCAGAACCGTCATTAGACCCATATTATCATAACCTAACGATGATCAATTTACAAACCCGTCTTCTAATGATCGAATGAACGCTACTACTGTCATATGTCATTTTATAAATAACTATAATGATGTATTAAATACTATGTCACCCTTTCTCGTTGAAAAAATTATTCACTTCGCTCATCAAAGTATTTTTCTAACCCTATTTCTTCACACTTGAAGTTGTAGAAAAAAAAGTCGTTAAGCTTCATTTACACACATGTCTCGTAACAATTTTCCTCGATAGGTACAGTTTTTGATACAATTATTTTGGTATTAACGGTTCGACCCTCGAATAGGCCAACTTACTGTTACAGTAGTATTTTATATTTAAATAGTTTTGATAGTAAATAAAAATTAAAATTTGTTTAGTAGTGGCCATAAGACAAGGCCAAATTCTTGAACTGTCGCTACTAAACAAACTTATTTTAATTGCATGCAAAAATGCATAAGTATTTAAAAATATCTAATCTAATATAAATCTAATCCATGGGATTACTCTCACTCACTCTCAATAATACACGTAGGTAGATACCGGTTCTCAGGGTAAAAGATAAAATACTTGGTAGGTACCTAGACCTAGTGCTGTTGACTGGTATTTTTTTTTTATCAGGTATAATAAATTTTTGATAGTGTATAATAGTATGATTCAGAAGACATAAATGATAATTTATGTCTTCTGAATCATACATGATAATGTTGTTATTTTTCCATCTCGGGACTATTATTATTATGTAATCATTTACTCTCAGGCAACTGAGGCCCATAGATAAATGCATGTATAAAATAAAATAAAAATAAATTACAACATAATTATGTAAAAAAAGCACTCAAAAAGTGTATAACTAATGTAGTTATGTCCAGTTTTTGTAGGAATGAGTACCTAACCTATCGATTCATATAAGTTCTATTGACCAGTTCAAACAAAATAACATCCTAACATATATTTTTTTTTAATTATCGTAACATCGGAAGCTCACATCACATCCACCAATGAGACACTTCAATTGTCACGTCCTGGACGCTGATTGGTCGACCCTTTTGTTCATTTGTCCTAACTACCTGCAAATATTTGTAAAGATAGCAGATTACTTAAATAGACGAGTTACTTGCTCGAAAATCAGTCATAATGTTACAACGGAAGAGTAACCATTACGAATAATTATCTAATTGCACTTATTTTGAAGGATTTTGTGTGCAAAGTTTATGCAAAATTTCACTGTGATAGTAACTAAACAAGCCTCTTTACTTCAAATGTTCTGTTGTGGTTGCTGATTTGTGACATCGAAAAGAATCTCTAGTGGTGTAAGTATGATTTTTATGTTTCTAATAATAATATCTATGTTACTATACACGTCACCCCATTTAGGCTAAAACCACTTTAGAAATATCTAGATAAGTATTTAGTTCGGTTTAGAAAAAAACGGGAATTTAAAAGTATTGTTCCTTCCTGCCTATTTTTGCAGCCCAGTGTATTTTAATTTCATGCTTACAATAAATTTTAAAGGATTTATCCTAACTAATATTATAAATGCGAAAGTAACTGTGTCTGTCTGTCTGTCTGTCTGTCTGTTACTCTTTCACGCCAAAACTACTGAACGGATTTGAGTGAAATTTGGTATACATACGGTCTAGACCCTGGGAAAGAACATAGGCTACTTTTTATTCCGGAATTCCCACGGGAAAACTCTTTAAGGCGAAGCGAAGCGCGCGGGAACAGCTAGTTTTAAATAATTCAGTAATTTAGGTACTGTATCAATTGCATTTATGTTTTTCACATGATTTTAGCTTTTAAAAAAACCCGTGGAAGCGTCATTCAATTCACACCTACCTACTTACAAAAGTTACAAACGTTCACATTTATAATACAATCGCGAACAAAGAAAAGGTTCCATTCACAAAATATCGATTACAAATGGCCTCCATTTTTTAAATTAGAACATAATATTTATTTTAGGGCCACTTGCACCAACATATTAAATTTAGATTTAGTGTTAAATCTCGATTTAGTGTCAAATTTTATAAGGACTGACGTTTCTTAAATCGACATTTGACAGTAAATCTAGATTTAATTTGATGGTGCAAGGCCCTTAGTTGGTAATATTCTGATGCGCTGTTAAATGTCGTTCGTTGCTTACGACGTCAATAAGCTAGCTTTTTCCGAGTGTAGTTTGATACTTTTCTCACTTTTTTATTGCGAGTGTATTAGTGTGATAAAAGACACATTGACACCGTTTTTTCACTTCATGAAAATGTACCTAAGCATGAAATTTACACAATAATATCCTGCAAGGAAAAACAAATAAAATACCGTTATAATCCTACTAACAAATCTAAACCTACCGAGGAGAACTCGGTTAGATAGATATACGCTCTAGTCAAGTAACTATTTGTTTTAAAAACAGGGTGTGAAGGAAACATTTTATAATAAGTACTTACTTAGGTACTTTTACTTCGTTAATAAAATATTATTTTAGCAAATTCTTATTTATTTTCTATACTTCCTTGCGTCCCAACGGTAGTAAGAAACCTATATTCACAACAATATCTTTCATTCCAGAATCCAGACCACCATGGCAGGCGGGAGGAGCCCCGCGCCGCTCGCGACCCTCGCCCTCTTCAGCATCATCCGGCACATGTGGCGCCGCAGCGGGGCCGAGGACCAGCTGGTCTGCTACAACCACGCGCACGCCAGGCACCGCGTCGGGGTCACCAGCGCTGAACACCACACCATGAAGCCCTACGTCGCCATCATCGACCGAATCGTCACCAGAATTCTCGAGCTGGACTTGCCCAAGGTACTCGTGATGCAGCTAGGGAACTGCTTCATCGACTTCGAGAGACGGATGGTGAAATTCTCCATGTTTCTTGTGTCAGCTTTAGATGAGGCTACGTTGGATAACGTACGCGCCGGTGTCAGGAGCATAGTCGTGAACCAATTCGGACATATTGATAAGCAGCAAACTATCATCGACATGGCGTTTGGAAGCGTCAACTCGACGCTAAACCCTAGGTTCACTGCATATCATTGTGTTAGTTTTAATAGTATATTAGATATGCTTAAGGAAAAAGAAGCGGGTAACGTGAATTTAGAAAAGGAGATTCACTTGAGAAGGTCGTTTGGGAGTCCCATGACGTACTGGGAGCCTCGCCATCTAGTGGAGGGGATGGAGGGGCAGTTCCTTCAGTGCATCGCCGTGCACGGGACCAATGAAGCTTTAGAGTACTTTTTGAAAACAATTGAAGCAGATCAGACACAGATGGAGCTGTCGCGCGCCGCGGTTCACATGTTGAATTACGATCACGATGTGGATAAATTGTTATTTTTCTATAAGAATATGGATAGATCGGCATGGCTTGAATTTAATAAGCGCAATTTCTATAGGATTTTCACAGCTTTCTTTAATAGCAAAAGGTACAGGCACATGTGTGTAGACCTCTACGGCCAAGTTCGATCCCGAATTGATTTCAGTTTAGTTAAAGCAGTTTTGCATTTTCTCTCGGTGCAATGTTACGCAGACTTCTCCAAGGCAAGTCGCAGTCGTGAATCTTATCGAGAACTGCTTTTAAACGATTTGGAAAACCTTTTTCTCTCCATTTGGCGAATCATTCCCATAGAAGAAAAGAGACTAGTATGCCGACAGCAATTTGATATCATCAATAGATTTCTCTATCGAAATAAATTATACGTAGTCGCAACAATCATTGAAGACCAGGCATTTGATGTGAAAGAGCAGTTGAATTTAATAACTTCTGTTATAATGACTTTTATCGTTACTGGAAAAGAAGCTTTAATTGATAAATTTCTTAAAATATTTAGAAATGGATCCTTTGATATTGAGTTAATACGTAAGGATTTTTTTAAGGTAGATAATTTTAAGCGTTTCATAATAATAGGTGACCATTGCTGCAACATTGAAAAATATGACCATTTATTGCAGTTCAAGTATACAACAGAAGAAGAAAGAAATACTTTCAAAAAAGAACTGTTAGCCGATACTGACTTCGTTGCTAATTTGATCGATACAATTAGGCAGGGTCTGATGATAGTCGAAAATTTTCAAAAGTTTCTTGTTTGGGCTTGCATGAACAATAGGATTCTTGTGACTTACTATATTCAGAAGACATTGCTTCCTGAAAATCTCATGAATGAGATTTTTAAGAACTATCTCGTCAGCACAAAGCGCAGTATCTACACCATAGATATCTTCAACTTAACAGACATGCAGATGCGGACTATTCGAGCTAGCATTGCTGAGGACTCGTTGACTTTGTACCAATACTGTTCTGACTTGTTAAAGATGAAAGACTACGCCGCTTTGCCCAGGATGTTGACCTGTGTATTTCAGAACGATAGCGAAAGGGAGCAGTTTGTGAGGAACTATTTCAGGTCATATTCTGGAATACGCGCAATCTACGGAATGCTGATCGATGACTCATTTGACGATCGATTCTTCTGTCGTTACCAATTCAAAGTGAAGATTGCTATGTTCTTGGAATTCAAGAAGTATTGGATAATCTCGGAAACGATAGCTAGGGATCTGGAAGAAGTGCTCGTGGTTTATGGGCACCCCATGAGAGCCGCTGATATACTCAAATGTAGGCGAGTGTATAATTTACTCCCTCATGAAAGTATGGACGCTTTTCGGATTGTGTGTGACGCTAACCTCACGATATTTAAATGTCTACTAAGAAATAGCGAAATCGTAGAATTGATAAATCATGTAGCATTGTATAGATAGCTGGAAGTAACAGTAACAACAAATTTTGAGCTATATTAATTTGTGCTAACCAAAGTCTGATAGGTATATATTTTTAGACTTTTGTACCAATAACCCAAAATTTGCCAATTAAGTAGTAGTATAACTCAAAGTGTAGGTAAGCGGTAGAAAAAAATTAAAAGTGCCAAGGCATTATAAAGCACCGTTTTTAATACAAAATAAATTGCCTGGCTATTTAAATATAAGATTTTTTTTATTGCTTTAAAATAAATAGCTGCAGGTTTTCAGACAATTTTAAAAACATAGTAGGTTATTTCTATAAAAGTATTATTTTCCTTGATATATTTACCATTTTTGAAGTTAGGGATTTTTCAGGAGATAAAAAAGTACAGTTTTTGATGTTTTTTTTATTGGTGATGCTCAAAATGGCTTCCGCCATTGCGTAGACATTTACGACAACGATATCTCACTTCCGTCGTGATTTTCAGCGACATTTTCTGTTTCATAGTTGTGAAAGCTGTTTCAATCCTTTGAATTAATTCTTCCCTCTTGGTTATTTCGGTAGTGTATACCAGCGGTTTTTCCCGTCTGTGGTGTGGTTTGATGTTCCTCATAGGTCTGTGTTGCTGTCAGTTTCGCTTTCGTTGAGTACCTCGTAAGCTGCTGCCTTGAATTTTTCTCTATCCGGCGCTAGGTTGACCCATTCAGGCATTGTTCTGTTGGACCTGGCTATGTCTTGTTTTAAGGAGTCTTTCCACGTGTATATAGGACGGCCCACATTTTTTTTCACGAGCTTTATACCTGAGGGCCGCATGCAAAAGTTCTCATCCTGTTTACAGTTCTTCTAACTTTTCAAAAACATTCCCGGTCACTTCCCTTTCTAAGGATATGCTATTAAATATCATTATAACTTTTAGTTCTGGAGTTACGATTTTTTTCTGCAACTAGGCACGTTATGTAAAAAATTCAGCTTATGCTCGAATTGGTGGCCATTTGCTTCTAAACAAGCTCGGCATCTCTTCCGCATCTCCACGGTTACCATTCAAAGCAGCATTTCTCTGCGCATCGTATCAAAAGCGGCGTGAATTTTTTTCTATGAGGATTTCTCTAGTTGGTACTTCTTCTGCGTACACTAAGTCTTTTTCCCTTCCCCAGACGTAAAAATCTACTACGGTATGGTCAGGAGACCTTGGAGGCCAGGGAGTTGGACCGCCCCGACCAATCCAAGCATTAGGGAAGGAGTGGTCTAAAAACTCCCTTGCTGCTAGGCTCTAGTGGGCAGGATAGCCGTCGTGTCGAAAAATGATCGGCCGATCTTCATTAAAAACTTCTTCCACCAAAGGTGGCAATTCATTTTGCAGCAAATCTAGTTTTGCCCGTTTAAGTTGTCTGGCAAGAAATGCCCTATCAAGCGATTGCCGATGACACCTGCCCTGACGTTCACGGAGAACCTTCTTTGAAATCGTCTGTGCCTTTTGACATTTTAGGCGCTTTGTTATGGTTTTTCCCTCGAGTATATCTTTGGTTTTTTTATTGCGTGGTTTGTTTCTTGCGTGTTTAAGTAAGTCGTTAAGAATCGCCGCAGCGGGGCCGAGGACCAGCTGGTCTGCTACAACCACGCGCACGCCAGGCACCGCGTCGGGGTCACCAGCGCTGAACACCACACCATGAAGCCCTACGTCGCCATCATCGACCGAATCGTCACCAGGATTCTCGAGCTGGACTTGCCCAAGGTACTCGTCGTACAGCTGGGGAACTGCTTCATCGACTTCGAGAGACGGATGGTCAAGTTCTCCATGTTTCTGGTGTCAGCTTTAGATGAGGCTACGTTGGATAATGTTCGCGCCGGTGTCAGGAGCATCGTCGTGAATCAATTCGGACATATTGATAAGCAGCAAACTATCATCAACATGGCGTTTGGAAGCGTCAACTCGACGCTAAACCCTAGGTTCACTGCGTATCATTGTGTTAGTTTCAATAGGATATTAGATTTACTTAAGGAAAAAGAAGCGGGTAACGTGAATCTAGAAAAGGAGATTCACTTGAGAAGGTCGTTTGGGAGTCCCATGACGTATTGGGAGCCTCGACACTTGGTGGAGGGGATGGAGGGGCAGTTCCTCCAGTGCGTCGCCGTGCACGGGACCAATGAGGCGTTGGAATACTTTTTAAAAACAATTGAAGCAGATCAAACACAGGTGGAGCTGTCGCGCGCTGCGGTCCATATGTTGAATTACGATCATGATGTAGATAAATTGTTATTTTTCTATAAGAATATGGACAGATCGGCATGGCTTGAATTTAATAAGCGCAATTTCTATAGGATTTTCACAGCTTTCTTTAATAGCAAAAGGTACAGGCATATGTGTGTAGACCTCTACGGCCAAGTTCGATCCCGAATTGATTTCAGTTTAGTTAAAGCAGTTTTGCATTTTCTCTCGGTGCAATGTTACGCAGACTTCTCCAAGGCAAGTCGCAGTCGTGAATCTTATCGAGAACTGCTTTTAAGCGATTTGGAGAACGTTTTTCTCTCCATTTGGCGAATCATACCCATTGAAGAAAAGAGACTAGTATGTCGACAGCAATTTGATATCGTCAATAGATTTCTCTATCGAAATAAATTATACGTAGTAGCAACAATCATTGAAGACCAGGCATTTGATGTGAAAGAGCAGGTGGAATTAATGACTTCTGTTATAATGACTTTAATCGTTACTGGAAAAGAAGATTTAATTGATAAATTTCTTAAAATATTTAGACATGGATCCTTTGATATTGAGTTAATACGTAAGGATTTTTTTAAGGTAGAGAATTTTAAGCGTTTCGTAATATTATGTGACCATTGCTGCAACATTGAAAAATATGATTATTTATTGCAGTTCAAGTATACAGCAGAAGAAGAGAGAAATACTTTTAAAAAAGAACTGTTAGCCGATACTGACTTCGTTGCCAATTTGATCGATACAATTAGGCAGGGTCTGATGATAGTCGATAATTTTCAAAAGTTTCTTGTTTGGGCTTGCATGAACAATAGGATTCTTGTAACTTATTATATTCAGAAGACTTTGCTTCCTGAAAATCTCATGAATGAGATTTTTAAGAACTATCTCGTCAGCACAAAGCGCAGTATCTACACCATAGATATCTTCAACTTAACAGACATGCAGATGCGGTCTATTCGAGCCAGCATTGCTGAGGACTCTTCGACTTTGTACCAATACTGTACTGACTTGTTAAAGATGAAAGACTACGCCGCATTGCCCAGGATGTTGACCTGTATATTTCAGAACGATAGCGAAAGGGAGCAGTTTGTGAGGAACTATTTCAGGTCATATTCTGGAATACGCGCAATCTACGGAATGCTGATCGATGACTCATTTGACGATCGATTCTTCTGTCGTTACCAATTCAAAGTGAAGATTGCTATGTTCTTGGAATTCAAGAAGTATTGGATAATCTCGGAAACGATAGCTAGGGATTTGGAAGAAGTGCTCGTGGTTTATGGGCACCCCATGAGAGCCGCTGATATACTCAAATGTAGGCGAGTGTATAATTTACTCCCTCATGAAAGTATGGACGCTTTTCGGATTGTGTGTGACGCTAACCTCACGATATTTAAATGTCTACTAAGAAATAGCGAAATCGTAGAATTGATAAATCATGTAGCATTGTATAGATAGCTGGAAGTAACAGTAACAACAAATTTTGAGCTATATTAATTTGTGCTAACCAAAGTCTGATAGGTATATATTTTTAGACTTTTGTACCAATAACCCAAAATTTGCCAATTAAGTAGTAGTATAACTCAAAGTGTAGGTAAGCGGTAGAAAAAAATTAAAAGTGCCAAGGCATTATAAAGCACCGTTTTTAATACAAAATAAATTGCCTGGCTATTTAAATATAAGATTTTTTTTATTGCTTTAAAATAAATAGCTGCAGGTTTTCAGACAATTTTAAAAACATAGTAGGTTATTTCTATAAAAGTATTATTTTCCTTGATATATTTACCATTTTTGAAGTTAGGGATTTTTCAGGAGATAAAAAAGTACAGTTTTTGATGTTTTTTTTATTGGTGATGCTCAAAATGGCTTCCGCCATTGCGTAGACATTTACGACAACGATATCTCACTTCCGTCGTGATTTTCAGCGACATTTTCTGTTTCATAGTTGTGAAAGCTGTTTCAATCCTTTGAATTAATTCTTCCCTCTTGGTTATTTCGGTAGTGTATACCAGCGGTTTTTCCCGTCTGTGGTGTGGTTTGATGTTCCTCATAGGTCTGTGTTGCTGTCAGTTTCGCTTTCGTTGAGTACCTCGTAAGCTGCTGCCTTGAATTTTTCTCTATCCGGCGCTAGGTTGACCCATTCAGGCATTGTTCTGTTGGACCTGGCTATGTCTTGTTTTAAGGAGTCTTTCCACGTGTATATAGGACGGCCCACATTTTTTTTCACGAGCTTTATACCTGAGGGCCGCATGCAAAAGTTCTCATCCTGTTTACAGTTCTTCTAACTTTTCAAAAACATTCCCGGTCACTTCCCTTTCTAAGGATATGCTATTAAATATCATTATAACTTTTAGTTCTGGAGTTACGATTTTTTTCTGCAACTAGGCACGTTATGTAAAAAATTCAGCTTATGCTCGAATTGGTGGCCATTTGCTTCTAAACAAGCTCGGCATCTCTTCCGCATCTCCACGGTTACCATTCAAAGCAGCATTTCTCTGCGCATCGTATCAAAAGCGGCGTGAATTTTTTTCTATGAGGATTTCTCTAGTTGGTACTTCTTCTGCGTACACTAAGTCTTTTTCCCTTCCCCAGACGTAAAAATCTACTACGGTATGGTCAGGAGACCTTGGAGGCCAGGGAGTTGGACCGCCCCGACCAATCCAAGCATTAGGGAAGGAGTGGTCTAAAAACTCCCTTGCTGCTAGGCTCTAGTGGGCAGGATAGCCGTCGTGTCGAAAAATGATCGGCCGATCTTCATTAAAAACTTCTTCCACCAAAGGTGGCAATTCATTTTGCAGCAAATCTAGTTTTGCCCGTTTAAGTTGTCTGGCAAGAAATGCCCTATCAAGCGATTGCCGATGACACCTGCCCTGACGTTCACGGAGAACCTTCTTTGAAATCGTCTGTGCCTTTTGACATTTTAGGCGCTTTGTTATGGTTTTTCCCTCGAGTATATCTTTGGTTTTTTTATTGCGTGGTTTGTTTCTTGCGTGTTTAAGTAAGTCGTTAAGAATCAATCTTTCGTACTGACGAAGCCTTGATGTTGGCCTTCATGAGCGCTGCTACTTTTAGTCCTCAGAGCATGCCAGGTACAATGACCATTTTGTATATAAGGCGTACACTTTTCCAGTCCGTGTTGGCTTTTCACACAAACTGCAGTAAAGTTTTTGCATTTTTCTCTGCCTGTTTACATCGCTTTCTGAGGGTGTCTCTGCGGCTTAGCCCGATTTGTTATGTGGGTGCCGAGGTATTTTATTTCTTCAAGTGATTTTTAAAGGGCGCTGTCTAGCTGAATGAATGGTGGCTGGTTAGAAAAGGGTCTCTTATTAGAATTTTAGTTTTTGGGTCGTTTACCTTTAACCCGATACTACTAAGTAGTATTTTTATATTTCTTGTGATTTCGTTGAGTTTTCTAAGATCTTAAAGATGTTTCTTCTTCCAGTGTCCTAAGTACGTCATCTATCAAGATATTAAACAGCCGTGGCGATAGGGGACAACCTTATTTAACTCATTTTCCTTTTTCCTAATAATCTCCACCGTTTGTTGTCCAAGCCATTTAATAGACGTGCGCTCGTTCATACATACCTGCGTGATACGGTTAACGAATGCTGCATTTGTTCTTGACAAAAGTATGTCCAGCAGCGCTGTTAAGTCTACTGTGTCAAAGGCTTTTTCTAAATCAATTGCAATTACGTATAACCTATTTCCTTCTCTCCATCAAGGAAGAGTAAATATAGGTACATTATGATCGTCAGTGGATCTATTTTGCAGGAGCGCAGTTGGTAGCTTCCCGGTTCTTTTATTGATTCATCTAATCGTGCTAGCAGGAATATAGCCTATATTCGGTAGATATTATTACATATTGATATGCATCTATAGTCATTGGCTTCTTTTGCTTCGTAATCTTTGGAATTGGGACTTGAACTGTTGTATTCCATGAATCCGGTATTATATTGTACATATGGGCTTGTTGGATATGTTTCGCTATTTCCTCGAGCATGTCTGGGGAGTGCTTTATATAACTCAATGACAGTTTGGTCTTCGCCAGGTGCTGTTTTATTTCGCATCATATTTAATATGTCGTGGAGATCCAAAGGATTTCAATCTTTCGTATCTTTGGACTTTGGAGGCGCAATCTGTTGGCTTTTGTACCTTTAGTCCGTATAGCATACCGGGTACAATAACCATCTTGTATATGGTACGGACAGTTTGCCAATAAATTTTTGCTTCTTTCACGACCTGACGCCTTTAATTTTTTTCCGCTTGATTGCAGCGTATCCTCACTGTATTTTTTCTGCATAGTCCTGATGTTATGTAGGTACCTAAATATGTATTTTATTTCCTCCACTGGTTCAAGGACAACGCCGTCGACCGTAATAAATAGCGGTTGTTTTATTAGAAAAGGATCCCTAATTAGTTTTTCCATTGTTTACCTTTAGTCCCACGCTGTATAATAGAACTTTTATTTTTTGCATTATCTCTTCGAGTTTGTCGTTTTAAAGTAATATTAGTTTGTCTGCAAAAGATAGTATAATCGGCAGCTGAATTGCATTGTCCTCATTCAGTTTTAGACCTGAGACTTCGTCTTCCAAGGTCTTCAAGACGTCATCTATTAGAATCTTAAATAGACGATGCGATAAGGGGCAACCTTGCTTGACTCCCTTGCCTTTTATAATTTCGTTGGTTTGTTGACCGAGCCATTTTATAGAGGTGTACTCATTCATGCAAACTTTTACTATGCGGTAGGTTATGTTGGTACTGGAGGAGGTACTGTGTCGAATGCTTTTTCGAGGTCTGTTGCCATTACGTACAATCTTTTGCCTTCTCTCCAATCTTCGCCGAGACCTCGGCGTAGTGTGAATATGTGGTCGTCGGTAGATCGGTTTTACAGGAAAGAGGCTTGAAAGTTACCTGGTTGTTCGATCAATGCGTCATTACACATTGAGATCCGTCTGTAGTCATTAACTACCTAGTTTCAGGTTCGTTGTTTTCGTTATTGGTACCTGCACTGTTCGATTCCATGAGTCGGGTGCTATGTTATAAAGAAAAGCTTGTTGTAGATGCTTAGTAATTTTCACTTTCATTTTGTTTCGACGTGCTTTGATTAATTCAATTACTATTTGGTCTTCTACTTCTTCCATGGTTGGTGGGCTACCTAGCCTCGTTGTGTTCTTTACCGGTAGTAGTGGGACTCTAGGTGTGATCTAAAAATTTTCTGAGGAAGACTTTATTTTTCTTGTTTATTTTCTTGTTTATGGAGTTATTTGATGTAACAGAAACTAGGTCTTTACTATATCAAGTCCATTTATTTGAACACTAATTACACGAGTGAAATGAACACGTCCGATCGGGCTGGTGATGTCTGCTTCGCCGAGTACGCAGGGTTCGGCACTTCACTTTTAAGATTGGCGGTAATTAATGTTATGAATAAATCGCGTTTTATATCACGTCGGGGTCACCAATATGGAGTTATTTGATGTAACAGAAACTAGGTCGTTACTATATCAAGTCCATTTATTTGAACAATAATTACACAAGTGAAGTGAACACGTCCGATCGGGCTGGTGACGTCGCGGGAAGAGAAGGAGGCGAGCCCTTGGGTATCCCGGGTATATTATGGTTACATAATCTACCAAGGGTGGCTTTCGCCACATGTTCATTCAGTTTAATTTATATTCCATTTTATTATGCCATAAGCTGCTGCCTTGAATTTCCCTCTATAGGCGTCATGTATTCGTTTTTTTGTAATACATACTTTACGATCCCAGTAGTGGAAGTAATGGTAGTTGGTATTACCAACTTGCTACTTATAGAATATGGTCATAGTATAATTCTATGGCATTTCAGTGGCTTTTTCATCGTTTTTCCCTCCATATATTCCCATCTTCCATATTTCCCTCTTTAGATTTCCTATTAAGTGGTTTGTTTGTGAGTGCTGGAGTGAATAGTGATTTGAATCGTTCATATTGGCGCAGTCTTGATCGGTTGGCTTTAGTGAGCGCTATGACTTTCATTTCATATTCCACCCTGGAATAAAAACTAGTTTACTAGGACCACTTTTTTACCTACCACTATCCTACCTGACTCTTGGTTTGGTAGCACATTTCGTGGTAAGTAAGGTCAACTTACCAGTAACCTTGTATAGTTTGATTAGAGTTTGTTCTTACACTTGAGATTCTTTTCGATGTCACAAATGAGCAAAGGCTTCCCTTTCATGTTCTTCCTTTGGTTGTTGTAGCTTCGTCCTACAGTCTTTTACGCTTATGCATTGTTTTTTTAATTTCCAGGATGTCGATTCTTTAAGAATTATATTCCCGTTTCTCGTGCTATTTCGCTAATATTAAGTCCCTCTTCATGCAGAAGGTCAATTCGGTTTCTAGTTCCGATATTAAACTGACACACAAAATGTTAGTAATGTTTTGTTTCCATTTCATACCATTCCATTCCAATTTAATTGAACCTACTCATATAATTTTTTATACGTTTTTCAATTTTCATTCCACCATTCCGCATTTTATGGATTAACCATTCTTCGAGAAGGAGAATCAGTCATCAGTTCATCCCATTTCATTGAGAGAACCGATTAGGTACTAGGTCAACTTACCAGTAACCTTGTATAGGTTAGACAGTATAGTTTGAGTAGACTACAAGTACGAGTTACACTTGAGATTCTTTTCGATGTCACAGATGAGCAAACTGAGAGTGGAGTTACATATAACTAAAACTATGTTATTACTAAATCCAGTCCACTTTATTATGAACACTAATTACGACACGTTCTTTTCTAATTTCCAGGATGTTGATTCTTTAAGAATTTTGATTGTTGTACCTATAGTTAGCGCTATGTTATACGATAAATGACGTCACTTGTTTTTTAAAAAACTATTTAATTAATTACACAATTATACAAGAAATAGAAGAAATAGAACAAGAGCGTTTGGAGTCTGGATATGGAATGAATATAATAATGATTTGAGCCAGCTTATATCCTAAGAAGAGAACATGGGAATAGTAAATACTTATTATCTAATGAGTTAACAAGACATCATGGGAATCGTAAACAATTATTATCTAATGATTAAACAAGCTTATTACTAATAGGTTTAAGGTCTAGGAGCACTTATCACTATCACTTATCACTATCACTAATAACTAAAGTATTCAGAGTATTCTATTATATAACACCTCCCCCCTTAGAACAAAGATTGGGCCGGTTTGGCCGATCTTTGATGCTCGCTTTCAGAATCTTCGGATTCAGAGGTCATAATGTTGTTCATGGAAGCCATGGACACGGCTATGTGCGTTCTTCGTCTCGATCTATCAAAGCAATTGTTGAATATTTGGATACAACCTCTTTCGTGATCTGGGGTTGGCCCTCTCCGCCATAATCTGTATGGGCATAATCTGCATATTTTGTAGATTAGGAACGCTAGCAATGCGATTCCAATGAAATGGTTAAAAACTGAAAACTTTGAGGAGTGTTTCATTTCTCATAGACTGAAAAGATTCCAATGGTATTTATTCTGATTGGTAGTAATTCAGGAGCTGGTGGAATGTTCTCAATATCTGTTAGACAATTTTCTGAAATATCGACTGTAATCACAGGATGACTTATGTTCAGAGACACTTCTTTGGTTGCAGTTAGGGTTATAAATGTAGAGAAGAGCTTGCATCCTTCTTGTAGACTTAGGATACCGGCATCGGCATCGTTTAACTCAGGGGTCGGCAACCTTTTGCTATAGCAGGGCCACTTAAGTTGCCAGAGTTTCAGTGCGGGCCGCACTTATTTTTATATCTATAGGTTCGGGCATGTATTTCAAATAAAACGCATATATCTTCATACAATCATGTATATATTAATTGAATGACTATACAGATAATAACTAAAACTAACAAATAATCATAAATTAAACATAAAAATAACTAGTGCGATTTTTGCTGCTGCATTTGACTTGCAAGTTTTTTAACGTCTGCTTTCATTTTAGTAGTAGAAACGCGCAGTATCGCTTCTAAATGTTCATCCGTTAACCGCGAACAATTCTTATTTTTGCGGTAGTTCAGTACTGAAAAAGTCTGCTCACACAAATATGTACTACCAAACATAGTTATTATCTGCTGAGCAAACTTTTTCAATTCTTTGAAGTTTTCAGAGCTCAAACCTCCATAGAATTGTATCAAGTCTGTGCTTTCTTTAAATGCAGTTTTAAATTGGCTATTACTTTGCAAATCTACAATATTCATTTGCAAGTAGCTTGGTACCTCACTAACATCAATTCCAAAAGGGTTTTGGAATATTTCCATGTTAAGGGAGCTCTTTTTCAGTTTGTAGTTGTGCTAACACGTTTCTCATTGTGATATTTTCCCACACAAAGTTATTTCCAGCTTCTTCCACGGCTTTCTTGCAATTGGGAAAATGGTCAAGCTTTTTTTCATCAATATGCTTGATAAACAGTTTCAGTTTCATCTCAAATGACTTGACATCTGAATACATGTCGCAAATCAATTTATTTTTTCCCTGCAAACGTTTGTTGAGCTGGTTCAGTTCCTTAGTCAAATCAGTTAAAAAACCAAGATCGATAATCCACTGTTTGTTAGTAAGCTCTTCCACTGGCTTTCCTTTCATCTCCATGAAGTTTCCAATTTCTTTTCTCAAATCAAAAAACCGTTCTAAAACGGCACCTCGACTCAGCCACCTCACTTCACAGTAGTAAACCACGTCACCATAATCAGCCTCCAGATCTTCCAAAAACTTTTGGAACTGACGGTGAGTGAGTCCATTTCTTCTTATATAATTAACAGTGGATGTTACAGTATCCATTATTTCTTTCCAGGATATAACTTTGGAGCACAATGCCTCTTGATGGACAATACAGTGGAAAATCAATGGCACAGTAGATCCAGAATCTTTCACTTTGCTGATGATTCTCCCAACAACACCTTTGTTTTGACCGCTCATGTTCTTGCCTCCATCGGTAGTGACACTTGTTAACTTTTCCCAGCTTAATTGCAATGAGTCCAGAGCTTTTTCCACATGGTGAAATAAATCTTCTCCTGTAGTCGTACCTTTTAAACTGCACATTTTCACAAGCTCTTCGTAAACAGTAAAGTTTTCGTCAATGCCGCGTACAAATATGAGTAGCTGTGCTGTATCCGACACGTCCGTACTTTCATCCATCGCTAAAGAGAAGCAGTCAAAAGACTGCGCCTTGTCCCTGAGTTGTTCACACAAATTAGCACCCAAGTCTTCAGTACGTCGGGTGCAAGTTCTCGCAGAGAGACAAAGATTTTCAAATATTTTTTTTTGCTCTGGGCATATTTCTTCTGCGATAGCTAAGGCACACTCTTTTACTAATTCACTATCGGTAAACGGACGTCCACTTTTTGCTAGAATCTCTGCTACCCTGTAACTGGCACGAACATTCGATTCGCTGTTGTCTGCCACAACTTTAAATATGTTTTGTTGACTTTGTAATGACGATTTCAAAGTGGAAATTTTCCTTTTTCGTATTTCTCCTTCAAGACAGTCAAATTTAGCTTTGTGCTCAGTGTCGTAATGTCGTTTCAGGTTATATTCCTTTACTGCAGAAATACTCTTTTGACAAATCAGGCATAACGGTTTTCCTTTAAACTCGATAAAAAAGTATAATTCTGTCCATAATTCGTTAAAAACTCTTTTTTCTTCTTCTATCTTCCTTTTCCTTGAAGCCATGTTTGTATAATTATCCTGTAACAATAATGAACAAAATAAAATTCGTTGTAAAATTATATGTTATACTTAGGGTGGGTTGCACCATTTAACTTTAACTATTACAAACGTCAAATCCCTTGACGAGAGAGATCAATCTTCAAGAGATTTGACGTTTGTAATAGTTAAAGTTAAATGGTGCAACCCACCCTTAGTTAGCACCTGCAAATTCAACTCCATATTCATAACTAATGAAACATGACATACTCGTAACTAAGAGCCTTTGATCATTCGTAGTTGAAGATATAGTTAGATCATTAGAGCATGACTTAATCGGTTTTAAAAGCGATTCGAAATCAGCATAAATTACAAATGGGACCCTCATTTTCCGAATTTCTCAAAATATAATCTATTATTGGGAACTCTTTCACCAAACCAGTTTTTTCTAAAATCATTGGAATTTGGAAGATCAGTACGAATATGAGCACAATCATTAGCCTTATGAGTAGTAAGCGCTTCTTTTGTTTTAAAGTTCAGTGAACAACCATCACATATGTGAATGGCATCATTTCGAGATGTTATTTGTTTGCTCACTAGGCGGAATAAGTTTTTTATGTAACAATAGTGACCATTTTTACCGTTATTACTAGTTACATACAATAAATTAATATGGTTTTGTTTGACTTAGAAAAATATAATGGCCCAATCACCGTATTACTTTTAGTTTTAGAATTGTATTCTAGACCAAAGACATTATTAATATTAATATTATTTAAACGTTCAACTTTATGAAGATCTGTAAACTTGACTGGAAACTTAACGCCAGTAAAGTCAAGCTTACATATTTTGAGTAAGATGATACGCGATCTGCATTTTTTGTGCAGGATACAGTTCTGAGAGAAGAGCCAATTCCAAACACTGTACATCTGCATTTTTTACATTTATAACAGCTTTCTTCAATCTAATGTCATGAGGTAAATCTATGTAAGATGATCCACGTAAGGGGTTAAATTTATTTATGTTCATATCTAAACTAATTATATGTTGAACGCTCCACCCACTATCTTTCTTCTCAAATTCACTAATCCTCTGAGCTATGGTCTCCTTTAAACATTCCAGGAAAATCGTCATAGGAATATCATCTGACTCATTAATTATGTAGTTCGGTGTTTGGAAGTCAAATATTTGTAATGTCTTTAGTTTGTTGCATGAATTTTGCACGTAAGATGAAATTAAGTTTTTTTTTAATTTTTCAATACCATCATTTAGCAAAGTAGAAATATTATCTTTAAAGGAATCAATGAATAATTCTATTGTCTCACATTCTACATCATCATCTGGCCTAGTAATCCTATACGTAAAAATTCTTTTTCCAAACGCTGCTTCAATCAATTCCACATTTGGTAAACTATGATGTGCTTTAAACGTATTATTTTTATGTTGATTACTTTATAATGATTAGCTAAATACCTCTTTTTTAATAAAATGTTGCACACTAAACACTGTACCATCTCATTCTCAAAAAAGTATTCTTGATTACAAATGGTTTCCCAATTATTATTGATCTTGTTTTTAAAGAGTATAATAAAGTTTTAACAATAAAATGTGATTGCTGACTTTCATTTTAAATAATCTATAAAGAAATAAGTAAATGAAAACCAAAAATAAACTAAATGATCATAATTTTATTCATCCTTATTTTTGTAAAAGTATTTTTCACAATCTTCTTTGGTTGCAATTTCCTTAGTAATAGCGTGAAAGATCTCACGAGTTCGATCGTTGTTTTTATCGCCTGGTTTCGCATAATATTTAACGCGAACTTCTGCATGTTTCCAATGCTGGTTCTGCTTGATATTCGCTATTTTTTTTAGGTTGTAAACTTCTATTTTTATTAGGTGCGCCGCACCGGTTCCATCATCGGAGTTGGATGAAATATATACCATTCCATCTTTAGTGGATCGTCCAACGGTAGAAGAACATTTCCTTTTCTTATTCTTTGGTTCCTCAAAGAACTCGTCGATTGTTTCAATTCGTTTGGCATGCGGTTGGTATGATCCCTCATCATCAGATAGAGGAAAGTAGTAGTGCTTGTAGGTATTTTCCTCCACATCGGTGTCCTCTACATTCTTCATACAGCGTGTAATCTACAACAAAAGTGAATGGTAAGTACGATAATATAGACAGCAAAATAATAACCGATTACGTAAAATGATATTTAATGTCCGCCATATATCACGTTATATGTATAAGTAGAACACTTCATAGATCACGACAAATCCAACACCTCATTCTAAAATCAATGCAATAGAGTCAGTTTTACGTAGGTACATACATAACCAATGAGAATCATTTCATTACCCTTAATCTCGGCTTTGTCGTAGTCGGATAAAACAACAAAACGATACTGATATTGTAGGAAATAAGCAACAAAATAGAAAAATAAAATAGTAACTTACGTCCATGATCCTTACAATGAACTGACGAAGACTCTTCACTTTCCTTGGCACTTGCGGAAGCTGATTTATTTCTTCCTCGGGATATCAAGCCCGAACTGTGAAGATATCGTCGCAGCCATAGTCGTTGGTGTTTTATACTAATTTCGATCGTATTTTAACGAGCAAACAAGTATTTCTGATTACAATTGGTTACATAAATTATTTTCTATTAAGTTTTATTTAAAAAACACATTATAATTCCATGCTGTCATTTCCAGATTCCTGGAAATAGTTAGAATTAAAAACACAACACGAGCGGCGTAGTCCGGATCAATCAGATTTTGCACGTTTTAAATGTAAGTCGTGTAAACATCCCCTTTTTATATTGTCATATTCTAAGCCTTCGACCAATTAGCCTTGTACTTATGGTTTATTTGCAATCGTTGCAAATGATGCATTCGTCCGGGGGGAAATGTTCGTATCTTAGAGCCGTAAAGCCACTGCACCAAAACAACACAGTGTCTATAAAACGTTCCACGTGAACTCCGAACTCCATATCCACTATGAAGTGCCGGGGCATTAACGCACTGTTATTTAGCCACATGTTACAATTTGGGCAAAAGTCATTTAACATAAAATGAGTGACCTGCCTTTCACTATTCGATGCTGTAAGTAACAGATTCCTGGAAGTACATATTCCATGCTGTCACTTCAGATTCCTGAATTTCATTTCCACGCTGTGATTAACAGATTCCTGAATTCTATTTTTTTACGATTCATTGCTGTTTTTATGACGTATAAACAAAATATTGATTTTTGTTTGATTAATTTTACTAATGGCGCTTACTGATGTTATGATTATGATTTCATTGATTCCCTTATTGAAAGTGAATTTAATAAAGCAACACTCTGTAATAAAGACTATAAATATAAAGTTTGTGATCTTCTGTAACAATTAATTGTAACAATATTGTATTAGAAATAAGCTGAAAGTTGAAAAGTTGCCCAAAGATTATGTATAGGTAGGTGTAACATATCGCGTTAAGATTAAGAAATTGTATTGTCTAATTTTTCTTACTGCAAGAGACTGCACCCTGTTGTGATAAGATAATCTATACTGATTTATAAATACTAATGTAATGACCATTCCCAGTTGTTATAAGAACTGTAATAGTAATTAAATAATACATTGAAATTAAGTTGAGTAGGTGTAAAATGTTGTAAGTACAGTCATAATCGAAATGATAAAAAATATATTGTCACTATCATCAATAAGATTAGAATAAGTTATTTAGATTGTATTGTGCACATAGATATTTACAGTTTCATTAAATGATTATTCCAATTGGTATATGTACGAATGGCGTAGTGGTTAGTGACCCTGACTACTGAGCCGATGGTCCCGGGTTCGATTCCCGGCTGGGGCAGATATTTGTTTAAACACAGATATTTGTTCTCGGGTCTTGGATGTGCCCGTAAAATGGCAATAGGCCCGCCCCCTATTACATTGGGACTAACATAACACTCTGGCGAAAAGTGGGTGCAGCAATGCACCTCTGCCTACCCCGCAAGGGAGTACATTAGTACCAGGCGTGAGTGCGTGTTTTTTTTTTTATATGTATGTATAACGATATGAACAATAAAATTCATGTCATTGAGTATTTAATAGCCGCTAATAATTTGTAGTTTTTGAGACTCAGTGACTGTTAAATGGTTTACCCACCTATAATAGTCCTATAATATTCGTATTTTATAGTATGTTAACTAGGTACCTATTAACTCCTACTTTGTATTGATTATTAAATATTAATGTTTATGTGATACTTATTTTATTAATATTTTTATTAGTGTCATTTAGTTTGTGTGTTTATAAAAACATTTTCATGTTAATGTTGTGTCATTCAATTTAAACATAATATAAAAAATACTTACTTACCTACTTTTTGTTTCATTTTCACGTTTTCGTGTCAGTAAATCGAATGAATATTATGCTACAACGCTAACTTTGCAATGCCTCTAGCGGTAACTATCTTGAAACTTTTGACAAATATTGTAGATGACAGAAGAAAACATAAACTTTTTCCGTAATAAAAAACCGTACTAGAAGTAGTTTTAATTAAACGAATAAATGTAAGACGTATAATGTCAGTGTTAGAATATATTATGTTTCAGGTTCAGCTGGTTGTTTTTGTTGAAAAGTAAGCTTTGTAGGAGTCTCGTACTATCTAATGTTACAAAATGAGGGAAAGATCTTTAAGAAATTATCATTTAATTACTTATTTGTAGTAGAGTGGATGTGTAAATATCCTTATGCCTAGCAAATAAAGTTGGTTTTGCTTGAAAACAAACTAATGTCAAATAAAATGTATGGATTTGACAGATGTTATTGGACTCCTGCTATATCTTAAGCTGCGTACAGACCGGCCAAACGAACGCCAACGAACGGGTTTCGTTGGCCTTCGTTGCTGCAATCTGCCCTGTATTATTTATGATAAATATATCATACACAATAATATAATATAATAATATAATATCGTTGGGCGTTCGTTAGGCGTTCGTAGGGCCGGTCTGTACGCAGCTTTAGCAAGTATAAGAAGTAGGAACAGCCTTGTAACCTACATAAATTTAACTTTATATAGCATGTCATACCTACTACATATACTTGTATGAAAAACGTCAAAAGTTATGTTTAATGGCAAAAAATAAATTAATAATAAGAACCTAATACAGAACCTTTTTTGCGCGAGTCCTTGAAGTTAATGAGTGTAAACGATAATTCCTACTCATTATTATTAAATATAATAATTTGAACAATAGTAGAATTGAACGTACCTAAGTTAAGTACCTACCTACTTAGTAAAAATACAATGGATATTTACTCACAAACTCAGAACTCTATAAGCTTACATTGAGGCTTGGAGAAAGTCATAAAAACTAAGAAGCTACCTAATACTTTATAGGAACTTTCCTTATTACAATACAATAACAACAAACTATCTATTTACAGAATAGTATATTATTATCAAACTTGCATTCTTTTATTAAACCTACCCTGTTAGTCAAAAAATCATGAATATTAAAATAAATAAAATAATAATAATTTAATTTTGAGGCCACCTACATAAAAATACCTAATCAGGTAGGTACTATTGGTATACTTTAGGTGCTTAGTGAACTCTGTGCAACTTTCACAAAAAAAACAAAAGTAAGCATTACTTAAGGTTCGTGCAAAAAGAAACCCCATACTAAATTGATCGATTGATACATCCCGCCAATAGAACGATACGTCACCGTGGGAGAGTTGACTGATGGTGGACCGTTCAGAATCTGTCAATTTAGTATCTGAAATTAAAAAACAGACTTTAGATATTCTAATGAACGGGTTCCGCTCATCTGGCATAATCTTTATTGACCAAAACTCATTTCGCATAACTCGTATGGCCTAAACTTTTTTGGCCGAACCATCACTTTGCCAAGACTTATGTGGCATAAGGCTCGTTTCGTCTAAAACTCTTTAGGCACAATCTTTAAACACCTAAGTTTCGTTTGCTCAAAATTTATGTTCATCTATACCTATGAATAATCTTATTTCTCCTAATGTTATCTTAATAAATAATTTATTAAGTATGTAGTAAATGTACAAATTGTGGTATTTTTCTCCTACATCCCGAAAATCACGATATTGTATGATCAAAAAATCGAAAGTTAACGACCAATATAATTATTACAAACCCCATGAGATCGAAACCTAAAAATAGGTGCGACGACGAGCAAAGCGAGGAGGAGCGTGTTAGGTGCACATGTTCATCAAAACCAAAGCGGAGCGCAGCGAAGCGGAGCGGAGCGTTTTCCAAACAGCGGAAACAATACAAGGCACCAGTTTGCGCTATGTAGGGAGACGCTCCGTCAAAGTTAAAGCCAAACGAATATTATTACTTTGTATAAACCTATGCCATAGCATTATTAGGCTATTCAAGATTTGGCCATACCATTATTAGGCTAAACAATGTTATGCGAAATAACTTTTTACTAAACGAGATTTATGCCATACGATTTTCGGCGTAACGAGACTTTGACCAAACGTTACTATGCAATACGAGATTAGGCAAAAAAATCTTATGCCAAAAAAGGTAGAACCCTAATGAACATTACGCCACACTAGCCACCATGATACGGAGATCTTTACGAACATTAGCAATTCACTTCTTAAATCTGACGTTATTTGTATGGATCTGAGCCGCGAGCACAGGATTCGACACCTCCGTTTACGTTGCGTATCGTCAATTGTCACTGTCAAAATGTAAGACAAATTTGTTAGTTCCAAAAGTGGCATTTGTTTTTTCCATATGTTTGTGTAGATTCGAAAGTACAGTTGCCCGAGCACAGGATTCGAAGCCTCCGTTTACGTTGCGTATCGTCAAATATCACTGTCAAAATGTAAGGCAAATTTGTTAGTTCCAAAAGTGGCATTTGTTTTTTCAATGTTAGGTGTAATTTCACCAAACGCTAAACGTATTTAGTAGCCTGTCATACGTCTGTCAGTTAGTACAAAATGTATTTAGAATTTGATTTAAATACGTTTAACGTTTGGTAAAAGCGACCCTTCGTGTAGATTCGAAAATAGTATCGAATCCTGTGCTCGCGGCTCTGATCTGACAGATGTTTGACAGGATTGTTAATTGCTGATATGTCGGTGGTAGTAGGGTAGCTGCTATGGGGAAATTATACAAATGTGGACAAAGCTTATGCAGTTTGCACCCTGTATATGGGTATGTCCCGTAGGTACCCTCTCACTCTAAGCGACTCTGACTGGCTAATCCACGTTTACTGACCCTAGTCCAGCAGTAGTGATTATGATAGTTGTAGGTAGGTATATGATTGTGATAGTATATTTAATTGTTTGTTTTTAAATATTATTGTTTGTTGGTCTAGAGTCTAGACCTTGCGGAGCGGTGGAGGCGTAATGGATAAGGAAGGCCTCGTCCTCTCAATCGAGAGGCCGTGGGTTCAAATCCTGGGCTGTACCAATGAATTCTTTCAATTGGGAGTTTAAGTACAATAATACCACGTGCTCTTACGGTGATGGAAAACATCGTGAGGAAACCTTGCACGTCTAGATTCTAGATGTGTATCCTAAGTGCATTGTACTTATTCCAAAACGGCAAAAATATTTGATTGTATTTCCACCCCCACAGAGAATAGAATAGAATGGACCTAGAGATCAAAATAAGGTGGCAATATTTGATCCACTGCCTGTCAAAAGGTTAAGAAGGTACCTAAGATACGAATCGAGGATTACATTACATTATAAGTCTGATTACGTTATAAGTACCTAAGTACTTATAAATTAAAATGCTTATACTTATTGAATTTCATCCCAAAAGGTACCGACACGCGTAGTAATAATGCTAACTTCCTTTTTTCTTTCGAGTAATAATGCTAACTTCCTAACTTATATTATAAATGCGAAAGTAACTGTGTCTGTCTGTCTGTCTGTTACTCTTTAACGCCAAAAATTGGGTATGGATTTGTATGAAATTTGGTATACATAATAATATGGTCTAGACCCTGAGAAAGAACGTAGGCTACTTTTTATCCCGGAATTCCCGCGGGTATTTTTTTTAACGTGAAGCGAAGCTCGCGGGGACTGCTAGTGGCGAATAAATAACACGAATTTATAAGACGCGGGGGAGTCGCCACCTAGCGGTACTCGCGCTGCACTAGCTTCAAGTAATCGATCGGTTTAAAAAAACCTACACTAGGCCCTCAGACTAACCCTCTAATACATACATGATACATGCAACAAAAAGTCCTGCCCTTTCCAAAACAATAATATCAAACATTATCTCACCCTGTGTTAAATCAGAGTAAGGTTTATGTTGTAAAAACCACATCCTTGATACTTACATAGTAACAACGACAGGTCCTTATTTATGCGAAAATTACCTGCAACTACCTACCTGGGAGTAGGATTGTAAGTACATCTTTACCTGAACTAGACAATGGATTTCAAATATAGGGACTTACAATGTATTTTTTTGCAAAATGCTGAAAGCTGATTGGTCAAAATATTTTTAACAATTAAGTAATGACTACCTGGCGGAATTGTAAAGAAAGTTCGTTTACTTCAATGTGACAAAAATATTTTCAGTCAGTATTAGTTGCGATGACGTAGAGAACGCATCTGTGATAGAACTTATATTCAGTTGACTGTGTGTGAGAGTGATTATATTGATAGTGAATCAGTAGTTATGCTGACAGATTGCTACTGATTAATAGTGTTGGAAATTGTTTCTACACGTAAGTACATATCAATGTAAATAAAAATAGATATGTGGGGACATCTCACACACGGCCATCCGACCCCAAGCTAGGCAGAGCCTGTGTTATCGGTATCGGACAGCTGATATATCCACACAAATACATAGATAGATACATATTGAATATAAATATCAACACCCAAGACCCGAGTATAAATATCTGTCTTTAACCAATCTGCCCCAGCCAATGTGTTTTAAATACTCACTTATATTTTTAAATATAATTTCTATGTAATTCAAATCAAATAGAGTGTTCCGTGTAACTCCGTAACCCGCACTTGGTTAGCATGGTGGACTATTATATCTCTGTCCATTATATTATTGTTCTTTTGACATTTCAAATCCCATACATATTTGACGACTGCAAAGGAAAACCAACTTTACTTACCAGACATAAAGAAACGTCTAAAATACAATAATATAGTGGAAGCTCTATAGGCCTAAACCCTTCCTTCATTGGAAGGAGACCCATGCCCCAGCAGTGGGGACGTGATGGATCGCGATGATGAACTGGCCGTGTGTCACCCAACGTCAGTTGTACTCGTAGACAAGTTGACTTTACCGTGAGTCAAGGCAAATGTTTCAACTCACTTGCCCACAATATACACGACGAGTAACGTACACGTCATTTGAGTCGATTTTCACTGCTCGCTCGGTCGTTAAGTAAAACCTACACTAAGTCCTCTGAGCCTGCTAGTAGTGTGTGACACATTTTTGTACTTGCTATCATGTATAGAGCAGGGTATTTTTTAAGTGTGCCATTTACTAATGCTAATTGATAAAATATATTATATAGCTACTTAAAATCTACGTAGCTAGATACATACATTACTTAATTAATTACCCACTTATTAAATCTAAATTACAGTTGGTTTCTAAGAAGATATTTAAGCATTCCTAAGTAATGTATATTTAAAAGGATTAATAGCTAATAATAATCTAACTATTAACACAATAATAATATTTTATGTGCGATTCCTATAACAGAGTCCTGATCCTGACAATCATTGTGACTATCTAACCGTAAATAACGTTCTGAAATCTAAATAACAATTCCAGGTGAGGATGTCGCACCAGGTGCGGACGCTACAGACGCTGGCGTTCGCCAGCTCCGTGCGCGGCGTGTGGCGCGGCAGTGGCGCCGCCGGCCCGCTCGCCAGCTTCAACCTGGCAGGCGCCACGCGCCGCGCCGTCTCCGAGGACGCTCACGCCGACTACTGCCGCCGCGTCAACCACGCCGTCGCCGCGCTCTCCCACCTCAACTCCGTCCCAGACTTCCTCGTCTCCAAACTCCTCAACTTCTTCCTCTCCTTCGAGAGAGACATGGCCAAGTTCTCCATGGCCCTCACCTGCGCTCTCGAGAAACCAACTATAGAAGACGTCAGGGCTGTCCTCAGACACATCGTCTTCGATCCGGAGGGAAGCATCAATAGGAGGAAAACTATCATCAACATCGCTTTCAGTAGTGAAATCGTTTCGACATTGGACTGGAGATTCACTGCGTACTTCTGCGTTGGGTTGGATGAGATGCTGGCGCTGCTGGCGGCGCGGGGGGCGGCGGGGGGCGCGGGGAAGCGGCTGGAGCTGCGCCTGCGCATGTCGTTCCAGAACCCGTCGGCGAGCTGGACCCTGCGGCTGGCGGAGGAGGCGCTGCGCGGGGAGTTCTACCAGTGCGTGGCCATGCACGGCACCACGGAGGCGCTGGCGCACTTCCTGCCCTCCCTCCCCCCCGCCGCCCGCCCGCAGCAGCTGCTTCGCGCGCTCGGCTACATGCTCAAACAGGGCGTCGACGCGGAGAAGCTCATCTTCTTCTATCACAACCTCGAGCCGGCCGCGTGGATCCAAGTCCTTAAGACCAACTTTTACCGGATCTTCGTTGAGTTCTTCGTTTGTAGGAAATACCTGCAGATGTGCATCCTGATATTCAGCCAGGTGTACGACAGTTTGGAAGCGTCTGAAGTTCTAGCCGTACTGAACTTCTTGAGCGTTCAGTACTACGGGTACAAATCCTACCAGTTCCGATGTGGCTGCAGCAACAAGCAACAGATGTTCAGTGATTACGACTACGTCTTTATAAGCATTTGGAAGCTGATACCTTTACAACAGAAAAAAACATATGGGCCACAGATATTTAAACACATTGAAAGATTTTTGCGACATCTTCACTTTCCACCGATAGCCGTCATGATACGAGACGAGGCATTCGACGATTCCGAAAAAAGGGATCTGCTCAGCGCAGTCCACGTCCACTTACTGCTGAAAGACTGTGGACATTTGATTGGGGACTTGCAAGAGCGATCAGAATTTGCTTACATTCCGGAGTCCCTGTCGATCGAGGGCTTCAAGATATTTGTCGCGTTGTTGAACTGCTGCATGGACGTCGATAAATACGACTACGTACTGACAAAAATACTCCCATCGAATATGACAGTGGCTCAGGTTAACAGCGTCAAGCAGAGTCTGCTGTCAGACCGGGAGTTCCTGTCGGGGCTGGTACAGGGCGTTGCCAAGTTACTGGTCTCCGTCGGCAACCTGCACAAGTTCCTCCTGTGGGCCAACCGGGACGACCACCAGCTCTTCACCCACTACTGCCAGCACACGCTGTTCCCGGAGAAAATGATTAGTGACATCTACAAACACTTCATGCTCACAAGCAGGAGCAATATCCATGAGCTGGAGTTTTTCAAAGTGGATGGTGTTTACTTGCAGCAGGTGAAACGCGACATAGCGTCGGACTCGGAGGCTCTGTTCCGGCACTGCGCCGAGCTGATCCGCATGGGCTCCTTCCGCTGCCTCAAGAACCTCCTCTCCATCTTCGACACACAGCAGGAAATGGAAGTCTTCCTCAGAAGCTTCTTCGCGTCTCCGCGGGGCGCCGAGGCGGTGTACAGCATGCTGATAGACGAGGTCTATGACGTGAAGTACTACAAGCGATATCTGTTTACGCGCAAACTGACGGCGTTTATGGAGTTCAGGGAGACTTTTGTCTGGTCAAATAACATAGCGGTGGAGGTGAAGAAACTTCTAGAGAGGTACGGCCACCCGATGTCGGCCGGGGAAGTACTGTTTAATAAAAGTTATAGCTCGATGTCCCTGAGTCCCGCAAGCTTGGAAGCTTTCAGTTTGATCGTAGACGCGAATTATAATATTTTTAACTTTATACTGAACAACAGTGCGATGGTAGCGGTATTAAACCACGTTATATTACAATTTTAAGTAGTAATTTCAAAGCAAAGTGACATTAGTTTCTGCATTCTGCACGGCTCTTCTCGTTTTACCACGCCATGCGGTGGGAAAGCCTAGTCTGAAATATAATCGATATAAATATAAGGTGTTTAGGCAACTTATTTATTTAAAAGTATGTGATAGTAAGAATGTGATAATAAAGTAAAAAGTGACCATAATACTCTATGTAATGCACCAAATGTTGAAGAAATTCCGTTTAAGAAATTATCATAAATGAATTAAATGCAATTATATTAATCAGCACCTGATACTGAGAGTGTAAGAAAATATATTAGATAAGTACATAACTATGCATTTCTTTTGTTTCTAAGTCATGTTTTAGTACAAATTTGCGATTTAAGTAGTATTAAGTAGCTGAGTACTAAATTAATGGCTTAAGAATTTTGTGATAAAGAAAATGTAACCGTGGAAACTACTAAAGATATTACTTATTTATGTACAAATAGCATGCAATTAATTAAAGCTGTGACTAGTGTAAGGCTACCGTATTGTTTATAGTTTTTATATAGTAATAGAACGCAGAGGTACTAATTTAATAAGTAAAAAATACTGTGATAGCACCTGCGTAAAAACTTGACTGATGAATAAATCTGCTACAAAGTAACCCTGATTGTTTCAATGCGTCGTTAAAAACTATCTGTTTACATGAACTTAGCACTCACTTTGCAAGAACTCTTTTTAATCCTTACTAATAATAATATTTATAAAAATGCGAAAGTAACTGTGTCTGTCTGTCTGTCTGTCTGTTACTCTTTCACGCCAAAACTACTGAACGGATTTGAATGAAATTTGGTATACATATGGTCTAGAGTCTAGACTGGTCTAGACCCTGGGAAAGAACATTGGCTACTTTTATCCCGGAATTCCCACGGGAAAACTTTTTAAGGCGAAGCGAAGCGCGCGGGAACAGCTAGTTTTAAATAACTCGTATTACTGTTGATCGCTAGTTGCGGGTTGTGGGCAGAAACTGAGAGTGGAGCTATAAATAAATACTTGCTACCATGGACCTGTTTGATTGCATGCGGCATAGATGATACCGTCACATACAATCATAGAGTAACAATATACGAACAGGATGGAGTGTCAGTGCAAAATAAACGTCTAGACAAATAACAACCCACTTCTACAACTGTCTCTCATTTTGAATTAGTTCGGTTGGAAGATTTGCGACCGTATTAATTTACACACTGGCTCAGCCTTCTGCGATTGAATACAGTCTATTCTTATTTCTATCTGAGTTTCATTGAAGAACTTAGGAATTTCCAGAAGATACCTAATACATATATGTATAGGTATATAGTTACTAGGAGCCTCACACACAAAAACGTGCGTGACAATGCTCGATTATAAATGTATAGTCGATTTAGAACTGATTTTTCAATGGTCAGATACATGTTATCGGCCCTTAGAGAGTGACCCTCAGAAACGCGGACGCTGACATGCTATTTCACAACAACACTATAAGCTCAAAAGCAACACATTTGTATTAATTTCTAGATACTAAAATATACTAATTATTGAAGAAACAAACAATTAAAATACCACTCGATTTTAATTCCTAGTAAATATTGGCTAAGTCAATCCAATTCGCACCTTATTACTTTGTCGTTGAGGTGCTAAACCAACTGGATGGTTGTTGATATCAAAGTTTATAAGGCTTTGTCCTCTTGAAGGTCGAGGAGGAATGAATGCACTTTTGTACTCAAGTATACTAGGTAGCTGCGTTCCACAGAAATATTTATAATTATGTTACCTATTGCATTATGAGATATATTTTCATGTACACAGCTTTAATACTATTACTACCTATAAGCCACAAACACGATATTCATAACCTACGTTAAAAACTTGCGATAAGTTGCATAACTTTTGAACGCCTAAGCCGATTTTGATAAAACAATGTCTAAAAATAGTCGGTGTGATATTGCCTACGATGCTGAAAAATCAAAACGAAAGTGGGGTCGTCCGTTTGGGCTGAGCTTGAGCTACGCTACCGCAGACAGATACACAGACGAGTTAGACTTATAACAACAATCTTTTATGTCGGGGGTTAGGTAGGTAGGCATCTTATAATACATGCAAGTGCAACACTCAGTATGTGCAGTGAGTCTGAAATTCATCCCCGGGGGCGAGTTTCAGAGGTTTTCCATAAATTAGTGCCGCCGCAGTCGCCGACGCTTCCACACCTCGGTCAGTGGAAGACAGGATAAATAGGTCAGCGGGAAATTATTTTAAAATAACTATAAGTACTTAGGTTGGCTGGTAGATAATGCTTTTAGCATTAAGTCCACCTTTTGTACACTTATTATATAAATATTTCATATTTGTGCAATAAAGTTATCAAATAAATAAATAAGTAATACGCCAAAACGGTTCTAGGTCGAATATTACCTTTCCTGAAACATCATATTTATATAAGAAAATAAATAGCATTGTGATTTTTTCTAAGGAGTGATTTTTTATCGAAGATGTTGATAAATCTAAAGACTTTTATGACATTACTACTTGACATATAGGCTTTACTTTACAACTCACTACATATATTATATAAAAGTTCGTGTCTTTTTAATATAATGATTAATTTAAATGTAACATTTATTTCAAACTAGCTGTCCCGACAAATTTCATACCGCCTCTTACCCTACCAAACCCTACCCTTCTTACCTTTTAAGCCTTTCCAGGACTTTCACGAATATGTCAAGACCTAAATTAGCCGTTCTCGAGTTTTAAGCAGACTAACGAACATGAATTAATTTTTATTTATATATAGATAGATTATGTGATTTTATACTGTACAGTAACGTATCATGCCGCAGCGCCAAATCACCCAACAGTAACCCTCACAATAAATCCCCGTTTCCCTGCACGCCACTGCAGCGATCTGTCACTAACTTCGCCCATGCATCGCACGAAGACGAATGACTGAAGTTCGGAAACTGCAGAAAAACTGCGCGAAAAACTAAAACTAAACTGAGCTGCAAAAGTTAGCCGAAGGGGCGATCTTTTGAACGTTTTTTTCTTAAGTCTTTCAGATATGTTGAGTTATGGAAGACGGAAAATGTGAAAGGAATGCCAAAAGAGTAGTAGTTTTTTTTACTTATTGTAAAATTATAGAGAAAAGATAGGTTAGGTAGTACGTAAAGTAAATATTAATATTTTCAAACAAAGTATAAATTATAAAAAACAAATTTAGATTTTTATAATAGCGCATTATGATTAAGTATCCCGATCAAGGCATTTGCCAAACAAAGACAGAACAGCGACATAAATAAATATTCATGTCAAACTTATGACCCCACTCCTTTTAGGTAATTTGAATTTGTTAAAAACAATCACAATCACGGATTGCAGAGAAACAAACGACAGACAAGATCAGAAAAACCAATAGCGCCTCGTATTTACTTAACAATGTTTCAGCTCCCTTTCAATTTTGTTACAAAAGAACTATGTACCAGCTCGTACATACATTACACATATACACATGAGTTAAAAAAAACCGGGCATGCATGTGAATGCAGCGGGCCCGGCCGGGAATCGAATAGGGAATAAATTGGTAAAAGCTCATCACAAATTCAATTCTTCTTCATCTACTCTTTTTTCCGCGAGCCAATCAATCGCCGAATAACGGCCATGAACGAATGCGATTCGTTGAAATTGGTTCAGTCTATCAAATTTGAAAATCGAGTGCTGTAACTTCTATATCTCTGTGGAAGAGTACCTGCACCTGGCTCTCTCGAATGGAACCTTTGTGCATATCCCCAAGGTCTAAACTGCCTTCCTAAGCTTGGACCATTTCCCACCACGCTGTCCCACTGAGGGTTGGTGGGTTCACATGTGTATATGTGCTTAATCTGGATTTGCAGGTTTCCACAAGATGTTTTCCTTCACCATAAGAGCGATGGTGTATATACATTTTACTTAAACCCGCATCTCTGTTAACATTTTCCAAACGTACTGGAATTTGTAGCAACCTATATGTTTTCCAGCTGAACCCTAAAACAGCCCCTATCGAAACTTATCTCTCTGTACATAATCGGAAAAATCAACTGCTCAAATAAGTGCTCGTGCAACGAACATTGCAGTACAATTATTAATCAATCCCTAGGGAGTAATTTTACTTGATAAAGAATGGTTAATTGGAAAGTTCCTAGTAATTTTATGAAATGTTTAAGTAACTCTACTTTTCCACCCGGCGAAAAAAAAGGTTATAACGTTGTTAGTACGAAAGCTGTGCCAAAAAATCATAAAAGTAAATAATTTTATCGTTTTTTGAGAAACTATATGAGACAACCTGCTGTGTAGGTACTCTCATATCATAACCCACACGAGACAGATAACTACGAATTGAGAACTAAGTACCTACCTCTTTTATAGGTTTGTTCAAAACTCGCACGAAACGACAAGAAAATATTTTGAATATTAAGTAGTGGTTAAATATCAACTTAAATTATTTAAATGTAAAGTGTGGGTGGGTCTCAAGACTCAGGTACCTACGGCCAAGCTTTATTAGTGTGAACCTAATTACAGCTTAAATCGACAGCTAAAATGAATTATTATCGTTTTAATCTCCTTGGCGAATTAGGTGCATAATAATTTAGAATCGCCGATTAGGTCATCCACTGTATGCAGTATCCATAAATCCTGGTACACATTTGTACATACACATAGGTACATACCTACTGTACATACATTCATATACTCACGCCTGTCTCCCAGAGGGGTAGGCAGAAAATAAGGATCTCCACGTGGCACGATCCGGCTAAATGTTCCACCATATTTAATTTGACGTCAAACAAACCAGCCACTATTCGATCATGGGGTAAAAATTCATGAGCATACTCAACGAACCATTCTGCTCGCGATGCGTTGACCGAGTCGAACCCGGGACCATATATTAGAGATCCAACCACTGAGCTACAAGGATTAATGCATCATGCTGCTAGACACGGGAGCCAAGTGACAAGCGCGGAGCGGATATCCGGGACGAACTGTCTGTGAATAAGTACTCTTTATTTTGCACCATGTAAGAAAACCAAGCAATGTAAAAGTTCCAGTGACATACCCTAAATTATAATAACGTATATAATATGTACTCGTATTTCCGTAACGAAGATCAAGAAGGCCTTTTTACATATTACATATTATTTCATTGGTAACCCAATAAGGGTGATACGAAGCTCGCCGAAAAGGCTAGTAAATAATAATATCCTTTATTCTTGGTACACTTAACCCTTTTCATCGAATCACGCTTCCACCCAAACCACACCTTTCGGTTAGATAACCGACTATGGAGAAATTGGCACTAAGCCTCTCGTAATTGTATCTGTGTTTTTTGTGTAGGTACAGATAAAGAATATCTTGTCTTACCCAGCTCTCCCCGCTGGTCTCCCATCACTCAGGCTGCCCCCGGGAGCCCCAGTCTCCGGCGCGTCGTGAGGGAGATGGATGGTTCCTGAACAGTTGTTGCGCCAGACCTGTTTATAATGCGCTTTTTAAACATATTGCCTGCACTATCACCGGGGTTTTTAGGCCCTTGTTACTGATAGGTGATTATGGTAGCTGATTCTGTAAGAAATTCTTCGTAGGCTCATCATCGAATCTCATTAATTAAAAATTCAGTGAGAAAAAGCAAATTTTTGACAATAACATTAATCGATGACCCTCATTTTAACAAATCAGTTCCACAAGAGCATCCCTTTGATTATACCTATACCGGGTAGTACAGGGTCCAGTATTAACGGGACACCCTGTTAAATCAAAGCAGCTACCATACCATCACCGCACATTATTCACAATCGCAAACGATGACAACAATCGAATACATAACTAAACAGCATCCCTAATCCTTGTCAAACATCGGTCAGATCCATACAATATGTCAGTTTGGACTTTTGATAGATAAGCACTAAGCAATGCTTCTTAGGGTTTGCTGTTGATTGCTAATGTGCCGGTGGTGGTAAAAGGTCGTCCTCCTCTGAGACACATAACACAGTAGGTTCCTATACATTTTTTTTTTTTTATAAACGTTTATTATTGACTAGAGTATAACTTACAAAATTACATATATATACTCCCAAACTGCAGTTCAGTTTAGCGGGAGACAAAGACTCGCATTTATACAAACAAATTAGGTAAGTTACACAACTAATAGGTATATATATCTATTACTAGTGTAAATTTAGTAACTTATGCTATTACAAGTTATTATTAAAGATTACATAGATTTACTTAATGAAGATATGCATTTGGTGTACTTATAATACTCATTGCAGGTAGCTTAATCTTGTAATAAATGATATTTTATTTTATTTTTTATATAAACACATACTACGGTTTCCCATAACACGTAAAATGACTGCCATAATACACAGTATAATCTACGGCTATAGCCGTGAACAATAGCAACACGACGTGTCGGATAGGACGCCGGGGGCTCACAAATATTTCACAATAAACGCATTTAGTGGGAGCCGCCTGAAAACATAGTTTTTTTTACTGAAAACTCGATTATATTTGAAAAACTGCGGGTATTGTTGCGGGTGAAATAGTGGTCCTCTGGTAATTTGGGTTTAACGACATCACCAACGAGGTATATTATAATGTATTCATGTCGTTACATGAGGTTTTAACTATAACTTTATTCATATGATTTTAAAATGCAGCTCCGTATTACAAGCTTTGGCCGCAAAAAGGTTTTACCAAAAAAAGTTGCATATGTGCTAATTCAGGGTTTCACCTTTCTACATCTAAAATTTTATAACTAAATTGTTTGGCATTTGTTTGTGAACGAGTAACAATAAATAACAATTCATCTACACGCACAGTCCAATACTTAGAAAATGCATATAACATAGCTTGATGTGGGGCTGTGTGAACACCGCCTATGGCTCGTAAGGTGAGACCTAACTATAGCACTTCTTCCTTAATAAGCTTTGCTACTCCTAAATGCGATCAAATATAAATGGATTCTTGCAAAAAGTCTTTAAATAAGCTAACCACCAAAAACCCCCGACATACAACACTAAAAGTCGCGTAACTGTTGAACGGCTGAACCGATTTTCATAAAACAGGTATAGGAACACTCGGTATGACATTCCATATCATCCAAAAGTTAGTTTTTATTTTATTTTGAATGCTACCCTTCAGACAGAAACACACACCATAACAAATACGTTAAACTTATAACACCCCTTCTTTCCTTCGAGGGCGAAAATACCTAGGTAAGTAACCTCCATGGGCACGACTAGTATGACAATGCAAATTAATAATGTCGGCGTAACATCGTCCCATTCTAGACCAAGACGGACCAAGAAAAAGATTGTTGCACTTTGCATTAACACTTGCTTTACAACTTTAATTCAATTCTACCAACCAATCCAAACTCAACCTTACACCAATACTGACAAAACGCAAACTCTAAAGGACAATATTATTCTTAAGCTCTTTTGTTTCTGCGCTAATCCTGCATCATTTCTCTTGAGACAGAGTTTTAGTTGTAAACTACTTTCAGTGGGTGGGACAAGGATGGGTATAGGTTTCAGGGCTGCGTACACAAATGTCTGGCTAATGCACAACCTGTCTGTCAGTTGAGGAAGATGGATGGCCACTGCTAAGCAGTTGAATGACTGTTCTTCTATAGATGGATGTGCATGGAAATAGTATTTTGATGAAGCTTTTGTTTGTTGAGGAAAATTAAAGGTACACAAATTAAGCTCGTTACTGAAATATAATATAGGTAGTCTTCTGAATGTTTTTTTTTTAAGTTTTGCTAACCCTCAGTCCCAGGTTCAATTCTGAGTGAGCTAGCTGCCAACGTGCTGCATTTGAATAAAAATATAAATGTGTACTACTTCATAATATGTCACTTTGCATGTGTATTATTTACTGTCACCTCAGTAGTCTCTATTTCTCTATTAAAAGCAGAGGACATTTTCAGCAATGCAATCTTACATCAATAGATAAATGTTTACTTTAATTAAATTTATGAAAGAGCTCATAGTAGTGCCTTTCTAGCAATCCTAAGCTTCCCTCATTCAAACAGAACCTAAGATAATACTTCCGTACGTAGTCCGTAGTCACAGAAGCCTCCTGACTTCCTGACCTAGCAACAGCGGTGTCCGACGAACTTGGAACAAAAAAGCAGTATCAGACGTCAGCTACCTAATAATAATAAGTCAGAGCTCTAGACTACGACAGGGCGCCGGCGGCACAGCTGTTAATTATAACAGTTATACATTAAAACTTAAATTATTAAAAAAAATAATAGGTACATAGAGTGTTAAAAATAAGGTATCCCAAAGAATTTCCAAAAAAAAACATCATGTATACCTCCTAAACACCACCCTATTTCAACCTGGACTACAAAGTAATTATGATAGCAGAAAATTATTCTGTAAGAGCAACTTAAAGTACAATAATGTAACTACTTATAAGATACCCTTCCCTATACTAGGTAAACACTGTACAGACTAGTCCTACTGTTGCCTCTATACTCTGTGCTTTTACTTAAGGCTCGTTAACTGGTCGTCCTTGTTTCCACTTTCTGTTTCATCTTATAACCCGATGTGCAGACCACGTGGACAACACTGTCTAGCTAATATAGACTTTAATATAGCGATATAAAGGTGTGGTCAAAGAAGGTTTTTGTAAGTCTATAGTTGGCCACACAAAGAGAATTAAAGAACTGGATATTCCAATAGAAAGAAGGTGTTTGTTCTGTAGCTTGTTAGACGGAATATTTGAATATGGAAAGGTTAGTTGTTCACACCAATAAATCAAAGGTCATGTTGTTAATTAGTTTTGTTGGACACAATGTAAAGTGTTTTTTTTTAACAAGCTTTTCTTACGAATTAATTAAGTATGTCTATCTATCTATTAAAAAAAAAATAACATACTGCAAACTGGCATCGTTGCGTCACCACTGTCTCTACATTCGGTAGATACTTCTAGAGATAGAGTACATATTATAATTAAACTAAATTTAAAATATTATTTAGAATCTTCAAACTAAAAGTATTTTTATAATATCGTTCATAAGCTTGGACCATTTCCCACCACGCTGGTCCAATGCGGGTTGGTGGGTTCACATATCTAGATTGATGTGCTTATTGGGATTAAAGTAACATGTAGATATACTATCAATCTTATGATTCAGGAAAACATCGGTAGGAAATATGCACATCTAGATTAAGCACATATAGACATGTGAACCCACCAACCCGCAGTGGACCAGCGTGATGGGAAATGGTCCAAGCTTAGGAAGGCAGTTTAGACCTTGGGGATATGCACAAAGGTTCCATTCGAGAGAGCCAGGTGCAGGTACTTACACCCCCACAGAGAATAGAATAGAATAGAATATCGTTCATTCACACAAATGTTTCATTCAACATCATAATAAAGATGAACCTCACACATCAAGATTAACCGGAGTCCAATTTAGATGCAACAAAGAAGAAATAAGTTACATATGTGGCTACTTAAGGGTTACAGCAGTCATACTTCCAATATTTTGGCTACTTGAAGATTGGAGCTAAATAATAATTGAGTTTTTTTTCGGAAGCTTGAGTTGAAATCGTTTGCTTTTGCTCACTCGAGTACTGTGGATAGTGAGTGTGAAGATGTCTTAAGAATGTTATAGACGGAATACATTTTAAGGTTTTTATGATCTTACCTGGTTCAGAGTCTATGAGATTAAAGCTCTGTTTGGACTTGGTATTCCTGCTCAAATGTTCTCAATTCTTGCCTTTGTCCACTTTATCATCGACTATGTAAGTAACATAAGGTAAAAAGGATTTTGTATTTTCAAATTCATATTTTTTTTAATACTTTAGCTTTTGAACACTTAAACAGCTATAAAATGCCACCAATCATAATAATTTCCAAGTTGATTATTAATATTTAATGTATTTCTTATTTAGACACAGTGGGCTACATCGTCAATACATAACATGTACCTAGTTGGAATTACACTCTAACGACGCAAGAATCAAGAACTTTTAAGCCTTAAGTAAATAATGCCTAAAAGTGGCATGGTAAACTTTACCATCTCACATCAAAAAGTTCGTCTATCAGAGTGCCACCGAATCCGGTCCAGTTACTGACCTCTTACTAACTTTTTTCTTCTTTTTATATTTGGCCAAGTCTCTAATAACGTAGTATTTGGAAGATTAATACGCTATACTCTAATGCATATCATTATTCTGAGTGCTTCTTCAGGTACCGTAGAAGAAGACACCTTGAGCTTGCAGTAGCTTTTATGATTTAACTCTTGCGTAGTATGTATTAAGAGCGATGACCTAATAGTTCAGATTGAGGATTCCTCTACTACAGTGTAAACGTACCCTTAGGTAAGTAGGTATATGAATCGTAAATTTCTTTTCCTTATCCAGCCACTACTGGGATCATAATTATATTTAATATTTATCAACTTATATATTTTACTTCTCTTACGTAACATCATAACAACAACAAATCAAACAAAGAAATTGTAGCAAGAGTTCAAATTGAACTTCAACACTACGCATTTTGTGTTAAGAATATGTTGCTATGGCTTTCAATATTAAAGTGGAATTATAAAAATCAAAAACAATGAAATAGCCAAAATTGTTGAGTATATATGGAAAACAATATTGTTTGGTAGAACTTTCATGAACTTTGTGCTTCGCGTTGAATTCTTTTCAATTAGGTTATGCAATTAGAACCGTAGCTCTACATTGCACGCCAAAAATATTTTATGTTTTCTTTTATTCACTATCGTATTCCAATCAGCAATGTAAGTAGATACGGATGGACTCCTAAAAATGAAAAAAACTAAACCCCCAAAACCCAATATGCAAATACCTCGACGTTATTAGTGAGAGAACGAAGAACAACCTCTTGTCCAACGAAATACGAAATCCAATCGAATCTATCATTCATTAGTGAAGCCAGAATCGAATACGACATTTTTTCACCATCCCCGGGACACAAAGAACTGCACACACACATGCACACACGACACACGCGCACATAAACAGGGAAAAAACACGATTGACCGCGCACACTAAGGGAAACCGCGAAAAAAATCACGGACACAAAGAAAGTCTACCGAAAACTTCAATACGAACTTTTGCACTCACACTAGCGCGTTCTTGTACACACACGTCATACACGAGCAGAGTGCGCGTGTGTGCGTGGATGCACAGCGTGGCTACGCGGGGCTAAACTTAGCACGTCTGTATGTGTGCGAGCTCACGCTTGCAAGAGTCCAAACTTCAGCGATCCGGCTCTTCTTTTCTAACCATGTGCGTTTAACTGCGCATACAAAACTCTGCTATGTGGTAGAAAACATAAATATCACATTTAACTGGATAGCAAATGTTGCTTAGGTCGTTGTGGAAGTTGGAGTGTAAAGCTGCGCGGGTAGTTTTCATATGAAACTTGGAAGCGCGAGATGCAACGACAGAGACGGAAGTATGTCTGTCTCTGTCCCGCCACCCGCCGCCCCGGGGAGCGGGGGCGGGGGAGGGACGCGGGGGGAGCGTGTCGCGTTGATGAACATTTTTTCTCCTCTTTTTATTCCTTTTTTTCAACTGGAATGGCTTTAAAGGGTTTCATAATAATCGCGTTGTGCCCGCGATTATGTTAACAACTGATAATATTTTTTGTTTCAATTGTAAGAGGTTTGTCTTCCTGAAATGATGAATGGATCTTCCGGTTCCTTTTCCTTGCTCTTTTGAGGGGTCTATTTTTATGCAAACTCTGTGAGTAAGTAGTTCTAATTAGAATATGTCATGCCTACGACATTAATTTAGAAGTGAGTAGAGACAACTGGAAGCATTTAAATGTCTAAGTACTTTACATTTCATTTCATACAACTTGAAACGCACAGACTACAGGAAAGGTAAGCTAGCCCAAAAACTGACCTACCTGTATTTTCCCTCAACATGTGTAACTATTCCAAGCTAGCCCTACGAGCTACGACCCTCTTGGCAGTCCGAAAGTGTGTGAATATTTCCGCAAAACGCGTAAACACACATAGCCGGGACCATAGACTAGCGGGACCACGCCGTCTGGTCTCGGTCTGAGGAAAACTTACATTTCCCGCGCTTTCCAAGGTGACGCGACGCCATCTTGGATTTCTCAACCGTATTTCGAGCGCCACAGATACGGGTTTTGATTGGCCCGAGGGGTATCTAGTTGACGAGCTTTAGGAGACGATACGATTATTAAGGAAAACATTGAAACTTGGTGTTGGATGTTTTCTTGAGGGGTAGGATTTGGTCACGTTTTTTTTTTGCTTATAAGACTCATATTTTACTCCCAAATGGTTTTATTTCAGGTTTGAATTATATCACATTCCAAAACGTATGCATTGGTGGAGTAAGAAGACTCGAATAAAAAATAAAATTAACTCTATACATCACAATGTAGGAAGTTCAAAAACATTGTGAAAAACTAGGTAACAAAGTCGCATTAACATCTACAAAATGCATTGCCGAACTCCTTGTTTCGAGTTAAAAAACTACGGATGATCCATCCTTATTTCTGTGCCTCCACATCCTCGCAACGGACTGGCTGAAAAAAAACATAAAAAAGAAAAAAGCTTTGCGCGGCGGCGGCGGCGGCGGCGGCGCGGCGTCAGTCGCAGGCAAGCAGCGGCGCGCGCCGGCCGCACACGTTATTTCTTATTTTATCTTATTACGTGTTTCATTTCGCGTTAGAGTTCTGAACTCGCGCTTCTACTTTCGGCGCGAAAATACACAAACATGTGCACGAAATTGTGACGAACTTTGGACACCAAAACACTTGATTATTATGTGACTTGCAAAAATTAAAATTTCCAATGGCGCAAAATGACTTTTCGACGACAAAATCTTCAAAATTTCAATTTTGGAACAGCCAGCCGTGACCGAACCTCCAACTAAACGCAGTTCAAACTACAAATTTTTCTGTTTTGTTTTGTACAAATTTTCAACACGCCACAAATGCAGCAACAGAAACACAAAGTTTTATTTTAAAACGTATGTTTGGTTCTTTTGGTTTCTATCTCAAACTTTTAAACACAAACGTTAGGGAACAAACTGTACTTCCGACAGACAGACAAGGAGAAGAAGAAGAACTTCTATCATTATCATTAAATAAGAAGATAAAGAAGAGAAGAGAAGATGGCGCTGGCATCTTCTGTGAGCCTCTACTACTCGATAGTGCAGCGCGCCGCGAGGCACTACCTCGAGGACTACTGCCACACAGGTATGTCATCTGCATCTTATTAGATTCTAATTGCATTTTTTTTTTCAAGAAAAGAAAATAAATATATTTTACTTAAAAGTAACTTATGAAAGAGTAAAAGTAGTCATAACAACAAAAAAAAATATTTTTTTTTATATTTATAGTGGGTTTTTTTTTATTGTAAAAATTTTTATTTTTTTCTCTGATCACGCTCACTCTTGTCAGCGCCTCTCAGCTCGTACATAAATTAGCCGGCGCGTGCCGCCGCACGCAACCACCGTGCATCAATTAAAAACGCATCACACGTTGTACTTATTTGTATTTTTATGAATTTATTACTAAGGTTGTTAAGTGTACAAAATGCTACACATAGATAGTGTTACTAGCATAATTAATTACAAGGATTCATTTGAATATAGCTATTTTTTAGTATTTAATATCCAGGTTTGATTAAAATCATTCGTTATACCTAATTATGATTTATCTTATTATGTATTTTTAATATCAATATGTATTCACGAAAATTTATTCGAATTTATAAAATTTGTGCCGTCGGAAAACGAGGAAATATTAGTTTGCTTAACTAGCGTTATAGTTGCATATGAAAAAATCTAGAAAAACAAATAAGCAAGAAATCGACAATATTGTGCTCATAAAAAAGCATGACCCTATAAGCTTAATAAAATTTTACTGGGTAGCATCTGTGTTTGCAGACTCTCAACACGTTGTGGTGGGTGCAAGCGTTTGGGCGGGAAATACACCACTTTAACACAGAGTTTTAGTTTTATCCCATTGTTTAATTAGGATATCTTTCGTGACAAGATCAATATAAAAAATTGCTTTCTTTAAATAAAAATAATGAACAACAAAGCTTTTCTGTAAGACAATTAATAAGACAAACAAGAATTTATTTTTAACTAAGACCATAAGTAATTAAACTTCGTAAACCAAAACATATTCAAAATACCCATTGGGATCAAATTTACGCCCATACTGGGCTAAATATAAATCCTATTTAATTTGTAAAATATGTAAAGACAATAAAACGCATCAATTCATGTAGGCATATTATGGACTTTGTTGCAAATGTTTCCACTGCCCGGTCCGGTTGGTTCAAAACCAGTAATACCAGTGCAGAATTTATTTACAGAAGTATGCAAGTCGAATTCTATACCATCCCTCTAGCATTCTTAATAAATAATAACCTCACTGACTCCCTTTTAGCCACTCTGATTAAAAAAGATGCATATTACTTTGACTTTGGACTTGTTGCAAATGTTTCCATTACACCAGTTATGTATACCAGTGCAGAAGGAAGCAGAATTTACAGAAGTATGGAAGTTGAATTCTATACCATCCCTCTAGCATTCGATAATACTCTAATTGCGTCCCTTTTAGGCACTCTAATTTACATTGTACAGTACAATAGATTTTGAAATCCAATCCAATCTAGTCGAACCCTACATAGGGTAAAACTGCCAGTTATTGGCCAACTAAGCGGATTGGCCACTTCAAAGCTGAATTATTTCATACAGATTAAACCAAAATTGACAGATGGTGTATGAATGTAATCTAGAAAAGCTACTTTTTCCTCGCAGTAAATCAATAATTTATTTAGAAAACTATAGCCGATAAAAAAATATATGTTATTGCAAACCTGTGTAAAATTGCAGTTATTGGCCAAAAAAATCACTTACCGGCCATCCATAGGCTGGTTATTGGCCACAGGAAATAATTTTATAAAAAAGCTTTAAACCTCTAAAAATAGAAATAAATGTTGTCTCCTATAATAAAAACTTTATTAAAATCAGTTGCAGAATAATATTAACCACGGCTAAACTTCAAAAACAAAAAAAAACAATCAACTTTCTAAGAATAAAATACTAGGAATATAACATTTACAATTACATGTTTTTTGTATACATTATTATATAATTACTTAATAAACACCGTTCCTGCGTACTTTACATACAACCAATCAAGCAAAGCAATATCTACCGACGCTATACGTGCGTATTTTATTCATCGTCATAGAATTATCATCAGCCAATACTCATCCACTGCTGGACATAGGCCTCTCCCAAACATAACACACGGTCCTCGTCCTCGGCCTTCCTCATTCAGCCACTACCAGCTCCCCACCTAAGATCGTCGGTCCAGCGGGCAGGAGGGCGTCCCACGTTGCTTTTGCCTGTTCGTGGTCTCTATACGAGAGCTCGTCTAACCCAACGGTTATCGGTTATTCGGCAGAATCGGGAGATATGACTGCCATTTTATCAAAGTACATTTTGACAGCTATATGTCGGTAACCTTAGTTCTTTGACAGATAAAGATAACCCTATTTCTGATACGATCTATCAGAGCAACCCCAAGCATATAGCTCTCTCCATAGCATGTGCACTTTAAATCGGTGCACCAGTCTGCACCATACGTCATCACTATGCAGGATGCAGAGGTTGACTAGACTTTTGTCTTCAGGCTTTGAGGGATGCCTACAGGTTGGGAAGCAGCATTTAGGCCACTTAGCATCCAGCTGAGTTCCGGCAGACATTCTGCCATATTGACGATGTCGTTTGCGCAGCGGAGGTGTGACATGTGTCCGTTCCAGTCCAACGTCTTAAAGACATCTTCTAATGCATCGGTCTTCAGTTTCTGAGATATCACATCTCCCTGTCTCACTCCTCGTTGCCTTTGGATAGGTCTTTTCTTGTGGTCCTGTACTTCGATAGTCATAGTAGCAGCATTGTATAGACACCTCAACACCCCGATATAGCGACAGTCGATTTAGCATCTCTCCAAGGAGTCCAAAGCTGCCCGTCTCGATGGAGACGAAGGCTTTCTCATAGTCCTCAAAGGCTAGACACAGAGGCTGATTATACTCTTCGGTCTTCTGTATAATCTGCCTTACTGTGTAGATCTATTGTACTAAAGTCTTTTGGAAACCCAGCTTGCTCTGGGGGCTGAAACTCGTCGATCTTTTGGGCAAGACGGTTCGTCGATCGATATCCTTCAATAAAATATTGTTGAATTTCTGAAAGCTATTTTCTATTGTCTTATGTCTTGTCTTGTCTTTTATGAATTTGAAGGCTTTATTTAAGTCATCTAAAGAATACTGTCTTCGTTTAGGTGGCATCCCGTTGCTGATGGTTTGCGCACTGTAACAAAATACATCGGTCGGATATTGGCCACTTCACCACAAAATACTGGCCACCTATGCCAGTAACTGAATTTAATTGATAAAAGTGCGTGATATTTTGCCACACGATACTACATCTTATAAATATTGTGAAAACAGTCGATTTTCATCTAAATAGAGTACTTGCATTTTTATTTAGTTATTGGCATAGGTGGCCAGTAACACAAAATTTGCAATATATTGATTCAATTATTGGCCACCTCCAAAAACTCACCTTCCCAAAGGTGATTGCATGAAACTATAATATATTAATAAAACTTACCATTAACACCATATAAATATGCTAAAAAAATCACTTAAATTGCGTTCAATCACCAATAATGTCAATTTTGAAGAAATGTGTTTCGTTAAGAAATACGTTACTCTGAAGCGTACACGCGGAACTCCGACCGCCAACTGTCAGAAGAAGGCGGCCTAGTAAGGCGCTTTTTTTCATAGTGGCAAAAAATTGTACTAAAATCAAAGTCAGTTAGATAACAAAGTTCTATTAAAAAACACAGATGGCAGGTGATGCCTCATTCCTTATTTTTTGATTTTTAAGTTTATAGTGGCCAGTAACTAACGATGGCTAATAACTGGCAGTTTTACCCTAATACAAATCACATCTATGAAATGACCTAGAATCCCTACAAAAAACCCCATACAGGTATATTTTATTAACTAGCAGAACATAAAACTTGAAATAGGCCTTTTAACAAAGAACTCTGCCAGAGACACACTAAACCACAAGCCCTGGTCAATAAACCAGACTACGAGGCTTTGGTCCCTACCTATATCCTTAATAACCGGTCGCTCTTGACCAGTGCATCTCAAACATCTATACAATATATACTGTATTCTAAATTGGTATTTACAAGGAAACTGTGGTCAGTTTCCTTGTCACGTCACATCGAAACGGATGATGATTATGATAATTGAATCTTGATACTAGAACATAGAGACCAGGCTATAGTTCTGTACTATATTATAAAGTTAACTTACTTTAACTAAAAGTATAAGTAATCGAGCTTTATATAGTCACAAATATAATATTTGTATGCTAACAAACAAAACATTAAAATATTAAAATGCAGCATTTTTGGATAACCAAATTACCTGAGTCTAACCAAAAACCTGATTTTTATAATGATGCATTTATTACATATCTGTTAAAAAAGTTGTCAAGTTTGAGAGCCGCTGGTCGCCTGGTCCGGAGACTCCAGCGATAATCCGTGCGCCCGCGCGCGACGCACGTGCGTTGTAATGCGAATAGCGTGCAACGCAAAGGTCAAGGTCAACGCATAGTTCATTCGCACTTTTCACTGCGACTGTACCCACTATTTTCATGAATCTTTAAGTTTACATGTTTGTCGGCCAAATGTAAAGTATGAATTGTATTTTTTTCATAACCGAAGTTAAAAACCCCGAAAATATAATAAACTGTTGCGTTTAAAACGGCGATTGATTACCTCTTTTCAGTTCGCTGAAGCCTGACTGAAAAGGCAAGAGTCTCTTATACCTTATAGGTACTAAAACGGTCGTGAGTGTACGTGTGTCTATCGCACCTTATCTTGATACCGTTTTAATGGCAATAAAAGTGGCGATTTTGACGGAAAATTATTGTTTTGTCAACTTCCGCTTAAAGATTTCCGCTTTATGAATGGCGGTTGGTATTACAACCTTATCTTGAGTTTAACGACCGGTTATAGCCAACATTTTAAAAACAATTTTTAATACCACAGACGCTTTTATCTTAGCTAATTCTGAAATAATTACACCAATCAATAGCTACCGTTTCCCGAACTACATACAATACGTAGCTATAGCTATATTGCCTCGAAGTAAGTGCATTTTTTTGTCATGTAATCTCATGGACAATTACTTCTTGGTTGGGGTGAAACCTGCACCGTCATCGCCGCTGGGTCTGAATGAGTGGATGAGGCGACCATCACTGAGGTGCTTAGTGTTGGCATTAACCAGTTATATCTTTCTGTCCAAGTTAGACAAATCTTTCAAGATAGGCTTGCTACAAGAATTGGGATGGAAGTGATTTTAATGGGTGGAATTTGGAATTCGTTGGCGTCGTTTAAAACATAATTTTTGTTCTATGATTTTAGGAAATACTTTTATCATGGAAAGTTTAGTATCTATATGTCGCAGGCAACTGGTTTAATCTCCTGTTTGATTGAACCACTAGCCCGTTCATTGGATGGCGCTGTTCAGTTGTATGACTAGGCCGAACGTTGATTGTACAAGCGTCACAAAACGTCCAACTAGTTAGCTGACTTAAAATCAGTCAGGTGGTGAATAAAACAAATATGGCGTCTAACAGCTAACAGCTGACACAAAAAGCACCTATATTGTTAGTTTTTTGCAAATAAATTAGCTTTAAAGTGCGTTATTTGTGTTAAAATAGTGTGACAACATGGATTTACCTATTATTACGCCGCGGGCGGATAGTTTCAAAGAAAAAAAGTGGCGAAACTGGATAATTATGAACAACAATATGAAGGTACGTTTATTGTTATTGTTTAGTTAATTTGTGAGATATGACCTTTGTAACATAGTCTTTTTGTTGACTCTTGTCTGGTGATGTTCACCCTAACCAGACATTACAAAGTTGCTATACTATATCCCATTCAACGACTTCGCTGAATGACGTTCAGTCAAGACGTCGAACGTTACAATCAACGACTTGACGAGTTGTCCTTTAGTCATACAACTGAATAGCGCCATCCAATGAACGGGCTAGTGGTTCAATCAAACAGGAGATTAAACCAGTTGCCTGCGACATATACATAGTTTGGGTTAGTTATTTACTAAGATAGGTTGTTTTATAATAGTATTATATTTATAGGTGCTCTTTTAGTTTAGGTTATTAATAAAAAGAAATGGTTAGTTCTCTTATATGGAAAAAAGCTTGTTAAAAACGCACAGAGTCCTCCGATTAACGCCTTTAAAATTTCGCCTACAAAATCGGTATTAATAGTTATAATTGGATGTACCTAATTATTTCAGATAACAGTATGAGTAGTATGACCAGACAAATAAACACGGCATCAAATCCAAAAACTTTTTCGGTCCTTCGAATATTTACCAATTATATCGGTGTAATGACTTCTAAGAAACTAGTCCGGTCGTTACTACCTAGATTTAAATGTCAAGGTAACACTAGCCCACCCATTTACTAGGAAATTTTGACCGAAGAAGGTTATATTATTATGTATCTATCTACTAGATCTATTAGACTACTAAGTACTAGAAATACGCCCTCTATACATTTGATTACAAAAAATATTTTGTTTTGAATTGGTATGAAATTTAAATCTGATGAAATAATGGGCAATTTTAGTATAAATAATCGAATGGAATATATCTATTCACAAAGAAATAACTACACCATAAAATATGACCAAAGTTCATGAGAGTCCTTTCCAGAGTTAATAAACTCTTCGTTAAGACTAAAATTGCAACTTAAATTGACTTATCCATCAGATTCTCTTTTTTTAAAGACAGTGCAACTCTTGCAAATTGCAATGTCTTCAATAAGCATTCATAAGTCGCAGACTTGGCCCACTACGGATTTCTAGTAAACTTTGAATAAGGTTTGATTCTACATAAATCAAATGATAAATAATCAACGATTAGGTTTCTCTTTGAGGGTCTTTGATCGTACATAGAATTATTGAAACATTATTATACATATTAGGTGGGTATTAGAGACATACAACTAATATGACCGATAATAATATGAAAAAAAACTCTTCACAAGCGACTTTCTTACTGTTCAAACCATTCTCATCTTCAAATACATGTCCAAAACGAACATTGCCCGTGTGTCCAAAGGATCCCTAATCATCAGGCGAACACCGTGACCATCAGTGCCTCGGCCAATTAGGTGTCGAGTCGCTGTCGAGTCACGCGCCACCGCTTAGAGCCGCCACCGAATGGGCTGTGACCACCGACTAACGGACCGCTTATTTGGGCTATGTAGCCGGAGGTGTGAGTTTTGAAGATCGTATAAAACAGAGCCTGTAATATTTTTCAAACAATCTTATTAGATAAGAGCTAACATTAAAAATAAGGTGAATTGTAAACTAACACGTTGGATAATTTCCCAAATAAACGATTTATTATACCGCTGATATATCTATTTACACAAATACTTACATAATATTATATAGGTAGGTACATATTAACACCCAAGACCTCCAAGTCTTTAAACAAATATCGAAGCCTCCGAAGACGAGCTAGCTTCAATGATCGTAGGTGATCATTGAATGTAAGCAACACATAGCACGGTCATATTTTGGATGGATGACCGTTTTCAAGTGGTTGTTTCCTGGCCGCTTCCGCTTTAACCCGTAGGTCCCGGTTGCTGCTTCGGCAGTAGTCGTTAAGCCTAGACAGAGGCCTTGGGACGGCCTGAAAACATCTGACAGTCAGGATGCCCACTTACCCGACAACTCTCTCAGCACAAGCTTGCTTGTGTTGGGGTCCACCAACCCGCGGTAAGGCAGCATGGTGGACTAGGTCTAAAACCCTTCCTTCTTTGGAAGGAAACCCGTGCCCCAGCAGTGGGGACTTGGTGGGTAGTTGTGATTCATTTAATTGCTATATTTTCTTCTCAAGTAGTATTTTAAATGTCTTGGAATCTCCCAGTGGGCCGCCTCGGTTGACTACCGCGAGTGATGAGACACGCCAAGCCGCAAATGACTGATCATTTACTAAATTTACTCTAGAAAATATTACCAATGCTGACAAGTACTGTTACTACTATTGCTTTACAAAAATAATTAAGTTCACAATTTTTACACTTATGAGACATATTTATTTGTGCTAAAGTAATCAGTCTCGCTCAAATAGTCGCCGTTGTCTAACGTCTCTTCGCGTCCTCTCGGCTATCAGTGGTTCTCAACCTTTTTTAAAAATGTTGTGCGCGAGTTGCGATAACGAAGTGAATGATAGTGCTAAGTGTTCGCAATGTCATAAAAACCTCTGTTTTCGCTGCGCTAATGTCACCGAAGCTGGGTTTCGTAAATTAGGTGTCGATCGAAGGGCAACATGGAAATGCCCTAGCTGCCGCATCTCTTCACCTGCTGCGCCAACTAGCACCCGCCAGATCACTGGCAATATGGAGGAAGTCCTGCAGAAACTGGCCGAAGTGACAGCCAAGCTGGACGATCTTCCGAAGCTAATGCTCGAAGTGGGGGCGCTTAAGTCCAACATGGATGAAGTTAAGCAGAGCTGCAGTAAAATTGATGAGTTTGCCGCTAAGCTGGATGGTATCGACAAACGCATTATGTCTTTAGAACTCCTTAAAGATGAAGTTTCTACAATTAAGGCATCATTCGAGTCCCTTAAGGAAGATTTTGCCCAAAAGGACCAGTGGTCCCGACTTAATAATGTCGAGATAAAGGGCATTCCTATTAAGAAGAATGAGAACCTTTTTACCGTGGCTAAATTGCTGAGCAACCATGTGGGTTATCCTATTGAAAATTCCCAAATCAACTATATATCCCGGATCCCGATACATAACTCCAAGGAGAAATCAATCTTGATTAGCTTCTTAAATAGATATGTGAAAGAAGAGTTTATCTCAACAGCAAGAGCTAAGAAGATAACCGCTTCAGATATGGATCTGGGTCCAGCAGATCAACGTATTTACGTGAACGACCATCTGTCGCCTATGTACAAAAACCTACTTACTAGGGCTAAATCTCTGGCGAAGGAGAAGAACTATAAATACGTTTGGGTAAAGTTCGCAAAAATCCACATGCGTAAAAGCGACACGACACATGTAATTACCATAAACTCTGCTAATGATTTAAACAAAATAATTTAATCAATTTTATATGCCTTAATAGCTTAAACTTTTTTCATAAAAAAACTCACTTCATTGTCATCGTAAAATTGCCTAACTCAGATAACTTCGCTATTTACTACATGTTAACCACCCCTGCATTCATATTACTTATTGTAATAACTTGTTCTCGCCTTATTTGCTATTTGCCTATCGCTCGCTTATTTTTATTCTCAGTCCGTGTACCTGTTGTTGTTGCAAGCCGGCCGGGCCGCTTGGACGGGATCGGTATGAAACTAGCTTCTATTCATGCTGCTTATAAAGTCCGCATCTCGCTGCTGATAAGTTACCACAGTTACCTACAAACTCGCTGTCCTATGTTCTTATCTAATTTACCTATAACTATCAGCCAAGCCAATTTTAACGTTGCTGCCTATGCGTTATGGGTCCTCTGCGTTCTGATAACAGACTTTTTGAATACTTTTATGTTCCGATTACTTTATTTTTGTATAGTTAAACATTTTTAATAATGAATAGTAAAATGTTGAGTGTCTATTATCAGAACGTTAGGGGACTTAGAACTAAAACTAATCAATTTTATCGAAATATATGTTTACACTCATTTGATTTGATAGCGGTGACGGAATCATGGCTTAATGATAGCATATATGACAGTGAGCTGTTCGACGGCCGATATTGTGTTTGGAGGCGGGACCGGGACTACAACCTCACGAATCAGGAGCTGGGTGGTGGAGTACTCTTGGCCACACGTAAACATCTATCGGTAACTCCAAGACCAAATTGGAATTCCTCAGCGGAAGACCTTTGGATCTCGATTAACTTGAGTAGGAAATCTGTACTACATATAGGATTAATTTATTTATGTAAGCAAAACCAGGGCTATACCAAATCACAACAACTATCTAACTTCTTATTGAAGCTAAATGACATAATATTATCACATCCTTCCGATAAATTTCTAGTTCTAGGCGATTTTAATTTAGGTAACATTAATTGGACTAAGCATATTAAATTATCACATTATTTACCGTCAAATTACAGTGACCATGATGAGTTAAATTTTGTTGACCATCTAGACACATTTGGTTTTAGCCAGTATAATGGTATTAGTAACCAGTACAGCCGTTTTCTGGATTTAGTAGTGTCAAACAGTGATGTTTCGGTAGAAGAGTGTCAGAGTCCCCTGGTACCATTAGATCCTCATCATAAAGCCTTATGTATCCTAACTAATATTATAAATGCGAAAGTAACTGTGTCTGTCTGTCTGTCTGTCTGTCTGTCTGTCTGTCTGTCTGTCTGTCTGTTACGCTTTCACGCCAAAACTACTGAACGGATTTGAATGAAATTTGGTATACATACGGACTAGACCCTGGGAAAGAACATAGGCTACTTTTTATCCCGGAATTCCCACGGGAAAACTTTTTAAGGCGAAGCGAAGCGCGCGGGAACAGCTAGTTACTTATAAATGTTCTGATTTCAAACCCCTTAAATCACCTCCACGCACTGTGCACCTCTATTCTAAGTCGGACTGGGACTCTATTAACACGGGAATCCAAAATTTCGACTGGAACAAGGCATTTCACGATAAACTATTACATGAGTGTGTTGAAATTTTTTATGACAAATTGTACTCACTACGAGATCAATTTGTACCATCTAAAGTTTTAAAAAGTACATCACATCCACCATGGTATTCACCGGCACTAATAAAAATTCTTAAAGAGAAAAATAAATACTTTTTAAAATTTAAAAACTATGGTAATAAATCGGATTTTAATTCATACTGTATATTACGAAGTAGAGCTAAAATGTTGGAAACCGAATGTTACGACGCTTATATCACCCGAGTTGAGGAGTCAATCAAACTCAACCCAAAAACATTCTGGTCATTCGCAAAATCCAAAGCCAAAACTAACTCCTTGCCCAGTTGTATGACCTTTGAAGGCAACATAACTTCCTCGGGTGATGAAATTTGTAAATTATTCTCGGATTACTTTTATTCCACTTTTCTAGAGCCTGATATACTAAATCCATCTGATTCTCCTGGTGAAGTTGAGAACCTCTACCATGATTGTCATATATCCTCAATTCAACTAGATCAATCAATTATACATAACCATCTCAAAAGACTTGATACCTGTAAGTCCGCCGGTCCTGATAAAATCCCTCCTATTTACTTGGTAAAGTGTGCTGAACAACTTTCGTTTCCCATATACCTCCTCTTTGAAAAGTCACTTAAAGAGGGCAAGGTTCCAGATATTTGGAAAGCAGCTTTTGTGTCACCTATCCATAAAAAGGGGCCGAAAAATGATGTAAAAAACTATCGACCTATTTCCAAGCTTTGCATAATAGCAAAAGTTTTTGAAAAAATTGTACAACGTGACCTTAATGTGGCGCTTAAGACGGTTTTTAAATCTACTCAGCACGGGTTTCTAAGGGGTAGGTCTACGGTTACAAATCTCTTGCTGTATAATGAGTTACTTACGGAAACAATGGACCAAGGTTACCAGGCTGACGTCGTATACACAGATTATAGCAAGGCGTTTGATCGTATTGACCACTCGCTCTTGCTGATCAAGCTCTTCAAGGCGGGAATTCGTGGCAATCTCTTCAGATGGTTTTCGTCTTATGTCAGTAACCGCACCCAGGCTGTCGTGGCCAGTAACTTTCAGTCTGACTGGGTTAAAATACCAAGTGGTGTGCCACAAGGCTCTATATTAGGGCCTTTGCTATTTTTATTGTTTATTTCCGACATTGATTCATGCTTTAGTAACTCTAGTATTTACATATTTGCAGACGATATGAAAATTGTTAAACCTATTATTAATGAAAATGATATTATATTATTACAAAATGACTTAAATAACCTAGATAAATACTGTAACGATAATAAATTAGATTTAAATCCATCAAAATGTTCTACCATCACCTTCACTAGAAAAAGACAACCTACTTTAACTACTTACTTCTTAAAAGGTCATGCCATCGGAAGAGACAGTAAAATCAAAGACCTTGGTGTAATCCATGACTCGAAGCTGTTGTTTGATGCCCACATTGATGCGATTACGGCTAAAGCAAGCAAGGCTCTTGGATTTATAATGCGGCTTTCAACTAACTTCAAACAGGCAAAAACCTTTAAAATCTTGTACTGCACCTATGTCAGAAGTAACTTAGAGTATGCATCACAGGTGTGGAACCCTAGATATACGGTATACATTGATCGCATCGAACGTATACAAAAAAGGTTCATGAGGTATTTAAGTTATCGTGTTAGGTATCCCTTACAAAACTATAAGGAAGGTTGCCGCCAGTTTCACATTCTACCATTAATAAACCGGCGTGAAATTTGTGATTTATTATTCCTCCTAAGAATTGCCACCAGCCAAATTGATTGTCCTCAATTATTGGAAAAATTAAAATTTTATGTTCCGAATCGTTCCCGTCGCTTCAATCCGACTTTCAGTAACACCACGGTGTCTACCAATTACCGACAGAATTCGTATCTATGGCGTGCTTGCAACAACTTTAACCACGTATCGAATAATTTGGACATTGATATATTTAATACAAGCATTAATAAGGCGAGAAATATTCTAAGTTGTACCTTTTTTGATGTCTAAGAGTTTAGGTATAATATAATTTCACAGTGTAATTGTTATTAAACATCTTTGTATATATACAGTTTAGTACGTTTGATTAGGCGTAGATAATATGTTAATGTACCTACTTAAGTTTGCTACTTTGTATTAGCGTAAATATTATTAAGTTATTTCTATCAGTGGAAACTTGTAAAAGGCCTTTTACTGCTCATTCTATTGTTATAACTTTAAATTGTGCTGTAAGTTTTCCTAAAATAAAATAAATAAATAAATAAATAAATAAATTAAGACCTGAAAACTAACAAAAAAAATGTAAGTATTAACATGACACTTAAATTATTACAAAACGGTGTATTTAACAACAACAATCTGGTAAATAATGTAAATACATACCATTAATATTAACTCAGAGGGTTAATACAAAGTTTATAATATTTGTCATAGTCATATGCTACGCCAATTCGTAGTCTGCGCTTGCTACGCCGCGCCGTAGCAAAGACGCGTAGCGCTTTCCCTAGAATAGAGAAACAATAAAAAACTTATAAAACACGTTATCTTGAGATTCTAATAGTAAGTTCATTTAATATTCAATGGTTATTGAATATGACATAATTTTTATGTACCTACTTAGTGCTAAAATGAATTATCTACAGACCGCAATCATTAAAATCAATGGTAAAATGTCTACTTCAGCCCATATGCAAATATTTTATGAAAAATTAAGAAAATACACAATTCAAATCCCAAATTTTGACTTCTAACCAAACCAAATCAGAACGGCAATGTCCAAACCCTAAGACCTACACACTTAGGTAAAGGTAGTTCACATGTAAACGGTGTTTCTGTTATTAATAAGTTTGTAAACACAAGGTTTAATGTGCGCGCGTCCGGCCGGCGGTGGCGATTACCCCACTTACAGCCTGATAACGGCTGATAAGGAGTATTGTAGGAAATATTGAAATATAAGACTTGCAGGACTTTATGAATACAGTTTTTACACTCACTGCGATGCTTTAACAGCCATAGTAGCACTTAAGACGTAGATGGAAAAAAGTACCTACTTAATAGATTATTAGATAGGTACGGTCAGGTGCAAAGAAACCTGACCCCCCTCTCATACTAACAATGCTTCTGAGGGAGGTCAGGTTTATCTGACCCTTACTGTACAATTCCGGGTGGAGCATATTTTATTTTTTCTCTTTTAGCCAAATCTCAATCCCCAGTTCACACACACGCCATACCACAATTGTTTCTGTACTTACGTAATTAAAAAAAAAAAACAAAAACTTCCAAACAAAACACGCCTAAACATCTTTACTTCTTATATTCACCCCAATTTTACTTGCAAACCAGACCCTCAAACAAGAAGAAAGGAAGAAAAAACACAAAAAGTTCGCCAACTCACCTGCGTACGTGAAACTTGCACCACTAGTACAATGCGTCAAGTTGCACTCGGCACATGCAAGTGGCAAAAGACCGGTTGGAACTACAGGGTTTGCCCCTGAATATAATAAAAAATCAAGAAAAATCTATTCAGAAAACTATAGTTGGTATTTAACAAAAACAAGCTATCTATGTAAGTGATGGTTGTAAATAGGTGTTAAAGAGTTTTTTTTTAATAAAAATGGAAAAATTGTATTGTTTTTTTGATACTGCCCAAAAAAAAGTACTTGGACTACATTAGAATAAATCAGAACATAATAATAATTTCATAAGATCACTTAAAATAACTACCTACGGTAAAAAAATTAAAACCGGATGATTGTATTTTATACAATAACAACAATTGTATTAATATTCCGGGTCCAATCCCGCAGTTCCAATCGGTCCTGGTAGAGTACGCATGTAAACATCGCGGAGGGTCGCGCCCCATCCCTTGACCTTGACCGAGACCTTGAGAATAGCGCCCCAACGCGGGTCAATACCTCACGCACAATATTATGCTCATTCTTCCGCTAAGCAGTGAGGTTAGCGCACTGTTGCGTTTTACTTGTTCTAAGATTAGTGATTTCTCCATTGTCGGTTATCTAACCGACCGGGATTGGTTCATCAATTATACGTCATCTCCATATAAAATTCTTGACAGATGTGTCAAAAAACAACCACTAATACATGGTTATGCTCCAACCGGCTATGGAGAAATTGGCAATAAGGTTGACGGTCCTTTAGCCGGGTCAAGCTAGATTTGGTGTTTATGTTTGGATGTGTGAACAACGCGGACTCGGATGCTTGTTAGTACAGGACAATATGGCATTTTTTTTAATTGTTCAATATTTTATTAGGTGGTTAGAAAATACTTTTAGTTCAGTGGGTAAATTGATTCCTGACCTCTGCACATCAGGGTTGCCTGGCTGGCACTACAGTTAGTTAGGGTACAGTCTAGCTAGAATATACGAGTAGTACCTATAAACCACCCTATTTTATCCCTTGTTTAGGGGCAGGGGAAATTCGTTTGTGATGCCGATTCAATTTGAAATCTAACCCGCGAGGTACAGTGACTCATCATTATTTGATTTAAAGAAAGAGGGTGGGCTTATTGTAAAAATACCTAACTTTAAAAATATTGTAAAAATAATAAAATACATTCGTTGTTTTAATAAGTATGAAGATACCGATGAAACTTTATACAGGGTGGCCCAAAGAGTGACGTCCAAAGGAAAATGTTTGATTCCTTAGGTCAAGGGGTAGCCAAATCACCCCCATGTATGTTTAGCAATTTTTAGTAGTTTAGGAGTTATGATTTTTTTAACTAATTTTCTACGAAAGTCGACCTAAGTGGATCAATTATGTTTTATTATTTTTTTGGATAACTTTTTTAAATTATTTTTATTTTTTGTGTCATCCTCTTAAGTTGTTCTTTTAACCATAAAAGTTTCAGCTTCCTAGCTATAATGTAAGTTAGTTATTTTTATATCGAAAGTTCAAATTATATCATCGAGCTAGACTGCTCTGAATTTTCAACTTAAAATTAAAAATTGAACTAGATTTTCTCGTGGTCCCTTATTAATTTTAAAAACTCCGCAAGGTTCCAAAATAACATAAAAATAAAAATAAACTATTGCTTAATGGGGTATAATTTGCAGAAAACAGCCTTCAAAGGTACTTGGGTGGAAATTACCTCATTAGTCAATTGTTTCAGAAAGTTGAAAGATTCCTGTTATGTCATTACTAAGGACTAATTCAGTTAGAAAATGTATCAAATTAAAGGGAAAATAAAATTATTTACTATTATTTTTTATTTAAGTTACATTTTTGAATGTAAATTCTTAGTAAAATGTTTATGTCTGAGTTGTAAGATTTATGAGATAATGGTATTTTTAATACTAAATAAATTAACTCAAATAATTATTTTACACATTTACTCACAATAAATTTTCAAAATGGCGACCTCCCACAGCAATACACTACCTACATCTACGCAATAAATTTTCTTTAAGTCAAAAAAGTGACAAATGTAAAAAATATGACATCTGTCAAAAAGTTAAACATGTCAAAAAAGTAAATTTTCTCAAAAATGTGACATCTGGCAAAAAGTGACATCTGAATGAAACAGAGAAGCGTATAGGCGACTAAGCAGTAGTTTATTTTTATTTTAATTTTATATTGGAACCTTGCGGAGTTTTTAAAATTAATAAGGGACCATGAGAATATCTATTTAAATTTTTAATTTCAAGTAGAAAATTCAGAGCAGTCTAGCTCGATGATATAATTTTAACTTTCGACATAAAAATAACTAACTTACATTACAGCTAGGAAGCTGAAACTTTTATGTTTAAAAGAACAACTTAAGAGGATGACACAAAAATAAAAAATAAAATTAAAAAGTTATCCAAAAAAATAATAAAACATAATTGATCGACTGAGGTCGATTTTCGTAGAAAATTTGTAAAAAAAATCATAACTCCTAAACTACTAAAAATTGCTGAACATACATGGGGGTGATTTGGCTACCCCTTGACCTAAGGAATCAAACATTTTACTTTGGACGTCACTCTTTGGGCCACCCTGTATAAGTAAAGTTCTAGACACCTAATATGTATGTGCCTACTTAAAAAACAATCACTTATATTTACTTTAAAGAGCGCTCTTATACAAACAACAAAATTATTCCTAAGCAAGCCGAAACTTCACAAAACTATCTCGCATCTTACCTTTCTATTAACATGGCTTCACATTAAATACAATCGGAAACCTGTTCTCCATTACCCTCTCAAATAAAGTCAGATTCACGGTCAGAAACCAATTACTACCCGACCGAGCTAAACCCAATTAGGCACCCCGCAAACCGGCTAAACATCTGTTTCTAGTCGTCCTAGACACCCTCCTAGTTAAACTAGACAATAACGCCCTCTATTTGCTTTGGACAGCTGACACGTTGAATTAGTACACTAAACTGACCGGCGTAGATGAGTGTGCGGACCGCCTTATGTTGTGGTCACGGCTCGTTACATTGTGATTTAGTTTGAATTTAGAAGTTCGGATTAGCTTTTTAATTTTTGTGTATTCACAGCCAGTAGGATCCGATACGATTTTAAATACGTTAAAAAGAGGTAATTTCGTTTAAATAAAAATGTAATTTAATGTTCTTTGAAAAAGCTCACACGCGTAAAGCACATTGTTCCAGCAACAACACACGACGGTCATAATAAAAACTTGAAATGCCTCAAAAACTACACTTCGATGAAACCGAAGCAAACACGTCAAATAAAATAAATCATTCTTTCGGCAAACATAAAATCGTTCGTCATGCTTTTGCAGAAAAGAAAGAAAGATAAAGTCATAAAATAAGTCGTAAAACTAAGACTGCCTGTCTAGCCGCAGCCGCGATCTAGATTTTGTGACATTTTATTTTGGCAGCCTTACTTTAAGACTTTCAACTCAAATGCATCAAAGTTGCAAGTAAACTTAATAATTATTAAACCTCAAAGTAACGTTCAATTATGAATTAGCCAATGAGCGATATTAAAAAAACAGTAATGCCGTTAAGATTCCAAGTTTAAAATCGCGCTTTAAACTGGCGTAGTAACCGCCAACGATTTAAAGTTCTTATTTCGAATCGATAGCGTCTGCAGGCACGTTAGATCGCGTGGAAAGTGTAGACGGGGCCTTAAAATCACGCTACGTCTTGTTGAAAAACTTTTATTACCTGCAATAGCATTATATTATTCAGATGCATTCCGTTTGGCGTTTTTAGTCGCGATGACAAACGCTTTATAGCGATTCGTGCGATGCTTATCTTTTAGTTCGGATTACCTATTCTTTTTCATAATGCACCTTATTGTAAGTTATTTTAGTTGTTGTAACTAGTAATGTAGTAGTACTGTAGAATATGCATAATAATTCAAGATGTCTATAATTTTTACTTGCACTGGCACGTTAGACCGGGAGCCCGGGAGCTGACAACTGGACTACACAAGAAAATCCTTAAGTACATCAAAGACGGAAGGCCAATAATGTTTTTTTTTCGCCTTTTTGGAGTAGTTATGAAAGTTGCTCAGTATGTCGGGTACATTGACTGCCGATTGGAAGGACACTGATATATAATTGCATCCTGTTGTATAACCAACGCAAAACCTTCGAGATTCAATACTAAAAGTATCGCGTAACTTTAGGACGGATAAGCCGATTTTGATAAAATACGGCTAAGAACACCCGGGGAGGATGCACACACAGATACACAGCCGCTTTTGTCAAGGGTTAAAATATAAATTGTTACAAACCTTCTCAAGGCTCCCAGACTACCGGCCGGGTTTGCCCGCACTTGACCGACAGTTACGCAAGCTACTTGACTTCAATTCACTACAGACAGACTCGCAAGTTCAATGTGCATATTGTACTGCTTATATATGTATATTTACATTCATGTACCAGGTTATGTGTACGCAGTGCAATAATCTTATATGACCCGGTGCCAGTGTCGTTCTACTGTCGAGATTGTTAGTAAGGTTGTCTGGTATAGATATCGGTCTAAGTGCTAAGACCGCCTTTTCTACCATTGTAAATTTTATTATTCTTTTTAGTGTACAAATAAAGAGTATTCTATCTTACTCTCAACATCTGTTAACTGCAATGATTACTGTCATTTGTTTCATGTTGTGACATTAGTATTAACTAATATTAATACCTAATGAATGAAAATGGTTAATATTATAGTTTATATAGTTATGAAAGACCAAAATTTACCGATTGGAAATTCATACTCGTATTTCGGAGTCCTCGGACAGTTAACTTAATTAGAAAAATCTATTTCATTGCTTCACCTTATTCCACATTTAGAAAGACTTAAGCTTTTTTCTAGTTTCGCCGAGAATAGATAAGCTTAATGAAAATGGTGTTTATTCTTTATGGTCTGGCTTGAGACTTGAGAGTAACGTGATACTCAAAAAACATGAATACAATTATGATCTCATCATTCTGAACTTCCCAACTCAACTCAATTCAAACATCCAGCCCCTTTCTCCCTATAAATAGCTCTAGACAGTCCCATCGACATGAATATTAGCAGTACACGAACAATTAACGAAACAAAACCCTGACCTCGGGACAAGTGGCTCAATTGACTCCGCCGGATGTGACGTCATGACACTTCCGGTCGCCATTATTGCTTGTCTGGCGGGAACGCGACGTCATCTCATAAGGGTCCAATGTAGTAGGTACAGTTGGGTAACGACTTCTCTTAACACGTGCTTCATAAGTACCCAAGTATTCCATTGGACATTGAATTCAATGGAATACATAAAGTATTTATCATGCAAGAGAGCCACTGGATCACTTGCAATTGCAATATAAATTAGTCTTACACGATGTGTGAAAAGTAGAGATTACGGAAAAAAACGGATTTAAAAAATGGCTACAACTACTGTTTTTCAGTATTCTAGTATTGCTAATGGATTTGTATACCTAACCTGACACATAAGTATTATTTATATGACTTCTGAATTAGTGATACACCCCACAGTTTAAAAATATAGTTTTGTTTGATTTTTAAAACGAGAACTACTAAATATTTTATTTATTAACAGTGATCGCAATAAATAACTTTTAACCATCGCTATAACTTTTATGGCAATTGAAATTCGCTGTCACTTTAAAACTCTAGCCTGTCATCTACAAAATAAACAAAACACAACCTGCTCGAAAAAACTAAACTACAGTAAGCTGAAAATAAAAGACAGCCGGAGTGAATGCTTTTAGTTAGAGACGTTTCCTACAAAATACGCCTTTTTGTACAAACTACCGATGCCGCAGTAAAATCAGGAAACCGTGTCCGTCTAGAAGCTTTGCTTAATATTTTAACTGTTCGTAAAAAGTCATATGGAATAGGCAGTTTTCATTAAAACCGCTGCCTGGCGGGCTGGCGGGTTCTCCAAAAAAAAAAGACTAAGTATATCCTCGCGGCCGCCGCGTCGCCTGGCAACACTGAAAAATGCATCTACGAAACAAAAGGACGCCATTACCTCCCCTGGATTAGCCCTATTGACACTACGTTACCAATTAAAATGGAGGGGCGCCTTTTCGTCTCGGTTTTTTCAGCAGACGGTTTTCAGGCCGCGGGCGGCCCCCCTCCCCACGGATGGGGGTAGCTGTACAGAAAAATCAATAACGCAGCACTTTTTTCCGCGCGTAAAGCATGCACTGACACGGGGCTTGCCTGTGTGCGGCACCCACACGCGCGCGGGATGCATTGGGTTGCCATAGCCGGCATTTTTCTATCTTTTTTCTCCGAGCAAGGGAATTAAAATCTGCGCACGACGTCCTAGCTGTCTTTATACGTGCATTTTTTATTAGAGAGTGCCGGATGCACCTGCAGCTCACGCAGCCCAGGAGATGGTAATGCGTCTCCGATGAGAAAACTCTTGCTTTTTTTTCCTTCACAGCCTCATTTCTACTGAAATGGTATTTTCAACGGGGAAGTAATGTAGCTGCGCTTTGATTGTTATTGCGGCAATTCGAACTCAAAGTCATAAACGACTAAATATTTTTATAATGCAACTTTTGTTGTCTGTAGCGATTGAATTTGAGCTTTATCACTGGGCAGTTGGGTGTTTTTCGGGGTGGCTTGCAAGTGGCTGCTACAATTCACACTGTTAAGAGGTCTGCAGTAAAATAAGGAACAGATTCTTATAAGAACTGGTTCGTGGAGTGTGAGATGTGGTCCGGTCGGCGGTGGTGACCTTGTCCGCGCTTCCGCGAACTCCATCGATTCATGCCACCCTAGTAGGTAGGTACCTAATGCCCGAAGCATTTAAGCGCTTAGTGTCCCACTGTACCCAATTTCCCGGCAGCATCCGCTCATTTGCATAGATTACTAATGTTCAATACCCGCGCCGCGCAGCGCTAATTGCAAACGTAGACCAGCGCAAAAAAGCATTACATTTCAAAAAAAAGCACACTGCACATTTTTATTTCGCATCTCCAAACTGACAAAAGTGGCTCTGTCTCGCTTGCACGGTATTGTTCGGTGCTACATCCCGTCATCAGTCCATCTTTGTCTGTCGCGTACTTTTTTTAAATGTGCAAAAATATAAAAACTGTGAATCGAGGCGGGGGAGGCGCCCCCGCCCCCCGGCCGCTGCGCCTGTGTGCGTCCCGGCATAATGGTTGTTTTAGGGCTTTGCCCCGATCATAAGTCAATATTTAAGTTCCCGCACACTCCACAGTTGAACATAAAAAATATGGCTGTCACAGCGAATTAGCGGGATACGGTTTCTGGTGCAATCAGCAAATAGACGTATTATTAAAAGATTGCATTGGCACGAGTAATGGTATCGGATAAGAACTCAATCAGATAAAAATATTAAAGTCACTTTGACAATGTTTGTTTTAAAAGGTCTTTATTTTCATAAACTTACACAATTATTTAACAACCCAGTGTACATTAATCCTAGGCTAAACAATCTTAAGATAATAACGTTTACAAGACTTACAATCTATTGAAACACTTTGACAATGACACTGGCCAAAAATACATTAGGCTATGGTTAAAGTCCATTTTATAAGGCACCTTTCTCTACCTTTCTCCCGAGTTAGATTAGCGCTCTGTTAATCACAGAGTAACAAGTGATCTAGGCTAGTTTCGGCTCCAAATTGATCTTGAGTCAATTAATTACAGGTGAATCACTGGCACTACGGAACTTTTTGTTGTATTTTTTGTACCAACCTCTTTAGACCCGCGACGTTGCCCGTTACAACTTATTAGTGTTAAATTCGGAATTCGAATTCAGAATGAGTTCGTCACGCCATGTAGAATTACATTAATGCTGGGTAGCCAATTATTTGCAAGTTTCGTTTCATTATGTAAGATCATCGCATAACTTTTCCTGGTCGGATTAAAAAGATAAGAACCACTGTTATTATCAGCAGTATCATCAGTAGCTATAAATAGATTGTGCACATAACAAGGTGTTACTTCAAATTATTTAAGAAGTGTGTTTCCAAGAAGTTTTTATTTAAAAAAAAACTAATGCCCGAAACTTGCGCTTTCGCACAAAGGAGATAAATTTTTGAACAAACATAGAAATACTCCTCTTTTTAACTCTACACATAATGCTCTACACTAGCCTACCAAATCTTAGCTGTTTCTTTTTAACAACTCCTGTTACTTTTAAGGTTTGTAAAAATATACAGGGTGATACAAAAGTGTTACTATGTCAAACAGTGGTGACACAGTAATTTACACTGTCTAACACCGTTTTATCTTAACTAATATTATAAATGCGAAAGTAACTGTGTCTGTCTGTCTGTCTGTCTGTCTGTCTGTCTGTTACTCTTTCACGCCAAAACTACTGAACGGATTTGAATGAAATTTGGTATACATACGGTCTAGACCCTGGGAAAGAACATAGGCTACTTTTTATCCCAGAATTCCCACGGGAAAACTTTTTAAGTCAAGACATTCAGAATCGTGATAAATAGTGTATTTAATGGCATAATGGGCGTTAACAAGCGAAACCGCATTTCTGCGTCGCGCCCGCGTGCCATCAAGTTATCGATCAAAAAGTTCCACTCCCGACTTGAGGAAGGTCGGAAGTTTTTTGGTGACACACAGGAAAAAATATGGCAAGTATATTTTGGTTAAAAAAACCAAACATACATTACCAAAATTGGATGAATAAAATAACCTGGAACGCAATCCTAAAATTCTTTGTTTGTAAACACCCTACCCTTAGACTGGTGTAAAACCTCCAATTCCTTGAACCTTACGAAATAAAGAAGTTAAAAAAACAAAAGCAAAGGAAACAAATGGCCGCTCCGACATCGGAGGACAAGTTTCATAGCAACATCCGATAATCCTCAACAATTTATTCATTGCTGCACTTCTTGCTGTGACTTCTCTCGTCCTTTTGCTACAAAACGACCGGCCGACCTTAGCCATCGTTTTATTGCAAACGTGCCCGTGGCCCCACTTTTTCTTTCTTACCTCATAACACAGTTTTCTCTCGACTCTTGCTCATACTCCTTTTTCCACACTTTTTTCTTTTTCAACGCCACCTGCCAGTGTGTGGAGGAACTTTTGCTTTTACGTTTAAATACCAATGTTGGTGTTGATCATCTTTCATCTTGCAGAGTGTACTTTGTTTTTTTTTTGTTTTCAGAAGCGAAGGGTTTACAGGCGAGGTTCATATTGTCTATGGAAGTTTAAGAGATTGTCATTAGCGTTTGTAAAAGTAGTATGCAGTAAAAAATAATTGCAGATAACTGTAAAATGTACTTCCAACTAAAAGCTTAATTTCCTCTTATGGCTGTAATTTAATTAAAATTTATTGAAAAGAAATACCGCCTTTTGAGCTTAATGATCACCGCGTCTCCTTAAATTCTGCTGCCTGAAAGAAATTACGGTTTTAAATGAGAATTCCCAAATTATAATTAAAAGCGGTTTTCAGTTTAAATTAAGTTTTAACCTCAGGTTTGACGTATAGAACCTTTTTTCTTCATTTGAATTTTACATTTCTAGATATTCAGTTTTTATAAGTAGGTACATAATAATGATCCTTGACGAACCTAAACGAGATACAGATAACAGAATGCCATATGTATTTGTATACATACGGCTAGGTTGTAGACAGTGCATTTTACGCGCGTACTTAATAGGTACTGTCAGTTGACTTTTTAAAACAATAATCGTGTTCGAAATGCGAAACAAAAATCAAAATAATCGACAGCCAGACATTCGTTCGAATTTTAAGTAGAGTACATGACGGGCGGGGGCCGCATGTGCTATCTACAACTACCCTCAGCTTTGTGGACCAATTTTTTGGGACCTCAGGTGGGGGGAGCGACTACCTCTTTGTTGCCAGTTTTTGTTGGTGCTCGGGGGCGGGCGGGGAGATCAGTTAATCCTGGTGATGGTCGTATAATGCACATTTTTGCACGGAGCTCTGCACGCGATCGAGCTGGGCTCTGCAGGCACACACACACCCACACCGCGTACATGTAGCCCTCACGCACACAGCCACACACGAGGGGGTTCGATACACACTCACTGTTGATTTTTTTATTGCCGCATTAAATTTTTAAAGTTCGAATGCATTTTTCGTTGGCCGCCATTTTTATTTATGCTGAAAATATTGATGGGGAACGTTAATTGCACTTTTATGATGAGAGCAACACATTGTATACATTTTTATGAGATTCGCCGATCGTTAAAATGCGATTGGCAGATTAATAGTTGATTCGGCGGCTGTTGCCAAAAGCTCTACCTACTTTATAAACCTGTGCATATGTACACTTCATGATACATACAGTGAGGATACACAACACATAGGTTGATAATTTCCTGAAAGTTTACTCATACAAACATTTGTATGCGCGCAATAAAGTTAAAGTTATGGGATCTATTTTCAAAATTCCGTGGAACTATGTCAGTAACCCTACAATGTAGTTTAAGTGGATAAAACAGGTGAGCTTACAGAGGATATTCCTGGAAGATTAATTCAATCAAAGTTCAACTTTATCACCGACATTAAATACTTGATGTTCTTGTGCATACATATTTTGTTAGATGATTCAGCTTACCATGAAGAACATTTCTGGAAAATCATGCTTGTAAAAGGTTAATAAATGAAGTAATTATATATTTAACGTCAAATTAATAATATTTAGTAAACGATTTTATGTGTGATAATATTTAGTAAACAATGTCCGGATTATGCCATTGTAGTAGTAAAACGACGGACACTATCTCGATGACGAAATTAAATATACATACAAACACAACACATCGACAGTAACATACACATAAATACATAGAACCGTGAATTTTGCATATCCGCCACCATCAGGCGGACAACGGAAAAATCATACATAAACGAGTACGCGGGAAAAAATCACGAACAGACCTGGGAGGGGGGCGGGAGGCTGTCAGTCGGGGGGGTAAGGGGGGTGGTAGTTGTTTTTATTTTGCCTGATTGGTGGATTGCAGCCCTAGTAATGATCGATGGGAACGTGAGCTACTGGCCACTTGTACCGGCGGCGCGGCGGTCGAGAGATGAAATTTTTGAAATTGGAATTTTTCGAATTTTATCCAGCAGTAAGCTTATTTTTTGTTTTTTAAGCGGTTCAGCCAGTAGGTATTGATTATTGCACGAGTGCATGTTGGATTTAATTATTGGAAAATACTTTAAAACATGACATGACAGAGCAAGTTGGTCTCCTATTGTGTACTTATAGGATACAGCCGTCGTGTTGTTTCTACGCGGTTCAAACCACTACGAGGTTGATTACTTCATCAATTTCTCTGTATCCATACAAAAACACACCCTTGTTCAATCGGTATAACGAAAGTGACTAAAATCAGAATAGGTACTTAAACATATCCTCACAACCATAGGCATTATTATAATTTCAGGTAGGCACAAAGCTACCCCAACCCTTACCCATACCTGGGTCAGAATACCTAGGCTTAACACACACACTCACACACACACGTTAAAAAAACACTTTAAAGTACTTTAAACACACGCATAATTTATCGGCGCCACTGCATCCATCCCGTCAAAAGAATATCGAATAAACCAATATCATTTCCTGTTTGCAAATTAAAATACACCCTTTGGGCCCCTATGTACCACCCCTTGTACATATTTATGTGGACATGATGTATGTAGCTATGTACATGTATGCGGGTGTACACATTTGGCGTAATTGAAAAATGGCCTGGACTTGTAATGGATATGCGCGGTGGGTTTGGGGTAATTTGCTTTTAGAGTCCGGGATGCATTGCGCCTGTATCTTGTTTTGTTTATTGGTTTGTTTGACCTATTGTGTGGGAGTGGCATTGGAATATGGACACTGGCGGAGTCACAAAGTGCTATCATTAAGCCTCGAGGTAAAATCAAGCTGAAAGTGAAATGATTAACTGAAATTTAAATTTCTAAAGCAGTATAGTTATGTTAATATTAATATCATTATAGTTATTAAAACATTAAGAAGTAACTATTTTGAAGAATGATTAATTCGTGAAAATAATAATCAAAACGATTAATGATTCAGTATTTGGCCCGGTAACTCACATTTCTGAACATTAATTTCAACTTTTCACGTATAGAGTTTGTTGCAAAACAAGCGCATTTCGATGGTGCTATGATAGCGAGGCTCAACTGAAACTAACTTCAGTTCACTGAAAGCGAGAGTGCACCCAGCATCCTTCAGGAAGCGTCCGAACTTCGAGCAAGTTCACTTCGCAAACTTTCGAAAGCTCTATTTGCCTCCACAACTCCCTCCAATAAAAGTGTAACCTAAGATCAGATGGTCCGCTTATTATAAAGTTATTCGTGCCTCTCGCTGAGCTTTTTAAGCTTCGAATAAAACAAAGGTGTAATAAGTTTGAGGTATGATATCCTGTAACGCTGAAATTATCATTTCTGAATGACACTACAGGTTTTCAGGATTACTCAGAGATGGAATTGCAAGAAAATGAAATTCAAATATTAATCCTGTACCTGAACATTTTAACATTACGAGTTAAACTAGATACAAACATTACTTTGTCATCATCAACTTACTTATTTTAAAAGAGTTTGTCATTAATTTAAAACACCATCACCTACAAGCCGACCCAAATGAGGTACATTCAAAACCTGAAAGCATCAGATTTCACGAAAAACTTCAAGATAACATTCGTAAACAGAAATAAAAAATACACCTGAGCTCACATTCTTTAAAATGAAAAGAACAAATTCTTTTCTTTCATTTTAACTTGCACGTCCTTAGTGGGAAAGCCATCAAGCCATAGACAAGTAGTTTTGAACCTTACCGTCGTTGGAATAGAGGCGAATGGAAAGAAGTTATCTGAAATCTTCATATGTAAAGATGCTGTGTTGAATGAGGAAAGGCGACGAAGCTTAAGAGGTCAATGACTGTTGAAGTTGTAGAGAATGTTCAGGCCTTCAGAACACAAAACAGCAAGTACATGTTTCGGAAGTCATATCAAAATAACCAAAAAAAATTATGGGTGCATATAAAATCACCGTGTCAATTTAAAAGAGGCTTCTAAAAAAAATAGGAACTGGTATTAAATTTTTTCACCAAAATGGTAATGTTGCGTCACATCAGAATAGGCCTACGACACTCGCTACGAAATCTACTACGAATGTTCGTAGCAAGCACGCGTAGGCCTAGCTACGGAAACGGGAAATTAATAATTATTTTACTTACGAAAAATAATTAATTTTCAGTGACATCGATTAATTTATACACAGTATAAGAATGTAATAGTTACTATGAAATTACGATTCTGGATATTTAATTACTGAATGGACATCGTTTGCATTTTATTCATCATTAGAACAATTCCAGTTCTATTGAACAACAATCCTTTAAAAATACAAAAGCAAGAACTAAATCGTAAAGTTCAGTGATCCTTAATTTATAATTTAAATCTGATCGCCTGGAGTCGCACGCGACGTCGCTAACAACCTACATAAGTATGCAACTTGCATTCAATTAGAAAAAAATTACTCCCGAAGCTGCCAGCAGGTGGCCAATGTTTTTACAGTAATTAGGTTTGACTGATTTTGAAAGTTGGTAGTTATGATTGTGATGATCAGAAACAAAGAGGTTCTGCATTTGAAATATTATTTAAATAAGTATTTGTATAGAACATGCTTGCTCCTAAATCCTGCTAAAAATGTAATAGACAAAAAACAGTTCTAATATTTGGAAGATTGTTAAATAATGTACTTTGTTCTGTAACAACACATAGGTACTAAAGTGACAATATTAAGGCACATATTGGTACATTTTGAGTTGTTTTTCTATCCTTCAGTCTCAGGTATGAGACGCCGTCTCAAGCTGCGGCAAGGGTCTTCCCAGACAATAGGTCCTCGGTCGGTTCCCGGCCGGACTATTTTTACCAGATTATGCATTCTTTAGCACCCTTCACTTGTTGAGAGTTCATGGTATTCTATTATATCTATTCTCTTAGCTTTGTGCTGGAGAAAGCTCATTTTTTACACACAGGCATATTTTTTGTTTTTCAAATTCATAGACGTTCGTTTTTTAATCCTGAACTTTCAAAACCGCTTTGCTTATGACCAAATTGTTGCTAATTAAGCTATATATAGTTTTATCTTGTATATATTAGTAAGTTCCATGGTCCACTGCTTCATTTCTCCAGTTTGGTCCAGCAACATTCTCTATTAGTTGGGTCATTTTCTCAGTAGTATATCTCAATCTCTCTCCACCTTTTGCAGTCATAATAAATATATATATACCTGCAGCATAAACACATCTCTCTAAAACTTCAGTCACATGGCAAAGAATAGGTCTTCGTCAGCTTGAAAGAGTATTTTTACCAGATTATACATTCTCAAGGACACTTCCGCACCAGTGTTGCCGGCACAGCATAATTAGACACATACATCTAGACCAGAACATAGGCACTAGACAATGTGCAGGCAAGGGCCAGGTGATTTTCGAGTACATATAGCGAAAGAAGGAAGAGAGTAGCTAGTGCTACACCTTTCAGAGGCAAAACAGTTAAATCGACAATCGTTCAAGCTAAAAGCCGTTTTTTGTATGGATTTTGGCATTCCAACATATTTTATGTTTGATGGTTCCAAAACCTATCTACATAATTATTGTAACAACAATATTTTTAGAGCTTCAACCTTAGCGTAGTCGAGTTGTCGTTGTCTCTTTAGTCCTCCTGTAATCATTCAAATCCCTGGCTACAACTATACACTGGTGCACTGCTAATTATGACTACTCGGCAGCCACTCCAGACGGTTATACGGAAGCATTATGTTCAACCCTCAACCGTGTACGGCAGGGTTGTCACATCGGTGAAGTATTTGCTACAGATTATGCATTTTCGAGGACCCTTGCGCCGCCAGCGAGCTCCAGCATAATTAGATAGGTCCTACCTACTTGTGTTACTTGCGTCGTATGCATGACTATGACTAGTCTCTTTTTGGTCCGCTAGTTATAGTTTGGAGCTAAAAGTTTGATCCTTAAATCCGTGTGTCTGCCTAAGTATTGGGATCTTTTGGTCCGGTTTTTAAACCTATTGTACACAATACATAATATCTTAAATATTCTTCATAGGACACAAGAGGCCAGATGAAATGTAAGTTTGCATCTGAGATACTACACTCACGGGCAATGAAAAAGTTCCACTCCGAAAATGCCGACACCCAACAACCCCAATTTTTTCAAACATTTAATTTTAAATTTGAACAAAATATTACCGTTTTTAGTTGGTAATATCCTGATGTTCTGTTAAATGTACTTCAATGTTGCAGAAGGCGTCATTAAGTTAGCCTTTTCCGTTTAGGAGTAACTTGGTGCTTTTCTCAGTGGAACCTTTTCATTGCCCGTGAGTGTATACTATTGCTCTGTGTGATAATTTGAACTCCAAAACGGGTGAACTCATTATTCATTCTTAACACTTGGATAAGTACCATAATCTGATGGCACACCAGATTAAGAACTTAAATATATCGAGCTTCAAAACCACTGATACAGTCTACTAAAGAGAGTCTACACTTGAGAGTTTCAACCGTTCTTATCTCGTGCAACATAAGTAGTAAATTTGCGTGTAAGTGTATCACATTATACAGGGTGTTTTCTGTACCCAATCTACAGCGTGTTCAAACGGATAGTTATGAAGTGCGAGGCGACACACGGCGGCGGGACGTGGTCTATTTGTGGACAAAAATGTCGACAACTCGAACTACGGAAGTTACTGAGTCGCTGAGTTTGGTAATCTCTTCGATTATCATATTTTTGGATTGAACAAAAGCAAATATGGAGGTGATATTTGTTTTTATATTTATTATTTTTTATTATCATCATCAGCCTATAGCAGTCCACTGCTGGACGTAGGCCTTTCCGAAAGCACGCCACTGGATGCGATCTTTAGCTTTATAATTTTTGGGTTTACCAAATTATGAAACTTATTTTATATTTTTTATTTACTTAAGTATATTTAACTCTAAAATGGACAGGAGGTGTAATTTCGTGGGATTGTGGTCCGCAACTAATTACATAGCCTCTTAACGTACCGGTGACAAACACTATAGCGTTTGATTAAATTATACAAATGTCAGTAGGTAGGTACATAAATATCCTATTCACTTGTCCCCAGTCTTCAACTACTTCAAGTCCGACAGATTCCAAGTAAGTATTAAATTCAAACTTTATCGGATATCGCAAAAAAATATACTCTATGCTTTCTACATACATTCCAAACATCATAATGCCAAAACTAACAAAACCACAGTCCGTTTTAAACAAACAAAAAGCAATCACTTGCATAAACATGATACATGAAACACAAATATATGCAGCATGCTATTATAATGTCATCACGAATGACTAAATCTAGTTTTCAAAGTGATCTTTCTTATAATCCTGACCTCGACATTGACTTTGCTTGACTCAGATCAAGTGTAGACTAAATACAGTACAGTGGATTTCGCCGGCATGTTATGTTGTTTTTACGTGCTTTTGTAAAGTTTAGTCTATACTTAACATTATGACAAACAAAAAAGTAATTCGTGTCTAACATTGTTTTCTTTAAATTCATGTTTATTTTTTGAAGTAATTTCAACAAATTCATATTTTATTTTATGGCTCTATACAATGTACAATGCAGTGCACACAGTGCTTTGTGAATCACACTAACTCAGAACAATCATTGCAATGTAGTCTGGAAGTAATTTCTTCAAGTGATAAGATCGTGTTACTATACTAGTATATTGCTGGTGTGCACTGCATTGTACATTCATAATCATCAAATTAACTAGGTATTTAATAATTATTTTTGTGAGCGTAACACTTAACAGAAATTCATACTTAATACTTACTTAAATTTCTAATAAATATTTAAATTACACTATATTTTCATTCGCCTATGACTCCGATAAACCAGTCAAGCCTGTTTTCAGAAAAGTTCAATAATGAAGGACAGACAACCGATAAAATATGAACAAAAACGCTAAACGGTTGCATTATTTAGAAATTCTTACATAATGACCTAAAATAATTATTTATATATTCAGCAGGTAGGCGGTAGGTAGGCTGCCACTCTTTATTAATACTCGTATCACGAAAATATGATAAACAGGGGGTAACAGAAATTGTAAATGCAGATGGTAATTTTGAAAACAGAAATACCTATGCCTTTTAGAATGTCAGGAAAAGCTGAAAGATGTATATTATCCCCAGTGAAACTTATGAGTAAGTATCTAAAAATTAACTGTAATAAAAACGTTATTTCACGTCTAATAAATACATACTTACTTATCATAATATAGCGAGGAAATATCCTACTACTTATATCTAAATTAACTCTTAACTCATAATAAGTGGCCATATTTAAAATTTAACTGCTGTCTAATAGACACATTATGCCAGTTTGAAACCGACAGTGATAGATATATTATTATTATAATGTTGTAACAAAAATAAAAAAATAAATTAATAGTTACACCTGTAAGTTCAATATACGATACCTAGGACTAAGACAAATGTGTTGGTCAAGCAATTAATTATATATCAGGTTTCATGAAAGTCGTATAAATCGCAACTTATTCAATGAGTGCCTGTAAAATACAATTCGACAGACAGACACACGTCCAAATAAATCCAGAAAAAAACAGATCCTACTACAGACACTAATTGATAACAACGTCACGGCATGTAGGCTGCACGCAACAGACCTTTGCCTGCGTGCATTGTTGAAAAAAAAAACTAAAATCTGTCTCCACTAATCCCCGGCAACCAATTAAGCATGACAGCTACGGGAGTGCCCACTGGAGTGTCCTAGAGGACATTAGCATTTCTAGAGCGAGGGGCGATGGACGGAAATAGCACGGGGCGGCCCGTCACCGATGCTTCGTTAGTTTTATGGCCAGTATTGCGCGCCTTTAATTATGCGCGGCCATTTTGAAGATTTGTTAAACGTCAAACGTCAGTTTCGGCGGGAGTGGCGATCGTGATTTGTTTTTTGTGTTCGCGATGTGCGCTGTTATTGGAACAGGCAGATACTGCGGATACAGATGTTCTTTGTCCCGTACAAATGGTTGCGAAATCAAATTAGCGCTTTATTTTAATAGGTTATTCTAAAATGACTTAATTAGGTACATACATGGATGTATATCCCTAAAGTCCAGTATATGTTGCAATAAAGTTAGAATATCATTAGTAACACCTCATAAAATGCATCTTTTACTTTGTAGTTATGTAACGATGGTAAGGTAAAGGCACTCACGCCTTTAAGTTCATTTTGTGATTCTATAAGAGCGTTTATCTTTATTTATTTGAGATATTCAGATCGGTTCTCCGAACCAAATTAGGTATTTGGTACCTAACAAATATCTGAAAACACCGAAGCTTTGTACACAGTTATCGAACCATATGCACGCACGACTCTTTCCAAATTTATAGCCTTCACTAACACGTGTAAATGCGTACATAAAACATTAATTACAACTGAAACAGTTTAAAAGATTTATTTCCCCGTTTGCATTGCAAAAAAACGTCGCCAATGAACTTATATGACATTGCCGCGCTGAAATATGTCTTTGATCACGTTTTCTGCTCATTTCGCATTATTACCCGCTCCAAGCACAAAGCAGTTGAAAGTTGAGCAGGCGCACTTGTCACAGGAGCGTTCATTAGCCCACTGCAGCACAAGTGAGCCTTTATCCCCCTCGCCTCAACTATATTTACCAGCCTTGATTTGTCGCCGGTCTACTTGCGTGCTTTTTTGTACATACGGCTTCGTGTTTACTCCCATTTACTCCGTGCAGTCTCAGGGACGGCGGGGTGCATTGCCCTGCGCCGAACCGAAATAAATTGTCGCGACGACGTTCCGTGCGTATGCGCCGTACAACCGGTGGCGATCGCGGCATAAAGAACCAATGCCGGCCGGATCGAGTTCCCGCCAAATCATGTGTCACTTGTCACTTTTTCTTCGTTACTTGCTTTGTGCCGCGGTCTCGGGCACTTAGTGCGGACATTTTGTTTACAAGCGCGTGTCATGAACGAGGATCGCGAATATCGCGATGCGATGAGATCAGATGGTCAGCAATGTGGGTCGGTCACTTTTTGTGCGAGTACTCTCTTCGCGTTTTTTCAAGTAATTTTCATTCACACGCCTTTTTGGTTTTTTGTTAATGAACTTTTTGAGGCAACGGACTCACGAAATACTGTCGGTTTCGTTGCGTAATTATGCATTCGCTCGTTTTACTTGTTTTTTATCGTTGAACTTGAATCTTGAACTGTACCGAACATGTTTGTAAGCTGTGTGAGTTTCAAGCTCTACATTTATGTTTATCACTATAACAGATAAATGCTTAGCCATTACCTACCCACCACCATCCTTTTAATAAAACTTTGATGAATCATTAAAATTATAAATTTTCGTCACTGCGTCTAACCTCTTTGTAGGAACAGAGAAGGCGATACTGGATATGATTTCAAAGTAATCCTTTGAATCAACATTGTAAGATGGTGGCTGGCCGGACAAAGTTATTTATGAATCATAATACTCGTATGAATATGATCTGAGACCGAGCTTCAAAGTTAGCTTGGGATGGGTGAAGCTCACCAAGCTTTATTATTTACATACATATACATAATAATATGTATGCTCACGACTGTAGTCTCTGAAAGAGTAGACAGAGATTGTGACTCGCACTCAAGCCATGAAATCGCAAAAATAATAAAACACAACTATGACACACACAAATACCTAGCTATAAGGTAGCTGCGCCCAATTTTTATAACACTCATCTTTTCCTTTTACCGGTAAACAATAAAATACGTACGTGTATGATTTCGGGGCAGCATCGTAACCGCAGATTCATCATTTGATTCCCCGATCGAGAGTAATCTTTGGAAGTTGTTTGGTCGCCGGCGCGGGAGTGACGGGTTTGCCCAACCATGAACCGTGTACCGTTGGCAAAAAAACGCAAAGTTTTTATGAAAAAAACAACTTAATTAAAAATCAACACTTATACAAGTTCTCCAGTGCAATGCTCACGTTCGTTGTTCTACAGTATTGTATTGGATAGTTTAATAACTTCCTGTATCAAAATAATACGTTTAATATCATCATCTAGTACTTGACTCCTAAACCTAAAACATATAACCAGCGCTATAAATCTACTAACAGTAAGTAAACATAATATTAGCACTATAATAAAACCTTATTCATTACACAGGTTTTACAATCTTCATTACGGCATCCGTTGTCCAGCCAAGCTAATACGTGATAATTCCTATGATCAGTCCGTCTAGTCGACGGTATATTATTAACAATTCTAGCCTCAGGCTCTACATGGCTATTTGTCCTAAATTACTTGTAGCTTCTGCCTTTTATCGCTAATATAATCTAGTTGTTGTTATTACTGCTGTAACGGTGGTCATGCTGATTACGGCGAGCAGACGAATGATTGAAGGAGGCAATTCAAATACTACTTAGTTAGGTAGTTAAAAGTTGATTAAAGTTTAAGAATTCATAAAAAATGTAGCGATGCTTGAGTGTAGTTTCTAAAACTAGCTATGTATCTCTCTTTGTTACCTTTGACTAGATTTGTTCAAATTGTTAATGTAAGTTACCTTAAACCAAAAAAATACAGTAAGTACCTATATACCTATATTTTTAAAGAAATGTAGTTGTTAATATTTCAAAAGTATATTTATTTACACTACGCATATACATCTAGTAAAACTAGTACATGAAAAAAAAAATTATCTAAAATAAAAAAGCTCAAACATAACCCACTGCCGCTGCTATCGCTCCCGGCGCGCAGGATGGGGGCGGGGTCGCCATACCAGTTCGCCTGCGCCCGCGCAGCCCCGAGCGCCCTTCAGCCCTAGCGAGACCACAGTCGATTATCAAGACCACTACTTTTGATGCTGTGTTTGTAATCACATTCACTTTTATTGAAGGATTATAAAGGATTTTGGTTAGAGTCTACGTACAAGGTTGTTCCTAGTTGTGTTTGGGGCCTACTCGGTAGAAGTTGGAATGGAATTTAAGAATAGCACACAAATTATTAAAAGCACCTATTCATCAACTTGTAAAATTTACAACTTACTTCTTTACTTACTTCATAATTCTGTCCATACCTCGTCCATCAATAGGTGCTTTTGATAATGATTTTGTTTTGTTTTACTATTAACCAACCAAATAATAAAGATCTACTTACATATCCAAAAAGTAAATCACTCTCATTACCCTCAGTTCTCATACAATACGAGCTGACACATCCTGAAAGAAAGTTGTACACCCTCGGTTCCCATACATTGCACGCACATGCAAGAGCAAGGTACTAGGGTTGCATGAGTAAGTAGCAAGTACATGTGCAGTGGGAAAGTTGGCTGGATGTATGACATCCGACATGGCTGGGGTCACTCTATATGGCGCAAAAACGAAATGTCGGAGCGCTCGCTGCTGCGCGAGCCACGACTCTTGTCTCGTTGTATTAAACCTGCCGATTGGAAGACAGCTCTTGTTTCTTAATTTTTCGTCAGTATAGAGTAACCCAGAACCACTGATGTAATTATTGGTGAAGGGTTTACTGGTTGAGGAAACAGATTTAAAGATATGTAGAGTTGTAGGAATATGATTAGCTGGTTTTGATAACGCCCGATAGTTTAGATATAGGTAAGTAGAAGTAAGTACATACATATTATGTGTTGTGTATTGAGGATGTTACGGATAGCCACAGGCGATTCACTGTAGGAATGGATAGAGATCATGCAGGTAGATATACAGCCGTAGTAAGTGTCACAAACTTTAAAACATGTCGCCACACACACAACAGAGATATTTTTTTTAATGAAAGCTTCCTAGCTGTAAAATAATTACTTTGCTCGTAGCGTTTCGCAAAGATTAACAATGTTTATAGATAGGTAGGTCCTTTGCAGGCTGCATAGACAGTAATTATTTACAGCGCCACAACCTACATCTGACGCATCTTTGTTTTCTCAGCCACAAACTTCAAAGCGTCAGGGATGCCCCTGCAACGTGCATTCCCACGTAACGCAACGTACGTCATTCCACAGCCATAATTTAAAAAGGGTTGAGACAAAAAAAGTTGATTCGAAATGACACTACACATGTGGATAAAAGTCCATCCGTTTTAGTGCACGAACCATTCTACAGTGACCTTTACGCCGATGTAAAAGAAGCTGTATTTATAAAAGGATATGGTTTAAGGGTTCGATGTTGTTGCAAGATTTAAGAGCAGTTTCGACGTCATTAAGACTTAGCTGTCGGGAGAAAGAATCGTTGGTCCCTATCACGTTTCCGTCTTATTTCATCTTTGTATAATTTTATCTGTAGCTCGATTATAAACAGATGTTTGGACGCTATAAATCTTAGTCGGCGATTTATATAGACGTGTGCGATTGTATTGTTTCATGTTATTTTTAATAATAGTCTGGCGTTATTTTAACACAAGCACAGTCTTTTAAAGTTTATATTAAATTGCTGGTATTAAAATTCGCAATCGCATTTTTTCTTTACAATAATATCGCTATCTAAAATGAAGATTTCGAGGTATTGTTCTCAAATACACTAGTTTCGAATACTTTTGGCCGATTCACGATACCCAATCGATGGGCAAAGATCGATGAACCGATTTTGTAACAAAGACATCGGATTTACGATGACTAATGACATGGGTGTTTTATAAAAACAGTCGTTTTTATTCTTTATTTGAATTGTAACGTATTTTATTCGTTAATGAGCTGTTATCGGATATGATTGATTAATCTATTGAGTATTGGGTGGGATCCGTGATATTTTTATAAAAAGGTGGTTATGGTAAATTCCAATTTATTAATCATTTAAATTTAGAGGAAAGACAAAGGTCAAAATAAAAGAAACACTTACACAACAAATAAGTAATAATTTTGTGTATGCCAGGGATCTCTAAAATATGTAAACTGAAACTAAATATTACAGTTTGTTGTCAAAAAACTACGTTACTAACCACACACATCAAACCGCAAAAGTGGTTTAACAACACCTCTTACTTGAGTGAGCCGTTATGTAGAAGACAAAGAATTGCTCCATTTTTAACCGACTTCAAAAAAAGGAGGAGGTTCTCAATTCGTCGGGATCTTTTTTTTTTTTTTTATATATATTTTTTTTTATGTATGTTCACCGATTACTCCGCCGTTTATGAACCGATTTTGAAAATTATTTTTTTGTTGTATTGGGTTGAGCTTCCAGGTGGTCCCATTTTTTTTTCAGAATTTTATCTCACCCCCAAGGGTGGGTAAAGGGGTAAAAACAGGGTATGAATTTCAATTTTGGGCACATATTAACCGATTCTAATGAAATTAAGAGCGTAAATATAGTTCTTATAACAAAAAAATATGATGGTGACCTTGAGCTGATCTGATGATGGAAACGGAAGGCAGTCAGGGGAACTCCTCAACGGTATATAGCAACTACTTCGTGTTTAGGCTTGAATGATTCGTATTGATTAGTAGGACATTTTGGTATCATTTTCACCTTACTTTTGATTGAAAATTATTACAAATAAACTAAAAACTATTAAATAAAATAATAATTAAAAAAATTAAAAAACCGACTTCAAAAAACCACTAAAATGTAAGAAATAATTTAAGGTTTACACAAATTCTACTCGTATGAGACAGTACAAATATACCTAAGCAGGAACTGTTCTTTTTTGAAGTTGGTGCCATATTTCTTCAGATTACTTTGTCACCGCACCAACATCAAAAAAGAACAGTTCCTGCTTAGGTATATTTGTACTGTCTCATACGAGTAGAATTTGTGTAAACCTTAAATTATTTCTTACATTTTAGTGGTTTTTTGAAGTCGGTTTTTTAATTTTGATAACTATAAATAACCAAAACACTTGTATTCGTTAATAATACTAGTCCATCTGAAACATAATATAATAAACTACTCTTTCTTCATTGATTAGTTGATTATATCGCCGAAATCATAGATTACTAAACGCTAAAATACCATGTTAAATTCTCTGCACTACTTTAAACCATAAAATGTAATCAAAAGCAGTTGGTGGTTAAACAAACGGTTTGTGACAATCACCATTAGCACATATTTCCACTGAGACTGAACTGTTTCTCTTTTTATCAAGACACTTTTAAAACACGATCAACTTTCTGAGAAAGTGTTATTATGAAAAGCCGTTTTTCATAAATTTATAGTTCTGTGAAAAGCCTAATTATTTCGCTGGTTGCATTTCAATTTATAGAGGCAGGCACGATCTTGATTAGGATTCACCTTCGCTATTTAAAAACATATTACCCTTGCGCATACGGCACAAAAAAACAATTGAAATTGAACACAACTGCGATTTCAATTTGCCTCTGAAGGCTCAACTTATATGACGACAGATTTCACTTCTAACGTACTGTTGCGGGCCCAACTTCTATGACGACAGATTTCACATCTAACATGTTGTCTTGCTTATTTCCAGACACGACAGCGCCGTACGTTCTCTACAAGGATGGCGTGGAGCGCGCGCCGCCGGGCACGCAGTGGGGCGGCGCGCTGGACGCCGGCTACCAGCCCATGCAGCACCAGAGCCCCGGAGGCCCCTCCCCGCAGCCCGAGCCGCAGCTGGCGTCCCCCGCGCCCTCGCCCTACCCCCCCGCGCCGCCGCCCCCCGACCCAGCCCAGGACGACCCCAACCAGCTCGCGCAACAACAGCAGCAGGTCCAGCAACAGCAGCAGCAGCAGCAGCAGACCTCGCCCGAGCACATGCAAGTGGAGCAGCAGCAACTCCAGCCACAAGAACACCTGGAGCGTGCGCCCTGCTTCGCGCCGCAGCCCGACCTCGGCCAGCAGTACTCCACGCCGTACTTCAAGGAGACCCGGCCCGGCCACATGCTGGGCGGCGGCGGGTTCCCGCTGCACTACCTGAAGCAGGGCGGCGGCGTGCTGTCGCTGGAGCCCGCGCTGGAGCAGTACGCGCCGCACCTGCCCGACATCGTGCAGCCCGAGCCGCCCAAGCCGCGCAAGCACAACCCCAACGCTGAACTGCGGCTGTTCAAGTGCCTCACGTGCGGGAAGGACTTCAAGCAGAAGTCCACCCTGCTGCAGCACGAGCGCATCCACACGGACTCGCGGCCCTACGGCTGCCCCGAGTGCGGCAAGCGCTTCCGCCAGCAGTCGCACCTCACGCAGCACCTGCGCATCCACGCCAACGAGAAGCCCTACGCCTGCGTGTACTGCCCGCGCTCGTTCCGCCAGCGCGCCATCCTCAACCAGCACCTGCGCATCCATTCCGGTGAGAAGCCATATTCGTGCGGCGAGTGCGGCAAACATTTCCGCCAGAAGGCCATCCTGAATCAGCACGTCCGCACACACCAAGGCGAGCGCAATTCACACATATATGCCCCTCCCCGGGGCGGGCGCGGCGCCTTCCGCGCCCCGCGCCCGCCCCCGTCCCTCACCCCCGGTTCGCTCTCGCGACAATTGGCCTTCCTTTACACGAACTAAATCTCGAGGCCCTCGTCGCACGGCGAGGGCGCGCGCGAGACGCGACCGATCGACCGGCGATCCCGTAACCGTCCTCCGTTCGATTAACCCTCTGTCGCCACTCGCGGCGCCGCATCACTCATGTGTTGTTATGTTGCAGACGTGTCGCCGCACCTCATCTTCAAGAACGGCACGACGCCGACGCTGTGGCCGCAGGACGTGCCCTACCCGGACGAGAACAAGGAGGACATCCAGGCGACGTTCGGCGAGCTGCAGGGCGACGCGGGGGCGGCGGGGGGCGGGCCGGGGGGGCCGGGGGGCGAGGCGCGCGGCGCGTGCTTCTCGCCCGGGGACGCGGCGCAGTACCCCGCCTACTTCAAGGACACCAAGGGGCTGAACCACGCCGTGTTCGGCTCGGGGCTGTCGCTGCAGTACCTGAAGGGCGGCAAGCTGCCCGACGTGTTGGGCGGGCGCGCCATGCCGCTGTACGTGCGCTGCCCCATCTGCCAGAAGGAGTTCAAGCAGAAGTCCACGCTGCTGCAGCACGGCTGCATCCACATCGAGTCGCGCCCCTACCCGTGCCCCGAGTGCGGCAAGCGGTTCCGCCAGCAGTCGCATCTGACGCAACATCTGCGCATCCACACGAATGAGAAACCGTACGGCTGCGTGTACTGCCCGCGCTTCTTCCGCCAGCGCACGATCCTCAACCAGCACCTGCGCATCCACACGGGCGAGAAGCCGTACAAATGCACACAGTGCGGCAAGGACTTCCGCCAGAAGGCGATCCTGGACCAGCACACTCGCACGCACCAGGGCGACCGGCCGTTCTGCTGCCCGATGCCCAACTGCCGGCGGCGCTTCGCCACCGAGCCCGAGGTGAAGAAGCACATCGACAACCACATGAATCCGCACGCGGCCAAGCGGCGCGCCGACAGCAAGCCGCGCGCGCTGCCGCCCGCCGCCGCCGTGGTCAAGCCCGAGCTGTACTTCCCGCAGTGCTACGCCCCGCCCTTCCAGCAGTTCCCGCCCGCCGAGTTCAAGCCGGGCGCCTGTCTGCCGGCGCAGTGACCCTGGCCGCCCGCGCCGCCCCACGACCTGTACCCGACCTACTCCTAGGCGCACGACTCGTCGGCTTTAACGCAAGTATACGACTCAATACGACTACTGAAACCGGATCGCTGTAAACCACGCTTCGATCTGTACATATAGAGATGATTTAATGTATATTCTAGAGGGATGTCTGTCGCAAATGTACAGTTATGAACTCTGAATGAATAGTGTTACCGTTAACGGAAGCGAGCGAGCGTTTTGCTCCATAATAATTAAGTTACCAAGTAAGAACTAGGTTTCTTACTCGAGGATTATTCTATTAGATCGACGATCGGAGTTTGAGACCTGAACGAATCGAACCACTTAAAACTCTGTTGAAATAAGAAATGAAATTTTACCACATAAACCATATTTCGCGATGAATGCTTCCGGTACATGAGTGTGCCTATTTGTAATATAATACTAGATGTTATTAAGTTTATTTTATTTAGGATTATTAAGGGATAAAATCTGGCAAACGTTTGGGAGGGTAAGGAAAGATGTGCTCAAAATAATACTTAACTTTAATTAAGATTTGAAATTTAAAATTATTAAAAGTGAGTGAAAATCTTTTAGAAGACGAATTGGATGTAGATACCTTTATTGAAGAAAATACTTTGAACATCACAAAAAGTAACGATTTAACGTGGAAGCAGACCAAAAACATAGGTTACCTTTTGCCATCAATGAAACATTTTTGTTAAAAAGTATATTTAAGTAGAAACAGACTTTTTTTACAAGATGCATTTAAGTGATTTACTATTGAGATTAGACATCGTTGTAATACAATAGTGCCAAATAACGTAGTATTTTTTTTAATTCTACCAGCTTATTATTAAAGTTGGCCTAAGTTTAGATTGTTACCAGTGTTTTCAACGATGTGACTGTACGAGATGCATTTACGAGGAAAGGGTCAGACTGAGAAAGGACTGTGATAGCTAGGTAAGTTTAGATGTCTATTCGCTCACTTAGCATAAAACTTTCGTCATTATTAAATCAAAATTTATCATCTTTATCGACGTAAGCGTCAATGACAAGAAATACTATTATTTTTATAATCATTTTGGTTAATCGATTGGATAGTTCTTTTTAAATTTTGCATTAGAGACGGATGCCTTCTATTTCTTCGACTGATTTGATATAGTAAGGAGACGAGTGAGATTTAGCGAATTTACCAGTTAGGTGTGATGCGGAGCGTATGACGTGGACTGGGTAGTTAGATGGGTATGCGGTATACGCCAGAATTATTATCTTGTTTCTATTGTAGTGTAGAGCCCCCTCGAATTACCATGACATTCGATCATTCATCGCGAAATAACCACTTAGATGTTAAGAGACTAAAGATATTATATTATGCATTTGTGGGTGTCTGCTGGTGCCCTGGTGACGCCTGCGTCCACTGTCGCGTCCAGCCACTTACAAAGCTCAACTCAATTTTAAGTATACTCAGAGAGACATATCAAATATGTCCGGACGATCCACGATCGAACAACAGAACAGTCTGACAGACTATAAATGTACGGCCTTACCAGGACGCTTCAGCAGACATTTGGACGTTTTATTATCTATGTTTGTATCTATATAAACGATCTAGCTTATTTTAATATATCATTGTGATGGTTTCGTTTTCCTACCGCATAATATGAACTGTTATGTATACTTATTAACTACATATTTAGGTTATAGACGTGTGAATTTGTGGAGTCACTCTTGGATACCATTTATGATATATTTTATCACTTTAAAGTGACGAATGCAATATTACGTTTAGAGCATTTTACAAGTTACTTTTACGAATAAGATTCTCGTTGGACAGTTTACTAAAATTTAAAAGGAGTCGATTATTAACGTCACTGTTGTAACTTTGAATTCAAGATGGCCGCTTTCGCCGCCATCTTACTTTTAAAATGGCGTCAGGGACGTTAACAAGAGATTCAAATAAATCCGTCAGCATATTTCAGTTTCCGGATTCTGTTTCCTATCAAACTTTTGGAGGTTTACAAACAAAAAACACCTATGAATTAAATTCGAAAACTAAACTGTATCTTCCGTGACATTTTCCACATTCATATAGACAATGTGACCCTCCGCGGCCGCCGCGCACCGCCCCGCGCTCAGCAATGCAATAGCAGTTCTATTATTATAGAACGAGGGTTCAGTTTACATATTTTTTAAGAAATAAGTATTTTATACAGCCTTAACACAATAATAGGATATTTTTATACAGAGTACAGTATGTTCATTATATTTACTATAAGGAGCGCGGGGCGGTGCGACGGACGGCCAAGTTTGAATACAAATACATACACAAATACAACACAGTGCCATAGCCAAGATATAACCTCAGATTTATATTAGATTTTTATACCAATACAAATGGATTTAATTTTTAAATATTACAAAGGTGATTAAGTATACAGAGATTACAGATGATATTTTATACATTTATTACAAACAATATTATTAAAGGTAAATGTGAAATAGTCTTAATTAGTGTGGTAAACGCGACTTTATAAGTACTTATGTATGGAAAGACAGATCTGTAAGTTGCAAAGGTGGCTGCTACACTGTGATGTTTGAATTAAAAATATTCAAATTTCGGTTACAAAATTACAATTTAAAAGGTTTTGAGATGACTAACCTACTTCAATATTACCGCATTTTGAAATATGGTAGGTACCGGATGTCCTTAACTTTTCACATACACGCAGCCATCTTCAAATATACGTTTTATTGAAACAGTGTTTTCTACGGTGTTTACTTTCCGTGCATGGTAAATGTAAATACATATCACTGGCAAAATACAGGCCGGCAGTGTCTGGTTTTAAAAAATTACATAAAAAAATAAAAGGCAAAAATTCACGATTGTAATCTTAGACTTTGGTTTTGCTCATGGTTTGTTAAGTTTTGCTCAATTTAACCTATTTACTTTTAACGTTAAAATACCTATTAATTGTACTTGTATTCTTTATATGATATTCTTTATAGACATGTTTTGTAACATACAATTTAGAAAGAGCACGGTTTTGCTTTTCTTATGGAATTATTGTTAAGTAGCGATCAACTACTAATTATTGTCGTTGACTTATGCTTTTTCACTATTTAATCTTACGGACGGAACATATGTATGCTCAGTTAATGAAACAGAATTACCTGATAAGGTTCATTATCTTTAAGTATGTGAGCCGTCCAACCGTTAGTTTCTAATCTCCTTTTTAACATTGTAACTTTCGTTTGCTTCATCATTTAACTCATGATTCCCCTCATTAATCAATTAACTACCATTTTGTAAACATACTACTAATTTCATATAACATCTAACAATATCGCATTGATACTTTATAATTTTATCTAACTCTCATTTCACTCCATTTTAATCTTTTGCTCTTCGTGTAACAACCTAATTTTGTTTAATTAAGTTATTATAACAAATAATAAAGAGGAGAGAATAAGATTGCATTGTGAAATAAAATAACTTTGCATAAATATTATAAACATTTAAAATAATACTTATATCAAAATGAAAGTCAATTGTATTAAATACAATTTTTTGGCAATGTATGTAATGCTTGACCATAGCTTAGCTTGGTAACAAAATTAGTAGACTAGTTAAGTAAAATAGTTGAGTTTAACGTAATGGAAGCATTTCTCAAAAAACCCTTTAATTTGAAATTAAAATGCATTTAATGTGATCTCATGGCTGACAAATTGTCAAAATGTACGATTGGCGATGTCGCATACAATGTACATTGTAAATACTTCTTAACTGCTAAACATCTTGGTGATCTGACCAATATAGGTAGTAGGTCTCGAGTTAAAATTTTGTCGTATTTCGTCAATTCGTCGTAAGAAAATATTAATTAGATTACAGTTTTGGTATTCTCCGATTTAAATTATGTAGTTACCCGGTAAGGTTACGAAGTATTTACGATATTTGTTTTACTGAAGCCACCTGTGTCAGTGGTTAATGCATGAATGAAAGGATGCCAATTTACTGTGTGTGATTTTGTTGTTTTATACAAGAGTTGGCTACGAATTATTTTAACTGTCTTCCATTTTTGCAGAATAGCTCTCTTAGTATTTTATAGTGTTCATATCACGATATAACCAGTTTATATTTTAATGGCCTTTGTGTAGGTTATATAGTTGTTTTTTTATTGTATTTGACTTCAAGTAAATAGGAAGTATAAATCTATTTCTGCAGCTGCTGCAGCGACAGTGCAATAATGTTTTAATTTTCGGGAATGCAATTTGTTTTAGATCGTAGGTCAGATAATTGGTAGCCAACAGACGGGCCTATTATAATTTGTAATGTACGAAGTATTACTGTATTAGTGAATGAACACTGCCGCCTCGCCGACTGGCCTCAGAAATATTTTACAGATAAACAAAGGTTTTTTTTAAACACAATAGAGACTTGTTGAAACTTGACAGTTCCGCGGTAAAATAAGTGTTGTTGAATTTTTTATAAATGATAAACATATTAGATATGATCTTGTAGTCTGGATTGAGTTATCTACAGATTTTATTGACCGCGACATTTTAGGTTAACGTGGGTGCCGCCTTCGCGCCCGCAGACTCTACAGTTCCACACATATTTTCACACCAATATAGTACAATACAAGATGACAGATTTTATAATATAATATAACACATATACAATAGATATTTAAATAGATTTTTTATTTTTTTTGCGTCGAAGGCGGTAGTTCGGCAAGTTGGTTTGATTACACATGGGTGCTGCTATTATAATTAGTTGTACATATTATTGTAATATACAACAATAGACTGGTAATTTTACATGCTGTTGTTAGGTTTCTACAAAGTTATGAGCGGGCGCTGTTCGACGATTTTCTCCGAATCTTTTCTTACACTTATTACATAGATGTTGTCCACATAGTTTAATTTCAATGTGACACTATGCCTATTTGTTTATAATTACCTAGTTCCAGCCTTTTCTCCTCTTAAACAATAGCCAAATATATTATCTCTATAAATATAACTCATAGTAAGGTCCAACAAGTTGTCAACATGTTGGAGGCCTGAAACTAACTGGCCATGAGTTACCCATTTATGTTATTGAATGTTATGTAAATGTAAAATAAGGCCTAATTTCCAGCGAACCGTCAGCAGCGCCCTCTATAAATGTTATACAACAGAGTATATTTTCCTACACACACACACAGATACACCGAAATAGACTATATTATTCATTTTAGACAATCCCAGAATACAAGATCGCACTTTTTACACACAACAAAGATACCAGTTTCATTTCATTTCTTACAATAGATTTGTTTACATACAAAAACTTGATTGCATAATGGTCACAAGGATCAGGCGAAAAATTTAAATGTTGGCATTTAAAAAAGTGAAGAAAATTCGAGAAAATTGTAAATATATTTAGTATACGTTCTTCCAAAATGATATATCAGTATTAAATACAAAATTCAACTTTGATTAGGTCAAAAGTGTATGTGTGATCGATAGGAAATTTTGATAATTAGAATTATGTTTGTAAGTGTATTTTTTGTATTAGTTATTTTATAGTTTTAGATTTTAATCGACTTTGTCTTGATCTTGCCTAGATTTGCATTTACTTTAGTTATGTACCTATTATATGTTTTGAAGTTGATACCATCGTATTTATGTATATTATTATTATTATATTAAGGGTTTTGTTTGTTTTTTTCGTCATTTAATAGAAGTAAAATGTTGTAAAAAGTAAGCTCGTTGTATTTTATCAAATAAACACTTTTTAGTCCAACTGAAGCAATACGTTGCAGTTTTATTTACGGTAAAATCCACACTCCATTTAATTATTAGGTACTACATACATGTATACTATCGGGGAAAAGTAAAGAACCGCCTGAAGACTGTGTTCGAATCACAAGTTCTGTTGACTCAAGTCGCTATCGAAGTCGTTGAATTACGTAATTCGATAGCAATTTGTATGACATCTTGATTAGCGCCCCTGTCGGTAACGTAAGAAACTAATAAAACGCATACAATTTCCAGTGACTTTCTTATCTAATTCGTATCGGCCAAAGTCGACAAGACGGGATATTTAATTCATAGATTTCATTAAATGTAGACATAATATAGACATCATCATCATCATCAGCCCTCTATGGTCTACTTTGGGGTATATTTTCTACTACTACTGGTCTATATTTGATCCGAAGATAAGATAGAATACATAAATATTATCTTAGTCAATTTATTCATTTACAAACTATTCACAACTTACATCAAACGTCGTCGACTTTCAACAAAGTTCTTAGCCGGTTTTGGTTCTTATAGACACACAAGTCCATGAAAGTAAGGGCTAATAACAGGCAATGTCCAAGCATGTCCTTTTGAAGATCTTTCTGTGCTCTGAACATGGATTTTAGTTCATCTGAAATGTATACTTTAGAGCCATCTGTGGTTTTCTGTGTGACGTCTTGGAGAATCATTTCTATTGTTTGGTCTGTGGACACGCGTTCGTTGCCGACTAGAGTCCCGTAGAGTCTGTGAATGAAGGATTACGGTTAAAGCCGCAGAATAAAGTTGCCAAAGATTTCCGATAGAGGCGCCACTGTCAATCGGCTAGTAATGCCTAGGCTATGAAATGGATTTCTTGTAATGCTATGTAATAAAATATGTAGAAAAACAAAAAATCAAGGCTTACCTAAACGGTAGCGTAGGTCTAAGGAAGTAAACTTTTTGAATGAATTCTCCATCCTCACTGTCATCCCTGAAAATAAATAAAAATATAAGTGTTAGATTGATTATAGCGACATTTATGCTTAATAACTAAGAGCCTGTTTCATGCCTTCTGAATCAAAGTTATCACAGAGCGTGAATAACCTGGGCATGACTTGTCCCATCATTCATTCAAACATTGTAAAATAGGTAGTAATTTGTAACACCGCCATCTTGCGTATAAATGTGGAACTAAAAGTAAGGGAACATGTTGCACAAAGGTTGCACTCAAGAGAACCACATACATGAGCTTCGCCCCCTTTCAGAATAGAATACAGGGTGTTGCAAAAGTGGAATGTTCAAATGTCGAAGGATGGAAATTGTTCACAATAACGCACCTGCGTAACCCCCTTTCGGCATAGAATACCACTTTCACAACAAAATAACATCACTGTACAAAAGAATATAATAAAGTAGATCGCATCCATTGGCGTGCTTATATATATATATAATATAGATCGCATCCAGAGGCGTGCTTTAGGAGAGGCCTACGTCCAGCAGTGGACTGCTATAGGCTGATGATGAATATGATTATAATAAAAAGTGTTCATAAATAAATAACTAAACAATACAATAGATACATACACTCGATAACTCCTCGCGTTAACCAGAGCCACAATCATGGCGACCAGCTGAGCCTTCTGCAGGTTGACGGCGATGACCTTGGGGTTGTTGGGGTCGCTGCCGGCGGCGCGCAGGGTCGTGGCTTCCGCTTTCATCACACACACGTCCGCTAGAGGGAGCTGCGAGCTCACTTGCCATGCCTGGAATGAGGTGGAGATGTTTTGAGGACATGTCAGACTATGAACATTTCCTTAAAGCATAGCAGGAATGGGGAAAAAAAACCCAGTGAAACTTATCAGGACTATCGAGTGTGCCGTGCAGGTACTGACCAATGGACAACATTTCAAAAAACTAAAGCTGCTATAAATCGAAAACCATTTCGAGATTTAGCTCTAAAGGCCACAAAAAAAATGTTTTAGTATTTTTTGGATGTATCATTTTCGAGAAAATCATAAAATAGTAAAAAAGTGCTGATGACGTCATGCATCAGGTGCGATGCATTTTGATGATCAAAGCCTATAGATTTAAAAATAAAGTAACTGTCACTTTCATTTTTGATTGACGTTGTTGTTTATTTGGGTCATTTTCATTAATTCTGTTCTGACACTTTGTGACTATTTTTTTAATTATTATTAAGAGATGACCTCTATATAATATGTCCCAGAGCATGCCACCGCCTACACAGCTGAAAAAATGCTTCTGCTTATTTTTTTACATGATAAGTACCTACTTTCCATCATCAGAAATATCAAGGTCATTTGAAAATGACCCATTTGTTGGTTGGCATATAAACAAAGTTTAAATGTCACTTGTCAGTGTCATTTATGTTTTTTTTTCGAGACTCAGGCAATAGACAAAAATAAAAATTGAGCCTAATATGTGATGTCACTTCCGGTTTTCAAATAATTAACTTTAAAGTTAAAAATAACATGCAAAAATTTATGTATATACAAAATAAAAAAATACGGGTCCACTAATTTTGTATAAACTTTCCGAATAACTAATAAAAATATAGGGTAAAGAAAATGAAATGTTGTCCATTACATTATTGGGGTGAAAAAATGTTGATAAAACCAAACGAATTAAACTGGGGAATCAGGCACAGTCGCTTAAGGCGCCATCTGTAATTAGCTTTTTCTCCATATTGCTTTATAGACTGGTGAGGTCTTTCTCTGATACTGTTGGGGTTAGGGTTATGGTTAATTACGTATATTACTCTACCATTTTAATTTATGTATTTATACGTCCAATCTGATGATAAAAATATCTCAATTGATAAACAAGATTAATAAGTAGACTGTTGTTGTGAAGATCCGCCAGGCGGCGCTGCCGCTGGGACGTTTTTCCGCGAAAAAAGATGGTGGACGGATTGGTTTTTGTTTTGTGATTGTTTAAATTAAGTTTATTACATAATATTTGATTGTATCCTGATAAATAGAGTGTGGATATGTCTGCTTGGATTGACCGAAGTTGAAACAGGTTGTATTTGCCACTTTTCATTATAATAAATACTTTCAGAGTTTAGTTTTTGATCCATTAAATTATTAAAAGGTTTAAATCGAACTATAATTATAGTTTAAGAATATTTATCTTATTACTTATTACATGCCTCTATCACTTTTCAAAGAAAATTCATAAATATGTATTATAAGGAGAAGTTTTTAAATGAGGTTGTTAGAGAATAGTTTATTTAGAAAAAAAATTGAGAATACCAATAGATTTGAAGTTGAATTTTGAAGGGCATCCATCATCATCATCTCAGCCATAAGACGTCCACTGCTATTGGCCTATAGGCCTCCCCCAATCATGTCTTACTAAATCATAAAACTATTAGAAAATACTTTTCAAAAAATATGTAATATACACACATATTATTTGAGATTGGTACACATAATATGGCCTACAAATACTTACAACATTTAAAATATCTGTTATCTGAAACTTCTTTCCCTCTGGGTGGTTTATGCCATAGTATTGCCACTGCAGAACTTCATATTTGCTCCTATCTATCAGTGTCCAGCAAACAGAATTCACTGTTACATATATTGCAAGTGCAGTTTTGCAGTTCTGAAAACATACATTTGAAAATGTTAATTTGTTATAATAAATATTACACAAAGCATAATTTCTCAGGTACCTTCATCATTTTACAAAGAGAATTCATTTTTATATTGAAAACCATACAAACTGCATGCAATGAATTTGATATAACCTAATCAATGTACGAGTACTAGGAATCTATCTAACTAAAAAATGAGGATCAATGTTGTAATTTTAGTGCATATGTGTCAATTTAAAGAGATTGGTCATAATGATCAATATGTTAATATTATTTCGCTCTTGAAAAATTCAATTAAATGGAAGTCACTGAAAATCAGTGGTTTATTCTTTAACTGTTCTGTACCTATCCCATTTGTTGTATGTGTTATGTTTAAGTGGAACAAAGAAATTATTTATCATGTATATCTATTTTATGGTTATATTAACAAGCCAGAAATAAATTAAATTACTTACATTTCTTACTTCTTCAGACATTTGAGGCTGCAATATCTGTCCTTTTATTTTATTACTTTTACCACTTGGTTCACTTTTTTCTTCTGTTCTTTCTTCAACAATACTGTCAAACAGCTTGGTTGCAGTCTTTATGTTAAACCCATCAATAAATTCAATATCCGATAAAGATTTCACTTTTCCATTACTGTTCTTCCATTGACTTATCTTTTTAAGTCTACCTTTAGTTATTTCGTACCTGTTGGAATATAATTAATTATCATTTAAAACCCCACACAAATTCCAATACACTATTTACAAGAAAATATAAATAAATTTTATTTGAATTGTATTAATATGGAGAATACGAACATATTTAACTTAAGGTCTAATTTATTTATTTATATTCTACAGTCTGCTTCTATCCTTAGTTCTATCCAATACAATAAACCAAGACTCCTAAAATGCCAGGTAGCAACTGGAACTACAGTCGTCGAAATATAATAGGCCCGTTTGGACAGCTCCAAAATGTATGGTATGACAGCTGGTGTCAAATCTAAATCATAAAAAATCTAAACAATAAGTAAGTTCTGGTTATTATAATAATAATAATAATAATAATTCTTTATTGCAGGTGTATACCCATAGTTAAAATTAAAAATACATTAAATTCACAAATAAGATAAAATACAGTAAAATTCACAAATTATAAAATTAAAAATACACTATAAAATATCAAAATAAAAAGCTTTCTACCTAAATAAAACTTAATAAGTAGGTAGGGTCATTTGCGATTTGCGGTCAGCTGTACAGAGAGCCAATGTTTTAAGATTGGGCACCTGTAGTCATTAGCAACGTTCATTAAGATTGCATTACCAGCGCTGCGCAGTCTGTGCCAGAACGAGGCGATCCGGGACCTCATGATGGCGAAGAAGTCGGGCACCCTCGCCTCGGCGAACATGCTCGACGCACTGCAATACCGCGGCTGGCGCATGAGGATGCGGTATGCGTCATTATACTGCACCCTCATGGCACTCATTGATTTGCGTGTAAATTTGGTCCACAGGTGACAGGTGTACATGTTTTGGCAGTAAGCCCTAAAGAGTGTAATTTTTACATCTTTATTGCACCTGTGGAACCGTCTAGCGAGCATGTTACACCTCACCGAGAGCGCCCGCCGCTCGCGCTCGATGTCCTGGTCGTCGGTGAGGTCCTCAGTCAGGAGATGGCCCAGGTACCTAAACTTCCGCACCTGCTGCACCGGTGATCCATCAAGAGAGATCCCTGGAACCCTCTCCGGACCCTTTCCCGCCTTGAAAACCATGAACTCCGTTTTTTTGACGTTGTATTTCAGTCCATGAGAATTAGCATAATTCTCACAGACCGAAAGCAGTTTACGTAAGCCATTGATCGAGGGACTGAGTAGCACCATGTCGTCCGCATAGCTTAGGTTGTTTACACAAACTCCCCTCACATGACAGCCGACACCGGTGCCCCTCAGCTCCCCGATGAGGTCATTTATATAGGCATTGAAAAGGTCCGGAGAGGTGAGACCCCCCTGGCGCACCCCGCAGTCTAGCCTATATTCGCTAGAGGTCGAGTCGCCCCATCTCACAGCATTTGTTTGGTTGCCGTACCAGTATCTCAACAGATCCACAATACAAGCCGAAACACCCGAGTCCATCAACTTACGCCACAGAGAGTCGTAATTTACTAAATCAAAGGCCTTGCTGAGATCTAGGAAGCAGGCGTAGACCGACGTATCTCTCTGGACATAATAGTTGACCGTGTGCTTGAGGCTCATTACTGCGGAGTCCGTTGAGAGTCCGGGACGGAAACCAAACTGTGCATCATCAATCTGCAACTTACCCACCAGTGCAGGCTGCAGAAGCCGCTCCAGGACCTTACCTATCACCGTCCCCAGTGAAATTGGCCGGTAGTTGCTCGAGGATCCAAGGTCACCCGTCCTATTCTTGGGTACTGGGATGACTACAGTCTTCATAAGCTGTGCTGGAAGATAGCCACATTTGAGACACTTATTAAAGAGTTGACATAGACTGGGAAAGAGGGCATCACCAGCACACATGAGATGTTCAATGCTCAGCCCGTCGTGCCCCGGCGACTTGCCCCGCTTCATTCGCCGCACCGCGCGGGCCACGTCGTGCACGCTGAACTGCAACACTTGCTCGGCCGGGACACGACGTCTGCTGGCCGAGGCCACAGGGGGGCCTGAAGGTAGCAGAGGGGTGACCTTGAAACTGCGAGCAAAAAGATTAGCAATGTCCGTAGGGTTTTGATGACCTCCCACGGACACTGGCAGACTTTGTTTATATTCCAGCTTTTTTGTGGCTTTCCAGAACTTTGAAAAGTTTTTATCTTTTCGATGCAAAGCTAAAATATTCATTTTTATCTGATCCTCATTTTTCTGGCACCATTGTAGCTTACTTTTGAACTCCCGGCGACTATCGCGCATGCCATCATAGAGTGGGCCCGCCACCGGCCGGCCAGCCGCCACCCAGCACTGGAAATGCAATCTAGCTACTGAATGGGACTCCCTTACGTGATAATTCCACCCTATAATATTCTTCTTATTAGCGCTCTGTACAGCGGACCGCGGCCTCACGCTAGCAATAGCTGCATTTTGTAATATGCTCACAATATCTGCATAAAATTTGTCTATACATTTTATATCATGCATACAGGGTCCGTTTATACATTCAATACATTCATTAATATTAGAATTCATAAGTTTAAAATTATTTTTACAGTAATTATAAAATACATCAGTCTGACTAGAGTCTCTAGCACCCCATACAATATTATAATTCATTTTATTACTAAATTTTATCACAGATGGAACACAAAACATATCACATTCAATACATATAGGGAAATGGTCTGACCATGTTACGTCATACATGACATACGCGGTGGTGACGGTGGTCCAGGCAGCCTGCGTGGTCAGGCAGTGGTCCAGCCAGCGCCGGGAGCCGTTCGCCTCACTGATGAAGGTGTAGGTGTCCGAGGCGGCGCCCAGCAGGTTCATGTCCGCGCACTCCCACGTCTGCTCGCTGCAGTAGCTCGACAGTTCATCACCAAAGCATGTGCCGGGGTGGGCGTTATAGTCACCGAGCATAAACGCCGAGGCGACATCATTGTCCTGTATTACTGCACTTATTTTCCCCAGAACGTCCGAAAAGTCCTGAAGATTATCAACACAGTTGGTAGGCATGTACACAGAAAACACTATGAACGAACGTCCATCAACACATATTTTAATCGCCGCCACTCTATCACTGGAGCATTCTATCACCGATACATCGGGAAACGTAGACTTGCGCCACATGAGGGCCACGCCGCCGTAAGGTCTTCCTCGAAGGACTCCCGCTGACGTGTCCACCGATGATTTGGCTGTACTGTTGAAATCATCGTCAATTTCATTCATAAAATTGAGCTCGTGAGGCAGAAGCCACGTCTCTTGCAATGCTATGATATCAAAACTCCCACACAGTTCTCGGATATGTGGAAGAGCCCTTTTGATGTATTTGCAGTTGAAAGATACCAATTTGATTTTAGATATTGTACTATCCATGATTAAATTATTTTGCTGTCTTCGCTGCCCCTGACGCTTCACGGAACCTCCGGTACATGACACCCTCCGGCCAGAAATCTGCTGATAGGTAGGTATTTAATTTACTACGGGGTACAGTGACTTTAAAGGAATTAAAATTTGTTTCTTGCTTCTGCTGCAGTAACTCGACGCTAACGCATTGCTCGCCCATGTCAGATATGTGCTCCTTCAGGTGCTCGACAGTACTCGACTTTTTAAGTCTAGAAACGTAAATCGCCGAAGTCATGTCCGCTACTTGTATTTTAGTAGACATCTGTGCGGTACCAATCATGTTACTGTTTTTTGGTTTGCTTCGCTTCTTACGCTCAACGAGTATGAAGCTGTCGTCGTGTTTATTTACAGCAGTCCGACGGGTCGGTTTCGCTTGCGTCTGCGCGGGCCGCAGGGCGATGTCGCGGTAGGTCGGCGTGTGGACCGGTTCCGCTCGTATCTCCGCACTCGCTATCGGTGACGATTGCGACAGCCGCCCGCTATTTACATTATTTTTGGTGGATTCATTTAATTTCGTCTTACAGTCTTCCCGTTGTTGTAGCCTAGGCCTAGGTTTTGAGTACTGCCTATTGGGCGTATCTGTTTGGATATCAGGCATAGTCGTTAGTATAGTTCTATGTCTAGTTTAAATTGTTTTTATTTTATTTTTATTATTGTATAAAAGAGTTTCGTGTGAATATCACTTTAGTTTTCCACCAACCAAGGGTTGGCTGGAAGAAATTGCTTCTTGGCAATAAGCCCGCCTTTGTGTACTTCTTACTTTTTCTGTCTTCATGTTTTTGTCTTTGTTTTGTGTATACAATAAAGTGTCTATAAATAAATAGTCGTACAAGATCTTAAATTATTTATATCAGTGTATACTTTCGTCTCAAACAATGTCATCTCCGACTTGGAGATCGTGTCATTACGTAAACTATGCAGTTCATTTTTCAATAAAACTAGGTCTTTCAGTAGCCGTGTGACGTCCACATGATCGAACGACACGGGAGGCAGTCGGTTCAGGTCCTGCGCCACGAAGATCGGCTGCAGCTTGGGGGCCGTCGCATGAAATAACTTAATGACATCCTTGATGTTCTTCTTGTTTTTTTCGTCCCCCTTTCTAGTAACGCATCTGTTACCATCAGGAAGACAGTCAAATAAGGTAGTTTTACCTGTCTCGATCTCTGCCTCCGTAAAGTTTGTCGCACATATTTGCACAATACTTAACTCGTCTAGTACGTCAATTTTATTTTGTATAAAAGTCAAAAACTCATTTATGACGATCTTTCTTGCCATTATTATTTAAATACACAGCATTCTCAGCAAACTTGGTTAACTTTAGGTAGGTATACACCTCCGTGCGTAAATACGGCGCAAACGATAACCGGCTATGAGTGCGCGCGGAAGACTGACTTATTTATGGTGAAAAGTTCTGTTTTCTTTCAGCCGTTAAAAAATAAGCCAGATTATGTGTTTTTTTATGTATTTCATCAAGTAAATCAAGAGTAAACAGCAAATTTGTGTATCTGTCCAAATGGGCCTATTATATTTCGACAACTGTACCATATCTAGTATCATCTAATTGAATTAAAATAATAATAAAACTAAATGAAATGGTTATAAAACCCAAACAAAATAAGAGAGTCTTACTTAGATAAAACATTTGCATCTGAATCATTGACTACTTTTAGAATTTTATCTTTCTGATCTTCATTGTATTTAGTCTCAATTTCTTGGCTGTAAAATTCCTTTGATATAGCGAGTATGTTGCAACTTGAGCACTGTGATACCTGTAACTGTAAACATAATTATTAGTTGTTATACAAAACAATTTCAAGTGGTGCTTTTCTGGACGCTTCCGTGCTTCGGAGGGCACGTTAAGCTGCTTCGACAGCAGTCGTTAAGCCTAGTCAGAGGCCTTCGGGCGGCTTGAAAACATCTGACAGTCGGGTTGCCCACTTACCCGACAACTCTCTCAGCACAAGCTTGCTTGTTTTGGGGTCCACCAACCCGCACTTGGCCAGCGTGGTGGACTAGGCCTAAACCCTTCCTTCATTGGAAGGAGACCCGTGCCCCAGCAGTGGGGACGTAATGGGTCGTGATGATACAAAACTGCTATTAGTTACATCTCGTACTTAACCTCAAACATGAATTCTTACCGCTTTTCTTCTAAGATTCCTAAAACCGTGCAACCACATTTTATAAGGAACAAGTTTAAATAAATATTATGATTTCTTGAATACGTTGAGTTCAGGCTGTATTTAAGTTATTCAAGTTTAATTTACAACAGAAACGGATTTTGTAAGTGTTTGTTTACATTTTAAATTTTTAGCTCCTCCACCAGCAGCTGTCACTATGACAATTCATGGCAATCAATGGCATTGACATTTGACATTTTCCCAGAGTAGAAAATGTTTCCGAAACCTGGATAAAAATGAGAAACGGTCATTGAATCCTTAAAATAATGGCCATAGAATATAGCACCAACATATCCCTTTCGAACCTGAATGATACGAATGTGCGCTCGATTTTTTAGAAATTCTACTTTAGCGTTAAACTTATTTCACCGCCTGGAACCGAAACGCATCGTTTGTGCGTATCGTTGTAAATAAAAAAATGTGGTTGATATTTGAAATCAGTTAGCCTGTGACAGGCGAAGAAATTGGCGGCGTTCCTTGAACCTGACAGCGAGCGTGTTTAGGAACAAATGTAATTTTGCTGTTTTACCTCATTTTCTTCACATATTTTATGCTACATTGTAATATTACAGTCTTATCTTTGTTGTTAGCATAGTAAAGTTTGCACAACACAATGATTCCGTGATAATTTTTGACCGACAAAACTGAAACGCACAAATGTGCGGTTCAGGTTCAAAATGTACAAATGCACAAAATTGCATGAGGTAGTTTTTGTCATAATAATAGTACTTTTCGTTCCATGAACCAGTTCCATGGGGTCCCAGACATTTGGAAGGCGTTCATGGGCCAAATTATTAATGTAGGGACCCGTTTGACAAAATTTATCTATATGAAATGTGACACCAACCAACGATATTCCCTGCTTAGACTATAGAAGAAAGCCTAAAGAAACCCCCCAATTGGTGCAGGAAGCAGGACTGTTCTAAGATATCGAGAAAATAAATAAAGGGTTATGGAATGGGTGCTAAATGGACTGGGTAACTGGGACTATGGAAGGACTATGGCTCCTGTCTGACCTATATATTTCGCACATGGATAAAAAGGCAGGGGGTGACTTGCACACACTGCCAATGAACCCCCACCCCCCCAAAACAGTCGCTAGCACATTACAGTGGCGTAGCAGCAAGGGGGCAACATGACATGAGGTACTAAGGATGGAGAGGGATTCCACAGCTCTCAGAATAATCAAGTTATGGGTGAAGATCTCTACAATACCTTACTGGGTAACACATCCTTCTTTGAGCATTTCTGCTCTAGCGAAACACCACTCAAACCAGCCAAGCAAGGGGTGGGAGATCCTGTTCCTCTTCAGTGTTCTGGACAACCAGTAAAGGCAAGCCAGAGACGAGGAACAGGGGTTCTCCGTAGAATCTGGTGGGTGGAGTCCCTAATGCCCAACGGCTGGCCAGAAGCTGCCCTGCTATTTTATGATTATCATTATTATTATTATATTCAATACATGCTGAAACTTAAGATTTAAGCTAATAATGATTTATTTTTAGTATTGTACCCAATGATTTCAAAAGGAAGGATACGCCCGTCAGAACGTTTTGTCAAAAGAAAATGGCACCCGCGCGTTGGCCCTAATTCATACAAATTATGACAGATTTATGAGATTTTAGGGCCAACGCGAGGGTGTCATTTTCTGGAGCGGTTAGGCCTGTCCTTACGCTAGTAATATATAAGTCAATGATTGTACCTTAATATGCACTTCGCTTTCATATTTCACACCTTAAATACCTATGTTATTTATGTTTCGGAAACGAACTAACTATATTATTATCATTAGAATTTAAAAAAATAGTCAAAAAGCTAAGTTTAAAAAAAAAATAATTATAATATTGTTGCAATGATTGATTTAAAAAAGTGTTATTATATATTTTCTGTTTTTTATTTCAGTCAATTAAATAGGTATCCTAAGTAAAATATGGTAAAGCACAATTGTGTTTTAGTGGTATTGAAACCCAGATAGCACGAACGTGCTATGGCTTTTCCGGGAAAACGGAAAATGCATAATTTTTTTTATAATTTTTCCCTAGCCCTTTTAGGCATATGATAGAAAAAAAATCTCAGGTTCGAAAGGGACAACATACACCCAGCACCAATCATAATGAGAAGACTTGTTCGATTGGTGCCGTAGAAGCAACTACACGTATGTACGTACCTATGGCAAGGAAAGGCATCTATATTTCATTTCCATTTCACCAGTACGTCCGATTTCGAATGCACATAATATTATCTCCAGTGTCGAGATATCTCGGAACAAAGTCCATCTCAAGCAAAGCAAGAATGAGATTTATCCTGCACTCGTCATACTGAGTGTTTACTCATGAGGAATAAATCTAATTAAAAAATCTAACAGGAATTTCTCTAGTGGTAGGATATGTGTAGGATATCACCACTAGTCTACCCCTGCAGAGGACACTGCTGTTTAGCAAGCTGTACAATCGCATTCGGAAGATTTAGGTTCCACCGAAAGTATTGGTTTTGCACAATAATAAATGGTTTTGTAAAATAGGGCCACATCAATCATATTATTATAGTTGTTGTCCTGCACAACATTTGCATATACACAGCTAGGGTTCCGCTCATCTGGCATAATCTTTATTGACCAAAACTCATTTCGCATAACTCGTATGGTCTAAACTTTTTTGGCAGAACCATCACTTTGCCAAGACTTATGTGGCATAAGGCTCGTTTCGTCTAAAACTCTTTAGGCACAATCTTTTATAGTAAAACCACCAAACGTACACGATATAGGTTTATTCCCATGACTTTCAGCATTATTCATAGTTTTAGCAATAAATTACATTTTTATAATCCACACCTCGAACCACCATTTTTCATCCCAAAAACCCGATTGCCTCCTTTTTCTGACATCTCGCCTGACATCTATTCCCTTCTGTCAATCAAATGTCAGTCTCCCTCAAGAGCGGTGTTGCCACTATTCCTCGTAACATAATAGAATCAATTAAAATATGAATTAATGTTGTGAAATAATACCCAATTTAGGATACTTTCACAGTGAACCTTACACTCGTCCATCCTGACCTCGTGTATGTCCTCATACACGGATCAAAGTAGATACAAAGGCACCTTACACTCGGCAAGTGAGACTGACTATCGATAGTATTAATTATTATACCTAATATCATTAAGTAGGTAGGTCTACACTAATATAATGAAATTATTAACTTTAACATCAGACAAAATATTTGTATAAAACAATGACTTAACAATCAATCAACAGTTATCAGTACAAATTGTAAACGTTAATGACTACTCCTTGTACATTGTAATAACAATTTCATAAAAATGGCCATAATAAGACGTTATTTTTATATAAGTAAACGAAGAGATAACAATCTGATAATCCATCCATTTCTAGTAGAGAATCGTGTATCCAGTACTTGCTAACCCATCCATTCTAGCAATACTGGATACTTAACAAATCAAAATCTGCTAACCCATCCATTCTAGCAGACTTCAATTATTCCTATCTTGCAGGGAATCCAGTACCAGCTAACCCATCAATTCTAGCTGTAGTGATAGAAAACTCATTAGTCCTGCAAACCCATTCTTGCAATACTGCAAACCCATTCTTGCAGGACTAAGATATTACTAAGTTACATCTTCTTAGAGCTTGAACTTAACCTTTAACTGCCGACCTACCTGTCTCACAGACGGCCTCGTTTTTATTTTGACAATATTTTTTCACCCGAAGCGTTACCAAGGTTCCGCCCCTCAGTACCCTCCTCCCCCCGCGTGTTCTACTTGCTGTAGGCTTCCCGCTTACCGCGCGTGCACAGGTGCTTTATGCGGAGCTCGAGACGTCTCACAGACGTAAGTACGGTGTGCGTTCCCCCAGCAAAAAAGTATCATTTTATTGAAAATTATACATACCCAGAATCAGAGTATCATCTAACAGCAAAGTGCACGAAATTTTGAATTTGTGTATCCATAGATATGGACACTATCGAGGAAAATTGATAAAAAATTGATTTTAGTGTGAAAACGTTCCTCCAGCAAAAAAAGTTGTCGTAACGATATAAATGATACACGTCGAGATAGGTAGGAATTTGTGTACAATGAGTGTACAAAAGCCGAATTTGTGTACCTTACGGATGCTAAGTTATCTCATTTTTTGCTGGGGGAACGTTTTCTAATTTCTGAACGCGTGGACGCACATGGATGAAACTTTGTGTAAATGTTCTTCTTGGCTTTAAATTATATCGAGCAATGTTAGTTTTTAATTTTTTTTAAAGATTTACAAAAGATTTCAAGATTACTGAAAAACTAAAAAAGCTTATTACGGCCAAACCAATTGTCATATCGCTTTGGGATTTTAACTGCACCTAACTAATACACGTAATTGACACCACGCGAAATCACAAAGCTCAAAATTAAAAATTGAGCAAGTAATGCTACAATAAATGAATCGAAATTTTACAAGGTCAAAATAAGACTTTAGCGCAACATATTTAGTAGTGCAAACAGTATCAGCAATTAGAGTGCTTAATCTAGTATCTATATTCCAAGAAGTAGCCATCCAAGATAAGTATTTCTCCTATAATAGTAAAAATAATCTGATAATCGGTAACTCGACTAAATTGAGATGTACATTAAATAGCGGCTCTGTGGTACTTCGACGTGACCATTTAAAAATGGCAGCGCTACGATTCATACAACCGTTATTATACGTACAGAAAAGTACCGTTGGCAGAGATGGCTGGAAAAAATGTAAGTACCTATTATAATTTAAATGTTGTGTAGTTAAATAACACGTAAATAATTATTATCTAAATGAAAATTAACCCTAAACGTAGTGTTCTTTTCTCTTAGATATTAACTATGATTAAAGTGAATTTTCTATATTCTTTACCGAAACACGGGCAATGCCCTATTTGACCATAGATACACAGAGTAGTTACCTGTAGTTACGTAGTTTATTTTTTCTATGAACATAGAGTAAGTAATTAATATTTAAGCATCGAAGTAGAAAAACAGGCGGAAGGAAGCTCGCTAACCAAAAACTTGGATATTTTGTATGAATTTAGTCGGCTGTCAAGTTTATCATTAGCCGCGTACCCACCTAGCGCACACGCTCGCGCGGCAGCCTCGCCTCGCCCGCGAAGCTACTTCAAGTTTTGTCTCTTGCCGTGTTTGTCTTATGATGGCTCAGCGTGCCTCGCGGGGCGGCCTCGTGTAAATTGTGCAAAACTACTGAGGCTGCCGCGCGAGCCTGTGCGCTAGGTGGGTACGCGGCTAATGATAAACTTGACAGCCGACTAAATTCATACAAAATATCCAAGTGAAACAAAACGAGGCTGCTTACACACATATTAAACCTTTTGTAGTAATATTTTAAAGTTAATTAACTCTAACTTTAAAAATATTACTGCATCAAAAACTTTAACTTCTATCCACATAACACTATATCTCTCATAAAAATGGCTGGTTCGCGGCCATCTACTACTGATTATTTTATAATTAAGCTGTTAGAAAATATCTCGTTTATTAAAATTTACCTTATTTTCCAGCCATTTCTGCCAACTGTACTTAGAAAATTGGTTGGTAACGATGCCATTTTAAAATGGTGACGTCGAAGTACCAAAGAGCCGCTTTTTAATGTACATCTCAATTTAGTCGAGTTACCGATTATCAGATTATTTTTACTATTATAGGAGAAATACTTATCTTGGATGGCTACTTCTTGGAATATAGATACTAGATTAAGCACTCTAATTGCCGATACTGTTTGCACTACTAAATATGTTGCGCTAAAGTCTTATTTTGACCTTGTAAAATTTCGATTCATTTATTGTAGCATTACTTGCTCAATTTTAAATTTTAAGCTTTGTGATTTCGCGTGGTGTCAATTACGTGTATTAGTTAGGTGCAGTTAAAATCCCAAAGCGATATGACAATTGGTTTGGCCGTAATAAGCTTTTTTAGTTTTTCAGTAATCTTGAAATCTTTTGTAAATCTATAAAAAAAATTAAAAACTAACATTGCTCGATATAATTTAAAGCCAAGAAGAACATTTACACAAAGTTTCACCCATGTGCGTCCACGCGTTCAGAAATTAGAAAACGTTCCCCCAGCAAAAAATGAGATAACTTAGCATCCGTAAGGTACACAAATTCGGCTTTTGTACACTCATTGTACACAAATTCCTACCTATCTCGACGTGTATCATTTATATCGTTACGACAACTTTTTTTGCTGGAGGAACGTTTTCACACTAAAATCAAATTTTCCTCGATAGTGTCCATATCTATGGATACACAAATTCAAAATTTCGTGCACTTTGCTGTTAGATGATACTCTGATTCTGGGTATGTATAATTTTCAATAAAATGATACTTTTTTGCTGGGGGAACGCACACGTAAGTACGGTGTTTATGTTCCAAACTTGATACGTCTCTTGGTCGTCACCACGTTGTAAATGTATGTACTACCTTAGTGTCTTGAGGTCGTCACATCGCAATTAACATATGTTTTTTTCCTACGGAATGTCTGAAAGTGGTAGTTCAGGGTCAAAAAAGAGGACACTACCTAGTGATTATAAAAATCAAGCAATTGATAATCATAGGAAACTGAGAGAAAGGAGACAAGACGTGCGAGGCGATGAAATATCAGACCACCGCGAGAACTACGTTGTTCCATTGAACCAGTTATTGGTCCTACAGATATGCCCTCACCGCCTCCTGCCCGAGCATAAGCTCAAGAATAGCTGGGTATTCGAAAGACCTGTGCAATTTGTCCAAGTCTACTAAAAAGACGCACAAAAAAATCATGTTGTCTCTGGAAGAAACCCATGTGCCTTACATTTTACCTACAAATATGCAATAGCTGCAAGCCATAAATATGCTAACTTGATTGAGTGTCAGTTTTTTATTTCGTAAAGTTTTTGTGCTGATTATTTTTTATTTTACTTTATTAGTTATAAAAGAGTAAAATTATAAAAAAAATCTACTGATATGTGTATAAATAAAAAATATATATACGTCTAATAAAAGTTCCTAAAAATGTTCAAATAAAACTTGGGGTCTCATCAATACAGGCTGATTTCTTGTTAAATTAACTAATTGTTTTATTGACTTTCCATATATTATAAGCCATTTAACTATAGTATTTTTATGGGTGGTTATAAATGAAATAAAATGAATACTTTATTTTTAAATGATTTTTCAAATATCTACGTCTCTCAGACGTAACCTCGTTGTTAGTGGCGCGTTTAGACCACGTCGGCAGTTAAAGGTTAATCCATCATAATTCAACATCGATTCATTAAATGACCTTGGTCCTTAAAATTCATCCATTAAGTATTTTTACAATAACAATCGTCCGGATCCTTGGTCCATATTTTAATACCATGATTAACTTTAAATAACATTAACTTTACTTTGATAACTGTTGTTCTTCAAATTATCCATTTAAAATCCATCAATCCATAATATCCATATAAATATCTATCAATATTATTAAATAATTAAGTATATAATGTTAATATTAATTCCATAAAATTCATCCATTAAGTATTTTTACAATAACAACCTTCTGGATCTTTGTTTTGTTCCATGATTAACTTTTACATAACATACTTTGATACAGACCAACTATAAAGTCCTGACAATATTATAAAGAGTGCGATTTTGCTAAGACTTTTTATCATTGTCAATTATTTGCTTACAGATAGGTACATTCATTTTAAAAATAACATGCCGATTGATAATAGCTTTTAAACGGATATGTTCTTAAATAAAAATAATAAATCGATTCAAATACAGTCTTTAACAATTAGTTAGGTTCCACTTCCGTTTCCATGACTTTATAGTTTTGCTGTAATTGTTATTCTTCAAATCATCCATAAAAATTGCATCAATCCATATCTATTATATCCATCAAAACATATATTACTTACTCCTTACAGATTAAACTACAATGTCACGCATTAATATGAAACTCGGAAAGTTATTCACTCCACAACTGGTATTAAGTACTTATAAGTATCCTTAAATAATGTTTAAACAATGAAATATATCAGAGGAGCAATCGTAAGTAAAAACCTAGGTAATTACCAATTAACCTGAGATGTCAGAAAAAGAACTTACATATTTTTTTTTGTGGATTTTGATGTCTATCCAAAGTCAAAGTCAATTTTTTTTTGATCGTGTACATTTTTTTTTTTAAATTACTCTCCATTCGGATAGGGGGGGGCTCTTTCTGTCTAAGGAGAAGAACGGAGGCAAGAAACTCCTGAGCCATCTTTTCAAAAAAAGACTTAAAACTAGTTGGTACTTATACAATACTTATAAGCTTAATAATAATTATTATAATATGAGCAGAGCCAAGTACTTATGACAGCCATGCATTAACGTCCTCTAAGTAATCATCAATTTTATAATAAGCTTTTTTCAAATTAATTATTACCTATTATCATGAACATAAAATATATCAGATGCAATCTGCTATTAACTGAAAAGATACCATTAAATCCCAAAACTATTATAATTACATATAAGTAGGTAATTGCAAATTGCCGAAGATGGAACTAGGTAAGTACCTATACAATACAATGTAATCCCTGAAATCCCTTGCTGAATGAAGTTATCATTTCACGAGCATTTGAGAGCGCAGAGAGAATTAAGCTTAGGTACTTATCCAAATCTATTAAGGGAAAGTAACAAGTTGCCCTATATTTTTATTCAAACAAAAGTTGCTCCAGATTTATCCAAAACTTTTGATTTAACATAACTGTTAACCAATGTAAATCCCATTTAAAATAAATATTAAATAACTAGGTACCCTAGTACTTCAGATACCTTGTTTTGACTTTTCGATACCGCTCCAACTTTATCCATAACTTTTAATTTTAACATAAGTACTTAACTGCTAATCAATGTAAATCCCATTTAAGTTGAATATTTATAATCAAAAAATTTTAATACTACAGGGATTCAAGCTTCCATATCTAGATAACCCATCCCCTCGAGCTGCCATCCATGTATGACGATATTCAGCATATTAGTCCATCAATCCATTCATCCTTGTATGATCATGACAAAATAATCTAGTCTCATTTGTCCTTAAAGGTCAACTTTGTTCAAACAAATAGATAAAAAAAACGACAATTTAAGACAAATTCGACTGATTGTACTATTCCATAGAATGATCATGTTCTAGAGAATATTTAGTAGGTATACAATAATAATAATCACAGCAGAAACCAACGGGCAAAACCTATCTGACATATTATTATATATCCAAGTCATAAAATTTAATAAGTAGGTAGGTAATTAATCATGTTTTTAGTTCGAAGCCGGTCTAACTTCCCCGGATAAAGAGTACTTTAATAAGTTGAAAACTCCACTCTCCTACGCAACAGTTCGAATATACATTAACTACAACATTTAGTAAATAGATACATCCATCTTTTCCTCAACTCCATCTCCGTGTAAAATTCCAGACGCTCACACTCACAAATGTTCACATACCTCATGATATTCATATCCACATTAAGCGCATCCAGTAATATCCGCAGGTCACCATATTGAACTGTGGAAACTTCGAAAAACACACGAGTCCTGTTGTAGCAACCGCCATTCGCCAATGGCCACATGGCAATATAAGTTCGAAATTCCCTAGGCAACAGAAACTAATCCATCTCTCAATATCCGGTCGTCACTTCAATGTAAGCCACCTTTAACCATCTATAACAGCAATACTAGATAGGTACCGTCTAAGTCACTATGCCAAGTCTACAACAATTGAATATTACGTAACTTCCTATAAGTAGAACTTTGCAAACCCTCATAGACTGCCACAAGTTGTAGTGGCCCCCAACTAACTATCTTTGGAAAATCATAACATTGGTCCATAAGATTTTACCTACTAGATAAACTATAGGTATGGGTGAAATAGATCCGATAATTAATTATGCAATTCTATTAGCGCACAGTCATGATCCATACTTTACCCATTAGAAAAAAGTAGAGTCATCATCATCATTTCATCTACTATACCTACCATACTAAATTATATACCTAATACCTATAAGTACCTTAATTTGGCTGGAATCCTTAATATATTATTAATAAAATAAAATTATTAGATCCAACTATAACACTTGAAATGCAACATATAAGTATTTATGACACACAGTCCCAGAATCGCAAGGCAATGACAAAAGGCATACAGTATTCCGTATTGTAGCTTCATTTGAAATCATTGCGAACAGACTCAATAATGGCTTAGGAATTTTAAACTCAAGTAAATGTATGTAGGTACCTACTGAATACTTGTTAGGAGATAGCGTCATTCAAGTCTGTCGACAACAGCTGACTGATAGGTACCTACTACACAGATGCTGGATACAAGATTCGCTTCCACCTACCCCATCTTCATGGAATCAACAGGCCCACTCAACAATAACCTCTTTGTGAGTGGGTAGACATACTAAAGGTCTACAGAAGGTACATGAACCCTTCAACGTGGTCGAGAACGGATGGAAAACCAAAGAGTCTCGCCCTGCCGGACATCAGTCCCTGCCAGGTCACTTTATTTCCTTCTTTACCACCTTATTCCCCACCAATACTGCAAGCAACAACAATGTTCCTTTCAAGTAAATGTCATTATCTGAAGTAGGTAGGTATATCAAATATTTTAGATAATGAATCAAAATCAAATGATGCCCTTGTAAAACTGAGTACATTTATGAAACAAAGAATCATTCAATCACAAAATGAATTATAGCACCCATGACACCATATCACATGACATATTTTAAGAGGAGGACTCTAAGAATATAATTATCGTTTCGGTTTAATATAGGTACACCACAAAAGAGAACAAAGCACTTAGGTACTTTTATACCTATTGTGACTTTACTCCAATTCCATATCAAAATTAGTTACGCAATTATTATGCGCAATATTTCCTTTTTACATTGGAATAATATACAAAGCCCGACCAACAAATTAATTACTCCTCCAGTGCAACCCTTCTGTGACTCACAGCCAATGCAATCAAAACCATCAAGACTTCCTCAAATGAACATTCTATCATCAAACTTGAAGCAACTGTAAAACCTCCAAAATCACTATATCAAAAAGCAATTAAGTATAAGTAAATAAAACATTCCAAGATAACTGTGCAACCACCATTCAAAATTAATAACAATACCAATGCAATGGAATTCATCCAGGTTTCAAATTAATTTTCCCTTTCCTTATAACCATAACATAGGTACCTCATACCTTTATTAACCTACATTACGAGTAACTTTATGCACCTGATCAAAACTAACTAAATAATATGTAAATAACACCCAGTTCGGTGCTCCTTATAATAATCATGGTGATCATGCAACTGTAGATGTAGCTCCAGTCCTGTTGATGACAGCGTCGCCACTGCCGCCCGTCGGCCATTGAGCATGCAAACCGAAGTTCAGACTCCCGCCTCAGTCTGGTATGGTATGGTCTGGTGTCTTCGGTCTGGGTACTGACACCACTGATAGCCATCTCCTCCACTGTTCCTCCAGCCTTGGTCCGGTTGATATTGATGTTGACAGCCCTGACAGCCGCTGTCACCACGGCTCCAACTCCAGGCCTGCACCCGGAGATGTAGACGCTGGCAACCCCAGCCGCACCACCGCAGCCGCAGGCACAGCCCCAGCCGCACCCCAGGCACAGCCGCACCACAGGCACAGCTGCACTGCAGGCACAGCCGTACTGCAGGCACAGCCGCACCGCAGGCACGGCCGCACCGCATACACAGCCGCACCGCAGCCTCATCTTTGTCCATCTTCAACAGCATCTGCTGCATCCCATATATCTTGGGTGGTCCAGTTTTCTCGTCTCGTCTCCAACTCAAACAAAAAGGAATAAATTTATATTAGTAGGTATACTTATTATAATTTTATACACAGATATTATTATGTATAACCTTCAGGGTACATTAATTATAATATACATGATGACAGATAAGGTGCATATTAAATAGATAATCCTAATTTAGCAGTCTTCAATACTTAATATATTTGGTATCTTTGGCAACTAAAATAAAATGATTATATATGACCCATAGTAATTTTCGGTAGTTAGTTTAATGAGCCCAACAGTATAATCATACCCTTGTTACACCTAATGTTAACATAGAACATTTTCATAATTAATCATCATTTATGAGAATTTAATTTAAGACTTATAGTCAATAACAATGACTCACGTTTATCATATTAGGCTATCTAGGTATCTAGTATTTATAAATAATATCTACCACACGATAGGCAGTAAGCGTAACATCGGGAAATCTTTGCAGAAACTAATAATTCGTAAAACCCAATAGTACTTTACTCAGAATAATAATGCTAATATTTTCAAGTAATCAAGGCATCGTTTTTGAACGCTCCCTGTAATGTCAACACTGTCAGATGATCAAAATGTCAGTGTCAATGTCAGATGTCAATTGAAACTGGATAGTTCCCTATATTTTTAATAGATGTCGCTAGCGTATCGGATTATCGATTTCCAATAAAAATCTGATGAAAATGATAAATATGAGTAATATGACTATTCCGAACATTTCCTTATTATTACATGACATAATAACATAACATTACTACTATTCGTGTGTGATCTACTGGTGAAGACACAACATTTTGATATTACGTTCATCTCGGCCCGATAAATTCCAACAACAAGAATCACAACAAAATTTATGGGAGAAGGTTACTCACCGCTTCTGATCTATAGTAAAACCACCAAACGTACACGATATAGGTTTATTCCCATGACTTTCAGCATTATTCATAGTTTTAGCAATAAATTACATTTTTATAATCCACACCTCGAACCACCATTTTTCATCCCAAAAACCCGATTGCCTCCTTTTTCTGACATCTCGCCTGACATCTATTCCCTTCTGTCAATCAAATGTCAGTCTCCCTCAAGAGCGGTGTTGCCACTATTCCTCGTAACATAATAGAATCAATTAAAATATGAATTAATGTTGTGAAATAATACCCAATTTAGGATACTTTCACAGTGAACCTTACACTTTAAACACCTAAGTTTCGTTTGCTCAAATTTATGTTCGTCTATACCTATGTATAATCTTGTTTCTCCTAATGTTATCTTAATAAATAATATATTAAGTATGTAGTAAATGTACAAATTGTGGTATTTTTCTCCTACATCCCGAAAATCACGATATTGTATGATCAAAAAATCGAAACTTAACGACCAATATAATTATTACAAACCCCATGAGATCGAAACCTAAAAATAGGTGCGACGACGAGCAAAGCGAGGAGGAGCGTGTTAGGTGCACATGTTCATCAAAACCAAAGCGGAGCGCAGCGAAGCGGAGCGGAGCGTTTTCCAAACAGCGGAAACAATACAAGGCACCAGTTTGCGCTATGTAGGGAGACGCTCCGTCAAAGTTAAAGCCAAACGAATATTATTACTTTGTATAAACCTATGCCATAGCATTATTAGGCTATTCAAGATTTGGCCATACCATTATTAGGCTAAACAATGTTATGCGAAATAACTTTTTACTAAACGAGATTTATGCCATACGATTTTCGGCGTAACGAGACTTTGACCAAACGTTACTATGCAATACGAGATTAGGCAAAAAAATCTTATGCCAAAAAAGGTAGAACCACACAGCTATAATAATTATTAATCAGGCCGTTGCAGTAATTTTGACCAATGATCTGAACTGGTTGCTTTGGAAGGCCTCTACACTAGTGGTGGGAAAAACGGCTACATTTTGATAACACGCTACAGACGCTATGTTACACATTTATAGCAGGTTATTTAATCCGCTAGGTTATAACGATATTAAAGAGCAAAAAAAAAATTTGATGAAAAAAAAAATTGATGAAAAAACCAATGAAATTTCCTTCATACTTTACTGGCTTAGGACTGTCTATAATGGCACATCACTGTTTCCATAATGGCACATCACTGTTTCTCTTCATTTTTATAAATGGACGTAGTTACGCAGAAAGGACTCAACCCACACAAACCTAGTTCTGAGATATAGACGTTTTAAGTTCTAATCGGTATTCTTCAGCAATGAAAAGCATCTTATATGTGGAAATTATCTTAAATTATGCATATTTATTGTTATTTTACTATTGCAAATCATGGTGTAGCTATAACGAATATTTATTGAGTTATTAATGAAAATATGCACTTGGATCCTTTCTCCTAAATTGCTTTTTCTATGCAAGCAGGGAAATTCAACGTTTCGCAGAAAGGATCCAACCAAATATTTATTTTTATAAAATATTTTTTTAAATAACAATATGGTTTTTAAAGTAAAATATTTATATTGTAGACACAAGACATTACTTTTTTACACAAAATAAAAATTATATTTCAAAAGTAAACCTATTATTAAATAATTTATATTGAAATGTAATCGGAAACAACATTTCACATCTATATAAAAATCTAACCGGAACTGTATTCCCAAGCGCAAAACTCTGGATCAACTTAACCGATTTTGATATTTTTTTTACAAAATAGAGGCCTACCTTTTTCGTGAGTATCTACGACCCGTTTGTATCCCATAATTTTCAGGATAAAGCATTTTGACGGAAAGCAAACCTCATAGAAAAAAGTTGGGCATGAATAAAATTCTAACCGGAAATGTGTTCCCAAGCGCAAAACTCTGGATCAACTTAACCGATTTTGATATTTTTTTTACAAAATAGAAGCCTACGTTTTTAGTGAGTATCTACGACCCGTTTGTATCCCATAATTTTCAGGACAAGGCATTTTGACGGAAAGCAAACCTCATAGAAAAAAGTTGGGCATGAATAAAATTCTAACCGGAAATGTGTTCCCAAGAGCAAAACTCTGGATCAACTTAACCGATTTGATATATTTTTTTACGAAATAGAAGCCCACTTTTTTAGTAAGTGTCCCATCCCATATTATCCCATAATTTTCAGGATAAAGCAATATGAACATAAGCAAACCTCAAAGGATAAAGTTGGACATAAATAAAATTCTCTTTTACTCTAACTTCACTTCATCATCCTCGGTATATTGCAACTATCCTCCTTTTTATGCCTCCGTAGGATATCCGTCGTTCCCTGTGCTTACCATACGATCGCTGAAAAGTGGGATTTCAGCGATCGTATGGTCCGTATCACTTCGACTTTACTTTGCGGTTGGATATTAAAATTTATGTCAAGATGCAGAATAATTATAAATCTCATAATCATTAACCATCATCACGACCTGTCACATCTCCACTGCCGGGGCATGGGTCTCCTTCCAATGAAGGAAGGGATTAGGCCTAGTCCACTACTCTGTCCCAGTGTGGGTTAGTGGACCCCAACACAAGCAAGCTTGTTCTGACAGAGTTGACGGGTAATTGGGCAACCCGACTGTCAGATGTTTTCAAGCCGCCCGAAGGTCTCTGAGTAGGCTTAACGACTGCTATCGATTTTATTATAATCATAATGATTACGATTATGCTTCTTGACATATATCAAGATCTGGATATACAAGATGCTCCTGGTTTATTGAATCTGCATCCAACTCCTCAGATGCAGACTGGTTTAGATCTTTAAAAACTTCGGCAATGTGGTCATACCATCTTACAAGTCGGTCTTCCATGGTAACAAGGAGATATCCTGGGGTTTGTTGCAAAGTTTATTTGATTCTTTCTATAGATCCTTCATGGCAGCCGCTGTTTGTTTTCTCCAAGATATAGAATCAGACTAACAGCGTTGGTCCTTTTTTAAATTACGTTTGATATTTTGTTCACAAAGAAAATACTCGTACGCAACTCGTGCTTCTTTAGAATGGTAGTCTAGTTCGATGTTAAGTCTTCCTTGGAGAGTTGATCATATGCCATGTTCCTTTAGACATCCATTCTCTCTTTAAGTGTTTTAAAACATGTCTTTAATGCCAGTGCAGTTATCTTTTATTGAGGCGCGTCGCCCACACTTAGTAGGTTGATGGTATTTGTTGTGGATATGGATACTAAGTTATCTTCTGACTTCTGGGTCCTGCAGCTTATTTACAGCGACATCTTTGGCAGATCTTGCGGCCTGCTTCTGAGCTCCCGCTATCGTCAAGCAGATTTTACCAACCACTAAGTGGTGATCACTCTTGACTTTAGCAACCCTTCTTAAGTATTTCTAACATCTAGAAGTGAATGTCTTCATTTTCGAATAATCAAAATGTGGTCGATTTGGTTCCCGGTCCGACAGTCGTGTGAGAACTGAGAACCAAGTCACCTTGTGACATTCCTTGGAGTTACCACCACCGAAAATTAGCCATTAACAATCCTTAGGCATCGTCGCTCGCTAATCAAATCGGGCGTAACTTGTATGAATCTGATAGATGTTTGAGAGTCGAGCGACGCTGCCTGCTTATGGATTGTTAATTGCTAATGTGACTTGCCCACACGGTGCCGATACATGACCGATGATACGATGACCAACGAAACTGTGCATCGAATCAGAGTTCCACAAAGAGCTATAGAGCGAGCCATTTTAAGTATTTCGCTTAGACGTATTCCCAACGTGGTGATCCGTCAAAAGAGGAAAGTGTTCAACGTCGGTATGCGGGTCGCCGAACTGAAATGGGAGTGGCAGGATACTTGGCTCGTGGGAGGACGGAAGGTGGAAAAATGCGGTGACAGAATAGTGGCCAAGAGACGGAACAAAAACAGTTTGAATCCTTTCTGCCAAATAAAATTTGAACTGTTTTATTAAAAACTTATATTATATGAAACAACTCAGACAGTTTGAGTCCTTTCTGCTAAATACAAATTGACTTCTTTCAATCAATAAGTATTTCGCTAAAACGACTCAGACGGGTTGAGTCCTTTCTGCTAAATACAAATTGTCTTTATTTAATGAATACGTATTTCTCTAAAACGACTCAGAGCGCTTGAGTCTTTTATGTAAAACTAAATTTTTCATGGTTTCATAGGAAATGCGTTTCTGTAAAAGGACTCAAACAGTTTGAGTCCTTTATGTGAAACTAAAAAATGTGTGTTTCATACAATGTGGGTTGGTCCCCCACATCAAAAAAGTATGTTGTAGTTGGTTTTTTACTGTGTTTGTTTTCTTGACAGGTAGACCCTACATTAAATAGCATGTTCTAGTATATAACTCAATTTTGACAAAGTTGTGGATTGAGGCCTTTCTGCGTAACTACGTCCAAATTATTGTCAAACGTTCTTTAATTGCAATAACTATTTACACAAAACACTTTAAAACCACAAAGTAATATCCTTTCAATGTTTCATCCACTTACGAAAACACACGTAAAGTAAAGATAGGTAAATTGTCCAGTCAAAGTTCAATCACACACATTCACAAAACATTTAAAATACGAAATTGTCCTCAGAACCAAATTGTCCGTTAGAAAGTACTAAGTACCTATTTACACTTACACAAACACTATTTATTTTCAATTTTACACTAAACCTAAATAAACACTATACCTATTTTAATACGTTACTATTTAAACTATTTATTATTATGTATATTTACAAATATTTATTTACAGCACGCAAATGCAACAAAACAAACAACGCGATCGTAATTCGTAACGTTGCGCGAGGCACAATTAGCATAGCGGCCACCCGTGGCCGTTGCCAAATCGCGACTGCGGAGCTAATTTCAGCAGATAGCGGAGCGCTATTGCGTAGTGAAGCTTGCAGCTTCGCAGCGTCTCGCTCTCTCACACGCGAGTCGCGCGACGTTGCACCGTTGAGAGAGCGAGACGCTACAAAGCAAGTGAATATCGCCTGCGCGGTTATCGCGCGCCACGTCTCGCGGCTGCGAGAAATAGCGGAGCCGCTCCGCTATTTCTAGCAGTAGCGTCGTGGCAACGGCCGCGGGCAGACGCTGTCCAATTTTGCGAGCTAAGATCGCGAGGGCGCGTCGCGTTATAATTATAGCAGCATTTGCGCGTTCATAAAGCGAATGCTATTCGTTGCGAGCAAATCACTTGCTATGTTTTTTAGCTATATGTTATATTAACCTCCACTACTCTACACACCAAAGCCGCTGACCCAGCGGCATAGCCCGGCGGGTTAACATAGTACAAAATGAGGCCGGCGGGTTGAGCCGGCGGCCTGAGCCGCCGGGTCAGCGGCTTTGGTGTGTAGAGGCCTGGAGAGGAAGAAAAAGACTGCGTATAATATTTGACTATTGTTTTTTATTTTGAACCTTTTTTAAAATTTTGTTGTTATTATAAATACAAGAAAAAGGATGCTTCCTAACTTAAACTACATGGTATATGTACTTGTAATTAAATTAATATTCCCAACTGGACATACCAAGATAAACTAATTACTAAATTTAACAAAATCTTTATAAAATAACAAATATTATTATCATTAATTTATACCTAAAACATTATATCATAATCATCTATTCTCTTCCAAGTTCGCAAACATGCTACTTAAAGATCTAATGCTATTCGACAATTCTAAAATTGCGTCTGTGCGTCGCCGCATCTCATACAAATAAGCCTGATTAAAGTCCTTCTTCATTCGTATTTTTTGTTTAATTTGCAGATGCATTGGTTGTTGCGCCGCAGTGAAATAATTCTGAAATCTTCTTTGCGCAACTGTTCTTCTGGGCCTTGGGATCCCTGAACCTGTAAAAAAATTATCACTATTAGGTATGTATATTATCTTACTTATTTTCTTTAATAATCAGATCTTCTTAATTTAAATGATGTTCCATGAAGTCACATTCTATTCTTAAGTTACAATGACTGCATATGTCACACTACTCATAGAATAAAGCGGACTCGGGTGTAATGCACACTACTACATACTAGTGATGTAACGAATATTCGCATTCGCATTCGCATTCGCGAATATTCGCATGTTTTTGGATATTCGCATTCGCATTCGCATTCGCAAAATTTTGTGCGAATGTTTTGCGAATATCAGTACTTATTAGAAAAAACACTAAGTAAGTATTTGAAAATAATGGTAGGTTAACAATATCGAAATCCATTCATCTATAACCATTTTACTTAGGTATTACAAGTTACCCTCTTCATGACCGGTTTTACTTAATCACTTGGTATTATTTATTTACTTTGGGAAACGAAACTTAAGATATAGTGAAGGTGGGTTATTACGAAAGGTTTTTGGTCGAGTCCGCTACATGTTCGAATTTTGGACAGACACACACAGATACTTTCGCATTTATAATATAAGTTAGGATATTTTAGTCAAGATCCAAAAAAAATACACAATTATTATGTTTTACGACAGCGGCTTTACATTTTCATGCTGTGTCTTTACAAAATGTATGAAAAAGTGTGTTTAGTCGCGGTTGGTGGCCCGTTGGCGTTGAGCCTAGCGGTAGCTAGGTAAGTAAATAAGAAGTTGACTAGGTATATTTTAAAAAATAACAGAAAAACGGAATCCCAGATCACTCTTGGAACTCTTCTAAAGGTGACCATACAGGAGGATATTTTTCAATTATCGTAGGCAGGTCAATGTACCCCATCACACTAATTAACTATTATTATGTAACCAACTCTGATTATTCAATAATGAGTCCTTCGTCAAGTCGCGCGCCTTAGAGTCGCGCGCCGCGCGAGTTGGCATCTACTGTTTTTTTATATCATCAACTCGCGTGCCCATGTAAAGTACATGTAAAGTACGGTCAGATGCAAACGAATTGAAACTAAAAAATATAGTTAAATATTGTCCCCTGGCTTATTAGCATAAGAAGGTACCGACTAGACAGTCGCCATTAAAGTAGATCTTTTGATTTCGGGACAATAAATTTTGTCACATTATCAGAACTGAAGGGCTAGTACGGGTCGCATTTAAGACGTGACAAGAGTTTTGCATCGCGCTCACTCACATCGCGCAGCCTCAAGACCGAGCGTGACGGAGAACTCTTGTCACGTCTTAACAGCGCCCTGTGCTACAGGGCCAGGTTGGGTTGTTATTCATGTAAGATCGCTTTGTATACTTGAATATACAACCTAAAACTATGTTTCATAGGATTCTGTAAATACCCTCGGAATTCGTAAATATTTAAGTTTCTAAAGTTGATATTTTTTTCATTGCTTGAGGGTAATTCCCAACATATGCGGGTAATTCCGATTACTGTCCAGAAGAACTTTTACACATTTATGTGATATTTATAATTCAAAATTACCCGATCCACAGCATTTCATATTAAAATGTTCCAACATTTGGAACTACCCTAGTTATAAAATACAAAAAAAATATGAGCTAGAGTTTTTAAACTCACAACATAGTGAACAAAAATGACAATCTTTTGGATGAAAAAACAATCCTTTAAGTAACTTAACTGATTTCTTAATTACCGATGTGCGGGTAATTCCGAAAATTCGAAAATGCCGAAATATGCACTTTTTTACTAATTTTACGTTTTAACACGCGCGTTCGGTCCTTGCGCCCTGAGTCAACCCAAGCGAGGTTTTTAAATTGCCATCATGGTGAATGGTTCCACAGTTCAAAGTATGGCTGCGCTTGGAAGAAATCTCATATAATCGAAATCACCCGAAATTCGGCATTAGCCGTCTTCAAATAGTTTCTTAGGACCTAAATATAAATAATTTGTAGTTGGTCTGACATAAATAAACTCTTTAATCAAACAAAAAGCGAATTTTGATAGTATAGTGTCAGAGCAAGATATCCATATATTTAAATTTTTCGTGTAAGTCGCCCTCAGAAACCGCACACAGTCGCAATGTGTCGTAACAGTTACGGAGCTTAATAAAGTGTTAAGTTTATTAAGCTACTTTAAAAAAAAAACTGCGACTAGTATTGGCTAGTCTGATTCGGAATGCGCCTAGAACGGAACGTACCTCGTTCAGTACGATACTGCCACAAAACCATACAAATGGCGCCAAATTTGAACACAAACAGAATATTCGCATTCGCATTCGCATTCGCGAATATCGATATCAGATATTCGCATTCGCATTCGCATTCGCGAATGTCAAAAAACACATATTCGTTACATCACTACTACATACCATTAAAATATTCTTAATTCCTTAGTAATAGAATACAACACTTTTCTTTGTTAAAAATATCGGTTAAATTTGTTAAATGATTTTAAAAAAAACACTTACTTTGATCATTTTCTGAAGGTATTCGCTGAGGATTGGGTTGTTCTATTTTGGGTTCTATTGCAGGTTCATCGGTGTCCGATGGGTCAGTGGCAGTTGGCTTGGTCTCAGTCAAGTATAATGGGTCATCTTCTACAATTTCTATATCCACATTTGGCACCAATTCCATGTCATCTTCTAAAGCCATAACTGCTGGTCCAGACTTTAAGGCTGTAAATAGATAATTTAAATATTATTTATGTTTCAAAATACCTTTAGTATACATTGTATTTGAGTAAGCTTACCTAAGAGTCTTGCAATTGTGTCATGTCCAGACAAATCAGACTGTGCCGTTTTGTCCGCACTCTCTGACTGTATATCAGGGCCCCCTCTACTAGTTCTAAGCATCGATCTTCTTTGCCCCGCATACTTTTTTTTTACATATGATTTCATATCTCCCCAAGTCTGAAAAACAAAATTTATAGGATATTTAAGAGAGAGATTTGCTATGGTGCAATGATTTTATAGAAATGTTTCTACCAGAGCTATCCTTTGTGAACCAATGAATTATAATATGTGAATTTCAAATGTATCCACATCAACGTAGCAACGTACCATAGAACTTGCGCTTGGCTGGTAGCAAAATAACCTAAATGTGGTACTTAAACTCAGTTGCATTGTACTTACTGTGCGCCATTCTTTCCCCGTTTTATTAGCCCCATTATGGGAGTTTAACTTTTGCGCTATCCTATCCCATCTTTCTGATGACATCTTTTTCGTAAAAGTTGCTGTAAATTTTCCGCTTCGCAATTCTTCATCTGCTTCCAGTAATTGCGCCAGCCGTAATTTTTGCGCAGCCGTCGGGTACTGCCGCTTCTCTTTCTCCGGGCGCTGGCTCATCTTCACACACTATACCTATATTATTAAGTAATAAAATAGTAAATCAATCTCGATCGAACTCAACAAAACAATCATGAAAGACTTGAAAGAGTTTGATTGACAATGACATTATTTTGTTTGACAGTATGACTGTCATGTCATTGTCAATTGCGTTTCGGTTGACGCATTTAATTTATGGTTAAGAATTGTCATAAAAAATAATTTCTGTTACAAATATTTCAAAAGATACTTTTTTACGGTGTACCTGCTTCTCCTATAAAAAACGGTTTTATACGTTTTTTTTTAAACTGGTCATATCGATTTAAGAATAAAAGTAGGTACCTATCTACTAAAAACAAAATCAATAGAAACGGAACGTGTAAAGCGAAGCGGTCTTTAGATTTTGAAGGTGAGATACCAAACGGAGATTTATCTACGACGACGGTACTTGAGGTCCGCAGGCCTAATTTTCCCTCTTGTGATAGAACACCTTTCCTTCATTAAGTACCTTACCTACCTACTTTTTATTATTTTGCATCATTTCATTAATTTTATTTTCCGTAGAAAATACTTAATATGTACCTACTTACCTAGATATATTATGTGTATGAAAGAAAAATGGATTTCATTGAGTGTCGGATTCAGCGATACGGTCATCATACAGTATTAACAGTAGAACTATAAAGTCCTGACAATAAAGAGTGCGATTTTGCTAAGACTTTTTATCATTGTCAGTTATTTACTTACTTACTTACTTACTTTTACATAAGTAGTTAAGTACCTAAGTACATTTTAAAAATAAAATACCGATTTATGATGCCTTTTTAACTCATCGCTGCTCATCGCATGATCGCTTAAATGCGGTCTTGAAGTACAATCCACTTCCGTTTTCAGTACTTTATAGTTGAACTCTAAGTACCTACCACCTTGTGACCACCTCTCAGTAGTCTAATTTGCTGTTTTATCCAATGACGAAGGAAAAAAGAGGACATGGCATATACGACACGAAAAAAACGCGCTTTCCTAAATTTGGTTCCAACCAAAATGGCGGCTTGCCGTAGTGCTGCGCAACATTAACAACTATATTATCATATCGATAGATCGGTATTCTAAATTTTAGAAAATATTTTTTCGGCTTCACTATAATTTTATTATAACAAAAGAATAGAAGATTAAAAAAGTAGGTACTGAATAATTTTGTTTTATTTTACTTTTCACCATATTCAAAGGTCAGAATATAATTATTTACAATTTAATTGTATAAGAAGTAAATTGAGAAATTTAGTAACATGCTGGTTCCTATTGTTGTTATTCTACAATGTCTAAATTTGTTCACTTTTGTTTCATATTCTGTATACTAATACTTCTTAGTATGTAGACTAATACCTCTTGGTTAGTAAAATAAAATATTATTCTAATTTATGTTTTGATTTTATTTTCTGCTCATAATATGAAGAAGCGACTTTAAATCGGTGGACTAATCCTACCGTCAGTGTCCACGTCTCTGCACCAAATGATCACTAGCAGGACGCACTGGTTGAAGACTTCTGTCTTCAGGCTCTAACGAATGGCCGAGGAGAATATGTGACGAAGTTTCCCGAATGCAGCCCAACCCAGTTGGATGCGCCTTGCAGCCTCCGAAGTTGCTTCTGCCTAGCCGAATAGTCAGCTCGAGGTAGACATTTCTTGCACAACTTCGATTTGCACTTTGTTGTCTCACCGGATGACCGGCTCCGGTTTGGTAATCTAAAATCATAAAAAAATACTAAATTCAAATATCGATAATCGATATTATTGAAAATGTCCAACCACAACTCTATTTACTATGGCGAATATAAATAAGTTATAAAACCCCTAAATATTAATAGTAAAGCAGTAGATGATTGTAGAAAAGCCATAGTATCTTCATAAACTTTTGCACAATTTTTTTATGACCCGCTCTCACATTTTTAATAACAAAATCATTCAAAATAATGGTCAATCCATGATATTTTTAAGGAATTGGGTAACTTACTTGGGCAGCGATATATTTGGATGTTTTTTGTTACGTTTCAAGGGGCAGCCTAACATACTGCATCTACCCATGATAAGGGCAGTATTATGCAAGTTTTCACAGTACATACAGGCACAATTTCACATAAAAAACACAAAATTTTCTTGAAAAATGTAAACAAACAAATTGTTTTGACAGATGAAGTACCTTGTGTTTGGATGCCCATCAACATGGCGACCGACGATATATTTTTAAGTACCGATTTTTATGCCAAGTCCTCTCTTTATTCCTTCGTCATTGGTTTTATCCGACACAGACTGAGCCGCGAGCATAGGATTCGATACTATTTTCGAATCTACACGAAGGGAAACCTTTACCAAACGCTAAATGTATGTAAATCAAATTTTAAATACATTTTGTACCAACTGACAGACGTATGACAGGCTACTAAATACGTTTAGCGTTTGGTGAAATTCCACCTAACATATGGGAAAAACAAATGTCACTTTTGGAACTAACTTTGCCTTACATTTTGACAGTGACAGTTGACGATACGCAACGTTAACGGAGGATCGAAACTTATGCTCACGACTCTGATGTAACTATACCTAGCATAGAATAACAAGTGCTAGTCTCGTTATTCTATGATACCTAGGAATGGCGCACATCCACCTTGGGCAGACTATTCGACAACATCAAATGAGAGATAAGTTTATATTCTTATAAATTCTGATAAGTTAGTTGAAGTAGCAGTTTAGCCATTTACAAGAATAAATATTGGTGGTTGCTACGGAACTCTTTATATGGGTTGGTCGGATTCACACTTGGCCGCCTTTTCATTTTTACTCATATTTCACATTGGTTAATAGTAGTTAATACTGACATCTAGCGTCTAGAATTAAAAAAAATAGAGGGTCCAGCATTGAAGTCCACTAACATGATGTTACAAGTCACTCAGAGATGGCGCTGTATACTTTTTTCAGTTTCAATAGCCTAAATTCTAAAACATACCTAATGTAAAACTACTTGCTTACCTTATTTACTTGCATTACACTACAGTTAGTTGTTATATCGTAAGCACCTAAGTAATTTAAGTAACTACTTATAAGTACTTACTTAATAAAATGATTATATACTTACTTATAATTCTAGTTATGTTATAGTAGTTATACCATTGCATGTTTTTGACATTGTAACTTTCTAGGACTGTGCCTTCTTGATGTCGACGCCAGTCGGTAAATAAATGCCGCCTCTTTACTTACGAAAACATTGGCCAAATTAATGATTGTCTAAAAAAAAATAAGTAACCTCTGACATTTGTTTGACGTTTAGGTGACATTCGGTGACATTATTGATGTTTTTGTTCTTGATCATTTGATGGATTCGGAATTCAGATTAATATAAGGGAAACCTAACGAGCATCAAAAATAAGAACACAGTACTTAAATACGAAAAGAAAAATAGTTTATTAGTTTTAAATCTGGGTAGAACCGAAAAAGATTACTTACCGGAAATCCGAATTACCCAGAATTACCTATATCTATCTCACTCATTCTCGTGGTTATTTTGTGCCCGAAACATGGCGACGGACAACAAAATGGCGTCGGGCAGCTCCTCCTCTCCTGTCGGATAAGCGCCATTTTGTCATTTTCCGTTAGCTGTCCGGGCGCGCTGTTGTGCGTTGTGCTGCCAGTTTTAACTGTGAATATTCTTAAATTTTACAAGAAGTGCATTGTTAATCCAAGTTGATCAGCATTCGAGTTCTACAGAGAAGCTACTGGTGTTTGGTAAGATTCCTATTTTTATTCGTACATAACCTCAATTCTTTTATTCCGTAAATTTGCTGAAATGAGTAAGTACCTACTTACCTATTGCAATGTACCCACGTTTCTACTATATTTATGTTGTATAACTAGGCCTACTTACTTACCTAACCCTTTTAAATTTTTAAGTCTTTCGTTTTATTTTGCAATTCCCTCACCATAACTAGTCACCATAGATTTCCCGCCATGGGGTCGTCTACTTTTTTATTTAATACAATAAAGCTAATTATTTTCATCCTCCCCTTTTGATTACAATAAATTCTCTGAATTTTTCCAATAGTTAAGTGTCTACGCTAACTTTATCGTTGTTGCTCAAAGAAAGTGGGTATACATTTGGCAACATAGCAAAGTCGCACGCACGACATCAACAACTAAACGAAAACTCCCTTATAGTTCTGTATTGATTCCAAAAAATAAAGGTATTAAAAACTGTTGTTAACAAACAAAGAAAAAAGTAAGCAGTGCGGTAAAAAATGAGCTATTAAAGCGAAAACCGCTCGGTTTCGCTCAAAACGATGACAAAGTCCGATTACGCTTTGCGCATGACATTGATCGGTCCGTGAACGCTCACCGCTCCGCTCGGAATATTGCCATGTTGCCATATATCTCCATACGAACATTTCTCTTCGTTGCCGCTTGTCGATTTTATCTCGTCATTTTGACAAAGGTACTTAATTTCTACGTTTAGGTTTGGATTCCTTACTTTCTAGCCCAAATCAAAGTAGTTAGATACCAACTTATCGAACTTAAACTATTTTTGGGATACTAATCAGGATTTCTCTATAGCATCATCATCAAATCCCAGACCCAATGAATAGGAAGGGAGGGGAACTTCCATGGATGAGAAGTAGCCATCCATACCTATATTATTATTATTACTAAAGACCTGCAGAGTCGCCCTGCAGGCATCTTAAAAATATTAAAATTTTCTAATAATTTTTCAATGTCGTTCGACATATTTTTGAAGAGTAAGTAACAGAAGATTCTGATAAATTTAGATTACTTATCGTCCTTCTTGCCAACGCATTTAACTTTAATTAATACCTAAATAATGTAGGTAAATATTGATTTTTCGTATTAAAAATGGAGACAAATAATACAAAAATCTATCCGCCATTTTGTATTTAGCTTTTAGCTGTGCACCATGATTTGAAGCAATAACCAACGAACCACAATGCAGCCGTTTCGTCTCTTTTACCCACGTTGTCGTACCCGCGCAAACTGTATCGGGCATCTCTGTCTAGCTTACAAATTTATTTGTGGAAACTTCATCGCGGTATTTATCGGATTCTCCAGGGCATCAAGACTGATTGACCTCAGTATTCGAACAGTTTTAAAGGGTCTATACTATACCATGTCCATGATATGGATTTATCGGTGTATTTGGTTTAAGGACTAGAAAGTTACCACTAAGCCGATTCGCCACGATAATATGTAGCCTATCAACTTTTCTTCTTCAAACGAAATCATTATGTTAACTTTTCCCCACCTCTATTCATCTTCTACTAGTGACGTGCTGTGCAGCGTCGACGTAACCATGACTTAAATTACTTTAATATTTATAGTGGCGCTAGCGTCTATGTGGTATCTCGATTCATGTGTAGGGTACGGCAAGTTGCGTTTCGACTCCGCGCTTGCAATCTGATAGGAAACCTGTCGAGAGACCCGTTTGGTTTAGTATTCGCGGTCGCAAAGTTCGGATTTTCCTGTCTTCTACCTCTACATTGCGGGAAGCTCTTGAATGCGTTATGTCTTGGGTCTTACAATAGCATCAATGGAATGCAATGTGGAGATAGTATCAAGCTGAGGTTGATACGATATTACTGGACGCATTACTTCTTCCCTTCGTTCTGTTGTTGGTTCTGTAAGGAGTAGATCTTCTTTGTTGTATGGCTTGGATCCATCAGGAGTATCAGGACATTCGTTTAGTGGATTTTTCTCTTTGTCCCTTAGTAGATATTATACATATCATGTAGTTCGTATTTAAAGGCGTGTACTTTTACCTAACCTATTATCCATATGCATCCAGTCCTGTATGGGTTCTATTCATTCTTAAATCCTCCACATTTTTTTATTTCGTTGTTGTTTAGAGATAAGTAGGATTCTCTGTTATTTGAAAAACAGGGTGTTTCTTCCAATAAGTATATTTTTGACCTTAAAAATAATGTTAAAGTGAATTGCTGAGTAACTTAACAAACATTTAAGTAGGTATTGTAAAACATTTATTTCAACTAGGTTAGTATTTTACTGTCAAAATCATCTATTTATACAGTGATTATTTCGCGTTGTTCACACTTCGGGAGCGCTCGGGTCCACTCGGGCGGCTTCGGCTAGAGTCGAACGACCCGCCCGTCATGGCTGGCCTTTTGCTGTCAAAGCGGCAACGTCGCAATTTCTCAAGCGATATTATTTCTCGGAAGCATTTTTAGCCATTTGCTGCTAAAATTTATAAATATCAGCATGATTACCAGACCAGCACAAATCATATCGGTGCTTCGTTCTTTCTTTTCCATGATTGCGTAGCTGGCCTTCTGGCAGCTGCTTCTTTATAAAGAAATTGGGGCTTTTTAAAAAACGACAGAAGTTCAGAAATCGGAACCTGTTTTTTAAATGTTTTTGTCTTATCATAAGTATGGGAATGTTATTTTAAACAATGTTTCTTTTACTTGACTCACTTTTATTGAGGAATAGTATTTTATGCTCATTATGATCCTGAATCTGATACTACTTAAATCAAAAATCTGAAGCCAAACTAATCATTACAGAGAGCAATGAACGTAAATTCAACAACGTAAAATAATAAAGAACTTGACAGAAGTAGGGCAGAAGAGAGTGAGCGGTAATCAGCTGCTCGAGTCATACCTTGCGAACCCCACCAATTCAACGTATAAATTGTACAGACTAATGTTATTTATAGTGGGATCGAGGGTCGAAGCGCGCTTGCGTTCGTCGCTATCTCTTTCGTGCCAATGACCGGCCGCTATGCCGCGCGCTCTTTGCACATAAAAACTGGTTTATCGAAGCTCTCAGTGTAGTGTCTGTACTGGTTACTACTCTGTATTTTTTAGTTCGCGCGTTTGCCACAGGGATGGCGCTACCGGTATTGGCGGCCATTTTCTTCTCTTTTCGCTTGCTGTGTCAGTGTTATTTACGCCGCGACGCCGAATACTCGCTGTGCGTTAGATCATTTACTTCTGCGTCGTTCTTCCTACTTCTTGGATCTCTTACCCAAGGTCACTTGAGGTAGGTAGTTCATTTTAAGTGTAATAATAATAATTTACTTGTTTTTGTTGAAATGTAGCTTAGCGGTTGTTGCATTTAAGTTTTTTGTGTTTTGACTTTTGAGATCCTATTTTTACATATAACCGTTTTGTGTTTTTTTGTCTGTATTTTTTACATATTTTATTTAGAAAGATTGATGATTGATATTCGTAGTTTGCAGTTTGTTTCAACTGTTTTCTCGATATGCATAATTAATTAATTATTATAAGTAGGTACCTAATCGTACTAAAACTTTGAGGTTATGTTTTTGGTTTTGTTAGTTAACAAAAATAAGCAGATGTTCTATAATTATTAAGTAGCGCTTTTCCGGTATTACAATCATCCGTCATTTATAAAGATTCATTCTTCTTCCATAATCCAATCTTACATTTTTTAGGTTATGTTTTGTATTTTTTTAAACAAAAAAACAAAAACTCTATTGTACATTTTTTTTTACGTTTGCGAAGAAGAGAGCATAATATTATGACCATCGAAGAATATGACGTCTCTTTACTGTAAACATTATTTTTATAAATGTCTTTTTATATGAAAATCCGAACAGCCATACATTTGACCAAATTGACAGACGTCCGGATTTCTACAGCTATATTCTTCGACGATAACCGCGTAATTCCTTCCCACCTTCACCTCGACCGAGTTTATTTATAAACGCGCGATGTGAAACATGTTGTCTTGCTCGCACTTCACTCTCGGCGGTATAGAGCGGAATGGGACGGGCAGATGCTCGTCGTTTCTTCTGCAGTCACTTGCTGATCAGCTCGCAGGGCTAGCCGAGTGCTTACCAAGCTGTGAATGTATACCGCTGCGCTGTTAGTGACTACGGCGGCCATTTTGTTTTACAATTTCATGTTGTTGATTATGACGGTCCGCGCGATCTCTGTTTTAAAATTTTTATCGATATTTTATTTCAAGATTGTTGTTGTTATCGTCATTCATTCTTATCATTTTGCTTCGTAGACTTAATTTACTATCATTCAATTTGTAATATTATGCTAATTGGGGACATTCATTGTGATCCGACATTTGACTTTTTAAGAAATGGCTCAGTAGCTCATTGTTTCTGGATAGCACCATTTGCACCTGAGCACCTAGTTGTATTGTGAATTTTTAGGGTTCCGTACCTCAAAAGGAAGAAGGAACCCTTATACCTAGGATTACTTAGTTTTCCGTCCGTCTGTCACCAACATTTTTCTCAGAAACGGGTAAAGATATCAAAGTGATATTTCGCATAGATATACAACGTTACGGCCCCAAAAAATTAGTAAAATAAAATATTGAGAAAAAAAAATTACAACTTTTTCGGGGACCATATAGGTCCAAAAAATATGAAATAATACACAGATGTAGTACATAATTATGACGAAATTAAGAGGAAATCTATGTCAGGTACCTACCTTAGACTTGTACGGAACCCTCAGTGCGCATGTCCAACTCGCACTTGGCCGGTTTTTTTACTTGAATATCTGCTTAATAGTAAAAAAAGTACGGACATTAGTATTTACCTTTTTTAAAAATCTTAAATTGAGGATTTAATTTTAAATATCACGCCAATTTTATTAAGAATCTTTCTCGAAGGGTCTGTCCATACTAGGGTTTCGTTCCCGTGTTCCCGGGAATTCCCGTTCCCGGGAATTCCCGGGAAATATGTCATTCCCGAAACCGGGAAAAAAAATATCATTCCCGGGAATTCCCGGGTATTATTTTTCATCGATTCTATGCTATATTTTCATCTTTATTTATCTGTTTCTTCTACCTAAAACAAAAAAAAATATTGGCTTTTACATATGTGACCATAGAGTATGTAAAAGCTAACGGTAGTGTGACGCCTGTCATATTTTTTACCTGACTGCCGAAGGAGGAGGGTAATGTTTTTCGATTGTATGTATGTATGTATTTTTGTCTGTTTCTTTGTTCCCTCCTGTAGCCTAAACGGCTTGATAGATTTTGATGTATGAGGTATCGTTAGAAGCGTATAAATGGCGCAATGACGTTACATTAAAATGTACATAGCGCCCTCTATAGGACATAACGTGATGATCGTAAAAAAATATTTTTGCAACTATGCCGTGTGGGGTATCAAATGAATGGGCTTGATTTGGACATTCCAAAGATATGCATATTGTAGGCATTTAAATAACAACACCAAAATTATTGAAATAAAAAATGTTCATGAACTAAAACCCGACTACTGACGTAAAATTTCATAAAATAAAAACAACTAAAAAGTTACAAATAAAAAAAAAAATTATAAACAAACAAAATACCCGACTGCACGCTAAAAAGGTGAAAACAAGTCCCAATGTTAATGGAAAGTATCGCAGGCGGGGACTCCGGGGACCAACTTGACTGCCACACAATGCCGTTTTCTAAGTAACATTCAGCTATATGGTGAAACCTCTGGTGGTCCCCGCCCACGATACTTTCCATTAACATTGGGACTTGTTTTCACCTTTTTAGCGTGCAGTCGGGTTTTTGTTTGTTTATAATTATATTTTTTATGTCCCGGTTTTGTGTCCGCGTTTATTTATTATAAAATTACTAACGCAGAGAAAAAACTAAAATAAGAAGTAGGTTGAGCGATAAATCGCTTAATGAATTAATTTATCTAAAACATTGCCTCAAGTGTACTTAATTTTGAATAATATTATTTTCAAACTGTTAATCATAATACCTTTGGTTACCCTACCAATAGGGCCAGAACCATTTATTAGTTTGTCATCAAAGGCAATAAGGCAATGTCTCACCGATAAAACACTATCTGAACACAATCAGGAGTGGAAAAATCGTGTAGATTGCAGACAAACTAAAGCGTTTATTGTATCACACAACCATAAACTTACACGCTTCTTACTCAACCTGTCCCGTAGTAATATATCATTAATGGTAGGATTAATAACAGGACATTGTTGCGTGAATAAACACTTATATACCATAGGTAACTCAACTAGTCCCTTATGTAGGACATGTAAGGAAGTAGATGAGACGGTTGAACATATTCTGTTAGCTTGTCCACCTACTACAGAAACAAGATTATCTATTCTTGGACCAACAGAGCGCCTACCTCAGCTATTACAACACCCAGGCCTGCTACTCCAGTTTACTCGGGAGCTAGGCTGGCTGAGCTGAAATCAAGGGGATATGTACAAAGGTTCCACTCGAGAGAGCCACGTACAGGAACTTCACCCCCTATGAGAATAGAATAGAATAGAATAGAATAGAATACCTTTGGTTTAATTTACAATTAAAAAAACAAATGATTTTGCATGTAAAACAAATCATTATAATTTTGGTTGTTAATTTATGTGACTGTTGCTTTTTTCTACCTATACGAGTAATAAAAGTAAGAGTTATAAAAGTATATTTGATTTAATTGTTAGTGTTTTAATACCCGAAAATAGCAAAAACTAGCATTTAAAATAAATTCCCGTTTCCCGGGAATTCCCGGGAAATCATGAAAAAAATTCCCGTTTCCCGGGAACAGAAAAAGGTCGGGAAAAACGAAACCCTAGTCCATACCGTTATAACTAGTTTTTATTATCACCAAAAAATAATATCGGTCAAACAGACAGACGGGCGGACATAGAAGTGTTCTTATAATGGTTACATTTTCACCTTTTGAGCTAACCCTAAAAATAAACAATATTACGTAAGATTCAATCGATATCAAACCAAGATGGCGGTTTGGTACACTGGACAGCTGGCAGAGTGCGCTTACGAGTTGTTGTCAATAGAAACACGAGTAATATTGGCGCCACTGTCGATTGTTTTTGACATTTTTAACATCAAAGTTTGTTTTTTCATTTAGTTATGAGAAATTATTTCATTTTTCTTACAGTTGTTTCGATGGTTAGGTGACTGGGAAGTCTGGGAACCTAGGAGATTGTCAGAGTCACTCGACAATGATTACATTTTGGGTGGGTCAACAACCTTTTAATACGAACTAGATGGAGTGTCAGTGCAACAGAAACGTATCGACAAATAACACCCCACCTCTACCACTGAACTCTTATTATAGGTTAGTTAGTTTCGTACATTTGTGACTTTATTCAATGGTTAAAGACGGTTAATAATGACGGTTGAACTTAAAACGGTTTCATTATAAAGAAAATTCGGACATTTGCCATGGTTTTCACACCATCTTGTATGTATATCGTTAATCTAATACTTGGGTGGTTGGTGGTTGGGTGGGTAGTGTTTAGTTAGTCGGGATAGAGCTATGCATGTGTATTAAGTATATGCCATGGGTCATTAACCAATATTAAATAAATTCGATAAGTACTTACTTAATATTGAGAAATAATTCAACCCACTTGATATTATGCACTTGTCCATTTAAATACTTACGAGATGAAAGCCGATATGAAAATTGCAACAGTAGTTTTTCATATTAACCCATTGAGTGCCGAATGTACCTAATGGCACTGTTACGTACCTAGACCTACGCAATATTGCGTAGTCGGCATTCAATCGGCGTAATATGGGAGGATAAAATAGAAATGCAATTTTATGAGAACAAATGGAGCCGATTTAAGATTTTTTATCATTAATCTTTATATCAAAGGTGGTACATTAGGTACCTTTATTGTTGTGTAATTATAAAATGAGTATTTATCATTTTTATACACACTGTTGCTAAATGACGCAGGGCAAGGGTCCTAAAGAATCGTAACAGTAAACAAAATGCTGACAGTATTTACAGTAGCTTAATTTTTGTATTTATGACACTGTTATTTTAATATGTTATCTAAGAAATATTGTGTAGAGTTTCACTAGTTTCCTACTCTTTTACTATTTTATTTTTTAAATATTAGATTAGACTATTACTTAATGATTATTGTTGGGTTACCTACTCGATACTAATCATTTTTTATTTAGTAAAAAGTCAGTTTACTTAATTTAATAGGATATCCAATAAATACCTACTTAACAGAAAAAGTAAATTTATTGTTACTTAAAGTATGTTATTATAATTTTTGTGCCATTAAAGTGATTATATTTAACTATTAGGGTTCCGTAAGTCTACTAGGAACCCTAATAGTTTCGTCATGTCTGTCCGTCTGTCTGTCCGTCCGTCTTGGTTTAAACACCTTTTATAATTATGCATGCGCGATTGTTATAATTATATATATTTAACTGTACCTTTTCTACCCGTGGCACTAAAAAAACAATTTATGCTAAGTAAGGTATTATTGTTGTGATATTGTGGCTCAGTCAGGTACATCTATCACGTCATATTATTATTTCTTTTAGAAGCTTCGCTTCATGACCCCAGAAGTCCCGGGTTCGATTCCCGGGCGGGACCATCAATTTGTATTTCTAAATTGTGGTTCTAAGTTTGGTTAGGACATAGAAGGCTGATCACCTGATATCCGAAACAGTGAAACGATCCATGTTGTCGGATGGGCATGTAAAGCAGTCGGTCCTGCGCCTAGCTCTCTCCAGTCGTGTCGGTCAATCCGTCCCATTGGGCTTATGAGAGTGATGGGACAGAGAGTGCTCCTGTGTACTGCGCACACACTTGGGCACTATAATCTACTCCTGCGTAGATGGCTGATCTCAAATAAGATTGGCCGCCGTGGTCGAAATTCGGCTAGGAGGACATTATTATTATTATTTGAACTTTTATAATAATGGATCTGGACAGCTTTCGACTTTCGAGATACAAAAAATGCGTTTGACAACAGTTTTTTCCCTACAATTTCTATTATTGTCCCTTTTTACATCGGCCGTTTATTTTAATTGAGGTATTCTAGAATTTTACCATCTCTTTTACCCAGAGTGTGAAATAACTGTATGGTCTTTCAAAAACTAATCGAAGTATTTTTTTTTACTTTCAGGATACAAACACCGCGAACGGAGTCGACCTATTGGATAAGAAATGTTAAACAATGCAATTAATTTTAGAAACTGAGAGTTTAGATATAAACACTAAAATGTCTGAAATAGACGTTCAATCACACTTAGACACCAAATCTTTGTCAAATGGCATAGTTGATAGTATAAAAATAGTCAACGGAGAACTGAAAAATAAAGAAGAAATAATTGAAAAGCCAGAGCCTGTGGCTGAGGTTCCAGAAAATGACAAATGTAACAAAGTGAAAGATGACACTTCTAGCTGTGAGAAACAAATTAATGTTACTGAGACAAAAGAATTAGTTAACTTAGAAAAAACAAAAGATGATCAAATAGATGTTAAGTCAAATGAAAGCGGTATTGATAAAAACGCCAATGGAGACCTTAAAAATGGAGAAGAAATGATTGAAAAGCCTGAGAATGTGGCCGAGTTTGTAGACAAAATTGATGACAAATCTGGAAATGAAGAGCAAATAAATACCAATGTAACAGAAGATTTAGTTAACTCAGAAAAAATAAAATATGACATTGCGGAGTTAAATAAAAACAGTGATGATTCAAACGATAAAGATGAAGAAAATAGTAACGGTAAAGAAACTTTAACTGAAAAGACGGGCATAGATACAATTAGTGAAAGTTCAAATATTGAAGAAACTACAAAGAAAATCGTAAGTGAATGCAATATTGAAAATAAAGAAAATGGTCATGATAACGGCAATGATACATCTGAGAATGTTGGTTTAGAAAACAATACAGAAGAAAATATTAAGAATACACCGGAAATCCATGAAAACATTTTGGAAAAAAGTTTAAATGATAATGAACAACCTAAAAATATGCTGAACAACATTGAGATAAACGCACCTGATCATAACGAGACTGATAATGAAACTTGTGCCTCAACTAGATCGGTGACTGAAACTGTCCAAAGCATGGATGTGGAATTGACAAACAGTATCGAAAGTAAACCCGATAAAGATAACATAAAACAGAAAGAAGAAATTAGTACACTCAATACTAGAAACGACGAGGAGAAAATAGTCGACGATAGTATTACACCAATAAACAGTCAGTTAGATAAAGAATCCGAAGAAACTACTATGTGTTCTCCTGATGCAGTTACTGAAGAAACTGATGGTAGTAGTGATGGAAAGTTTGTTGAAACTATGGTATCTAATACTGAAAATAACACCGTTACGGAAAACATAACCATTGAAGAAACAACAGTTGATGACAGCAATAATGCCAAAGACAGTATATCTGAAAAGGAAACGGTAACTGCAAAAAGTACTGGTACATCTGAAATAGTTGAAAGTATGGACGTCGATGAAGAACCTGAGATTACAAATTCAAAGGAAACTGTAGATCCCAAACACGTTGATACAAATGATGGGGTGACCGATGCAGTAAGCGTTGAAAAAGATTCGCAGGAAAAGACAGATAACCCAGCAAATGGAAAAATCGACGAACATGATTGTGTTGAAAGTCCAGAACAAATTGATAGCTCTGACGATTGTATGGAAGTCAGTGAAGTAAGCAAAGAAACTCCTGATGGGCCTACAAAACTTACAAGTAAATCAGTTCTTGCATCTGAAGTGACCGAGACTAATATAAGTAGTGAAAAGACTGATTCTACTGTAATAGTTAAAGCCACAGAAAGAAAAAAGAGTGTAAGTGGGCTTTCAAATAGTCTTAATATTTTATCTGATGATGAGGAAGAAGAACCAGTTATGTCGGAAAATAAAAAGGAACAAAATGTATTGAATAATGAGTCAGAAGATAAGTGTATAAATATAGAAGATGATGATGATATCATGTTGATTGATGATGATACAAATTGTAAACAAGAGATTTCTAAGACTGAATCCCCTACAGTAGAAGAAATTAAAGATGTACCTGTTAAAGATGAAGAATTGAAAGTTGAAGAAGGTGGCGTTGAAACTACAGAGAGTGTGAAACCAGATGTAATAGAAAAAAGCGGTAAGTTCATTCGCTTTTTTTCATGCTAACCTCAATCTTGTACAATGTACACTATAGGTTTATATTCTATTGATTAATAAAAACCTTCACAGAAAATAATGCGTGCATCATTTTATTTTCAGACTCCACTGCAAACATTGAGACACCCAAGACGGAAGAATCAGATTCTGATGTCAAAGTAGAAGATGCTGTTAAAGATGATATACCTGCTAAAGTCTCAGAAAAAAAGCCAATAGTTCCCCCAAACTTCTTGAAGACATTCAAAACCAATGTCGCTGAAATGACCAGGGAAGAACTAGAAGAATTTTGTCTCGTAAAAATAGTTGAAGGTGTTATTGATCGCAGCAATTTGAGTGAGATAAAAGCAAAACTAAAAACTATGTCACAGTCTATGGAAGAGTGGCGGAAAAAATCTATGATGCTGACCAAACAGAATAGAGACTTACAAATTGTTCTAAAAACTGTAACGGAGGAGCAAAAGAAGCGAACTGATCTGCCTATTACACCTTTGAAGATTACTCGCTCGGTTGGCATGCAGGTATTCATGTCCGACCTCAGTAATGACAGAGCACCAAAACGGAAGGGTCAATTGAATGCTAACAATAGACCTGGTAGGCCACCGGTCAACCCGAGTCCAAGGCCGGCCAAAGCTCCCCCTAACACCCCACCAGCCAGCGCCAAGCCCCAACAGATACCCGTGCCGAGACTAGTACCCGCAACTAACAACAACTCCCCCTCTAAGAACACGAAGCCTACCTCATCACAAGTCCAAAGCTCGACCGTCAGTAGTAATAGTGAAAAAACTTCTACTCCAACACATAATGGGGTTAAGAACACCACCCCAGTGAAACCTGTGGAGAAAAGGCCATTCAGCAGTGTCCAGTCGGTGACAGTTGACTTGACGGACGACGAACCTCCTCATAAGCAAGTGGTGACTTCGAGGAACGCCCCGCAACCACCGGTCAGGCTGGTCGCGCAACAACAACTGCTAACGCCTCGCGGGCAGATGCAAAACCAAACAAACCAATCTGGACCTCGAAAAGTGTACATTCCTATCAACCAAAACACAGGCCACATCAGGCCTGGACAAACTATCATGTTGAAGTCCGTACCAACACGTGAGTTATTCTAAATCTATTTATAATAGTGTTGCTTAAAATATGAGTCGCTCCATAATGAAACCTAGTCCATGGAGCTAAATGTGTCTATAATGCTCATTTTATTATTTCAGCTCCTCGACCTAGACATCATGCGCCGATACTTCGGCTACCGAACAGCTCTGGTACTATCAGATTACCTCGAAATCAGACGCATCGGCATCCGGCGCCGCTGCCAGATGTGGCCAAGCAGTCGCAGCCGCCTAACTGGAAGTCGCTGCCCCCCGCCCCTGACCTAAAGATATCCAAGGTGGAAAATGGAATCGTCATCTCCTGGAAGATCGAAGGGTACCAAGAAGACAGTTACGAAGAGATAGCAAGCTATCAACTGTACGCCTATCAAGAGACCTCCTCGCCCCCTAGTACTATGTTGTGGAAAAAGATTGGCGACGTGAAAGCACTGCCTCTGCCCATGGCCTGCACTCTCACTCAGTTCATGGCGGGGTACAAATACTTCTTCGCGGTGAGGGCAGTCGATGTCCGATCTCGCATCGGGCCCTTCAGTCTGCCCGGAAGCATACTTTTGCTGAACAAATAAAGACTGATAAACGCGAATTTTATGTGTCCTAATTAGTGCAAGTGATTATGAACAGTGTTGTATTGATTCAAGTGATATTGATAACTTATTATAATTTGTGGTGTATATTTCGGTTCTCCCGCTTTTAACTAAGACTTTAATGTAAGTGTAAATAATTTTTGTCACATTAAAATCCGCACTGTGGATAACGATAGCACTTGATATTTGCGTTGCTTTCAATGGTAGATTTTAATGTGACACATAAGGTAAGGTAGGTTTAAGCCGCGCCAATCAAGAAACGAATTTGAAAGTGGAATAACATATCAAACCGTTGACAAAACAGAGATGCTGGATAGCGGGTGGTAGTGTGCTAGTCAGTTTTATTCGTAACTTTATTGGCGCGGCTCATTCATCGATTTTAATTTATGAGCGAAGGTAAATCCGATTAGGATTGATCTGACTGCCACTGATCTCCAGTTATCTTCATACAATATAATAAAAATACATACACACTTTTTAAACCAATTTATTCTAGAAAAGTACATAAATGTAAAATTAGATAGACAATTTCGTTGTGGTGTATTATTAATAAAAATATCCAACTTACATGTAACGTGGACTAACTAAACTTTATAGTGTTGTTTTACTTACACTTTTGTCTGATAACTATAAATTTACCTAAACCTTGGGGCTAAACTTAGTAAGTATATAGTTTTATCGTCTAGACTGAGATAGAGCTTTCATTGGTACAGAACAGAACAGAACCTACAAGGAACATACATCATACATACATCGTATAATAATATAATTAGTACATAAACGGCCATCCAACCCCAAGTTAGGCTGAGCTTAATTGGGTATGAGATGAGATATAAAGTACATAAATATTAAGATGTCTTCATCACGACCCATCACGTCCCCACTGCTGGGGCACGGGTCTCCTTCCAATGAAGGAAGGGTCTTAAATTATATAAATAAATAAAAATAAATAAGATGTCTTAAATTATATAAATAACTGCTCCGGCCGGGTATCGAACCTTGGACCATGGCGTAGTAGGTGCAGCAGTCAGGGTCACTACACTACACTACACCATTCGGTCGTCGACTAATGTGTGTTCATCCCGAAAGGCTGGTGTACTTACAAAATAAAATGCCGTGGGGGTATGATAAAAACATTGGCAATGACTTGGCAAGTTACCTACCAAATTTTCTCACAAGCGCCATCTTCAAGTTACCTATTATTATTTAATTACTTTGTCTGACGCCCACTAGATGTAGCTGTTTTGATGGATTATCAGTCTTGGGTACTAGTTATTATTCTGAGATATATATTTAACCCGCCAGTGGTGACGTATATGTCTGTGAGACCGGGTGGTTTGAAAAAGTCGAATAACTTTCTCACTAGCCATCGATTTTTGTTGAGATTTCGGGTAGCTGCCTCATTTCCCATCCCCCACCGTCAGTCCACCCCGCGACGATGACTGGTGCGCAGGTTTCGGAGTTTTGGCGCCAACCCGGTGCGTGAGACCGGGGTCACCGACTATGTAAGTCAAATTTAAAGATGTTTTTTAAATTTTTCATACATTTTTTTTATTTTTCTTGACTGTATTTTTGTTTTGTGATTGTAAATTTCATGATTGAACAATTTTTAATAGATAGTTGTAGGTATTTATACAAATATAAGTACTTAATAGATTTCAATAAGTTTTTACAGTAATATCAGCTAGTTTCAGCATGTCCTTGAAAATGACGACGGAGATAGCTGGACCTTGAAAAATTGACAATGTTATGAATGTGGATAGCGAAAATAACAGAAAAAAATTGTATATTTGTCACAAAATGTAAGAAATATATGTGTTACGACCATGTAAGTGCCGTCTTGCAGAGACTGTTTGGCTGTGGAGAAACAATGACTTTTAGTGTATTATTATTATTATTTTTTTGGTAGAAGTATATAAATTTTTGTTTTTTCTTATGAAGTTCGTAGTGTTATAAAACTATAAAAGGTGGACTTAGTCATAAAAAATTACATAATTGTTGTATTTTTTTAATTTTTAAGATGATAGGTGAAAAATTATGTAAATATTAAGTGTTCTAAGTACCATAGTAAAAAGACTAATAAACGAGCCGTGATTTATGATAATGCTTTGTTTTATTGTCAAACAAATACTTATCTTTAAAATTAAACTAATTTTAAGTAGCATGTGTAGTTAATTAAGTAAAAAAAATAAGTTTGAAAATCCCGGTGCGTGAGACCGGGGTCACCAACGATGTAAGTCAAATTCACGTCACCACTGGCGGGTTAAGGAAGGAATAAAGCGGTTCACACAGCTCACCGCGCTCATTGCGGATTTCTCATAGTAATTTTCCGCGCGGTGAGGCGGCGGCAGTATGTAAGCTGTTTTTCTATATATATATAACTGTCATTTTTGCATACAATGATAATCCGCCAACCACGGCGGTGCGCGGACAAGTGCAAGTGTGTGATCCGCCTAACTAAATTTACTTACAAGAACCCAGAATAAGGAGGTATGAATGAATAAAAATGTATGTTCATTTTATTCTGTGAATTTTTATTCAACTTGCAACACTTATTTATCCGTCATAAAATTTACAAATTGTCAGTGTCAGCTGTCAATGTCAATAAAAAAACAGTTTTTGGCGAGTCGTCGTGCTGTGTGGTTCATCCCATCGCGTTTTTTAGAACAAATTAATTCAAAATTGCGTTGCAATCCCGAATACCCGTAGTTTACATTGCTGCTAATAACCGTGACTACGTTTGTGATTGTATTTCCGATCGGGAAAAGTGTTACATTCCAGATAAAGTCGTAAATCGACGTAGGTTTGACATCGTTTCGCAAGTATTGTTTCCACAGAGGTGTTTTATTTGTGTACTTGTGTGAAAAACAGCCGTGCCTTATTTAATTGTTGATCAAAATCGTGATGGTGTTTGCGTTCTCGCGGGGTGTTTAGTTTGTCTTTATTAGTGGGTTCTCGGCGAAGTGTTATTGTGTGTTCAGGTGGAGAGGCCTGGGCTGAGTCGTGTTGCGTGTGATCTAGCTACTCCTCAAGCCATGCTGGCTGTTCACCGTTGTCGCCGTGCCCCGATACCGGTTAGATTATATTTTCAACTATTTTTACAACAGCCATCCAAACCGACTTGATTATCATAATGCTGCGTATCTCGTTTCTAGAACTGGTTATGTTTATCTTAGCCTGACTTTGCCTAGCTTGAATATTTTTAGACGATTCTGGTGCTATGTTAATCTGTGTTTGCCTACAGTATATGGTAATGGAATGTTTAATGATGCCAATGTTTGTTGAGTTCATTTTGTTCTTTTGTATGTTTGTTGAGTTGATTGGGTTATTTTCTCACTGAAATTGGTTTGTGCCAAAAGAGTGTTTTATCTATACATACAGATATACATAGATCGAGCTATTACTAATAATATACATGCCGTTTATCAATAAATGACATCTCAAAATGTTCACACAGTGGGAATGGATCTTCAGTAAGGCCTTGCTAATGAAACCCACTGCGTCTGCGGTAATCTAGGCAAATTTCGGTGGACTGCAGTTTCTAAATCAACAACGTCATTGACTAGGGTTAGGTAGTCAGTGACTGAGGCTAAACTGACTGGCTAATCCTTTAATCACGGTGAAAAACCAGTGCAGCTCTCACAGACATGCTAAGACTATGAGGCAGAGAGGGAAGAGGTTTATTATTCACAATGAATTACATTATGTTGTATTTTACTCTAACTTGCTCTTAGTGATAAAGCAGGTTATCGTGCATTGTTATAGTCTACATCTTTTTACTGCTACTTCTAAATTGGTATTTAACCCTTTGAGCTCCAATGGTACCTCACATCACTGGTAATAATTCTGGAAATAATTTTCTAGTAAAATTTATTGCCCGGGACAATAAGAACAAGATAAATGGAAGATGTATTGTTCTAGCACCCCATTGATAAATAGATTATTATTTTTATTTTTATTTACTATTAAAATAGAACTTGCTAACAGTATTATTAAAGATATATATTTATGTATAGATAGTTACTGTGTTGGACACAACTGTAAAAATTGGTCAAGGCTAAGATAGCATCACAACTACTGAATACAAAAGAATTACAACACAAGTAAAATTACAGCCTCATAATAATTTCATGAGAAGTATGGTGTGGGTGACTCATTCCAGAATGCAGAAAATGATTAAATAATTACCCTATAGCAAAGCCATTTACTATAAGAAGAAGTTTCTGTTGGCATATATATATAAAAATTTTGTTTTTGGGTTTATCATTTATTGGCAAGTTCTTTAATGCAATTTTGACTTAGTCCTATTCTATGTCAAAATATAAGTAGTTTTAAATTCTTTTTTTTGCCATAAGGGTACTTTTCCTCTAGGCATACCACTATCACTAATATAATATATATAATAAATCTCAAACTGTAAATGTAAGTACTGGACCAACAAAAAGGGGGTGCCTTAGGGCGTCAATCAGAAGGGCTAATACGGGGGCGTATTTAAGACGTGACATGAGTTTTGCATCGCACTCACTCACATCACGCAGCCTCAAGAGCGAGCACGACGGAGGACTTTTGTCACGTCTTAATAGCGCCCCGTGCTACAGAGCCAGAACTACAACTTTAGGTCTATGCCTTTTTAAAATTTCTAAAAAATATTTTTGCTTCCCCATATTTTTGTATGGTCATGACTTTGTACTATGGAGAAGCTATGATAGGTAACTGTGTGAGTCCGGGGTGCGTATGATAGAAATGTACACTAGCTCTTTACGCCTAAAATATTCCTACAAAAAACTTTACAGCAAACTTTGTGGTATTCTCCGAACTTTAAATTACTTGAAGCCAAGTTAATTGAAGAGCTCAGAGGCTCAATTAAAAGCCGAACAGGATCCGGCGCCGGGGGTTGGATCAAGAAAGCAGTCTTCCGCCAAACTACTTTCGTCATGGACTTTCACTTGCCATGCAACTCGCGCGGCCGAGGTAAAGTGGACCTTACCGCGTGGTGCTAAGGCGTGGCGGTGTGCTGCGTTCGATCGCAACCGACTTTCCCCTCGACTGGATCGGGCGAGAAGTCGGCTGTTTGATTGTTATTCGATTATGTTGACGGCGCTGAGATGCGGTCGTTCACTACCGTAAGGGCTTCACGGCTTTTATGCTGCCCTAGGAAGATGATTAAGGGCCTGTTTCACTGGGTACCTGCCTACACTACATGGACTTATCGGTGACAGGCGATAGCGGTGAACTAGAGCGTTGAAGTACCACGCAATGACAGTTCATCCTACTTCATCCTTATAAATGCGAAAGTTTGTGAGAATGTGTGTTTGTTTGGTACTTCTTCACGTCGAAACGGCTGAACTAATTTTGACATGGGCTACTTTTTATTATTATTATTATTTATTATTTATTTATTATCAGACAAGAAGTCCATAGTAGTTAGTAATACAATGTTCTTACATCTAGTGTTAGTAGGCATATATATACAACAAGAATATATTAATTGGTGTGTAACCGCATCCATCTCTGAGTCAATAGAGAGTCCCATCGATCAGCAAAGACACTGAGGATGCTGTTGGTACTGCAGCGGATGCGAGCCATCAGAGATGCACATCTGTTCCTAATGATGGCGGCAAAACAATTTATACTTGCTTCCATAAACATCCCCGAAGCACTACATCGCCACGGCAGCCCCAACAGAACCCTCAGTTCATTATTATACTGGACACGCAGGTCGCTGTATGTCCGCTGGGTAAAGTCCACCCATAGGCTGCAGGTGTAGAATGATTGACAGTAAGCTTTAAACAGCGTTACTTTAACTGGCTTCGTACACCGTGCAAACCTACGGGCTAACATGTTGCAGCGGACAGCCAGCGACCTACGCTCCCGTTCAATGTCACAGTTATCTTTGAGGTCATCCGTCACCCAGTGGCCCAAATATTTAAACTGGCTAACTCTGCGCAAGGATGATCCGCAGAGCGAGACACACGGAATACTGTCATATTCCATGCCTCCCGCCCTGAAGACCATGAACTCGCTCTTTGTAACGTTATATTTGAGCCCCTGAGCCGCCGCATATGACTCGCAGATACTGATCAGTCTATTCAGAGCTTCAATCGATGGGCTCAGCAGCACCATATCATCAGCATAACTGATGTTATTGATGCAGACTCCGTCAACATGACATCCGATATTGGTGCTGCTGAGCTCAACGATTAGCTTATTTATATAAAAGTTGAAGAGGCGGGGCGAGCTCAGCCCCCCCTGTCTCACCCCGCACTCCAGCCGGTACACATCGGATTGCGAGCTAACCCATTTCACAGTATCTATCCCGATATTCGCACGGGAAAACTTTTTAAGGTGAAGCGAAGCTCGCGAACAGCTAGTTCCCGTATATTCTGCGATAGATAGAAGCCTCCTTTATCGCCATGCGTGAACTCGTGAAGCCCCCGCTGTGGGATAAAAGACATGCTGTCACTGTCTAAACATAATTACAGAGAATGACAGCATGTCTTTTATCCCACAGGTAGCCATTATCCAGACATTGTGAAACAGGCCCTTAGTGTAATAAAGTGCCGACGGCTTTTATAAATAAATAAATACTATTAGTGCTCCAATATTGTAATGTAAGCAATTTGTCATACGTAATATAACATAACTCATAACCTTGATAGTAGCTTGAAAAAATATGATCCGGTAAAGTCGTATAGCAACGTATTAATAATCATTCTCCAAGGAATCTTAGGACCCTTCTTATACTCTCTAATAAATATCCTGTAAAGCCTAATCAGCTCATGTAACACCCTCTTGATGTGACTGAAAGTTGGTCCGCATTGAGATTTTGCGCAATGCAGAGAAGAATTACATACTGCGATTAGGAGATCGGGTGCAAAGCCTAACCTAAGTTAGACACCCACCCGGATAATAATGTATTTAAAGATACAAGCCGTTTCTCATTATTATCTGGGTAACTTAGGTTAGGAAAAAATATCTAATTCTACCTCAAAATTTCCACCAAAACGGATAAATCATCACCAAATCATGTTCCCTATAATATTTTGAAATTAAGCAAATTATTTTTCTCCTGCATACCGTAAATCTATATTAACACTATTAATTTATTATTTTTGTCGTAAGACAAAAACGAATACGATGACTAGGAAAATATGGCTGTTAAGGACAGTCTTGATCTCGATCTAATAGTCAAATCAACCGGTTAACTCCATGATCAGTATCCACAACAATATTATTTAACAGTAAGCAATAACATTTTTTTCCATCGGGTTCTAGAAATTATTTAGAATATTTGCGTACAGTAAAATTCAGTAAATATGCATGTATCTAGATTGTAGATATTCAGATATCGGTATGACCAGTGGGATCACTCTACATGACGAAAAGCCAAGTGTCAGAGCGCTGCTGTGCGAGCCACGACTCTATCTCGTTGTATCAATACAAGCCGATTGCATGACGGTTCCCGCTCGTTCGTTTTTCTTCAGAATAGAGTAACCCCCGGTACAGTCGCTCTCTAGTCGTCACGGTAGAAAGCATGCGACATTGAAAGTGCTTCTGCTTCGGCAACGCACGCTACTGTTGCTGTAGGTAAAATTATGTTAAAAAACACCCAAGACTCAAGTACAAATTATCTGATTTGATTGATTTGAAACATCACCGACCATATCAATTGGTCGTCATATTTAATGGTTCCTCGTTCTTGGTCAGCGCGGTGGACCAGGCCTAAAACCCTTCCTTCATTGGAAGGTGGCCCGTCCCCCAGCAGTGGGATGATAAGTCGTTCTAGTCTAAAACCACCGTCAAGCCAAAAGCCTGCTACGTTTTCATAAGTTTTATTATGGTGATGGCTCGTGTTCTGTAGTCGACTATTTACAGTCTGTTCGTGTGCCTGTCATAGGGTAGGCAAAGGTACCGTTGAACCACACACACAAACTTCAATGAAGGCCGACTGGCGTAGTGGTTAGTGATCCTGACTGCTAAGCCGAAGGTCTGCCCCAGCCAGGAATCGAACCCGGGGGGGGTTAACAACATCCATCCATCTTCTAGATTCTAGGACATTATAATATATGGTATAATATGTGGGGACATCTCACACACGGCCACCCAAGCTAGGCAGAGCCTATGTGTTATGGATATCGGACAGCTCAATGTCCTAGAATCTAGAAGATGGATGGATGTTGTTAAGTGTAAACAGTACATATTGCAGCTAGTTTTATTTTTACCCCATCAAGTACCCTCTTGATTATCGGAATTCATTGAACTCAATATACTATGTAGGTTAATGCATATACCAGTTATTTTTGTTACGTTTAAATTTAAATTTAGAACGATCGAAGACCGGCCAGCGCTAGCAGTTAATCTCGATAGGAAACTATTCTGTTGGGTGAAAAGAAGTTTGCAGTTTTCCAACGAATTAAAAGTATTCGGAGATGAAAATTTACTTATTAAATATGTTCTCTGCCTCAACACTATAAGCGTAACGTCCCGGGATTTGCACAATAACTATAATTAATGTCTATAAATAATAATTTAAATTAAATTGAACAAAATCAATATCGGGAAGCTTCTTATTTTTAACGGACTTCAGAATAGGACTGAGGTTCTCAAGTCGTATCGTATGTAATAAAATTTTATTTTTTAAATTATAAAGTATAAGTTGTACTGTACTATAATATAAAATTTGTGATCGAGATACTAAGATTTTTTAACCTTCTCTCCAATCATGGTAAAGCTCCCTCATTTGTACATAATATACACGTGTACATATATATAACAGATTAGCATTTTTATTAGTATTTTCAATATAGCTACCAAAGGTGCTAAGTAAGTAAGTTCCATGCTAATGCGAAAGCAAAGATCGTGTATGGAATTGATCTGATGTATGAATGCAAAATTCCTTGCGCAAATATTACTTTATTGATTTACTTACCTGTACATACTTATAGGGTTGTCAAGAAGCATTTTATTGTATGCAATGTATGCATGTAGTTACCCTGTATGCTAACATCAGCTAACTAGTATCGCTTTGTCACATCCTTATGGTTTGGGTGGTTAGTGGTTATACCATAACCATATGGTTTATTTATATACATTTATAACCTTTGATTAATCCATTAATTAGCCAGGAAGCAAACACACCTATTACATAAAATAATAATTATGCTGAACACAACATTTGACCTCCATAGATAACATGGCAGTGATAATTCTGTGTCGTTGGTGGGTACTGTAATTAACTCTGGTTGATATGTGCATGCTAAGTAGCACTAAGTTAGGGTTTTAGGCGCTAAGTGAGCAAACAAACGAATATAGGTACATTAAACACTAACCGGATTTTTCCGTTCCTGAAATTGAAAAGTCGGTGACTGGTAACGATGGAGTAGGCACTGAAAAACTATAAATAAATAGGTATATAGGAATTAGTTTATTCAGAAATTATCCTAACTATAATATTATAAATGCGAAAGTAACTGTGTCTGTCTGTCTGTTACTCTTTCACGCCAAAACTACTGAACGGATTTGAATGAAATTTGGTATACATACGGTCTAGACAGACCCTGGGAAAGAACATAGGCTACTTTTTATCCCGGAATTCCCACGGGAAAACTTTTTAAGGCGAAGCGAAGCGCGCGGGAACAGCTAGTACTTAATATAAATAGGAAATAATTAAGTATTATGTAGTTTAATCATCATTAAATAGGCTACTCTCTAAAGGACGCCTCATATCTCAACTTCATGAATAAAGTACTTCTACTTACTATAATAATAATATTTAAAGTAATTTTTATCCATCTTCTCATAATTAACAAGCTTTGCAATAACACTGTATTCAAATATTAGTTTGGAAGCTCAGCAGGTACGTATACTACCAATTTGAATTGCAGATCTTACCATTTACATTTGCTTCAACACATTATGTACTGTTATGTTGTCGTGTTTATATGTTGGAATGTGATTGTGAGCACATAATAATAAAGTATGTGTTGTAATTATATTTGTGTACACCTAGCGACGTGTTATAGCAATAACAGTGAGTGTGATATGTGTCGAAAAGAATTTAAGACTTCAGATTCTATCTCAACTTATGGGTCCGCGAGACCATCAAGTCGGCTTGACAAGTCCACGTGCTTGACGGGAGACTTGACGCGACTTGACGGTGCCGTCAAGTGAAACCGTCAAGCATGTAGACTTGTCAAGTCGACTTGATCGTCTCGGGGACCCATAACGTGCTTGAAGTGAATATTGATCGTTTACAGCGTTGACTTGACCAGTCCCGTCAATATCTACGGGCTTGACCATACTTGACAAAAAAATTGATTGACGGCACTTGCGCTTGATGCGACTTGACAAGTTTTATACATGCTTTAATTTTTGGGTCCGCGAGACGATCAAGTCGACTTGACAAGTCTACATGCTTGACGGTTTCACTTGACAGCACCGTCAAGTCGCGTCAAGTCTCCCGTCAAGTGAAACCGTCATGCACGTAGACTTGTCAAGCCGACTTGATCGTCTCGCGGACCCATTACAGATGTCTTGCACAGTTTTAGATCAGATCGATAAAGTGAGTTGTTACAAAATAAGTTTGAAGCGTGGAAACTTTCTGTCTGTGTCACTATACCTATCTTCGTTACGATACGCCATAGATGAGACACATACAATACATATCAGAAATCTGGGGGCCCTATCGCGATTTCAAAACGAAATAACATTTACGAAGAATTTGTTGTCAAATTCATTCATTTTGAATCCGAAAATCGTTGTCAAAACAAGTTCGCGATAGGCGGAGTTTTTAAAATAGCGATCTCAAGCTCACATGCTGCTCAAGCACATCCACATAAACACCACTGCTACACACATCACACACAATACGTCCCCGGATTTATAACAGATGTAGCTGGTCCCTTCATCATCAGGGATCGCTATTTTAAAAACTCCGCCTGTATACTTTTAGGCGCAGGCCACCGTACACAGGTTTAGATTGTTACTTATAAATGAAAGTAAGCCATATCTAGCATAAACTATCATAAAACTTGTGACAGGAAATGTATGAAGATAACAGAGCTAAAACTTCTTCGTTTGCATAGAGGGCAAATCCAACCCTACCTACTTTTATTCTGAGGGTATTTTTCATGCAATGAAGACAATAATAACTAACTTATTTTATGTTCTTTTGTTTCAGGAACTAGAAGGCGAAAGCTTACAAAGGATTTACTTGTCATAATGGTAAGGAAACGCATATTATATGCCTGTTTACGGGTCTCGAAATAGGAGGGCTTATCCTTAGGCTTATAAATTTTTTGAACCTTTCATCCGGCATTATTACTGTTACCAAAAATACTGAAATTAAGAACTTTATCTGTAATTTTTCCACCCAGAAATATCTGTACGAATACAATAAGATATTTGCAAATTCGGTGATCACTTTTTAGGTAAGTATATTAGGGATTCATTTCTTGTTGCATGAAACACTAGTGTGTTTTTATTTATGTAAAACTAACTGCGATGTGTACTTATAGCTATCGGGGAAATCCATATTGGACCGATTCTAATCCCGTGCTGCATAGCACGACTCTGATGGGGCACCCAGGCCGTTGTTTCAGCAAGCTGGGGGTCGTCCCACGCTACGTTTGCCTACGTTTCGTGGCCTCAAGAGCTCTTCTACCCAGACGGGTATCGAAACATGTGCGATTCTTCAAAAGACATCGGCTTCATCTAAGCTCTCGGTTTACTGATAGTTCAAATGCTATTCCTATTTTGAATTTAAATTGATCTTAGTATTGAGTATTTGTCGCATATTATTACGTGATAGGAACAGACACACAACACATTGAACAAACACATGGGAAAAAAAGTGTAATACAATTTTACGACAGCTTACATAACTACCGCGTTGGTGAAAAGTTGCGATAAACAACTATAAATAGTGAAGGAAAGTGAATGGTTGGCGCAAAAACAGATAACATAATTCATAAATAAGTACGTACTATATCGAGTTACTGTATTAAATGACAAAAGAAAATCGAAAAAAAATATGAAAACACAGAAAGCTATTCCAAAACAAGGGGGTTTTCTTTTAGGGTAAATCAGACTTCTGGGTTATTATATTACTCTCAAAACGAATTCAGTTCCGAATAAACAAGCTACTAAAATAACCCAGCGATCGATTGTGATCATTATCATGCAAAAACACAGGAATTCCCCAACGTTCAGTGCCCGCTTCGTTTAGAAACGGAAAGTGCTTTTTTATAACTGTGACCAATGAGGCAATACCTATTACAACTATACTATTGTACTATGCACGTCTAGACTAGCAGTATGCTTCGACTTACCTGAAAATATGTTCAGGTATAGTCAACCAAATAACGGGAAACGCTATCAACTTTTTCGTATGTGACTTATCATTATCATTTATCATTGTCAACAAACGTGCTTTTCCTTATCTTTGTTTTTCGACGCTCTTTATTTGAATATCGTTCACTTCCTACTCTGAAATCTAATTTCTTGTCTTGACAATTCGCGAAGGTATGCTACGGGGCTACGGGACATCGTAAACAGAATTATCGGCTAGAATGTTATGTTTTCTGTTCTCCTCCAGAGGTCGTAACTCAAATGGCCGCCGACGTGAAGCCACAATTCAACCTTATTCGTTGTTTTGACAGCTGAATCGGCTTGCGTAATGCGTTGGCTCAACAACCTTTGATGGTCTCACCGACTGTAGCCAGCGCCGTATGGTCGCTGGGCTGGCGTTGTTTGTGGAATGTTTTGGCAAACTATTGGGGAGGTAGTGTAAATTGGAGATTTCTTTCACAACATCGCAGCGTAGCTGTACATAGCACCCTAAGGGTGCTTTTCCACCAGAGATGTGCTATGCTACGATGCTATGGATGCGTTTGATATCCACCAATCATATTATTGGTGCACATAGCTTAGCACTGGTGGAAACGGATTCAACTAAGATATGTTTTTTGTATGGAATGATGCGTGCTATGGATGTGTGCTATGGATGCGTGCTATGGATATGTGCTATGGACCATCGCGAGTGGTGTAGCTATGTATGTGCAGAGCAGACCTACAGTATGCCCGCGTTTTTCACTGAAAGCCGCCACCCCCGTCGTTTCCCTACTATCGATACATAGCATAGCTCGAGATGCGCACCTTTCTCGCACAGCTACTTTGCGGCGGCGCATCTTCCTCGCACAGCTACCTAGCGTAGTATTGGTGGAAACGGTCACATATTTTCGTAGCGTAGATATCACATCTTCGCAGCATAGCTGCATAGCACATCTCTGGTGGAAAAGCACCCTAATAGTGTCCCTTGGAAGACAAATTAATCGACATGGCCTTACTACATTGCTATGATTTAAATACATTCTGATTCTGATCAACATTATTTTGTAGCGATTTTTTCATATTTACACCACTCTTATATACTCTTGCTAACAGTAATCGGCTCAAATCGCGAGACACTGCTCCGACGCCTCTATAAATAGAGCCCTAATAAAACTATGACGTTGTCGTGCCCTTGACTTATGCGGTTTCCTCCGTGTGAGCTGCTGTAGGAAAACTGTCGGGTTATCCGCTTACACCATTATGTAACATCGGCCGCCGGTCAGCGGGCACACGGCGCGTTCGGCCGATGATACAAGCGCAGTGTGAGTATGTCAAAGGTAAGCGTCCAATCTTTCGGCAATCGTACACAACGGACGCATCGCATTCTTTGTATAGAAATTCACACAAATACGTCCACGTCATCGGCATTGTGTAGCATGCGAATGGACATAGGGTCAATTTGCGATTCGTAGGTACTTCTGACACCATGTTAAAGATACGCTATTGTACCTCAAAGCCCGACACTTGGCTCACAGGGTCTTTGTTTATGTAACAGAGATCCAGCGAACCCACAGTTGGGCTTCTGGTAAGGAGGCAATTTGTATGTAGGTCTAGAACTATCAGATTGACTGTACCTAAATATGGATAAGTCGAAGACGCATTTACGGATGTCTGATCTGAATATAAAGTCGTTTATTGTAAGACTATGGTTTGTTTTTAGGTTACGCATTTGCGTGTATGTTATAAGATATTTATAAGTAAGTAAGTATGTATATTGAACATAATTATGTTCATCTCGTCTAGCAGGCCACGTTCGTTTGCTGATGATGATGTTGATCTGATGGCTCGTGCAGTAACGCTCCTTCGTTTTTCGTCATATAAGAGTGAACTCCCAGGCATCACTACAGCGACAATAAATAATCGTAATAAATACCTTCTCGCTCGCCCTGCCCCATAATCATAATCAAATTATTAATAAAAAAAACTACGTATAATTTTTAATGGATGCCTTTGTCATGCACCGTAACAAGGTGCAGGTAATAATGAATAATGAAGTATCAATCAATGGTTGCGAATAATGTCGTGTATCATAGGTCAGTTTACATTGCAATCCGAGCTGATATATTTCTGATAAGCAGTCTTAGATTAAATATACGAACAAGATGGTATGGCACCTACAAAAACAAAGCAAAAACTTGCCCGAATTTTGTTTACTGTAAAACCGTTTATGTTCAACCTAATGACAACCATTGTACCAATGAGTAAGGTCACAAATCTTCTTACCGTTCTTATTCTAAATAAGACCACAGTGCTAGAAGTCGGGTGCTGTTATTTGTCGAGAATTTCCTTTTTACTGATACTCAATCTAGTTCGTATTCAAATATTGTTGTTGCAATCCGGCCCGATGTATTTCTGATTAGCGCAGCTGTGATGTTTGTTGTGGACGCACCGTCGGGGAAATGTATGTTGTGAGAACTGTGGTAGTGTAGCGGGCAAGATCTCGTCCTCTCATTAGAGAAACCGTGGGATCTAATCCTAGCATGTATCAATTAATATAGAAAAACCTTAGAAAAAAATATTTCAGTGTCATGTGTGTAAACTTGTACTTGTACCTCCTGTAGGTTGGCTGGTAGAAAATGCTTTTAGCATTAAGTCCACCTTTTGTACACTTATATCTTATATTTGTGCAATAAAGTGTTAAATAAATAAACCTGCCGACCCGTAGTGGACCAGCGAAATGATCCAACCATAAAAACGCAGTTTAAACTTTTGAAACATGTATCAAAGTTCCATTCGAGTGAGTCAAGTGCAGGTACTTACACCCCCACAGATAATGGAATAACAGGTCTGTTAACATGCAATCCGATATCTGATAAGCAGTGATGTTTGTGAACGGTGATATTTTAAACCTTTAAAATATCACCCTTGTGTATTGTTACATTGCACAATGTCTGACTTTGAAGCCGGATCTTTATTCATAATATTATACAAGTCTGCCAATGTTTAATAAATATTGAAAGAGTGGGGTTTAAAATAGCATCGATCCTGTAACGAAATTCAGTCCCATTGAAAAGAGATACTCATTGCAATATTGCTAGCTATTAAGTTCGTCAGCCTGAACAACATTTTGTAAAAAAAAAAAAAAAAACGAGATTTATAAAATCAGCAATTTTTTAAATGTTTATTTTAGTTCGCTGTTCTTGTATGACCAATGACCACCTTCATCACTCCCTTTCAGCTTACTAAACTGTATACTACTTTTGCAAGACACCATAAAAGTAAATATATAAATCCCGTCACACTATACTTTAGGTGAGTGGAGTTACATATTCGCCACTTATAGGTACTTCTCTTTTAGCATCATGAAGGGTCAACAATAACAAACAGTGGTGACAGTCGTGATTCACAAATACCTCTCAACATTAGCGAGTTGGCTCTAACCGAAGTACAAGGGCAGGCATTGTTGACTCTTGGCAACTGTTGACACTTCAGGACGTACCTGAAACGACTGAAACGCAAGTTTGTCGTACATCGCTGCGCGTGAACCGGCATGCAACTACGAACAGCTTGATTCGCGTCGTTGTATATTGAAGCTTGCGTTTTTTCCTTTCGCTTGCTTGCACTGAATTTTGTTTGTATGTGCACCGATGTAGGGTTGCCGAGTGGTAAATGGTGATAAAATATACATATCTTTTTATGGTTACTTTTGCGGTTCGCGATTTGTTAAAGCAATTGTGTACGGTGTAATAAACAAGATTAAGACAAAGGAGAAATACACAAGTCATGTAGGTATTGTTATTCAGATTGTAGGATGCAGGTTCGCCGACTGAGTTAGCGGCGTATTGGTTTAGTATGCCGAGTGTTCACAGTCACAGTTTGCGAGTATAGCGCACACTCTCGCATTTTGCAGTGTTACCAAATGGACGAGTTTAATATACTTATGAATTTAAAATAATACGGTGTTATATATTAAAATTGTATTTTTACATGTCCAGGTTTATTTTATTTTATTTTATTTAGTGAAGAATATTCTAGAGTAGCACTCCAGGTAATTCCTATTGGACCTAACCTAACCTTTCCAACTTGGAGCTATAAAATGCAAAACAACCGCGACTCTGACATTTCTAGTGCTCAAAATGCATGAAAATTTTCCATCAGTACAAATTTATGCCTCGGGAAATGTCAACGGGTCCAACCGACCGAGCTGCCTACATTTATAATGGTTAGATAAATTATACATAGGTATTGATATATTATGTATAGTTTCTTTACGACAACTCCAAAGTGAAACCCCTTTTAAAAGAATTGTCCCTTAAATTAATGTCCATAGGTGTACCGTCTATAGGTAGATCATAGAACATAAGAAGATACATACATTTTTCGACAAGATGTTAAGAAGAACTCCAGACCAAAAAAGAAGTATTGTTACATTATAATATCTGATCTGAGTCCGACACCATACCTCCGAATCGAAAATGCCTATAGAATGCGGTTCTTTGAGTGACGAATGTCCAGTATCGGACAATTGTTGGCTGATATAATGATAGTTATGCTTCCACCCACGCCAACACTGGCGTTCTAGTGTGAAATGGATAACTCGTACATAATTTATACCAAGGTACATAATTATTTACCAATAAAACTTGCACGTGTTTACATTTTACGGCTGTGAGATGTCAATTGCCCAGGAAACTAGTGTTTAACATAGAGCATGAACAGTGACGCCTTGTAGGTACTGTTGTACGTAGTTGCTGGGTAGGCAGAGGTACATTGGTGTATATGAATGCAATATAATTTAAAAGAATTTAATATAAGAATTGAACACTTTTCGCAAGTACCTATTCTGTTCATATATTATGTATTTGTAGCTTTTCCCGCGAAGCAAGGTAGCAATACATTTAATTCCAAAATTAGCATAAAGCTTCTTTTGTGCAACTCAGCGTCTATGTAATTTAAAAAAAGCACCCAAATCAATTGTTAAGTTTAAAGAGATATATATACAGACATATAGTAAATACAGTCATACATAGATACACACAGACGCCATCTTTATACTATACTATGTAGTAAAAGTGAAGACTCGGTACGGTAGCAATTTTTTCAGCTCATCCAAGAACCGAGAATAAATAGTCAATTCAAACGGTTCAAACGATTGCATCGTTTATACTGAGCACTTATTACGGGCACGAGTGTTTGTCATAAACTCTACAGTTGTGTAAACACAAGATATCAGTACACCTGTCCTACTACTCTGCTTTCATTTAATTAAATTAGTTTACGGCTATTATATTTTGCTACCAATTAAGGTATGAATTAGAGACCAATCTTAAAGAGGTTTTCTGTGGAAATTCATTTTATACACTTCAGCCTCCCAAATATTTCCAAACCAAAAACACATAAATATGGAAGCTATATAGTACTTAAATTATAACCTGAACTTACCTACTTCATAGGCAGGGCAGGAATATAAGAAACAAAATAATTTATCTCCCAACAGGATGCTAAGAATACTCCATCTTCCTTTTAAATTAACTGTCACGCATGTGACGTCATAATCTATCGTGAAAAGCCATGGGCCTTCAAACGTCCTCCTCCTAAGGCCATTTCGTTTCAGAGAGAATAATAACCCTGACAATGGTGACAAAAGGCCGAATAATGTAACTGTAAAGCTGAAGAACATTTATTATTAACTAGCTGTTCCCGCGCGCTACGCTTCGCCTTAAAAAGTTTTCCCATGGGAATTCCGGGATAAAAAGTTGCCTATGTTCTTTCCCAGGGTCTAGACCATATGTATACCAAATTTCATTCAAATCCGTTCAGTAGTTTTGGCGTGAAAGAGTAACAGTCAGACAGACAGACACAGTTACTTTCGCATTTATAATATTAGTAAGGATATTAGTAAGGATTAAATGATTTATGGCTAACAATATTTGTAACTGATATTAATGAAAGTCCTTGCATTAACACAAAAAAATAATGTATAATTTCATAGTTTCAATTATTTTGGACCTACTCTACGTGGTCACAGAAACACTGACCCTTGAATTCATGGAACGAACTGAAGTTTACAATATTGCTTGCAAGCGTCATCATCATCGTGATACTCGATTTTTGACTTTCTGTCTAACACAAAGAGTCGAATTGTAAGTATCATGAAAACACTTGCAAGCCCCTTGTAAACTGACAGTTCAGTTCGGGGTGAGAACATACTTAAAACATGGCAAAATTATATGACCCCTATTTTAGTGCCGAGGGGTTAAAAAGTAAATCCCGTGATCCCGCGGGTCTCATTCAGTGTACGGAGAAAGGTATTACAGCAGATTCATTAAGCGTTCTCCGCTTCTGGTATAATGGCTTTAACCTCCACCCGGCCTTTGAGGTAAATGAATCGACTTTATATAATGGTATCAGATTATAAATAGAAAACGTGCTCGGTTATTTACATTTTTAGCGTACCTACGTGTAGTTTGGTTGTACATAATACGTAGGTTTTCAGTAGGCAATTTCTACCCCAACGGTATTTTATGAACATGCGTTGTTAGAACAGTATTATACTCGTTAAAATGTGATGATGTGGCAAAGACAAAGAGGCAAACGTAGCGTGGGACACCCTCCGGTCTGTTAGATCTGCTACTGCTGGCTAAAAACTGCATTATGCAGGTTGGGCCTAACAGTGGATGTAGGTAGCCTTAGTACAATAATCTATAGCACATGCTGAGCTGGTGCCTTTTTGGCGCTCTGGATAGCAACCGTTTTTGCTATTCTTTCTTCTGTATATTTTTAGTTGTTGTCAGTGTGTGAAATAAATGTCTCTTTATCTGTAATTGTTTGGTTACTCTGTTAAAATGCCCGACGACCAAATCGAATACTTCCAGAAGTTTCCCCAACCCATTGTTTTCCCCATCGTAATGTAGCACTCTCTAATTTTCCAATTACATCCATACCACGGCGGCACAGTTCGTGCTACCCTATAATTTCCCCTTAATTACGGCATGTCTTCACGTTGGCAACACTGGGGCTAACCAACAATGGCTGGCGCTTCCTCGCATGTAATTTTGATGCCACACAACTGAAGTATGACCTCAATGCAGTTGTAACAAGGGCTTTCACGGAAATGTCGTGTAGTATCCATGCTAGAGGTTATATATCTGACGTTGTCTAATGTAGTTCTAGAATGTGCATGTGGTTTAGTTTGTAATTGAAGTTGATGTGTTGCTCCGGTTTCGGCTACCCGCTTTGCATTAGCAGCTCAGAAGATTCACATCACTATATCTACCAGTATCGTTTTAGAAGGAAAGTAATCCGGCATCGTAGTCCAGCTTATAAGAAATTTGCAAAATGACAAAATGATACACGAATTTCGACTCCAACGAGTAGGATGAACGTCATTACATAAATAAACATTGATAAACTATAGTAGTACCGATTAATTAGTTTTCCTTTCCTGTGGAAATTTCGGCATATTCTAAATACCAACCTTCCAAGTTATAATACTATTATCACATGGGCAGTAAGCCACTGACACTAAGCTTACTGATCATCCTTTCACCACTATGACATATCCTAGTCTAGTTCTCGTGTTTTCACCGATGTACGGTAAGAAGATTTGTGGACTTTACTGTACACAACAGTTAAATGCGTCACACTTACAGAGATAAAATAAGTATCTTTATACTTTCTTTGCACCGATAGTGTGATTATCATGATAAAACATTGAATAACAGGTACGTATCTTGATTATCAAATTGTAAACACAGAGATAATGCTGGTCGTTTGCCGTATTCATCTTGAAACTGCTTATATACCTAAAATTACATATCACATCATGAAATATGTATATCATGGAATATGATTTTATTATGAGATTTTGAAAAGATAAGTTTCCTTCTAACCGATTCCGAAAAAAGGAGGAGGTTCTCAATTCATCGTATGTATGTTTTTTGGTTGGTATTTTCTTAAACTATCCTCTCTTTGACGATAATGTTTGTAAATCGGCGTTTCCTGAAAGTATGAGCGTGCAATACTACAGTGTATATTCAAGAATATAATGTCCGTATTGTATAATTTAATGTGATTATTCCATCCGCGGACCGCAAACATTGTGACGTGAGCGCATTGTGTAACATGAATGTGACATATCAATTGCTACGAGTCGTCTGCTGCAGGAGAATGGTGCAGAATGTTCGATGGAGACCTGATGGAAGAAACGCTGATAATATTATTATCATCATCATCATTGGCCACAGCATCTATATAGATGATTGTTGCAGCGCTCGTGGGTTATGAGTTATTATATTATTATATTATAACCAATACCGCATAAGCACACTTCAGGATGAAACCGTGCAATTCGGGGTTACAACCAGCATTAGCAATGACAATCCTCATAAATAAATTAATAAAAATAAAATAAATAATTGCTAATGTACGTGCTTCTAGCGAAAACTATCATGAAACTTTTGACAGATAACAGAAGAAACCGTAATATTTTTTCGTTAATTGCAAAACCCGTACTAAAGGCTCAAGAATGACGTATGAACAGCTCCCTAAAAATAAAAGTCCGACGCACCCTGAAAACTAATACCGAATCTTTGTTTGTCTTTTAATAAGTGTTAATTTGAATTTTAAGTACATTTTCGACATTGCAGCTAACTGCTTGAACTTGATAATCGTGTTTTAAATAAACGAACCGGTTCAAGTCAATTAGATTCTTATCCGGTATAATGTTAAATGGCCGTTTAGGGACCAAACTATTTGTGTAGTACGCGGTTCTATAAAATTATAGATTTGAGGTCAATGAAAAGACGTACACACAGAATATATATATATATATATATATATATATATATATATATATATATATATACATATACACACAGAATATATATATATATATATATATATATATATATATATATATATATATATATATATTCTTCTTTTCTTAGTGAGTCGGTGACAAACACTAGACCTGTGCAGCGATCACAGGATTCGATACTATTTTCGAATATACACAAACATATGTATGGAAAAAGAACGGTATCGCCAGCTGTCACTGTCAAAATGCAAGGCAAGTTTGACAGTTCCAAAAGTGACATTTGATTTTTTCCATTATGTTAGTGTAGTTTCGAAAATAGTATCGAATCCTGTGATCGCTGCACAGGTCTAGGGTTTAGTCACCGTGGTGTAAGAATCAGCCAGACAGATTAGCCTCAGTCGCTGACTACGCAAGGTACGTTTATTTAAAGTAAGCGTCCGATTATCAGAATCGTACGTGTCGCACCAAACGGTTTGTTATACGGATGTATGGAGAAACGGCGTCGGCAATGCCGATGTAGTGGAAGCACTTGTGTGAATTTCTATATGGATGCGATTAAGTATATAAGATAAAAAAAATGTACACCCTTTAGGGTAGAATATAGTTTTAAGCAACATGTACCTATTGTAACACCATACCTACACCTATATTCAACAAATAAATAATTTTGATTTAGGTCCATTGCGTACGATGCCAAAAGGTGGGCACTTATCTTTATAGGGAGCAATTATTAATACGTCACTCGGAAGGACCCTTTTAAATATATACACTTTGTATATTTCTCTTATGCATACTAAATAAATAAAATCAATCACACATAAAATATAGTGAATAGATACATAGACAGAATTTCTTTATTTATAATTTATACCTACATATCAATTTAATACTTACCTACTGACCTTAACTGGCCTCGAGTCAACGATACTCAAACTCAATATTTTCCTAAAGTTATAATGAGGTATAATTAGTTAACGATTAGTTAAAGCACTAATTGACAATTATGAAATATTGTTATTCTAATTAAGTTTAAGGGTCCGCTTATCTTTTTAGTTTCGTAATCGCCGGCATCGAAAAAATATACTCAGCACTTATAAATGTACTTTTTAGTAAACGAAGATATACTCTTCTCACCTCTGACAAAGTTGGAAAATAAGTGCTAAAATCAACCACTAAGTTTAAATTATTTATTAATCTTCTTATTAGCGTGTCAAAGGTAGGTACAGATGATACATCAATCAGGAAGCTTAGGAATCTTCATGTCCCCACACATATTTATTTATAAGAATGGAATAGTCTTTATTTGCCTATGACTATAAGTACGGACGACATACATCACCAATTCATCATAGTATACATACCCACGTTTTTATCACACTTCTCTCACCGAGCGATAAACTCCGACCTTACAGCCAAGAAAATTAATAGCCAATGTAAATAGTGAAGTGGATTGGCTTACCTTATCGATGCCATGTTGCTTTTCGCACGTTAACCGCCCATTCATCATAGCACGGCCGCTGAATTCTTATTAGCTACGATCGTTTATGACCCTTGTGTTTAACCTAATACGGTGTGTATTCTATCGATTGGTTTGGCCGGCTGGCAAACAAAAGCACGGTTATGTTGAATGTTTTGAGTTACAAGCACTCGCGCTTCGCGTGATTCGCGTGATTCGCTGTAGCGTTCACCCGCGTCACTTAGGTAGGTATTTCTGAAAATCATTCACTAATCCCTAGTATTGTATTGTTACGTCGCGTACCATTGTAACCGGTAACCTTGCAACGCGAGCCCGTATTGAAACACGAGCCAGTGCAAATAAGTCTGTTGACAATACGCTAAGATTGCCAAGGCCTCATTTGGAATGAGATAATTGTTATTTACACCACGTGAGCGCGTTTGTTTGCAGTAATAGACAATATTTCGGAAAGCAACCCGCTCCGTGCATGTCGAGTGTTGTAGACGTTCCGGCGCCAATATTTGAACGGTCAGGATATTTTTAGCTGACTGCAGCGCTGAGCGTAAATATAGTGTAAAATAACGGTTCGTGAAATTTTTGAAATAGGAATTCCGACAGTCTACTATTTACCGTATACATTCCAGCAGACAAACCCTTCCTTCATTGCATGTAGACCCGTTCTCCAGCAGTGGGGACGTGATGGGTTGTGATGATGATGATCCCAGCAGAAATCCACTATCTCTCACCGTGTACTAAAGTAGCTTTTCTTTCATTCCAGGAGCATAAGTCCCGCTGGCCCCACCATGCTGCGGCCGGAGTCCCCGCTCGCTGACCACCGCAGCCTGCTGCCGCGGCGCCTGCTGCCGGCCAAGGCGCAGGTGGCCCCCGCCGACAAGCGCCGCAACCGCCGCTCCCTCGAACTCAACCCCCCGTCGGAACACGCCTACGACTTCACCCCCAAACTACTCATCTCCAAAACCACCGACTCACTCAACACGGAATGCCCGAGAAAGGTCATCCATAAACAAGACTCCACGGACAGTCTTAAACGAGCGCTCCTCTCCAAAGATGAAAAGAAACCCGTCATCGTCAAACAGGACGCGAAAGCGCAAGTCTCCAAACAGGACTCCACGGAGAGTCTTAAAAGGTCGCTGCTATCGCGGCAAGAGTCCAACGACAGCGTCAAAAGAAAAGACGAGCACAAAAGGCTGCAGAAGCAGGACTCGAATGAGAGTGTGAAAAAGTGTGAGGGGAATAAAAAGGGGTTGCTAGAGACGGACTTCGATGAGGGTTGCAAGCGGATCTACGAGCGGAGGTCGGGATGCGCGCGGCCGACGCTGCCCCCGGTGGCGGAACGCGCCCCCCGCGGCCCCCACTCGCCCCCCGCCGGCGGCACCCGGACCCCCGTGGCGGCTGTAGCGGAGGGCGTGGTGCGGTGGGGCAGCGGCCTGCTCTACGCCAAGGAGGAGCCGAGATTGAAGACAGCCACCAGCTGGTACGGCTATGGGACCCTGCCGTCCGATAGCGAAAAGGTGAGGAGATGTTTCATGACACTTTAATGAAGTCTTTCGTATTCTTATCTTATCTGATTAAATTTAAATACTAAGATTATTTCAGGTAATTTATCATGTTCTTGAAAATTTGGACTGTCTAAAGATTGGGTGTTACGTAAAAATAATCATGATCCAATAATTCAGACGCGGATTGAATGGCCATATCCACATTCGAATCGGTATCGTGTGGCATTCAGTGCACGACACTTCGTGGGTGGTTGTTTGTGGTACATTTATACTGTTATACATATGTAGTGTATATGTCGGTACACATGTTGTTTTTCAATTACACATCAATGTCTTCACATTCTATTTGAGTGTTGAGCATAATTTGTTTTCAAATGCCTCTCTGTCGCGTGGGGTGGGTCTGACGCCTGTCGATACATGAAGAACATTCTAGGGGTAGTGTAATCTAATTATTTTCAAGCCATGTAGCGTTGTCATGCCGTTTATTGGGTTATTCCGAAACGATGTTAGACTTCATGTAATAGGTATAACGATCGTCGTGTGCTAGTCAAAACTAAGGCTGTATGTTGGCTGATAGGTAAATCGATGTAAACAATAGTAACTAATGGATCGCTGAGTAAGCTCAATACCAAAAATTATACCTACAAGGTAGAATTATTCAGATAATTGGCTAACCATGAAAATAGACCTAGGCCTGTACAGAGTACAATAAATAATTTATAAGCAGAACAATCTCGCAACAATACAAAGAGTGATGGAGATGGCACAAGCCATGTTTTGATATGCGATCCACGTCGTGGTATATGGAGGGTAACTACACTTACTGGACATGGATAGATCTTGGGTATTATGTTCTATAGTACTGCTGTGTCTGTGTATGATCGAATTGTTTAGCGAGGATATGTATTCTACTTCAAGTCAAACTTTATTCGTCTAGTCAAGATTGTCTGAATCTTGGTTTCATCCAGAAAGAGTAGAAATCAATGTCATGAATTTATATTATAACTAGCTGTTCCCGCGCGCTTCGCTTCGCCTTTAAAAGTTTTCCTGTGGGAATTCCGGGATAAAAAGTAGCCTATGTTCTTTCGCAGGGTCTAGACCATATGTATACCAAATTTCATTCAAATCCGTTCAGTAGTTTTGGCGTGAAAGAGTAACAGACAGACACAGTTACTTTCGCATTTATAATATTAGTTAGGATATTAGTTAGGATGATTATCGTAGCACACGGGGTGGTCGAAATTCTGAGGCAATTGATAGTTTCGGCTCTTGGAAATTACATTATATCTAACTGATGTTAATAATGATTTCATGCGACTCCAAAGGACGGGTATTGGCTGTCGTAGCGGCTTGCCAAATCGAGCTCTCGTCCGCTATTATTATTCACGTGCGTTGTCGAAGTCATTTGAATTCACCCACTGCTCGTTCTATGCTCAGAATCAATATGTCACAACCCATAATGAATAACAATTTAATGTTTATCTCACTTGTTTTCGATGCTACAGAACAGGAAAACGTTATCCTTTACTGTTGGCAGTCGACAACTGTGATAGCTACGGGTATAATAATTTAGCCAACTAGATATGCGTTAAGCCTATGACTAATCTAATAGTTTCTAACCACGGATAGTTAAAAGTTGACTTTATGACGTTGACTTGTTGATCTCATCAGTTGAAAAGTTGCTTTCCATAGTAACAATGATGAATAAGCTTCATGAATATTCAAGATTCAATTACATCATCATGTTCAAATTTATGTTGCCATGTTGTTGTAGCTTTCCTGGAAATTGTTGTCGTAAGTTACGTTTACTTCCAGAGTGGTTATGTATAAATTAACTATTGTCTTCATAAATTGTTGCTATGTAGGTATATTCGATGGTAAACAAAGATTTCAGCTATCGATCGCTAAGGTCTGTCTCGGTCCATTGAACAGCTGATTCGCCGGAGAGCTCTCCGATCAAGGAAGTCCGTGCGGATACGGAAACGATGGCTTTCGTTCCAATTTCAAATTGTAATTGGACGCCACAGCTTTTTTTTCGGTTGCCAGGAAGAGTGTGGCGTGCGGTATACATAACGTGACCATTTATTTTTTTTGTCAAAGCGGGACGCCTGCTGAATTTCATATCCCTCAAAAGTACATATAGGAATTATCTTTCTTATCTTCTTATCTTTTCGCTCAGTTTGCTCAGTGCATCAATTGAAAGTTCAATCCCTACGATGAAAGAGTGAAATGTGAAAGAGATGCATGAATGGGGAATGACCATTTTTGTTATATTTATGTATCTAAAGTAACTAATCTTGTAAAGTTGGTATATTTAGAATTTTATAAATATACCAGACGGGTACCCTACATAAATCCGAATTACGAATATGAAAACAACGATTTTTTGAATTATGAATTTCATAGTTCTAGTAAAGTTTTAAGTTTCCGAATAACGAAACTTACGAAAAGTTGATAAACGAAATTTCAAACAAGAGATTTATTAAAATTACCAAAGTAAATTTTTCGAATGTTATAATTTCGATGTTTTAAATGTACGATTTTTTATTATATCGAATTGTTTGAATAACGAATCCCGAAGTTTTAATATTCCGAAAACACAAATCCCCGAATGTAACTTAGTTACATTTTAATACTTTTTTGCTTCGCTGCGCTCCTCTTTGTTTTTCGATATCTATGCGCACCTAACACCTTTAGGTTTTGGTTCTAAAGTTTTTGAAACGTTCATTTTATTTTTGATAAAATCACGAATTATCAAATTTTTGGTCCGGATTTGATATTTTCGTGATTATAATAAATCTGTATTTATTTAAGTAGGTTATCGTATTTTTTAACGTTCGTGTATTTAACAATCGTAATAACAAACCTTTGTGATTATTATTATATCTATTCGATTTTTATAAATTGATATTAAAAAATCGTTATTGCAATATTTTGTAAATTAGGTTCATACATATTCGGTGCTTCAAATTCGGAAAAAAGTTTTTCTAAATTTTTGGGTGTTCTCATACCAGACACTACGAAATTTTTAAACATCATAAGGTGCAGGTTGGTAATGCCGAATGGACAACATTTCAAAAAATAAAAGCTGCTATAAATCGAAAACCATTTCGAGATTTAGCTCTAAAGGCCACAAAAAAAATGTTTTTGTATTTTTTGGATGTATCATTTTCGAGAAAATCATAAAATAGTAAAAAAGTGTTGATGACGTCATGCATCAGGTGCGATGCATTTTGATGATCAAAGCCTATAGATTTAAAAACAAAGTAACTGTCACTTTCATTTTTGATTGACGTTGACGTTTTATCGTGACGTTGTTGTTTATTTGGGTAATTTTCATTAATTCTGTTCTGACACTTTCTGACTATTTTTTTTATTTATTATTAAGAGATGACCTCTATATAATATGTCCCAGAGCATGCCACCGCCTACACAGCTGAAAAAATGCTTCTGCTTATTTTTTTACATGATAAGTACCTACTTTCCATCATCAGATATATCAAGGTCATTTGAAAATGACCCATTTGTTGGTTGGCATGTAAACAAAGTTTAAATGTCACTTGTCAGTGTCATTTATGTTTTTTTTCGAGACTCAGGCAATAGACAAAAATAAAAATTGAGCTTAATATGTGACGTCACTTCCGTTTTTAAAATAATTAACTTTAAAGTTAAAAATAACATGCAAAAATTTATGTATATACAAAATAAAAAAATACGGGTCCACTAATTTTCTATAAACTTTCCGAATAACTAATAAAAATATAGGGTAAAGAAAATGAAATGTTGTCCATTTCGGGTAATTCCGATTTTTGCCGATTTCTTCCAAACGCAGTCATACTTTGAACCGTAGAACCATTCACCTTGATGGCAACTTAATCTGCTACCTCGCTTGGGTTGACTCAGGGCGCTAGGACCGAGCGTGCGTGTAAAAACGTAAAATTAGTAAAAAAGTACAAATTTCCGGATTTTTGATTTTTCGGAATTACCCGCACATCTGTAATTAAGAAATCAGTTAAGTTACTTAACAATTTAATACAGATTACTTTGATGATTGTCACTGAACGAAGTTACTCGCGGAGTTTCGGTGTAACTCGGACTCATATTACTCCCTATAGTCTATGTAAGTAAGTGATAAGAAGATAAAAAGTTGTCTCAAGTGATTAAAAGAAAGAAAGGAAATATGGAATGAAATTTCAAAATGTAGGTAATTTGAATTATCGTTTGGTCAGCTTATGAAAGCGGGACATTTTTGCCCTCGCGGGGGACAGCGGGACGGACAGCTTGAAAACGGGACTGTCCCGCCCAAAGCGGGACGTATGGTCACGTTAGGTATACAATGTGAGCTATCGAGTCACCGAGTCAGTCGGCGACTAACCGCCGCCAGTGATGGACGTGCGCAGGAGTGTGTCGCTCAATAGATTCGGAATTCCACAGCGTTGCCGGCGCGACAACGGTGTTTGTGTGATATTTTTGATGTTCAACAGCCTTAGCTGGTGCAGTGTCTTTGAGTGTGTGCGTTCCTCTTGAGAGTTTGTGATAAGTGTACAGATACCGGCAGCAGTGACCTCTGGATCACAGAATTATCTGTGCTGATAGTGCTAGTTATCGAAGATGCCCAACGAAGTTAGGCGTTCAAGGGTAAGGCACTAAGGTCACTGACTGGGATTGTTATGTTAATTCCATATAACACATCTGGCCATTACGTCAAATTATCTTTTCGTGTGTGACATTGAAAGGTTCATTGACAACGTTACCATCTTGTTGTGTTAAAGTTTCCATTTTACTGGTAATTTTTGTATTTGAGAGGCCTTGTCCCAAAAAAGGTGTAATGTTTTTGACAGGCGTGGGTACTTAGTTGTTTTGTGATTTATTATAAAGGCTTATTCACACTCGCGTGCTACTGGTTATCACTGTCATTAGTCGGTATTTTTGTTTTTATATTATGTACACTTTACCATGCGGTACGTTTTTCGCTACTGCCCCAAAGGGTAAAATATTGCATGAGCCTGAATATGCCTTAATATTTGTAATTTTACTCTGAACTGACTATACAGTTCAGTAGGTATGCGGTGTTTGTTTTTGTAGGTACTTAGCTGTTGAATCACAGATAACCTAGCTCACGTTGACACTCACTGGTATTATGTTGTTGTATCTTTTGAATTACTTATACGATTCTCGTTAATAAACATACAATGACAGGCAACATAGGTTATTGAGTGTTATTTCTTTTTAAGATTTTCACTTGTTTCCTATCTGATTAACTGATTCAAACTGTAATCTTATTCTTGTTCTGTTATGATTTAGGACAAAAAATGATCACGGAAGACTGAAAATTTAATAAAGATCAGGCAGTTAAAGGATAATACCCATAGCCTTTTACATTCAAAGGAAAGAAACTTACAAAAAAATATTATCAGTTTATGTCACTGGAGAACTCTTCATCCATGTCAGTGGCATCCTCTTTCCGAGTTGACATCATCGCTTAGCTGTGTCATGGAAATGCCTTTCATATTCTCACTGTCCCTTTGGTTCTCAATAAGTTATCCTAAACGGGTCCTTTCACCGTTTCAACGGTAAACCGGAGGTCTTAAGGAGCTTTACAGTTATCAACTGCATGATGTAAGGGTATTTCTGTCGTCAACTCAAATATAAGGACACGGGAGATTGAAAAATTGGTAAACAATAACAATGCTTGTTTAACTCCCGAAGAAAAAATAAATAGAAATGGATGTATTGCACTTTCCAAAGATATAAATAATATTACTGATTATGTTATCTGAGGTTTTGATTGTTGGGGTTTCCAACTTGGCAAGGTAATAAGGTTATTGCCAAATCTGCTTTCGATGATTCGATTATCGTGCGGTAACAACCAGGAAAGTTGGGAGACAGAGTCTGACATGAGTTTTCGAAAGTTGAAGAGTTTCACCTCAACAATAGCTCATTACTCATTATTGTTTTGGAATTTTTACGTAATTTTTAACAACACGACCGTTGGACCCTTATCAATCACGTTTGTGCCAATCGCTTCGTGACTTTTCTTTCATACATTTGATCTTTGTTCTTTTCCGTTCGATTGAGCGATTGTTCTTGCTATAAGTAAAAGTAATGACTCTTTTCTTGTCAGTTGTGTCGTTATTTCTGTTGGGATGTCTAGACGTGTTTGACGAATCTTTCGTTCGTTCTATCTTTATAAAAAATAATAATTAGGTATTGTGAAACAGGAGCTATTTGCAAAAGTGTGTTTCTATTTGAGACCGTAAATTAGCCATAGCTTTCATGGTTTCAATGTCATCATCTAATTGGTAAATTGTTCTTAAGTTTAGTATACATAATACCTACTTGTACCACCATAAATAATAATAACATCCTTTATTATTACCTCTATGTGTGTGACTCAGTCATCTTTTCACCTTGAAACGAATTCTCGACTAATCTAAATATTAATTTCCATATTTAACTCTAAATTATTATTTATACTCAATTTGTTGCTGGATTAAATAATTATTTATGTTTTCATTGTCATCGTTATTATCTAATCTTCATTGTGGACGCGATGAGATTTTTGTTCGACTTAATTCTATTATTATTGTTAAGTTCAGCTCAGATTTCTAAGTAATAAAAAAATTCTAATAATAATTTTGACTGCCATTCAAATTGCTGGCCCGCAATAGTGAAATTACATACATACATATTATGCTTTGGTCACTTATTTTTTTTTGTATCGTTATGTACAAGTAATATTATACATGAAATAAAGTATGTTCGATCATCTAACAAGGCCTATAGCAAGAAGTGGATCGTGATGATAGTATACTATGAGCAGTTAGGTAGTAGGTACGTTATCGCAATAGTTGATACCACAATACATACTTGAGTTGTTATAAGTACTCGTACGACTTTTAACACGTACAGTCAGCGACTGCCATCGGTCGTACCTTGAATACTAATGTAACATTTTTGCATTCTAAATTGTTTTGAAACGGTCTTGTGTATTAGTCCTTAGTTACTTTCATCTGATTTTCCTTGAGCTTCTCCAATCGTGTGAATGTACTATGCGATCTTTACTTATACTTAATTTCATCAGCTCAGCTCAACCCTAAAATTTACTGCATTGAGATCAAAACCTTTAAACATATTTAAACGGGTGTTTAGCACGGAACCAGACAGACAGTATTTTTAAAGCGTTAATCTTGTGGTTGTGAATTTATTGCAACTGAGCATCACCGGTATACCACTATGGTATCAACCATTGTTGAAATAACCATTACTACCCGTACATATAAAGTTAGAAACTTACATTGCTAAAGTTCAAATGGCTGAGAACTTTGATATCTACCGGCGTCGGCCAAGTTAGTCCGAGATACTTACTAGCCTCTAGCTAGCACTATTATGTACTATATTTGACTGCATGTAGATGGTGTATAGTGGGCTGAGCGGTGCACCGGCTAAGCAAGCAGTTTTGATTCTGGGCCTGGGTAGATATTTTTTATTAAACGGAGAATGTTATCCCCACTAGGATTATTCTCGAATAATAAGGGGTCTGTTACTGTTTTTCATAGGTATCTCATACCTGGGAAGAAACCAATATAGACGGTCGAATGGTGTAGTGGTTAGTGACCCTGACTGCTATGCCGAAGGTCCCGGGTTCGATTCCCGGCTGGGGCAGATATTTGTTGAAAAACAGATATTTGTACTCGGGTCTTGGGTGTTGATATTTATCTATCTAGTATGTATCTATCTATGTATTTGTGGAGATATATCAGCTGTCCGACACCCATAACACAGGTTCTGCCTAGCTTGGGGTCGGATGGCCGTGTGTGAGATGTCCCCACATATTTATTTATTTATTTAATATCTGACCAAGTATTCGAATCTGGGACACCTTATCTTAAACAACACCAGATACAACATAACTGTCTTCTTCCTCCTCGTTACTTCCATAATTCTACCCGCTTTATCCACTTAACTGTTACTTAATTACGAGATCCTCTTTTCTGAATTAAAAGGAATGAAAACAAATGACGGCGACGCCTCTTTGTTTATGCTTTTCACGATTAAGAGCAAGAAGGTCAAGCGCATTCGCGTTTTTATATTACGAATACTTTTTATAACTCGATTTGTCCAGATAACGGTACAGCGGGGTAAAGTGCAGTAAAGTAGGTAGCCGTTTTCATATGTGGGGACATCTCACACACACGGCTAGCTGACCCCTAACTAGGCGGTGTCTGTAATATGTGGAGCGGATAGCTGATGGATCTACACAAATAGATACATATCATAATTAACACCCCGAGTGCAAATATCTGTCGTTAAACCAAATATCTGCCCCGGCCGGGAATCGAACCAGGAACCTTCGGCTTAGCAGTCAGGGTCATTAACCACTCAGTTGTCAAGTCTGTATTATGTATAAGCAGAAGGATAAGTAACTAATAATAATATTTGCGAGTCATGTTCATGCATGCGTGAGACGCTGTGGGTGTATAACTGTGAATACTGACACACATTTCACTAATCTGCACCCACACTGTGGCTTTATGCGATCATCATCCGGTTTTTTAATTTGCAGCAACCGTTTGAAAATATTTTTGCACAGATTAAGTGGATAATGTGTATTAAGCACTAAGTTTAGCTTGCTGTCGGTTTCACAATTTAGAATATTTAAGTTAGACAGAACTTGGATATGACATGCAGCGGTGTAACTGAATTATCTTTGACCAGGACGTAAGTTCATGTCAGGGTAGATTTACTCAAATGAGAAACTGCTCAGCGCCGTTGATTCTATTTCGATATTATCCAGCTTTTTGTTATGGAGAGAAGCCCATAAAATACATTGACAGAAAAATTTATTCCGCTAATTTCAGACCGACAAAACAATTTTATTTTTCATGGAATCCAGTCAAAAGCTGTAGGGCCAACTAGCTTGTCTACTTTGTCTAGGTTCTAAAAATAGCATCAGGAATTAACATGACGTTTTGAAAAAACGTATTCAAACGGAAGTTATTTTTTTTAAAATGTGTGTTGATAGTATACTGATCACCCCTATTGGCTTATTATACCATTTTTACAACTTCCTGTATATTATTGTATTATATTAGATATTTTGAAACTATGATACCTTATTACCCATGACTAGCATCATATTATTATTAATCATTACTATTATTTTGGAATTTAACCTACCAATACTATAGTTTATGTAAGGTTTAGGTTAGATTAAACATTAAAATTAGAATACTAATTTAATAACTATGTAGGTATGTATAACTAAGTCCAGTAAATAACTAAAGTAATCTTAGCCATCTTGAGGGCAACAACCGGCTATTCTGTCCAGCAATTATGTTGCACTTTACGATTCAACCACAAATGTTTTGTGACGGATAGCAGATAGTAATCACTCGTACATACCTCCGAATACTACGTTCACTTTCAATGGTCTTTGCAACTTGCTTTCGTCCATTCACTTTCGTCCAAGGTTGCATGTGTCAGCATATTTGGACGGCTATTCACTTGAACATTTATAAATAAAATATAAGTATTGTGATTTTGTAGATAATAACATGTAACGTCGGCAATGTTCCGAGCAGCAGTCTCGAAGGAAAGAATAAGCCAGATGATTGCCGACCTCCGATAGGAGATGGTACCCAAAGAAGAAGAAGAACGTCGGCAAAAGAGATATGTATGCTACTCCAGCGAATTTGACTTGTTGAGCTTAGGAAGGGAGTTTAATTAGACCTTGGTAAATGCAATACAAAGGTGCCAGGGGTAACAATGCCTATTTACTTAATGTAAACCAACAGTGGAAAGGTCTTGGTAATGGACAACCTAATTTTTTATCCTTTACACGGTTTTCTATTTCGGTACCCGGGGGAAAGTTTAGCAAGGTTGATTATGTTTGAAGGCACTCCTTCTTAATAATAGTGACTGAAACGTTTCTATAGCAATCGTGAGATAGTATGAAATGATATTTGTACCTAAGTTATAGACATGCATATAAAAGTCATGTGTTAATAACAGGAATTCTAAAAGTCTTGTCATGTCCATTTTTCATAGTCTTTGTCACAAAAAAAATACCTAAGGACTTATGGTATTGGATCCTACGATATGTTAGCATATTATATCATATTAAATGTACAACCCGCGGTACCGCGGGCTAGTAATAGTGTGTGAATTATGACCGACAGGAAATGTCTATGTAATATTAAATAAAATCAAATTAAATACTATATTGCCATACAAAAAAAATATAACACAAAGACATACAGGTCTAAACTGACTTATCTAATGGTATTTTATGAATTCGAATGGCAAAAGAACAGCTCACACCACACAATATGACTTAACTATCGCTTCATTATTGCTTCGTTACCCTGAATATTCCTCCTCTGTGATAATAAGTTTACTAAGTTTCCTTTGCCGGAGAACGGGGTGCCTATTAGATTACATTTCAGCTTTGTCCTTTGAAGTTAGTAACTTTTTAAATAATAAAACTTAAATGACCTTTTCAGGATAGCTCGGAAGTCTTTATGTATTTTAGGGATGTTGATGATCTATTTTCGTTTGTGCTATTGTAGATATGGTCGTGGAACCAAAACTTCATAACGTTTCATATGATAGCAAAATTACTTAATGCGTGTGACCATTTCTACCAAAAAAATAAAGTCTGTCTTACCAAACGACGATAATCTTGCCTCTTTGTACTGTTTTATTTTTTAAGTTTTGTTTTTTTTTGTAATTTTTGTTCTTGGTGCAAATAAAGTGTTTTGTATTGTATTGTATTGTGTATCTTTGCCATCCCTGATCAATACAAACGCAATTCACCTGCGATCGCTGTGAGAAGAAGTGTCGTGCGGGGCCTTTACAGCCACAGGAAGAGATGTGGTGCGCCATCCCCCACCTAGTGCCTCTAAATATGCCGCATCTTGCACACCACCACTGATTGAATCGTCAATTTCACACTACAAATTTGCGGCCGACCCTGCATACTGTCTTTACCTACATTTTTCTATCACCTTTCCCATACTCACCCGTCATTCCGCCCACAGCTCGCCGGGCATGGCAGCGGGGCAGGCGGGCGGCGCGCCCTGGAGCTGCTGCTGGGCGGCGGGCTCAAGTCGCTGGCCCGGCCGGCGCGGCCCGTGCGGCGCGCCGCTAGTAGAGATAGCGTGCTGTCGCAGCCGCAGCCTTTGTTAGAAGGTATGTTTTTATGATTGTATATCAATACTACATTAACCCCCTTATTTTATGAATAGTTATAGAACTTTCCATCCCTTTCTGTCATCGAACAAATAGTTTTTTGACAGAGAGGGACAAAACAGTTCAATAGTGAAAACGCCCTATAACTTTTCTATGAAATATGAATAGGTCTAAGACACAAGTCATGACCAATAGCGCCAAAAGTAGGGTCGAGGTAGACGGGCAGGAAATAGGATATGTCGATGAGTATATCTACTTGGGCCAGATAGCATCCTTCGAAAACAGGCAGGACAAGGAAGTCGAAAGACGCATTACCAACGCCTGGAAGAGCTTCTGGTCCATGAAAGATCTTATGAAGGGCACTCTCCCTCTAACACTCAAACGCCAACTCATCGACATGTGTATACTGCCTGTCCTAACCTACGGTGCACAGACTTGGTCTCTGACCGAACATCAGAAGTCCAAACTCAAGGTTTGCCAAAGAGCGATGGAGCGTACTATACTTGGTGTACGAAGGATTGACCGAATCCGGAACACCACGCTACGCTCCTCGACTCGTATAACTGATGTGGGCGCACAGACTGCGAAGCTGAAGTGGGCCTGGGCAGGCCACGTCTGTCGCATGCACCCGGACCGGTGGGCAAGAATTGTCACCGAGTGGGTGCCCAATGATGGACGTCGGCGTCGTGGAAGACCCAGACGGAGATGGCGGGACGACCTCGACAAGTTTTTACCTCAATGGCCGAAGGAGGCACAGGAACTTTTCTATGAATAAGGGGTTAGTCTTTGGTAAGCTTCTTACAATCCCTAGAAGCTACCCGAAATGGTTGACTTGATACTTGAACTTTAAGTGACCCCTGCTTTCTCTAATCTCTTGCCGTCCTCGAATTCTCCACTAGTGGACGTAGGCCGCATCCACGGAGCATCACAACATTCTGTCTACTCTGTACTAAGCAATAACTCATCAATCAACTCCCTTTACTAAAGCAACTCGTAGTACCAAAGTTTTTCAGAATGACCACCTTTCCGTACCTTTTTTCTAACCCCCTGTACTAGACTTTTCTAATATAACAAAATCCTCCACAGGTCTGCGAAAATGCTCAACAGTGCTAGCGCTGACCGACAGAGAGAAGTCTCTCGAACCAATCCGCGCTCACAACCGGCTGCGGGCGCCGTCGGTCTGCTCGAGATGCTCTAGCCTGCTCTCTCTCGCCGGCGTCGGCGGCTCCAGGTGAGACAAAACATACCAGACCATCACAGACTACAGTTCCTTGAATTGATGGGTTCACTACCGGCTTCGGGCCCCGTCAGTGTGCTTGAGATGCTCTAGCCTGCTCTCTCTCGCCGGCGTCGGGGGATCAAGGTGAGACAGAACATACGAGACCATAGAAGGCTATGGTTGTAACTATTCATTCCCGATGATGATGTATCAGAACGTAGTAGGAGCAAGGGGCAAAAGAAAAGAGGTGACGAAATGTTTTCATTGCTCTCGAGGTAAAGTGATCACTACAAATACGCTGCATGGCGTGAAATACTTATTAAAGCTGCGTCCGTTGCGTTATGACGCAATGTTTTAAAGAAGATTTGCGTCAAAACTAGAGATTATGATACGCAACGGATATATTAAGATATGTAACTACAAATGTGCTCGTTTTGCACCTATGCTACATCTACAGTTAGGTGGCACAAAGTGAACATAATACCGTCAAGTATAAACACCAAGTTCATTTGAATATTTCATAGCATTACAGTAACAAGGTTTCTTCATATTCATACGCCTAAAGCAGGGGTCGGCAAGTAGTTTTAGGCAGAGTCCGGATATTGGTCGAAATTTTTTTAAAGGTCCAGAAAAAAATACAATAATTTAGTAAGTACATCTATTTATTACTAAAATTAGTGAGAATTTTTTTATCGGCGGTCTTGAGCCAGGTTTTTATAGTTTTTTTCTCGTGAAGAACAGCTAATTCGAAGAGTGTCTTCTAAGTGAGCGTCTGTTAATATCAAACAATATTTGTTTTTCAAAAAATTCTGAAAATTTTAAAAAGATGTTTCGCATACATTATATCGAACCAAAAATAGTCGCCAACTTGATGGCAAGTTTTTTGCAATTTTGATATTTTCTGGGACATGTTTCACCCAAAATTCTTCAGTTATCACCTTTTTATATATTTGCAAAGACACATCTTCTTGCAGATCGATTATTTCCATTTGAAGTGATGCCTTTGGCAGATTAAATAACTTGGCAGCGAGGACTTGTGTTTGGCAGCCACATCTCCATTCGGCGGCTGCATCAACTTCAAAGGCTGACTTAAGAAACAGAGATAGCTTTCCCAGCTCTGCAAAGTCTTGGAGGAACCTTGTGGCGAATTCGTTGCTAAGATAAAAAATATATATGTAAACATTGCAATGTCTTCTTTAGAGTTCTGCTCATTATAATTATTATGGTCATCGGAGAAGCTAAGTACGTATGAACAATTGAACAGAGCGCGCGCGGCGCCTCGACGGCGTGGGCGGCGCGGCGACGGCGCGATGTTTTTGATCGATATCGATGTTGCAAAACAGATTAATTAGATTAGGTAGGTACTAAGTTAGATTGGTTCAAAATATTACAATAATATTCAAAGTATTTATGTATACTTGACATGTCTACATTACAATATTTGGCGGTCCGAGGTTCAACCTTTCGCGGTCCGCAAATGGACCGCGGTCCGCCTGTTGCTGACCGTTGCCCTAAAGCATTACACTGGGCCGTGGAAAATTGAAAATGTACGGAGAATCAAACGTGTGTGTGAAACGTTGGCTCGAGTTACGAATACAAATGTACCGTGTGTTACATAGGTGCATACGTCCTATGCATTGTAAACGTTCGTTTTACATAATTTATTGCAGTTTTATGTGGTCGGATGGATTTGCGCCGCGATTTAATGCGCTTGGTCAATGTTCATTACTTTAAACCCATAAATGTGGCGATAATGTGTGGCTTTTGTATGTTTTCTCTAAAGTGATTAATCGTGTTTACAATAAATGTTCCTTCTGCCTCTAGCCTGTGGTACCTACATTGGTAGGAGCTCTGCTACAACATCCAGAAGTCCAAGGTTCGATCCCCATCAATTTGACATGACATTACGCTAGTGACAATGTATCTGTTGCCATCTAGCGTTTACTATACTCCTCTAGGAGGACATAACATTACACTATGTACTACTCGTGCGAATTAACTTAGCACCTCGCCAGCAAGAACCGGGGGTCACGCCGGGTACGCCAAAGCTAGTTAATATGACCTCTGGTTTTTGTCAGTCAGGTGCACAGCTAATTCGAACAAGTAGTACTTCATGGGCCAGGCGGGGATGTCTTGGACGGATGTCTCTGTGCTGGCCCAAGATGGTAAAGAATGGTGGCACTTCTCTTCGGTTCATGGCTCCCCAGCTGAGATTAGGAATAAGTAGTAGTACTACCAATTCATCTGTCTAACTAAACACTAACTTCTCTCTCCCCAGGTATTCCCTGGACGGCGCCGGCGGCGGCTTCGTCCCGGCGGCCCCGGTCAACTGCAAGCTGTGTCTCGAGGACACGCCCCCCAGCAAGGTCACCATCATCGGCGGCTGCGGATGCGCCTTCTGCACTAAGGTAACGTGATCTTTGTTGGGTTTACCAGGAGCGCCCTGGTACATTTAGCTGGGTTGGTCCCGGTTTCTGACTTGAGGATGTCATGTTAAGCAGACAGCATAGCCTAAAAATGCAATGGAATGGATTGAACAGTGCCGTGATTGGATGTATTGACGCTGAAGAAGACTTAAGTTCATGCTTATTTAATCGCATTTGCCTTCTTTCTAGCAGTCTGCTTTCATAGCTTCACGATTGCACCTGTAGTAATGTACCTCCGTAGTATCCATATGCTCCTGTTAGTTTGAAGTTTGGTGGGTGAAAGTTTCCCGGGAAATAGAAATGATGTGGGTGGGAATTCCTGGATCAGAGAAGTTGATGTTAATCCTGGATAATTAGATTCCGCTGATAGTACTCTGTAATTGCTAGAATCTAGCATATCCTTTGTATATTCTTCTTATTTACTTTATGATTACCTACTTAACAGATTAGATTAGATAATACTTGGGCGTGTCGCCTTTCACACAGTTCCGGTTTTTTATAAGTATTCGCCGATCACATCTGACACTTACAAATGTGGGTACTAACAACAATGGGTGACTCAAATCTTCTGCAGATAAACAAAGCTATTACATCTATGATCTATCGTCATCATTACATCGATAGCAAATACATCCTATTGACAAAGAAAATGAAAACATGCGTAAAACTTTACTTGTTTAAATTAAGTTCATAGATTTTTTATGGGCATGAACCTAAAAACTTGAATAAAGTGACATCTTCTTTTAGTTTTTCCCACTTATTTATTTTATCCTTATCAAAATCCAATTAAGTGTTGGTATTCTCCGCAAGAGCCTTATTACTTCTTTCCTTATACAATATGTGCAAAGGAAACCACTGAAGTGCAGAATATAAGTGTTATTCCGCACAATTTCACACATGATCAAACAATGGTGGCATGAAAAGAGGCTTCCAGCTAATTTATTTCATGCAGCTTAGCTGGCTAAATGCTATTGACATTGCCCGTTATATACAAGTCGAATGTTCGCCAGGTTAATACAGCGATTCGAGAGTACTGTGCTGTATAGCAATCACTATCAAATTTCCATCTTCAGGCATATTTGTAACTTCGTTCCTTGATCGTAATCGTGTGATACTCTATGATCCAACAAAAATGGTGCAGAGTCGTTAGAATTACAGTTCTTTTTAAGCGTTGTAATCTTTGATCATATATGATCATATATCATGTTGCAAAGAAATGCTTAGGAACTTACATATTAACATTTTTTTAAATTGGAATTATCGATTGAACAATGTACAGCCTTCACTAAGGCGTAGGTGGGAGTATAACCGATGCATTTTTGCCGGGGAAGCCTGTGCAGTAAATCCTACCCCTTTTCTTTATTGGAAATCGTGTGGGAAGCAGCCAATCTGGGTAATGAAATTGTTCGATCTAGTGAAGTATATTTATGTTTTCGCTTTGGTGTATTTTGTATTTGTTTGTCGATTTCGCTGGTGCAATACTAAAGGAACCGGTGACAGTTGACCAAAATGAAGACCATGACCATTTTGGTAAATTTTCTGAGCGAGAATTAATCAAAATCTAAGTACCAAAAAATAAGACCGGTGTAAATGCCCAACGTTGCTTTAGCCATATTAAGTAAAAATCTTATTTACATCGTTTTTTTAAAGTATTTTTAGTATGAAATCCTCCTCACCCCCTACTATACTCGATATCTGATAGATGATTTGAACCAGGCACCATCAGTGCTAGAACCAGCTCCAACACCATCCGGTTATCAACTACACACACACACACACACACACACACACACCTCATAAGCAACCTATTTTCCGCACACATCCATTAATTCCCACGGCGAAGATTGTCCAATTAAACCACAGCTGCGTGAATCATCTTGCACTGAATCTTTCAATCTGCTATTTATAGTGTCTCGTGCACTTCTGGCCGTTACTCTGTGGCTCGCTTATTGTTTTTTAAACAGCTGTCGGTCAAGGGCGTAAGCTAATCGTCGGATCGTTGAGAATGGATGATGTTCTCTGATTGGCGTAGTTGAGATTTAAGTTGGTTTAAGAATTATTGGATTGGATAAAAATATCTCTAGGTTGCGGATAAGTAGTTTAGGCGTATTCGGTTCGGGTCAAATGCTGTTCTGCATTAATATTTAAGATAAGAAAAGATGAAGTAATTTTAAAAGTTTTAAGGTTGAACCAAATCATCATGGCGAATCCTAAATATCGTGATTCTAGATGTGTACTCTAATTATGTGCATTACCTATACATAACGTGACCATTTATTTTTTTTGTCAGAGCGGGACACCTGCGGATTTATGTTGCAAAAAAAACATATTGGTACCTATTCATTACAATTTTATGTAGTTTATGTCGAGATTTCCACCTAGCGAGATCTCGCGAGACCTGGCAAAATACGGGATCTCGCGAGATTGGAAGAATTGCTATTAAAACATAAATGCAAATGCTTGGGTACTAGTATAAAAACAAAAACTTAACTTCACAAGTTCTTAAATAAATTTTGTGAGATCGTATTAATCAAATAAAAAAAATTCAAAAGAGGATCAAGTTATTAAGGTACGGAAAGGCAAGTAAATTTTTGTGAAAATTATTTCGATTCTGAAGACTAACTAAATTCTAATTTTAGAGCTGTCAAAATCTTATTGTATTTGTTTAAAAATCGACTCTATGTGTGTTTCCGTAATTGTATTTTTTTTCTGCTTTTTAGCAAAATTTATAGTTTGACAGCGTTAAAATTAGAATATCTGCCTTTCGAATCGACATCATTGGCTTCTCAAAAAACTCATCATGTCGAGAGTATCATCTGACAGACGACTTCTGATTTCGCATGAAATACACGTCGTCACGCTGCATTTGTCGATCTCCGTTATCTCGCGAGATCTCGTACGAAATTTAACGAGTTTCAATCTCGTTAAATATGGCCGGGATCTCGCGAGTTCGGGATCTCGGCGGGACGCATTCCCTAAGTCTATGTGAGAGGTAAGATGATATATAGTTGTCTCAAGTGATTAATGCAAAATGTAGGTAATTTAAATTATCGTTTGGCCTGTTTATGAAAGCGGGACATTTTTGCCCTTGCCGGGGACAGCGGGACGGACAGCTTGAAAGCGGGACGTATGGTCACCTTACCTATACATCCATTGCAAAACGGCGATACGGCCCGTAACCTATCACGTGAATACCTAACTACAAAAAAGTAGGTCGCTACGAATTTTTATGAAACTTTATACATGTAACTAAGTAATAATAAAAGAAATTAAAGTATGTTTGAAACAGTGCTTTGATGTCACAGATGACAAAAAATCTAATGATTCGTATTTTTTCGAGTGGTACAAAAACCTAGTGGTAATTGATACCTCGACAGCTTTGTTTGTGAGTTAGAAGTTACACTTTTTACACCAATTTACAAGAATCTAACGTTATTATAATTATGTACAAAAAGTATCCGGAACCGGACTCGGGAACTAGTTATAACAACTGCGACGTGAGCTGGGACGTAGGCCGAGGTAACAAATAGCTATACTGGTTTACAACTGGTTCTGTATTAATAACCTAACGTAACATAAGTTAAAAACAAAAACGGATTAATTTACGCGGCTGTGGTAAATACATAAACAACAATACTCACAACAACTCAGGGAACTCAATTCCGGAGGTTCGAAGGATAATCTCATATACCGAGAATCGAAATATATCTCTTATATCCGCTTCAAATCTCTAGTAGGATACATTTAAAAATCCGTAAAGAACGACTGCAGGCGTTGGGTTTTCTGTAACATTAGAGGGTTGTTGCTATTATCTCCAAGCTCCAAGCTATATTATCTCCAAGCTTGGCAGACGGGTTGAAGATATCACACACAAAGTAGTGAGAGTCACTTACATAACATTATTTTCATAAACAACAATTAAACATGATCGTGACTTACAATGTTCTTATATATAGACTTAAGTTAAATGTTCTTAGACAGTTATTTAAAGGCCTATTATAATAACAATGCGAAGGTATTATAAATTGATAAATAACAACGTTAATCACCATTCCATTGGACGATAATAAATCTTTGCTAGATTACGGTTTGTTCATAAAATATAACCTATCGCATCGTAACGTGCAGACTCATCTATTCTGAATTTCAAAGCACGGAACTCTTGGGTAACACAATTTAGAAACTGACTTACCTTATTCATAAAAAAGTTACTGGACGCTTTAGCTATTGAACTGTTCTGTCACTCTCTGAACAATTTGTTCTTTGACAGAGTGACAAAACAGTTCAATAGCTAAAGCGTCCAGTAAGTTTTTATCAGAAATTATTATCCTGAGAAGCGCCACAACACACTACCCGTGGCATTCCACATTCAGCCACTACAGACCACCTGTCTCCCACTCTTAGGCCTAAACCCTTACTTCATTGGAAGGAGACCCGTGCCCCAGCAGTGGGGACGTGATGGGTCGTGATGTGACGATGTAGTCTCCACTCGAAAACTCGTGAGCTCTGAGTTCTCAGTCAAAGTGGCTACATACTTTATCAAGTGATGTACCGACTTGTTATGTTAGTGGGTAATGTCCGGTTGGTCACATGAAAATGTCAAGTTAAGCACAACTTAAGTATAGGTTGCAGCGATGTGATTGGCTGAATTGTTGTTGAGTAGGACTCAAGTTCATGCTTCGGTAGATCAAGTGAGAAACTGGGTCTAAGTAGGTAGGGTAATGTACGTGAGTAGACAGAAATCGTGACTACCCGCTCTTGAAGTCAAGGGAATGTACTTGTACAGATACTTGGATTAGATCATGTTAAAATATTGGATACAGTGGGGATTTAAAGTAGGTACCTAAGAATAACAATAAGTACTTTATCCAGTTTTTTATCTACATTATCAAAATCTATTAATCGATACTTACCCCGAATAAAATATGGATTAAGAATAAATCTATGAATAAAACTAATTCATAGAACACCCCTTTTCGAAATGAAATCTAAACTTCTAATTTGAAAACTTAAAGCAATAAAGTGACTTACAGTTACACCAGTTAAATTTCCATTAAACTCCCATTAATTTATGATATTTTTTGTTATAGGTAAACGAACTACTTACCCACTTCTCAAAGAGACAATAAGGTATATTAATTGCTAATAATTTCAATATTTTTCAATGGCATTAATCTTGTGCATTGTTTGAGTGAGTAAGTATTAATAATTTGTTTAATTGATGGTGATTTTGACGTTGAGTTAATAACCGCGGCTGACAGATGACTGTTTGAATTGAAATGAGTTATGATAATTATGACGAAGAAGAAAAAAATACTGTCTAAACATTATTCAAACAAAAACAAAATTAAAAACCCGAGAATAAAAACTGCATCGATATTTTCGTATTTTTTGTCTAATAATAACTTGTATAAGTTACAAACAAAACGTGTTTCTAAATTAAGATACAATAATAGAACCAAAATCCCCTAAAATAAAAACTGCATCGAAAGTTCTATTCGTATTTTTTGTCTAATAATAACTTGTATAAGTTACAAAAACAAGTGTTTCTAAAATAAAAATAGAATCATAAATACTGTAATTAAGTGAACTCGGAACAAAAACTAGAAACTTATAATTTTATAGCTGAATATTCTAGACCGAGCGCGTTAACCTAGAACTTGACTTGAAATAGTCTGTCTGAGAATATTTTATGCGAGTGGAGTGTTCTAGTTTAAAATTAGATTCCATCCAATGTCAACAATATTATTTTTAAGATGAGTCTAACAATATTATTTTAAGATATTTCTCCGGGACAACTCCGTTGATCGCGTTGAGGGTATTATTACACTCGCGAGCTATGAAAAAGTTCCACTCACAAAATGCCGACTCTAAATGGCCTTTTTAATACAAACATGACTGTAATTAACAGTTTTTTACGGCCTTTTTTTATTAACGCCCTGTATTTGTCCCATATAAATTCTTTACAAGTTTATTTCTGCAATGAAATTAAGTTAATCATGTCAATTTTAATAATAGCTGACGAATATTCTTCTACTTCTACACTGTTCATAGGAAGTGTAGGCAGCTGAATACACTTGCAGTCTTGCTCTAAAAACTGGTATTACAATGAACAATAGAACTTTCTCGTTTCCCGGCGGAAATCAAACCCAGATACCACAGACTAGACAGAACAAGAGACCACCGCACGGCTCAGTACGAGAGAAATTTTGCATCATGAAAATGAAAATAAAAAAGCCAACGTTTTCTTAAAATCTCATATAAAGCTCCTGCAGTTTTTCCCGCAAAAAATGCTTTCACCACTTGGCCCTTACGTGTACGTGATTTGATAACTTTTTATACATTGTGAAATAGGTACAATAAATAATAGGTATAGTAATGAAAACAAGCAATCTTTCAAAAACCACAACCACCACAATTCCATTACAAAATCTAGGTTATACAATATGAAGATGAAACAATAAGCTACTGGCTCAGTCAAGGAAAGAAATTACTGCTGTGTTGTCCCATATATTATTTTTTATGTTTGTGTTTGGCAAGATTCTTCATCATAATAATTGTAGACGCGGTAACATAATACTGAACAGAATGAACAATTTGAAAATGAGACAGGATTATAGCACCAAATATACATGGAACAAAAAAAAAAAAATAACATCACTCCCTTAAATCCGGTTATGAAAAAGGCAATCCTTTCCCTACACGACAAGTGTGCTCTATCCTGCCATCATAAATTCTCTTATAGGCCGAGAAGGTGGACGAAAACAAGTATACATTTTAGCACATAAGCTGTAGGGGCGACCTGGAACCTATATCTCGGTGAACGACCTTGTGAGTCGTCGGCCGAGATTCTGCCGTTGCTCATGTGAATTTGTCTGAGGGATGTATGTTTTTTTACCGGGTTAATTAAGTTGCGAAGCTTATAAACAGGAGGATCAAACGAAACACGAATTTTCGAAACGCTGCTGCGCGAGCATCTGTCAGTAGGGTGATTACTTTTTGCCCACCTTGTATTTGTATATTTTTTTAAACAAAAGTTTTAGATTTTCATATTTAGCCACCGCCAAATATGAATCTATCTATCTATTTGCCACGTGCCAAATAGATAGATTCTGCTAGTATTTAAGCGGCGTAGCCGTCGTGGTAGATTAGTAACATTTTAAAATACAGATTAATGGCTGGTATAATAAATAATATACTTACTAAAATTTATACGGCGTTTTGTCTAAAATTAAACAAAATTTCCATATTTAACGTTGAGCCTCGGTTGATGACCTTTACATATATGCAAAAACCTTCCGGTTTTCACTTATGTAACTCCATGGTAAGAGTGACTAAACTACTAACTATAATATTACTAATATTATATTTTGCTAATATTATAGTTAGTACAGGGTAATTATAAAAATCCGCGAATTAAAGAATACACTATTTAAATCTTAACTATTCGTTGCACCTTTTACAAATAACATCTCCTCGTCATTTATTATCTCCTACCGATATCCTACGGACATCAGTCCACAGATCCCAACCGAAGGGCGTCCCACGAACACACTCTAAGTGTATCATCATCATCATCATCATCTGCACTAGACAACTCATTCAAATAGCAAAGCTGCATCATCAGTAATTACTAAGAAATAAGGGTTACAACCAGCCATGTCGGTTCTTCGGCAGACACCGGCTTGCCCTGGCAAGTCAGGTTCTGTATAGAATCTAGATCGGCATTTGGTCACTTCCGAGTTGAACGAACCAAAGTAAAGCGACAGGAAGTGAATTGATAATGTTCACCTGATAATTGCTCTCTGCTGTTTATCCGCGAAGGTGAACCTCATTTCTATTTCCTCCTTAAGGTAAGCGTCCACCTATCGGTATCGTATGCATCGGACCAAACGGACTTTCATAAATGTATGGAGAAACGACGTCGTCAATGACGGTGAAGTGGACGCACCTGTGCGAATTTCTATACAAAGAATACTGAATGCGATTAAATACGGAATAGCGAAGTACCCCTAAGTCCTTTATAAATTTACGAAATCTGAATCATTGAGTCATGAATTAAGGAAATTTTGCGTGAAGTACTATTTAGTATTTTTGGTTACGATCGTATGAAAGTGAGTAAAAGATAAAACAATCCTTCTTAATCATAATCTTCTATAAATAGTCGTAGTCCACTTTGACCTATAACAAATTTAGACGCTCAGTCCGTCTAGACAGGTCAATGTAGTAACGATATCTATTCTAATTATATATCCTTTACTTTAATATTATAAAGAAATACAGATAAATCGTCTTCACATGAGATACTGCTCTTAAAATAGGTCACAATTTACCCCCAATTCTGACTTCGTAATTATGATTTATTATTGTATCTGCTTTGAAGTCATATTTACACATAATCCTGTGAGGAAATCATAAATCTACAATACGAGTATGTAGATCACACAGATGGGAAATGTTATAGGAACTAGGTCAATATTAAATTAAATGTTAGTGTTATAATTTTAAAGTATTTAATCCATTTGTTAATTCAACTAGCTTCCATCACTCTTAAGATCAAGTTATTTGCGCTGGGGGTGGGTCTAGATATGTTTGATGACTATAAAAGTGTACCTACATATATTATGCATCAACAAAACAATGTATGTATGTACAGTTGTGGCTGTATCTTTGACACATTATGGGGTTATGACAGGGTTATAAGTAATAACAATAACGTCATAATCACACACTTATGTGATAAATCATAGCGTTGTAAAGTTTTATTAGTAGCATCCGCATGTTAATTATTATTTATCAAGATAACAGATGAATAATACCTACGACGGAGTTCTTAGGCTATTATTGGACAGAAGCAGAGGCCCGACACCTGAGTAAATCGAGCTAACTATGAACTTACCTAAGCCCTACTCAGCCACTGCATTCCATACTGAAGTTATGCTTCATTTTGAAGATCTTATGTCAGGAGGCTGGATTAGATATGTTGTGGTATCCAAATTATAGTCGTTGTCGGGTCTAAATACCGTCAGTAAGTTACGCCCCATTGCAATACGTATAACTAGCTACAGTCGTGTCGATTCCAAAAGAGTGGTTAAAAATATATAAATAAGACAAATGCTTTCCCGAAAAAGTATAGGTATCCAAACTACCCTGAGATGTGAACCTCAAGAGCATTTGTCAAACCTCGCGAGATGCTCACAGAACGCGGTAGTCAAGCCGTGATATTGACATAACGGCGGCGGCGGCGGCGGCAGCGGCGGCGGCGGCGTGACCCACAGCCTGACCCGGCCGCCCTACTTGCAGCGATGCACGTCCCGCCCGGGCCACGGGGGGGCTACTGCGAACTAAATGTACAGGTGTGTGTGTCTGGAAGAGATTACCTTTAGTAATAAGGCCGTCTATTAAAGTATTAATTTTATTTGCTAGGTATGTTAGTGAAACTGTTTCTGTTTGCGTGCAATAAAGAGTATTTTATCTTTATCTTATCTTTATACAGGGTGTTTCGTAAAGCAAGTGTAGGTGTGTTAAAAAGAGTTAGCTCAAAAGGGGTGGTTTAGCTCGTTCTGAACAAGTTTAGGGCTACATGTTTTGAAAATTCGCGTTATTTTGGGGTTCTTGAATAGAAAAGTAACTTTTTGTTGACGTTTTAAGGTAGGGAGTAGTTTTGTTTAAACGATTTTTTAAAGCCTAAACTCTTAGCATAAAGTTTGTTCAGGATCAAGGCCAGAATCACCTCCTTAGGCGGCCTACTTACCACTTTAGTTGGCAGAAACGTTTCGAAATGTCGTATTTTTAAAGCTAGAGTAGCGCCGCCGCCCTCACGGCAACCTGCGTGCATTATACATCAGTGTGCAAGCGAAAGTTCAGCTTTCTGGACCAGGACAGCCGTACTATGATGGATTTATGCGATGCTGTTTAGTTTGTATTTTCAAAACACTGTAAATGTATACAGCATACAGATATATTATTATAGACGAATTTGGGTCTCAAATACCTATGTAGCTATATAGGTACGAGGGTCTATTTCTAATTACCTGCAAGATTTCATGTGAGTATATCAGTATACTACAATCAGTGATATTATAATGTGCTACTATAATGGCTGTGGCTTTGGAATGTCTTTCTTGGAAGGGCATGCTACTTTGAAAGTGATTTGAATGTTTCGTGAAAATCGGTTAACCACTTCATTACATAAAATATGAGCGCCATTTCTCATAATTGTCAGAGGTCTACAACGCTAACGTTAATGAGGTGGTTTAGTATTATAATATGTTTACGCAGGGATGTTAAGATGAAATAACGGTGTTATAAAATAATTATGTTAGTAACAGGGGCCCTATCGCGAAGTCAAAACGAAATAACATTTACGAAGATATTAGTGTCAAATTTAATAAACGATATTCGGATTCCATACATTTTGAATCCTAAAATCATACACAGTATTTGTCACAGTGCCTGTGAGCACAGTTTCTCATTTGAATCTATCGAAGCATTAAGTCCTTGCTTTATAAAATTCGTCCAATCACACCGGTACTTGATATACTTAATTCCTGGTAAAGTTGACGTTCTAAGTTATGAAATCGGCAGAATGTCACGTGCTCACGAGGAAGGAAGCCGTACAGCTCCATAGCTCAAGTTCTCACCTTCATCAGTGGAAGCCAATCGTTTATCTTTTGATAAAATTTGTCCAATCCGTATAACTTCAAGTCGTTAATAATTATGCAGCAGCGGAAAAAAAAAGAAAATTAAACAATACTTTAGTGAAATCTGTATTTAATTTTGTCTATTGAAATCGTCTTTCCACGGATAGTTCACTTTGCCTTTGAATGTACAAAGGTTCCCAAGAAAGCCCTGTACATGTACCTCTCAGTATAGAAAAGTACCTAGGTATATGAAAGCCACCGTGAAACTGTAATATGCCTGTATGTGCATGTCGCAGGCACTCCATTAGCGAGCCACAAAGAGCCAAGTTAGAGCCAGGCCGGAGCCACAATGGACGGGAAGAGCCGCGCAGTAGCGCCACCGAGACAAAGTGAACAAGCTTCTCGGAAACCGATGCTCAGATGTTTCAGACCGGCTTGCACGGGATCTTTATCGATGTAGGTAAACTGTTTATTGCGTTTTACAAATACATCGCCACGTTTATCGCGATACGTGATACAGTGCGTTGAGATAGATTGGTGCTCACCGTTTTTGGCTACTTAGTTTTATCCCATATTTTGCCTATTTGTTGTCAATGATTCAAATATTGTTACGGTATAATATATCTATCAAACCAACACTATTTAAGTAAGAGTTTAGGGTTCAACAACATCCAAACAAAATGTTAGTTGTTACATAAAATAAAATAACCCTTTTAAACTGCAACGCCATAACTGACCTAGCTCAAGCACAAACACTGTACCAGGAATTCACAAATAAACGGTTATTGCGAATGCATGCTACTTCAGTGCTAGTTGTAATGGGACCTGTATAATATGTGCTTAGCACGGCAAAAGTCTGGTCACAGGTGCCTCATTCGTTCGCTCCTTAGATTAACAATACAAACAAGATGGTGTGTTAGGGTCAATTCAGACGTACCACAACCACACCACAGCCACAACCACGCCGTATGGTCGGGCGTATATTTTGTATTGAAAATGAATAATCAAATTCACACGTGCCACATTTTGCCGTTGTTATCGACCACCTGTGTAATACGACCACATCGCAACCACATCGCAACTACACCGCAACGGCGGCACCCCGGCCACCTGCTCTTCCTATTAACTGCATACGACCACGTGGTTACCACATCGCAACGACAGCGACAACACAACCACATCGACATTTTGTCGCTGCCACAACGCAACTGCAAAAAGCCGCTGCCACACTATTCACAAGTAACCACAGCTTGACCACATTATGTCGCTGCGACGTGGTGTGGTTGTGGTACGTGTGAATTGACGCTTACACACACTCAGCAAAAAACTGTCGGCATGTTGCGGTGGGAGATGGCTTATTATCTCTTTTGATGACTGTACCTCTGCACTTCCCGTGATTGTTAGACGTTGAATTATCCGTTTAGTTTTCTCGTTTATAGGGCGGAAGAACCACATCCTACTAATATTATAACTGTGAAAGTAACTGTGTCTGTCTGTCTGTCTGTCTGTTACTCTTTCACGCAAAAACTACTGAATGGATTTGAATGAAATTTAGTATCTAGATATTCTAGACCCTGAGAAAGAAAATATGCTACTTTTTTTATCGCGGTATTCCCACGAGAAAACTCTTTAAGGCGAAGCCTCTTTAAGTAGTGAAAAGAAAATTGAGATTTCTAAATCCTGATTTCAGTCATTAATTATATAACAAGGCCCTATTGTTTTCGTTGTAGTAGTACCATAATATTTTTCCATATTGTAACAACTTTACCTACATAGATTGACTAGGTATAATAATAATAAATGTTTTGTGTCAGACATTTCCTCGAAGAGTCTTAGACCATGAAAGCCTTAGGTTTTTTGCGCTAGATTTCCCGGAGGTGCTCTGTGGTATTTCCATTTTTGTATTATAATGCTGCTTTCTACTATGCCATATTTTTCCTTTCATCTCTACGAATACATAGTAATGATCTGTAGTCAGAGTTTATGTACCTACAAATGGACAACATTTCTCAACAGTTCGTTAACTTATGGAAACCTAATAAACTGTTTACCTTTGGAACATTAAAGGTTATTATTTTGTATCGCCCACACATTTGAAACACAATTCTGAAGCCATCAAATATTTTTAATAATTAACTTGTTAAAGTTTGGGAGTAATTTATAAAGTGTGTCCATTCATAGCATATACCGTGGCATGGCATCATTATCAATGTAGATAAACGTTTCTATATCGTGATTGGCGTTAAAAACAGCGACGTTATTGGTGGAACGCACATTAAAAGAGTTTATCTACGTCGTTTCAGATGTCAAAGTTGGAAGTTTGAAAACATAAAAATATTAATTCTTGTCTTGTAGCTTTTCAAAGCAACAAAAAAAAATATTGGGTATACATATACGGTATATATGGTACTAGCTGTTCCCGCGCGCTTCGCTTCGCCTTAAAAAGTTTTCCCGTGGGAATTCCGGGATAAAAAGTAGCCTATGTTCTTTCCCAGGGTCTAGACCGTATGTATACCAAATTTCATTCAAATCCGTTCAGTAGTTTTGGCGTGAAAGAGTAACAGACAGACAGACAGACAGACACAGTTACTTTCGCATTTATAATATTAGTTAGGATGTAGTAGATCACGGTAAGCTATGCAAAACCATACTAGCCATATATATGTTTATAGCTAGGTTCTGTGATAGTCGGCACTTCAATCGATTGGACTCGGTGACATTTCGCGCTAATAAACAATCTAGGTCAACGGTTGGCTGCCTAGGTTCACTAGGCTTTAAATATTTTGTCCTGCATAGTTTTAAAACTGGTGCTCTACCTTCAAAATGGGGTTTTCAAGAAAATTTAACGTATTCTTCTCGAAGATGTATGAAGTTATTTTTAAACGAAAATTTATGATATTAAAGATTTATAAAGATTGTTTACATAGACAATAAAGTAGAAGTGTTATTTTTAAGCAAAAATGTTATTGTCCCGGTATTCCCATCATTTTCATCGACGATGCGTACCTACCTCCAGAGGTAAAGCTGGTCGAAAATACAACCTTTTGTCCACCCGCTGAATACATTTCCTCGTAATATTACCTAAACAGACCCCTTAGCATAAATTTTCATCGTGAACGTGAAGTAGAATTCATCGAGTAATTTTGTATGAAAATATGAACAGCGCCCCTGGCGGTCGGTAACAGAACTAAAATTTCCCTACAAAATTCATTGAGTAATTTATCGTCACGTTCACGATGAAAATTCATGCTAAGGGGTCAGGTAATGTTGTGTGAACAGTACCTGTTGTGTACAAGAACAAACTGAAATGAAGCCTGAACAAACTAATTTCAGTTAAGGGGATCCCTAAAGCTAAAATGCTAAAGTCGGCTTGATATACTTGATTAGATTGGAAAAACGGTGGCTTTTATCACATTGATAAAAATATATTTTGTAGCAGAGGGTATACTGAACATGTTAGTTGCTTATAAATTGGTGCAGGATTATAATAAGTATGTTAAAAAAAATTGCAAACACACCATGTCTTTTGCCATTTTTTGACTTATTATGAAAAAACCCTCGAAATCAGAGGGCCCATTTTCATGGAATCTTATATGTATGTGTAGGTAATTAAATTCTTAACAAAGTTACCTTAAAGAGTTGGATTTAATGGACCAGAAGTCAACTTTTTTTGCAAAAAACTAATAAATTCCGGTTTAAAAATGATGACACCGTGACAGATTTCAGATTTCTTCAGTCGTCGCCCTGGTGGCGGCCTGTTAGGAGCGATACCCACGCCATTTTATTTTTTATCAAATATTTCACAAAAACTGATTAAATCAACAAATTATGACTACAAGTATTATAATACATATGCATTTGCTATGGAAAGTTAATTTTCTAATCATTTTAGATGCAGAAAAGCCGAAAATTCTTAGAAAACATTTCGGCTTTTGGATTTGTTTACATTTTTTACTATAGAGTTACAGATGCATAGATAAAGGTAAACATTGCACATAATGACACTTATTAGATTCTCCGAATAAGAACTATACGGTCAATGCAGTATGCCAAAGCGCGAGCCTGTTTATATTCTGAGGGGTAATTTATTTTATTTTAACGGTTGTGTATGGTAGGTAAGCTACACAATATACAGGGTGTTGAAAAGTAAGTTCATAATTTGTTTTATTTGAAACCAAAAACCGTAGTTAATTAAAAATATATATATTTTAAGATGTGGTAGTCTGTACACTACAGGTTGTTAAAAATAAGTAAGTATTTTTAAAAATTGAAGATCTAAAATTTACATAATTTTTTAAATCTATTTAACAAGCTTTGCAAAAAAGCGATTAAGTGCGACTGTATCTCGCCATGAAAAAAATGAAATGTTTACTGTAGCTATGAATTTTATGCGTTACAAGTGGAATAAAATACCGCATAATATTATGTACAACTATGTAAGAGCCTAGTTTTTAAAAAAAAACTCATAAGAAAATATTAAATACACAGGTTTTTTAACCCCTGAAGGAAATAGAGGGGTGTTATAAGTTTAAAGTAAGGGCTGAATTTTTTTTTTAAATAAGGGTGATAGGTAATGTATATTTTTAATGATTTTTTCAAATAGATAAATGTTATACCATTTTTAAATTGCCATAAAATTACCTATAGTTATAGTTATAGAAAAGGGCAGGGCTACCAGTGCCCATTCGCCACTGCAACCTAAAAGATCTATAAATTATGACTCCCCATGCCGAGTCTCACTCTACAGGCCCAGGTCTTTTATAAACCTGATATTACCTATACAGGATGTTGCAAAAAGGGTATACTGTGCCGAAAGGGTTTGACTCAGGGGTTATTCTGAACAACTTTTGTTCTCCAAGTTTTGGAAATTCTCGAAAAATAAATTCGGTCTCTATAGTAAAAAGTCACGAGATCGAATAAGTTTCTATGTAAAAGGTTTTGTTACGTGAATTTTCAAAATTGTAGAAGAAAAGTGGATCAGAATGGCACCTAAATCCACTTTTGGCTAAGCTTTATACCCTTTTTTCAATACCTTGTATAAAATATCGTCAGCGTCACCTTAGATCGTAATCATCGTAACTCCTCGTGACCAAATTTTAGAGGAGACAAAAATACTGTTTTATTTGTAGTTCTAGTTGGCATACTACCCACCTAAAGTTTTTTTTAACTAGCCTAAAAATGATTTGTTTAGACAGTCTATCTTCCTGTTCAACCGCAGCCTGAGTGCCAGTGACTCAATGACTGAAAGGAGGCCATTAGTGCTCCTAAATAAATAAAGCAGGCCTGTAGATTATCTTTCAGTGTACCGACACATCTGATTGCTGTAAGAGCCTGATAAGCTCTTCGAACGAGTCATACCTCTGTGGTGGTACGGTTTCGACCTTTCGGACAGTCAGTTTGGCATCCGAAATGCGGATTCGAATAGTGGGTACAATACTTTGCGTTCGTTCACTGTCGGAGCAGGATAAGAACCACGGGCGAGTTGTTGCGCTGGCTGTTTGCTTAAAAATAGTAACCGCGTTCAACTCTATCCCCTAGAGGGCGAACCTTTAGGGCGGCTCTTGTATACCATCACTTGTCTTCTTATCTGCAGAAAATTGACAGAGGTCATACGTGTCTAACAAGTACATTAAGGATGCGAAAAGAGAGGGTTTGTTTTCACTGAAGAAGTTCAGTTGCGGAGTTCCACAGCGGTAGGTCTTGGACCCCTCTGCTGTGGAACTTGGCATACAACGCGGTCCTGCAAATCAAGCTCGCAAACGGCGTTAGCACAGTGCATTTTTCTAATGTCACACAGGTCGTGAGGTAGGCTGAGAGCCTCCTTCGGGGATGACATCCCAATGATTCAGTACGAAAAAATTGCTGCAGCTGTGCTCGCCATGCAGTGCATGGGCTACTTCCGAATCTGGGGGGCTGTTGCAAAGGAGTCCGTTGCCTCTATACGGTACGGGTTCCGTGCGATCTATGATCCTTCCGGGAGCACCTGTCTTGTCAAGTCGAAGAGAATGGCTCGTATTCGACGCAACCTGCAGTACTGGTGGGATTGGTTGGAGGACAGGACAGCAGGAAGCTGCAGCAGCCGTCATGCTGTGATTCGACGCATAGATGCAAAAAAAAGTTGAAAGTAACTTCATGTTAATAAAATATTAGATCTTAATTTAACAACATAACATTGCAAAAAAAAATTAACATTGTTGAGTATGTTATTGTAATTTACTAAAGTAGTAATAAAAACAAAGGCTTATTGCATAGTTTTCGTTCACGTTCGCCTACATCGCACGTTGTATATGAGAATAAAGGGTATAATTACTAAGTTTTCTTGTTTAAAAATCACGGTTTGGGGTTTAGAGGAAAACAAATGGTAAAATGCGGAATACAGTTTTTTTTTTTCGAATAAAGAGGAAAACATGTGAATTCAAAAAACGTTTCTATTGACACCAAAGAGTACTTTTCGCCGAGAAAAGTGGAGTTACAATGTTTGCGATCTAAAGTGATGATAGAACTAGAACTTATTTTTTCAGTTCACCTGCTGTTGAGTGAAATCGTAATTAGGTAAATGACTCCTTGACATGAAAATAACTTTTTTTTTTATAATCGTTATAACAAAACCGTTTTTTTTAATACAGCAATATTTGTAGGTGTACACACGGCAACGTCAAATGGTCGGCAGGGCACACTAACGTAGTGTACGTGTGCACACTAACGTTGTCTATGTGTGCATAAAGGCAGAAATCGGTTTACACACCAGTAACAAACCACACACACACACACACAACAGCACAAACGAGTTTGCGCGTAGGCAAACGCCCGTATACCAGCTGTGACATAAAAATATCAACCGGTAGTGTTAGTGAAATAGTTATAAAATTCATGTGAAGCAAAATTTCACTACCTGTGTCTATACACTTCGTAGCTGATTGGTAGAATGTTAGACTAATGAAACATAGGTCGTGAGTTCGAGTCCACGGATGGTTATTTTTATTTAACTTAATTCAAATTTTGCGTTAATTTAAACGCTGTTGAGTATAAAATTAATATATTTGAAACTGACAAATGACTACAAACTGCATAGATGTCGACTATTTCTCTTCGCCAAAAATATATGATTCGTTCTTCACTTGAGAATTAAAACCATTCTACCCTCATACAATATGAATAAACGAAATTTGTTTTTAGTTTTAGTGACAATTCACCTCTGCGTCTGCAAAGTGATTCACTTTGTGATTTGTCAATTTAATTAATTACTCTTCGCAGTCAGTATGGAAAGTCACTTAACCATGTTCAAAAAGGCGGAGATAATCGTATTTATGTGAATAAAACATTACAATTAGTGAAATCGCAAGACGTTTCACGGTAAGTAACATAGAATTGTAAATATTTTATTTGACTGTTAGAATATTTGTATTTGTATAAGCTAAGTATTTGTTTTTTTTTGTTTGCAGAGGAGAACTGTTCAATTATGGGTTCACCGATACGCAGATTCGGGACATGTAGACAGTAGTCGTCTATACGGATGCATCACCACGCCATCGAGATATCGTAGCTGCACATAGCGCTGATCCGTTCTGCAGCACCCGTTCTACGGCCACAACACATAATCTATCCCTACAAACCGTGCGGGTTCACTTGCGTGCGGGGTTCACAAGGGTTGCGGTGTCGGAAGCCGACGAAGAAAATTGCTCTAACCGATCAGATCCGACGATGTCGAAACAGAGTGCGTTTTGCGACTGACTATTTTAACCTTTGATTGGTGCAACAATGTGGTGATATTTAGTGATGAAAAACCCTTTAAGTCAGACAAGGATGGACGTAAGACATTATGGCGAAAAAGTGGTGAAAATTATAATTATTGGGGTTAGCTCAGTAATTTTTATTTTTCCATTTGTATAAGATTTTAGTTATTTTGTTAAAGACTTATTATTATTTACAATTATGGGTAAACCAATGTGTTAATGATGTTATTGTTACTGAGGTTGGAATAAGTTATCTTATTTCTAGCTAATTAACATGTTGATTCATATAACTAATGACTTGCCTATTTACTTTAGTAAAACAGCCAGTCCATCCTTTTTGATGTTTATTATGATTTAAAACTGCTATTTGAAAATTTTCCTTATTAATATAAACTACAACTATGTTTTAAAATGAAAAACAACAAAAACGTAACATCCTTAATGTTTATGTTACGGCAAGAATAAATTTGGTAATTTTAACAATTAATAACTTGTTTCATTTACTTTCTGTGTTGCTTTTATTCATTTATACTACAATACTATTATTAACCATCTTAAAAAAAATTAAATCTATAAAAAAAAAACAAAAAAGGAAATTTGTAAGTTCAGTGGGATTTGAACCACCATACCTATTATTGTATTCGTGTATCATACCAACTGAGCCATTCAATCTATTACAATGCCTTGCAAAATTTTGCTTCATATCATAAAAACAATGAATCATTGTCACTGGCACAACTACATGCTTACAATATCTGTGTGTGGGTTGCCCAGAACTAAATAATTACGTCGACGTCGCTGACACACACATACACTACCTACGTTAGTGTGCTCTGCCAACCATTTAACGTTGCCGTGTGTACTTACAGTGAGCAAAAGAGCGCAGCAAGGTGTAAATTTTTTGGTTTTTAAGAAACAAAAATATTATTTCTATCATATCCCAAATACACATAAGTACTTAAAAAAAAAATACACACTCTCGCCTTGTACTAATGTACTCCCTTGCGGGGGTACTTACATGTTATTATTTTTCTGGTGACCTCCCCATATCCCTTTGCCAGCTACGTAACCTTTTGTGACACCCTGTATATGCAGAGTTCTGCAAACTACTGTTCTGCTTTTGAAACACCAAAAAAAAACAGGTCGTCTAACTAAAAGGTCACGTGACCAAAAAAAAATTATATGAAGAAGCGTTTTTTTCATGAATATAAAAAATTACGTAGCATAAAAGTTTTTCAGAGTGACGCCTGAGTAACGCCCTTTCGGCTAACTATACTTTTTTTATTACACGGGGGCAGAGTTTAATACAACACCCTGAACTATTAAACTCTGATAATATTTTCGCGATTTTTTTACATTCTGATTTCATTTCCTGGCTTAGAAATAACATCAATAACATGCTGCACACGTAGGTTTCGGCATAGTATTAAACCCTTTTTGCAACAACCTGTGTAAATATCGGCACGGGTACGACTTTATATATAATTAATTATTAAATATTAAAAATACTTTCAAATAAAAATAAATATTTTCGTATCACAAAACAATATTACTTACTTAGTATATTTTTAACAAAGTGGCATGTCTTCACTTTTCTGTTTTCGAGTACTATGTTAAAATTTCATGTCATTGTCCGTAGAACGCCCCGCATACCTCAACCCCCCCTCACTAGATTTGACAGATTCTGATTTTCTTCCAGCTTTAGTGACAGCCTTAAAGCGGCCTTTCAGCCATTACACGGGGAGGTTTTCATGGAGGCTCGATTTCAGGGACCGTTTTGTACAGAATTAGACGACAAAACGAAAAGCCCAAGAGTATTTTTGTACCGTTGTAATATTTATATGAGTAAGCTAGCTGTTACCTGCGTGTTTACTTGGCTTAAGAAGTTTCCACCTGATAATTCTAGGATAAAAGCCTATGTGTAATCCAGGCTGTTATTTTTTTATTTGCTACATACCTAACAGATGCGTGGAATAATTACGAATATCCTCACAAAGTTTCGTCTTTATAATATAGTAGGGACAATATACATACATACATCCATCCTGACGTCCCTCAGCAGGGACGAAGGGCCTTGAGTAGATTTCTCCATCTGGCTCGTAGGGACAATATGTTCTAAAAAATATTTTATGTATCTAAGCTTTATTTATTTATTTCCATTCAATCTAGATACATATAGCTGGTACTTTTTGTAGCTATGTAAGCTTTGATCGTTAGTGTGTGCGGCCGCATGTACTGAACCAAGACTAGGTATTCTAGAGGTAAATAATGTACGATCGTTTATATTCAGTTCAACGCCCACCTTCTTTCAGCATACGTTATATTCATATTTTCTTCTTGTGTATTGTATTTGTAGTTATTTTAAGGCAACTATAGGCGCGGTTCTATTTTCAAATAACGGCTGTTAATATTTACGTAATTTTTTTATCATGATGAGATTGAAATTATTTTAATTTTATCCTACAGAAAACCTAGATCCAGATGTTATGAAACAAGCACTAAATTCAACTCTAGAAATAAATATTGTCCTTGAATTTATTCGAAAGCTCGTAACATTGAACTTGCTAGAAGATGTTTTTTTTAACACGGAAGATGATTTCTGCACGGTTGTGCCAAGAGAAACGGACGACTTTTAATTTAGAATTGCTGAAAAATGTTGCAGTCTACATAATTATTATGTTTTGTACATTATGTGTTTCGGTGTTGGAGATTTTGATAGTATTATTTATTAGATCCTCTCTTATTTGTTACAATAGTTTATGAATGTATGCCGTACCCCTTTCTGCTAATTAGTAAATAGCTCTGTATACAAACCAACAACTTCAACCGTAGATTGAAAGTTTCCCCATTTGCACCCATTAACCTTTAATTAGACCTTTCTACAGAAGGGAATGTTTGTAACTTGTACTATTCCAGTTTGTAAACATGATAACGATAAAATAGTGTTTAACTTTTTCAATAAATTGGAAACTTGGCTTAACCCACTTATTACGGGAAAAATAAAAAATCCGAAAAATGCCAATGAAATATAAATTTTAACTTCTTGTCAGTAAACCTATATTTATGTAACTTTTTTGACATGTGTGTGTCTTTAAAGGAACAGTAGTCATAAGTGGGTTCCCAGGACTAGAAAGGTCTAGAAATTAAAACCTTAGCTCAGCCTTAAAAATATTCCTAGTGGGAATTCCCGGGATAAAAATCAGCTTATAAATTAATCTAGGGTATCAGCTTTCTGCTTAATAACATTAAACTCCGTTCAGTAAATTTAACGTGAAGGAGCTAGAAATATCCATGTATATTTACAAATTTTCACGGCTGAAACATCCATCCATACCTACAGATAATACCTATTCGTAGAATTTACATAATTTACAGACCTACGTATATTATACTGCCGGGCAATGAAAAAGTTCCACTCACAAAATGGCGACAACAAACGATCCCAATTTTATCAAAGATTTAATTAAAAATTGGAACAAAATAATACCGATTTTATTTGGTAATATCCTGATGCTCTGTAAAATGTACTTCAATGTTGCAGAAGACGACATTAAGCTAGCCTTTTCCGTTTAGAAGTAATTTTGTGCTTTTCTCCAGTGGAAGTGTGGTACCTTTGTGGAACCTTTTCATTGCCCGTGAGTGTATAATATCCACAAGTGATGTTAAGTTTAATGAGATACCTATCTATTTATTTCTAAACTGTGTGCTGTTATAGTTATCAGACAATTACCCTAAGTGCGCCCGCCCGAGGGCGATCAATCTGGGTATTAATTGCCTCACCCGATAGCAGGCGTCAAAGAAGCATGATTATTACTCCCATTTAATGACATTGTTAGTGAATTAATATTAATACAAGATCAGTAGATATGGCTTTGGATATAGGACTTATACAGGGTTATGCAAAAAGGGTATAAGGCGGAAAGGGGTGACTCTGGGGGCCATTCTGAACAACTTTTATTCTACGAGTTTTGAAAATTCACGAAAATAAAGTAACATTTTCCATTCCAGAAACTTTGTTGGTCACATTACTTATTTTTCACAAAGGAATATATTTCTAAATCTCGTAGAACAAAAGTTGTTCACAGTGACCCCCATAGAGCGGTGGTAGCTCAATATAGAGCGGTGGTAGCTCAATCGGGTAAGCGCCCGCTTCTCACGCCAGAGATGCGGGTTCGATCCCGGCGCTGACATGTACCAATGAGTTCTTTTAACTTAAGTACAATGTATACCATCGCTCTTACGGTGAAGGAAAACATCGTGAGGAAACCTGCATATCTAGATCTAGCACATCTAGATATGTGAACCCACCAACCCGCAGTGGACCAGCGTGGTGTGGAAATGGTCCAAGCTTAGCAAAGCAGTTTAGACCTTGGGGATATGCACAAAGGTTCCATTCGAGAGAGCCAGGTGCAGGTACTTACACCCCCGCAGAGAATAGAATAGAATAGAATAGAATAGACCCCCTTAGAACTTCGGCTTAGTGTACCATTTTTGCAAAACCCTGTAGTAATTTTGATTACTTCTTTCGTGCACCTCATGACCTTGATATCATAAGAGCAGTTGATGTTATTATAAATCAATAAAATGCGGGATTCATTCACCGTGACACCGTGAATCCTACTGCGACATCGTATTCGAATACTTTATGTATTGACGTCATACCAAATGCAACTTTGTGAAAGAATTATACGGTTATTTTTGGCTTAAAATATTGTCGCTCGCTATTTAAATGTGCAGCGCTCTTGTTCCAATTTTAAGATATAATTATGTTCTGGTTTTAAAATGGTACAACAGTACGAAATTATGAGTAAAACGAATACGATTAAAAATATAATTATTGCCTAGTTAGAGACTTAAATCTAACTATTCACACGCTAAAAAGAAATTACTGTGAAAATAATATGAAATTTTTAATGCGATACTTAGATAGATGTTAAATATGACATCAACTACGATGGTATATCGTAAATAATGCGAGAAACACCTCTTACGATTAAATTGTAATTACTATGCAACATCCAATTAGCATTATGACGTTAGATGTAGATAAAAATATACTGTCAATAGCTAATTAAGAATGAAATCGGCGTATAAACCATAATAATCACTTAAATGGCAATTTGCAAATACAATTAAGATGTTATTGATGTAGCTGTGTAGCTGTGTACACCACGGGTGGAGTAATGACTCGCTGACTTGTTGTTCTTCTTCTTAGCTTGTCAGCACAGATTAAATACAAAATACAATTATTTTTTACTAGTTGTTCCCGCGCGCTTCGCTTCGCCTTAAAAAGTTTTCCCGTAGGAATTCCGGGACAAAAAGTAGCCTATGTCTAGAAAAGACTAGGTCTAGTCTAGGAAAGATCCCAGGGTCTAGACCGTATTTATGCCAAATTTCATTCAAATCCGTTCGGTAGTTTTGGCGTGAAAGAGTAACAGACAGACAGACAGACAGACACAGTTACTTTCACCTTTATAATATTAGTTAGGATTAGGATTAGGATTATCCTCGTTTGTGTCCCACTGCTAGGCAAATGCTTCCTTGTATTTGGTCCAACGATCGCGATCCTCTGCCACTTCGGACCACTCAGGTAGGAACTTCTCCAAGTCGTCCCGCTATCTCCGCCTAGGTCTTCTCGGCGCTGACGTCCGTCACTGGGCACCCACTCGGTGACAACTCTGGCCCACCGGTCCGGGATCATGCGACAGACGTGGCCTGCCCAGTCAAGTTACTATAGCCTATTTTTTCAACGAGTACTGATTATGTATCTCACACATTTTCGATATTGACAGAGTGAGATGGGTCATTGTTAGGACCAATAGCAAAGCAGTATGATACGGTACGGTGGCACTTAAGGCACAGTGGATACGTACACTCCGCTTTATGTTAAAATAGATGTAGGATGTTTTATGTACCTACATAGATATATTTTATATACAAACTCAGCTAAGTGTATTTGCGTGCACATAAATTACGTTTACATTCGAGATTGCAGGTGATAACAACGAAATGATAGGTTAGAGCGGGTTTGATCCGTGAGCTGATGATTGCCTCAATAGCTTGTGTCAAATGCGTTTCAATTTGGAATAGATATTTAGAGAAACCTAACCTCCTCTCACAGTACTACTGTGAGGTGTCAGGTTTTGCTACCCTGTCGGGGTTTTATTTGATTTTAGTTGTTCTTTTCCCTGTTGTACGCCCACTAAAGACAGAAAAAAGGATGATGATAGAGTCTGTATGTTTAATAAAACTCATATCAAAGTAATTCGTGCGAAATCAGAGTTTTCAATTTTTGTTCGCTTATAAAATATACTGTTAAATGTAAATATTCAGTCTAGTTTATTTTTCTCGGTCATGCTCAGGGTTTATCTTAGTATGTTAATGGTATACTGTTATATGAGTTTGTTAAATATCTCTATTTATTAGAAGTCAAGGTGACTGTTTTTTGTAGAATCATGGGCGTTATATAAATTAATACATTTTAAAAACTACTTCCTTTATTAATCAGATTGCTTCTTTTCAAAATATTTTAATAGTTTGGTGTACGCGTGTGGCGTGTACAGTATTTAACTAACACAAAAGTCCTACAAAATTAGTCGTTGTAGCAATACTGCAGTGATAAAAGCTATATGGTAAAAAGTTATCGGGTATACTGACATAGCTCGTAAACATCCATCAGTGTAGGTAACAGTGCCCTGAATCTGGCCACTTTTGAAAGAACACTTGGACTTCATAAAATATCAGTTTTTACTGGCTATTTACCTTCTAACAATACCTCCATCTATGATAATAATAATATTAATGTACTTTATGGTTACCAGTAAAACATTACTACCTGTCATTAAATCAAGCGAATGTGCTTAGTTTATCGTTTACGAATATTTACCTTTGTCTCACCGGCCAGCCATACTCATGGTAATCACCAATGAACAATGGAGGAATTTAAATAATATCACCATTACTGTGAGCTCCGCCGGGTACCAGGGCAGCAGAGAATCGAGGAGCATTTCGCAACCGCCGCGCCTGTGTGCGAGACCGGTCTCGAGCGCGGCAACGCACACATTGTCAATTACGTCATGCATTTTATTTGGCCTTATATAGAACTGCACGCACGACCGCCAATTCGTAGGCGGCGAACCAGTCGCTCGGACAACCTCTTGCTACAATCTGCAAGCCTGGTACACGCTGAGCCGGCAAGGATTCAAAAGGATACCCGGAAAAGGAGGCTGCTTTACCTAATTGGATGTAAATAAAGGCTTTTTGCTTAATTTATGCATTTACTGAGGGGTATTTGTTAATGACTGCCATTTCCTAAATCCTTGGGAGTGTGCTCACGTCACGTGCGGTAAACAGTTAACCAGTTTACATGTTCATTGGCGCCGGACGATTTATTGTGGAAATAAACGGGGTACAAGATTGCATTCCCACATTTTGAGTGATGTGGTGATGTCACAGCAATTTAAAAGTGTCACTTTTGTAATTTATTTACACGATTTATTGGTCAAATGGGGAGTTTAAAATCTGTAAGGGAATTAAAATAAATAAATCACAGTCTTGACCTCCATTGTTGTACGGTGGATGATATACTCGCAGCTTGGCATCTATCTCACTGTACCACTGGAAATACGAAAATATGTGCGCGTAGAACATTCGAGACTGAGAGTTGATAAATTCATAAAAAAAAAACAAAAACTGTATTCTACTCTATATGTGGAGTTTATAAAAACTGGATTTTATTTACGATTCTAAATTTAACTCTCATTAATTGCTTGCAGTGCAGATGGCCGATGCCATTTGTATAATAATTCGTGATCTGTAAATTAAACTGAACTGGTTTTGATGTTATAAATGTAGAGCTTGTTTGTTCGCCCGGTTGTTGTTGAAATTGCAAATACGTATTTTGATCTTCACCTTGAAATGTTTAATTGAAGCCTCTGTATTAGATGTAACTTTCCATTTCGCAAATTCGTTCAGGTGGGGTCACTCTATATGTTTCGGAGCGTGGCTGCACCAGCCACGACTCTATCTCGTTGTAATAAACGTGCCGATGGCTCTACAGTTCTTGGTTGTTCGTTTTTCGTCAGGATAGAGATAGAGTAACCCTCATGGTATTCTCATATAAGTGCTTTCGTATGACTTCGAATAAATACTAGAATAATATAATATTTCTAACTTTGAATCTGATATGAAGGAAATCTGTACTTTAATTTCCCGAAATTTGTAAGGTTTGCTTTAGAAACTGGAAAGCTAAAGTTCGTTAGTTTTTTTCGATTTTAGAAAATATTTTTTACAAATAAATTTACTACTGATAGGCTAATCTGATTGTCTCCAGTAACGAAACATAGGCTTTGTCGCGAGCTAGCCTGACCTTCCAAGGTTCCAAACTTTCCATGACCTTCCTTCCCAAGGTCCTAGGTTTGTTCGTATTTAGATTTCTATCTAGTGTTTAGCGTATCAATGAACAATATAGGCTACTTATTAGGGTTCCGTGTCGAAAGGTTTAGTCTCGCGCACTTAATATATTTTAAGTGTTTAAGACGTAAAAATACATTTTATTAAGCACTCTCTTAATAAAATTAATTTTTACGTCTTAAATACTCGTTCAATAGAATCGATTTACAACTTATAAGTTACTTAGTTATTACCCATTCATAATTTTTGTACAGTGATGGTTGTGTAAGCTACTAGTTCCTTATAACTTATAAAGATTGCGGATAAAAACGTAATGGATTTCTTCGTATCAGCCGTTTTTTGTTATTTATCTTATCTTGATCAGTGCAGATGATAAGATAATTATAGTTATGCGTTTGAATGAACCTACAGTACTTAACAAAGATTTACATACAAGTGTTTTATTTATTTTACTTACAACAAACAAATTTTTAAAATCATTAGACTACCGATTAGGTAACTGGTTTCAAGACTACAAAATCTCAGCTGAGCGACACAATATAATTTCTCTTGAAATCAGACGATCTTACTTAGATTCAATTTTCTTATATAAATTAATAAACAACCATGTAGATTCAATTCCATTACTAAACAAAGTAGAATTTAAAGTACCACGAATCGCTTCTCGTACAAAATTTATCTTTTTTTCAAGCTGTTGCAGCACTAATTATGCAAAAAATACTTTTTTTAGACGAACTGCAGATAGTTACAACAAGCACCTCACTGATGTTGACATCTTTGATTTATCCTTAAGCCAATACAAAAAAGAAGTTTAAGAAAGATTTAAAAAATGTGATAAGTTTCGTTAAACATAATATATATTATTATTAATATAGCTACCTATATTTACTAAATTTATTGTTAACCTTAAACTAAACTAAACTTTATTATTATTCTTTAAGTGTAAACGTAGCTATGTACCTAGTGTGAATTAATGTAATATTAGTGTATCTTTTTATGGAACTCCAGGTCTATTTACAAAAATGTTTGTTATATTATTAGTAAGTGACTGTTTGTTTCCTGAATAAAATAAATAAAATAAAATAAAATAAAACAACCTGAAATCATAAAACATGATATTCTTATGAATTTGAATTTACCTTTTTATACAATGTATGATATGAACAATAAATAAGTATCCATGTGTTTACTGCATATAGATAAATTGATATGTCCGCAAGTTAAGTGTATGTGATTTGTTGTCTTAGTAATCTTTACATGGTGTTCAATTTTATCAGTGCTTTAGCTTTAACCGACAGCTGGTGAATAATAATGATGCAAAAGGTTTTTTTTATCCATTGATATTACTATCTGCCATTTTAGCAAAACATCTAACACTAGTTTCCGATACTTAGTTTTTAGTACACATTGTGTAGTTTGTCTCAATTATATCGACCGGCCTACTGATAATATTCTACCCTGTATGTGTAGGTAATGGTCAACCAATTGCCATGCAATTTAATCATATGATTTCCTTAACATACTCATGAGATCTACCGAGGTCTTCTACAACTACCAATGATAAGTGTTGACAATTTGTTAAAGGCATGGGAAAATTCTTCCATACTTACATACACTGTACAGGGTGTCCAAAAAGAGCGCCTGGCGGTGTATTATAATGAATGAGATGTAGTTGTATGTTTATTAGATGTTGTATAATAAGAACTTTATGATGGAGTCAAATAAATTGCCAATATCGACAAACTTTGTAGACAGAAAATTATTCGGCCTAAACAAAACCCACACAAATCGGATGTACGGACATACTTAGACCTTAGTCTTGTTTACGCAACAATTTATAGCAAGATATTGTTTATCCGACATTTATAATATTAATATTTGCTCTCAAAAGTATAGGATTTTTTAATATTTCATTTGCATAATAAATACTTGTAGGTACCTATGTATATTTGCTACAAAAAACGTATAAAGTTACACATTGGATTTTATCCGAATTGCCTCGGGTTCAAATAACAAGTAGTTACTACAAAAGTGGGCTTAAAATAGCCAGGTCAATGTCCTTATCGTATTTCGGTTTGGCCCTAATTATAAAGTAATAATGAGAAACATGTGCAATTTACAACCTTTTTTTCCGCACAACTTCCACAGTCGGACGAAAACATGTTATTTTAACTAATACCTACAGTTTGTACACGATTCATTCGTCTTTCTGAACAACTTTCAGCGAAAAGACAAAACAACGCCCATAAAAGTCACGTCACACAAAATTTCAGAATTTTTAATTGCTAATTAAATTAGCAAAATCTTAGAAATAATGATATTTTAATGATTAAAATCTCGGCTTGCGTTACTATGTTTTCAGAGCCTACAAAAAATACAAATAAAATACAGTGTATATCCAATACACCTATACTTAAATATTTCTATAATCTTTTGATAGCACGTTAGGTAGAAAAGGCATTTGTATTATTTTTAATTCTTGCAAGTTAGTAACAGTAGGAGCTCAAGCTATAAGAAGTAAGAAACTGTAGTCTTAGAGTCAGATTTTTGAAGACTCCGATCTTAATAGGGCTTAGAGGAAAGCCCTTTCGAATTTGGAGACTTTTGTTAAAAGCCTGGAGTTCTGGCAATAGATATTGGCTGGGCTAGGGTAGCGATTGGCGAATTTCTCTGTAAATGAAACTTTCGCTATACCTCTACAGGGTGTTGCAAAAAGGGGAAACCTAGGTTTCGGCTTAGTACCCTATGTTATGTTCACTACGCGATAGCTAATACATAGCTGTGACATAAAGGCTTGGAGATATTGACTCGATTTGGTAATTGGTAGAAAGAGCTGAGATTCTTGAAGCAAGTAATGTAATACAATATTCGAATTGATACAAAATTACGGAAGGAATGACTTTAAAAAATAATAACGCTCGAGTTCAACGACCACGGCGGCGTAAAACCTAATATAAGTCGATGAACGAAAACCTCTTTTTTATACGTATTCGAAGGATTTTTCCAAAAGTAAACTCAATAAAATTGTCGTCAATTTTGTTAATAACTGCGGATAAATAAATTGTCTGAGTATTATTTAATTTAAATAAAAATAAATATTTTTTTTACGAGAATTAAAAAAAAATGTAAAACAAAAGTTGTTCAGATTCATCCCCTGAGTCACTCGCTAGTATACCACATTTGCAACACCCTGTATATCTATTGTTTCCTGCTCTCTGTGAGGGATTGCCCTGAAGCTGAATGTTTGTTCAAAAAGCGCGTAATTTCCGTAAAGCTGATTGCAGTTCCGTCGCGGATGGGGGTGGTTGGCTCTACTCCCCCGAATAAAATGGACACAGGTTCAATGTCAGCGTACTACTTGGCTTGGTGTTTTTTTGGGTTTTGTAGTCTTCTCTGCAATACAAATTTATGAACCACAAGCATTACTTTCATATCGTTTTATAATAACTTTATTCGAACTGCTACACGGGTTCGTTATCAACGTCGATAAACTCTTTCAATGCGCGTTCGATATAGTGACCTTTATCTACGTCAATAACGAATCCGTGCAGTGGCGGCAGAAAGGTAACCTTCTGCATTCCGATATCACTATATAATCACTTAAACCTCTCTTGAACCGTGGTCAGCTACATCTCAACTATATCTCTCTACCTCCTAACCAGGTTAAGTTAGGTTACTCTTCCCGTGTTCCATCGACTCTCTCTCTCAGCCCCCCCTCTCTATCTCTCTCCTTACCTAACCTATCTCTCCTCTTGTTCCAGTGCATGGCAGCGTACGTGGAGTTCGAGGTCTGCAACGGTGCGTACGAGGTGTCCTGCCCGGACGCGCGCTGCCGCGCCGGCGCCGCGCTGGCGCTGGACGAGATCGCCGCCCTAGTGGAGCCCCATGTCATGGAGAAGCACCTCAAGTTCCGGCTCAACCATGGTATGTGGATCAGCGCAGTAGGTAAAGAGTACTAGCGTACAGAAGGCTAAAGGAAACCAGCCTCCTGCTGGATAGACAGACCATCTGCTTTCATATACCTCGAAGGAGCTTTAGCATGAGTAAATGGGGAAATGAAGCGCCAGGTTCTTGATCCTAAGCCAGCATGGTTCAGGGTTCGGAACCCTGAACCGTGGAGGTTGAGGTATCGGGCCGGGACGCGCGCTGCCGCGCCGGCGCCGCGCTGGCGCTGGACGAGATCGCGGCCCTAGTGGAGCCCCATGTCATGGAGAAGCACCTCAAGTTCCGGCTTAACCATGGTATGTGCACCAGCGCGGTAGGAAAAGAGTACTAGCGTACAGAAGGCTGAAGGAAACCAGCCTCCTGCTGAATAGACAGACCATCCGTTTTCATATACCTCGAAGGAGCTTTAGCAAGAGTAAATGGGGAAATAAAGCGCCAGGTTCTTGATCCTAAACCAGCATGGCATAGGTAATTAACCCTGGCTGGGTGGTGGTTGAGGTATCCTGCCCGGACGCGCGCTGCCGCGCCGGCGCCGCGCTGGCGCTGGACGAGATCGCCGCCCTAGTGGAGCCCCATGTCATGGAGAAGCACCTCAAGTTCCGGCTCAACCATGGTATGTGCACCAGCGCAGTAGGAAAAGAGTACTAGCGTACAGAAGGCTGAAAGCGACCAGCCTCCTGATGAATAGGCAGACCATCCGTTTTCATATACCTCGAAGGAGCTTTAGCATGTACGCGTTGACGTATACGAGCTTAGAATATCTGGGTCGGTAAGCTTTTGCTTCTTATATTTGATCCCAGTGACCGGCGTTTGGTGCGGGGAAATAAAGCGCCTGGTCATGGTTTAAGGTCAGGAACCCAAGCTGCGTGGGAGTTGATGAGGTCTCCTGTCCGGACGCTAAGTATGCTATAATTATTTTAATCCAGGGTTAACCTATTGCTGCCTATTTTATCATAATTATCATCGTCGTTGCTATACATCAGTGATTCTTCTCCTTGTGCCGTCTGCTGATGATGAAGACTGGCAATCATTCCGTTGAGAAAGTCTGCGAATATCAATCATAATAATGCCAATAAATATTGATAGTATCCTAAGTCAATTTACCTACATCCACAATAGATAGACAACCTTGCTGCCCCATCTATCTTTACTGTCTATGCCTTTAACCCTTATAATATCTCACGAAACATGATTTATTATTCTGTTCGTTCGGCCTATGTAAAACATTGTACGTAGCTGTTCCACGTCAGATAAGTGTAATTCTGCACGACGCAATTTCTTATATTTTCCTGTTTGCCTTTATTCCGTTATTAATTTGGAAAGCCTTTTGAAATCAACCCTTTGTACATCGTAGAGCGACTTTACTCCAATTCTTCTGATGAGCTTTAATTATGGTAAAGAGTGTATGGCGAGCTTATATACATTTTAAATTGATGAAGAGGAAAGGTGACACACAAAGCTTAGAAAATCTGAGAACCTTAGAACTTAGAAACTTCCTAGAGTGAAACTTGATCGGTAGACTCTGCTGTCCTTTGCAGAATTTAAGGATAATAGGTGCCACGAACACTCTTTACGGGAGACTTGTGTCCAGAAATGGACGATTTTACACAGAAACTGTCGGTTAACAAACGCACGAAGCCCAGCACGGGGCGTAAAACGCGCACATCAAGACGTGAGAAAAGTATTTTATCGCACAAGCTCTCGAAGCCGCTTAAGTAAGCGCGAAGCAAAACTTTTGTCACGTCCTGCGTCCCGTGCTAGTCTTATAGAACAGTATTGAAAACTTTGCAAAATTTCAAAGACTGAAAACGGCCCTATAGGTACTTATACTAATGGTTCTAGACCAGACCTATAGGTATAGTGAGTGGTGGTCGCGAGTGCACCGCGCTCGTTCCGCCTCGTCGGCCGATAATCCCATGCTCTGATTAGCGCACTCGATGTCCCGCACCATACATTCATACATCACTCTTGTACAGATGCACAGTTCGGTTCAAACTCCAAACAACTTGAACATCCTGACTGCGATTAAACTTTTATGATTTTTCTCACTGGTCAATCTTTGAGATAATGATGTGGTAGTTGTTTTATTAAACATTATGAAGTTATTATTAAAATAAAATATTAAGTACTTATTATTTAACTAAACTATCTAGATAATTTACAAATAAAAATGATAATAATATAAAATACTTATAACTGGCCTGGAAATATTCTACCCTTAAGAGGAGAGTATAGCTTCGCGATCCTAGCGAAATAGGTATTTAGGAAAAGTATTGCTGTCGCTCGTGCACTCGCCCGCGCCGGGCACCGCACACACACATGCAAGTAGCGTCACGCACACATCGATGGACGCTGCCGCGCCGCCACCGCCGCCACCGCGCCGCCCCGCGCCGGTTGGCGAGAAATTGCGACCAAACACGGAGTGTCTTCGTCTTACCTTCATATTATTATTTCTGTGTTGTGCTTGTGAGTTGTGACTTGTGAGCGAAACTTGAAATTATTGAAGATAAATAGAAAGAAGTATAAGTAATTAGTGATAATTTCATGTGAGTAAGTATTTTATTATGTAGGTAATTACCTACCTAGTAACGAGTTAGTAGGTAAGTACATAAAATGGATTTTTGATTATTGGAAAATAGACCTTTTGCCGGTACTTGGACTATCATTTTGTATGTAAGGTTATTTACATCTATATATGCAGTGAATCTAAAAAACATTATGATAGTTTTGTAAAAATATAAGTTTATAGGTAAGTACCTACTAACAAAGTTTCGAGGCTGTTTATAAATCTTGAGTTGTCTTAGTATTTATTTCTTTTAGCATGAGAAGCAAAAGCAAGGAGTCTAAACTTTCAAGCGAGACACTCGAGCTTATGAGGCAGAGACGCGAATTTCCGTCGGCAGGTGACACTTCGTCAGAACTACGGGTACTCAACAAGCGTATAAAGAAGCTGATACGAAGAGATCTCCGTCGCTCCAACACACGCGCCATAGAAGCAGCAATTGAGCAAAATCGGGGGTCAAAACTCTTCGTTCAGCAACTTGGGAGAGGCCACTTGACGAAGTTGAGGTCTGCAGATGGTAATATCGTTGCCTCTAAGCCGGAGGTTCTTGCCGAAATCGAAGGTTTTTACGGACAACTTTATGCTTCACACGCGCAGAAGTCTGTGGCTCAGCTCACCGATTCCAGAGCGCCACTAATACGCCACTACACTGACGACATCCCTGACGTCGACATAGGCGAGATTAGGATAGCCCTTGAGCAGTTTAAAAACAACAAGGCTCCGGGTGAAGACGGAATTACTACAGAGCTTCTGAAAGCTGGAGGTATTGCAATCCTCGAACAGCTCCAGAGGCTCTTCAATTCGGTTCTTCACAATGGCATTACACCGGAGGCATGGTCTGAGAGCGTCGTGGTATTGTTCTTTAAGAAGGGTGACAAAACCCTTCTGAAGAACTATAGACCGATCTCGCTTTTAAGCCATGTATACAAGCTGTTCTCAAGGGTTATCACGAACCGTCTTGCCCAAAAGTTAGACGAGTTTCAGTTTCGAAAAGGCTTTAGTACAATAGACCACATCCACACAGTAAGGCAGATTATACAGAAGACCGAAGAGTATAATCAGCCTTTGTGGACTATGAAAAAGCCTTCGACTCCATCGAGACCTGGGCAGTTTTGGAATCCTTGCAGAGATGCCAAATCGATTGGCGCTATATCGAGGTGTTGAGATGTCTGTACAACGCCGCTACTATGACTGTCCAAGTACAGGACCACAAGACAAGACCTATCCAACTGCAACGTGGAGTGAGACAGGGGGATGTGATATCTCCGAAACTGTTTACCAATGCATTGGAAGATGTCTTTAAGACGTTGGACTGAAAAGGACATGGCAAATGTATAAATGGCGAGTACATGTCACACCTCCGCTTCGCGGACGACATCGTTATTATGGCAGAATCTCTGCAGGAACTCAGCTGGATGCTAAGTGGCCTAAATGCTGCTTCCCGACGTGTAGGCCTCGGTATGAATTTGGACAAGACGAAAGTCATGTACAATGCTCACATCAAACCGGAGCCGGTCGCCGTTGGTGAGGCAACAATCGAAGTTGTGCAAGAATATGTCTACCTCGGGCAGACTATTCGGCTAGGCAGAAGCAACTTCGACAAGGAGGCTGCAAGGCGCATCCAACTGGGTTGGGCTGCATTCGGGAAACTTCGTCACATATTCTCCTCGGCCATTCCTCAGAGCCTGAAGACAAAAGTCTTCAACCAGTGCGTCCTGCCAGTGATGACGTATGGTGCAGAGACGTGGACACTGACGGTAGGAGCGGTCCACCGATTTAAAGTCGCTCAGCGTGCTATGGAGAGAGCTATGCTCGGGGTTTCTCTGATGGATCGTATCAGAAATGAGGTTTTCCGTCAGAGGACTAAGGTTACCGACATAGCTGTCAAAATATGCAAGCTGAAGTGGCAGTGGGCTGGTCATATCTGCCGAAGAGCCGATAACCGTTGGGGTAGACGAGTTCTCGAGTGGAGACCACGAACAGGCAAACGCAGCGTGGGACGCCCTCCTGCTCGCTGGACTGACGACCTTAGGCGGGTAGCGGGTAGTGGTTGGATGAGGAAGGCCGAGGACCGAGTGTTGTGGCACTCCTTGGGAGAGGCCTATGTCCAGCAGTGGATGATTATTGGCTGATGATGTCTTAGTATACTTACCTAAGTAATTATATCATAGAATACATTTTATTATTCGCTTTTGTGGCCTCAAGTCAATTTATAGTAAGTAAGTAAGTATTATATTTTTATGTAAGTAACTATGTTAGTTTAGATGTAAGGTAAGTAAATAAAATTTCCTAAGTAACCTAATCCATGTTGAGTGAGGATTAAATATAATATAGTCACTAGTCATTTTTTTGCTTGAAAACCTACTAGTACTTTAAACTTTTCCTATTCACATCTTTTTATATACAGGGTGTCCCAAATTAAAGTGCACATCCAAATTATAGTGACTTAATTTGTTATTCTAAACAACTTTTGTTTTACGACTTTTGTAAATTCGTGAAAAAAAATCTACTGTCTATAGTAAAAAATCTCATAGCCAACAAAGTTTCTATGAATAAGCAAAAATAAAATTCGCAAACAATCAAAAGTCTTAAAACAAAAGATGTTTAGAATGACGAGTTGTGTCACTATGATTCGGATGTGCAATTTAACATGGGACACCTGTATATCTATAGATATCGATAACGCAGGCGGGATCCCATCTCTACTATCGACTTCACTATGGACATCCCTATCGTACGTGTGCTTTGCTTCCCCCCCGACCCTCAATCGTGCGATAGAGAGCACTGCAGCTCGGGACTGACAATAGGTACTTTTCTTGATGAAATTCTGGTTTTGGGAGAAAACGTTTTACACTAACTAAATATCGACCAATCTCTTTGATTTTGGTGTCAATCGCTTCAGCTTAATATATTCTAGGTTTATAGGTTTCGCTTTTTTAAAAAAAATACGTTGTTATTGATCCACGAACGGCTTAATTCAACAAAGTCGCAATCACAAAAAAAACATTATTTGAGGTGCCTATAAGTTTGAATCTATAGAAAATTTTGAAAAAAGGAAAACCTATAAACCTAGTTATTCCTTGTGTCAATAAAATATTAAAAAATCATGGAGATTGGATAATATTTAGGGGTAGTAAAACGTTTTCTCTTTTTGTATGGACGAGCAAGTGCTATACTCTACTCTTAATAAACAGGAGTGGTAGTTAGTTTGACAAGGTACAAAACAGCATTACTTGCCAACTCCAGAACTACTGACTGCCAGTTTCACTATCTATCTATATCGATAGCTGACAGTTACGTTCATTATTTTTTTTGACAGAATACAACTTTTTATGTTAGCCCTAATTTCTCTATAGTCGGTTATCTAAACAACAGGGATTGATTTATAAATGAAACGTCATCTCCATATAAAATTCATGTTTTATGAAGTTTTGAACCGAACTGTACACACGGCGCCGTGAAATCATGTGTACCTTTGTAACTTGCTGCAACAAGTTTGCATCCATTCTCATGTATGAGCTGATAAAAACGAGTTTACTGCTTAACTTAGGCCGCTCCATAGAACGCCACAACACTCTGTATTCTGTTCTCGGCTATTGTTAAAAGTTGATAAGAATGACTTCCTGAATCACCCCTTTCGGCTTAGTATACCACTTTAGCAACACCCTGTATAAGGAACAAATGGACAGGGATAGATGAGATGAGGTCTTTATGTGTTGTGGCCCTCCCTGTACTCAGTAGAGCCATATAATCTAGAACTAGCTGTTCCGAGCGAGGTTCGCTTCGCCTTAAAAAGTTTTCCCGTGGAAATTCCGGGATAAAAAGTAGCCTATGTTCTTTCTCAGGGTCTAGATGTATACCAAATTTCATTCAAATCCGTTCAGTAGTTTTGGCGTGAAAGAGTAAGAGACAGACACAGTTACCTTCGCATTTATAATATTAGTTAGGATGTAGTTTGTCTATGATATACGAGTCCAATATAGTCGTTGTTGATCGTCGAATGATGAATATGAAATCAATTATGCATGCAAGCTTTGATGACATGATTAGAGAACCACTGGAATATTTTTGTTATGATAGCATTAAAACGACATCGGTTACTGTTTATGCATAACATAGAATTGCTCATTAGCTTTGTGTACTTTTAATTTAAATACATCCATCCTGACGTCCCTCAGCAGGGACAAAGTGCTTTGAGAAGATTTCTCCATCTGTCTCTATCTTGGGCAGCGGCTGCGAGATCCTCCCACTCCATTCCCAACCCTTGCCTCACTTCTCCACAGAACGTCGCGCCAGGTTGTTTTTAAGCGGTCTCTTTTACGTCTTAATTTAAATAGGACTACCTAATATTATTTAAACTAAAAGTTAGCGTTGTTGGGCTCTAAAGTCTGTTTTTTAATCTCAGTTACTAAATTGACAGATTCTGAACGGTTCCTAAACAGTCGATTGTCCCGCCAATAGAACGATACATCACTTAATCGCAGGACAATCGACTGTTGATGAACCGTTCAGAATCTGTCAATTTAGTACTTATCTGAGATTAAAAATCACACTTTAGTTAACTCGTAAACTGCTGCCGTATTGGTTAACAGTTTGGTTACGTCGGTATCCTGCTGGTACATAGGTAATATCCCACTGTAACACAGTTTATTATGTACATATTTGCATGTCTCGCTCTGTTTCTTACAAATCGCACACCATACACACATGCCGTATACAGGATGTTCTAAGAAGTGATTGTAACATGGTGTCATTTTTTGTTGTTGGAACTTCCCATCGACTACTTAAACAAACTCTGGCTTTCCCGAATGAAAAGTATATATTTTTTTATCATGAGCCCGTATTCATCCAGTCATGAAAGAAGAAAGAAAGAAAGAAAATACATTTATTTCACACACACACGGAAACAACACAAAAAATAAATAATATGAGTAAGCAACAAGAATCATGAACATAAGTAAGCAAGTTTATAGTGTCTCGGTTTAGATAAACTTCTCTTCTCTCAGCCTATCGCACTACCAATCACTTTATCGACATCACCAAAGGTTAACTTGTAAATAATGCCATTAAGTTCGCCTTTGTACTTTGTAATAATAATAATAGGGTTACATTAAAAGTTTGTCCTAAATATGACGATGATGATAACACAGTAGTGTTGCTAAAAGGGTCACTCATTCATAACCCACCCTGTATAAACATAATAACGATTGCTGCGATCACTTTTACGCTTCAGAGGTAATGTTTGCGCATCACTGCCATATCGTTATTTGTTTTTCTTAGGAAGTATCCACACAAAAACTATTGGTATTTTTTCGGTAGTTTTTTTTTACTGACCCCTTTTTTAGTATAACGGCTATGGGTTGTGACATCGTCGTGTTGACAGACTTGACACCATCATTAACTTAGTGAAGAAAAAAAAGATAATCTCTATAATTAAACAAATAAATAAATACAAATATCTTTATTGATAGCCAAACAAAAAGGTTAAACCGGGTTTAGCGAGACTGACACAGTACTCGTATTTGACAGCGCCAATCATAATGTTATGTGTGTGTCCGGTTAATAAGCTACGATATTCGCTTCACATTAAAAAATACAACCCACATGACATTCTTTTATTAGAAACAGAAGATAACATTTTTTTTACACCTTATTACCTACTTTTTCCTGCAAATCCTGCGGGTTGACTGGCAAAAAATGCTCTTAGCATTAAGTCCACCCTCCACCCTTTGTACTTTTATTGGTGATATTTGTACAATAAAGAGTTAAATAAAAAATAATTAATGTAGTGTGTATTAGTTCTTAGGCTCTAAAGAGTCTAAACTAAAGCATTATATTTATTTATAGTTGGAAAGAAAATGCTTTACTGACGCGATCTCATTTAGAACCAATTTCCCACTTTCCTAACGATCGGATCCGTTCTTTATTTCTTAGAACATGCTACGTAGTTTTTTTACGTGATTCTTTATTATGGACGACATGAAAGAGTAATTTGCTTTGCTCTATATTGGAAGTATCTAGAATTTCACAAGTATACTTACTCGTGCCGTGAAAAGCGCTAACTGGATCTAGAAAAGTTAACTTCGTAACTTCATGGACAGTAGTATCATGTTAACCATTATACAGGGTGTCGCAATAGTTAACGTTATGCCCTGTAGGGCTAATTGGCCAGCTCAGAAGTGTCTATTTAATTGATAAAAGTGTCAATATCTCTAAAACTATCGATTTTTTACTGAGGTAGGTACATATTGCAATCGTCTAGTTACTATTGAGCTCACTTTAGGGACACCTGTATACATAATTACATACGTACATAGGAATAAGTACAAAGGTTCAACTCGAAAAAGCTACGTACAGGAACTTCGCCCCCTCTCAGAATAGAATAGGACCTTCATGTTACGCGAAGAATCGTCATCATCTCATCATCGGCAAATACACTCACGGGCAATGAGAAAGTTCCATTAAAAAAATCACCAAATTATACCGATTCGGAAAAAACTAACTTTATAATGCTTTCTGCAATATTTAAGTGCATTTATCGGCGCATCAGAATATTACCAAAAAAAAAAAAAAAAACACGCACTCACGCCTTGTACTAATGTACTAGGTAGGTAGGCAGAGGTGCATTGCTGCACCCACTTTTCGCCAGAGTGTTATGTTAGTCCCAATGTAATAGGGGGCGGGCCTATTGCCATTTTACGGGCACATCCAAGACCCGAGAACAAATATCTGTGTTTAAACAAATATCTGCCCCAGCCGGGAATCGAACCCGGGACCATCGGCTCAGTAGTCAGGTCACTAACCACTACGCCATTCGGTCGTAGTCGGTCAATATTACCAACTAAAAACATAAATATTTTGTTAAATTTTTTTATTAAATGACGCCATTTGGTGTCTTTGTTTTGTAAGTGGAACTGTTTCTTTGCCCGTGAGTGTATCATTCTACTGCTAGACATTGATGATACTCATCAAAAATCTACTACCAATCTCAAATAATACTTCTTTTCTTGTGTTCATTATCAATTGTACCTGTAGGTATATCAATTGCTGTTGTGATAATAGATCATAGTTATCATTATAATTAAGCATAACGATATCTTTGATCGTATGATAAAATATCTACCTACCAAATAATAAATTCTGCAAAATTTAAATTTTAAAATGATGTTGTATTTGTCGATTTGTTCTATGCCACAATCCTAGAACTGAGCCACAAGTAAATCTAGTAAACAGTCAAGTTACGTAATATAAGCATACCATTTTACCTAATATACGGTTATCAGGAGTAATTTTAAACTCATTAGAAATTCATAAGTAAGGCTCTTTAGCTCTTTTAAGCCTCGTATTCACTAGGCGACAAATTGTCCCAGAACCTGTCTAGGCACATGTCGTCTACGTGTCGCCGCGACGTCGCGCTCTGTTCTGCGACGTCGCAAGCGACTATACAGCGACATCTACGTGTCGCAGAACAGGTTCCGTGTTTTGGCTCGCGAGACTGAACTTCCTGCGACATCAGTCTAGCGCATAGAGTATATTTTTTTTAATAGGTCTAGCGACCGCTGTTGCCGAGTGTGGACACGTGCGCGACTTCTGTATCACGACATGTTACCAAAATGTTCTGAGAACACGCACCGTAGATGTTCTGTAACAGTCTCAGAACTTGTGCCCTAGTGAATTCGAGTCTTTATGATAACAATGCCTGACAATACGTCAGCATTCCTTGGACAATGCGGCATGTACAGTCAGACAGACATTGACGCATTTCAATGTGTTTGTCATAAATACGTAAATACAGGATGGTATTTTATCAATGACGCACCCGTTGCCAGATCTATGTGCTTATAGCCGCGATATTTTCATACGGACTAGATGGAGTGTCGGTGCAAAAGTAACGAATCGACAAATAACACCCACTTCTACCACTATGCTCTTATTTTGAATTAGAGATGATGATGATGATGATGATGATGATGATGGTTTATACTAGATTGAATTAAAAACGGTTTGACAGTTAAAAAAGTCATCAGTTTTTTTGCTTTGTTTTTGTATGTGATACATCTTATTCGTAAGTATATCGTTAATCAAAGTCTCTGTATAATGAAAATTATCCTTTGAAGTATAAAGTATAAATAATTGGTGGAAATTTAATACGAACGTGCAAACTATGAAAAACCCTTTGATCGAGTTAAATTTAAACAAAACTTCCTCGAATATTGCTCGCATTATTTTAAATTTAATGCGAGCGACTTCTGAAGGCCGCTCACGTACCTAATAAAAGGGTACATAACATAATATGTTCGCAGCCTGTTTATGTAAAGGGTACATAAGTACAATACCAAGGTCCCAAAGGTATAAATCATGTGCCTTCCGGGGTTTTTGCCCTTTTGATATAATTCTTTTGTAGCTGCTTAAAGTGTAACAAGATTATATTTACTTACTGAGTTTTTTTTTAACCAAATAACATTTTATTTATGTACTTAGTCTTGTTTGTGTCCCTTTAGTTGGTTGATCAGATTTGTTTTTTAAACAGGGCCTTAGTGCCATCTAGTGCATTCTAAGCCATGTTACATCAAAATAGGTTACCCGGTTCAAAAGTTGTGGGCGAATTAGTCGTCATGCTTTCGATTCTTTCTTGGCATGTACCAAATTATGTATAAATTTCATATTTGGTATCTCTATCGTCAATACGTAACGAGCACATGAGCAGGTACAGTTGACGCCGTAAAAATCTATACAATGTTGTATTTAGGTTAGGTTAGGTTTGTTCTAGGGTTGGCTGGAAGAGATCGCTTTTAGCGATAAGGCCGCCCTTATTGTATTAAGTATAGATTTTAAGCCTTAAATGTTATTTGAAGTGTCTTATGTAGAATAATAAAGTTATACTTCTACTACTATTTTGTCAAAGTATAAAATAAGAAACCGTAACTTACCAACATTGGATTTTTTTTTGAAGTTGCTTTTTCCGTGTACATCCATTAATGGAGTGGACTGTACTGTTCTCCGTAGGTATATCGCGTGTCAGTCGAACGTTAATCCCGCAAAATATAGGTGAGACGTTATTACTCCCGCTAGTGGCAGTTCAGCAAATGTAACGAGAAATAAACGTAATTGGGGCAAACGCCTTAATAGAATAGAATACATCGGTATAAAACTATCTATATGTATAATATGTATGTAAATAAATAAAAAGGTGACATTATAGCTGTGAGCAATAGAGGCTTTAGGTGAAGTCTAAGCGCAACCAATTGAAAAAAAATTATACATACAGGTATTGAAATAACATAATAGAAATTTCCGCAATTGCGTTATATTCGCACACAAACAACGTGAATCAACGTAATCTGTAAGATCTCGGACGACAACGCACGTTAAAATAGCGGCTCTTCTATTTTTAGTGTTGTTTTTATCGTCCTAGGGCGGAGCGGGCACGTTCCGACCCCGTAAGGGGTTTACACGAGATTTATAGGAGATAAGAGTATTTTTATACTTGTCCAGCAAACAAACAGTTTTATGTACTTACGTTCTAGCTGTTGCTCGCGAGCTTTGCTTCACTTTAAAAAGTTTAGTCATGGGAATTTCGATATAAAAAGTTGCCTATGTGTTGATATAGGGTTTAAGCTTTCTGCGTACTATGTTTCATGAATATGCTTTCATCCACCGACACATTGGCATTCAGCAATCCATTCAGGATTACGTGTCGATCAAACATCTATCAGATCCGGACAAAGTATGTCAGTTTTGATGCTGCCGTGGGATTGCATGTTGATTGCTAATATAATATATGGTGCTGGTCAGGTGAACGGCACAACAATATCCCAGCATCAGGTCCTTACAACCCTATCGCCCTTATAAGCTGATTACACCTACCGAGTAGAGTGGCGAGAAAGTATCCTTATCGGAGCACTACTACTAGCAATTGACTGAGTACTCGACCGAGGATACTGTCTCGCCACTCTACTCTGTAGGTGTATTCAGAGTTTTACAGTAACAGTAACAGTGTCGGTCACCTGAGCGGGATATCGGTGTGGCTTTATTGTCCAAAACACATACTGAGCTGGTGCCTTTATGACGCGTTGGAAAACAACTTGTTGTGTTATTCTTTATATTGTATGTGTATTTTGTATAATTTTCTCTATTTTTGTTTTTGTTAGTGAGACAAATGATTCTTTCTTCTTCCGATACTTACCTAGAGTTCCGATACCCCTACATCAGCTCCCCACAACCCCACTAACCTCACCGTCTCCTTACAGAGGTGGCGATGGACTCGGGGCGCGCGTTCTGCCCGCGCGTGGGCTGCGACACCGTGGTGCGCGTGCGAGCCGCCTCCCCCGCGCACTGCCCCACGTGCCGGCACGACTTCTGCTCGCAGTGCAACCAGGAGGTGACTATATACACATCACACCCTAGCCCCGCTAGCCCCGCGCACTGCCCCACGTGCCGGCACGACTTCTGCTCGCAGTGCAACCAGGAGGTGACTATATACACATCACACCCTAGCCCCGCTAGCCCCGCGCACTGCCCCACGTGCCGGCACGACTTCTGCTCGCAGTGCAACCAGGAGGTGACTATATACACATCACACCCTAGCCCCGCTAGCCCCGCGCACTGCCCCACTAGCCCCGCGCACTGCCCCACGTGCCGGCATGACTTCTGCTCGCAGTGCAACCAGGAGGTGACTATATACACATCACACCCTAGCCCCGCTAGCCCCGCGCACTGCCCCACTAGCCCCGCGCACTGCCCCACGTGCCGGCACGACTTCTGCTCGCAGTGCAACCAGGAGGTGACTATATACACATCACACCCTAGCCCCACTAGCCCCGCGCACTGCCCCACGTGCCGGCACGACTTCTGCTCGCAGTGCAACCAGGAGAAAACTAAATGTAGGCTTAGACCTTAGGATGTCTGTCCACAATACTATACAGGGTGTTGCAAAAGGGGTATACTAAGCCGAATCCTACATGTGCAGCATGGTATATCTAAGCCCGAAACTGAAATCAGAATTTGAAAATTCGCGAAAAAAAAAATCATTTTCCATAGAAACTTTGTTGGTCACGTGACTTTTACTATGGAAAAAAAATTTTTTTTTCGCGAATTTCCAAATTCTGATTTCAGTTTCGGGCTTAGATATACCATGCTGCACATGTAGGATTCGGCTTAGTATACCAATTTTGCAACACCCTGTATACGCTTGCACCTTAGACCTGTCTACTATAACGGAAACACTAACAGAGATATTCTGGGCGAGTGCAATCAGGAGGTGACTATAATCAGGGTTACACCTCAGGATGTCAGTCCACCTTATCGGAATATAGAGATACATGCACGAGAGCACGAGAACGTACAAAATTTTTGTATGATGATCGCTGTACCTACTATACTTTATCTATAGAATTTATAGTGGAGCGGCACGGCTAGTAATTGACTACATTGTAGAAATGAAGCACGTTTTAGACTAATAATTACATACATTGTTGCACGCTGCGAACTAAAATTGACAAGTGTCAATTTAAATCGATCAATCAATTATGGCTATTATTGTTTCTAATTAGGTCTAATTTTTCAATTGTTAAATAAGAATTGTCAGCTGACTAAAATTTATCGTATTTATTTACCAAAAACGTTTATCTGATATGATTTTTTATGACAATAGTATGCATTAGAGGTAGTCGGTTAGTAGACTTTCTTAATATTGTAAGTACCTTAAAACTTACTTAGTGTTTGGTTCAATTATTAAGTTTTAGGTTGTTCCTATGATCTCTTATATTATATCTAATGGCACTAAGCTGGTCCAAAGACTATCTTTGAGAAATCAAATTTCTAGAATCTATTATTTCGCATGATTAGACCGTAATTAGATTATATTAGACTCTACTACTTCTAAACGGTACGGAATGTTTAATATAGCGAGCATCTTGTTCGCTCCTCGTGACGATATCTAGAATTCTAGATGTTTTGTTGAAGAATGTTCTAGATCGTCGGGACTCGAGAGGATGTGTTTCCCCTTTGTAAAAGTACCCGGGGCTTACTCTCTAGATAACTGCTAGTAAAATTCATATTTGCACATGACTTTCGTACCGGAAAGATTTTTAAGATAAATAATTTGATTTTTGATATTTGTTAGCAAGTGACTATACAAACCGATCTGATAGGCGTATTTTAAGTACACATCGAACAATAACTGTAAGAAGTATCCATTACAACGGTGTTATTACAGCATGCATTCTATAATTCCACCTAACATGACACCTAAAGGCACTTTCAGACTAGCGTAGACGGATTATCCATATCCATGTGACATTAAAAAGAACTCTGAAAAACAAAGTGAATATTTCCGAGAACAATACCTATATTGAATGTTTATCGAATATTATCAATAAAAAAATACAATACATTTAAGAATTAATCTCACACATGGGTGTTGCAATTAGAAACAACTAGCACAGTTTAAGATAAATTCCTTATAGGTATATAGATGTAGGTACTTAAAGTATTATGTTATTCTAACTATGGGCGTGATGTGTGCTCACCTTAACAATCCAATAAGTAGTAAAAAAAACTATTCTTAATCCCTTAAGCTCTTTTCTAAAACAATAGCCGGTAAATGGTAAATAACGATAATTAAGATATCAGTGTTTAGAGTAAGTGGATACTGTGACAGAAGTCGCTCTGACACTATAAGGTAGCAACTGTAATTACTTACATTGTACGTAGCAGAAGCATACTGCCGGTTGCACACTTGAGAATATCTAGTTCAGTAGAACTTTAGTATGATAAGCATAGCTGTGATTGGCCGAATGGTAGATTTACTCAAATGAGAAAATGGGCCTTATTATATTATTGGTTTTTGGACATTCCAAATCCCATTGACGACTGCAAAGGAAAACCAACTTTAATTACCAGACATAAGGAAACGTACAATAATATAATGGAAGCTCTATAGTCAAGTACAACCTGTGAGGTGGTAGGATAGCATGTGGCTGGGTGTGAGGTCAAAGCGCTAATTATGAATACCTTTTGGATAGATAGGTATATATATATAAAAGATAAAATATATATATATTAAGCTTCCACATTGAGTAGTGAGTAGTTAAAAGATGAAGACAAAAAACAACCAAACTCTCACAATATATTGATCTCTCAAAAAGGCACGGACATAAAGTCTGTGGAGTGATAATAAAATCTTTAAAAAAAAAAAAAAAAAAAAAAAAAAAAAAAAAAAAAAAAAAAATACCTTTTGGATTGGTTTAAAATGAGCATGGTAGCAGTCTGCTTGTCTATAAAGAAACCGATAATTGTTCGGTAGACGTATTCTTGAGTAAAACCAACGTTAAAAAGCCCCGACTTTCAACAATTCAAATGGTTCAGCCGTTTAAAGGCAGACAGATACACAAACATACGATAAACTTATAACACCCTCTTTTTGCGTAGGGGATTAAAAACCAAGCATGCGACACCCCGCTTGCTTGTATGTTGGATCACTTGCAAATCGTTGATAGTTTTGTCATCGTAATGATTAGGACTACATTCAGAAATTTCACACTTGTGGCGAACCTGTTTAATTTAAACCTTTTGACCTTGTCTATATTTATCTTGGATAGGTGTCACAAAAATCTATAGATGGAGGTATTTATGAAGATCGTAAACTTATTTATATTTTTTACTACGCTGCTGAAAAGGTTGATCAGTTTACCTTTTTACACCTGTGTAACATAAAAAGATACATTCACATTCTTCCCAGGACCTTCAAGACATACACATTAAACTTATACAGGGTGAGTCTTTCATATAGATGCATATCTGGAAGTATATTACAGAGCCTGTTACTTTCGGGAATATAGGGAATAAAGTCATCATAACAAAAGTTGTTCAGAATGAAAAGCTCTGTGACATACTTCCGGATGTGCACCCTATGAAAGACTCACCTTGTTATTATTGTTTTACTGGTCGGGGAGTTAAAAGGGACAACGAAGTTTACTAGGTTTCGCGTTGTTCTGTTACAACGAAGATCTTAGGTATTCCTTGTAAGGTTTATCAGTGTTATGAACTGGCTTTACACAAAAACGAACGCACGAGACGTCTCATGCAATCAGTACGTTTACGATACTCGTAATGCAACGAGGTAGGTAAACAAATAAACAATTTTAATTCAAAATTGTGGTTAGCTCAGCAGATCGCTCTGTAACTTCTTATTTCATAAGCTATACAGGGTGTTGCAAAAAGGGTATACTAAGCCGAAACCTACATGTGCAGCATGTTATATCTAAGCCCGAAAATGAAATCATAAATTCAAAATTCCCAATAGTACGGATCCCTAAGACCATAAAACATGTTTGCTGTTCGGTACTGTTCGCAGGATAGTGTGAAAATATGCCTGCATTGTATGATAATGAGATTTATAATAAGTTAATAAGTGAGTGTCCATTATAATTAGTTGTGTCATCGAACCGGTATAAATGACACCCTACGGGCATGCATACATCTCTTTAATGCTGTTGCAGATTATGTATAACACTGTCAAAAAATTATATGTACTATACTATTGTCTGTAGACTTTTTTGTGGTATTCACCACTGTTACAACCCTAATCTGTACTACGACAGAGAACTGATTGTGATATGAATAAAGGATCCGATCCAAAATCAGATTCTGATAGTAGATTATTCTGACGAATTTAGAATAATCAAATACATTTAAGAATTCAGTACAGTTATGTTCAAACGTTAGTAAAGTTTGTTAAACTGAACATTAGTAAAATTATTATTGTAAAAAACATGACATTGTATTAAATACCTATTCGTGTAAAACCATCAAGCTGACTATAGACTTCAAACAAATACTCTCAACTTATTTACAATATCTATTATCAGCGGCTCGCAAGTGCAATCAGCGTGACAGGGTAGCCCGACCTGTATTAAACCTTAATTACTTTGTTTATAAAGCCTATTATTCATCAAATCAATCATTGATATAGTTACAGGTGGTCAAATAATTGTGACAGTTCAAGGTACAAGGGTCTAAGAAAATCTCAGAGTAAAGACATTTTAAACGCGACTGTACTTAGTATTTGTTCACAGATTGAAGTGAGTACTTCGCCTTGAAATGGTTTTTCTTCTGTTTTATTTAATTTGTCGATAAGTGTACTCAACGAGTAAGTGGTTTTATAAGGTTTTGTATGTTTGTACTTATCGGCAGAAAACAGATAGTAATGGATTCAATTCACTCAAGGATTTTTTATAAAAGCACTTTTTTGGAGTTATTTTTTCGTTTTTTATTGCGCGTTTTGCGCTTAATACATTTTACCCATTGGATAAATACCCACCTCGCCTACAACTCTGAAACTTGGCATTGCTCCTGTAAACAATGACAATAATACCGGAACACTTGGCAACGGTCAAGTTTACGGAATTACATACAATGTAAATGAAGTGGATTAGCGCCGACAGAGCTGAGAGAGTGCGGGTTCGAATCCCGACAGTGACTTGTAGCAAGTTCTTTTAGATTTGTTTCAAATGTATTCCATCGCTCGTAAGGTGAAGGAAAACATCGTTAGGAGTCCTCCACAACTAGATTTAGCAAGAACATGCTAGCAACCAGCAGTGAACCAGCATGGTGGAAAATATTTTTTTGTTAAGCTATAGTAATCTTCCAGAATCTATCACCCCAACCAAACCCTATGAACAAAATAGTGTAGGAAGGCTAGGAAGGTAGAATATTTTTGAAGTCTATTTTGGAGATGTGATAACGTCTATAAGTGCCATTATGTAACTACTCAAAGACATATCGTATTTCATCCCTGAAGGGTGGTAAAATGCCGGAATAGTAAAATGATAAAGTTACATTGACATTTAACATTCTGGAAACAACCTATGCGTGGAAAAATCCTCTTCGATATTTTTGTTTTAAGAAGACAAGAATTTATATAAATAATAGATAGGTGATCTCTCTGTCCAAATTGTAATGACGTGATCTGATAAGTATTTTTATCTGTTAGAATGAGATCATTCAATCTGGCAATCTCTTTCTACAATTGTTATTTTTATTGTGCAACATCATGTAGGCATTCATACATGTAGTTATAAAATTGTGTCAAGCTTTACAATTCATTTCTTTACTTAGAATATAGGTGCTTATCGAGAATATAAAATAGACATACATAAAAGGATCCATTTTATAGCTAGTACACAAATGCCTTAGTAAAACTCTATTTATAGAGCATAAATGCAGCAAAAGAAAATCAATAACGCCACATTTTAAGTTATTTCTGATACTGAAACTGTGTCAAGAGTATGATGGCCACTCGAAGCTCAATCGTCTGGAGAGGGAATAAAAATAACGTTTTTAAATATTCAACATTTAATATTCGATGGCGTGCAATATTTATAGAGGCAGCTAGTTTTGCAATTGCATCTGGCCGGTTCTAGTAAACCTTGTTGTATGTTGACATAAGCTGATGAACTCACCGAAATACTGAAAAATTACACCAGCTCCTATTTTCATAAATCTAGCTTTTGCTATTATGTTTTTAGACGAGGTAGGTTAGGACTGGTTCTTATTTAGAAGGCCCTCTGGGATTTCATAACGTACATTATTATAAGACACCTCGTGGTTACCGTAATGTATTTCCATCAAATTTTAATATACAGTAAATAATTATCTGTCTGACACAGTCATGCTCTCCCTGTTTCGGACCAGACGGCCGTGATATTATAGCCCCCACATATTATCACAATTACTCTTTATCTAACCACCTCCCCCCCTTGTTTCCAGTGGCACGGAGGCCTGACCTGCGAAGCGGCGGCGGCCTCGTCCTCCACGGCGGCTGGCTCACCCCTGCTCCCTGACTCCGAGCTCATCAAACTCTGCCCCATGTGCCGCGTGCCCATAGAGAAGGACGAGGGGTGCGCGCAGATGATGTGCAAGCGGTGCAAGCATGTGTTCTGCTGGTATTGCCTCGCGTCGCTTGATGTGAGTTTCGAGTTCCTTTGGTTTATTGTATCCTGGTACTTTTTGGTGTGAAGGTGTGGCGTATGACGATAGAGAAAGAGAGGAATGTAATCAGATGATGTGCAAGCGGTGCAAGCATGTGTTCTGCTGGTACTGTCTGGCGTCGCTTGATGTAAGTTTCAACATCCTTTGGTTTATTTAGTCCTGGTACTTTTGGTGTGATGGATTGTATTCTATTAATAGAGTGAAGGAGATGTAATGAGATGATGTGCAAGCGGTGCAAGCATGTGTTCTGCTGGTACTGCCTGACGTCGCTTGATGTGAGTTCTTTTGGTTTATTGGATCCTGGTAGTTTTAGTGTGAGGTTGTTAATAAATATGAAGATAGAGATGGACGAGGGGTGCGCGCAGATGATGTGCAAGCGGTGCAAGCATGTCTTCTGCTGGTATTGTCTGGCGTCGCTTGATGTGAGTTGTTTTGGTTTATTGGACCCTGGTACTTTTTGGTGTGCCGGGTGCCTATAGATAATGACGAGGGATATAATCATTCTACGTCGAAAAAAAAAACGATTTCATTTCAAATCTCTATTTGAGTTCCTTTAGTTTACTGGACCCTGGTAGTTTTGGTGTGAAGACGTAGTGTGACGATAAAGAAAGATGCTAAGACTGGATAAATGATAGTTGTTTAGTTTTTATTATAATTACACTGCTAACAAAAAGCACTCATTATTTTCCTTTACACCTTCAGTTCCTAGAACCAAGCGGTGCAGTGGAAACACTAATTTCTAAATCAAACGTTTGGTGTTTACGTTTGAAATTAACGCTAAAAAGAAACCTAGTTTGCTGGGAAGTGTAATTGACCTGTGCAAGCCAACCTTTCTAATATTACAATGGTAATGTGAACGACCTACAGCAAGGAGATTTGCAAACAGTATCTTAGTACAACACTAGCGACCGTAAAGTAACGCCAACTTGAATAAAGCCAAAACATTTTGGACTTTAAACACTGAGGATTGGGCAGTTTAAAATTATACTGATATCATTGGATTTTCCTTAATTAGCATAAAGGTTATTTCGGTACAAAGCGCACATTCGAATGTAAATGCTAGTAATCCTAGCTTTTATTATAAATGGGTTAGAAATTTAATAGCCTGTGTGGGTAGAGTAATTCATTTGTTTGGTGAAATAATAATGAAATGTAGGTTTTTTATAGGCGTGTATAGAATTGAATGGATAGTGTAATAACAATGGTGGGTAATAGGTATGTGAAAGTTTTTCTATTGACAAACTGGGGCAGGGCCATATGAGGAAATGCTAAGTACATTATTGTTGTAGTTCTATCCACTTTATTCGTACCTACCTAGCTATACATAAAATGTTGTAGTCGTTTACTAATCGTTTAAGTATTCCCTTAATGTATTTTTTCTATACAACGTGATATTGTCAATTTCATTCTTCTATTTTTAATTGATCAGGATCGAAAATAATAAATTACTTATACTTACCCTAAATTCTGCCCTGACAGTAGATAATAGTTTATAATGAACGTGCCCTACTGCCGGTAATATTCGGAACCCATCTACATATTCTAACATTTCCAACGCAACGCTTCAACTATCTAACTAGCTTTTAATTTGCTGTGCCCGACAGGGTCCATAAAGTTCCTAATTGAATGTATTGAACACCTGTAAAACTTATGGATTCAATAAATGATTGAGTATCAGCTACGTAAAACAATCTCAAATGTTATTTGTCATTTATTTCCAGGATGACTTCCTCTTACGGCACTACGACAAGGGCCCGTGCAAGAACAAGCTGGGCCACTCGCGCGCCTCCGTGCTGTGGCACCGCGCACAGGTATACACACATACACTCTCGCACATTAAGTATTATTATTTGCTCCTTACTATGCTGAAAACTCTGAAGTTTGAAGTGAGACATTCAGTATAATTTACTCCTTACTATGCTGAAAACTCTAAAGTTTGAAGTGAGCTGCAATCGATTGCTGAACGCCGGAAGCATCTAGAATTTTACCTTATGAAGTGCAAAGTGGAAAGATTTTTCACTAGGTGACACGCTAGGCTCTAAGCGCTAGCAAGCCATCTACCACATTTTGTAACTTATCAACTGTAACCACCAAAGGCGCTCCGCATACCGCTATAGTCAAGGCAGCGTCGTGGTGGCTTTAATATGGTAAGGCGACTCTCGCAGGGGCGCCTAATGCCACAATGTGACTTGCTATAAATATTACATTTGAATTTGTCAGTCCGTCCGTAGTCTAACCGTGTTTTGCCCACAGGTGGTGGGCATCTTCGCGGGCTTCGGTCTCCTGTTGCTGGTGGCGTCCCCGCTGCTGCTGCTCGCCGCGCCCTGCATCGTGTGCTGCAAGTGCAGGTCACCACCCCCCACTACTTGTATAGTCTTATCCCACTACTAGTACATACACACAACTACCTCCACTACTAGTTTTAAACGTTAAAATATTTACTTACTATGTTAATATTGTTAGGATTCTATTAAATTAGAATCATGAAACCATGCGCAATTTATGCAACATGCCGGTAAACGTCAGAAAACGCTCAGTCCATAGACAAGACATGTCATAGACAACTTTCTTCTATTCTGTGTTATTCCTCGAGATAAGAGTGCGGCCACAAAGCTGTTGTGAATAATTCCTTCTAACACTAGTAAACTGCATACACCCACCGTTACCCTCCGCTTACTAGTCAACTATACTTATGTATACAGCCAACACTACCCCCACTACTTGTATAGTTCATACACATACCTCTGACGTTAGACGTTACTACTAGTCAGCTATATGTAGCAGCGTTACAGAGTATAGAATAGAATAGAATATATCTTTATTGAACACCACAAATTAAAACATACAAAGAGAACTTATAAACTAGGAACAATGAACAATAGGCGACCTTATCGCTTAGAGCGATCTCTTACAGGTAACCTTAAACATAAAGAAATAAAAGTAAAGAAAATTTGAGGGCGGTGTACCTACTACCTAACTACTTATAATATAGCTAAATACTAACATAAGTTACATATTCTAACTAATATACCTACATACCATTATTTACATACATACAAACATACATACATCCTATATATATACAATAAATACCTATATTCATACAACATCTCGAAAGTAGGTGAGTAATTGACAACATTTCAAATAAAATGCTCACCGATTTTATTGAGTATATAATATAGCCACCTCTACCCCCACTACTATAGTACACTTACATACCACTACCCCCACCCACTACTGTTAATCTATATGTATTGTATTCAACCACCATATCTCCACTACTAGTCCACTACGTACACTCACCACTACCCGCCTAGCAATCTACTTTATGTAGCCGCCACTACCTCCACTAGTATAGTAGCTGCTGCTACTCGCCGCGCCCTACATCGTGTGCTGCAAGTGCAGGTAACCACTCCCCACTACTTGTATAGTCCATACACATACCACTCCCCCCACTTACACTGCATACATCCAACACTACTTGTGATACTAGTTCACTACACACACCCACCACTACTACCTACAATGCATTCTCTACTCTCCCGACTGTGGATCCAAACACAAGTAGGTACTTTTTAAGAACGGAGAGTGTGTACGTGTCCTTACCTAATGGTCTGGGTCCATAATTCAGATACGGGTAGTAGGCTCTCTTAAAGAGAGCCACATCAAAACTAACTACTACCGTCATAATTATGTACTATAAATATAAGTTCTTCTGTTTAGCCAGCCAGCCAGATTACTTATACGTATGATTCTTTTATACGACCCTTTAAATGTTGGGTTCAACAAATACGTTCGACTCACCAAGCTAATCATTATTCCCCGTGTATGTTTCTTAACCTTCCTACCGATGTATGTTTCAGGCTATGCAACCCAAGCACGAAGAACCTGGAAGAAGTCGACGAAATAGAGAGCATAGGGCCGGGACGAGACGAAGACGACGACACAACTCAAGCGCGTTATATCGCGGACTGACTAGCGCGCCGGCGCGACCGGTTCTAGACGACGCTTCGGACAACTTCGGGTGCTTTCGGACAACTTCGGGTGCCTTCGGACATCTTCGGGTGCCTTCGGATATCTGCGGGTGTCTTCAGACAACATCGGGTGCCTTCGGACAACTTCGGGTGCCTTTGGACAACTTCGGGTGCCTTCGGACAACTTCGGGTACCTTCGGGAACACTCGGGGACCCGAACGCTAGTAACACAACAGCAATGCTTTGACAAAATGATAAGTATCGTACCGCAAAAAGATGCTGTAAATGAAAAACTGCCTTGCAAAGTGACTTAATTTTTAGGAATTTGACAGATAGCAGCGCTACAGTAAGCAAGGGAGTTTTAGGTTAGAAAACTGTAGTTTCAAGATGGCGGATGTTGACAAAATGGTGGTGATAATTGACGTTTGTAAACTGTAAGGTTTGACGATGACAACGGTTCGCGGCTTCGTTTGTGATGTTGTCTATCTATAGATGATGATTATGGCGACCAAGATTAAAACCTGTTTGTGGTATGATTGCCTTCTCCACTAGCTGCCAATAAAATGGGGCTGTAATTGTAGACAGTGACTAAATAAATAGATATAGGACTAATTCTTTCTGTTGTCGCAGATGCTAAATTTATTAAAGTATTCATGGCTCAAGCATTTAATTAAAAACAATCACTTTACGCGCTTGGCTATATTATCTTATTCGCATTTCGGGTACAAACAAACATACAAACTAAATTAAAGAATAAGCATCTGCTTCATACTTACAAATAGAAATGTCATTGGCATATTGTGCAGTCCTTACTTGTTACTTGACTTTAACAAGGTAACTTAAACACCTGGATTCGACTAGTTTGTAATATAAATTGTTAATTAATTGTCTTAATGTTAATATTAAAATATTGTAACAAAAAGTCAGTGTATATTGTGGAGTTATTAACTATTTAAATAATTACTTATGTGTGTTTAGATCTCTCAACTTATTCGGATTAAGAAATAGTATGTTTTCTTAATTTAGGAACTTATTTAATTGTCTATGGATATTGTACCTAGGAGTTATAGGTTTGAGACTGAGATGAGAGGGTGCCAATTCATGTCGTTTTATGGAAATATCTGAATAAATGTGTTGACAACGAACCGACATGTGTGGACATTGGACTCTGTCCAATTCTGTAAAAGGTAAAACTGTTAAACAAAAACTTAAAGTAACACTTATATTTATCGAAAATCTATTTAATGTATTTCCTAACTTAGTCATTTGTGATTACCTAAAGAGAAACTTAAATATTTTAAAATCAATATAGACGATAGTTTTGTGAATATTTTTCTAAATATTATCTTATCTGATGTTGATGAAGCGTACAATCATTGCCTAAGAAAGTTTTATTTTATCTGTATACATTTCATTGGATGACGTCAGCGAAAACCCATGGGTATAATGAAAAATGTATGTAGTGTAACTGCAATGCAGTGAGAGATACAAAAAACACGTTTTATTTTTATATAATGTACCTTCTGTGATCAAACAAACAGTTTAAAATTTCAAATTGATATTTCAAGTATAAGTATACCTACCTAGGAGTCGCACCGCTTGCGACCTCACGACGCCTTAACATAACTTATTGGTAGAAAATTAATATTTATGAAACATGTAAATAGAAATAAATATGTACTTAATTTGTAGACAGGGATTGGTGATAGTCCACTGATGGTCAAAGGAAAACGCAGATTTAGATTTCAAATTCCTTTGTTTGTCACCTCAAAACATATCAAAAAAGTAAAAAAAAGACTGTAATCGAGACAATTTTTAGCCATGTTTTGTTTTAACTAGGTACTTTATGAAGCTAACATCACCAATCCCTTTAGCTTGTAGTGGAGCAAGCTAGCGAAGCATTTTGTAGAATTATTCTGATTAAATTGTCGGTAGTTGGTTAGGTAAAATAAGTGATAAACTTACTGTAACTTTTCTCTCGATCGTAAAAAACCACTTTCGTCTATGGTATTCACACAAAGACTTGTTTTATTTAGTATTTTATTAGTTTGACCGACGCAAAGTCAGCAATGTAAATAGAAGAGCGAATCTATTTTTTGTTAATCATTTTACTTCTTGTTTATTTCCATGTTGAGACAGACATAACTTTCCGTTGCTCTAATACTAAATAATTTAATAAAGATTTTCTCAGAAATCTCAAAAAGGTTTTTATTCATTTTCCTCTTGCAAGCTTGTGTAAGGGTAGTCTTATACCCTGATTACACCTACCAAGTAGAGTGGCGAAACAATATCCTCGGCGGAGCACTCGTTCAATTATTTCTAGCTGATCATTGGCTGAGGATCAGCTGAGTATACTCTCTCGGCTACTCTACTTGGTAGGTGTAATCAGGGTTTAAGTAGTCGTAGGTATTGTCCCATTGAGATCGCTGAAATTTCTCTTATTATGTAAGTATGTTTAATTAAATGATGCATTAAATGGTAATAAAGTTTTTATAACAGAGACCAGTCCTGAAAGTCGCTATCGCTCAAAGAAGTGCTCATAGTCCAATGACTGATTGCATGTTAGATAAAACAAGGGGAGTTTTTATAACCATTGATTTAATTTAAATAACTTCTCTGAAACTAACTATTATTGTGTGCTCAGTGCTCACATAATAGTTATCAGGAACATGGGTATTTAGGCAGGCATTACTGTTTATTTGAAAACAAACAAAATAACAAAATTAGTAGTAATTTTATTATTTGGTTCGTATTCAAATAATAATTAGGGTTTCAAAAGGCAGTCCTATTGCTTAAAGAGATCTCTTCTAGGCAACCTTTATATGGACTCAATCGATACATAAGAGGTAACAATGAAACAAAGCCCACTACACAACATATTTTTTACTATTTACAATCAACAACTTAAAAATAACTACACTTTATATCTTTCTGAACAGCCCAGCAGTAGAATCAAACAGTGTGGGGTTTTTGAACTCCCCTCGCATATCAAGCATGTAATGCATCCAAGTGTTCTTCACTTTGATCGGTAGCTGTACTTTGGCCGTGGCCCGGCTTTCCTTGCAACAGACATTCTCAAGAGGAACCTTCATCATTCGGTTTTGTCCAAATGGTGAGTATGTGACGAAGGTGACATGCTTTCCTCCTTTATTGAGGATGAGGAAGCGCACTGACTTGAGTGTGTACATCCAGATTATGCCAAGAGATGCTCCACCTAGAAAAGAGTAAGTATATTTAAGTTAGAATTCTTTTTTGATTTTTGTAAAATAAACATTTTAAATTAGTTATTATTTAGTATTACCTACGACAACAGCAGCAGTCCCAAGAGTGTTTTTGTACTTAGGCTCTCCCATATTGATCTTCCTGAACCAGGGAGTTTCAGCAGTAATCTTCGACTCATCTACCGGAGCGTCTTTCAGGGAAGTAAATGCAAAAGCACCAATATACGCCCAAAACATATATTGTACTGCAGCAAACAAGTTCATATACTTGAAATACTTTGGGTTTTCGTATTTAAACAGTACAACATCATTTGCAACATTTGTTCTCACTTCATGTAGAGGTTTCGGCGATACCGAGTTGGTACATTTTCTAATATTATTGGCATTGCAGCAGTCTTTGCATGTTATGGGATATCTAAATGGAATACTTTTTCTTATTATTGACGAGGCATATGATATTAAAGACATGGTGTAAATAATTCTACTTAAAATTCTAAATATTAGGTAAATCAAAACATAACCTAAAAATCCTCCACCTCCAACTGACAGTAGCAGTAGCAGCTGTCAGTGTCACTGTATTTTTTAAAATACTCTATGGTAATGATAACGCTAGGCCGTTATTATTCTGGACAATGAAACCTTTTATTTTTGTGATGGATGATCTTGCTAGTTTTTACATGTTTGAGAGTTTGGCTGTGAGTTAATGTTTTAATACTTTTATGTGATTTCGATTTTGTTTCGGAGTTTGCGAATGCGAGCCCGGAGGAAAAAACACTCTTTTCGAGAGTGCAAAGCCTACACATAAATTGTCTATTGCTTTGCTTTGCTTTTTCATTAATATTTTTTTTATTGTCTATGGTTATTCTCGGCGTCTCAACGTTTCGCCGCGGACATATTTTACAATTTTTGGAATAAAAATGATATTTCTAGTTCGAAATCATTAAAACCTTACGTTTTGCCTTGTTTGCAAGACAATTAATATTGCCTCGCGTTGACCGCGGCCGATTTATAAGTGTTTCGAACAAGATGGCTGATATAAAGGTAAGAAGAAGAGTAACAACGAATGCTCTCGCCTTGGCGGCATTTTGATTGCTAACGGTCAAATCATAATAAGTTTGTTGTTATTTTCATTGTACCTATTTGTGAAATAAAATATTAATGAATTACTTTATTACCTTCTAATGCACCTAAGTGAATTATAAAAAAAAACCGTAAGTACCATTTCTTGTCTAGAAAACACTTGGTGTTTTTTTTTAATTATTGATCAACATAATCATATCATTTTGAAATAGTTAACATAAATACTTGGTGTGGCCTAGACTATATTAGATTGATGTCCTTACAGAGGTTCTTGAGTAGTCTTAAGGATTTTGAAATTAAATAACTGTTATAATTTTCATCCCTTGATCACCTGTTATTTTTTAATTATTTTCTACCCTCATTTAAATGTACATTTGCATTTATATTATAAATTACTTTGATTTTGGTTTCGTAAAGACATTCAATTATAAATTAAAATGGTTTAGGTCACCCTGGCCAGTCAGCAACTGACATACTGACCATTCCGTTCTCTATTGAGATAAACCCTGGCTTAACTTAAGCTTGTTCCTAACACAATAAGCATAATATCTGTAGAAATTGTCAAATTGAATTAATATAAATATCCTAATTCATCAAAATGTGTAAAAAAAATCTCCTCAATTCACTCTATGTTGTACATTATTGCTATTAGCGATTAGGCCGCCTCTTTGTATTGTTTTATTTTTTAAGTTTTGTTTTGTTGTATTTTTTGTGCTTGGATTGTATTATGGAATTATGATAGTACCTACCACAGTGAAAGGAATTTAAATAATAATTCATAACATAGTCACCTTATAAATCCTCGTAGGAACATGAACAGTTTTATTTGTACATCTATCAATAGCTAAAAGGGCTACTCAGTAAATTAAATCTCAAAATTCAATTTCCACAGTCAATGTTCAACAAGATGTCTACCCAAAACGGCAATGGGACGGACGCCCCGGCCCCCGCCAAGGGAGGCAAGGGGACCATAGAGAAGATATACCAGAAGAAATCACAGTTGGAGCACATTCTGCTCCGACCCGACACATACATTGGCTCTGTCGAGAGAGCCACCGAGACCATGTGGGTCTTTGACAAGTCCAAGGAGTGCATGGTGCAGAAAGAACTGACTTTTGTACCAGGTATATCTTATACTATAAATATTCTTCTAAGGTTCTCTATTTTACATGTGTTGTTCTCTATGTCATTGAATGATCTGTCTTTTTTCAGGTCTGTACAAAATATTTGATGAAATCCTGGTAAACGCTGCGGACAACAAGCAGAGGGATGCCAAGATGGATGTGATTAAGATTGACATTAACCAGGAGGCCAACACCATCTCCATCTACAACAACGGCTGCGGAATCCCCGTTGTCATGCACAAGGAAGAGAAGATGTATGTTCCCACCATGATCTTTGGGCACCTCCTCACATCATCCAACTACAATGATGAAGAAGAGAAGGTGACTGGAGGAAGGAACGGCTACGGAGCCAAACTCTGCAACATCTTCTCAACAAAATTCACAGTAGAAACTGCCTCCAAGCAGTACAAGAAACACTTCAAGCAGACATGGGGATCTAACATGACAAAGGCCTCCGAACCTAAAGTTAAGGAATCTGGCAAAGATGATGACTTTACCAAAGTGACTTTTAGCCCTGACTTAGCTAAATTCAAGATGGAGAAGCTAGAGGACGACATGGTAGCCATCATGTCCCGACGAGCCTACGACATCGCTGCCTCGTCGCACGGCGTCAAGGTGTATTTGAACGGCGAAAGATTGAAAATAAGCAAATTCAAAGACTATGTAGATTTGTACATAAAGGGTAAAGAAGACGAGAATGGGCAGCCATTGAAGGTTGTCTATGAGAAGGTGAATGACCGCTGGGAGGTGGCTCTGACGCTTTCAGACCGAGGCTTCCAGCAGGTTTCCTTCGTCAACTCAATCGCCACCACCAAAGGAGGCAAACATGTAGACACTGTCGCTGACAGCGTCGTCAAGAACGTTCTAGAAGTTCTCAAGAAGAAGAACAAAGGGGGAGTTAACATTAAGCCTTTCCAAGTGAAGAACCACATGTGGGTATTCATCAACTGTCTGATCGTAAACCCAACCTTTGACTCGCAAACTAAAGAAAACATGACACTCCAAGCTAAGAGCTTCGGATCAAAATGCGCTTTCTCTGAAAAGTTCATTACAGCAGTGACAAAGTGTGGACTGGTGGAGTCCGTGCTGACTTGGGCTAAGTTCAAAGCTCAGACAGAATTGGTCAAGGCGTCCGGCAAGAAGCAGAGTAAACTGAAGGGTATACCGAAGCTGGAGGACGCCAACGATGCAGGGACTAAGAATGCTCACCTCTGCACCCTGATCCTGACTGAGGGAGACTCAGCCAAGACTTTAGCCGTGTCTGGGCTCAGTGTCGTCGGCAGAGACCACTACGGAGTGTTCCCGTTGAAGGGTAAACCTCTCAACGTCCGGGATGCTTCTCACAAGCAGGTCTTAGAGAATGCCGAAATAAACAACCTGATCAAAATCATGGGACTGCAGTACAAGAAGAAATACAACACGGTTGATGACCTCAAGTCCCTCCGGTACGGCAAGGTGATGATCATGGCTGATCAGGACCAGGACGGGTCGCACATCAAAGGTTTGATCATCAATTTCATACATCACAATTGGCCTGAGCTGCTGAAACTGCCGTTCTTAGAGGAGTTCATCACTCCCATCGTGAAGGCAACAAAGAAAGAAAAAGAGATATCATTCTATTCACTACCAGAATTCGAGGAGTGGAAGAAAGATACGGACAACCACCACACTTACAATATCAAATACTACAAGGGTTTGGGTACCTCAACATCCAAGGAGGCTAAGGAATACTTTCAGAATATGGAGAGGCATAGGATTCGTTTCAAGTATGGTGGTCCGACGGATGACCATCACATTGAGTTGGCATTCTCTAAGAAGGGTGCTGACCAGCGAAAGGAATGGCTGACGAGTCACATGGACGAGGTTAAGAGAAGGAAGGAGATTGGGCTTCCGGAGAGATATCTCTACACGAAGGAGACCAAGGCGGTGACATATTCGGACTTTGTTAATTTGGAGCTGGTGCTTTTCTCCAACGGGGATAATATTCGGTAAGCTATTCTACTGTCTTGTTTTCTTACCCATACATTGATAAATAGTTTCCAGTCTATATAGTGAGATGCTTTTATTATATTTCCTTAATGATAACTACTAATGATACTACTACAATTACAAACATTACCATCCTAACTAATATTATAAATGCGAAAGTAACTGTGTCTGTCTGTCTGTCTGTCTGTCTGTCTGTCTGTTACTCTTTCACGCCAAAACTACTGAACGGATTTGAATGAAATTTGGTATATACACTCGCGAGCAACCAAATCGACTCAAGCCTTGACGGCGCAAACATACATTAATACAAGTAAAATTATGAATAGAAATAATAAAAATGATATGTCATTTAAAAGCTTAAGATGTCAGCTTTAATTTGATATCATTATTATTGAAATCCATTCATCATTTTTGAAATAAATGATGTCTGAACGCAATTGTAGGAAAAACGGGAATTTAGGAAAAAAGGGTATGGGTATCGTATTATACAAATTAAACAAAAAATGTTAAGATAAAAATTTATTTATTTAAATCAATACTTTGTATTGCCCCCTCTTGCCCTAATTACAGCCTGCAGCCTGTTTCTCATAGACCTTATCAACTTTTTGACAGTTTCCTGAGGAATGCCGTCCCACTCCTCTAATAAAGCTGTCTTCAGCTCGTCCACGCTTGCAGGGACTGGATTCCTGGCCCGAACTCTTCTTTTGAGCTCGTCCCATAAGTGTTCGATGGGATTCAGGTCAGGACTGAGCGCAGGCCAGTCCATCGTGCGCAATTCCTTCTCTCTCAGAAACTGCCGACTGACTCGTGCCGTGTGGCAGCGGGCATTGTCGTGCATTAGCACGAAGTCTTCACCGACAAATTCTGCATAGGGCACAACATGACCGAGTAGAATGTCGGTGATGTACCGATCAGCTGTTAACCCGCCTCCTCGGCCGCCTCCAGGCACGAAAACAAGTGCGGTTTTTCCCTCTAGAGAAATACCAGCCCACATCATGCAGGAACCGCCGCCATATGCTACTGTTTCAGCGAAACAACATTGGGCAAATCGTTCCCCCGGACGCCGGTAGACCCGGCCTCTCCTGTCACTGCCATGCAGACACACTCTGCACTCATCAGTAAACAGGACCGACCGCCATTGCGCAATGCTCCAATCGAGATGCTCTCGAGCAAACTGAAGACGCGCTTGTCGGTGGCCTGCAGTCAATTTGGGGCCTGATGCAGGTCTTTTTGGTGTCAAGTTGGCTTCCTTCAAGCGTCTTCTCACTGTCCACTCGCTGACAGCCACTTGTCGTACACGTCTCAGTTCTTGCTGCACATCAACGCCCGTAAGGTGTCGATTGCGCAGCGAGGTTGAGACAATGAAGCGGTCGTCTCTCTCTGAAGTGCAGCGGTGGCGGCCCGTTCTTGGTCTTCGATTGAAGGCACCAGTCTCTTGGAACCGTCTGTATACTCGGGATACAGCAGACTGGCTCAAGTGGAGCTGGGCAGCGACTGCTCGCTGACTTAACCCTTGTTGCAGCAAGGCAACAACTTGAGCAGCTTCTTCTGGTGTGGTATCCATGGGTTTGCGAAAACAAGGAATACAATGCAACGAGATGTGTACCGGTCAACTTGCAACAAGCGACTGATAAGGTACACCGGATGTGGAAAGGTTTTATAGCGGGATCAGGTAGCGCAAGGCGTGGATTCCTAATGAGGTAATTAACACTGACGGGCAATTAAAATGCGTCATTAAATCTGCGCTTAGTTTTTTTTTATGGTATTGATCTTAATTGAAAGCCTAATTCTTCAGCTTTCGAATGACATATCACTTTTATATTTACCATTTATCGTTTTAGGAAAATCAATGTATATGTGCGCCGTGAAGGCTTGAGTCGATTTGGTTGCTCGCGAGTGTATATGGTCTAGACCCTGGGAAAGAACATAGGCTACTTTTTATCCCGGAATTCCCACGGGAAAACTTTTTATGGCGAAGCGAAGCGCGCGGGAACAGCTATACTTCATAATACGCTCTAATACCTACTATCATAAGTTTATTTTTGTAAATGGCTATTAAGTCAAAACATGTAACTGTTTTGATTATTTCAAAGGTATTATTTAGTGAAAGCATCAGCTATGACTGACCACTCCATATAATCTCATTTCTCTATATTATTATTACTGTCAAGGCCTCCCCTTAACCACTTCTCCCCCATTCCAGTTCAATCCCCTCAATGGTGGACGGGCTGAAGCCTGGCCAGCGCAAGGTGATCTTCACGTGCATAAAGAGGAACGACAAGCGAGAGGTCAAAGTGGCCCAGCTGGCTGGGTCCGTGGCTGAGCACTCGGCCTACCATCACGGTAAGAGAAAAAAATATTATTTGTAACAAAGTTTATAGTAAGGGAAGGAGAGGAAGTAGAGTGGCCTTGATTGAAAAATTAAGTATTGATGTCAAAATTAAGGAAATAGAGATACACAGGCTTTCTATTCATAGAGTAATGGGTCAAGCTGATATAACTATCATTACGTGGAAAAAATCACAGTTGCTTACCGCCTATGTATCTATGTACGTATGTATGCTTAGATCTGTAAACTATACAACCGCTTTTCATGCGTTTTTGAAACAGTGATTTAAGAGGAAAGTTTGTACTTTTTATCCCGAAATTCCCATGGGAAACCTTTTTAAGGGTAAGCGAAGCTAAGCGAAAAAAGTAATTCTTACAATATTTTTAACATTGCTGCGAAATTATCTTTACAAACAGATTATACTATAACTAAAATGCGAAAGTCCTAACCTCCTAACACAAAACCTTTCCCCACAGGCGAACAATCCCTCTGCATGACAATAGTGAACCTGGCGCAGAACTACGTCGGGTCCAACAACATCAACTTGCTGGAACCGCGCGGTCAGTTCGGAACTAGACTCAGCGGCGGCAAGGACTCGGCGTCCCCGCGTTACATATTCACCATCATGTCGCCGCTGACCCGGCTCATCTTCCACCCGCACGATGACCCGCTGTTGGTGGTGAGTATTCATATTACTTGTTGTGAAGAAATATGATGGACATTGAGTGGAGATCATAAACAAGCTGGCGAGGTAACGGGTTGGGTTTACAAATGGGGGCACGAATTCGGTATACCGAGTCCGCTACTGAAACACTACGAAAATAACTGAAAAATCCCTGGATTCGAAACCTAGAGGTAGGTGCGACGACGAGCAAAGCGAGGAGGAGCAGTAAGGTGCACATATTCTTTAAAAATCAAAGCGGATCGGAGCGGAGCCTTTCATATATACTGAAACACTATCCTATTGCAAACAAAAATTAGTAAAAAATGCCTGGGATCGAAACCTAGTGGTAGGTAGAATCACAATATGAACCTGCTGGAGCCGCGCGGGCAGTTTGGAACTAGACTCAGCGGCGGCAAGGACTCGGCGTCCCCGCGGTACATATTCACCATCATGTCGCCGCTGACCCGGCTCGTCTTCCACCCGCACGATGATCCGCTGTTGGTGGTGATTATTCATGTAACTTATTGTGAATTTATAGTGAAGAAATATAATGAACATTGGGAGGGTATTATAAACAAGCTGACGAGATAACGGATTGGTTTATAAATGGGATGCATAAGTTCGGTGTTTGTGAAGATTGTAGAAAGAAGTCAAATGAGGTACCTTAGTGAGGTGTCTTATTTTATTCATATTTCTTGAATTTGTACAAAAACGAAAGTATTTGGACTATTCTACTGAAACACTACAAAACTAACTTAAAAATCCCTGGGTTCGAAACCTAGAGGGTAGGTGCGACGAATAGCAAAGCGAGGAGCGCAGCGGAGCGGAGCGTTTCATACATACTGAAAGTGAGTTTTCATATTACTTATTGTGAATTTATAGTTAAGAAATATTCAGTCAAGCTGACGAGATCACGGGTTGGGTTTCCAAATGGGGCGCACGAATTCGGTGTTTGCTTAGCTTTAGCTTAGGCTTTAAAAATGAAAGCAGAGTGCAGCGGAGCGGAGCGTTTAATAAACATGAAACACTATTATACATATTACAAACAAAAATGAATTAAATATCCCTGGGTTCAAAACCTAGTGGTAGTTAGTACAACAACATGAGCCTGCTGGGGCCGCGCGGGCAGTTCGGAACTAGACTCAGCGGCGGCAAGGACTCGGCGTCCCCGCGGTACATATTCACCATCATGTCGCCGCTGACCCGGCTCGTCTTCCACCCGCACGATGACCCGCTGTTGGTGGTGAGTGTTGGGTCAGGACCAAATTGTGAATGTGTTATAGTTTTTTTTGTTGGGGTTGTTGAGTTTTTTAATGGAGATCACAAAAAATAAGCTAACGTTGCGTGGGATGATTCAGCCCGCTGGACTGACGACTTTACATAGTCGGTGATTGAAAAATCACACGTTAAAAGTATTTACATAGTCCGACATGGGAGCGCGGCTGCCGCGTTTTCTAAAATTCAAATTTCAATTTATTTGCATAAACACAGGTTAGTTACAATGGTCTTACCTATATGTAAGTTAGAACATGCCATGCTTTGCCATGAGGCGTACACAATAGAGATATTTAATTCATTATAAGGCGGAAAATATATATTGTGCTGCGTGATTTTCTTGTGTGCCAAAGAAGTTGCTAAAAAGATGTCCTTCCGGCCTTAACACTACCACTTTTCCAACACCCTGTATTTTCTTCCGCTGCACGAATTCAAAGACAACCAGAAAATAAGGCCGATTTCATGGGATCGTTCCGCCCTTGATTGATTGAAAAAACACTTTTTTTTGTCTACTTTCTTTCATCTAAAACAGTCTTTTTCTAATTCCGCAGCACGAATTCGAAGACAACCAGAAGATCGAGCCGATGTACTACCTGCCGATCATCCCGATGGTGCTCGTGAACGGGGCGGAGGGCATCGGCACCGGCTGGTCCACCAAGATACCCAACTACAACCCGCGCGACATCATACACAACTTGCGGTAAGCGTTATAGTTATTTATCTAGATCTAGTACTTCTAGCCGTACTCATAATGATAGCCGACCTACGATAGTAGATGGCACCTGAAGAAGAAGAATAAGTACTTCTAGATGTGTGAACCCACCTCCAACTCGCAGTGGACAAGCGTGGTAGGAAATAATAATATGTGGGGACATCTCGATCACGGGTGTGTCATCCGATCCCAAACTAGGCAGTGCTAGTGATATGGGTGTTGGACAGCTGATATAATTATGTACACAAATAAAAAGATAGGTACTTAATTATTGTATTCATAAACGAAAAATATACGCAAGGCAAACACAGTTGCAATGTTTACTCTAGGCGGGATTCGAACCCGCGGCCCCAAGCACGCACGCAGGTACTTTGCAGATTGTACGTAACATGGGAAGGCTCCTTTCATTATGTCTCAAATACAATCGAAACATCACACCATAAGCATACATTTTCTCCTACTTCCAGGCGCCTGCTAGACGGCGAAGAGCCTAAACCAATGCAGCCGTGGTACAAGAACTTCCGCGGTACAGTCGAGGGCTTCGGAGACAAGTACGTGATCTCGGGAGAGGCGGCCGTATTGCCCGGTGATAAGGTCGAGATTACCGAGCTGCCGGTCGGAGTGTGGACGCAGAATTACAAGGAGAATGTTCTGGAACCGATGCTGGGCACGGACAAAGTGAAGCCGATTATTTCCGAGTATCGGGTGAGTTTTAGTAGTTATTGCAAACCTTTGTGTATCTTATCCGTGACTCGGAAGCGCCTAGACAGGTCTATTTATTGATTTCTTTAAAAGGTTAAGTGATCAAGCGTGTTTGTATATGGCTCTTACAAGAAACTTGTTCAACTTTTCTAAACTCACGCTCATTTTGTAGCTTCGAAACATATGCCTACTATTAGGAATATTCCAGCCATTGAAAATGCGCTTATTTATTTATTTCTTTATTGCTCCAATATAAAAAAAAAATATTTACAAAAGGTGGGCTTAATGCTAAGAGCATTTTCTACCAGCCAACCTACAGGAGGTGCAGGAAAACTGGTACAAAGATTTATTTTGTAGCTCCAAAATGTACTTCCCGATTCAACCCTTGTATTGATCCTGTTCTATTTTAATTATGTGGATGACATTGTAGGATTTGTGCGCTATACAATCGATATGTCGCAGCCGGATCGTATAATCCGCCGTATTACATTACGGCTGGCCGCATTACAACACAGGGCCGCTTTGGAATGCGGCGTATCAACGTTTAGCCGGATTGTCATTTCAATACGTTCTTCAATACGGCGGCCCACGTTTAGCCGCATCGTACTACTACTGAATTGTAGGGTAACCATGTCCATACTAAGCATGACATAACAGGTGAAGGAAACTTGTAATCATAATAGAGTAAATATATCATATGGACTTCCAAGTATCAAAATACTGTTCATGGGTACTACTCGGATTGTAGGATCTTCGGAATTATTATTCTTCATCATCAACATCACTTCTGGACGTAGGCCTCTCCCAAAGCACGCCACTGGATGCGATCTACAGCTTTCCACATCCAATCATAACCAGCCACCTTTCACAAGTCGTCACCCCATCTAGCCTGAGGGCGTCCCACACTACGTTTGCCTCGTCGCAGTCTCTTCAAGATCAAATAACCTTTGCCGGCCACATTTATATTTTTTGACCCAGTAGTATTATCTGGAAATCCGCCGACCAGCAGAATCCATGGTCACTTTAGCAAATTGATGTGCGTTATAACTTTTGTACGTTTTTCACTGTACCGCATTGATCGGAATAGAAATTATTTAATTTCACGTGAAAATTGTTCTTGAAGTACTGTTTACTAACATATTTAACACGATTTCTTCGTTTTAATCATCATCAAATATCTGTATCCAACGCCATTATTGTTGTTATGTCAAGCAGCGCCACGAGTGTTAAAAATCAAAACTAAAATCTTTCAATGCGGCGGCTAATCTCTCGCCGTATTACATAACGGCCAGCCGTATTGAATGACGTATGATGTCGAATACAATCCGGCGCATTTTCATTAAGCCGTATTCAATACGGCTAAACGTTGATCCGCCGCATTACAAAGCGGCCCTGTCTTGTAATGCGGCTAGGCGTCATGTAATACGGCGGGTTATACGATCCGGCTGCGACAGATACATTTATAATTTATGTTTACTTATATGTTATACTAACATTTCCATGTTCATCATTTTAACATTGCCATTGTATGGCTGTTTATCTTCCCTAATAAATTAAATTAAATAGCACGTATAAACATAAACACATCCTTAACATAACACATTTCTTTCCTTTCCTAATTCCAGGAGTACAACACAGACACGACAGTCCGCTTCGTGGTCTCTCTCCTGCCGGGAAAGTTGGCCGAGGTGGAGGCTGAAGGCATACACAAGGTGTTCAAGCTACAGACCACTATATCCATGACCTGCATGAACGCCTTCGACCCCAACCTGTGTTTGCACAAGTTAGTACTGCCGGCGTAGCACAGGGCGCTATTAAGACGTGACAAGAGTTTTCCGTCTCGCTCGCTCTTGAGGCTGCGCAATGTGTGTGAGCGCAATGCAAAACTCTTGTCACGTCTTAAATGCGCCCCGTACTAGCCCTTCTGGTTGTTATTATCGTAATGTAATATGAATCGTAGATCGCTGGTTCAGATCCGGCTCGAAGGACCACTTTGTTGGCGTTAGGATGTGAAGAAAAGGCGTTTTGAGTTAGGCATAACTAGATAAAATAAAATACGACTGTTATTCACTAAGGAGAAGAAAGTACATGTCACAGCTTACATAATATTAGGTTTTCATATTCTAAGCATATGAGACGCGTCGTCAACAGTAATCATTGGGTAGTAGTAATGGTCTATAAAGCTCTACAATGTCATGAAAGCGTATTAATTCGTTATAAGGCGGGGTACTTATACCATTTTCCAGAACCAATGATATGGGGGACGTTTTCATGACGTTTTGAGTTTGGCAGTTTTAGAGATGTCCGAGAGTAAAATTTTATCGACTTGTACCTATCGATATTTGTACGGGTCAATTTGTATGTGTCAGATTAAACACCGACATTGATGATCAGTTCATCTTGCAAACAATCTATCCGAGCCAAATAGTCACAGTCCTGTAATATAATTCTTTTTGTTCTATCAACCAAACTCAAATGAATTACAAACTCACGACATTCCGAGTTTAAAACCAAAATAACAAACAAAATGACAAAAAACAGACCGAAATTTTCCAACAACAATAGGATAATAAAACCATAAATTAAACTTTACTCAAATTATACGAAGGATATCGATGAACTACATGAAGGTAGATTATTACGAGGGCTACACCGAAAAGATCAGGAATAGAATACTTAGGAATAAATTAGAGTGAAACCTTTTTGGTGTATCAAATGTAGTGTTTTTTCAAACATAATTCCATTTTCGAATTTTAAAAAAAGTAAAAAATAAAAGAGTATTGACCATTTGAATTTGACAAGTCGGTGTAAAAAATGGAGCTTACGCGGGAACATTTCCGTGCAATAATTTTTCACAACTTTCGTCGAGGTTTATCTCAAGAACAATGTCTCGCCGAGCTTGTTTCTATTTATAAACTTGAAGCACCAAGTAAAACGACTATATATCGTTGGTATTCTGAGTTTCGCCGTGGACGTTCCTCTCTTACCACAGTCCCTTCTACTGGTCGGCCAAAAACAGCGGTAACACAAGATAACATCGATGCTGTACGCCAGTTAATAAAAGAAGATAGACATGTGACATACGAGCAGATTCGGGCTTCTCTCAGCATTGGTATGACAGCCATTCAAACCATTTTACATGAAGAACTGGGTGTCAAGAAGTTAGTTTCGCGCTGGGTGCCCCACCGTTTGACCGAGGAACAAAAGTCGGCTCGTGTTAATTGGTGTCGATCTGCTCTGCAACGGTTCAATGGAGGCAGTTCAAATGCTGTCTACAATATCGTCTCTGGTGATGAATCGTGGATTTATTCATATGAGCCCGAAAGAAAACATCAATCGGCAGTTTGGGTCTTCGAAGGTGAGGTCAAGCCAACAAAAGTTATTCGCTCACGCAGCGTGTCGAAAAAAATGGTCGCTTCGTTTGTATCGAAAACTGGCCATGTGGCTACGATTCCATTACAAGAACAAAGGACGGTTACTGCTGATTGGTACACAACAGTTTGGTTGCCGGAAGTCGTAAGAGAACTTCGTAAAACTAACCCGAATCGTCGTATAATCCTTCACCACGATAATGCAAGCTCTCATACCGCTCGCAAAACAAGAACGTTTTTAAATATGGAAAACGTGGAGTTGATGGACCATCCTCCGTATAGCCCTGATCTGAGCCCCAATGATTATTTTACATTCCCAAGAATTAAAGATATGCTACGTGGTCAACGGTTTAGCGGCCCAGAAGAGGCGGTCGAAGCTTACAAATCAGCTGTTTTGACAGTATCCACTTCAGACTGGAATTACTGTTTCAATGATTGGTTTAATCGAATGAAAAAGTGCATTGAATGTCACGGAGACTACTTTGAAAAACAATAAAAGTAAATAATATTATGATATCTTTGTACTTTTTTCTATTCCCGATCATTTCGGTATCGCCCTCGTAATAAAATATATTAAAATTGTTATTATTCTGAGAGAGATATGCACTCTGATTAAAAACATCATAGTTTGTTTTAAAGCTGTTGATGAGAAAGTAAGTAAGAAATACTAAATACCTACTTACTATAATACAATGTAAAAAAATCTAATATTTTATCGATTTCAGTACGTCGACTTTGATGTGTCCCGTCCTCGTCCCGTCTCTAGTACGTTCCATTTTACCAAAGTGTGTACTCAAGAAATAATATATTATCTGTGGTCGTTGTCAATAAAATGACAGATTTTGCAATAGTATTCATGCGTTAAATGGAAAATTTTAAAGTGTCACCCATATCATTGGTTCTGGAAAATTGTATAGTAAAGGCAAGCTGTCGGAGGGAATACACAAGGTGTTCAAGCTGCAGACGACGATATCCATGACCTGCATGAACGCCTTCGACCCCAACCTGTGTCTGCACAAGTTAGTATACTGCAGTGTTGTACGGAACGCATAGGCTTCTTGTAGCTACGCCTATACGTTCGAAGAACGATAGCGAGGTACGCGTAACCGTCCACAAATTAATACATACAACGAGACGAGATAGAGCCGTGGTTAGTGCAGTGCTCCCAAGCTTCAGAAAGCCGGCTTCCCACGGCCCGTGTTATTAGAGGGCAGGCCGCGCCTTTACGGGCCGACAGATTGTGGGAACGGCGGCATCCTTTGAGGCCCGTGGTCGCCTCTCGTCGCCCGACCGATCTGTCGGGAGTCGGTAAGTTCAAAGGCGCACCGCGTCGGTTCATTTCACCAGTTGAAATTGTTCGGCGCGAGACGTAATCAGCCTCACGGGCATCCACGGGCGTGGCGCGATCCGGCCTGCCCTCTAATAACACGGGCCGTGGGAAGCCGGCTTTACAGTGTCGTTCTAGTTCTGGACGAGCGTTTGTTACCGTGGTAACTGGATAATTACCCAGAAAAATTTTCAATCTTATTTCAATTTTGTTTTAACCATCCAACTCTCCATCCCGCAGATACGACAAAGTGGAAGAAATCCTACGCGAATTCTACGCCCTTCGCGTGCAGTATTACGCGAGGCGCAAGGACTATCTCGAGGGGCAACTACAAGCGGAGGCCGACACACTGTCCAACAAGGCCAGGTTCATACTGGAGAAGTGCGACAAGGGGCTCGTGGTCGAGAACAAGAAGCGGAAGGCCATGGTCGAGGAGCTGATCAAGAGAGGTATGTAGTAGATTAGTGAAAACGATGTTGGTAGCAATGAGGATCACTCACTATGTTTGTTAAGTATGTAGATCGATGGCAGTAAAAAAACTATGGCTTATGGTGTAAAAAATATCCAAATCGCACAAGAAATGACAAAGATACAGCAATTTAACTGTAGCAGTTCAAAAAACGTCATAGGATTAATTTTTCCGTTATGTGACTGATCCTCATTGGCAGAAAGGATTATTGAAGAGGATCGTAAGTATGTATTATGTTACACACTATGCGCGGCGCAAAGACTGGAAGGCCATGGTTGAGGAGCTGATCAAGAGAGGTAAGTGTTTGATGTGGAATAGGTAGAGATAAGGTTGGATTGAATTCGCGTGGCATGGATATGGTTAGGTTCTGAAGGAGAAATTAATTAGGCGCATTTTAAATGGCAGCACAATGGATAAGATTATAAAACAACATGGCTGCCATGGAATTTTCCTCTATATTGGAGACATACTTGTGAACGCAATGGCCAAAGAATAGTATTCATTGCGGTGTATAAAGGACTACAGGGGCAATTACAAGCCGAGGCCGACACACTGTCCAACAAGGCCAGGTTCATACTGGAGAAGTGCGACAAGGGGCTTGTGGTCGAGAACAAGAAGCGGAAGGCCATGGTCGAGGAGCTGATTAAGAGAGGTGTGTAGTAGATTAGTGAAAACGATGTTGGTAGCTAAAGATCAGAAAGCTAAAGATCGCATCCAGTGGCGTGCTTTGGGAGAGGCCTACGTCCAGCGGTGGACTGCTATAGGGTGATGATGATGATGATGATGATGATGGTAGCAATCATCTCGACCCATCACGTCTCCACTGCTGGGGCACGGGTCACCTTCCAATGAAGGAAGGGTATTAAGGCCTAGTCCACCACGCTGGCCTAGTGCGGGTTGGTGGACCCCAACACAAGCAAGCTTGTGCTGAGAGAGTTGTGTGTGTTTGTAGCAATGGCAGTGAGGTATTGAAGAGGATCGTATGTATCATGAAACACACTTATTCATAATTTACTCTTACGATTCATGAATCGCATATAGTCCTAAATAGCCGGAAGAGTAATAGTAAAATTATAGCATAATCAAAACCTACGCCCTTTACAGTCTTATCACAATACCGGAACAGTGAACACACGTAAAACAGTTGTTTAGCACTGCCAAATAGCTTATGAATATGTCAAATACCACCACCATGTCAAGCACGCTTTAAATACTTATGTTTAATTTATTTATTTTCTGTAGTTACCTGAAACTACTTTTTTTACACTATATACTTGTAACTTACCTATAAACCGATAATAACCTCCCTTTTCATTTCCCCAGGCTACGCAATGGACCCGATAGCAGAGTGGAAGAAGCGAGCGAGCAAGATGCAGGGGCTGGTCGCGCTGGCTGAAGAAGACGTGCCCGAGTCTGAAGATGAGGAGACAGAGGAGACGAAGGCCGGCAAGGCTGCTGATCCGGGTGAGTAATAGTTATAAGTACGGTCAGATGCAGAGAAACCTGACCCTCTCATAGTAACAATGGGGGTCAGGTTTCTCTGCCCCTTACTGTACATACTATGTAACCTACAAACATATTGTCTGTACTATGTAGTACATTGAAAATAGTAAAAATGTGTGGAGACATCTCACACTCGGCCGTTGCGCATCAAACTAGGCGAGTGATAAATCAATGTCGGCATCGTTAACAGCAACATCAAAGATAAAAGTGTGTTTGTTTGTCCATCTTTTAAGCCGTAACAGCTAGTTTTTAATAGTATAATAAAACAATATATAATAACGAATAGATATGTTTTATAATATATAATAAAACATATCTATTCGTCGCCACACACATATATTTTTTTTATATTCTATCTGTATTAACCATACATATGTGTTACATATGTGTTAGATTAAGTTTTGTATTGTTGTCCATATTTTTGTGTGCAAATAAAGAATATCTTATCTTATCTTATCTTATCTTACCACTTGTAACTTCCAGAGAAAGCGTTCCAGAACCTGAAAGAAGTCCGCAAGTTCAACTACCTGCTGGGCATGTCCATGTGGATGCTCACGAAGGAGAAGAAGGACGAGCTGCTCAAGCAGAGGGACCAGAAACTGGCGGAGCTGAATGCGCTCAAGTGAGTATGAGGTTACTAAAGCACAGAGAAAATCGAACGTTGACCTTTGCATCTACAACCAGTGGTCAAGAAATATTTATACTGCCGCCAGCCAGGTTACTGTGCGCGTGCGACAGAGACATAATATAAAATAACAATGCCAACCAAATTTAACGAAAATCTGTGTGCGAATCATGAATACTCTCGACTCAGTCGATAGTAACTTGATAGCTGGTCAGTCGATTGTATACGTTTTATTAGTTGCTAACGTTACCGACAGGTGCGCTGATCAAGATGTCATACAAATAAATGGCTATCAAATTACGCTATCGACTTGAGTCGACAGTACTCGTGAGCAGGACATAGGCCTCTCAACAAAGGAGCGCCACTACGCTGCCTGCGACTTTTTTCAAGGTCAAGGCTATGGTCAGCGATAGGTCCAGCTGGCCGGATATTTTAGATAAAAAGGGTCCAGTGTCTTAGAATAAGAAACAGTATAAGAATTAGTTAGAAGTGCGCAAGTTCAACTACCTGCTGGGCATGTCCATGTGGATGCTCACGAAGGAGAAGAAGGACGAGCTGCTCAAGCAAAGGGACCAGAAACTGGCGGAGCTGAATGCGCTCAAGTAAGTTGTGTAGGGGCTATACTGTATTCGTTCTTACTTGGCACAAATGGTATCTATACTGTAGTCATTCTTACTTGGCACTAAAAGTAAACCATGTTATAGTCGTCGAAATATAATACCCCCGTTTGGACAGCTACACAAATTTGCTATTTACTCTGGATTTACTTGATGAAATACATAAAAAGACACATAATCTGGCTTATTATTTAACGGCCGAAAGAAAAAATAACTTTATTGTTTAGATTTTTTATGATTTAGGTTTGACACCAGCTGTCATCCCATACATTTTGGAGCTGTCCAAACGGGTCTATTATATTTCGACGAATAAAGTGAGATTTTTATTTGGATTTATTAGGTGCAGTATACTAATATTCCAAAATATGTGATGGTTGATTGATCGACGGGTGCAACAGCGCTTCGGTTCGAATGTTGCAAGGATTCGATTTCGTAACCATCCACATAGGCCTCTCTGGACATAGATCTCTCTCTCAAAAAGCACCACAAACTGCCCTCGGCCTTTCAAATCTAGCCTCTTCTGCCAGCTACTTGTGTAAGGTTGCCGGTCCAGCGGGCGGATATTATGAATAAAAAGGGTCAAGTGTGGTAAAAAATATCTTTTACTATGGAGAAACAAAAAGTCCCTCCTCAGTTACCCCCTGTCGGATTTACTGCCAGTTTCTATAACTCTATCTATCTACATATAACTGGTAGTTACTTTCATACGATTTTGACAGATTGTTACTTTTGATTATGTCAAAATCGTATGAAAGTATCTACCAGTTATGGATAGATAGAGATATAGAAACTGGCAGTTAGTGTACCACTTTTGCAACATCCTGTACAAATTTCTTGATTGAAATAATTTAAAAAAACTTTTCTCTGTGCCTCCTTCAGACAGAAGACGCCGACGATGCTGTGGCGCGAGGACCTGGACGCGCTTCTGGAGAAGCTCGAGGATGTGGAGGAGAAGGAGAGACAGGACGAGATGAGCACCAACAAGAAGACTAGTAAAGCGCTGGTATGTTGTATTAATTGTGATTGTTAGCCAATCATCGTCCGGTCACTGCTGAACTGTAAATTTTGGTTTGCCAAGGCATGGTATATTGTTGAACGTATGTCTGCTATGCTACTCGATAGTGGAGATTGCATAATTCATCATCATCGTGATCGTCCACTGCTAGACACGGGCCACTCCTAAGGATCGCAAAATAACAGTCTGTTCTAAGCTTTCCTCATCCAGCCACTGCCGGCTATTTGTCTAAGGTCGTCGGTCCAACGGGCGGATTGCGTTTGTTCACCACTTCCGTAGTTTCTGTCCAATTTTTTTATGGCAACTTATAATTCATTACTTTTATTTTTTACACGCTATCGTAAACACAGATGGAAAGGATGAAGGTATTTTTTTTTTCAATAATGACCAAGGTTATTCCGAAAATAATTTCGTCTATTTACTCGAGAGTAAACAATGTCATAGATCAACTTATTATTAGATTTGCCTTCTTCTTCAATGGTGACACGTATTTAATCTGCAACCCCAATAATCACAATATCTCGTCCTACAGGCTGCAAGCAAGACAAAGAACAGGAAATCAATTATGGACATAGCGCCCTCAACCAACGGGCGCCGCGTGGAGCCCAAGATCTCGGAGGACCTCATCAAGCGCATCCAGGCGGCCGAGAAGGCCAAGACCAGGAAGGAGATCAAGAAGGAGTATGATCCGGTTAGTTGATGCTGGGTTTGGTTGTACTTTGTGTAGAGGTGACCGAATATGATGATGATGGTTGCCTAAATGGTGTATACCTAATCATCGTCAGCCACCCTATGATTAGCTAACTTCTTTTTACAGTTTCTGCAATATTCTCTGTTAGATATTTATGAAGGAGCCTTACTTCTCACACATACATATCTCACATGTATGTCACAGTGGGGAAAGGCCTTCCTCACCCTACAACTGCGGGATGTCGGTCTATTACCCTGTAAATAGGCGCAATACTACACTACATCATGAAGTGTAGCAGGTGTATGGAACACAACAGAACACAAACTTTCAAACTCCGTATACAAGGTGTTGCTAAAGTGGTACAGTAAGCCGATAGGGAGTGACTTTGACTATTTATAACTCCACTTCCATTCCCAGGAGGACCCGAACGGCATCAGCCCCTCCAGCCAGGAGAAGAAGCCGGCCAAGTCGCGCGTCAAGAAGGAGAAGCCAGAGAAAGCGGAGAAGACGGACAAGACACCGGACGGACTCAAGCAGACTAAGCTCAACTTCAAGAAGGAACCTAAGAAGGTACGATAGTATGACTATGATATGTTGTAGCAATATCGCAAGGACCTATGCTGGTCCTGCTAAAAAGATATTAACCACACCATTAGAATATGTCTATTACGTGACGTATGTTACGTCCACACGTACGCACACATTTAGGCTTGTCTCCCCGAGCGGTATCACGCATTTCCATTTTGCACCAGCCAGACATACTTATTTTCCTTTTTCAAAACTCCTATACAATGCTTTCGTTTATGGATACTCTTTACCTGGCCCTCCTTACTTCCACTCACTGGTTATGATTCGAAGATATCTTACGCTTTAGCTATTCAATTCCTACGCAAGTTGGCTGGTACTGTCGCTTCCATATTTTGTTCCACCTAAAATGACGAGACAAATATATTATATACGCATTAAAATCCCGAACATTTAGTAATTATGTGTAGCAAACCTCATTCTTCCGTATCCCAACCCATAAAAATCCCGTGAATCTTATATTATATTTATATTATGCTTATCCCAGTCTGTCTGTAACTACAATCTCCAATTTCCCTCCACAGAAGCGCATGACATTCAGCGGCAGTGAGTCCGAAGGTTCCGTATCTGACGTGGAGATGGCGGACCCGCCCGCACCAAGAGAACGGGCCTCGGCTAGAAGGGCAGCCACTAAGGTATGTACTGAGAGAGCGAGTCAGCTGCATAAGTAACTGTACACTTTTGTAGCTTGTCAAACTCACAAACTGCCTATTAAAACATCGTCGGTTTGTTATGTAGATAGTTTTACAAGGAACAAAAGTGTATTGCTATTTATGCAGCCGACCGTATGTCCCATCATGATGGCGGACCCGCCCGCGCCGCGAGAGAGGGCCTCCGCTTGACGGGCTGCTACTAAGGTATGTACTGATAGAGCTGGGTTTTTTAGTGATAGTGATGATGTATATGCCATCATGATGGTCATTTAATAAGATTAATTTTAAGCGCATGACATTCAGCGGCAGTGAGTCGTAGGATTCCGTGTCTGACGTGGAGATGGCGGACCCGCCCGCGCCCAGAGAGAGGGTCTCCGCCAGGCGGGCTGCTACTAAGGTATGTACTGTAAAGATAGGGTGGTATGTGGGGGTTTATGAGTGATGCTGATGTACGGTCAGGTGTAGAGAAACCCATCTCATAGTAACAATGCTTTTGAGAGGGGTCAGGTTTCTTTGCCCTGGACGATGTATGTACCGTCATGTTGGTTATATCATAGGATAAATTGACATTCTTCAGGTGAAATCGAAAAAAACTGCTGTTCTGTTGTATATTTAACCAAAATGTATCTATGTGTGAAAAACTGACCTGGACGGTGGACGCCTTTTGTAAGGACTGTTGTTAGGTTGGCAAGGATTAGGAGTTTTTTGCCATCAGTTGGACATAATACTTAACCACTGACTCAAAGACCCGAAAAGTGTGTTCCAAAAACCCAGTCAAGAATAGAGGCCTAATATTCCCTTCTCACAAATTCCAGGTGCAAAAGTACAAGGACGGCGACGGCACGACTTCCGAATCCGAAGGAGAACTCCTCGACAACCGCGTGGAGTCGGACACGGAGCGTCCGCGCGTACTGTCCGACAGTGAGGGGGAAGAAGACTTTAATGTGAAGAAGAACAAGGGGAAGAAACCCGCTGACATGGACTCAGGTTAGTTTTGTACTTAGTGTGTAGTCTACTGGCTTTCTGGCGTGAGCTTGGGTGGCGTAATAGCTAGTCACCGCATAGGTATTTCACGCATAATGGCCCTTAGAGGCTAAATGCGTAAAATTTGCTCGCCATGATAGATAATTCGACTACCGAGTCTGAGGGAGAGCTGCTCGACAACCGCGTCGAGTCGGACACGGAGCGTCCGCGCGCTCTGTCCGACAGCGAGGCTGAAGACTTCAATGTGAAGAAGAACAAGGGGAAGAAACCCGCTGATATGGACTCAGGTTTTCTATTCTATTCTTTGCCTTCCTTATCGAACATAATAAAGGGGACCTGTTTATGCTCTACCTGTGTCATCTATGTTCTATAGTCTATAAGTATGTTTTTTTGTATGTCTGATTTATGTGGTGTTCAATAAAGCAATATTCTATTCTATTCGATATTCTATGTTGGCCTATTTGTGGTCTCATGCGAGAATTCTGACGAGGTACAAGGCCGCAATGACCAATTCCATTATCTACTCTTTGGAAATTGCTAATTCGTCCCTAATAGGGATTTAGACATAGTGGAACGTATTCCCAATCGCAGATAGTGGTTAATCCACTTACTACTGAACCCAGTTAACCATGACATTTTACTATTTAATTCCAGACTGCCTGTTCGACTCGCTAATAGAAGAGACTAAGAAGGAGGAGGCGGAGAAACCCAAAGCGAATCACAACAGCGCGCCCGTGTCGCTGTCCAGCGATGACGATGAACCGCCAGTCAAGGTAATTATCAACATTGCACTGCACTATAGTCTATTTTCTTAACAAACGAGTACTGAATTTGTTTTACTGTGTTGCTATTGGTCCACGTTATTAACTTCTGCGTTGCTATTGGTCCGCTTGATGAGGGCACGCATGGTCACTACATAGATACACGCTAGCACGGTGCAGATTCTGATGCGCACGGGTTAATGAAATCGGAACAGTATGGAAATAAACGGAGGTAGGTGAATAAACAAGGAAGTAGGATATCCCACCTACATACTTGCACATTCCACAAAATAGACTTTGCAAGGCTCTCAATAATAATAATGATCTTTCAAGCCCTATGTCCCTAATTGTGGATAAAATGAATAATGATGGTGACATACAAAATAATGATGATATAATTATTATGTGTTTCAGGAGGACTCTCCCCCGCCCAAGAAGAAGCCGGCTGGCAAGAGAAAGCTGATGAATGTGGACAAAGAGAAAGAAAAGGAGAAGCCCAAGAAGCGACCGGCCAAGGCGCTTGACAGTGACGAGGACGACAGCATATTTGACACGAGAAAGGTGCGTATTCATTTACATTGACATCATTTACATGGTGCACGAAAGACCGTTTTTAGTCATATACTGCTTATTATTCAGATAGGTCCGCATCCTGGGTAGTCACCGATTGATGCTAATCTGACTGGTCAGTGGTCAATCTTTCACCACTAGAGTTGGTCACACAAGTAGCCCGACATCCTAATAAACAATTGCCAATTAATTTCCAATTCGATACAACACAACCCTATGTCCTCTGTCTTCCTTATCCAGCCATTGCTGGCTACATGTCGTACATAGGTCTATTCCTAGAAGTACCTACAAATATTTTGCCTACCTCAATGTCTATATCGCTTCATCATCATATTTGTAAACGTCCATGAACATGCGTTCTCCGAAGGAGCGCCCCAATATTGGCTATCGTTTATTTGGAACAATAAATAACGTACTATTTATGATATTTAATTTAATTGCAGAACAAGAAGCCCAAGAACCCCCCCAAAAAGTCTAAGAAGAAGGCGAGCAGCGACTCCGAAAGCGACGCTTTAGTACTAAGCGACGACGAGCCACCACCCGCCAAGCCGCCCGCGCGCCGCGGCAAGCAGACGAAATACAACTACAGTGACGACAGCGACAGCGATTAGAGGAGCGGCGGTGGTTTGTGGTGAGTAGTATGTTGTGATGGCCATATAAGGTTACTATTAGATATCGCTTTGTTATCCTTGAGCCGTATATATAGTATAGTTGATACGTCGGTTGCTCAAGAAGTCAGGAAGGAATCATAGTGCGACAGAGGCACATACAGATGCTAAATGTTAATGTTGCGCAATAGCCGGGTTCGCACCGGACAGTACAACGCGATCCAATCGCGCGTGGAAAGAAATCTTACATACAAAAATCCTTGCCAAGGCTCTTACCAAATTATGTTTGGACGAAGCATTGGTTGGCATAAAACAAAAGTCCAAAAAGGACCAGTAGTGACTCCTAAAGCGATGCGCTAGTACTGAGCGACGACTCGCCGCCGCCCGCCAAGCCGCCCGCGCGCCGCGGCAAGCAGACGAAATACAACTACAGTGACGACAGCGACAGCGATTAGAGGAGCGGGGGGGGGGTTTGTGGTGAGTAGTGTGACGTGATGGCTATATGAGGCTACGATTAGATATCGCTTTGTAATGTACGAGCCGTATACAGGGTGTTGCAAAAAGGATATACTAACCCGAAACCAGCATGTGCAGCATGTTATATCTAAGTCCGAATCTGAAATCAGAATTTCAAAATTCGCGAAAAAAAACAGTTTTCAATAGAAACTTAGTTGATTACGTGACTTTTTACTATGGAGAATGTTTTTTTTTTCGCGAATTTTGAAATTCTGAATTCGTTTCCGGGCTTAGATATACCATGCTGCACATGTAGGTTTCGGCTTAGTATACCCTTTTTGCAACACCCTGTATAAGGTAAAGTTGATACGTCGCTCAGGAAGGCAATGATAGCGAGGCGTAGGCCGATTCATAAATGCGTCTCGCATCGGACGATCCAACGCGATTCAATCGCGCGTTTTAAGGAATCTTACATACAAAAATCCTTGCCAAGGCTCTTCCCAAATTATGTTTAGACGACGCATTGGCTGGCATAAAACAAAAGTCCAAAAAGGTCCAGTAGTGACTCTGAAAGCGATGCGCTAGTACTGAGCGACGACTCGCCGCCGCCCGCCAAGCCGCCCGCGCGCCGCGGCAAGCAGACGACATACAACTACAGTGACGACAGCGATAGCGATTAGAGGAGCGGCGGTGGTTTGTGGTGAGTAGGAAGTGGTCACTGATGGATAAAGTACTACGTCGATCGGCTTTCGGCTTAGGGTGAGGTCAGACGAGCGTAATCTTGTGAGTTGTGAGTCGCGTATTCCGGCAGAAATATGTTCGCGAATAACGCTATTGTAACTGGCTAATCTTTTATGTAATTGAAAATGTTGTCTCTTATCTCTAAGTTAACCCGTCGAGGAGACCATGGAGTGAATACATTCCATAAATGTCAGTGTCATTAGAAAAGAGAGTATGAAAGTGCTTATTCATTGATATTCATTTGTTTCAGGTCCAGACTTGTAAATATGAAAAATGATATTCGAGCAGCAAAATGAGAGTGAAAGCAGATCGAGGCAGCACCTCACCGGGTGAATTGATACTGACGTAATCTCTTTACTTTTACTGTCTACTTCTAAGCACACCTATGACTTACTGCTAGGTATTTATATGTGAAACTTAGTGATACGTAATTTTAAAGTAGAAAATATTTAGGTAATGTTCTTAACATTTTACTTAACCCTTCTATGGTAAGTTTGTACAAAATAAAAACATGTTTCTTTAACAGTGAAATAATTTAAGTATCTGTTGTATTTTAAGATAAAACTGTGGTTCACGATTTCGACTTGTAAACTATGTAATTAAATTACTTTGTATGAACTCACCAAGAAAAGGAATCCGGGATTTTCTCAGCTCAAAAATTCCCCCGTGACTGAATTGTGAATATTTTTGAGTGTTTACTCAATATTTTTGTGTACAAATAATTTGGTGGAATCCATTGAATTTAAATAACGTTTCTATATCTTGCTTTAAATAAATTTTAAAAGTCGACATATATTTATTTCTTATTTTTAATATCAGTATTCTTGTGTAATTGACATACTTACCATTATTTGTTTCACAGATTTCATACTTTACCTACACACTTTTGGGTGTTATAGTTATAGTGTACTATCTGAGAAATTGTATAATTTAAAATAAACAATTATTTTTGGAATCTAAATATTTTACATGACATGTCTAAACTTTTCTAGAATTTTGTGATGCCATTTTTTAAAAGTTGCCGTTTAAAATTTTATCTTTTTTCATTCCATTGTATTATGATTTGAGGATTTCTTTAGCTGGTTTAAATATAAATCCTATATTTATTACGATGTCAATTGTAATTATTGTTTTGTTTAGTTGTCGTTTCGTAGTATGTTCCATTCTTTATTATTTTTCTATTGTATTTTTTCCTTACTTTTAAACTGTGACAAATGATTTTTGTTATTGATAAACTATTTGTAAATAAATGAACAATTTCAAGACATAGTGGTTATTATTTCATCAACCCCTACCTCTAGGTGTGTAGTACTGTGTAGGTATATGTATACAGAATATACAGATTATTACAGATACACCCAATTTTAGAACATAGTCTCCTTTACTAAGTTTTGTTAAGGGTCAATTTATACTAGGGAATCTCAGAAGTAATGTGTACCTTGCGTTGAGTTAAGGTTTGAATTTGTTATGTTCAGTTTAGAATAGACGCTTCGATGCGCTTCGACTTGTTATAAATTGACCCTAAACGATAGTCAAGTTTACATTGTCGTAAGTTGAGGGGTTAAGAATTTTCGCGGCACCCCCAGTGCCCCCTAGGATCAATAGAGTAAGTAACGGGCTCCGCGGAACACTATTAGGACCCGCTGTACCTAATAGGACATGATTTTATTGTTTTCGTTAATTAGCGTTTATCTCGAGAACCGTAAGAGATATCGAAAAAATAACCGAATTTTTACCACCCCCTAGGTATCTGGAAGAAATTGATTTCGGACATAAGCTTGCTTTACCAAGTTTAGGTACTTAAAAGATAGCCAAGTAAAATTTTACATTATACTGTAAGTTCAGAATCAGACAGTTCAGAAGGGTTCATTTTTTTTGCTGCACCCTGATTTTAAAGGATTGCAAAAGTGATAAAGTATAGGTACTGAAGCGTGACTCAGGGGGTCAAAGGCCAGGGTTGTTTAGATTGCCTATCAGGTTTGTATACGCCTATAAACTATACGTGTACAGTAGTGGTCTAATGGTAGGTATACTTATGAGTGCATGTTATAGCCAAATAAACAAAAAGTTTGTCAGAAGTGGGATTCGAACCCACGCCCTCAGAGAGGACCAGAAACGCTCATACCCACTGTGCAGGCAAGGATCACCTTGAGTCTGGCGCCTTAGACCGCTCGGCCATCCTGACTTGAGATGTGGAGTTCGAAATAGTGCTAGGTATAATACTTACATCTTATTAGGTATATCTGTAGTATACCATCATCAACAATCCGCGATATTATATTGTAAGTAGGTACTCCATCTCTAGGGTTGGTACTTATTCTTATTACTTAGGTACTATTTTGGTATCATCCTTATCACATGACTAATTAGTTGAATGGTATTCAGTAGCATGCTAGAGACGGTAAGTACAGTGTGTCCAGTAGGAAAGTTCAATTTTCATATTTGAACTACTCAGCAACGGTTAGCCTGAGGAAGTTGGGAGAGGTCTCAATCGACGCGTCAGGAGTGTGGGTTTGACGGACATATGGAGCTTTGGACCGGAGCATAACGTGCTTTTGCTGTTGAAGCTTGCTTTAGAAGTGGTGATTCGTGCGCTGCTGCGCTTCGGAAATTTTGTTGTTAATACAATATTCGCTCAACAAGGGATACCCAAAGTGTAAGCCTTTTATAAAACCGGCCAAGTGCGAGTCGGGCTCGCGCACAAAGGGTTCCGTAGTAAGCACAATAACTTAACCAAAATTACAGTTAAATCAACCTATCTCAAAAACTATAAGAGATACTTTGATCAAACCAAAAATCGTTGAAAGAGTTAATTAGCATGCATCACCTCTATTTTTTTTAGAATTTTATACCCCGTAGTTATAAAAATAGAGGGGGGGGGACATACTTTTTACGACTTTGAGAGCTGATATCTCAAAAACCGTTCACTTTAAGAAAAATGTTTTTTAGAAAACTTTATATCATTTTAAAAGACCTTTCCATTGATACCCCACACGGGTATGTACATCGAAAAAAAAAATTTCATCCCTCAGTTACATGTATGGGGGGCCCCACCCCCAATTCTTTTTTTTACTATTTAGTGTCATATTTTTGTAGCGGTTCATACAACACATATTCCCATCAAATTTCATCACTGTAGTACTTATAGTTTCCGAGTAAATCGGCTGTGACAGACGGACAGACGGACAGACGGACATGACGAAACTATAAGGGTTCCGTTTTTGCCATTTTGGCTACGGAACCCTAAAAATGGTTAAAAAAGGTCAGTGCATGAAGCTGGTTCTACCATTAATCAACCCATTCCGGGCCGCACACCTCCTGTGCCGAGCATGCTGTACCGAGGAAAATGTGCACTGAGTAAATGATTTGGCCGTTTTTTTTGATAGTGAGAATGGCCATGCTTAGACGGTCAATTCGGAGCGATATAAGAATGTTATTGAATTTTTATGGCTTCTATTGTAAGAACTGACCGCCTTATAACAGAAACACATGGTTCTAACAGGATGGCACCACTTATCATACCTCCAGGGAGTCAATAAACACGGTTAGGGCACTTTTTCCACAAAAAAATATATCGACTTTAGGAGACACCTGCTGGCCGCCCAGGTCACCCGAACTCACCTCATGCTATTATTTTCTGTAACGCTATGTCAATAAAAAAGTTTATTCAAACAAACTCCGAACACTAGCGACGCTAAAAGAAAATATACGGCAAGAAATAAACAATACCTCCCCGCAACTCTGTAAGAGTTTTTTTGCGAGTTTACGTGTTTGATTGTAAGAGTGTGTACGAAGAAATGGTAAACAATAAGACGGAATGATATTAAAAAAAACCCAAACTAAATATTTCAATATAAAATAAATTTTCATCATCATCATCATCAGCCAATAATCATCCACTGCTGGACATAGGCCTCTCCCAAGGAGCGCCTCAACACTCGGTCCTCGGCCTTCCTCGTCCAACCACTACCCGATAATAAATTTTGGTATTCATTAATTTAGTATTATTTTTCTTGAATTGAAAAGTGAACTTTCCTACTGGACACCCTGTATATAAATGGTAAGGAAAATAAAATTGCAGCTGGTTTTATATCAATATTATTTATTCAGTAAATGTACTTCTTACATAATATATTCATTATTATTGGTATTCACAATTAATATTTAAAGTAAGTAAGTACTTACTATTACTATTTAGTATTAAGTTAGTATAAAATAGATTCTATTCTATATATTTAATACAATAGGTAGGTAGGTAGTTAATACAACATAATGTTAAGTACTTATATGTATTAAGTATAAGTATTTACTAAGTACACACTCTCCAACTTACATGTAAATATTTTATACCTAATTATTAATATGGCATTTACGTCGAAAGAGTGTTTCTAGATTAATTATTATTTACAAATACATTTCCAAATAATATGATTCTCTTCTTAAAGTAATTATAAATGTAAGGTATACATAATCTAGTACATTTAATATAAACATTATTTATTTGTCGCGTGTTAACTTCTAGATCTTTGATAGGTAAGTGTTTGAAAATTTAATTATTAATTAACAGTTAAGTGTTTTTGAATTAAGTACAATTATTAACTGTTAGATACCAATCCAAAATTGAGATGATAGAAAGTGAAGATGTAGTGTACCTACGTACCGAAATAACATAGATACCTATCCAGAAACTCTGAGAAAAAACTGTTCCAAACAAAACACGCGCGAAATAAGACTTAAAATTTTGCAACTGTCAAAACTTGAGTCCCGCCAAAACGAAAACATAACCTCAACTTCTTCAATACCTGCTCAACTTGCTCTCCCTGTCTGAATACCCTTTAGCACTCTCCCTGTCAGAGAACTTGCCATTGTACTTATTATTATACCTATCACTGTGTCCATTCTGCCTGTACGGCTTTTCACTGGTGCTATAGTTGATCTCCGAAGGCCCTATGGTCTTTGACCAGTGGTGGGTCCAGTAGAAGTCGTCAGGGTAGCGAGGGTACGGGTTCTCTCGACAGAGGACCACGCAGTAGATCAAACTGCCGACGAGGGTGATGAAGCCAAAGATCAGGAAAACTATTCCTAGGATCCTGGAAGAGAAAGGAAATGGGTTATTGTTGGAGATATGTATTAGGGTGTATGGAGGCTACAGATAAAATAAATAATGACATAGCTAGCCCTTGACTTATGAGAATATGGATCCCACATCTGATCTTATGATCTGACCAAGACGTCGTTGTCAAGAGGAAAGAAACTTGTAATCAACCTTTATTGTAATTGTAAGTAAGTATAAAAATCCCAACTTTCAAGAAACTTTCTCATGATGTACCTAGCCAAATTTGGCAGGGCCAGCTAAACCTTATTTTCCTCCAAAACTCATCCCAAATTGCAGTTACCGTTACTTATAAGAATTCCATGAGCGATGCAAAGTGATTTTTAATGTCCCAAAATTTTCATTCTTCCGATTCTTATCTGAGAAGCGTTTAGTCGCTATTGTGGATGAAATTTAATAAAGAGAGTTGTTTCGACGTGTGGTTTTTGATGTTAACATGTCCCATTTTGGTTTTCATTGTCATGTTTGTCGCAGTGTAGTGCTAAATGCTGGGAGAAAAGATTTCCCACACCTGTTTTTGTTACTTTTTAATTCTGACCAAGACATAAGGTAACGAGTCCATATATCGCGGTATTCAAAATGGCGTCCTTATTTCGAGTTATATTTATTTTCATGATTATTACTCATTTTAATAGGTTTGGATACTCTAAAATTACATTTAATCGTTCATTATCTTTAACTGAAACTACTTGATGTAGTAAATATGTTTAAAATTGCCTAAAATTACTAAAAACTCATGTAATGTGCCGTGAGGGCGACGCCGCCATGTTTTTTATACAAACGCGACCCGGCTTACGTAAGGCCAGCCATATTTAATAATTGTGTTTTTTAATATTTATACGACGTTCAACTTTATATTTAGTTTATTATATTCTTATACTTACATTAAATTTAAATTTTAACTCTTTTTAAACTAATTTAACCCCTTTAAACTCAAAAACAAAATACCTCGGTATAAGGGCCTGATTTTTATACGTTGTTCCTAACTCCGAGTTACCCTCGGTATAAGGAAAAATACTATGTCATGATTTTTAGCTTATAACTTTACAAATAATAACATTTGAAGTATATGCTTGATTACATAATAATAATGATGAACGTGACAAGCTTATAACCTAATTCGGCGGTACAAAATATCCTCTAGGAATCTTAATATGACACGATAATTGTTGACCCAAAAATCATGGTTACATAGAAAACCTTAACTTAGTATGTATATTTGAAATGATAAAAAACAGTGTTATTTCATCGCTATTAACGTAAGTGATACATAATTTTACCAATATTTTATGTATGATTTGAGTAACAAATCTATGTTGTTTCTAAATCGATAATTTGATAACTCGGAATATGGATTATTAAAATACTTGCTGAACCCCTAATATGGAGTATGACATTTTACATAGGTAGGTACCTCGGAAATCGGAATATGACTACATCACACCTTCGCAGTGTCATCCGATGCCGTCATCAAACCATAAAATCAAGATGAATTAGCGACTTTCTTCCTAAATATAAAAGGGGTGTGGATAGATATGCCTGACTTTACGAAACTACTACTAGATACTACCTACTTATTACTCTTTATAAAAGAAGAAAGAAAGAAATTTGTAGACGTAAAACTTTATTTGGGTGAATAAAATAACACACACGACCGTGGAGTTTTTATAACACTTATATACACAATTGCCTAATTTCATTTCTGTATTTTATTTCCATTATCCTTCTACTTCGAGGTCTGATGGCCGTTGTAATATTGTTATCCCAGAATTCCCAGATAAATGAATGTCCTGTATACTGCATTTCATGTTTGGTTTAGGGGTCTGGTTGATTTTTTCATTTTCTTGTTGTTGTCACTGAAAAATAAAGTAAGTAGGTAAATTGTATGGATAGTTGACAGAATTAAGCTTATCCTTATAAGTTGGTACCCATTTTCACAAAACTTAGTGAGTTTAGAAACGAAAACGCTAGAACAAAAACCTAGGTTAGTAACTAAACTGATGCCAAATTACTGATAAAAACATAAAAATATTTCCATTTTACGTAATTTCCTAAAATAATTCGCACACAAGCTTACCTTATCGATTTTCCAATTGCATATTGCAAATACAAACATAATAATTTAATAAAAGATGTTTGTTTTCTAATGTAAAGACTTAACAAAAATACTTTCAAAGAATAGCGGCAAACTTTTCGGCGGAAAATTGAACATGGCGCCGGCGCGCCTCCAGTCCAGCGCGCATGCGCCATAGAGATGTACCTAGTGCAATGTTCCTTGCTTCCGACCTATGCTTGAATGAAAAAATAATCGATGCTGGATCGATTCCTGGGTAGATACTTTTATTATAATCATATTCGTTTATGGTAAATACATTAGGTACTCATCGGAAATTAGTACTGATAAGGTATTTGGCTTTTGTAAGTATTCGATACTTTTCCTCATCCCTTACACATCTACTTTTATTACGTATCATCAACTTTTAAACATTTAAGTAAGAACATAAAATATCGTGGAAAAATTTTAGACCTTACTTAGATAAAAACTATAGTAAAAAATGATTAAATCATTCGAGTTCAATAATCGATTATATTCGATTACTGTCACTATTTCATCAATTTACCCCATCTCTACTCTATTTTTTTTTTAATCGCTTGGAAAAGTCCATAGAACATCATAGAAGCATTATGAATATTTTTTCTAGCCAATGTTACCAGTTGCAATAATGAATTATGAAAATGTTACATAAATAATAGAAATTATCACGAAAACCAATATAAATGGAGAGTATTTAATTCTTTTCATTATTTTCAACTACTATTTAGAATAATTAAATTTATTTGGAGTACTTTAGGGTTAAAAAAGTATATCGATATTTTAGATTGTAATTTCCTTATGTTCATGGCCACACTCATGGAGCCACTGACAGGACTAACTCGGAATATGGAACAGGCTACCTCGGTATATGGAAGAAACCATAATCCTACCTCGGTATAAGGGCAAATCGACATGTGTAATAAATTATATTTTTTTAAGTATAATTAATGTGTTATCAATGAATCTGTGTTAAGAAATATAAAATTTAACGTATATTCTTACAGAAGACAATATTTCACATCAATATTGATGGTTACAAATGCTTATTTTTCTTACTTACTTTCAAATGTTGTTATTTACCTCGGAATATGGACCCGTTACCTTACGAAGATATTTTTATTTTATTGTTAAGCTACCTCAGCTTCAATTAGAAGTTAGAGTTATCACATCACGGTAAAAATGATATACCTACCTAGTGAATGTGCATCAAAGTTTCGATAGTACCTATCCTATAGATAGCTGGTGCACCATAGAATAACGAGTACTACTTTTTATTCCATGATATGCACAGCTGGGATGCGAATCCCGTACTATACCGTACTCCCCTTAAAATCCTAGGTTTTGAATAACTTCAACCTAAACGGTATCTTCTTATAGTATTATTCTTAAAGTGCCTAAACACCACTAGAGATCGCATCCGACAAATTCTAGACGTCAAGATCTGCTACTGTAACTTTACAATCATCTCACCAGACAAACAGCGGCTCAAAGAACTGCAGCACAATGACGAAGCCGAGCGTGACCAGGATGAGGCCTAGGTTGAGCAGCAGCATCAGGCAGCACATGCCCTTCACGTTGGGACAGAACGGGTTGGGCGCCGCCATCGCGTCCACCTTTACACCAGCCTGGGGAGCGGAAAGTCAGGGGTTTATTTATTCATTTACTAGCTGTTCCCGCGCGCTTCACTTCGCCTTAAAAACTTTCCCTTAAAAACTTTTTAATTCCCGTGGGAATAAAATAAAAGTTTTAATTATATAATTAAATAATGGGGATAAAAAGTAGCCTATGTTCTTTCTCAGGGTCTAGACCATGTACTTATACCAAATTTCATTCAAATCTGTTCAGTAGTTTTAGCGTGAAAGAGTAACAGACAGACAGACAGACAGACACAGTTACTTTCGCATTTATAATATTAGGATTGCACAATACCTATACAAAAATAATTATGTATGAACAGGTGGACAGATAAAAGTATTTTCTACCAGTGAACCTGCATGGAGGCATTGAGGATTTGCAGTCATCGGGATTGTTCATTGATTAATGTTTCACCCTTTTGGTCCTTATTTTGGGTCCTCATTGCTCGATTTTTCAACTTATCACGTCAACCAGAACTACTTTATGTAGGTTCCCCGGTTCTACCTTTTTTGGCATAAGATTTTTTTGCCTAATCTCATATTGCATAGTAACGTTTGGTCAAAGTCTCGTTACGCCGAAAATCGTATGGCATAAATCTCGTTTAGTAAAAAGTTATTTCGCATAACATTGTTTAGCCTAATAATGGTATGGCCAAATCTTGAATAGCCTAATAATGCTATGGCATAGGTTTATACAAAGTAATAATATTCGTTTGACTTTAACTTTGACGGAGCGTCTCCCTACATAGCGCAAACTGGTGTCTTGTATTGTTTCCGCTGTTTGGAAAACGCTCCGCTCCGCTTCGCTGCGCTCCGCTTTGGTTTTGATGAACATGTGCACCTAACACGCTCCTCCTCGCTTTGCTCGTCGTCGCACCTATTTTTAGGTTTCGATCTCATGGGGTTTGTAATAATTATATTGGTCGTTAACTTTCGTTTTTTTGATCATACAATATCGTGATTTTCGGGATGTAGGAGAAAAATACCACAATTTGTACATTTACTACATACTTAATATATTATTTATTAAGATAACATTAGGAGAAACAAGATTATACATAGGTATAGACGAACATAAATTTGAGCAAACGAAACTTACGTGTTTAAAGATTGTGCCTAAAGAGTTTTAGACGAAACGAGCCTTATGCCACATAAGTCTTGGCAAAGTGATGGTTCGGCCAAAAAAGTTTAGACCATACGAGTTATGCGAAATGAGTTTTGGTCAATAAAGATTATGCCAGATGAGCGGAACCCGTAGGTTCCCCTCATCTGGCCTAATCTTTATTGCCCTAAACTCGTTTCGCATAACTCGTAAGGTCTAAACTTTTTTGGTAGAATCATCACTTTGCCAAGAATTATGTGGCGTAAGACTCGTTTCGTCTAAAACTCTTTTGGCACAAACTTGAAACACCTAAGTCTCGTTTGCTCTAATTGTTCGTATTGGTATATCTTGTTTCTCCTAATATTATCTTTACAAATACTATATTAAGTATTGTATATTAAGTAAATGTACAAATTGTGGTATTTTTCTCCTACATCCCGAAAATCACGATATTAAATGAATAAAATATCGAAAGTGAATGACCATTATAATTATTACAAACGCCATTAAACCCCATGGGATCAAAACCAAAAGATAGGTGCGACGACGAGCAAAGCGAGGAGGAGCGTGTTAGGTGCACATTTTCGTCAAAAACAAAGCGGAGCGAAGTGGAGCGGAGCGTTTTCCACTTAGCGGCCACAATACAAGGCTCCAGTTTGCGCTATGTAGGGAGACGCTCCATCAAAGTTAAAGCCAAACGAATATTATTACTTTATCTATAACCTATGCCATAGCATTATTAGGCTATTCAAGATTTGGCTATACCATTATTAGGCTAAACAAGATTATGCGAAATAACTTTTTACTAAAAGAGATTTATGCCATACGATTTTCAGCGAAACGAGATTTTGACCAAACGTTACTATGCAATACGAGGTTAGGCAAATAAATCTTAGGCCAAAAAAAGTAGAACCACTTTATGTAGCTACAATAAATACTTAGTTTATTTTTTATAGAGGACGGTTGAGGAAATGAATGAGAGAAATGAATTGCATTCCTGATGCAGAGGCTCTTTTGCCATTGGATAGGTTTGGTGCTGCTAATCCTTGTCTATCAAATTGAGTAAGAGATATGACAGTAGGATGGAAGATAGTGCTCTTGCATTACCTACTCTGAATGGACTCTACATCTTGCGAACTATAGGCAGCTATGGTGGAAGTTACCATGATGACTAGAACTAACCAAAACGGAACTACGAGTAGGCAGCTATAATGAAAGTAACCATTATGACTATAGAAGTAATCAAAGCGGAATTATAGGCAGCTATAATGGAAGTTGCCATGATGACTATATAACTAATCAAAGCGGAACTATAGGCAGCTATGGTGGAAGTTACCATAGTGCTAGAACTAGTCAAAGCGTAGAGAAGACGTACCTTCCTAGAAACTTTGGAGCGGTGCGTGGAGGCGACAGAGGGCGCCACCGCGCTCCGGTAGGAGTACACGCTGCGAGGTGCCCGGGACTGCCGGCTGAAACAAAAGAATAGCAATCTTTATTAGTCTCTTTAGTTTATAGAGATAGTATTACACTCACAAGCAATGAAAGAGTTCCATAGCACCAAATTACTTCAAAACGGAAAAGACTAGGTTAACGATGCCGTCCGCAATATTAAGTACAGTAACAGCGCATCAAAATAATACCAACTAAAAACGTTAATCATCATCATCATCATCATCATCAGCCTATGTCAACCCACTGCAGGGTATAGGCCTCCTCCATGTTATGCCAAGTCCCACGGTCCTGTGCTACACTCAAACGTTAATATTTGGATCAAATTATATATGAAATGTTTTGAAATTTTTTCATTGCTCGTCAGTGTATTATGTAATGTTGAGGGCATAGATCAGTTGTAGTTGTAGTTGGCGGATGGTGGCTTGTTAATCACCTGTCAACCGGACTTTGGGTAGGTTCGCAACAGTGTTTCATGGATATTTTGTAGTGTAGGCATTAGGGGTTCTCAAAGTACCTACCCGCCGTCCCACCGGATCTGACAGTCACATAATTATGTAGAGCTAGTAAGTAAGTTCTAGTTATAGCTGCCAGTAAATAGGACCTCGACCTCGACACGAGCTCTAATGAACCGATCATAGAGGATAAAACGGTCACAGATTCCAAATTCAAAAAAAGATAAAAACATCCACCTGTCAGTGTCATCTCAGCTTCAATTCCCGCTCAATTTGAAATTCGAAACGGCAGGTACGTTCCGAAACGAGCGTAGCTCACGACCGCCTGCGTTCGGAAAGCCACGGTCACGAGTTCATGACAATCGTAAAGATGTACGATGGGGAACAGATAACGCGGTGTCAAGGCTGGCCTGGATACATGCCGTAAATACTAACTACATGCCACATACGAACGTAGCGGGGAAAGGCTTGGCAGGTAAACAAACGAATAAAGCAGGTCCTCTGTGCTGTGATAAGTTTTCGAGAGTTAAAACTTTAAATACGTTTTTGTTGTAGTTTTTAAGCTCCCTTAAGCAGATCAGTTGCTTACATAGGTATTTTTTAAAACAATTTACATATTTATGCCACTTATAATTATATAAATTAAAACTTGTAATACTTATGCAAGGAGCGTTAGCATGAGCGTCATATCACTCTATTCTCGGCCTTCCTCATCCAACCCATCGACTACCTGTATCTAAAAGCCACCAGTCCTACAATATTTGAACAGGTTCATGAAAATTTACATCTCAATCTCTAAGAAACTTCTAGGTACTTTTTGAATCGGAAAAAAAACTCTAAATCGATTTCCCATGACGCCCTATAAAGACATAAATCTCCAATAAAACCACATAAAACCGTCCACTTCTCGATAAGTAACCCTTTAATTACGACATGACTTTTTACTTCCACAAATTCCTGTGCATCACGGCTGGTGCGACTAAATTACCCGGTCTCACACTTCCAAATAATACTTACCGTAAAGTTTCCTTGGCTGGGACAAATTGACTGCTTTCTACAGGAAGTTTACTCTAGCTTGACAAAAAACCAATGAGCGAGAGCTGTCAACTGTCATGCAATCGAGACAATCACCCTATCGCAAACTGTTGTACAGGGAGTTTCGGATTCTAAGAAGTGTAGTTACAAGTTTAAGTATACTTTGTTGGTTGAACACTTTGTCAAATACTTACTCTGTTTTAAGTCTAGATGGATGCTACAATTGAATAATTAGTTGGTCTTCTAAATAAATATAAATAAGATAAATAATCTTCGTAAGCTGAAGTGGCCACTGGTGTCCTTGGAGAGACGTTATGGTCTTCAGCCACTTTGATGTTAGCGCCAGAAAAAAAAGTTCATTGGATTTGGTAATTCAGTAGCGGCAGGAGGCGGGCTTGGGAACAGATCGTTTTCAACAGTCATCGTTTTGTTAGAGTAAATAAAAAATAAAAAAATATATGTGGGGATATCTCACACACGGCCATCCGACCCCAAGCTAGGCAGAGCCTGTGTTATGGGTATCGGACAGCTGATATATCCACACAAATACACAGATAGATACATATTAAATATAAATATCAACACCCAAGACCCGAGTACAAATATCTGTATTTAAACAAATATCTGCCCCAGCCGGGAATCGAACCCGGGACCTTCAGCAGTCAGGGCCACTAAACACTACGCCATTCGACCGTCTTGTAGTAGTATTGTCTTATTTTGTAACTATGATAGATAATATTTGAGATTTCGGTTTTTTTTGTGCATCACATCACATCACACACTTCAGTGGAGTAAGACCTTAGCAAAGCGTCCTAGCCTAGTAAAGTTTCAGCTTACTGTGCTCACTTGCTTATTTAACCTAAATTTGTCCAATCTATACAGGGTGTTGTAAAAAGCGTTTACTAAGCCGAAACCCACATGTGCGGCATGTTAAATCGAGGCCCGAAAATGAATCGGTTAGTATAAGTACCCTTTTTGCAACACCCATGTATAGCTTCCTTTTAGCGGCTTCTTGTCGTCAATCTTTCTTAACGTCACAGCTTTATATTTTTTTACTAAACATGTAAATCATGTGATATATACCAATATACCACAGCATACCCATACCCCATACCACACCAAAAGTTTTATTTTTCTCATAAACCGGCAACCGCTCACTCCATTATGTTATTAAATTAAACGTCGTCTTTTCAATTTGGATTTAGAACGAGAGTCACACATAATGTAGGTACGTTCTAAAATTGATTTTGTACCATGAGTTACGTTGTGTGTTCAGTTTTTAAATCTTCTTATTATTCATGTGCCGATAGAATATTTTTTGTTACTCAATTCTACATGACTTGACGTCATTATTTAGTCATCTTCGATTATACTCGCTTTATCGGCTAGTAATTGTATTCAAATTGGAAAAAAACTTAATCTCTTTATTTTTTTTCTTCTTCTAATCGTTAGTAAAATCAGGTTGGAAAGTAGTTAGTCAATAAAATCGGTCCCGAAGTCAATAAAAAGTTTCTATAGCACCCGGTGTTACGCATTTCAAAATTGTTTACTTAAATTCGTGTTTCTTTTTTCTAAATCGATTTCGAAATTTAAAAACTCTGAAACACCTCGTTCAGAAACCAAAGTAACCTAACTAGAAATAGTGTGATGCTTGTTTACTCAAAACCTTTTTTTGATCGATTCTTTTTTCAAAATGATTTGACATCTTATTTTTTAAACGCACTTTCTTTTTTGATTGGGAATGATTTTGAGAAATTTTAAAAAGGATTAAAGTCTTTTTTTAAAAAAGTTAGTCAGCTGTGACCGGTACGATTTAAGTTCATGACACCAAGTATTTTGATTGTACCGATCTAGCTATACAAGTATACAGATAGCTTGACTCCAATTTGCAGTAACATACTTCCCATAGCAATATTTTATTCTCCACCTCAGCTTGACAAGCTCAATGGTGCACTATAAATTGCGTGAAGATCAGGATTCGGTTCCCGGCCACGAGCTGTAGACACGTACCTAAGTAGGTAGTTGGTATCAGTATCTACCACTTTACCAGTTTACAGCTACAAAGCTAATACTAGGGACAGAAATACATAATTATATTAAAGCTTGGAATAAAATACATAATTATATAAAAGCTCACTAATTGTTTAAAAAAATCCTAATATTTTTAGGTAGAACAAAAGTGATTCAGAATGAGGAGCTGGGTCATTCTGGATCCTTTATAACAAGACCTTGTTTTTATAGGATGTTCAGTGACAATTATTAGCACTGAAATAATGATAATATGGCCTTGCCACAAAAACTTTGATACTTTACTATTATTACGCCCTAGTGTATGATAGATGACAAGTCAAACGCTTGATAAATCGGTACAATTTCGTTATTGTTCTTTTCGTTGTAAAACACTATTGTTAAACAATATTTTTTTTTCTGGTAATACTGAATTGTTTGCGGTAAGGTTGCTCCCCCAGAATAAGGCACCGGGCATTATAAAGAAGTCACTGAGCTTCAGCTTTATGATTTGTTGAAATGTGTTTTCTAGTCACGTTCATAGTTTCACTTCGCTTGAGATATTAATTTAATTAATTCTTGTTTTGATTCAGATGTCAGGTGGTGGGTAATTTATATGTGAGGCTTGGAAATAGTGTTCAACGGGTGATTAAAACTAATACTTAATGTTGCTATTTGTATTATTAACTTTCATTGTAACTTAATATTAGCCAGAATCGGAAACAGTGAGCCTCCATTATTTCGATGCCTTTATCATACAGAGTGTTGCAAAAAGGGTGTACTAAGCCGAAACCTACATGTGCAGCATGGTATATCTAAACCCGACACTGAAACCTGTATGACTATTACAGCCTTATACGTCATTGAACTCTGCAAATTGGTCAAACGCTATCCAAATAAATTTCCCCTTAGGACTCTGGGTGCCAGTAACCGTCTAAATGAGAAATTTAAGTATGATTTGGAGGTTCCTGCTAGTAGGACAGTCACATACTCACGCTCAACGAAGATGGCAGCTATCAAAGTATTCAACAGTCTTCCAGATGAAATTAAGTCTCTGACGGGTACTAAGTTCTTTACTAAATTAAAAGAGTTCCTCATTGTTATGTGTCCATATAGCCTCAATGAATTTTATGATTTCAAGCCTGCTGCTTGACAAGAATTGAAATTAAATTTTAAAATGTTAAAAACTAATTCATTAAGTTCTTATACTATTAATAAAATGTAATAACTAACATAATTTTAATAATTTAATTTATTTTGCATGACATTTTACTAACTATATACATTTTGCTACACCCATTGGGTAAAATTGCATTGAAACTTTTTTATAAAATTATATAATGTAAATCTATATCTTGTAACATGTGATTTAAGGCAATAAATAAATGAAATGAAAAATGAAACCAGAATTTCAAAATTCGCGAAAAAAAATATAATTTTCCATAGTATACCCTTTTTGCAACAACCTGTAGAGATCTATTAATCGGTGGGTTATATTGGGGATAGGACCTACTTACTTAATAATTGTCTAATGATAATGTTTTAAATAATATGCAAATCTCCGGCGAAAATACTAAAGTAGTATGTGAATCAAAACTATAGCTTTTCTATCTGCGAAACAACTCTTGCTGATAATCATCTGCGAGGTTGCGGAGAACAGTGAACAGGAGAGGGCTGATCATAATGATGAAAAAACCCTCACCCATGACACCAGTAACCCTAAAATACCGATGCTCGTCTACAGCACCGAATAGTACGAGTACCGATGACATGTCAGCGAGTGGATGCCAATTTGTGAGTCATGCGCCCACCGCACTATGCCAGCAATCTTACATCAATCTAAGACGTTTAATGTAGGGTTTTGTTTTGCACGTGGCCGCTGTAGGGTTACGGTTGGAGCGCGCGGTTTTTTACCGGTTGCAAGTTTTATTTTGTGATTGGTTATTAGATCTCGTGAAAAAAGTATAAATGACCTTTAAAATTACTGACTTAAGCGAAGATTTATACTAAACTGTATATTTTTAATGAGCTGCTCACTGGCCTTAGGAGTTGAAATAAAAAACAACCTCATTAAAAATAATGATAAACTATACAGGCTGTAAATGACATTCCACTGGGAGTCTATTTATCTTTAGGAAAGTTGCTCACTATGACGATTAGAATATAAGGTTTAAGTTTTCAGGACCACAACTTTTACAACACTCGTTCAACAGTCAACACAATGCTTGAAACAACGGAGCGTTCCAACCTCGGCGTTCGCCCGCCTCCCCACAGCGCCCTCCCGCGTCAAACCTGGCGTTTTAGTAATTCGACACGCCTCAAAGATCCGTTGGCTCAAATTAGGTGAATCCAAGGATCTGCCGATAGAGGCATCCAACGGTATTGTAGTTCAAATTGCCTCAATCACAACTCTCATAGCGACCAATCTGCATACCTTTAAGTGCAAAGTAATAGATTAGAATGGCCGGGTAAGAATGCTGGGCGGTTCGAGGTTCGACCTAGTAATCGCGCGGCTTTGATATTTTTATAGCTGTGGGGCAACGGGTAGACTTACTGCACTTGGAAGCTGGAATCGTGGAGGTTCATTGTTTAGTAAGTTAATTAGGTCAGACTAAAATATGTACATTTTCTATGTGATCATAATTATTACAGTAGGTAAGTACTTATTTCTAATACCTTCCTAATAAAAAAGTCGTAAGAACTCATCGTAACCTAATGACAACCATTGTACCAATGAATAGAGTCACACATCTTCTAACCCAAATAATTGAAAATAATAGCTCAGTGGTACCAGTGGGGTGTATTTGTGAAGATGTTTCTTTTGCACTGACACTCCATCTTTGTTGGTAGGATATTGTTAATCTATGGACGGCGGCGATTGTGTCACATACATTAGGTACGTATTTAAGGGTTATGTTTTTTACAGTTATTTTTTACTACTCAACTAGCATAAAAGCTAAACACTAGCTCCTAGTATAACAGGACTTAACTTTTATTGTCCTAAAACATAAATTCCTTAGCGCCCCATAAATAAATGTTATAAACCGTTTTATAGTCGCTTTATAGTACTGGTGACATTATAGAAGGCTTAGTGCTTATATTAATACCTGCATAGCCTAACCTCTAGGTCGAGTGCGGACGATGATTAATGCCTACATAATTCACTTTCGCGCTGACTGTACCTACTTGCTCCGGACATAGAGAATTAATTTATAGACTGCCAACCCTACCTGTATGGATTAGAATAGAATAATATAATAGTCATAGTCAATTCCTAAATTATGTGCCCTGGGATTAGAAAAAATATATTTTGTTTTGCTCATAGCACACAGAGAGAATGAAACATAATGGTACTTAAAAGAATTTTTGAAATCAGTCCAGTAGGCTCAAGCTCAAACCATATTCAATAGATACAAAGAAACAAACAAAATCTATCTGTTTAAGTATGTGGACAAATACAGTTTTTTTAATTACCAATACCGGTCATATAATGATCAAAATAATGTGTGTTTTGTTAAATTAAAATAAACGAACCGTTTCCGCTTTAAAACTAATAATATTGGGCTCATGCCAATTTTATGAACGATGTCATTGATGAATGATGTTCAATGTAGTCTTTATGGTAGCCGGATGGTATTAGCTGTTTAACTAAATTTGTTATACAGGGTGTTGCAAAAATAGTATAAGTAGAACTTATACTATTAAGTACCTCTAGTAAGTTGAAACAACATGACTCAGATGGTCAGTCTGAACTACATAGGTAAGTAAGTACCTAGGTGCTTTTTATTTCGACTTTTGGATACTCGTAAAAAAGTCTATACTGTATTCATTCTTATTTGGCGAAAAAGGTAAAAAATCTTTGTGTGTCTTTTTAATTAAAATACTATTAAACAAATAAACTACGGCCAAAATAAATGGTTTAATGACGAAATCAATCATTTTTGCTTGTAAGTATTTCATTTGTCATTATGTTTTATTTCATAACTTAGTTTTTAAATTAATTCAAATAAAAAGACACTCCAAGATTGCTCGAAATCTACGACAAGTAAGAAAAAACACACTATAGGTAAGTACTTCCCCATAGTAAAAAGTAACTTGACCAACAAGTAATTTTGTAAAGAAATATTTTTTACACACTGTAAGTATTATAATTAATAATGTTACATTTTTCCATATAATTTGGACGAATGAAGTAATTCAAAAATATCTGTAGGCAGTCAGCTAAACCACATCATGACTCTATTAGATCCTATCTCCCTACACGGTATTTTCTACCAATTAAAGACTCAAAAACGGTTATTCATATGGTTATTAATATCATAAACTAATCGGTTAAACCCCAGTTAATAGTTTAATCCTCAGTTAAAGTGAATTATGTAAAAGCGCCGCGTAAGCTTAACATGATTTATCTTATAAAATATGTGAGTAATTTTTGGTAAGCCCATTAAACCATTAGAAAAATGGTCTTTTAAGGATGCCTTTTTTCTATAATGACGGTTACAGAAACCCGATATTAAAATGATTTAGTGGTAAGAACCTATACGATACATAGATAAGGTAAGGCGGTCTACGTACGGTCATGTGCAGAGAAACCTGACCCCCCTCTCATAATAACAATGCTTCTGAGAGGGGTCAGATTTGTCTGCCTTGTACTGTACTATGGACTGTATTTTTCCTATAATTCACTCTGCATGCATATCCGTGAATGTATCTCTACGAATGGATCTCTGGTGTACTCGTAAGATTTGATAGTTACTACTCTTACGGTTAAGCCATAAAATACCACGGACCTTAGCTTTATACACGATCGGACCCGACTTAATTGGAAACATATCGCTTTAATTGAACTAAGAATATTGATTGAATTTACGTTATTAAGTAAGCAGAGTACAACTACAACCATTTATCTATCTCGGGTTGTTTTATTGCGATAATATAACTCTATAGCGGTTCCGAATTGTACAAATGTACATAATACTTACGCATAGATACATAGACTATTAGTTTAGTTCAGGTTTAGTTGGATGGGAGGAGTTACTTAGATTACTTACGGAAAACTGAGATTGTGCATTACATATTTCAGTTATTTAGTTTGTTTGTTTGAAAAACGTTTAGTATTATAGTCAGTAGATCCATTCCAATACTTAAATAATACCATGAATGTGAATGACCCCTTCGGTCACATTCGTAAAACAACAAAAATATTTTAAAGGTAACAAAACAAATTCCCACCTGATCTCCGAGGGCGGCCGGTAGGCGGCGCTAGTGACGTACACGTCGGACCCCGAGTCGTGCCGCGGTGATCCGTTGTGTCTCGGTGATCCGTTGTGTCGCCGCGCGTGCCTCTGTTCCCCGCCGCCGCCGCCAGATGGCGAGCGGGTGCGCTCGTCCATTACCTGATATTTGTAATGAATAAATATTAAATATATTCATAAATCTGCTATTTTATACAGATAGATAATTAAGTATTTCTGTGCATACGGGTTCAGCCATGGTGCCATGAAAAGCTTTTAAAGTTTCAAGAGCATAATTTTCGACAGCGTGATTGGCTGTGTAAGGCCCAGACCCAGAACACACGGTGAAACTCAAAAGCAACTGAAAAGTAACTAACTAGTGGTTCTGAGCCTAAGTGAAAAACTAAGAAACGATTACAACTTTTGTTGGTTACATTTCTATTATTTATGAATACAGGAGGTTTATTGGTATATTGTACTGCCTTGGGTAAAATACAGGTTCCTACTTTACTCCTTCCTGCAGTATAGGTACAGTATGGCAGTGTAAATTGTGAATAAATGGTAACAGAGGAAAATATTTTTCCTGAAAATCATAACACCGATGTGATCAACAAATGAATCACAAATTCCTTCGTTATGCCCAGGAAATGTTTACTAAAGTCACATGTGTTTTCATGTTCTCGTTCAAAACATGACTCACGCATGTACGTCGTCATTGAAAATGAAATTAACATTAAAATACAGTTAAAATTGTGTATTGACGTCAACAGTAAAATCAAACGTAACCAAATATTATAGCGCATTCCATTCGGATATTAAAACATCAAACGATTGTTCCAAAATCCAAACTGATATTTTAAAGATCATGTTACTACTACGACACAAATGTCAAATAGGAAAGCAGTTTGTAAAAATCAATTAGTATAAAAATCTCTAATATTATTCGCATTCCATTTTTTTTCATTACTAGGATAACTATTTGGATATTTTGCTATTTTTCATAGTGACATTGTACATTAGTCGTAAGGAAACAGTCTTGCCGGAATGACACAATTCTAATTCTCAGTAGAGCAGATGTTGCAGTTTACTTTGGTTTGGGCGGAGTTTGTTACAGCTAAACATCGTAAATGTAGCCATTTGAAACCCAAACAGACATCACGCATATATATATGCTCACGACTGTAATCCCCAAAGAGGAAAGAGTTTTAGCGGTTTGGATTGGACAGAACTTGGATTCCTGTGCCGTATAGCCGATGTGGAATGTTTTCACTTTTGGGTACCTATAGACCTAGCAACTTGATGTGCAGGTTTCCTGACGATGTTTAGCTTCACCGTAATAATAAATTAGTACATGCTAGGATTCGAACCTACGGCCTCTCGAATAACAAGGCCTTACGCCACCACGGCGCAAACAGAATTCCAACATAGATTTTTAAACTTACCGTATATTCCGACAGAGTTCTCTCCGACGGTGCTCTGTGGCTGTGACTGTCGTTCTCATCCCTCGATGATCCCCTCGGAAGAAACCCCCCTGAGGAGGGGGAGTCCACGCCAGACCTGTGCGTGGCCACATAGTGGTTGCTCTTCACTTTATGCGCCATGTTTCACTCAACAAACGACACTGCTAAGTTACACTGACACTCATTTTCCCAGTTCCAATTTTGAATTCCAAGTCAAGTTAGATCGACAGTCCGTCGCATCTTTTTTCTTTTTAAAGTTACGTTTTGTTTATGGTCAATTTAGTTGCGGTTAGTTTTCGTTCGGTTGTTCCACGTTCGAATTGTTTTCGGCCAGTTCTTTTTCTCTGGGTCAGCAGTTCTCTCTGTAACAAAGAAATAGGTTTGGTTAATGAGGATGATAGTCTGACCTTTTTAGTTTGTGGATGAAATTTTGCTATAAAAATGATTAGGGTTAAGATTAGGTGTATCTTTTGGGTTTGCTTGATCTACTTTTATAACTGTGTCAATTATACCCTTCGAGCGGTGGTAGCTCAGTCGGGTAAGCGCCCGCTTCTCACGCCAGAGATGCGGGTTCGAATCCCGGCGCTGACATGTACCAATGAGTTCATTTCTGAATTTAAGTACCTACAATGTATACCATCGCTCTTACGGTGAAGGAAAACATCGTGAGGAAACCTGCATATCTAGATTTAGCACATCTAGATATGTGAACCCACCACCGCAGTGGACCAGCGTGGTGGGAAAATGGTCCAAGCTTAGGAAGGCAGTTTAGACCTTGGGGATATGCACAAAGGTTCCATTCGAGAGAGCCAGGTGCAGGTACTGTTACCCCCACAGAGAATAGAATAGAATAGAATAGAATACCCTTCAGAAAAAGTTTGTGTCAACTTTCCGAGAAAATATCGTAGTAGTAGTACCTATACGTAGTATACCTAGATAGGCTAAGCTCAGTAAAATACCGATCAGATAGGTATATGACTCAGGGTTGCTATCATCGGCAGTTAGAATGAATGTATTAATAATCTTGTATAATAACATAAATACACATCGGCCATTAGTGTACTATTCATAGGTTCATGGACTAGAGGCAGGTATAATACTTACTAGACAGGAGGTACAGTTCCTAGGACCATCCGCAACCAATACATAGTGCAAAAACTTCGTAATAGGTATAAGTCAACAACAACAAAAATTGAAGGTCACAATTATTAAGTATTTGTGATTTCTGACCAATGACATTATTTAAGTAGCCATGGCCGATTAAGGGTTAATTCAACAGTATAAGCTTACCTAACCAACGTTAAAAACCCCCAAAATTTTACATTAAAAGCATAAATAACTTTTGAATGGCTAAGCCGATTGTCATAAAACATGACATATTTACATGACTTAAACGCACTTAAGGGAGCTGCGCTACCGCAGACAGAGATACACAGACACGTAAAACTTAACACCCCTCTTTTGCCCTCAGGGGTTAAAATTTGTCTTATCTTGCATTGCACAAACGCTGTGTATACTTAACGTGACCATTTATTTTTTTTGTCAAAGCGGGACACCACCTGCCGAATTTCATATCCCTCAAAGATACATATTATCTTCTTATCGGTATATTTAGGATACCTAAGTACTTACTATGTTATTATAAATATACCCTACATAAATCCGAATATCTTTTTTACGAATATGAAAATAACGATTTTTTAAATTATGAATTTCATAGTTCTAGTAAATTTTAAGTTTCCGAATAACGAAAATTACGAGAAGTTGATAAACGAAATTTCAAACAACAGATTTATTAAAATGACCAAAGTAGGTACCTAAATTTTTTTAATGTTACAATTTCGATGTTTTAAATGTACGTTTTTTTTTAAATATTTCAAATTATTTAAATAACGAATTACGAAGTTTTAATATTCCGAAAACACAGATCCCCGAATGTAATTTAGTTAACAATTTTGTTTTGCTTCGCTGTGCTCCGCTTGGTTTATCGACATCTACTCGTATGTGCACCTAAACGCTCCTCTTCGCTTTGCTCGTCGTCGCACCTTTCTTTAGGTTTAGGTCCTAAGGTTTATAACGTTAAACACCGTAAAAATCCGTGCAATTGTTTTGCTTTGTTGTGTAACTTAACAACAATTAGGGTAAAACTGCCAGTTATTGGCCAACTAAGCGGATTGGCCACTTCAAAGCTGAATTATTTCATACAGATTAAACCAAAATTGACAGATGGTGTATGAATGTAATCTAGAAAAGCTACTTTTGCCTCGCAGTAAATCAATAATTTATTTAGAAAACTATAACCGATAAAAAAATACATATTATTGCAAACCTGTGTAAAATTGCAGTTATTGGCCAAAAAAATCACTTACCGGCCATCCATAGGCTGGTTATTGGCCACAGGAAATAATTTTATAAAAAAGCTTTAAACTGCTAAAAAATAGAAATTAATGTTGTCTCCTTTAATAAAAACTTTATTAAAATCAGTTGCAGAATAATATTAAGCACGGCTAAACTTCAAAAACAAAAAAAAAAATCAACTTTCTAAGAATAAAATACTAGAAATATAACATTTTCAATTACATGTTTTTTTGTATACATAATTATATAATTACTTAATAAACACCGTTCCTGCGTACTTTACATACAACCAATCAAGCAAATCAAGATCTACCGACGCTGTACGTGCGTATTTTATTCATCGTCATAGAATCATCATCAGCCAATACTCATCCACTGCTGGACATAGGCCTCTCCCAAACATAACACTCGGTCCTCGTCCTCGGCCTTCCTCATCCAGCCACTACCAGCTACCCGCCTAAGATCGTCGGTCCAGCGGGCAGGAGGGCGTCCCACGTTGCTTTTGCCTGTTCGTGGTCTCTATACGAGAGCTCGTCTAACCCAACGGTTATCGGTTCTTCGGAAGAATCGGGAGATATGACTGCCATTTTATCTAAGCACATTTTGTCGGTAACCTTAGTTCTTTGATAGATAACCCTATTTCTGATACGATCTATCAGAGCAACCCCAAGCATATAGCTCTCTCCATAGCATGTGCACCAGTCTGCACCATACGTCATCACTGTGCAGGATGCAGTGGTTGACTAGACTTTTGTCTTCAGGCTTTGAGGGATGCCTACAGGTTGGGAAGCAGCATTTAGGCCACTTAGCATCCAGCTGAGTTCCGGCAGACATTCTGCCATATTGACGATGTCGTCTGCGCAGCGGAGGTGTGACATGTGTCCGTTCCAGTTAGTGTTGCCCAAATGCAAGAACAAGACGAGACTTAGCCAGTCTTGGTCTTGGTCTTGCGCCAATACACCTGGTCTTGGTCTTGGTCTTGGTCTTGCGCCAATACACCTGGTCTTGGTCTTGGTCTTGGTCTTGCGCTCCCAGTCTTGGTCTTGGTCTTGGTCTTGCAGCAAGAGTCTTGCAAGTCTTGCAATTACCTATTAGTCTATTACTATTTATTAAAGTTTACTTTTTGATTTTAATAGATATTTTTTTATTCGCTATGTTTATGGTATTAGTCGTAATGCGCATAGGTCCAGTTTTTCATTTTCTTTGATACAGTTTTTTGCATCTCATAGAATTCCTAAGCGTACTTACCTATACACCGAACTGTTACACCTAACTACTCAGTGAAATAGCGCTCTGCAAGACGCAAGAGTCTTGCAGGCTATGTCTTGTTCTTGCTCAAGTCTTGCACGGTCAGTCTTGGTCTTGGTCTTGCTAAAAATACGCGGTCTTGTTCTTGGTCTTGGTCTTGCAAAAACGCAAGAACAAGACCAAGACTGCAAGACCAAGACTGAATTTGGGCAACACTAGTTCCAGTCCAACGTCTTAAAGCCATCTTCTAATGCATCGGTCTTCAGTTTCTGAGATATCACATCTCCCTGTCTCACTCCTCGTTGCCTTTGGATAGGTCTTTTCTTGTGGTCCTGTACTTGGACAGTCATAGTAGCAGCATTGTATAGACACCTCAACACCCCGATATAGCGACAGTCGATTTAGCATCTCTCCAAGGAGTCCAAAACTGCCCGTCTCGATGGAGACGAAGGCTTTCTCATAGTCTTCAAAGGCTAGACACAGAGGCTTATTATACTCTTGGGTCTTCTGTATAATCTGCCTTACTGTGTAGATCTATTGTACTAAAGTCTTTTCGAAACCCAGCTTGCTCTGGGGGCTGAAACTTGTCGAGCTTTTAGGCAAGACGGTTCGTCGATCGATATCCTTCAATAAAATATTGTTGAATTTCTGAAAACTATTTTCTATTGTCTTATGTCTTGTCTTGTCTTTTATGAATTTGAAGGCTTTATTTAAGTCTTCTGAAGAATACTGTCTTCGTTTAGGTGGCATCCCGTTGATGATGGTTTGCGCACTGTAACAAAATACATCGGTCGGATATTGGCCACTTCACCACTAAATACTGGCCACCTATGCCAGTAACTGAATTTAATTGATAAAAGTGCGTGATATTTTGCCACACGATACTACAACTTATAAATATTGTGAAAACAGTCGATTTTCATCTAAATAGAGTACTTGCATTTTTATTTAGTTATTGGCATAGGCGGCCAGTAACAGAAAATTTGCAATTAATTGATTCAATTATTGGCCACCTCCAAAAACTCACCTTCCCAAAGGTAATTGCATGAAACTATAATATATTAATAAAATTTACCATTAACACCATATAAATATGCTAAAGAAATCACTTAAATTGCGTTCAATCACCAATAATGTCAATTTTGAAGAAATGTGTTTCGTTAAGAAATACGTTACTCTGAAGCGTACACGCGGAAGTCCGACCGCCAACTGTCAGAAAAAGGCGGCATAGTATGGCGTTTTTTTTTCATAGTGGCAAAAAATTGTACTAAAATCAAAGTCAGTTAGATAACAAAGTCCTATTAAAAAACACAGATGGCAGGCGATGCCTCATTCCTTATTTTATGATTTTTAAGTTTATAGTGGCCAGTAACTAACGATGGCCAATAACTGGCAGTTTTACCCTACTACAAATTGTATTCTATTTAACAATATTTTTACTCTATATTTGAAACGCTCCGCTTTGCTTTTTGATATTTATGTGCACCTAACACGCTCCTCCTCGCTTTGATCGTCCTCGCACCTATCTGTAGGTTTTGGTTCTAAAGTTTTTGAAACGTTCATTTTATTTTTGTCAAAATCACGAATTATCATATTTTTGGTCCGGATTTGATATTTTCGTGATTATAATAAATCTGTATATTTTATTTTTCGTATACTAAAGTAATCGTATTTTTTTACGTTCGTGTATTTAACAATCGTAATAACAAACCTTCGTGATTATTATACATTCGGCATATTCGGTGTTTCAAATTCGGTTTTTTTTCGGAATTTTTGGGTATTCTCATACCGGACGCTACAAAATTCTTAAACCTCATACCTACTTTGATTTTTAAATAATTTGAGTACTTTAATTTAAAGTTCTTATCAATAGTGCATCTTATGTTATTTTCACATTCATAAAAGTTAATACAGATTACTTTTTTGGAAAACATGTACTCCTAGGCATTTCTTCTTTGTTATGAATCGGTAGGTGAGCGAGATAAATTTATAATATACCCGATAGAGCAAGAGCGAGTCAATGATCGTCACTGAACGAAGTTACTCGCGGAGTCTCGGTGGAACTCGGACTCATAATTATAGTCTATGTGAGTAAGTGATAAGAAGATAAATAGTTGTCTCAAGTGATTATAAGAAAGAAAGGAAATATGGGATGAAGTTACAAAATGTAGATAATTTAAATGATCGCTTGGTCTGTGAATCTGAAAGCGGGACATTTTAGCCCTCGCGGGGGACAGCGGGACGGACAGCTTGAAAGCGGGACTGTCCCGCCCAAAGCGGGACGTATGGTCACCTTATGTATACTATACCTTCTTTAGATCCTTGTGACACAGTAAGGGATATGCAAATGTATCCACTTTCTACATCAAGGAACTCAACCATAGATTCACCTAACTGATATTTAGCAATTAAATTGTATAGACTTGACTATCCGATAGTTTAGTAAAAGAAACGTTTTAATTTTTAACCCGTGGCTGAGAAATAGAGAGTATAAGTTAAACGTGACAGTTTTAACTTGTAAGTGTTAATATTTTTATGTGTGTAGTAGGTACCTATCTTAGCCCCCAAATAGATGCGCCGATTTTTGTGTAGTTTTTTTTGTGTGATAAGTAGATAATTTGAATCTTGACGGAAAATGAGTAGTGTTAACCCTGAGCAAAAAAGAGGGGTATTATCCCATACGGCCGAACCTAAATTAGCTAGATAAAACCTTATGGCATAGATCTATGAAGCTACAATATCAGTACTGCTTCACACTAATACAACTTATCTTAATACCAATATCCTGTATTCCTGATTAGTAATAGATAGAAATAACATGTAAATCCGGTAACTTTCTAGCGATAATGGCCATACTCGTAGATATAGGAATATTTCACTAAACAACCCGCACTAGGCCAGCGTGGTGGACTAGGCCTAAACCCTTCTTTCATTGGAAGGAGACCCGTGCCCCAGCAGTGGGGACGTGATGGGTCGTGATGTGAACTTTGCAATTAAGGCGCTATGGGATGATAAATAATTATTTTATGAGAAGTCAAAGAAGTGAATACCCAAATAGAAAAGGCGTTAAACATTACTTTAACAGGCCAAAATATTACATCAAAAACACCTAGAATCGAGATACAACAGAAGAAATTAAACTGACGCAATTTAGTTAAATATTTTTTAAATTGATGGTTTATTTTGATTATCCATTTAGAAACAGTTTTGTGTCCTAAGTAGTGGTTGTACCTAATCGCATGTGGGTTTGTGGTACTCACGCACTTGACCTCAGTTAGAATATGGTATATTATTCATGACAGAACTTCTTATCTAATGTAAACAGGTAGTTACTAATAAAGAATTAGCCAGTTGCCTAAGCTTTTATAAAATAATTATATATTTTACAAAAAGGACTGAAAATAAAAATTTAGGAATCTAGCCTATTGGCGACACTACTTCTAGGTAAGTAGGTATACATATAACGCCTTAAGTACCGAAGTTCAATTCCATTTATGGAATCTTAATACACAGTAATTTGAATACAGGTCACAGGGCCCCGAACAAAACCTGCATTCTCTGAAACCATAGACAATTTGTAGTTCTATCCAATAAAGCCACACCTTCACTATGTTTGTGCAATGTGCACACTCGCTCTTGACCGCCCACGATTTTCGGTTTGAGCAACAACTGACCAATCAGGGTCCTTCGGAGACTGATTTAAGAGTCGTCGTCCATTGCTGGACATAGGCCTCACTCCTGAGTGGAAAAATGAAAGTAATACAATTTTTTTGCGATTTCTAGCTATCCTGCATTCTAATCTCATCAAGGTAAAACAAAGGAGCGCCTAACTATCGGTCTTAATTCATGTCATTAAATAGTAAAGTATGTATTAGGTAAATTATAATGATTATCGTAAATAGGACATAAAGATGATTGGCCAACCCACTAATGCCTCTATTTGATCAGACTCACTCACGTAACAAAGACGTTGACAAAATATACGCAATCAAGTATCTGTAAGCAGAAGATGTCGAAATATTTGTCAACAATATCGACAAAACAATACACCTTGATTTATAGAAGTGAATTGTAAAGATGGCAGGTATCTGACCTTTAATGTATTAATGATGGCATCAAGATAAATAATGATTTTTATTAGAACGCGTTGTTCAATAATTATGAAGCAATTAAAATGTTTAAGAAGTTTAGTAATCAAGGTTGTAAAGAAGCTTAAATTTATTGGTGATTGCCATAAATATTTTTTAAAGTCAGCAGACAAATTTGCTATTTTATTGAGCGATTTCAATTATGTGTGTAAATAAATCGCAAAACAAAATACAACAGCATTAATATCCAAAAACAGTAATATTAATAAAATTATTGTTATAAGTAGGTACAGAGGCAAGGAAAAATAAATGAATTCGCTAGTACCGTACGTCCGTACTCTCATATTCTGAGATAGTACCAAATAACGCAGCTAGAGCAAAGAGCGTATTTCCAACGACCCATTGTTCCAGCGGTCACTGATTCGCAAATCTTTCTCCGCATTTTGTTACTACGCACCTGTGCACTACACCAAGTACCCTGCTGACATTATGCCCCCTAATGTAATGCCATAAAGTGGTATTTAGCCCAGCAGCAGTGTCATATGTTTTATTTTGGAGTCTTACCCTGCATGGGGCATGGTCCATTCGCTTTCGAAGTAGAATAACGAAGTCACGAGTCATTTGTTGCAGTGATCTGTTGTATTGATTGAGAATAGGCCTCTATAGAATAGGTCAGTTGAAATGTTTGTAACATAGTTGTATTCGTACTCAACTTGAATGAAAGCAGTTGTTTTATTGCTACGGTTTATAGCAGTGATTCGGAACAAATTCCTTCCTCTAATGTTAATTATAATGTAAAAGATAATAAATAAAAAGAGGTTTCTGACACAAGAAACGCACAAGTCAATGAACACCTCAAACAAATAACCGATACAGATCATTAATTACAAGACTTAATGTATGTATATTTAACTACACAGTTATAACGAAGGCGCTAAGGGGTTTCGTTCGTCACGCGTAAAAATCCAATCAAAAACTCATCTTGTTGACGCCTCCCCGTTCGAAAATATCATCGACTTTCATTAAAATATCATCAAAATATCGAACTGACACCCAATTTTCTTCCAACATGGTACTGTCTAAAATATTTGAACCCATCCATCTTGTTAATATTGACAAGTGTTATGTCACAACGGTAAATTTACAGAATAAATCAGTTCTCCCAGTGTGTGAGAAAAAATCGAATACGAAGAATTCGATTATTCAAAGTTGTACATCGCGTGAGTTCGTCAAGGATTTAATTGGAGAAAACATAACACTTGAGTTCGAGTTATTACCTATGCGGTAGGTAACCTTCAAGTTTCGGTTATTAAAGAATAGAAAAAAAAGAAACTAGAGGCAAATTGAAGCCGTAATGCCGTAATGGGAGCAACAAATTAGGTTAATGTATCTGTGAAGAAAGGATTCGAAATGTTCGGTTGGGTTTTATGATACATGAACAATTTCACGGTTTCCACTGGCTTCCATTCTTTGGGATATGCTTTTTATTTCTCTCATTAGAAGCTTAATAGTTTCAATACAACTTTAAAGCTTCCTGTCGTATAACAATCTCTATTAAAACTGTTAGGGTTAACTGATTTTATATTATTTTCGTAAAAGAGTACCCCAAGGTCGACGACTTGGTCCTGTATTGTTTACCTCAGTATCTATTACCTATGTTTAAGTTATTGTTAAATTGTCATTTAGAGGTCGTTTCCAGTTGATTGGTGCTGTTAAAGACGTTCCCAACAGTTTAACCTTGACTTGAGAAGGAGCTGCCTAATATTTAATTAGATTCGCGTGCATATCACGTATTGCATTGTTCGATGTACGTTTATATCGTATATCTAAGTGTTCCGATCTCAATACAATATGTATCTGTCTATGTATTTGTGTGGATGTATCAGCTGTCCGATAATCATAATATAGGTTTGCCTAACTTGGGGTGAGATCGTACATATTATGTATATCATGTAAAAAAACATTAAGCGAATAAATACTGCTAAGAATGCTTAGGATTTGTTACAGCTACTATTACAGTGAACTTATTAATGATTATGTAACTACGAGTATGTATTTCCATAACGTGTACATTGCATTACTGGCCACTAAGAATAGCTGCAAGTTCAAGTTCAAAAATAATTCTTTTTTGGCTGTTCCAATCTTGAAATTCACTTGTTAAGTTCGTCGGATGCGATTTGTCACGCACGCAAACTCTACAGAGGTTGTATATCTGACCTTGCGACTGTAGCTATAATACAAACTCTTTGCTTCCAACCAGCCAGAAAGATCTCCACTATGTATGCAGTGCAGTTTTAGGACAGGTCTCCATTGAATGTGATATTGAGAATTGCTCGTTAAAATCTAATGTATTGGAAGAACGAGTTTGTTTGTAAATATAATAATAATAATGGTGGGAACGGATGGAGATTATTTTTTGTGTTGATGTTTGTTTAATCTGTGAATGTAAAAATAATTGCTATATTTTATAGGCTCAGTGTTTTGATTTGAATAACGGATTTAGCGCTTTCAGTTTGATAAATGATCTTGTAGGTTGGTACCTATTTTATTGTTTGTTTAATTCACTCTATAGACAATAAAATCCAATTTCATAACAGTGATATTTGCATGAAATACCTACTAGCGATCTGAAACAACCTATCACTGACGTGCAATTGATAAGATTACAAGTTTACAAGTAATTTACTATGAACTATCTAAAGTACATTGGAGTTATCCTACAAACAGATCTCTTGCAAAGTTCATGTCAGTGGATATGTACAGTCAACAAAATGCTATTCTTGGGAAGTTATATCCTGTGTTATTTGAATGGAGATTTTCGTTCGGTACTTATTCGTTTTCTTAGTCTCGATTATTGATATTATTACACTCACAAGCAATGAAAACACTAAACTTACAAAATAGAGATACCAAATGATTTATTTTTTTTCAAAACAAAATATTTACTATTTGGTTATTAAATAAATATAGAAATAATCATTTATTCAAGGTTATAATATAAATTAACATTTAACTAATGAAGCCTAACCTAATAGTAAATAAAATTATGACAACTGAACTAAAAGATAAAATTTTACAAATGCAAAGTATTCGCCTCAAACTTACGAGTAGTTGGTAATACTTCATTATTACAGAGGGCGTCATTAAGCTAATCTTTTCTGTTCAGGAGTCTTGCTTGATGCTATGGTCACTGGAAAATTTTTATTGCTCGTGAGTGAAGTATTTTCAGGATACAAACTTTTTTTAGCAGAGTGTCATAATCATCATCTTAATCAGCCAGTAATCATCCACTGCTGGACATAGGCGTCACAAAACTCGGTCCTCGGCCTTCCTCATCCAGCCACTACCGGCTACCCGGTACTAAGGTCGTTGGTCCAGCGGACAGGGGGGCGTCCCACGCTGCCTGTTCTAGGTCTCCACTCGAGAACTCGTCTATCCTAATGGTTATCGGTTCTTCGGCAAATATCACCAGCCCACTGCCATTTCAGCTTGCATATTTTGATAGCTATGTTTTTTAGCAGATTGTACGTGTTCGAATATCTCGGCTGTGCCATGAAGGCGTGGTGGCTGGTGAGCCCACCGGTGTAATGGGGCAATGTTGTTATCATTATCATATCATTATTATTCAATTTCAGCTGGCTTGATAACTGCACGCCCTTTGCCTTTGGCGAGCTGGACGGCATTTAAAGAATATTTAGGCTTAACAGCTATGCGACGTAGGTTGTTGGGTAATTTGGTTTACGTGCATGGTTAGACTTCGACTGGTAGGAATGATAATTATATCGTTTCTATAGATGTAACATGAGTCATAATTTTTGGGCGAGATTCTTATACGAGTACTTAAGTGTCTTTTTCTCGGTTTTGGTTCAGTGTTAATTTGTAAATCCATAACTTAACGTACTCTTTACGCATTGCATGCATTTTTGTCCACTACTGAAATTTGAACTAAACCGAAAAGGTATACCTATACCTAAAAACCCAGATAAATAAATCTTTTAGTTCCTTATCACCACATGACCTACAAACGTAGGCTTCACTACAAACACTGCCTGACCTCTAGGCTGCGCGGGCGCAAGGCGCGGCACTCGCCGGGAACGAATGACCGTTTAAAATATTTGAATTCAGAATTTCCGTTCCACGTGCGAAGTGTGGCAAAAATGCCCATTCTCGGCTTTTATAACGGTCCGCCGTTTCCTGTGACTATTTCGCTCTAGTAACACCGGTGATAGAGCGCTGGGTAATTTAATTGGCGTCAATGTTAATGCTGTTGATAGGATTGGAGGGATTTTTAACCTTCTGTGTGTGTTGCTTAATTAAATGAACGGGCACGGTTCTGTCGGAATGGAAAAATGTATTGGCCGTAGACCTACATAAATATCTAATGGCAATTTTATAGAACGATCGTTATATTGAAAACGCTATAGGCTTGTGTTATTGTGATTGCGATAGATTTGACATGCGTTTTATACTTAGCACAATTTAATTAAGCACAATTTAATGTAATTAGGTACCTAGTGTGTTATTACAACTTTGTTAATATACCAGTTGCTATGTACGCTAATGCGATAGTTGGACGTGTGCTAAGCTCTAAGGCAATTGTTTTTAAATTATTTTTTAAAATTTGTGATTGGACAGTTGGTGTATTTTTTGATTCTCGCTTACACCTGTGGACTTCTTATGGGTTGGCTCCTCCCATTGGGCGGAGTTAAAGTGAGACAGATCTATTTCTCTCGACTTTTATTTTGGCGGTCAATATTCGTGGGAGCTGTGTCAAGATCTTTTGTGATTTTTGTGAAGATTGTGGGACTCGAACCCGCGGCCAGGAAGCGTGGTGAGGGATTGATACCGGGCGTGTTAACCGCTTGGCCAACTGTGCTGTGACGCGCGGTCCGAAATTAATCATCCCGTGTTGCTGAGACCTACGAAACTTGTAGCAGATCACTAATTCTACGGCGTAGGCTTCGCTACGAGTTGACATATTGTTCGAGAAAAAAAAAAAAAAAAAAAAAAAAAATTGGCCACAACTGTTTGGGTTCTATTCTCTATATCCTCGAACGTGCCTTATTATGGATTTTTCCTGCTGCCAGTCTACTGAGAACACCGGTGTCGTGTTAGATTGTACACAGTGCCGGGGAAAGTTCCACGGCCAATGTGTGTTATCAAATTTCGACAACAAATCATTGGATTCGGATGCGCTGGCGGCATGGCTATGCCCTAATTGTGTTAGAAAGGAACCAAAAAGAGATAACACTCCGATTCGTACTGGAAATAATAATAATAACTCTCGTCCGTGCAAACCTGAAGCTGCGAAGGTGAATAAAGGAGTGAAGACTCGGTCTCAGCTTCAAAAACCTGAGGCTTCTGGGACGCAACCTACCGCGACACCTGCTGCCGATCTTAGAGGTATCATACGAGAGGAGCTTACAAAGTTCAGAAGTGAAATGACGTCAATGATTAATACAGCCATAACTTCGGCTCTTGCAACCTTCAAACAGGAAGTGGATGATCTAAAAGCTAGTATAAATATTATATCGGACGACTACGCTAAATTAAAATCCAGTATCCAAAACATGGAATCCAAGGCGAAGGTACACGAAAAAAAGATATCTGTCTTGGACACTCTACAGCATCAGACTGATATATTGATCAAGCAGGACAATGAAAACCAGCAGTGGTCTCGAAGATCTAATATCGAAATATTTGGGATACCAGAGAGGAAAGATGAAAATTTGTTGAGTGTGGTTCAGGACTTGGCTAATCGTGTGGACTTTCCACTTGATATTAATAGAGATGTTGATTTTGTTACTCGTGTAGCTTCTTCCGACAAGGATAATAAAAAACCTAAGCCAATTGTTCTGCGCCTCTTGGCCCGCTACAAAAAGGACGACTTCTTGGCCAAATTAAAGAAGTTAAAGGGACTAAAGGGATCTGACATAGGTTACACAGGTAACAGTGGTCTGATATTCTTTAATGATCACCTGACTAAATCCAATAAGTCCCTTCTCTATATGGCCAAAAAACGCGCGAGAGAGTTGAATTATAAGTACATTTATGTAAAGAACTGCTCCATTCGCGTCCGTTTTTCTGACACGAGTCCTGTTATCGTAATTAATAGTGAAGTTGATTTAAACAAGATCAAGTAGAAGAATTGGCTAAGGTTAATATACTCATTTTCTTTGATTTGATTAGTAATAACCTTTTATATTGGGCACCGGTAATTAAAAATAATCAAATTTACATAAAGTTGAAACATTTTGATCTCTCAGCGGATAATAAGAAAACATTTAAATTATTTTGTAATTCAAAATTAATCGTATTATTATATGTGGACCATTGTCAAATAACTAGTGGATAATACGTTTTTACTATATTACCAGAATGTAAGAGGACTTAGGACTAAGACTAATATTTTTTATAGAAACTTAATTAATACGGATGCACATGCTGTATGTTTAACTGAAACATGGCTTTTGGATGGTATATCAAATAATGAACTGTTTGACTCTAGGTTTAATGTTTATAGGGCCGATCGCAACTACGCAGTACGTGGTGACACTTTGGGTGGGGGTGTTCTTATAGCCGTAAATAGTAATTATACAATAATTTCTTCTACTCGCATAGTGTTTGAGGCTGAAGCGGCTGATGCCATAATAGTCTCAATAGCATTGAACCCTCCTGTTAACACAAGAAAATTACATATTTTTTGTGGATACTTTCCCGAGTGCCCCTTGCAATTTGACTCTCTATGTAATTTTTTTGATAGAGTTTCACAGTTTATTCTTGATAACCCGAACGATTACTTTACTGTCATGGGTGATTTTAATATACCTATGGCAAAATGGTCTGATCCAACTTATGATAGTTCTGTAATTATTGAAAATATTGACAGTAATAAAGTAATAGATGCATTAGGAAGTTTCTTGGCATTTAATGATCTAAAACAATACAATAACATTGATAATGTCAATGGTAGAAGATTGGACTTAATAATTAGTAACATGATGTGTAGTGTATCCCGTTGTTCAATGCCATTAATTAAGGAGGATAAACACCACCCAGCACTTAACATTAGTATGAATTTAAGCATTAATATACTAAAACACGCTCCCCGCATAATAAAATTATTTCAAAATGCTAATTATCAATTAATAAATGAAGCAATCTCAGCAGTTAAGTGGTCCGAGATTCTAACTAGTGATGATATTAATGAAGCTGTAGACTTATTCTATAACGAAATAAACAATATTATTCTATCGCATGTCCCCTCTAAAATGATAAGGACTCAAAATCGATATCCCATTTGGTACAGTAAGTCATTAATTAAAATAATTCATGAAAAACTTAAATTCCATAAGAAATGGAAACGATATGGTAGAATATCCGATTATGATACTTTTAAATTACTTAGAGACAGACAGAAAAAAGCCGAGTTACATTGTTACAATCAATATATTAATCATGCAGAATATAATATTAATTCATGTTGTAAATACTTCTGGAACTTTGTTAAATCTAAAAAAAACAGCAATAGTTTACCTGATTCTATGCATTTTAATAGCCATTCTTCTTGTAATGGACAGGATATAAGCGACATGTTCAACAGTTATTTTCAGTCGGTATTCGAAAATGACTCTGTATTTGATGATACTTGTCGTGTTAATTCATTGAATGCGGTGAATTTGTCCTCCGTTTCACTATCACTACATTGTGTAAGCAAATACTTAAATAACTTAGATATCAATAAAGGTTTGGGTCCAGATGGTATTCCACCGGTTTTTCTAAAAAAATGTTGTAAAACAATTGCGTTGCCGTTATATATTTTATTTAATCTATCCCTGAAATCCGGCCATATGCCTATAAAATGGAAAAAAACATTTGTGGTACCTGTATATAAAAGTGGAGATACTCACAATATAGAAAATTACCGTCCCATAAATAAATTGTGTATAGTTGCTAAACTATTTGAAAAGATGGTATATGACATAATTTTTCCCATTATTCGTCCTTTAATAATTGAACAACAGCATGGCTTTGTTAACAAGAAATCGACTGAAACCAATCTTTGTCATTTTGTTGATGTAGTTTCCAATGCCATGGCTAATGGATATCAAGTGGACGTTGTATACACTGATTATTCAAAAGCCTTTGACAAAATTTCACACGTCTTACTTATACAGAAGCTTTACTCAATTGGTGTTCATGGTGTCTTTCTTAGATGGGTTCGGTCTTATTTAAGTGATAGAAGCCAGGCTGTCACTATTAAAGGTTATTGTTCCTCGTTTGTACCAGTAACTTCTGGCGTCCCACAGGGTTCGCATCTTGGCCCTCTTTTGTTTAATGTGTTTATTAATGACATATTTAAAATTTTCCAACATTCGAACTTTCTGCTATATGCCGATGATAACAAAATATTTAAAATTATTGATAGTGAAATCGATTGCAAAAAATTTCAGGATGATCTTAATGCATTATGTTCCTATTGTAGTAATAATCTTTTGAAATTGAATGCTAAAAAATGTAATATTATATCTTTTACTAGAAAAAAAAAACCTATATTATTCAACTACAAATTGCAAGATGAACCTTTGGTTAGAGTGACGGAGGTCAAAGATCTGGGTGTTTATTTAGATCATAAACTTGTTTTTAATAAACACATTGAGACAGTATCAGGTAAAGCTTATAGAATGCTTGGTTTCATCTTGAGAGTTGGTAGAGACTTTAAACAATCCTCTACTTTGATAAAACTATACAACTCCTTTGTCCGCTCGGTTCTTGAATATGGGTCCACTGTATGGAATCCACAATACGATATTTATATAAACACTTTGGAAAGAATTCAAAATAAATTTTTGAAGCATATTAATTTTAGGTTTAATAATATTAATACAAATAAAATTGATAGCCTGTCCGATAGACGCAATATGAGAGATCAGTTGTTTCTTTATAAATTACTTAATAATGAAATTGATTCATCATATCTTTTAAATAATATATGTTACCGTTGCCCTCGCGTTAATTCTAGAAGTAAACTCTTCTTTAGTTTGCCCGCAGTCAAAACTAATTACGCTGCAAATTCATTTTTATATAGAGCTTGTAAGAATTATAATAATAAGTTTAACCATTTAGATCCACTTCATTTCAGTTTTAATATTTACAAAAAACAAATTATACTAAATTTAAGAAATTAATTTTAGATGTAATTTAGTTTCTGTTTTGGTAAAAAGTACTTGTATTTACTCTCTCTCTCTCTCAGCCTTCCGTAGTCCACTGTTGGACATAGGCCTCTCCTAACGATCGCCACCCCAAACGGTCACCCGCCATCTGCATCCAGCGGCTTCCCGCTACCTTCCGCAGATCATCAGACCAACGGGTTGGGGGGCGACCGACACGCCGTTTGCCGACACGGGGTCTCCACTCCAGAACCTTTCTACTCCATCGGTCGTCGGCTCTGCGGGCTACGTGGCCAGCCCATTGCCACTTCAGCGTGCTAATCCTTTTGGCTATGTCGGTAACTTTAGTTCTCCTGCGGATTTCTTCATTACGAATCCTATCTCGCAGGGACACGCCTAACATAGCCCTTTCCATAGCACGCTGAGCAACTCTGAGCTTGTGGATAAGCCCTTTGGTGAAGCACCACGTCTCGGCTCCGTAAGTCATCACTGGCAACACGCACTGATTGAAAACTTTTGTTTTCAGACACTGAGGTATGTTTTCAGTGAAGATGTGTCGTAATTTCCCGAACGCTGCCCATCCGAGTTGGATTCTACGAGCTACCTCTTTATCGAAGTTGGATTTACCTAATCGGATCACTTGTCCTAGGTAGGGATACTGATCAACAACTTCGATGGTGACACCTCCTACAGTTACGGGCGAACACGGGGGCTTGTATTTACAACTTTGTTAATATTTTTTTTTTTTTTTTTTAATAATTAACTTATTGCCTTAGTTTAAGTTCTATCTAATAGTGGAAACTTTACTGGTCTATGTATCAATTAAGAACTTTAATTTATTGTATTATGATACTGTCTGTTTCCCTAATACTAATAAATAAATAAAATAAATACCTAATAAAAAATTAAAAGCTGTGTTGATCGATAGTTTTACTAATCACTGCAGTAAACAGTGACTCATCTTTAGTGTCATGGTTATGGCTGCATGGGAAGTCAAAATAGAAGAAGAACATTTCTTAGAAATTTCTGCACTGCCCCACTTTCTGCTCTTGAACTTGCTGCAGGTTAACTGGTAGAGAATGCTTTTTTAGTTAAGTCTACCTGATCAAACATCTAATGGATAACCGGTACTTGCTAACATTTTTACTACGTCAATTACCTTTTCATTTGATCAAGTGTTTAGGTTATGGTCGGTAGTACTCGAAAGTCAGCTGGTTGAGGGTTTTTGCTGTAATCTCCACTGTTTGCAGGAGAGTTGTAAATATCTACACAACCTAAAACATACAATACACACATTTATCACCCAAAGACCGAGAACAAATATCTGACATGGTCGGGGATGGAACCAGGGACCTTCAACGCAGCGTTCAGGACCACTAACCACTATACATACATATAGGTACGACATTATATCTTGACGTTTGGTGATGTGTGGTTATGCAAGACAGCTGATATTATTAGTTTATGGTCTTTAATATTGGTATGACGGATTAGCGATTATTATCTTTTCGTTCGTTAATTGAAAGGGCTTTTGGAAACCAACAATTACTTAATAATAATAACTGTGAGAACCCGATATGTAGAATTTTCAATACGAATGACGAAATAATTGAACAATTTAATGAATGGGTCATGGGAATCGTACCAGTCATGTGGGTAATTTTAGGCTCATTAATTCACAACCAATCCTAATAGTTATCCGATACATTTTTTCTACTGACTACAAGCAAAAAGTCTTAAGAATACTGCTGTGCCAATTAACTTGCAATACAGTTCAAACAACTTGATAGTTGTGAAGTTGGCAGGGAATGCTACCTTGTCTTATTGACAAACCGCCTCTTAAGTCTTAAAAAGATTGACCAGTATAGTGCCACAAACTTATCTGTTCCGGTAAGAGCTCACGTATATGTCTAATATTTCTTGATTCTATAAGATTTTAAGTTAGCCTGTAGTGGTAATTCACCCTTGCGGTTTTCATAAACCTATCTAATCTATATGAATATATAATTCATAGGTAAGTTATGAGATATGGATCAATTTAGTTTGCTCTCACCGGAACAGATAAGTTTGTCGCACTATACAAGTGCCATACAAAACAAGAATTGAATTGAATTCCAAGATTGACAGTTGGTTAATTTACCGAATCAGAAAAGTGTAATCGCAGCTAACTTCAGAAACTAAGAAGTTATTTGGACCGAGCTGTACCAAAGAATCTGTGCCAACAAAAAAATTAACAGCCGATCATAAATACACCGTTAATTCCCCTTGGTCCCTTAACCCTTAAATGCGGCTGGTGAGAAGCTGTAATGATTGCGATGGTTATCACTGGCCAGTATAGCAACAAAGTAAAGGAGTTACGAGGCTCATCTGACAACCATCTGATAGAGGCATAGCTACGGACACTTGATACAGAAGAAGTATGTTTGAGGATAGAGCGGGAAACGGTTTGTAATAATGATAATGTATTTTTAAGTTTTAAGTAAGAGACGGATATTAACATTCTGTTAGGTGTGGGATGTATCACCCTCGCTACATTTTTTTATGTCTTTACACAATAGTTTTAACCATAGAGAATATAATCATATGCATTTCAATCTATAGTATGCTGCCACTACGAGAGAATATCAAACGAATCGTGAGTCGTGTCCCAGGAAATTCCCAATACAACGAAGCCTACAGATTAGACCTGAACCATCCCTAAGCCAGGCTATTAAAAGTCTTCTACGCATTCCTTGTTCTGAGGATGCTTCCATGTCTTCCATGGGAGCTAACAACAATGGGAGGAGCCGGCAGCCATGTTGGGAGGGGTTGGCGGGAATTGGTTCCGCTTGTGCCAGTCGACCCGGAGACCTGTCAATTTTAATTGCATTCCAATTTTGAATTTGCGCGCGCTTGTTAGTTTTTGTTTCTGGATGCTTTTGAAAATGGAACGCGATTTTTGTGATACCGTTTCCGGGTCCACATATATGTTATAATTGGCCGTAAGATTTCTCCGTATCGAGCAAATCATGATCGCTAGTTTGGACGCAATCGTAAATATAGTCAAAGAAACTTCTAAAGTCCTCAGCTAACCTAAAACAAAGCAACGTTAAACATTACCCTCGACAAGATATCATTATCTTCATTGCAGACCTCAAACGTCTCAATAGACCTAAAGATCTAGATTCAGATAAAACCCATTTACTTAAAATATTACAAACATCCATTCTGAAAGCCAATTGATCATCTACTCTATTAAGGCCAGGCTTCAACCATGGCACTGGCAGCTGATGGCAACCATTATGATTATCCATTACTGCCCATAACTTATCGTTTACATCGATTGATCTGGAGTGATCGACTAGATCTAGTTCAGTGGGTCTGGATCATCGCAAGCGCAGGTTTTGCGGAATGTAGAATAGTGTTTTTATGTTTTTGCAATGGTGCTGTTATTTGAATAAGTAGGGTTCATTTTGTTTTGATTAAGCTGCAAAGTAAGTAAATGATGCTCGCAGTGGTTTGTTTGAAAAAAGTACTTACGGAGTAGCTGTTGTTGTTAATTGTAGTCAGGGCAATATAAAATGAAGTGAAGATATGAAATTAAAAGAAACCTACCTTTTGTATGTTGGCGCACGCGTAATTTAAGTACCTAGGTACAGTACTAAATGGATCGTTATCAAAAGCTCGCCCTCATTTAGGAAATTCCAGGTAAAAACCTTCTAAAGCAACGGATTCTATCGGACAACAGCAATTAGCGCTTAATTAAATAACGTTTTCTATCATTTTATGAGTATTAAATCTTGAATTACATTATTTAACAGTCAGTTAAACATTCACCATGATTAGTGAACGAACCAAGGTATTTCTGAGCCTTTCGAATGCACACCGCCTTTGCAAGGCTGTTCAAGGTAGCCTGTCTTGTCTAGCTTCAGATAATAATAATAATTATTAGACATCGTGAACCGTTGGCTTATAGACACGGCACAGAAGTACGAGGTACCAGGGCAACACGACGTAACAGGTGATGTTTATGGTACATCTGCAACGGTACTGAGAAGGAAAGCTTTAGAAGTGTTTAGGATTTAGAATATAGTAGATATATATTTGAAAATCAATATAAAAATTGTTGTAAAATTAAATATTTCAACATTTGGATTTTGGATGGATGGATGGACTGACAGAATTTCTGAAAACAAAAAACAACCTGCTGCGGCTGCAACATTTAACAAATAATCATGATCACCTTGAATTACCTATGTTATTCGTTCTTTTCATAAAATCACTTCCTAATTTCTTGTCAGTGATTTTCTGAACCAAACATATTTTTTATCCTTCTAGCGAAGCCACAGAGTTCTTGTAATTCCCTGTTTTCCTGGTACCCTGGTAGCCCGGTGCTGTCGGTTCTGTTTAATTGGCCGTGTGTTCGGTGCTCTATCGGAGCATCGCCGCACCGATTGTAGTGACGATCAACTATCCGGTTGTACAGATTACTGAGATCTACTATCCGGTTCATATCCGGATCTGAAGGGTTACTCGATACTGATGAAAAATAAACGAACGGGGGCTGTCGTGCAATCGGCATGTTTAATGCAACGTGATAGAGTCGTGGCTCGCGCAGCAACGCTCCGAAGCTTAGTTTTTCGTCATAATTATGTATAGAGTGACCACCTGATAACTGATGGGGTGATTCGGTGGGAGGAAGATTACAGTGATTCCTGTCGGTTGGATTGCAATTGAGATAGCGTAGCTAGATAACTCAAATATATACTTACCTAATATTTGAGACTACCACATACAAATTTTTAACCGCAACACATGTGTAAAGAAAATCTGTCTTTATAATCTGTACCTAGTGAGGTACCGTAAAACTTAAGCGAATCCACAATTTAGAACAGACGATAGGAACCTTTATCCGGTATCCGTAATCCGAAAACCGTAAACAACACTAACACAACACAACCACAAAGCATCAGGTGCGGATACGGTTAACCGACACGGCACGGGGGAGGGGTAAGACAAGGGGGGCGTTTAGACAAGTTATTGAGAGGTGCAGCTAATCTCAGATCGGTTGATAAACCTATGGGCGGGGAGGTCCGCCATTTCTTCTGAAGTGACCGAGCCTTTGTGGAATGGTGGTAGACTAATGTTGTGAGTAACGACAAATAATTGTAAAAGTTTACGACAAATAAAGTAAATTTTAATTTTCTAGTTAATTAAGGTATCAGGGTATACGTTTACAATTAAATCGCGATGTGTGAATTTGCACGGTAGCTGAAAGAGGTTTGTTGGCTAGAGGTTGTTCGCTATTCAAAAATGTTTAACGAACTAAGATAATAATTTCATTAGTAAGTACATAAAATAATTATAGCTCTGCAATAACCATATTTTTTATATCTTAACACTGATACCTACTACTGTTCCTAACTGCCAATAATTGTAATGCAAACTACGAATCCTATCTCAACATGAAAAAAGATTTCAACAGGTACCTAACCCAACAATTTACTATACTTAGTTCTTGATGACTTAACTACTATCTACTCGTTAGCAAAAAAGTAGCAAAAACTATGTTTATTGCTGCCGAGAAAAACGAAGATGGCAATTGGCGACTGAGTGGAGTAAAAACAATAATCGCGAGGTATTTATCGTATATGATCGCCGCTCGTTTAAATTGAGCCTAATGTAGACTTGGTGAGATGGTGAGTAGCTTTACTATAAGTGTATACTTTATCCCAAAGCAAACAACTTCATAATCATACCTACCAATTACCTACTGTTGAGAAGAAATTTTTGGGAAGTACTTTCATCATCATCACGACCCATCACGTCCCCACTGCTGGGGCACGGGTCTCTCTTCCAATGAAGGAAGGGTTTGTACAGCAAAATTAAATGTACAATGTACATAATTGATGGGAAATGGTCAAAGCTTAGGAAGGCAGTACAGACCTTGGATATATGCACAAATGATCCACTCGAGAGAGCCAGGATCAGGTGCCTAACCCACAAAGAAATAGAAATATGATAGACATCTACTGTACTTGTACTACCACAAAAAACTTTAAACACTGTTTAACAAGTGCTTGAAACGAAATTTGACAGATTTTGTGGCGTTTGACAGCGCTAAACACCTGTTAAATACTCTAAGTTTTTGTAGTATGGCCCTGTACTCTTTATCTAAGTTATATGAAATTCGGTCATCCGAATAAAGTTACGACTATTTAAGCGGCTACTCCATAAAGCCCTATATTTACACCTCCCCTGTAAATAACTGACCTTTATCTATTTCTATAGACTTCATAACTAGCCATAAATCGGCGGCGGCAATGGTTCCGCGTTAATAATGCTCGGGAGTAAGTAGCAGGTTCGAAGCCGGCCCGATTCCGGCCACCACTGGGGCTGGGTTTGTTTGGAATGGAGCTAGAAGTTGGACCCTTAGGTTTATTAATTTATAAAAGTCAGAGAATCAAAGTCGATCGATATGATCCTCTGTAAGTTTTTAACAACCTGTATTTTGGATCCTAACAAATCCTAACTATATCCTAACTAATATTATAAATGCGAAAGTAACTGTGTCTGTCTGTCTGTCTGTCTGTCTGTCTGTCTGTCTGTCTGTCTGTCTGTCTGTCTGTTACTCTTTCACGCCAAAACTACTTAACGGATTTGAATGAAATTTGGTATACATATGGTCTAGACTCTAGACCCTGAGAAAGAACATAGGCTACTTTTTATCCCGGAATTCCCACGGGAAAACTTTTTAAGGCGAAGTGGAGCTTGCGGGCGCAGCTAGTAGTTTATTAACTAATCTCTGAATTCGTAGTCTTTATGAAACTTTAAAAATGGGTTTAAAATTTACTTTGTGATGATGAATGACTATGAATGATTTAAAGAGTCGAATCTCGTGGGTTGAAACCAGTCTATGTTAAGCTTTTGGAAATTTACAATACGTTCTACGAATATAAGGGTTAGTATTTTTGTGCTGTAATGTAGTATTGTAATGTTCGGTTTTCCACTCTGTGCTATTACCCCAGCCCGCTGGTCCGCCCGGTCCAGCGGCGGGCGGCTCCGAGGCAGTACATCATCGCACACCGTTATCTCAGATATAGTAGTGTTTGTTGTTTATAAACACTGCGGAGCAGCCTGCATTTTGGGTTTTTAAGCACTTTTATTGTATAAAAATATATGTTTCATTACTTTTTATACAATTATGCGATCCACTTCGGGTCGCTGAGCCAGCGGATTAAGTAAGTAAGTATAATTTTTTTATTTTATAAATTTGATCATGGTGTCTAGTCTATGGAAGCATTGATGACCTGTGGGTAATCAAGTTCTAGAGTGCCAGGTAAGTATAGCGTGGGACGCCGTCTGGACAACTGGTGCTGGATCTTAGACAGCTGGCCGGTAGTGTTTAGGCGAGGAAGATGTGCCTTTCCTTAATACGCCTACTTTGATTATGGTTGTAAATGGTCGAAGTAGGTCTATTATCAGAAAACGGTTACGGGCTGATAATGATGATTATAGAGGTTTAATATTGACATTCGTTTCGATATCGATTACAATTTATCATTAATCATGATGTGTAGAAATCCCTGTCATAGTTAACCTTGACATTGCTAAGAAACTAACAACACCTAGCAATCATGCCGCATGCATGCTGTAACCACAATCCACATCATTACGTATCAAGTATGACAGTATTTGACATTGACAGCGATACTATTTGACATTGACATAGGTTAAAATGCTGCGACTACTGACCATGTTGTGACAGTTGGTTGACATAGCCGTGACACGTTGAAATTTCACCTCTCACCTCTTGATGAACCTTCGGTTAAGAATTTAACGTTTATACATCGTTTAAATTCATATAAACGTTTTGAAACATAAATTCAAATCTTCATCCAGTTCTCATAAAATTCTGAACTATCTTTTTACTTTGTATGAGTTCGAAAACTTACGACTTTTAGCTACCTACGCACATTTAGAACTTAACCAAAACGCAAAAACAAAGGAAGTCGCAACAAAACAAAGCGAAACAAACTTTCAAAATGGCGCTGACATTTTCAAGTAAAGCAAAGCAACAATTAAGATTGAACCGTCCCGTTACGCGCGTTTAGATAAAGGATATTTATATTTGTTATTTAGTAAAGCTGCGGCACGGAAGGCATCAGTTGTTGCCGTGGACAGCCACAACCGTAAACCCTCGGTGGATTAAGTTACAGAAGATCGGCCTAGTTCTACTTTTGTAGCCTGGCAAATAAGTTTAGAAAACGGAAATGAATCACTCAATGATTATTTTGGCCTTTATTCCTTCTTATCGAGTCGGATGCCCTGTGTAACCTGTGTTCGACACAGCTGACCGCACCTAACGCAAAAATTGAGGAGTACTTAAGTATTTTTAGTTAACTTGTCTATCTGTGTATTGTGTCTGTGCAATGGTAGCTCCCAAACCGATTAACCGATTGTAGTTTAGTATTTTTTTGTTTTTTTAGTACGTTTTCTCGCATAGCGGACCATACCTAACATGAAACTTTTGACAGATAATGTATGCAGGTGACAGATGAAAACGAGATTTTTTAGTTTTTGTAAATTGCAAAACCTGTGCTAGAGGCCCTGAATGTTCTAAATCGTGTTTCGTGTTCTCTTGTACCTCGCTCCACGGTCTAACTCCTCGCATTAGGCCCGTGTGTGGGAACTTTGCCTGCATTAGGCTATTGAGATAGCAGCACCGACGCCCTTATTGACATTTAATTGTTAATTATGTGTTATACACATTTATAAAGGGATGGTGAAACGGTTATATAAACAGCACCATGAACAACTGAGATTTAGTTTCAAGTTTGTAGTTGTACACTCGGTTTTCTTTGGAGATTCTAGGTACGATTCCCACCATTCTTTATAAATAAGTCAGTAAAGATAACAGGCCGAAATAATTTAATAAGTGTAACAACAAATCAACCATCTAACCTCAATTAAAAGCCATAAATTAACGGACAATTAATAATAATTACCGTAATTAAATCTCAAACTGACTGACGCGCCTTGCTTCTTTCATCAAATAAATATCCTTTTTTTTCCTCACAAATAATTTCAACTCATCGTTCATCAGCTAAACAAATATCTCACAGGAGATTACTCATTAAAAAGTAATTTGAATGATGTTAAAAATAGCCCTCCTTTTGTTTGCCTTCGATACAACACAATACACAGGATACAAAGGTCGATGAAAGGAAATCTGTATCATAGATTATTACAACCCGATCGACTGCGGTCTGCCTTCTAGTGAGTGGAGGAGTAAGTTAGTAATTAGCATAAAATTATCAATAAATAAAGATTTTAAATTTGACTTTGAGATCGATTCTGAAAAAAAATCAATCAAAGTCTAAGTCAATTATTTTTATTCATCGTAAAAATATTTTTTTTTCTGATGAACGTCAATTTTTACAAACTACTCTCCGTTCGGATAAGGGGTTCTTTCTGTTCATTCAGTTTTGTTCTGTCAAAACCTTAAATTATTTTCTATAAAATATTATGTCCTTATATCAATCTTGGAATAATTATTCATGATCTGGTCACTTTTTAGATTTAAAGTAACGTTCCAACATACGTTCATAAAGTTGGAACGTATGTTGGTGGAATTGAATAAAACATAAATAAGAAACTACTGTTATGTTTGATCCTTGAATACTTAATTTTGAAAACTATCTTAGTGTGTTCTCCTATAGAGATAATCTTAAATTTGGCCGGTTCATCTTAAGTTTACCTTCACACCTGATATTTCCGATATACGAACTAACGGCAAACATAAATGAAACGCGTAGTATCCTAGGAGCTTTTCATTCTCCTTTGTAGTTGAACAAAGACGCGATAAGCTGTGGGTAGTTTTATAAATAAATTACTTTTAATTGAAACGTCATTCAACGTGTGAAGTCCTTTTTTATTTTATCAATATCTTTTGTGAGACGGTGGGCTGTTCTGGTTCTATTAAGTATTCAGTTTCTATAGGCTAAGCCGATTTTGATAAAATATGGCTAAAAACACTTGATGTAACATTACGTCTATGATCCAAAAATCAAATCGAAAATCTGTTTATCCGTTTGGGAGCTACCACAGACAGATACCTATATACACACACACGATAACTTGTAACACCCCTCTACTCTCTTTTCGTCGGGCTTAAAAAGGAATCAAATCATACCTTATTATATCATGCCTGGATTTCCAGTAGAGCAGAGTGTAAATCTGAAACAAGTGAATACATTGATGAAATTATGTATGTACCTACCTACCTATCTACGAGTATGATAGTAAAGTTGTATGGGACAAGTTGAGACTATTTTTTGACTAGTATGTATTGTAGTGGTAGGTGTATGTATTTATCTTATAATAGCTTGACTCCGACACAGGTACTTGTAAAAACTTATTGCACTCTGAAGAATACCTTTCATCCAACATACCTCCTATCAACACCGCCTTCAGCCCTAAGATATGACCTAGAATTTGCCAGATAGGATAGCCTAGGTGCTCTAGGTAGCCTGGAGTTAAATCTAGATCCAGGCTTAGTTAACCACAGTGTCTAGGTAGTAATGTCCCTTATATTTCAATCTGCCAGCGTGCTTAGAACTATTATTATGGTTTTAGTAACTGTAGATTCTAGAAATATTGGAGGTTATTTCCGTGTCCGAGGGCCCGGGGTGAAAACACATGCTTTCTACACGAACCAACCATTTAATAATATCATAGTTTTTTTTTCTGGTTCTACCTTTTTTGGCATAAGATTTTTTTGCCTAATCTCGTATTGCATAGTAACGTTTGGTCAAAGTCTCGTTACGCCGAAAATCGTATGGCATAAATCTCGTTTAGTAAAAAGTTATTTCGCATAACATTGTTTAGCCTAATAATGGTATGGCCAAATCTTGAATAGCCTAATAATGCTATGGCATAGGTTTTTACAAAGTAATAATATTCGTTTGGCTTTAACTTTGACGGAGCGTCTCCCTACATAGCGCAAACTGGTGCCTTGTATTGTTTCCGCTGTTTGGAAAACGCTCCGCTCCGCTTCGCTGCGCTCCGCTTTGGTTTTGATGAACATGTGCACCTAACACGCTCCTCCTCGCTTTGCTCGTCGTCGCACCTATTTTTAGGTTTCGATCTCATGGGGTTTGTAATAATTATATTGGTCGTTAACTTTCGATTTTTTGATCATACAATATCGTGATTTTCGGGATGTAGGAGAAAAATACCACAATTTGTACATTTACTACATACTTAATATATTATTTATTAAGATAACATTAGGAGAAACAAGATTATACATAGGTATAGACGAACATAAATTTGAGCAAACGAAACTTAGGTGTTTAAAGATTGTGCCTAAAGAGTTTTAGACGAAACGAGCCTTATGCCACATAAGTCTTGGCAAAGTGATGGTTCGGCCAAAAAAGTTTAGACCATACGAGTTATGCGAAATGAGTTTTGGTCAATAAAGATTATGCCAGATGAGCGGAACCCTTTTTTCTATTTAGGCGAACTTTTTGAACGAAAACGCAGTTTGGAAATTATTTTTTCTTGTCTATTAAAAACTCACGTCTAAGCTAAGCTTAATTTTATATACTTAGTTTATACTTTACTTTCCTCGATACCTATAGGTATAAGTATATTATAATATAAGTACTCATGAGCAATGAAAAAATTCAGTTTAAGTTGAGTACATGTTATCAGGTTATGTATGTTAACTTTCTTTAATACTTTTTTGCCGAAAAGGCTTGCTATTCTTAACAATGTCATTTTTTATACAATTCGTTAGTATTCCGTCAAGCCTGGAGGTGCATTGCCATACTCTCCACGCATGGTAGGCAAATAGATATCACACCACACATACAATTCGACACATTCGATACCCAAACACAGAAGAAGAAGAATCCAATATTTTCCCTGGCCGGAATTCGAACCCGGGACCTTTGGCACAAGAGTCAGAGTTAACCACTGCGCCATCGGTCATTTACTATCCAGCATTACAATGCGCCAGCCAGTCTGCCAGTCCAGTGTCCAAGTATTTGAATTGGCAAGTCGATACCAGCTATGATTAAAATCCTGATCCAACAAAACATATTTTAATGGGCCCCGCTTCTATTGCAATGATGTGTATTCTGTAAAACAGGAATGCCGCGGACTTATTCTGGGAAACTGAGCGGTTCTAAAGCGATCTTAAAGTACGTTAGAGGTTAAGAAACGAATGAAATCGCAATCAAATATTTGGCTATTGAGAAGAATTAAAGACAATGTTATGAAAATGGGATCGAAAGGTAGGTGTGAGCGATGAAACTGTTTTAAATGGGTGTAGGCACTTTCTTCTTCTTTCGTCTTTTCTTAAGTAAAGTACATCAATAAAAAGTAGATAGTATTTACCTTAGTAAAGGTAATATTAGATAGGCAATATATGAAAGCTAGGTTTGCTATCAAAATGCATCGCGTTTTCAAAACGAATTAATATTATTTGCAACTTTTTTAAATTTTTATATGTATTGAATTTGACGCTAATGACTTTGATGTTTTGTTTTGACTCCGCTCCCCAAGACCTATCGCAACGCAATCGCATTCCCTAACCGAATAGGCCCGCAGTCTCGCAATGACGTTTATTATATGGAAGAATGCTTGTTTAGTTGAAGATGACAGCGCCCGATACGTCATTGCTGCCCGTGTTATAATGGCCGGTTCCGGGTTCGACTCCGGCCGAGGCGAGCTGTGGTGCACATTTTATTCGTGTATCAGGTAAGGGGACATGTCGTTGGCTTGTAACTTAGAACCATAGTATTTTTATTGTCTACTAGCTGTTCCCGCGAGCTTCACTTCGCCTTAAAAAGGATTCCCGTAAGAATTCCGGGATAAAAAGCCTAGCCTATGTTCTTTCTCAGGGTCTAGACCATATGTATACCAAATTTCATTCAAATCGGTCCAGTAGTTTTGGCGTGAAAGAGTAACAGACAGACAGACAGACAGACAGACAGACAGACACAGTTACTTTCGCATTTATAATATTAGTAAGGAAAGTAAGGATTATTATGTTTATGTAGGTAGGTTCATTTGTAGCATGTAACATGACACATAGTTACATTACAAATTTAACACAAATTTTTAAACAAGTTTAAGTATCTTCTTAAGTATCTTGCCGGTAGTTTGGTCCGTGAAACCGTATTCATACAATTTATTTTTCAAATTAATAATATTGCTAAACAAATTTAATAGGAATACCATGATACGAAGTCGGAAATACAAAATTTGGACATAAATAACATAATATTACATAAAATATGTAATGGTTAATCTGTAACATGACCAACAAAGCCGACCCTAAATAAGGATAAGGCAAGGAAGAAGAAGATGTAATGGTTAATCTTCAAATAATCTTTTTAATTACCTAGGTACTTATAAATTTAATTTAATTGAAAGTTAATAACATTAAAGAAACCTCATACGCACCATCTAACAAGCAACCTAACGGCATTCCCCAACACCATTTTAATTAAACAACTACCTACACATCCAACATACATATATACACAAACAGTAACAGGACTGAGGGTATGTCAGTCTGTCAGGAAGTGTGGACAGGCTAGCACCTGGCTCGGCCAAGCCCACAGGCTCATGGGAATCTGAACAGAGGTTAAACCTGGTTTAACTGGGTTGGTGAAATCCACCGTGTGAGAGTTTACGCGTTAACAAATTACTGAAGGTTTACATACGTTTATTGTACCTATACATATACCTAATTTAGTAGGTAGAGGTAAAATAATTGAAAAGCGGAGATGCAACTATGCGTTTAGAAAACCAAACGGATAAATTTACTTACCAGTTCCATTAGTATAATATGTACCTACCTGTTTTATAGTTTAGAAAACCGATATCTGTATTTTTTTACACAGGTCATAATGTTATAAAACGCTTCACTAAAGCGGTGACAATTTTTAAGCGAAAAAGAAATCTTTTATAATTATCAGAATAACACATTCCGTTTTTCTGTGTTGTTCATATAATAAACTAGCTGTTCCCGCGAGCTTCGCTTCGCCTTAAAAAATTTCCGTGGGAATTCAGGGATAAAAAGTAGCCAATGTTTTTTCTCAAGGTCTAGACTATATCTTATATCTGTACCAAACTTCATTCAAATCCGTTCAGTAGTTTTGACGTGAAAGAGTAACAGACAGACACAGTTACTTTCGCATTTATAATATTAGTTAGGATAGTGTGGGACAGCTCAATGTTATTTCTATTGGTATGTTGTGGCTGTTCGCTACAAAGTATTGATGTCCGATACGATGAGCGGCTCGTGCGCAAAAAGCCGCAAGTGGAATCGATGTACGATTAGTTACTAATCGGTGTTGGTTAATCGATTCTAATCGGAACTCCGAGAGAGATCGCCGGTTTTTGCTGAATTGATTATGAAAAAAATGCCACTTAAGTAAATATTTTGTTTTGTGTTTAGTTAGTGCTAGCATAGACTAATACACTAATATTAGTCTATGGTGCTACATATAGGATTAATTCATGGAATTAATGCATGGTAATAAGTGAAAACTTGTATATAATAGATTTCAACTAGGTAGGTATATGTATAGTTTTCGTATCATTCTATTTAAGTACTTTTGCTATAAGTTTTCCTTGAAAAATAAATAAATACATTTCAAGTCAGCAGGTACCTACTTACCTACATAAATATTACCAGTTAGTTGTGTGTTATTTGTGTAATATTTACGAGTATAGTTATTGTACATTAAATACGTTGTTAATTCGCATTGTTGTAAACTAAGTATTTTTTCTGTGCTTTTACTGTACACTTATTTACTTTCTATATCTATATCTTTGATATGTGAATTAATATCTATGATAATGGATCATTACTATCCCTATATTCACCAGATACAGCCACAGGCGATAGGAGTTACCGCATAGTTAAATCTTTTCAATAAACGCAACGTCATCCTAACTAATCCTAACTATAATTAAAAAAAAATAATTATAAATGCGAAAGTAACTGTGTCTGTCTGTCTGTCTGTCTGTCTGTCTGTCTGTCTGTTACTCTTTCACGCCAAAACTACTGAACGGATTTGAATGAAATTTGGTATACATACGGTCTAGACCCTGGGAAAGAACATAGGCTACTTTTTATCCCGGAATTCCCACGGGAAAACTTTTTAAGGCGAAGCGAAGCGCGTGGGAACAGCTAGTTTTCTATAAAATTAATTCAAACTCTGCAAAAAGCTTAATTTTGCTGCCGATATAGAAGGCTTTAAAAGCTGACCACAACAAAATAAATTACACTTATCAACTTTTTACTTTACACACTTGGCTTAGATCCTTAGATCATTAGAAAACGGTTTTTATTTATATTTGATTAAGGTGAATGTTTATGTAAAGGCGGTTGGGGATTTGTGTCATTATTAGTATTTTTGTTTGCAAGAGTAGGTGAATCGTGCAAAATGGCGATGAGATTAGGGGGGTCACTTTAAAATATAACGAAAAACGAAGTTTCGTAGTGCTGCGGCGTGAGCAACGACTCTATCTCGTCTCGTTGTATTTAACGTGCCGATTGCACGACACGTTAGTTTTTCATCAGTATAGAGTAACCCTCCAGAATACAGTGTCACTTCTGCATCACCTATGAAGTAAGACACTGCATGATAAATGAAGAAGTTTTGCGGTAAGTTTGCGGACGACCGAATGGCGTAGTGGTTAGTGACCCTGACTACTGAGCCGATGGTCCCGGGTTCGACTCCCGGCTGGGGCAGATATTTGTTTAAACACAGATATTTGTTCTCGGGTCTTGGATGTGCCCGTAAAATGGCAATAGGCCCGCCCCCTATTCCATTGGGACTAACATACACTCTGGCGAAAAGTGGGTGCAGCAATGCAACTCTGCCTACCCCGCAAGGGAGTACATTAGTACAAGGCGTGAGAGCGTGTTTTTTTTTTTGCGGTAAGTGTGGTTTTAAGGTAAGCGTCCATCTGTAGCTATCGTACATATCGCATTGAACGGATTCTCATAAAGGTATGTTGACATAGTATATTATGTTAAAAAAAGTTCTAAATCACCTACCTACATAGGTACAATGTAACGCTTACGGTCTACCACTAAATTGTCACTTGTAATTTACCTACCCGTTTTGAAGATTAGGATACTTATAGGAAAATATTTATGAGTGTTGACATAAAATAACTATGTTGGTTTACTCTAGCTGAAAAAGGTAATTTTGTGGTTTTAGTTAACAAGTTGTTTCTAGAAAAGTAGATATACTATACACTTTATATAGTGTATTTACACTTGCCAGCATTGAACGAGGTCCACCTGCTATTGCCGTTTCATAATAATTATGTCACTCACTCACTATCATTATAATCGGCCAGACGCATAAAAAAATGCGTTGTCAAATTTTGCTATTATTCGTAAAATATTTTAAACTCAAACCATATTTTACATCTCATCTTATACTTATACTTTCTGACCCCTAAACCCCCATAGAATAATTACCTGACATTATAGATGATACGATAACACCAACTTTATTTCTGATATAATCATCTCCTAATTTCTTTTTACAACCGTAACGGTTGATTCGACGTGGCACGCTTAGAATGACAGATGAATGAAGTTTAAATTTGGAACAAAGAAAATTCAAATTTCGATCTGTGTAAATAGGTCATCGAGTCTCAAATAACGATAACAAAACGAAAACGTTATAACTATAATGTCAAGGTTGTACGAGAAATGTAGAGCACATAAACACAACATTAAGATTTTATTAGTTATTCTTTAGAAATTATTTAGTGTATTGTAGATCCATAAATATTATTATTAAGTATAGAGATAAAAAAGAAAATAATGAACGGCTTGAAAATTTTCATACATTTCTCATTTCTACAAAGGATTTAAATGGCTCATTAGTACAAACAATGCGAGGTTTGCATTGTAAAAAATACATCAACTTCGTGTAAAACTACCTATAAATGCGTACCATTTGTGTATGTTTACAGTATTGCGCAGTGTTCGTTCAGCGTTACAAACATTGTTTTTAATGTGTTCCTTGATGGACAGTCGAGCCACATTGATTAATAGTCAGTATGTTTCAGTTTTTACAATACTGATTATAAACTGGGCTAACTGTCAAACGGTCAATATTAGTGTATAGTGCCACAATCTTATCTGTTCCGGTGGTCAAAATGTGCAACTAACGAGACGTCATTGTCAAACGTCATTTCATACTCTGCGCGTTATTTGAGTTGTCAATTTCTGTGAAGAGTTATTTAATTTGTTTTTGTGATTTTCTGGGTGAAATAATGCCAAAAGCGCTGTAATATGATGCAAGAAAAGTAGTACTATATATATTGGCTTATATGCAGGAAGAATAACATATTCAAGCGCATTTAATTCCGTTTGAAAAATTGGAAGAACGAGTTGCAGCGGCTACAGGTTAGTGTTGCCAAATATGACGAATAATTTTACCCATATACTCCATGTATGTAATTTTATTAAATATTTTCCCGAGAGGCCCGTGCCCCAGCAGTGGGGACGGGATGGGTCGTGATACTCGTGATGAAAAGTATATAATCTTTATTTTTCTTTGATTAAAGGTGTGAGGGCATGACATGATACTTTAAATCTTAGGCAGTATACCAAGAAGAATTTCGCGCACCTGCAGCGATTTTAGACGAAATAATGATGATTTATGACATGTCATTGTTTTCCCAACCTATCAAGAGTTGGCTGAAAGAAATTTCTTTTTGGCAATTAGCCTTTGGAAGGAGACCCGTGCCCCAGCAGTGGGGACGTGATGGTCGTGATGATGATGATGATGAATTAATAGCCTTTGCACACTGTCTGAATTTCTTTTAATTATATGCTCTTGTTTCTTGTTACTTTAGAAAATGTAAAATAAAGTGTTCAAAAATAGACGACTTAATCTTAGGATGTATGGCTTATAAAATAAATGAGATTATAAAAAAAAGTGTTCAAAAATAATAATTAATAGTTTTTTTTAAGTCGTATCTCGTTATTCCCACGACCCACATATATTACCTATACCATTGTAATCTAGATTTAATCTCCTATATCAGAACATTCAGAACATAATCAGAACTAATTTTATTTCTGTTCGCCGTGGACAAATGTCGTTTGATATATTATATCTTTCATTTACTATCGACCCTATATTTTGATTTATCTATACTTATGAATGTACCTTATTATAACAATAGGTAATAGCAGAAATGCATTGTCGTTTAAACCAGAAATAGGCAAAATTTAATCGAAAGCAACACTGGTTTCGATCACAGCGACGTCGCCACCGGAACAGATAAGATTGTGGCACTATAGGTTACCTCATTGTTACATATTTACTCCAAATAATGATATTCATGATTGTTCCGAGCTAATAATAAACGCAGTGAAAAAAACCTCTTGCGAAAAGTACCAGGCGTACAGAATAATGAAGGAGGTTACACGAACACTGCTATCGATGGACGTTTGTCGAATTGTTCTATTATCGTTCGTCGTGATGTCTCAATCGCGGTCGTCACGGTCGATATTATCGTGTCCTTTGGATGGTGTTCGCGTATTCTCACATGGCGTGTTTGCGCGTGGTTTGAATAACACATGATTCCTTGGAGGTGATAGGCAGTGTTCTTCTTATATCGTGTAAGTAGTCGAGTCTAAGTCAAGCTTAAGCACTTGTTTCACAATCTCTGGATAATTGCTAGATGGCTCTATGGTAGTAACGTTACAGATAAGAGCTTTAAATATCATAATTATAACATAATATCAATAAATATGACGATAAATATTTACACCAACCTACCAGGACCGCATGAAATCAATGGAGCCTAACTATGACCGCATGGATCGATCACTCGTCGTCGTGATGACTTGATCGAATATACGTCACGTATTCGATGGTATCGCTCGTCCGATTCGATTATTCGAGCGAACATTTGTTATGTGCATTCATTTGTGTGATAGCTATCACGGGAAGGGATGTGGTTGGACTAAATTGAGATGTAAGAACCGATACGATAATTATTTAAGGAGCTATGGGATGGTACAAGAAGTTACACTTAAGAGCCTCTTAGTGTTGAAATCGAATCTTTATTTTATATCTTATACTGTAATGTACAGGGTTTTTTCTCGATGAAATTACTCGTAGAATCCACCCTTTAAGTTTGTCGGAATTATCTTAATCCAGCAATAATGTCGTTTTTAAAAGCACAAAATTTTACTTTAGCGTTGTCAAACAAAAAAAATGGCAAGTAAAAAAATCCATTTATAAAAAACCTCGTCGAATTTTTAACAAAGAATTTAAGCTTTTTGCAGTGGGAAATATAGGTAAATTTAGCGCCTTCAGAATCGCTACCAATAAGCGATCGAGCTTTTTATGCTCTAATCATTAACTTGTTCGGAAGCCAACCGTAAGCTAACTACTCACTACAATATGCGGTTGTCATTTCCGTAATTTGATACCAGTATCTATGTTACATGGTATCTAATGTCGGGAACAACGCAATTTAATGCTTTATCTAATTGGTGCTTGGTATTATAATCATCTTTAGAATGAGGTGCTTGCTTTCAACAATTAATGTTAGATAAAACATGCTTCTAATTACCTGTTAATAAGTATAAAAATCCATGTCACATTCTAACTAATATCCTAACTAATATTATAAATGTGAAAATAGTGTTACTCTTTCACTCCAAAATAACTGAACAGATTTAAATGAAATTTGGTATACAGATGGTCTAGACGCTGAGAAAGAACATAGGCTACTTTTTGTCCCGGAATTCTCGCAGGAAAACTTTTAAAGGTAAAGCGAAGCTCGCGGGAACAGCAGCTATATGTTATAATCTAGGGAATAATCCATAGAAATTTATCCATAGCCTTAGGAACTCAGAATGAACCTGATTGGTCGATTGTTCGCAGTATTCAAACTCTAATAGAGGCGGCAAGCTCGTAATTGCTAAAAAAAGTTGACCTCAAATCTTTCATAGTGTCCAAGACCTTGACTGGCACTTCCATTGATTAGGCGTATTCAAATTACTTCAACATTAGCTATGGTAGAGAAAATACAAAGACCATACTTTGATGGGGAAAAAACGTGTGAATTTGAGTGTTTCATGGTGTGTAGAGGTATTACACAGAATGTATGACCGCGATGCCACATGAAGGCGTAAAACTGAAGATTTACTGAAAGGACACTTTATTTATAAATAAAGTAGTGTATAAGTATAATAAAAGTGTCCTTTAAACTTTATTTAAACTCCATATGACATATACAGGGTGTTGCAGAAAGGGTATACTAAGCCGAAAGGGGGTGACTCAGGGGGTCATTCTGAACAACTTTAGTTCTACAAGGTTTGGAAATTCGATTAAAAAATCGTTCTCTATAGTAAAAAGTCACGTAACCAACAAAGTTTCTATGGAAAAGGAAATGAGAATAATGTGGTTAAGCCAGGAATCAAACCCGCTCAATGAGGATTGATCGACAAATCTACAATAATCCTAACTTCCTAACTAATATTATAAATGCGAAAGTAACTGTGTCTGTCCGTCTGTCTGTCTGTCTGTCTGTCTGTCTGTCTGTCTGTCTGTCTGTCTGTCTGTCTGTTACTCTTTCACGCCAAAACTACTGGACGGATTTGAATGAAATTTGGTATACATATGGTCTAGACCCTGAGAAAGAACATAGGCTACTTTTTATCCCGGAATTCCCACGGGAAAACTTTTTAAGGCGAAGAGAAGCTCGCGGGAACAGCTAGTATAAACTATAGTTCATAATACTATAGTTCATAATTACTTTACACTGAATTCTGGTGCTGTAATAGAATAGTGTTGTTTTGTAACTTTTAAGTTCTTGTATCATCAAAAAGTGTGCATTTTCCCTTTCTTAGAGTGACGGAGGGAAATCGTGATCGTGACTTCGCATATTTTTTCCATTTAATCGTCTCATTTTCAATGACCAAACACCCATCAATACCATTTCTCAAGTCAGCAGCTTACTTTCCATTTCAAATTCAGTTCTATCACCAACAACCAAGAGTCTCTTTAGTTTGGTAGAAATTGCAAAATAAATTAGTATTTTAGCGAAAAGTGCCGGCCGTATACTTCAGTGAAAGTTCATAAAAATTGAGTCATTGTACATAACGCCTGCCTTTATTAACATTTGCCTGCTCTAAAGATTGTGATGTTGATGTCTTCGATCCAAGAGTATATAAATTTAAAACGCTAGTTCGAAGCTTAAAACTTGAATAATTACTTGTATAATATAGATTTACTATTATTTAATTTTGTATAAGCATTGCTGCTGTATACTTATAAACTTGTGTTAGCTTAAGATTTTCAAGATGTGTATACATACGAGTACCTAGGTAGTTAATCTATATAGTTCTTAATTATATATATATTAATACCTCTTCTCATGTTACGATTAATTGCTGTTTTGTGTACCATATTGTTCAATAAAAATAAAATAAAAAAATAAACGCACGCTTTTTATTTTTGATACCTTTATGCAGGTAATATGTAGGTTTCGATCAGCGATTCGCTGGTTTCAATTTTTTATCATTATATTACAAAATAAATAGGAAATATTGTAATAGGTACCTAATGCTAATGCTGAATTAATTTAATTGTTCTTTTTAATATACATTGTTGATGTGATGAAGTGATATAAGATAATTCCTGAAGTCTTCTGGAAGTCCCATGGTCTTCAAGACATATATACCTACACTCACCGGCACGATAAGAAAAATAAGAAACCTAACCGTCTAGCTGTTTTTTTTACTAGCTTAAAAAGATAAAATTCATATCCTCAAACAATGCTAAGACGAGGATTTTCACACAGCGCATCAAAATCCGTTAAGTAATTTGTTAACCGTTAACTGCTCACGGTGTGTTTGTAGATGAAATTATTAAGCTATCAAGTTGTCTGAGGGCGAGGAAGTCGAATCTTCAACTAGACGACGGCTGCGGGGTCACTTTAGCTCAGCGATTACCGAATAATTTTCATAATTATCGGCTTAGCCGTTCAAAAGTTCGAAATGCGACTTCTGCATTGCGATTCTGTAAAATCAGACTTCACTTCATTCTCCCTTCACCTTTCACTTCACGTTCGAACAGTTATGACATTATACGAGTATGTCATCTAATTAATACATTATTTGTCAAAATCTCGAAATTCGATGTGTCTACGGAAATTAAAGAATGCCAGTTTGAAAATTCACTCCGGATTCAGAATCGATTTTTGAAAATTAGCTTTATAGAATCGCAATGCTACCACTTAGCATGAATTTTCATCGTGAACGTGAAGTAGAATTGATCGAGTAATTTTGTACGAAAATATAAACAGCGCCCCAGGCGGTCGGTAGCAGAACTAAAATTTTCCTACAAAGTTCATCGAGTAATTTTACTTCACGTTCACGATGAAAATTCATGCTAAGGGGTCTGGTGTTCAGTCTCGGGGGTTTTTAACGTTGGTTATGTGAAGCTACAGTAACCCTGGACTTGGTAGTTAGGACTGCTAAGTGCTATTTCAACATGTGCTTACATAACGTCCAGTTTCTGAGAAGCCGTCGCGAGTTAATCTACGATTATAAACGCTTATATTGCCAGTGACAGAGAAAGTAAGTTTATTGTTACTTACTTATTAGCTTTTAAGTCAAGCATAGGTATTTTGTTTTGTCGGTGCGGCGGTTAGTTTACTTCCTGAAGTTTTCAAAGCCCTTTCATCCCATTTTTTTTCGCATCATTGATGTGCTTAAAGATTCAATGTGTTTTTTTATAATTTCAGAAATTCCTTTGCCTGACAGTCGCCCTTACATGTATACGGTAAGGAGTATCTCCTACTGTTATAGTAAGTAAGTATTTGGTAAAGTTTAGGAGCCCTTAAAACTTACCTAGTTAAAGCCAAACATACTTTACCGAACACTGAAAATTCCATTAAATAACGATGCTACAGGAATATTAATAGAATTTATGAATGGTATGCGATATGACCATGTCCCAGCAGGTTATAAAGTTATAACACGTAGATACGTAATGCTTCCTGCTTATTGTTCTACACATGTTGTCTCTATGTCTCTTGTTGATTGGTTAGTGAGTAGCATAGATATATTGGAAACTCATAAATAGACGGGTCCCAAGAGCAATAATCTACAAATTTTCACCCGAATTTACAAGAGTCTTGGATACGTCATCGTGATACGCAGATAGAATATTCTTTATTTGTACACGAGAGACGAGAAACGAAGTGAGTTAAGTAAGATATAAAGTCACTTAAGTAATAAATCTGCAAATATTAGAATTTTCTTTATTGTAAAAAATCTAGAGTTAAGTTCTCATTATTAACGCAACAGCTATTTCAAATGCTGTTTATTTTGTTGGATTCATCTCGATCACTGATTAAACTCCACTCTATACACTAAGAAAGAAAGATATCAAAACATCATCCAGATACAGCAATTACAAACCCCATAAGCGCATTTTTTCCACCTACCCAACTCATATTCATAATCATCATAATCACAGCAAAAAATCTACAGAGTCGGACGCAAAAACACGCAAACTGCCTTTTATCTTCATTCATGTCGGTAAAAAATAATAAAGACTAGAATGAGCGCTTCCGACGATGAATGGGCAACATGAACGCAGCCGTTTGTGTGTTATTATTATTATAAAATGTTCATCGTAGGTAATGAGGTAAACAGTCGCAGTTTACGTGACTTCCTCGCTAGTTTGGATTCCGACCAAGCCTTTTTAAAGTTCCCTGTTTATCTTACCGCGCGAGTCTAATGTCCAATTAGGTGAATGACCTGCTTCTCTTTTAGTTACCCTCAAATTCAAAGATACTATTTTAAGTTTAGAAGAGGTTTACAAATGACGTTGATACGCACGAATTGCTACTGTTTGTGTCAGTCTAAAAGTCGAAATTCGCATAGATCACAACTCACAACGTCTTTTGTAAACCTTTTTTAAAGTAAAAAAGCTCTACAAATTCGAGGTTAAACTTTTGCAAATATAATGTCCAGAATAATTACATAGTTACTAAAATCGTATAGCTTTAAAGTTCCCTATTGTATGAGCTTCCCCCATCAGGTATCATCAGTAGGGTAAGTATAATCATAACTCAAATTTATTAATTATCCTAAAATGTCCTACAATTACAAAGAAAACTGCATTCACTTTTGATTAACTGAACCGATTTTCGACGAAACATCGATTATTATTTAATTCTTTACTGTACAAATATTACAAAAAAGTACAAAGGGTGGACTTAATGCTTAAAGCATTTTCTGCCAGTCAACCCGCAGGAGGTACAGGAAAAATGGTAAGAATTTTTTTAAATTATAAGAGGACTCTTTATTCACGCTAACGGCATTCACTTACTAAGCTACAGATACACATGTCAAACGTAAAACATCTTATTTTACGTCAGCGATAGAAAAATCTTAATATTGAATGTCGTTTCATAAAGCCAGGTGCACACTCAGCACACAATTGCGCAGTAAAAAGTAAATACGGTGTAATGAGTCGACGCACTCTGACGCAACCACGACGACGACGTTACTGCTAGAGTAGGGCACAGCGGATAGCTATCACAGTGTAGACACTTTCACCACGACCTAGTGAGCGATGCCACAGCAGTGGTGCTTGTCAATACGCGGTCCGGTTCGGGATTGGTAAGTACTGTTGGTTTATTAGTTCCAAACGTTACCACTAGGTTATCAAGATATAATACACTCACGGGCAATGAAAAGGTTCCACTGAGAAAAGCAGCAAATTACTTCTAAACGCAAAAGGCAACATTGCAATACATTTAACAAAGCATCAGGATATGAACAACTAAAAACGGTAATATTTTGTTAAAATTTAAAATTAAATGTTTAAAAAAATTGGCTTTGTTTGGTGTCGTTATTTTTTTAAATGGAACTTTTTCATTGCCCGTGAGTGTATATAAATTCAATCGAATCACTTAAAAATGCGTTAGTATCAAGAAGTGTACTTATTTTTTCGTGATCGCTGTCGCTAAGCTGAACTAAACAATTTACTGGCGGTTGAAAGATTGATAGATTTTGATAAAGTTGACTTGGTTTTGACTCAGCTCTTGTTATACTTTACCATTTTCCACGTTGTCAGCTACAGTTTGTGACAGATACAATGTGACCTCGTACCTACTTACGTAGGTATACTTCGTACCAAAAGTCTGTTTTGTTAATCTCAGATACTAAATAGACAGATTCTGTACGGTTCATCATCAGTCGATTGTCTCGCGATTAAGTGACGTATCGTTCTATTGGCGGGACAATCGACTGTTGATGAACCGTTCATAATCTGTGAATTTAGTATCTGAGATTAAAAAACCGACTTTATTTACGTATAATTTCATGCTACCGTCACTGTGTCGGCACTGCACTGTGACCGTACGCAACTAAACGGATGTCATACGCACTTTCATGTGAGTGGGAACACTCGCGTTCAGCAAAAACTTATAGAACAAAAGGTGTGGAAAATACTAAAACAGACTGAATACTGACGAAGATGCATTACATCAGTGTTTTTCAACCTGTGGGTCGCGACCCCCTGGGGGGTCGCGAAGCTTCTGTAGGGGGGTCGCCAAAGGGCGAAAAAACTGGGAACTTTAGTAAAACATAAATAAACACAATTAATTTATTAAAAAATACTTTTACTTAAAATTTTATTAAATGCGAAGGCGGAGCTTGTTTTTATTAATTAAATTATCTCATTGTGGATCTGTTTTAGGACAATAGACCACATCCACACAGTAAGGCAGATTACACAGAAGACCGAAGAGTATAATCAGCCGCTGTATCTAGCCTTTGTGGACTATGAAATCGCCTTCAACTCCATCGAGACATGGGCAATTTTGGAAGCGTTGCAGAGATTTCAAATCGACTAGCGCTATATCGAGGACGAAATCGTTATTATGGCAGAATCTCTGCAGGAACTCAGCTGGATGATGGAAGTGGCCTAAATGCTGCTTCCCAACGTGTAGGCTTCGGGGTATAAATTGGGACAAGACGAAAGTCATGTAAATGCTCACATCGAACCGGAGCCGGTGATCGTTGGTGAGACAACAATCGAAGTTGTGCAAGAATATGTCTACCTCGGGCAGACTATTCGGCTAGGCAGAAGCAACTTCGACAAGGAGGCTGCAATCCAACTGGGTTGGGTTTCATTCGGAAAACTTTGTCTGCACATATTCTTCATGGCCATCCCTGAAAGCCTGAAGACTTAAAGATTTCAACCTGTGCGTCCTGCCAGTGATGACGTATGATGCAGAGACGTGGGCACTGACGGTAGGACTAGTCCACCGATTTAAAGTCGCTCAGCGTGATATGGAGAGAGCTATGCTTGGGGTTTCTCTTATGGATCGTATCAGAAATGAAGTTATCCGTCAGAGGACTGAGGTTACCGATATCGCTGACAAAATATGCAAGCTGAAGTGGTAATGTGCTGGTTAATCTGCCGAAGAACCGATAACCATTAGGTAAACGAGTTCTCGAGTATAGACCACGGCAAACGCAGCGTGGGAGGCCTTCCTGCCTGGATCAAAGACGACGACCACAAGTATATTTTTTTTGTAAAGCCAAGTACATATTTTGTCTTTTTATTTTCATTTCACCCTTGAAAACTTTTATTCAAGATATTTAAATGCTCAAAAAAGTCAGAAAGAAAAAGCTAATTTCAAAAAAGAAATTCCGGGTCGCAATGGGATACCTACGTACCTATGTACAATTGTACATGGCCACACGTATCCAATGTGTGTAATTGTAAAATAATGTGTTTTTAAATCCGATAAGTATGCGTACTACTTCGAATCCTAATCATGGAGACCATAAATACGTCGTATGGAATGAATATTGTGAATACTGTAACAGTGTAACATACACATACATACATGATATAAAACCGAAAGGGTCAAGGGGGTCGCGAAATATTTTTTTATTCCAGGGGGGTCGCGTCATGAAAAAGGTTGAAAAACACTGCATTACATCATACATCATACTTAATTATTTTGATGACCAATGTAACATATTCGATTGATAATATAGTTCTTGAGACGAAATTGGCAGTATACCTAATTGTTGCACCCACTTTTCGCTAGTGATAATTTATTTTATTATTATCGCTGTTTATCCATTGCACTCATACATTAAAATGATAAGGGATAAAAGGAAAGAATAAAAAGTATCTAAACTTAATAACTTCGAATGTAAGTATATGTATATTAAACCAATTATACTGTTAAAATAAGAGTTAAAAATGGTTTCACAATAATCAAATCACACAATCCTGTGTCGTATAATATGCGTTCTGAATTCCAGTTTCCGTAACGACATTACAAGTTGAAGCCACAAGTCGAAGAAAGTGAAACCTTTTGTATTGCACATTACGTGTTGTGTTACCGTACAACAAAAAGAAGTGACAAACTCACTTGTGTCTAGTTACATTACGTAACACGACAATGAATACTTCTTTAGTCACGGGCTTTGAAAGACATGAAAAATTGTGACTAGTTTTGTTTGTACGTATATTTATGTCACTAATGCGTTTGCATTTGTTTCAATGAGTTGCGAAAACCATGCCGTATGTTGTGTGATGGTGAAATAATTAAATTAGCTGCATTATTTTTAGTGTGATGGGTCTTTAAAGAGAGTGACCACTTTCTAGATAGATAAGTAGGTAGGTACTTATGTTCCTTGGTGATCACTTTTATAAATTACAAATCAAAGTTGGTAAGTGTATTTAAAAGTATCTTTGTCACACTTTGACGGAAAAACAACTGGACAGATCACGATTAAACTTTATTGTAATATAGCGTATACATCAAAGTAGCACATATCATACTTTTTATCCCGAAAACCCTTATAAGGCGTAGCGAAGCCCACGGAAAACATAGCGCAATATAATTAGTAGGCCATATTTCATAGCCCAACGTAAATACACATTTGCAATCAAAGACTTAATTCAGAAAGGTACGTATTGGACATCTACCAAAATTTGCCTATAAAATTGGCTTTACTACTTACCTATTATAGGTATAGTTCTCAGTATAACCCTGAAGTAAGCTTTTGCGCAGTTGAAAAGTTCACAATAGTAAACCTAAATTGAAGTTGGGCAACCGGCGAGCTTCCGAAACATATTTCACAAATATTAACCTAATCAGATTTTATCGAAACTACCTATATTTCTTTTGTAATGCGACTGTAATGGAGCTTGGTTCGTAGTACTTTAATACTGCACGAACTTAATTTTATTATTGGGGTCCCGTATTGTCTACCATTAAGCCTTGGTACTCATAGGAATCTTCTTAATTGATATTCATTTAAAATGTTTGTAGGGAGAAATCATCATCATCAGACTGTAATCCTCCACTGCTGGATATAGGCCATAGGCCTCTTGAAAGGAGTGCCTCAACACATTAACTTGGTCTTCCTCACTCAGGCCCATCCGAGGTCGTCGGTTCGGCGATAGAGTAAGTAAACACCGTTATAGGTCCGGCTGGATGGCGTCCCAAGCTACGCTTACCAGTTCGTGGTCACCACCCGACAACGGTCGCCAGTTCTTCGGTAGATGACAGGTACTCTGCCACTTCAGCTGTCCACCACAAGGCCCCGAATGTTAACCGGCCGACTAAAGTTTGCCGAAAACACTATTCATAATTCTATACTTAAAGTTATGTAAGTAGCCTTGGTAGGACCTCTTATATACAATTTCCGTCATAGACACTATCAAGTATGTATGGATAAAAATCTAAGTCCGATACTCTTGCTAAACATTCGATTTCTCTTCCCAAGGACCCCTAAACAAACAAAGGTAGTGCTACCAAAAATGTTGGTCATCAGCCTGTAACGAAACTTATTTGTATTGTAAGGTTCTGATATTAGTTTGTTATTTTCATGTACCGTTATTCATGTATAATGTATAAGTCTTAGATAGGTAAATTTTTATCCAATTGCATTTCCTAAAAATTTAGGGGGTGGTTGTAACGGAACATAGTCCGTCCGTAGCAGACTTATACATTATTACAATATTTATGTATAGATTGGCGAAATTTTTATTATAAGCAAAATAAGACTATACGCTGGTTGGAAAACACAACCATACCGCGATGTAGAAAATGCCACACTAGTGCCATCTAGTGGGTTAGACTCGATGACGCATTTCCTTATATGGTAATGTTCGGGGGGTGTTGTGTCGTTCGAATCGACAGATACCTAGAATAAGTACAAGTCTTATTGTTGACGCTTAGAGTTTAAAGAGATATCATACTAGATTCGGTTATATTATGTTTCAACCGTTTATACGGCTCTGTTAATTATTGGTTGATTATTGAAATGAATGACGCCATAGTGATAAGTTATTATTATGAGGATCAGATTTGCACAACACTAATTTACGCGACACTTTACGTACTACGCCTCCTTGACGCTCAACTGAGTATCTTTAGTTCTAATTAATCGAATCAGGACTTAAAATTAGTAAATACTAGTTAAATAATAATAATATTAATTATCAATAATTATAGAACAATAGTTCATCGGTTTATTACCTTAAAAATATTTAATAGTTGTGTTATTGTCTAGCTCAGTGGCGCCACCTGTAGTCTAGGATCTTAGGGATGGGGTTGAATCGATAAAGTTCGATGGATGAACCGAAAAAAAGAAAGAAAAAAAGGAAAAAGGGAGTCGATGGTCAGGAGAGGCTATAAATAGATTTCGGGAAGAAAACTCGCCCTTGGTCTGCCCGCGGGATTTCATGTGATAACATCAAGCCTTTGCATTTTAGAGTTTTATTTAAAGGGAAAAGGGAATAGAGAATGTATTTTTATAAGTGTGTGGATACGGTGGATTGCAGCTTCGACCAGCCGGCGGCGGCGCAACAAGGAACCTCAGCTAAGTGTCGATTGGATTTTATAATAACCACTATTTCGAGGTATCACAGCATATTATTATCTATATTCCACTCCATTCATAATATCAAAATATCTAGGTATTTATTTTGTTCTGGTTTCAAAATTCGAATATTTCCATAACCTAAAATCCACTTGTTCCCCATTATTAATTGTTCAGCATCTTGGCCATTTTGAAATTGAAGGCTGCTAGGGTACCTAGGTTTATTAGGAGAGACCCAAGGAAACCACCTTTTACTTCATCAATCAGCCTTAAAGATTCTATCACATAAAACAATCAATTTACAAGCATAAGTACATTCGACTATGGGAAAATTACCCCACTTGTTTCATCAAGCTATGTTTGTTTACCTGGAAGGAATAAACTTAGTAACTTATATCAATATAGTACAGATATTGAATAGTATGTTCTATTGAGATGATGGCTAATGAGTCAAGTATTTAAGTATGTTACTTTTACTCACAGCAATCTATCTACCTGAAATTGTTTCACCCAGCAGTCTTTGCATACCCAGTAAAGAACAGTAATTAGCATAATACAGACCATTAGGTGTACCTATGTTTCATTGTGGTGGATCATAACCTATGTTCCAACATATTTGGTTTACAACCTTACCAGGCTTGCACAACAATCTGAATAAGTACCTAAGTAATAATAATGGATGATTCATCAGATATATAACATAATTATGTGGAATCCTATTCAGTGATAAGTGCTTGCAATTTAAGTAAATCTATTAGGTAACATATTAGATCATTCTGAAATTGTTTAGGTTACAAGAAGATTCATATTCCTAGGTAGTCGGTACTTATTTACTTATCTCCTGAGATACACTATATAAACTTATTTCTACCAACTCCATCTATGTAGTTCTCATGTAAGCATGTACTTATCTAATCAGTATTGAAACCAGAATGAAGAATATGCTTCAGGTTATTCATATTAAGCTATGAATCTATTTAGCAAAATTATATTCTTATTTGAATCAGCATTCCTATTTAGTACTTAAGTAATTTAAAATCTACAGCTAGCTCAACCTACTTTGATTCTCTAAGAGTGGTTATTATAAACATTACTTATTACTTGTATTCTTAATATTTGAAATGATTTTAAACATTTTTCCACCGGGATGAAAATTGGCCGGACCATATTTTCATAAAATACTATGTTTCTACTTGAATAATTATTGTGTGTACTTGTGTGATTCACTAGTTTAATGATTCTCTATGGTTTTATTATGGGTTTAGCTACACTTGGTAAATTCAGGTATTTGAAGTATTGTTTATCATAAAAGAAAAAACCATACTTAACAATTAGGCAGCAACAAAACCAACAAACATTTAAGTGTTGTATTGTTTGCAAAATAAATCTACTTTCAAAACATTAGTTCAGAACTAAGAAACCCAGATTCTTAATTTATACTTACTTACTAGGTACTTGATACTAGGAACATTGTGTAAAATGTGGGGTTGTATAAAATGCATTTCATCTTCAAACCACTTAGATGCTAAGCAGTTAGGTTTAGACTGTGGGAGAGTAGGTTATTGAATTGAAAACATGCTATCCTTTTGTATCTCATGTGTGGTGAATGTTATTGATGTATAGTTAGTGGATCTAGGCCTCTTACTCATTGATGTGATAGATATGATTTTGGTATTTACTTACCCACCTAAGTATGTAAAGTTTGCTTTATTGGAATTCAATAGGTATTTACTTCAGTACCTCAATTACTAGTTATGTATCAGAAAACAGAATAGAATTCATGTAATTTAGTAAGTATTCCTTTTATTCAATGGTTATATTGGCCATAACTTGTACCTGACTGACTGTGACTAAGACAATTCTTATATATTCAGCAAGTTAATGATAATTTATAATACTTAAAAACCTGCATTATACCCTTTTATTAATATAAATAAAGATTGATTTTGCTTTGGAAAAGATGTTAAGAATATTAAACAAAATTAATAAATAATAGGGTCAATGAGTCAGTTGCCGACCTAGTTGAGCACCAACTTTACTTTTACTAAAGTGATCTACTTGTCTGATTAAATAAAATAAATACCTTCAATTAGATACTTATACCCGTAGGGTCAATGTGTTGGATGGCGGCCATAGGAGCACCAACACTATTTTAAGTTAACTGAAATATTTGGAAAAGATAAAATAAATATTTCCATAGTGAATATTCATGCAATTTTACTTTTGAAGGTTAAATGGATATCATTGGCTATATATTATTGACTGTGACCATGACAACTTTTACATATGAAGTGATTAGTAATAATTTATTATACTTATTATCCTCCTTTAATTCTGCTAATATTAATAATTATTGATTTGGGTTTGGATAAGATGTTGATAATATTAAACAAAATTTATAATTAGGGTCATTGAGGCGATTGGCGACCGTAAGAGTTTCAACTGTATTCTATTCTAAATAAAATTTACTAAGTTTGGAATAAGATAGGAAAATATTTTCATAGTACATGAGTTACTTACTACCGATAAATAAATTGAAATGACTTCTTATCAGCTTGGGTAAAGGAAAGCAGTTGCTGAATTGGATTCTTCTTACAAACTGACCAATATACATACCATATACAGGAGGAGATGATGACAGTTAGTTATTAATAAGTAATGTTGAGCTTGACTGTGATGAAGTTAATTAGAGGCAGGGAAACCACCTCGAACAACTTGTAGGTACCATGGTAGACACAAGCCAGCATCGATAAAATATTAATTGTCACATAACTCTGAGATCTACAATATAGAGATACATTTGAGTGATTGCTCTTGACACAAGCTGAAATGGGAGTTAGTAATTATATTCTAATTATGTCCATTATTGGAAGACATTGTACTGTGACGATACACATGAGTAGACTCAGGAAATATCCGTGTCGAATAAATGTATAAGTAGACTCAGGGAATATCCGTGTCGAAAATACAAGAGTAGGCTCAGGAAATATCCGTGCCGAATAACTATTACACATTATGGATACATAAGATATCCGTGCCAAATAACTATTACACATTATTAAGTAGACTCAGGAAATATCCGTGTCGAATAAATGTATAAGTAGACTCAGGGAATATCCGTGTCGAAAATACAAGAGTAGGCTCAGGAAATATCCGTGCCGAATAATTATTGCTTATTATGGATACAGAAGTAGGCTCAGGAACTATCCGTGTCGAATAAATGTATAAATAGACTCAGGAAATATCCGTGTCGAATAAATACTTAAGTAGGCTCAGGAGATATCCGTGCCGAATTGTGAAGCTGAATAAAATATTATTAACATCATCTGGATCCCAATCAATAGATCCTTTCCTAGGGACTGACTGGAAAAAAAAACAGTTTGAATAGAGCCAGTGGGCTAGAGAAGGTAGATGGGTCTGGTGGACGGATCTGGTCGTCCTTCATAGGGTGTGCGAGGCGGGGCGCACCTTCTATTCAAATTAAAAACCCTTTTTATAGATAATTTTGTATATATTTAAATTACTTTTGTTTAATTAAATCATGTATGTTTTAAGAAATAACTATTGCTTGAGCTTTGTTCTGTTGTCCTAACAAATAGATAAACTAGGGATTATGAACTAGGGTTCTAGGGATTAGTGCTAGGGTAGGGATTCTCTCAACCTCCTAAAAGAACTTGAGTTACTTCGGAAATGTAGAGTCCTAACCGCTAGACTAGACGATCACGTATTGGCCAAACGAATAATGCAAAACACGTATACCGTTACAAGACTTCTCTTCAGTTCGTTTCAGTTTATGTAGGGCGAAAAAATACGTCTTAAATAAATAGGTAGGTTAGAGTCCGAAGCGTGACTACAGGGGGGGGATATTACAATTGATATGCCGTAGACCAGGATAGGGTGATCAGAATTATTAGAAACAGGATCGGGTTATTAGGAACGTTATTTTATTTGTGTTTTGCATTATTCAAAATCTTAAAAGGCTTTTAGCCTACAATTGTTGCCGTGAAACGGAAGGAGATTGAGAGAAAACGTTAATAGAAAATCATATGTGTAGGCGTACAGTAAAATAGGCATTTAGAGAAAAAAAAAAATAAAAAAAAAATATATAATGTGTACACTTAGGTAATACATTTTGTTTGAACCATTTAAAAGGTCAATAACTGGTAACTTTACCCTTTACATAAAAAAAAATAAATAAAATAAAAATATTTTGCATAATATTTGTATACTTGTATACAATTTGCTTGAAACATTTGAAGTGCCGATATGTGGTACTTTTACCCTATTGTATACAAATTTGTTGCATTCAAACTTAGTGTGCTTAAAATACGTGTAGGTTGCCTACAAATGCATTAGTAAAACAATCAAATAGGTTATAGGTAGCGTCCTGTCATTATTATTTTGGTAAAGACATGACATTGTGATTTAGAAGCTGCGCACACTTTACATGGTTCATTTATACCGATCTTACCATGGTGCACTTGAAACTGGTAGGTTTGGCGCATGGATGTTGCGTCATTTTCTGTAATTATTTCATTAAATTAATAAAGGAAAAGGGGTACCTATAGTAAAATGAAGTAGGTACCTACTAAGTAAACGAGAATAAACTAGTAAAGTCAAAGACCGTTCGCAGTTAGCGTGGTAGGTAGCTATAGCTAACAGATGTTTTGGTGAATGCAAACTTTAGTAAGTACCTAAGTACTTGTTTACCTATTTAATTTTTTCTACGGCTACGATTGTCTAGGGAATAGATTTTTTGTTATTTATACATACATATACACATATTATAGGTAGATAGTAGACACATTTTAATAAGTGTCAGTTTCACAGCGGCGGATGAGATATATCTACTCATGGCAAATTTATTTTGATTGTGTGCATCCGATTTTAGGTTTAATTCCAAGTGTACTGTCTGTCTACTGTTATTTTATACTTCTACTTACCTTTAAATAAAAGGTAAATAAGGATACAACAGGAAGAAGTTAGCTAGCTGTATTTGATGTTCGAACCTGATTACCTGTAGATATCAATGATTAATTGCAGTTCAAGAGTTTTAACACAGGTGGCGCTGGTATACATATTAAAATATTTTGCATTGTATAATTTTCTTACTCATTTATTTAGGTAGTCCGTTATGTGGGTTTAATTAAACCATAAAGGAAGAGTGTTGTTATAGGTTTGGTGTATGTTTATATGCTGATATATTTATACTTTCAACGCTAGAGAAAGGGGTGTAATGAGAATTAGTTATGTAAGACAAATAAATTTTGCCATCATAGAAAAGATAGGATTAGTGTTGGGTCTTATGTCAAGGTGACATTTACCCACGATAGAAGGGGATTGGTGTCATGAATTTGGTATGGATGTAGGTGAGTTCTAGGTACCTGACGTGTAGGTACCTTACGGACAAAGGAAAGGGCTGTTATAAGTTTAGCGAATATTATTGTTATGAGTTTTGTGGATTTTAGTAATAGTATATTCAGCTTTCGTGGGGTTAACTGAATATGTATATAGTTACCGCATTCGTGTCGACAAAATTAAAGACTGTTTTGTACAGGTTCAATGACCTCCATGTATGTACCTATTTAATTAGGCAATGATAGGTAATGTTACTTCTTATTATAATGTCAGTGACAAACAGCTGTCCAGCTCCAGTGATTGTCACTAAGGTGTTTGTCACCGTGGTTAAAAGATTATGTAGTGGGATCAGTTGTCGGTGGCTGTTTGCCGATGCCGGAGGCACTGTTCGTGTGTTGGGTACAGTGGATATGTCACTCCTTTCGTTGTACCTACTTCAATGGCATGTATGTAGTAGGTATGCGTTTTGCTAATACGCAGGTATAGGTAATTAGGTATATAATTGGAACTAGGAGGGGGAAATCGATACCTAGCATGTGGAGAAAGAGAGGTTATAATATTATGATCTTATGTTTCTACATGTATGTAAATACTTAGCTGGCTACACTACCGAATGTTGTGGTGGATAGTGATCTTGACTACTGTCTCGAGTTCGATCCTCGGGTTTTTGGTGTTCAATTTGTGTTGTGGTGTTAAATTTATGTGCATGGAGATTGTGGAGGTGGCTCTCTGTTGTTGGGGAATTGGAGGAGGTTCGTGTCCTGCAGTGTATACCTAAATACAGGCTGCGCGTGAGTGCGTGCTAGCTACATATAGTATAGGTACTGGATTGCTAATTGCGTGTAGGTGCGATTGGGTATGGATTGATATTGTGAATAATGTGCACGACATTAGGGATATTATGAGATAGAGGAATGATAAGATTACGGTGTAAATAAAATGAGCTAGTGAAGGAAACTATGTTCGTATTTACATACTTACTTATATCTGATTTTATCAATGTGTTAAATTAGGGTGGCTTGGGTTCATCATCATCATCGGCCGTAACATCATTAGATTAAAAGTTACACACAAATAGGTATTCATAGGGTTACTTTACTTCAATGTCGTCATCACATATAGGGGGTGCTTAGGACTGTTCCCAGGAGAGGAAGCTGGAAGGCATAAGATAATGGGGGTGAGCCTAGTGAATGTATGTTACAGTTCTTTAAAAATAGCTTGATTAGAATGACAGCTGTCAAATCCATACATTTTATTTGTCACTTCTTCGCTTTCAAGGGAAACCCAACTTTATTTAGCAGGCATAAGTCAAAGTCAAATGGTTTCATCAGCCAATAATCGTCCACTGCTGAACATAGGCCTCTCCCAAGGAGCGCCACAGCACTCGGTCCTCGGCCTTCCTCATCCAACCACTACCCGCCACCCGCCTAGGGTCGTCGGTCCGGCGGGCAGGAGGGCGTCCCACGCTGCGTTTACCTGTTCGTGGTCTCCACTTGAGAACTCGTCTACCCCAACGGTTATCGGTTCTTCGGCAGATATGACCAGCCCACTGCCACTTCAGCTTGCATATTTTGACAGCTATGTCGGTAATCAAATGGTTTAGTCGACGTAAAATTTTGCAATTGTTTGTCGATAGTCATCTACCAGGAAGATTTGTCAATCAAACGTGGTATATTTTAAAGGGCTCATGCTATATTTTATAAACTATAATATGTGTATTAGATTATAATGATGTGTTAGATTATGATGGCCAAGATTCATAATCATCGGGCGGTTCAACATAATATTAGGTAAATGTCACAGAATAGGTATCCTTAGGGCTGCTCCGATTTTATAATCATCATCATCATCATCAGTAGGGGGTGTTTACGAATAGGTGACATAAGAGAGTGGGGGTGTCTCTTAAAGTGAGTAAATATGGGCTGCTCCAATTTTATAATCATCATCATCATCATCAATAGGGGGTGTTTACGAATAGGTGACATAAGAGAGAAGGGGTGTCGCTTAAAGTGAGTAAATATGGACTGCTCCAATTTTAGAATAATAATAATAATCATCATCATCGTCAGTAGGGTGTGTTTAGGAATAGGTGACATATGAGAGTGGGGGTGGGTCTTAAAATTAGTAAATATGGTTTAAAAATGTAGGAATGTTTATGAATGAGAGTGTAGTGAGGTGATTGAATTGAGTCAATCAATACGAGTACTATAAAATAGGAAAGACGGTTGTGATGTGAATGTGGGTTAAGTATTGTTCTGTTGTTACACACGTGGGGGTGAGAGTATTCATCTACAGAAATAGATAAGAGCTTAGGTTATTTGACAATCTGAATGCATTTTAAATTTGACTGTCTTGGAGTGAACGAATGTGCCTAACTTACCTAAGTATTTCATCAACATAGATAAATATTTTAGAGTTGTTTAATTTTGGGGGTGATACACCATTTAAATCATTGGTACTCAAACTTTTTTATGTAAGGGCCACAAACACGTTTAAGTCATGGTACGCGGGCCGCAGGTTGAGTATAGCTGATTTAAATTCTCATTGCACTCCTTTAAATAACTAATTGATTTTGTAAAGGATTTTGGGTTAAACTAAAAGTTATGGATTAGAATAGGATTATTGTTATTATGATTAGTGATTAGGAGAGTGGATAAATTCTTAAATCAAGGGGGTGTGTTGTGTACTTACACAAGAGGGATAGTAAATAAGTTTCTACTTGGATTTAAGTTTAGGTACAGGTTATCTGAAGGTACAGTGATGATGGTCACACCGTGTAACCGTGTCATTTGTTCATTGGCCCTGTAAATTTTATACTTTTGGGCGCGCTAATGTCGGTGACTATACTTTGGTATGGTAATGAAATGGAATGTAGTTTTGGAGTACTTCTTCCTATACTTAATAACTTTACCGTGATAGATTACATTTTATAATATATAATTTTTTTTGTGAAGGTGATAAGTGATGGGTTTTAAATTCATACCTACTGCTGAACAATTCGGATAAACTACTGATAGGCATATAAGACATTTGCCGAGCTTCTATAAGGGGGCTATCAAATGAGTTATCTAGTAGCATTGCTTATTGGATAATGATATCTTTGTCGTTTTTATTGTCTCGACCGACTAAGACTTTCTGCGATGGTCTACAGTGCGGGCTTTCAACGATCTCATATTTGAGAAGGGAATAGTGTGACTTTGGATCTCAACTCAAATATTTTTCATTAATGAGTTATTATTGATTTGCATAAATCACAAAAACATTGAGGAGGAACTAATTTAAATGTCACTCAATGCGCCGATCGTTCTAAGAAAGTACTGTGAGACATATAGAGCGTCTGGTGAGCTTCTATAAGGGGGCTATCAGATGAGTTATTCATTAGGCTAAAAATACAAGCCTCTTGAATAATGATACTTTTGTCGCCTTCGCGGGAGTGCTGGTTTGGTGGGGCGATATTAATCTGCAGTGGGGGATTCGAAGTTGTTCCGTGTTCGAGGTAGCGAAGGGCACAACGACTGTTATCTCGAATACTTTGTTTACGCTTACCACTGGTTACAATTTTAGTGTGCCGTAATTTATTAATTAATATTTACGTAACTAAGCTATAATTAAGAAGTACTTCCGGAGATGCATTTCTTTTCGTTAAAAGTTTCGTTCAGTTATTTGTTTTTCTTATATACTTTTATCCTGTTGTCACTATAGCTTACAGGTTTACATAAAGCTAGGTAGGTTTAGTAAATGCTGAAGGTGATAAGACCCAGGGATTCTTAAATTTACCTTACAAAATTCTGTTGATAAAAGTGTTGTGAAGGTGTTGAAGTGGAGTTAATCCAAGTAGAAAAGTAAAACGATTCGGGTAAACCACTGATAGGCACATAGGGCATTTGGTGAGCTTCTATAAGGGGGCTATCGAATGAGTTGTTCAACAGGACTACTGATAGTGTAAGCCTATTGGATAATGATACCTGTGTCGTAGATGGTGTCTGCTTGACTGGACATTCGGTGAGGATCTACAGTGAGGGCTCTAATCGATCACATATTTGAGAGGGGATATGGGTCTCAACTCAAGTATTTAGTTTAACTTTGTTACTTAGGTTCTTTTCTTAATTGCAAAGACATTGGGAAGAAAACAGTAAGCAATTCACCCAATGCATCGATCGTATGGAGAAATCACTGAGAAACATATAGGGCGTTTGATGAATTCTTATAAGAGAGTTATCAAATGAGTTACCTGATAGGATCGATTATGTGCACGCCTGTCGGGTAATGACACCTTTGTTGTCCACATTGGGTGCGCTGGTCGAGTGGGTGGCATCTATCTGCAGTAGGGGGCCTCGAACTCGTTGCATATTCGAGATAGCGAAGGGTACAGCGACTGTTACCTCGAATATTCTGTTTTAATATTACTAAGTAACAATAAAACACTGATTACAATACTATGAATTAAGTAAATTTAATGTGAGAGTATTGGGGTTTATCACCTTCACTAAGATATAGAGTTATCATTGTCTATCAAGTTAGGTAGGTAAATTTTTATCCAATTGCATATTTCCTAAAAATTTAGGGGGTGGTTGTAACGAAACTTATTTGTATTGTAAGGTTCTGATATTAGTTTGTTATTTTCATGTACCGTTATTCATGTATAATGTATAAGTCTTAGATAGGTAAATTTTTATCCAATTGCATTTCCTAAAAATTTAGGGGGTGGTTGTAACGGAACATAGTCCGTCCGTAGCAGACTTATACATTATTACAATATTTATGTATAGATTGGCGAAATTTTTATTATAAGCAAAATAAGACTATACGCTGGTTGGAAAACACAACCATACCGCGATGTAGAAAATGCCACACTAGTGCCATCTAGTGGGTTAGACTCGATGACGCATTTCCTTATATGGTAATGTTCGGGGGGTGTTGTGTCGTTCGAATCGACAGATACCTAGAATAAGTACAAGTCTTATTGTTGACGCTTAGAGTTTAAAGAGATATCATACTAGATTCGGTTATATTATGTTTCAACCGTTTATACGGCTCTGTTAATTATTGGTTGATTATTGAAATGAATGACGCCATAGTGATAAGTTATTATTATGAGGATCAGATTTGCACAACACTAATTTACGCGACACTTTACGTACTACGCCTCCTTGACGCTCAACTGAGTATCTTTAGTTCTAATTAATCGAATCAGGACTTAAAATTAGTAAATACTAGTTAAATAATAATAATATTAATTATCAATAATTATAGAACAATAGTTCATCGGTTTATTACCTTAAAAATATTTAATAGTTGTGTTATTGTCTAGCTCAGTGGCGCCACCTGTAGTCTAGGATCTTAGGGATGGGGTTGAATCGATAAAGTTCGATGGATGAACCGAAAAAAAGAAAGAAAAAAAGGAAAAAGGGAGTCGATGGTCAGGAGAGGCTATAAATAGATTTCGGGAAGAAAACTCGCCCTTGGTCTGCCCGCGGGATTTCATGTGATAACATCAAGCCTTTGCATTTTAGAGTTTTATTTAAAGGGAAAAGGGAATAGAGAATGTATTTTTATAAGTGTGTGGATACGGTGGATTGCAGCTTCGACCAGCCGGCGGCGGCGCAACAAGGAACCTCAGCTAAGTGTCGATTGGATTTTATAATAACCACTATTTCGAGGTATCACAGCATATTATTATCTATATTCCACTCCATTCATAATATCAAAATATCTAGGTATTTATTTTGTTCTGGTTTCAAAATTCGAATATTTCCATAACCTAAAATCCACTTGTTCCCCATTATTAATTGTTCAGCATCTTGGCCATTTTGAAATTGAAGGCTGCTAGGGTACCTAGGTTTATTAGGAGAGACCCAAGGAAACCACCTTTTACTTCATCAATCAGCCTTAAAGATTCTATCACATAAAACAATCAATTTACAAGCATAAGTACATTCGACTATGGGAAAATTACCCCACTTGTTTCATCAAGCTATGTTTGTTTACCTGGAAGGAATAAACTTAGTAACTTATATCAATATAGTACAGATATTGAATAGTATGTTCTATTGAGATGATGGCTAATGAGTCAAGTATTTAAGTATGTTACTTTTACTCACAGCAATCTATCTACCTGAAATTGTTTCACCCAGCAGTCTTTGCATACCCAGTAAAGAACAGTAATTAGCATAATACAGACCATTAGGTGTACCTATGTTTCATTGTGGTGGATCATAACCTATGTTCCAACATATTTGGTTTACAACCTTACCAGGCTTGCACAACAATCTGAATAAGTACCTAAGTAATAATAATGGATGATTCATCAGATATATAACATAATTATGTGGAATCCTATTCAGTGATAAGTGCTTGCAATTTAAGTAAATCTATTAGGTAACATATTAGATCATTCTGAAATTGTTTAGGTTACAAGAAGATTCATATTCCTAGGTAGTCGGTACTTATTTACTTATCTCCTGAGATACACTATATAAACTTATTTCTACCAACTCCATCTATGTAGTTCTCATGTAAGCATGTACTTATCTAATCAGTATTGAAACCAGAATGAAGAATATGCTTCAGGTTATTCATATTAAGCTATGAATCTATTTAGCAAAATTATATTCTTATTTGAATCAGCATTCCTATTTAGTACTTAAGTAATTTAAAATCTACAGCTAGCTCAACCTACTTTGATTCTCTAAGAGTGGTTATTATAAACATTACTTATTACTTGTATTCTTAATATTTGAAATGATTTTAAACATTTTTCCACCGGGATGAAAATTGGCCGGACCATATTTTCATAAAATACTATGTTTCTACTTGAATAATTATTGTGTGTACTTGTGTGATTCACTAGTTTAATGATTCTCTATGGTTTTATTATGGGTTTAGCTACACTTGGTAAATTCAGGTATTTGAAGTATTGTTTATCATAAAAGAAAAAACCATACTTAACAATTAGGCAGCAACAAAACCAACAAACATTTAAGTGTTGTATTGTTTGCAAAATAAATCTACTTTCAAAACATTAGTTCAGAACTAAGAAACCCAGATTCTTAATTTATACTTACTTACTAGGTACTTGATACTAGGAACATTGTGTAAAATGTGGGGTTGTATAAAATGCATTTCATCTTCAAACCACTTAGATGCTAAGCAGTTAGGTTTAGACTGTGGGAGAGTAGGTTATTGAATTGAAAACATGCTATCCTTTTGTATCTCATGTGTGGTGAATGTTATTGATGTATAGTTAGTGGATCTAGGCCTCTTACTCATTGATGTGATAGATATGATTTTGGTATTTACTTACCCACCTAAGTATGTAAAGTTTGCTTTATTGGAATTCAATAGGTATTTACTTCAGTACCTCAATTACTAGTTATGTATCAGAAAACAGAATAGAATTCATGTAATTTAGTAAGTATTCCTTTTATTCAATGGTTATATTGGCCATAACTTGTACCTGACTGACTGTGACTAAGACAATTCTTATATATTCAGCAAGTTAATGATAATTTATAATACTTAAAAACCTGCATTATACCCTTTTATTAATATAAATAAAGATTGATTTTGCTTTGGAAAAGATGTTAAGAATATTAAACAAAATTAATAAATAATAGGGTCAATGAGTCAGTTGCCGACCTAGTTGAGCACCAACTTTACTTTTACTAAAGTGATCTACTTGTCTGATTAAATAAAATAAATACCTTCAATTAGATACTTATACCCGTAGGGTCAATGTGTTGGATGGCGGCCATAGGAGCACCAACACTATTTTAAGTTAACTGAAATATTTGGAAAAGATAAAATAAATATTTCCATAGTGAATATTCATGCAATTTTACTTTTGAAGGTTAAATGGATATCATTGGCTATATATTATTGACTGTGACCATGACAACTTTTACATATGAAGTGATTAGTAATAATTTATTATACTTATTATCCTCCTTTAATTCTGCTAATATTAATAATTATTGATTTGGGTTTGGATAAGATGTTGATAATATTAAACAAAATTTATAATTAGGGTCATTGAGGCGATTGGCGACCGTAAGAGTTTCAACTGTATTCTATTCTAAATAAAATTTACTAAGTTTGGAATAAGATAGGAAAATATTTTCATAGTACATGAGTTACTTACTACCGATAAATAAATTGAAATGACTTCTTATCAGCTTGGGTAAAGGAAAGCAGTTGCTGAATTGGATTCTTCTTACAAACTGACCAATATACATACCATATACAGGAGGAGATGATGACAGTTAGTTATTAATAAGTAATGTTGAGCTTGACTGTGATGAAGTTAATTAGAGGCAGGGAAACCACCTCGAACAACTTGTAGGTACCATGGTAGACACAAGCCAGCATCGATAAAATATTAATTGTCACATAACTCTGAGATCTACAATATAGAGATACATTTGAGTGATTGCTCTTGACACAAGCTGAAATGGGAGTTAGTAATTATATTCTAATTATGTCCATTATTGGAAGACATTGTACTGTGACGATACACATGAGTAGACTCAGGAAATATCCGTGTCGAATAAATGTATAAGTAGACTCAGGGAATATCCGTGTCGAAAATACAAGAGTAGGCTCAGGAAATATCCGTGCCGAATAACTATTACACATTATGGATACATAAGATATCCGTGCCAAATAACTATTACACATTATTAAGTAGACTCAGGAAATATCCGTGTCGAATAAATGTATAAGTAGACTCAGGGAATATCCGTGTCGAAAATACAAGAGTAGGCTCAGGAAATATCCGTGCCGAATAATTATTGCTTATTATGGATACAGAAGTAGGCTCAGGAACTATCCGTGTCGAATAAATGTATAAATAGACTCAGGAAATATCCGTGTCGAATAAATACTTAAGTAGGCTCAGGAGATATCCGTGCCGAATTGTGAAGCTGAATAAAATATTATTAACATCATCTGGATCCCAATCAATAGATCCTTTCCTAGGGACTGACTGGAAAAAAAAACAGTTTGAATAGAGCCAGTGGGCTAGAGAAGGTAGATGGGTCTGGTGGACGGATCTGGTCGTCCTTCATAGGGTGTGCGAGGCGGGGCGCACCTTCTATTCAAATTAAAAACCCTTTTTATAGATAATTTTGTATATATTTAAATTACTTTTGTTTAATTAAATCATGTATGTTTTAAGAAATAACTATTGCTTGAGCTTTGTTCTGTTGTCCTAACAAATAGATAAACTAGGGATTATGAACTAGGGTTCTAGGGATTAGTGCTAGGGTAGGGATTCTCTCAACCTCCTAAAAGAACTTGAGTTACTTCGGAAATGTAGAGTCCTAACCGCTAGACTAGACGATCACGTATTGGCCAAACGAATAATGCAAAACACGTATACCGTTACAAGACTTCTCTTCAGTTCGTTTCAGTTTATGTAGGGCGAAAAAATACGTCTTAAATAAATAGGTAGGTTAGAGTCCGAAGCGTGACTACAGGGGGGGGATATTACAAGCCTTTATCCGATACCACATCAGATCACTTTCACTGGACAGTAGTGGCTTTGTTTGTTTAAAGTTAAAGAGTACATGTGGCAAGATTTGAATTGAATATTTACCAGTCAGGGTTACGAACCAGTACACTAGTCGGTTGTCATCGATTATGCATTTAGCAAACAGTTATTTTTGCTCAGTTATTGTATAAGCTTCGATAAAAAGAAATGTTAAAGCCGTTCGTGAATATAATAAAAATATGGAGAAAGTAACATTATTCGGTTTAGTACCCATTGCGTGTAAAAGCTATAAAATTTAGTAAGTAAGTAACTGAAAAAGTTTTGAGACTGTGTACCAGTGGCTTTAGGTAGAGAAAATAAGTTAATTATAATACTTATGTAGGAATCTTATAAAATATACCCATTGATTGATAAGTTAATTATTATTCCTAATTTATAGCAAGTTCAATAAAAAAATAATAACAATTTACACAACATAAATCATATCGTAGTTTTCATAAAATATATTCGCAAATCTCTAACTAACTATGTACCGTGTTATGTAAATATGTATATAGATATCGGTACATAAGCAATACAGTAATGCCACATTAAGCGACACAAGACGTAATTTACATTTGAATAAGAACGCTATTTGCTTACAAATAACTTTCTAATCCGTTAAATAAAGATATCTGCACAGGATAACAGTAAGTTATGCTAAGTTAAATTACTTAGGTTCTATAACACACGGATAAGCGACTATGAAAAAAATAAATGGTAATGTATTTTAATAATATTTAAGACAAATCAGAAGGCCTAGCACGGAGCGCAAGACGCTCACGTCAGGACGTGACAAAAGTTTACAGTCGCACCGTCGCTCTCTCACTCCACTTCTAGTTCGTACTAAAATATCGTGGTCTCTAGACCAGTAACTGCATGTATGGGCAGATACTATGGACCACTTTCCATTTCTAAACTATTTGGTCTGTTGATACTACCGACGCGACGAGAAGTAACGTGATAAAAAGTGGTTTATCATTCTAGCCGGTTAGGTTTTGCATGCGTTTTGTGTAGGAGTTCGATTTCGCAATGGCCTACTTAGTAGGTACATTAAGTACATAATAAAATAAAAGAGAAGCTTTTAAAATCCAATGCGAAGCAGATTTGAACTTGGAACCACATCATACCTCGACCAAAAGTTGTTCAGGATCCCCTGAGTCCTCCTTATTATACCTTTTACAACAACCTGTACTTAAGTATATAGTTACCTACATATTATATACCAGCCATGTAATGTGGCATAATCTGCGCGCACCTCGGCGCATACGCATCGCATTTCCCAGGAAAATGCACTCACTGCCGCCTTATTCTGAATCGTCTTGGTGACTTGTAAATAGTAGGGCCTGGTTCAATGTCTGGATAATGTAATTATGTTTTAGACAGTGACAGTATGTCTTTTATTCAAGTGGTTGCCATTATTGAGGCATTGTGAAACAGGCTCCTTTTGACAATAGTGTCATAAGAAACTAAGAACTGTAGTAGGTAACCGCCCACACTACAACATTTTTCGTAACAAAATGTACCGTAGTCGCATATTGACAAAAAATTGCAAATTTGATAGGTTTGTGTAGGGTACTTGTGGATTCTAAAGGCCTCTACACACCAAAGCCGCTGACCCGGCGGCATAGCCCGGCGGCCTAGTGCCGGCGGGTTATCATAGTACAAAATGAGGCATGATTGTACAAAATGAGGCCGGCGGGTCGAGCCGGCGGCCTGAGCCGCCGGGTCAGCGGCTTTGGTGTGTAGAGGCCTTAACAAAGGGATTTTTCAACAGGCATGAAAGATAGGCTCTTCTCTTTACTGCCGACTTAATATAAAAATCTAGTAATTTATTTATTTGATGTAAGCAATGAAAATGTTTATTAAATTATCCCTGTTTTGGTACAAACTTTCATATCACACAATTTTCACAGCGGTACAAAATGTCCATAGAAGGAGAAGGCGGCCATTCCCCTTTGTATGAAGAAAAAAAACTTATTATTTCCTGATTTTTTGAATTTTAACGTTAAAGTTTTGATTTCAGGGGAATGTTCAACCTATTGCATTACGATCGCTTCTAACGCTGGAATACCGCTCCACATTTTCACACCGTGTGCGTACATTGTACTTGTGGGTTCCTGACTACTTGGGATGTCCAATTAAACGCGAACTCCACATATAAACGTATAATGTTCGTTCTTCAAAGTATTTACAACTTAAATATATTATTATAAGCATGAGCTAAGCGCGTAATAAGCAAGGCGGCGGAGCGGCGAAGCGACATAGGTCTTGCGCGGGGAGCGATTTGCGTAGCACTGGCGCGGGCGCCGGTCGACTGGGGCCCGGTTCCTCGCCCCTCGGCCGCGGCACACCCGCACCGCTTGCGTGCCCCTCGCACGCCTGGAGTGGTGGCGCGCGTAGTGATGGGTGTAGCCTCCGCTAGTGATGGGACGTGGCGTGCCGCCACATCACCCCCTTCGGAGAATTATTGTCCTGCGGAATAGAAATCGGTAAATTTTACCACGCGCCCAGAACGAGTAGTTTTAGTTTGTGGCGGCGGTGATGATGATGCAGGTGATGGGTTGCAATCTTCAGCTTGTATGTAAGCGGGTTTGCAACGATCAATGGAGACGGTCACTGGTCCTCTTTTAAATAATTCTACAGTGACGGTCTTGTTTGTTCTGGATATGACGCGATGTGGTCCAGTGTATGGTGGTTCTAAGGCACTACGCATGGCATCTTTTCTTAGAAAAACATGGGTAGATGTCTGCAGGTCTTTATGGACAAAGACTGAATGTGAGCCATGCCTGGACACAGGTTGTGGTCGGAGATGTGCTAGATGCTCTCTCAACTGGGAGACGAATTCTTGGGGGTTTGCTGGAGGAGTCTTAGGAGCTTTGAGTAACTCACCGGGAATCCTCAATGGCTCACCATACAGCAGGTCAGCGGCAGAACATTTGAGGTCTTCTTTCCAGGCCGTTCGGAGACCCAGGAGAACCATTGGGAGTGCGTCCGTCCAACGCTGTTCGCCGTGCGCCATGATTGCAGCCTTCAGGGTGCGATGCAGCCGCTCAATCATGCCGTTTGCGGCAGGGTGGTAAGCGGTTGTGTGTCGCAGCTGTGTGCCGCAGAGATCTGTCAAGGCCTTGAACAGGTGTGAGGTGAATTGCCGGCCCTGGTCGCTGGTAATAATCTGGGGACAACCATAACGTGAGATCCAGGCTTCACACAATCCTTTAGCAACGGTTTCTGCTGTTATGTCCTTCAAGGGGAGTACCTCCGGCCACCTGGTGAATCGGTCAATCATTGTTAGGCAGTATTTGTAGTCGTTGGATGATGGGAGAGGGCCGATGAGGTCGATATGTATGTGGCTAAATCGCTCTCCTGTTAATTTGAAGTCTGATAGTGGAGAAGATGTGTGTCGGCTAACTTTACACTGTTGGCAGGCTTCACAGGTTTTGACCCAGGCACGACAATCCTTGCGCACGGAGGGCCAGACAAACCTTTCTGTGATCAGCTTCGTTGTACTTCTGCTTCCAGGGTGACTCATGGAGTGGCACGAGTTGAAAATTTGCTGACGTAAGTCCTTTGGTACAAATGGGCGAGGCCTTGATAGCGAGACATCGCAGTAAAGTGAGACCATACTACCTGGCACTGGTACTTTCTCCAATTTCAGGGATGAAGATCTATTCTGGAGCAGATCCTGCAATTCTGTATCGCCCTGCTGTGCATGTGCCAGTGTAGCGAAATCTGGTGGAATGGAAATACCTTCTATGCGCGAGAGAGTGTCAGCGGTCAGGTTTTCTTTACCAGGGATATGCCGGATGTCAGTCGTAAACTGCGAAACGTAGTCCAAGTGGTTGAACTGTCTCGGTGAGCAGTGGCGGTCTTTCTGTTGAAAAGCGAATGTTATGGGTTTATGATCAGTGTATACCACGAAATGCCTTCCTTCGACCATATGGCGGAAATGTTTGACGCTTTCATAAATAGCCAGTAACTCTCGGTCATATGCGCTGTAGTTTCGCTGAGCTCTGTTCATCTTCTTGGAAAAGAAAGCTAGCGGCTGCCACTCCTCATCGACCAGCTGTTGGAGTACCGAGCCTAGGGATGAGCTTGAGGCATCAGTCACGAGGGCGAGCGGTGCGTTCAATATGGGATGAGCTAGAAGCGTAGAATTTATGATGCTTTGCTTACACTTCTCGAAGGCCTGAAGAGTGCCTGTGGTCCAGGTGAGCGGCTGCGAACCTTTGAGCTTTGGTCCTGCTAGCATGTCGTGTAATGGGGCTTGATCTTCAGCTGCGTTGCGAATGAAACGCCTGTAGAAATTAAGCATTCCAAGAAACCTTCGTAACCCGTTCACGGTTTTTGGAGGTGGAAAGTCTTGGATCACCTGGATCTTGTCGTCCATCGGTCGGGTGCCAGCTTCGGAGATTGTATAGCCAAGAAACGTTACCTCTTTGACGCCGAAACAGCATTTGTTTTCGTTGATTAGCAAGCCGTATTTGTTCAATCTCTCGAAGACTGCTTCCAGGTGTTCCAGGTGTTCCTGTTTACTTCTGGAAAAGACCAAGATATCGTCGATATACGAATAGCAGCAATCTAGGCCTCGGAGCACCTCATCGAGAAATCTCTGAAATGTCTGTGCGGCATTTCGAAGCCCAAATGACATAAATGGGAATTCGAACATGCCGAAGGGTGTTGTGATCGCTGTCTTCGGAATATCAGCTGGAAAAACTGGAATCTGATTATATGCCTTTATGAGGTCGATTTTGGTGAATACAGAACATCCTGCGAGCCTGCTGGAATAGTCCTCAATGTGCCTGATCGGATACCTGTCTGGTACTGTACGTGCATTGAGGGCACGGTAATCTCCACAGGGTCTCCAGCCGTCTTTCTTAGGTGCCAGGTGTAGTGCGGATGCCCATGGTGAGTCTGATTGGCGAGCGGTACCATCTCTTATCATCTCCTCGAACTGAGTTTTTGCTATCCTCAACCTATCAGGCGCGAGACGGCGTGGTCTGCAGAAGACTGGAGGGCCTGGTAAAGTACGGATGTAGTGGACTGTCGAATGTTTGACTTCTCGCTGCACACCAGATGGCTTTGTAAGTGTGGGGTACTTGGCTAACAGGTTGTGGTACTCACTGTTACCGGATATGGCTTTGATGCTCGGCACGTGGCACTGTCCCATCGATCCTGGTGAGGAAAGTGTAGTCACGCTGTCTAGTAATCGACTGTTCCTGCAATCAATAAGTAGGCCATAATGAGCGAGGAAATCGGCACCGATAATCGGCTTGTCCACACTTGCGACGACGAAGTTCCACACGAAATCACGCCGTAGTCCAAGGTCCAGGTGTATTTTCAGAGTGCCGTATGTATTAATAATAGTACCATTTGCAGCTGTGAGACTGTAGTCGGTTGGAGTCCCCGATCGCCGAAGAAACCGACGTGGCAGTACGCAGAGATCTGAGCCGGTATCAATTAAATACTGAACCTTCGATTTCCTATCCGTGACAAACAGGCGGCTGGTTGCTCGACAGTCGCTCGCCGCATTTATTGACTGTCGTGTTTGTTTCCCGAACGGAAGTTGCATGGCTTGGTGCATTTCTGTGCTTTATCGCCGAAAATATTGTGGTACCAACATATACCTGCGACACGGCTTCTGCTACGGCTGCGGCTCCTGTTCCTTGGCCTGGCTGCCACGTGGCGGAAGGGTGCGCGGTGGCGGCCATCTTGTATGGAGAGCTGCGCAATTTGCTGCGAAAGAGCAGATTCAATCCGCGCCGTGATCATGGTATCTAATCGCTGTAACAGAGCATCAAAATTATTAATAGGTACTGGCGGTGCACATCCTGATCCTGCACCTTGTAATCCTGACGTGGATGCGACCTGTAATGTTGATGGCGGCGAAATCTCACAAATTTTGTCGGCCAGCTCGGCTACTTCTTCTAAGGTGCCGGACTGTGATATTATAATTGCCTGCACGTGCGTAGGTAACCTGTTGGCCCACATTCCTCTTAAAAATTCCTCAGAAACTCCTCCGTCGGCCAATGTCTGAAGGTGTCGTAAGAACTGAGATGGTTTCCTATCACCTAATTCCTCTCCTGCCATTAACTGGCTTATTTGAAGCTCCCGTGAAACAGATACTCTCTTAGTTAATTGTTGCTTCAGCTTTTCGTATTTGTCATTAGCAGGCGGCTTCTTAATTAATTCTTTAACCTCTCGGGCATACCTGTTGTCAAGTTGCGTAACAACGAGATTAAATTTAGTAGAATCCTCCTTGATGCCGGACAGCTGAAATTGCGCCTCAGCTTGTGCAAACCAGCAATCGGGATCTTCGGACCAAAATGGCGGCAAGCGCACTGCCACGCGGTCCACCGACGCGCCGGGCGTCGGGGCGGAGTCTTGAAAGGCGTCGTTGCTGTCCTCTTGTTGCCGGGGCGGTATAGCTTCGTACGTCGTAGGCCGGGCCATTTTATTTCGCGAGCGCGTAACTTTATTCGGAGGTCACCAGATGTGGGTTCCTGACTACTTGGGATGTCCAATTAAACGCGAACTCCACATATAAACGTATAATGTTCGTTCTTCAAAGTATTTACAACTTAAATATATTATTATAAGCATGAGCTAAGCGCGTAATAAGCAAGGCGGCGGAGCGGCGAAGCGACATAGGTCTTGCGCGGGGAGCGATTTGCGTAGCACTGGCGCGGGCGCCGGTCGACTGGGGCCCGGTTCCTCGCCCCTCGGCCGCGGCACACCCGCACCGCTTGCGTGCCCCTCGCACGCCTGGAGTGGTGGCGCGCGTAGTGATGGGTGTAGCCTCCGCTAGTGATGGGACGTGGCGTGCCGCCACATACTGTTGTGGTTGGGAAACTTACGACTTTGTGGTGCAATGTCATAACTATAAGTTAATAATTATGTGTCACATAGTCGCATGTGTAACGTGATTTATAACTTTGTTATATGACGTCTCTTGTGATTGGCTATCAAGTATTTCCTGTGAAAGTCTGTTTGTAATACGAGTATTTGTGGTAAAAGGTAGGTAGTAAACAAGAAACCTTATTGTACTTAATGGCTAGCTGAGGAAATGCATTGTTGCATTTAAGTACTGCACAACTTGTGGTCTATACATCCATGTTAATTGATATTCAGCATAATGCAAACCAATAAATAATGTCACAAATCTTCAGACCGAACCTATTCACAATATGAGTTCAGTGGTATAAGTGGTGTATTTATTTGTCGAGACGTTTCTTTTGCACTGACACTCCATCTAGTTCATTTTAAAATATCGTTGTCTACAAGAATGCGGGCTAGTTGCGAATTGAGGTTGCTCTCTACCGTAGTTCGTATAAAAGCCCGTTAGCCCAAAAGTCCTATCTCCCCGAAATCGCTGCATTCCCGTATAACTAGGTCGGTTCTACAGTGACAGCCGCCGGCTATGAGCAAAGTATTAACGCCCTTATGTGGCAGTGGTATAAGGATCATTTACCATACACAAATGATCTTGCAATAGTACCTAAGTATATATAATATAAATCTAGATAACTATTTCCTCTGCCTTTTTGTATATCTTGTATGTATGTATTTAAGTATTTATTATAAAAATTGTGAATGTTTACTACTATATTTGTACACCTTCCCAACTTATTCTTTAAGTCATTCCTCCACCCAAAGGTTGCCTGGAAGAGATCGCTTTTAGCGATAAGGCCGCCTATTGCTTTAACTCCACTGTATAAATTGTTATTTGTGTTATTTTTAGTCAATAAAGTAGTATTCTATTCTATTCTATTTTATGATCAAAAATCAAAATCAAAAAATCAAAAATTTCTTTATTAAGTAAATAGTCTTAAACTATATTAAAGTACATCCCTTTTAAGTTCGCAGAACCTGTATTAGGGATGAACGCTCTTTCCCAATAAGTTAATAAACGTAGTTAATGATCTGGATTTGTTTTAAGGTTATACCAACAATGAGCCCTTATTTTCGCAATAAATTTGAGTACTAAACTAATACAATAACTCGCATTCGCATGTCAGTGTTTTTAAGACAAAAAATAAATGTATAATCCTTGTTATAAGACTTAATTATTCCGCTTACCTTAGGGTCATAAACCAGTCGCTAATATTATTTTTGATCTTATCTTACTGCAATCAGATACAAGCACACAGTAACCCCTGCATGTCCCACATACCTCACGCTAATATTCCAGTTACACATCCTAGGCCGTCTAGACTGCGAGTTGTCACTTTTGACAGGCACTCCGAATACACCGCCCTGTGGGAACCGTCCCAATCTCGCTTTCATCTCGCGACCTCACGACGCGACCCCGCGCGGGTGAATAAATACTGGAGCGGAACGACTTCATTACGGAATCGCCTGCGGATCGCGAGCCGCACCAGAATATGGGCTGCGTGGGGTTACCACCACCGAATATTAGCAATAAACAATCTTTATCTATAAAACGGCGATATGGTTCGCCACCTATCACGTGAGTACAAATGTGCTGCGAAAAGTGGGTGGCTCGCTTGTGAGCCACCTTGGGGATTACAGTCGTGAGTACATATACCTATATACCTTAAACAATCTTTAAGCAGTCACTCGCTATTCAGTAGTAACTTGCATGGATCTCACACATTTTTGACAGGCGAGCGACGCTGCCGGTGGTGATACGGTAGCTGGAAGGATGGAGTTTTATCAGTGGCTTTCCCGTTACTAAGTCAATGTATCAGGCAAACTGATCAACGCTCACTCTGAAATCAGGAAATATGAAACCCGAGGCTCGTGAAATTCAAGCCTGTATTAATATCGCACTAGTATTAAGCTACATAATTTAAGTTTACATAAGAATTCTTAACTAATTTTCCTATTTATAGCCTCTGTAGAATACGGTGGATAAAATGGTAAATACTTATCCGTATTCAAATACAAACGCAGAAACTAAATTCTGAGATCTAGAAACATTCATGTCATTCTCCACATGGTAAGCTGATCTTGAGACAGAAACTGCCGCTTCGGTTCTGGTCCCAATTTATTGGCCTATCGCAAGATACCATCACCTACTGTACCACTGAACGCATAAGGACTTATTTATTCGATTTATTCCAATCGATCCCACAAAAAATCGAGATTTATTTCGAATGCGGGAATGGGATGGCGATAAAAATGTCGGCGGCACTTTCAAATCTAACAGAATTTAAAGTTATCGGAGATTTAACAAACAAATAAGTATAATATAATATAAGTAAGTTACTAACTATATTATACATTTGATACATTTCTGTTTAATCTCTGTAACAAAATTGAGTTACTCGTTTGATTTTAGGATTAGGTTAGTTTACCTATCCTTAAGTAAGAAAAATTATAGTTTTCACATGACCCACATAACGGAAAATTATTTATCACACAATAACTTACTGATGGTAAAACTGTATCATATATAGCTGGTATCCAGTGGACATACCTGGAAATAGAAAAAAATATATAAGACATATCGAAGTAAGGAAAAACGATTGGTTCATTGGAATTTGGACGTGACTGCATTTTACGAGTTTATCTACGTAGATAAAGAAACCCATGCAACTGCGGCTGGTATGTATATACCTACACGGGAAAAACAAAATGGATATTGCCGCTGATGTCATAAAGGACAAGGTATTGAAGATGCATATGGCTCATACGACAAGGTCGTAAGTCCATGTCGAGGTGACGAACAATTAACATGGGTATGATTGTGTTTGCTATTTTTATCGATACTGGTATGATATGTATAATGTTCCGTGTTTGGTCGTCAATTTTGTGTTGTATTCTAAAGGAGTCTACACACCAAACCCGCCGACCCGCCGACACAGCCCGGCGGCTTGGTGTCGGCGACTTTGTTTCAAGAATCATGTCGGCGACTCGTACCCGCGCGTGCAAGTCGGCGGCATGGCCGGCGACTTGCGTACGCGCACGCTCAGTTGCCCGCCGACACTCCACGTTCGTACACACTGCAATCACTAACTAAAATAGTTGTACTGATTTCTTGCCGCCGACTAACTCACCGACACAGCCCCATGACACATGTTGGCGGGTTGGCGGGTTTGGGTCGCCGACACCAAGCCGCCGGGCTGTGTCGGCGGGTCGGCGGGTTTGGTGTGTAGACTCCTTAAAGATGACGGAAAGATATTGAATCTTGAAAGGTGCCCCTTTATTATAAACGCAAACACAGAAAAAGTTACGCGAGAAAAGGTTTTTTTCTACGTTTTATTCTATTTTAACTGCTCCTAAGTAAGATAAACATGGCTGTCCCCTAATTACATTGGGATTGAACATCGCACTAGCGAATAGATTACGATATGCACCTTTGTATTATTCTATCACACAAAGCAGTGCAGTGCACACATGTGCATGTTTTAAAAATACTAATATAAAACAAGTTTTTTATACAACTAAAGGCCATTTGATATAAAATGCGCTTATTCTAGGATCTAGGTAACTAGTTGACCTTGCAACTTGCAATCTAGGTGTCATCCTACTACATACATACCTTTGTTATTTACTGGCATTATACATTATGCTAAAGGACCTTGATACCTGCGAGGTATTTATTTACTTGATCATTATTGTTCGTTCTTCTTTTGTTTTATAAATACAGATATAAATCATTGAAATTGATCTTTAACAGAATAACTTAATGTCATTCATTTATTGAGGAAAGTCTCATTCTTAAACCTCACAAACTTTGCAAAACATGCTCATGCTCACAGAAATTTTCTCTCCCGCAACAATCCCGTCTTAGAAAATACACACTTCAGTCTGGAATCTTCCTTTTTGTTTGCTTGTAGTCAGGTAAAAAAAGACGCATTTTCCTCCACCATTCACGCTCTAGCCACCGCCACTCCATTGAAGTTCCTGGACATCATCACACGGCCAGGAATGCTGGGAGTCGCATCCAATTAAACACATCAGCTACAAAGAAACGCCAGGAATTATGACATTTATGTCCGTAAGGGCGGCTGGACAGATCTGGGAGGGAGATGTAATATACATGGTGGCTTAGGTAATCCAATTTGGTCCGGTAAAACTGTTATAGGTATTTCGGGAAAAATCTACCATTTTTTTTGTATTGATGGGAAATAAGTATAATATGTCACAGTGTTTTGATTTACTTTTACTGCCAAATAATTATATTGACTTGCCTATGGTAGGTACTTTAGTTTGCCGATTTTTATACCGCACCCATACATTTTCTCACCGATCAAAAATAATTTTTATAGTCTAAAATATTATAGCTAACTCGAGAGTTGCGGCTTTAATAGCAGCTGGACTAGTATAATAACAATTTACTTCGCTTCATTCTTAACTTGGTTCCTAACGCCGTGCCATAAAGGCCATAATGCAAACAACAAAAAGTAAAATGCTGCAGGCATGCAGTCGGGAAGCTGTCAGTATGTCCACGGAATGCCCGGAAATAATATCGCCGCATAGTTGGAGGAGTTTTACTGCAACATACGTTCGTAGAGGGGATTATCTTTTTGCGCTTCAGTTCTTGGGAATCATATTGGATCTCTGAAAAAAGTATGGTGTTATATAAATATAAAAATATAACAGTTGGCAAGTCCTAGGTAAGTATATCTGTTTGTATTATTTTAGCATGGTTGCACCGTACTAATAAGCCATTCGGCATTAGATAATATCTGCGATATAATATATAAGTAAGTACAACATTATATTATTATTTATAATCTTAATGTTTCTACTGCTCCTACACAAGCTAATAAAAATTAAACATAAAAACTTTTAACACCTTATCTGTAATATCGCATTACCATTTCAAGACGAGCAAAGCCATAAAATATAACAGGTCCCATTTATTTTATTTTAAAGAAACTCACATTTAGTTACGGAATGATAAAAAAATGACAGTCAACTTAAAATAAAGCAAACTTGCAACAAATTGACAGTATCTTCGGATGAACTAATTTATGTGAGTGATAGTAAATTTTATCCCTAGGTTGGTTCACTTTAGGTTTAAATTGCTGTAAGCAAGATTCTTGGAATTTGTACTTGTATTTTTTTCCACTATTTTATCAATGAAATGCCATTAGCTCACTCTGTCACGCTGAAATAAATCTGTCAAAGATTGTACGTGCAAATGTTAAATGTTATTTTTTTATTGCATTGCGAAAGCGGGAACCCGATTGCATCAAAATTATTTGTTGAATACCTAGGTATGTATTCCAGGGCTTAATGAGATCCATACTTTGTATTTTTTATATAACGTGTGGTATTATTATTCTGCGGTATCCGTACAGATCTATCCGTACGATCATCTTTCGTATATTTAGGTAGTACTGATACGAAAATCGATTTTGAGTTCTGTTCTGACGTTTAAAACTCAGGTACCTAGATATAAATTTCCAAGATCTTTTTAACAACACACTGTATACTAGAAGCTACTGAGTTTACAATAACTTATCGGATTATAGGTGTTCGTGAATCGTGCTTATATTTTCGTGCTCTAATCAGAGGTCGGACATTTAAGTTGGTACATTTTGTAATTGCAATACGCTCGCGATCTAAAATGGGCGTATGCAAAAACGCATTCTCGGTCAAGGTTATTTGAGTTAAATTAGTACTTATTTACCCAGTAACATCGACGTAGAAAAATGCTCAGTAAGTATTTTTATGTTAAGGTTTTTTTAGTTAAGTAATTACAAAAATGAACCATATTTTTTTCTTCTGAAACCTACTACATTTTACACATGTAAATACTCGTAACAAGAATTATCGCTTTTCGATTATTTGTTTCCAAGAGAATTTGACAGATGTTTTTCACATGATATAACCAGTGTTTATTTTACCATTTATCAAACCCATAATCTTTTGTTATTTTCAGATAAGAACGTTGAACACTACCATAATAATTATTAAAATGTTATGTTTGTTAGTTTGTAAGAAAGTAAGTTAGTTTGTAAGTTCTATGTTGTGCTTCTTACAAGTCACAGCTAGATGGTAACTGAACCACTTTTGACATTATATTATGAAAAGTAAAAAATATATCATGTATCTAGTAATTTATTGATTTACACAAACAATATATTATTATATCATTGCATATTACTTCCTACTTTATACAGTATACTTCATAGTAAAAAGGTCACGTGACCAACAAAATTTTTCGTGCATTGCACAAAGTCTTTTTTGCGTGCATTTTCAAAACATATAGAATAAAATTTGTTCAGAATGACCCCCTGAGGGCTTAGTAACACTCTGTATAAAACACAGGACGAGAAAACCTAGATATCCTGCGTCGATATAAAATCAAATAAAACATAATAATATGAAGACGAGTGAATCTAGCAGCGAAAAGCTAGTTGCAGATAAGTGAAAACAACAAACAGAATCTCACACGACACTCAAACAAGTGCACACGAAACATAAACTGTACTACGCTCCATGACTCTGATGACCTCGACGCTATGACTCATAGCAAATATTGTGATACGTCATCGCATGACGTCACACTAGTGTGCTGTGTGCAACTATGGATTTGCAATGAATGGAGGATTTCGGAAGTGGGTCATGCAAGTTGTATGCACATCTGTGACCCTGATGGGTAGGCGGAGGCTGTGGATGTGTGGATGGACGTGATACCTATAGTTATTTTTGCATCGCGACGTTCAATCACACAATAAATATCCGATTTACAGGAAATGAATGAACAGTATCAGATTTACAAGATTCGTTTTTATTTCGCAGTTTGTACAGCCAATTTTCAACACAACTAGAAACTTAAAAATTAAGGTCTATGATTGGCGGAATTGTCTTTGAGCAGGACAGTAAAGTTTTTTAAAGTTCTTATTTGATGATAGAGAAGAATCTTACATCCCAAATGATTCTTACTGTTAAAAGACCAAAAGACATTCAAGAAAAATCCAGACTTTCCAGAACATTCGAACGAAGGCATTCTGGAAACCGTTTCCATTCCACACGTCACCAAAAGCCTTTACTTCACACGGCACGGTTTTCCACACGTCACGAATCAAGTTGCGCGCGCCACTCACTACTCATTCTGATATAAACAATCGTAGCGGTGAAGCCCTTATCAGTCATACTCGAGCGGTTTTATCGTGTGTGTGAAAGTGATAGTGGAACTGAGATTCAAACGTGCGTTCTATTTTTGAAAAAGGTAAGTTTTTCTGCTGGAATTATTTGTGGCCAGGATAGAAATGTGTGTTAATTTTATTTTTCTTATATTTTGCTAGCAGCCTGATAGAATGTTTTCGTGTGTTGACGCTAAGTGTCCTAACTTAGTGGTAATGTTTTCGTCCCATCCCGTGTTTACTTATTCATTGCATCGTAGTATTAGTTATCGCTTAGATATTTGTGTTTTGTTTGACCAAATCGTATCAGTTTATGTTCGTTAACTTATTAGTTACTTAAACAGATTGCTTTATCACGATTATTTATTTACATTGTTAACCTTACGGCCACATTACTGAAATTCCAACGGTGACATAAATATTTATTGTATTGGTTTAAGTTCAAATTATCCTTTTACGGTTTATTTATGATTGATTTGATTACTCATGTCCAGTGGCAATTGTACTATAGATTTTCATTACATAGGTACATGAATGGTATGTTGGTAGGTCTTAATAAAACCGGGGATATTATAAGTAAACTTTAATCTATCAACTCAATTTACTAACAAAACATCTCTTGTTACAGTCAACCAAAACGAAAATGTCTTGCTGCAAGAAACCCACTAAGACCATGTCTTGCGACAACTCCAACTGTCTCTGCATCGAGACTGCTGGCCGAAGCTGCCTCTGTCTCACTACTGACAAGAACGGTCGTGTCATCGAGTGCAAGAACTGCGTGTGCAATGGTTCCAAGTGCTGCCCCATGACTTCTGGCCAGGGCACCTGTCGATGCCTCTGTCGCAGTGAATCCAAAGTCTGCCGTAACTGCTCGTGCTCTAAGACCAAGAGCAGCTGTGAAGACTGCCAATGCGTTGGAAAAAGCTGCGTTTGCATCAAAACTGATGGAAAATCTTGCATCTGTGTTTGCAAGAATGAAAAAGGCGAAATAGTTACATGTGATGACTGCTCGTGCTCTGAAGAAGGTGGATTGAAGAAATGTGGCAAGTGCGAGTGTAAGAAAGACAAGGGTAGCTGTGAAGACTGCCAATGCGTTGGAAAGAGCTGCGTTTGCATCAAAACTGACGGAAAATCTTGCATCTGCGTTTGCAAGAATGAAAAGGGAGATATTGTGAAGTGCAATGATTGTGCTTGCACTGATAGTAACGTCAAGAAGTGCGAAGACTGCAAGTGCAGTGGCGCTAAGAAATGCGGAAAGGATGCTTGTGTTTGCATCAAAACCGATGGGAAACCTTGCATCTGTGTTTGCAAGAATGAAAAGGGAGAAATCATAGCTTGTGATGATTGCGTTTGCACTGGCGGAAAATGCGGGACATCTTCAGCTGGTGAAAAGAAAACATGCTCTAAATCAGAGTGCATCTGCATTTCTACGGGTGGAAAGTCTTGTCTCTGCCTCTGTACTGATGAAAAAGGGAACATCAAGAGTTGCGATGATTGTGAATGCAACGATGACAAGTGCGGAAAAGGTGCCTGTGTTTGCATCAAACCGATTGGAAAGTCATGCATCTGTGTTTGTAAGAATGAAAAAGGTGAAATTGTTACATGTGAGGACTGCTCATGCTCTGAAGAAGGTGGATTGAAGAAATGTGGCAAGTGCGAGTGTAAGAAAGACAAGGGTAGCTGTGAAAACTGCCAATGCGTTGGAAAGAGCTGCTTTTGCATCAAAACTGACGGAAAATCTTGCATCTGCGTTTGCAAGAATGAAAAGGGAGATATTGTGAAGTGCAATGATTGTGCTTGCACTGATAGTAACGTCAAGAAGTGTGAAGACTGCAAGTGCAGTGGCGCTAAGAAATGCGGAAAGGATGCTTGTGTTTGCATCAAAACCGATGGAAAACCTTGCATCTGTGTTTGCAAGAATGAAAAAGGAGAAATCATAGCTTGTGATGATTGCGCTTGTACTGGCGGAAAATGCGGGACATCTTCAGCTGGTGAAAAGAAAACATGCTCTAAATCAGAGTGCATCTGCATTTCTACGGGTGGAAAGTCTTGTATCTGCCTCTGTACTGATGAAAAGGGGAACATCAAGAGTTGCGATGACTGCTCTTGCTCAGAGACAGAGGGATTGAAGAAATGTGGAAAATGTGAGTGCAAGAATGACAAGGGTAGCTGTGGAGACTGCCAATGCGTTGGAAAGAGCTGCGTTTGCATCAAAACTGACGGAAAATCTTGCATCTGCGTTTGCAAGAATGAAAAGGGAGATATTGTGAAGTGCAATGATTGTGCTTGCACTGATGGTAACATCAAGAAGTGTGGAGATTGCAAATGCAAGGCTGATAAGGAATGTAAGAAAGATGGTTGTGTTTGCATCAAAACCGACGGGGCTAAATGTATTTGTATTTGCGAGAACAAAGATGGAAAGATAATTCGATGCAAGGAATGCTCCTGTGAGTAGGGCATGAAGGCAAATAAATATTGTTAATACATAATATTATAACTACAATATGTATTGTATTGTTTTCAAGTAGTGAGTAGTTCGTTCACTTATATGTGTAAGAATCTTGAATTGTTAACCTAATATTGGAACCATTTGGCAAAATGTAACCCTTCAAACTTTTTTTCTTAGATTTTAGATTTGTTTCGTAAATAATTCTGTACTTAATAAAGAGTATGTAAAATAATGCATTCATGTTTCATTGATAAATATCTTATTGTATATAGAATATAAGCGGGTATGTAATAGCTTGAGTCGTTTAGCTACTCAGTAAGATAAGCGCAATCTGATAGCTCATCTACGTAAATGCAAAACGTCGTAGTTCCTAATTTGATATTTAATAATAAATAATAATAAATAATAAATATGTGGGGACATCTCACACACGGCCATCCGACCCCAAGCTAGGCAGAACCTGTGTTATGGGTGTCAGACAGCGGATATATCTACACAAATACATAGATAGATAGATACTAAATATAAATATCAACACCCAAGACCCGAGTACAAATATCTGTCCTTAAACAAATATCTGCCCCAGCCGGGAATCGAACCCGGGACCTTCGGCTCAGTAGTCAGGGTCACTAACCACTACGCCATTCGGTCGCCATATTTAATTACCACACCCACGTAATCATAATACAAAATTATAAGAGTAGTCTACTCGTGACGTGACATATTATAAGGGTACCTTGCTGGCAGTGTGTTTTTGTTATTAAACCGAAAAAGAATGTGAAAACCGATGCAAACATTATATTTTTAAATATTTTATTTAACTATAATAATGTAAAAAAATCGTAATTTATTAGAAGTTAATTTTCATAAATACCCTTTAGTATTTGCCCAAGGTAACAAGTAGCTTAAATTTTTAGAACACGACAAAATACTGCGTACTAACTTTAAATGTACCTACATAAAGTTCTATCACACAAAATACAGAGGTAATTTAATTTATTAATATTAATACACACATTTAAGTGCAAAAATACTGCCTAATCTACATACTTAATTATACATAATAATAATAAAGCGAAATAGTTGATTTCCGGTCTGTTTTGCAAATAGTTCAAGGTCCCAGAAATCGGTTCGTTAATGCTATTTTTTTTAATCATTTCAATGACATTTAACGTACAATTGTTGTTTCGTGCAAAAATATTGTGGCCTGCAATGTGGAAAGGAAGATGAAATTACTCGACATAAGTTTTCAAAAATGTTAGTAGTAGTTAGAGTTCATCTATAATATCCTTTTATATAATAAATCTATATTTAATCAAAGAGTGCGATTTTTCAAAGACTTTTTGATAAAAAATAAATGTGCGTAAAGAACGGTACGGCTTAAATATATTATATATCCGTTCCATTTCCGTTTTATTTCATGAATTTATATAGCCGGAAGCGGAACTTCAACCATTGATATATTTGAATTTTGTTGAATACTTTTGACACATTGTATCCCTAAAAAGTTTCGTCTTACGTCATCCGATAGTGAACATTGAAGCAGTGCACCTCAGTAACCTACTCTACAATCATTACCTTACTACCTTAACTGTTCCTATTCACCCGATTCTGTCTGAAAACCGATCAATAATAACAAATCGATTATTGACATCAAAGCAAAAAGCGACGAAACGGGAATGTGTGAAAATATTCACACAACACGAGAACTATTTTACTTGTGCCGTTTTGATAATCGAAAATAGTTGTTAAAGGTAAGGTTGTTAAGAGTGTAACAGTGTGTTGGTTGTGAATCGAGGGAATACGGTCGTATCGACGACGTCGGTTTAAACGGGTGAGTCTTGTTCCCACTAGACGCAGTTTTAGACCAATGCCCTTATTATAAAACGTAGACTAAAGATAGATCGAGTTTAGAACAGTCCAGAGATTTCATACAATATAGTAGTCTAAACTTGGGTTTAAACCAGAACTATCCATTTTTTTATTATTGGGGATAATGACTTACAGTTAGGTAAGACAAAGGTGTAGGTTTGGTGTTTTAAAAGAGCTCTCTTTGATTAGTCGTGTTAATTGTAACACCAAAGAGGTGACACAGAATCAGAATTAATTTAATAAAAAGAGATTACAACACCAACACTGACTCATATATAGTAATTATGTTTTTTATTTGCTTCAAAACGACAGAACATTTCTTTTTCACGAATTTCAGAATTTGTATAGAACAGAATTTATTTAGAACGCACTTCCCATGACAGCATGTCTTTTATCCCACAGATAGATATTATCCAGACGTAGTGAAGCAGGCTCTCTAACGGAAACAAACCCGGGACCTCAAACGAAAGTTGTCAAACGGGCGATCAGCGCAGAGACGGTCAGCTTAAGTAAATATTAGTAATCACACGGTAATCACTCGGTAATCAGTGATTACACTAAATGTTACAGTTTCTTGTTACGGTTCTGCATAGCGGTGCTTTATAACATGCTGCTACTTTGTATGTGAGCATTAAATCTTTGCGTCGAGTTAAGGTTAAGACGCATTGCATTCAGTATTCTGCGTATACAGGGTGTTGCAAAATTGGTATACTAAGCCGAAACCTACATGTGCAGCATGTTATATCTAAGCCCAAAACTGAAATCAGAATTTGGAAATTCGCGAATTTTTTTTTTCCATTGTAAAAAGTCACGTGACCAACAAAGTTTCTATGGAAAATGTTTTTTTTTTTCGCGAATTTTCAAATTATGATTTCGGTTTCGGGCTTAGATATAACATGCTGCATATGTAGGTTTCGGCTTAGTATACCCTTTTAGCAACACCCTGTAGAAATTCACTCAAGTTCATCCACGTACGATACCGATATTTGGATCCTTACTTTTAAGTGAAGCTTATGCGTAATCACAGTGACTGGCTTCTACATGCCTAGTTTATAGGCCCTTCATACATCCTATACGACATTAAAAGTAATTGGAACCCAGAGTTATAAGTGATTTGGTAATGCTATGGCTGGACAGGCGGGCGTCTTGCTTAGCGCAGCAAAAATCTTTGTAAGCTCATCGTTAAATCTCATGAACGTCTATCATAAGTAACTAGGTAATAAGTTTATGAAAAAACCCTATTTTGCATATACGCCGAATAGGTTTTACTAATATATTTTCAAGATTATGCCTCAAAATTCGTTTCGAATATACAATTGGCTGTGATTTTTCTTTCGTTTCAGCTATCCTAACTAATATTATTAATGCGAAAGTAACTGTGTCTGTCTGTTACTTTTTCACGCCAAAACTACTGAACAGATTTGAATGAAATTTGGTATTCATATGGTCTAAAGCCTGAGAAAGAACATAGGCTACTTTTTATCCCAGAATTCCCACGAGAAAACTTTTTAAGGCGAAGCGAAGCTCGCGGGAACAGCTTGTTATTTATGAACGTAAAACATGTAATGTAGAATATTAGCTCAGTGCTTAGCACAGTTCTACTCAAAGATCGATCAAGTAAAGTACTCGTAGTATTTGACATGGCACAGATATGGATGGGTGACCGTTTAGCATCATGACTAAACGATATATCGTTAAGCTGAGTCAGTCATGTGCTATGATTGACCAGTTTGATTAGTCGTGTTGGCGATAGTGTCAATTTGTATGAATATGCGTTTTGCGTGGTCATAGAGAAATTAAGTGGTGTGGCTTCTCTTGTGAATAGGAGTAAAGTGGCTTGGGTAGATGATAATAGTAACTCACATAAAGTGTCATAATAATATTAATTTCAAATGGACTAACTGAAACGTGTCTGGAAAAATACATGAAATGAATGAAAAATTATTCAACCAATCTGATGCAAAATAAAGAAAAGCTTATAAGAATTCAAATCCTAACTAATATTATAAATGCGAAAGTAACTGTGTCTGTCTGTCTGTCTGTTACTCTTTCACGCCAAAACTACTGAACGGATTTGAATGAAATTTGGTATACATGCGGTCTAGACTTTGGGAAAGAACATAGGCTACTTTTTATCCCGGAATTCCCACGGGAATACTTTTTAAGGCGAAGCGAAGCGCGCGGGAACAGCTAGTAAATAATATATGTAAACCTACACGAACAAATAAAAAAACTACGAACAATAAATAATTGGAAAAAAGTAATCCCTATGCTTGGAAATCTGGGATGATTTTTTGTTGTAATCTTGCTGATTACATTTAAGTAAAATAAACTCGTAAAAGCCATATATAGGGTACCTACTCCTAATAAAAAATCGTGGATATACCTAACAGGACCGTGAAACTTAAAATGGAGTAAACCTTGCAGTGGGCAGACATAAGTTTTCCTGTACCTCCTGTAGGTTGGCTGGTAGAAAATGCTCTTAGCATTAAGCCCTCTTTTTGGACATTTATTTTTTATATTTGTGCAATAATGAATTAAATAAATAAATAAGCTGAATAAGACAAAGAACAACAACAAATACCTGATAGAATATTAAAGGTTTCCACAAAGGAATGGATTATTGGAAGAGGAAGTCCATCATTTAGAACTACATAACTATCATAAATTAAGAGGGTAAACCTTTTGACTTAAAATACAATGCGCACAATAAAATTATCAGCCATAAATATGTATGTTTTTCAATAGAGGAAGGTAGTCGGCACCATTGCCTGGTAAATATTGGCTGATCGTTCGAAGAATCTAGTTTTTGTGGACATAACAGTTCCGAGAATGGGTGCATGGCACGAGCCAAAACCATCTTCATAGGAGTGCATACTTGCCAAGAGCCAATATTTTCTTTTAAATAAACTTAAAGTGTGTTTTGTTGTTGTTAACAATTTACTTCAAATAAGCAAATGTACCTTGTCTCGTAATGTATGTATGTATCTCTGGGTGAAAAAGTATTGTACTACGTAAGAACATGGTTTAAGGTAGGCAGTTTCACATACTCTTAAAAAACCTAACTTCCAGGATTACTTACAATATTTTAAAGATAATAAATATGGTATAATAAATTTCAACAAAAAAGCAACACATAGAAAAATATTAATAAGAATGAAATATAAATGCAAATGTGTAGACTTAATAAAATGGCATGCGACCTGCGTGGACGCTGGCCGCTACGCTAAACAAAAAAACTTAATCAGATCTTTGACTTGAAAAATAAAAAGAAACAAAAATGGCCGACCTTCGCAAGCACTTTAGTAAACAAGAAAGAGAGAGCGAAAAAAAGGGTAAAACCAAGTTGGGAAGGGCGCGGCGAATTAAAACCCGTTTTCTCACTAATATATTCTTTGTCTTTATACAAAACTGGTCTTGTAGGTCACAGAAGATGCAGATTTTGCGAATATAGAGATAAAAAAATGATGTTAGGCGATAAGAGATTAGGCGCTAGCAATTTGGGATCTTTCTAATGAAAAGATTATTACTTTCACAGGAGGACATCTTAAAATTACAGATATCTAAATATCATTAAGTACTTATGTATATAAAATATATTTTACGAACATAAAGATAGTCGCTGTCTCCTGGCCGACGCAAATATTTTTTAAATACTTGAAGGTATCAGAAATGACAAAAAAACTCGTAATGTAACACGGCAGAAAAGTTAGTGAAGCTTTGCACCTCTGCCTTTATTTTATTATTTTATTTTATTTTATTTTACTATATTAGGAAAACTTAACTAATTTATTTTGTAGATAACAAATGTCAGGGTAGCTTATGTTTCACAAGTTTCCACCTCTAGGTAGATTAGTTAGGTAGTATAGAGAGAGTTAACTAAAGCTATAATTAGACTTAATCTAAAAAATACACATAACTTTATAACAAATAGAGGGAGTTAAATTATAAAGCAAAAAACAAAGACTTACAAAGAAATCAAACTAAATTAAACTAACTAGGTTTATGAGAACCAAAGTAGTCAGAAACCAGGGCCCCAAGTCTACTAAACGCATTAGAGTAAAATTGGATGTCGATTGTATGTCGACAGCATGTCGACAGCGAAAAATGACACATTTGGCAGTCTTGTATTTTTTAAGACCACAGTGTCAGCTCGATGGAAGTTGGATGGAAGCCACCATGAAGCCACTCATATTACATTGAACAAAACGCTAGTCCACTGACAAGTGCCACACCGATATCGTCTCTCGGGTGACAATTTGCGTAGTCCACTATTTATTAACGTTTCCGTCAATGGCTTCATTATGGTTTATCTGTCAAAAATCACCTTTGTGAGGCCATTGAGCAGATACACCTAAGATACACGTTTTATTCAGATGTTGTCAACATGAATTGGAATATTCATTTCAATTTGCGGTGGGAAATGCTATTATTAGCAGACAGAGTGGATAGAGGGCGTCGGGAGTTGAAGGAACGGCGTCGAAATCGCGCCTTCATGAGGCGGAATGTCGATCCTTTCCTGAGTTTGCCGGACTCGGAGTTTGTGAAGACATTTCGCCTCAGTAAGGAATTAAGGATGTGGTGAAGGAGATTGCCACGGATTTAACTACACTGATAGCCAAAGAACGCAGGCTAGATGGTATATCTGTTATGATTAAAGTTTGGAGCCGTCTATAATTTGGCAAAATATAGCTGTACTGGATGGTAGAAGATCTAATACTTATACATATATGTTTCATATACTCATTGCATTGCATTCTTTTAGCCATGTTTTATAACCGACTTCGAAAAAAGGAGGAGGTTCTCAATTCGCCTGTATCTTTTTTTTATCCTCAACTAACAGACAAAACCAAAACAAAACCTCAGAAAAAGGAACCCTGTTGGTCAGAGAACAAAACGATAAATTGTTAAAATGTACTCTGTGTTGTTAAAGTTGACATAAGAAATGCAACATATCGACACGACGAGTTTTTTTTTGCCTGTGGTCTTAATTATACAGCCAGTTTAATATATGAAAAATATATTTAAATGCCATAACACGTCAATTATTGAATTTAAAAAACATCGAATAAGATAAAACACTAATACTTTTAAATAAATAGTGTGGAAAATCTTCAAATTAAGCCCAAGTCGAACGATCCGTGTATGGTGGCTTTACAAATTTGACAAAACCGGCAACACTGATAATATTCCAAGATGACGTCACGATCACCCAGAAGTCATTCTGTGTCAATAGCATTTATATTTTATCGAGACTGGCCGTGAGACGTAGGGACTACCGTTTTTGGGCCAATGACAATGGAGTTGCAATGGAGTCTCTATTGGATATCTTCATTGATATTTTTTGTAACCAATAGCAGACTTGGGGCCCAGCTCATTGGAAATAGATGCTATGCTATTGATAAAAATGTCAAAGTCACTGTGGTCACGCAATATATTATTTAAAAGATTAGGTACACGCCAGAAGAAAGAGTTCTGCCTGTAGTTACTTGATACAAGGGGGACATAGAATAAAGACGGCTGACGAATTTGCTTGGTTGGAGTGAAAAATTTAATTAAGGAAAGCAACTCAGGGCTGTCTACTAAGCCTTTACGCAAAGGAGTGGAAAGACGTGTGTAGGTCACTAAATTCCGGTACTCTGTAGAGACAGGCGAATGTCAAAATCGTCCTTACAACCGGTTGTGAAGTGACCGGACCTACACAACATAATCTGGTTTCGTGGCATATGTGTCACCATCTATGTGCTAATGTTACGCTTATTAAGATCTGCAATCCTAAGAACGTTGGTTTATTTTGATACGGACGTTCTTTGTTTTTTTCTTGCTCAAGATGTTTTGAGTAAGAGTTGTTTTTTTCCATTTTACTACTATAATCCTATGGTGCCTTTTGATTAGAATAGTGATAGATTTGCATTCAGATGATGGGCCTTAGTGTTTGGCTAAGAAAATCAATGTTTTTTTTTAATAATTTGCCCTTCAGACTGAAATTCAACCATGGAATCCAATCATTTTAGATTAGACTACGAGCCCTTGGGCACAATTACAAATGAACCTGACTTCCATGATCCAAAAAACATGAAAACGAGAATTTGCCTAAAAAATTGATTTAACAGAATACCTATGGGTGTTGAGGCAGGGTTTCCACAAGTAGACCACAGAGCAGAACCAGCCAAATTAAAAAGCAATGTTTACAAGTCTGAACCAAATCATAAGGTGACAACCAAATACGTAAATCATTCTAGATTCAACAATCATCTTAATCAACAAGGTTCTACTAAAGGTCGAGTAGCTCTACACTGCCAAGTGTGCCTCCTACTGCCAGCCCTGAATGTGTCAGGTGGGTGGACAGTGACGTCACCGTGTGGGACGCATCAGGTGGACCGAATATGGAACAGGAGAATTCGCGTCAACGTTCAAATGGTGATGGCATCCAGTTGTACAGTCAGCCATGAGCCCCTTATCCGAACGGAGAGTAGTTTGTAAAAATTGACGTTCATCAGATAAAAATATATTTATACGATGAATAAAAACATTTGATTTTGACTTGGACTTTGATTTTGTCTTCTCCTTCATTTTTAAAGTAATTTTATTCTATAGCAGAATATTGTTTGAAGTCCTCTTTCAAAAAACCTAAATCGAAGACAATTTTGAAAATTTTGTAACAGATCACGTACTAAAGAAGTAAGTTTTTTATAAAGAAGAACTTTTATGTTATGACGAACAAACATTACCATAGCTTAGTTTAATAATTTAACCTATTTATTAACACCTGTGGAAAAAATATTCGTATTTGTCAACCTTCGAAGGCCGAACATAATAATGACAAACGGACCGTCATACAAACATTACTTCATTAAACATCTGTAAGGAACCCACAAGCCCTTATTCGGTCCGCAAACATGCGACAAACCATAATGGAGGCATTGTTGACTCCTACGCAAGTGTGCGGCCGACCTTGTCTTATGAATAACTAATATGACTGGTTTAGTCTGGTTGGGACACAGGCGAAGTATCGAATTTTACAATACGAAATTGAATTATTAAAATTTTGAGGTTAAATTTAGAGATTGTTTCAATCTGTATTTTTTCTAAGATTCCTATTCTATCGAAATTTCCTGATGATCTCTTAAATATGTTAAAACTGTTGTAAGTACCTACTGTAATTTTTACTAATGTACATAGGTGCTTATTTACTTACTCCCTGTAAGGTAAAGATGCGTTTGTTGATGCGTACGTATTTTATTTTTTCACTTTTTTATCGTAGATGTAGGGTAACGTAACGTACCTAGGGACATTTTCGACTACCCCAACTTTGAATGAAGCTATCGCAGCGTACAACTAAGATATTAATGTGAAATTTTCTTTATTCGGTAGGATATATAATCTATTATGACTAGTATTTGTGCTAAAGCTTTAGTGTGGCCAGATTTTATTTAATTAAGATAAATGTAAAAATGCTTGTTTTGACCCAAGGTACGTTACACGTTTGTACCTTGGGACACTGTTTCCTATAGCTTTGTACTATGGAAAATGCAAACTTCTAAATAACGCCTTATATCTCTGTTCTTATTGATTTACTGCATCTCTCTTCTGTCTAGTTTCACTCTGGCACTAATAAGAACAGAGATATAAGGCGTTATTTAGATGTTTGAATTTTCCATAGTACAAAGCCATAGGAAACAGTGTCCCAAGGTACAAATTTAATCGTGTCCCAAGGTACAAAAAAGCAATATTTACCCAAAATTTAAATATCTTTATTTTTAATTTAGGAATCTTTCAGATAATTGCCATGCCATAAAATTAAATAACTGAAAAGTTATACGTGACATCCATGTCTTTATTCTGAGCATGCCTCAATGAGATAAAGCAACACAAAAAATTATACAAAAGCTACTTTTGACTCCAAAAAACTTCATATTCACACACTCGATGCTGGTATGATCACGAGACTCACTAGTTTTGCCAAGCGAGTAAAATACTATGCCTAGGGAATTTTAATGTGTTTATTTAGCCGGTTTTTAAAATACAATCAATGTCCCGAGGTACAAGCGTCCCAAGGTACGTTACGTTACCCTACTTACCTGGTCCAGATTTGCCAAAGGCCCCTGGTCCCAATCACTATGAGCTCTATTTTATTTATTTATTTTTTATACTTAACCGAATATCGACAAATAATTAATATTTTATTATAACTATCTGCAATTGCCTAAAGTACCTTGCGATTAAAACTTAAATATTGGAAATACATGTGGGAAGCTCGGACCTTGGCATACATTTCAATAATAGCAGTTTTTATTTGAATAACAGTTGTAATTTTTCTAGGCTGAACTGTAGGGTAACGTAACGTACCTAGGGACATTTTCGACTACCCCAACTTTGAATTAAGCTATCGCAGCGTACAACTAAGATATTAATGTGAAATTTTCTTTATTCGGTAGGATATATAATCTATTATCACTAGTATTTGTGCTAAAGCTTTAGTGTGGCCAGATTTTATTAAATTAAGATAAAAGTAAAAATGCTTGTTTTGACCCAAGGTACGTTACACGTTTGTACCTTGGGACACTGTTTCCTATAGCTTGGACTATGGAAAATGCAGACTTCTAAATAACGCCTTATATCTCTGTTCTTATTGATTTACTGCATCTCTCTTCTGTCTATTTTCACTCTGGCACTAATCAGAACAGAGATATAAGGCGTTATTTAGATGTTTGCATTTTCCATAGTACAAAGCCATAGGAAACAGTGTCCCAAGGTACAAATTTAATCGTGTCCCAAGGTACAAAAAAGCAATATTTAACCAAAATTTAAATATCTTTATTTTAAATTTAGGAATCTTTCAGATAATTGCCATGTCATAAAATTAAATAACTGAAAAGTTATACGTGACATCCATGTCTTTATTTTGAGCATGCCTCAATGAGATAAAGCAACACAAAAAACTATACAAAAGCTACTTTTGACTCCAAAAAACTTCATATTGTCTTCACCACACACTCGATGCTGGCATGATCACGATACTCACTAGTTTTGCCAAGCGAGTAAAATACTATGCCTAGGGTAAAATTTTAATGTGTTTATTTAGCCGGTTTTTAAAATACAATCAATGTCCCGAGGTACAAGCGTCCCAAGGTACGTTACGTTACCCTATTGAATTGACAAGATAATCTTTGACGGCCATGAAAATATAAAATATAAAAAATAAGGATTTCCATTGAGACGTTACATAAATCTTTCTTGGATTTAACTAGCTATAATTTTTGATAAATCTGAGTAGGTAAATTGTGTAAAAGAAAAAAATCAATTAAGTATTTTAACAGTAAACACACAACACGCAACTAACCTTGACATAACAGTTAAGTATTCTATTTAATACTTACTAAAGTGGTTAGTCTTCTGTTATTAAAGATACATAAAATTATTGAAATAGCGCTTTAACAGGTGTTCCTTTTCTAGTACGGATTTTTTTGCGTAGACGGAAAGAGTTTACGATTTCTTTTGTCATGTGCATAACTTACTATACTTAACCGTAAAAAAATTGTGATAGTTTTCGCTAGACCCTGTACCAATGAAACGTATGTAAACGTTAATAGTTTTACGTTTCTAGAGATAAGGTATTACAGTTTTAGTAACTACGAAAGTTATTGATTTCTATACGTGATATTGGCGGAATTTATTGTGTTGTATGTGTATAGTCAAGTTACACACACAGTGCAAGACAAGTGCCATGCCATCAAACAAAATCCATGTTTCAACTTCATGAAACTAACTGAAAATGTATGCGAACCGGAAAAAAGATTTGAGTTAGGCCCGGGTCTCCTATTTACTCCGTAGGTCGCGTCAAGTGTCACCGCCGTGGGCCGCGTCACAATGCTCATTATGTCTACGCGCCAACGTCGGCGTGTGAGGGAGACCGCATCAGTACATTTCTATAGTGAGCATCGTGAAGCGGCATACGGCGTGACGCTTGACGCGACCTACGGCGTAAATAGGAGACCCAGGCCTTATAGTTTTTTTGAGGCGATGACGCTGACTTGACCGTCGCGTGACATACGTTATTTTCACCTCAGCTTTACTTCAATTTTCATTACATACCTGAAACAATCAATGAAAATTTTATTTAACGGATATCAAAATATAATTAGTCGTTGCTAATATATAAATATTATTTTGCCCTACAAAAACACTAGTACAAAATGGTGAAGAAACGGGTCAAATCCACCTCCAATTCTTAATTAGCTAGTGTGATAGTAATTTTAGAAGTTTGACTAAACCCAAACAGACCAGAAATTGTACTTGTATGGGTAGCTATATATTATAAGGTACATTGTACATTCCTAACTTTATACGAAATTAAATACCTCTGCATGCCATCCTAATCCTTCCTAACTAATATTATAAATGCGAAAGTAACTGTGTCTGTCTGTCTGTCTGTCTGTCTGTCTGTCTGTTACTCTTTCACGCCAAAACTACTGAACGGATTTGAATGAAATTTGGTATACATACGGTCTAGACCCTAAGAAAGAACATAGGCTACTTTTTATCCCGGAATTCCCACGGGAAAACTTTTTAAGGCGAAGCGAAGCGCTGTCTGTCTGTTACTCTTTCACGCCAAAACTACTGAACGGAATTAAGTGAAATTTGGTATACATACGATCTAGACCCTGGGAAAGAACATAGGCTACTTTTTATCCCGGAATTCTCACGGGAAAACTTTTTAAGGTGAAGCGAAGCGCTGTCTGTCTGTTACTCTTTCACGCCAAAACTACGGAACGGATTTGAATGAAATTTGGTATACATATGTTCTAGACCCTGAGAAAGAAGATAGGCTACTTTTTATTCCGGAATTCCCACGAGAAAACTTTTTAAGGCAAAGCGAAGCTCGCGGGAACAGCTAGTTCATAATAATAATTGCTCTTTAAATTCCCTTCAATCGTAAAAAACTAACTATTTAACTATGAAATAAATAAATTTCTGCCAACATAGTGTTTACTGCTAAGGACTTAGGACACATAGTCGTAAGTTTGTAGTTTGCAAAACTTGAGGTAGTGGTAGGTATTTTTGGCAAGAAATACAAATTGTTATTTGGAATGACAAGCGTATTTCGATTGTTTTCAATGTGCGTTCATGCTCGGGCTACACAAATGTGATTGGCTGGAAGCCAGAATTCGGTCGGTTCCGATTTATTGACCCTGCATTGGTTTTTAATAGATTCTTGTTTGTTTACTAGCTAAGGATTCGTTTAGAGGTTTATAGGAGCTACAATACTTAAAGTGTTTTCGAAAATAACAACACTCAGAGGTAAGCAAAGTTGACGTTGTTGAATTATGTTGGACTTCCTTCTTGTTTAGATACGTTTATGTAATAAATGTTTCTTCAAATTTTACAGGGAGATAGGTGCCTACTATTTTGAATTTGAAACGGTTGGCCAGCTTGTATAAGGGGCCGTCCATTAATCATGTGAGGTCGTAACGAAAATTGCGTTTTGAATTGAAAAATATTTATGTGTATTTGCAATAAAATTTATACTACAAATCGTTCAAATTTTTGCGACGTTCTAAATTTCGGTTACCTACCGCTTTTTGACAAAAAAATAATACACGTGATGTCTAACGAGACATGATGTTTCGTGAGGTTTTCCGTACCCCCTCCCCCCTTTGAGCCTCACGTGATTAATGGACGTCCCCTAAGTATCTACGTAGTTTGTATTACTTATACAAATTTAAAATTAAAATACTTACTTACAAAATTACAAAGAGTTTTAAATGCCACGGGCATCGGGCACTGATTCGAAAATTCCTGCTCGGTTCAATTTAGCAATTACCCTCATGTTTATAATTACAATAATTTCAGCTACAGAAGGTCGCAGACCGACATGTTTATTCCTGAGTTTAATTTACGAGTTTATAATAAAACTGCGAATCCAAAACATCAAACGACTACCATACGATGCGCAGTAACTTTGAATTTATAAATAAATGCTAGTTGTATTTATGACATACCAAGAGATTCGTCCTTTTAGCGCTCAATACAGGGTGTTGCAAAAAGTAAGCCGATAGGGGGACATTGAATAACTTTTGTTTCACCACTTTCTTGGTCACGTGAGTTTTTTTTAAATTGATGCCACTTTTTACTGTCAAAGGTCGAGGACAAAGTGGTTTATCATCCCAAGTATCCCAACTCTATCTATCTATCTATCATGGCGAGCTGATTTTCCGCATTTAGCCTCCAAGGTGGGACATTATGCATGAAACACCTATGGGGTGACTAGCTATTAAGCCACCCAAGCTCACGCCATCATCCCAATTCATCACGTCCCTACTGCTGAGGCACGGGTCTCCATCCAGGGAAGGGTCAGGCCTAGTCCACCACGTGGGCCCAGTGAGAATTGGTGGAACCCATCACAAGCAAGCTTGTGCTGAGAGAGTTTTCGTTTAAGTGGGCAACCCGACTGTCAGATGTTTTGTAGCTGCCCGATGTTCTCTGAAAGACCCATCTAATGGATGACTATGTCATATGATTTATGATATGACATAGTCATCCATTAGATGGGTATGTATGGATATGTCATTGATTAACTTCAATGATCAGTTACGATCACTGACGCTAGCTCTATTGACGAGTCCTATGTTATGAGGCTCAATACTTCTGTACTACACATCAAACAACTCCGCTTCCTATTACCTACTCCAAATCACGGTCTTCCCCCTATTTCCCACCCTTTCCAGCATTAGCCTTATATTAATTCACTGTAACAATACAAACGGAATACAATGAAACAGTATGCCAAGTCAAGTGCATATTGAACGAACATTGTTGGTTAAATGTGCCCACGAATCTAGTCAAATGGGACCAGTTACCAGATATGGACGCGAACTGGGCCTTTATTGGGTCAACGGTGTATTGCACTGCAGGCTATTCTGTACAAACTCATAGTTTCTAGTACCATAAACTAACAAAAAGCTTTTTTAAGTTTTTTAAGTAAGCGTCAATTCACACGTACCACAACCACACCACGTCGCAGCGACATAATGTGGTCAAGCTGTGGTTACGTGTGAATAGTGTGACAGCGGCTTTTTGCAGTTGCGTTGTGGCAGCGACAAAATGTCGATGTGGTTGTGTTGTCGCTGTCGTTGCGATGTGGTAACCACGTGGTCGTATGCATTTAATAGGGAGAGGAGGTGGCCGCGGTGCCGCCGCCGCGTGGCGGCGTTGCCGACGCGATGTGGTTGCGATGTGGTCGTATTACACAGGTGGTCGATGACAATGGCGAAATGTGGCACATGTGAATTGGATTATTCATTTTCAATACAAAATATACGCCCGACCACACGGCGTGGTTGTGGTTGTGGTGTGGTACGTCTGAATTGACCCTTACACATTTTTTACGATTGATGGGAATTTAAAGAGCAATTTTGAATGGCGTGCAGAGGTATTCAATAGATTCAGAGAAGGTCCCTTTATTAATCTAGTTAAGTTAGTGGGAGCCTATATTTCAGACTAAGACCTATAACAATTCCTAAAAATTCTTTCGTTACTTCATCTTCAACATGAACAATTTCAATCATTTAATTATTTTTTTTTAAACATAGTGGCCTTACCACAAAACCTTAGACAGTATTTAACAAATGTTTAGCGCTGTCAAACGCCTACAAAATCTGTCAAATTTTGTGTTAAACAATGTTTAAAGTTTTTTGTGGTAGTACAGAGTATGTTTACCTCGATTTGCTATAATACTCAACTAAGAATTCCACAGCCGTCAGAACACACTACTCACAATGATAACACCGTGTTTTTCGTTTGCGGGTTAAAATTGTCACTGAAAGCTTGGAAAGTAGTACTTCGTCACAAACTCGAAACCGTGGGAATTGTAAGATATGCGCTAAGCATACTAACTACAACTTTTTTAAATTAATTTAATTATACAATTAAACATAACCTAAGTGGTTGTTCTGTTAATTATAATCACTAGGACTCTTGACCTGGTTGAAGTGTGCCAGCAATAGACGCGTTTACCCTAGCATAGAAACTTTAGCTCTTACGACGCAGGGAATAAAGACGATGTTACATTTAGCGTAGTCTTCATATTCACCATAAAAATGCACTTAAAAGAGTAATGTAGCTCTATGGCTTTTTAGTGCATTTTTTTCTGTGACCGTTGGGGCTAGTGCCTAATTAGAAAAGTTTATTAACATAAGTTTCCCTCATTTGGTCTTAATTATTAAAATATGTGAACTCGTAAATAGGCAGGTTGACTGTGATTTTATAAATTTACTTTAATGTTTATTTTTGTAGTTGTAACTATTTTAAAAACAATTTCATATTTTTTTGCAAAATTTGTTATGTTTAAAGCCCGATAGTCCTAAGTCTGTATTTTCTTCACTCTACATAGAAAAAAGCACTAGAATCTTAAAAGGTATCTTATTAAAAAGCACTTGGGTATCTTAAAATCGCTACCGTCAGACGAACAATTAACGGATATCTTTCGGTTTAGATCGCAATCTTTAAAATTACAGACTTACTGTGTAGTTGTGTACGGTCAGAAATAAAAGTTTAAGTAGGTATAAACTTCTAGTAAATCCACCTACAAATATAATGTAACACAGGATTTTTTAGGTTTTAGAACTGTTAGTCACTTTTTAGATAAATTAAAGATTTAGTGATAGTACCTACTACCTAGTAACAAATGGGAACTAAATTAATATTAGGATTATTAGGTAGTGTCTATTAGGACTGCAGGTTTTTTTTTTAATGTTTGTGAATTTAACAGTAAGTAATTATGAGACTGTTTGTTTCTTAAATAAAACAAACAAACAAATGACTTGTAAAACTTATATTTCTTAAACTTCGTTTGTTGCTATCTCTACTTACAACAGTTTGCGGTATTTTTAACTGTCGGAGGCGGTTCAGTTTTACTCTTATTACGAATTTGTCTCTGTGCCGTACCGGGGGTCACTCTATATCTAAGACGGTCTAATGGCGTAGTGGTTAGTGGCCCTGACTGCTATGCCAAAGGTCCCGGGTTCGAGTCCCGGCTGGGGCAGATATTTGTTTAAAGACAGATATTTATTTTTGTACTCGGGTCTTGGGTGTTGATATTTATATGTATCTAACTATGTATTTGTGTAGATATATCAGGTTTCCGATACCCATAACACAGGCTCTGCCTATCTTGGGGTCTGATGGCCGTGTGTGAGATGTCCCCACATATTTATTTATTATTTATCTCGTTGTATTTAATGACAGCTCTCGTTCGTTCGTTTTTCGTCAGTATAAAGTAACCCCCTGTGCCGTACCGGTGGCAGACTAGTGGGTTAATAAGCTACTGGCTTTTAGGTAATGGTAACCTCCTTTTAGCTGCGGTCGGATAAAAACTACATGAGTATTTAAGGTACTCGTTGAGGTTAGTTAACCTCATTTCATTTTTAAATAGCCAAAGTATTTTTTTTATTTTTTACAAAAATATATTTATTTTTAACCGGTACCTTTATAATTTTATTGTAACTTTTGCTGAAAATGATCTAGGTATATTGTATTGTTGCCCGCCCATGACCTTTTCCGCCCTGATGTAGTCGATTGTAGGCAAAGTGTAGGTTTACTCTTTTTATTTCACGTCTACCCACGTTCAAAACTGCATATTGACGCATCCATATTTATAATCTTATAAAAAGCGAATTGAACAAAGGCAATAAACTAACCGTTTACAATTTACACCCTACCACCCGTAAAGGAACATTTTCGGCATTTAAAACCTCGTTCTTTTTCTTTCTAACGTAGTTAAATCTGTACCTTTTATCTCTTTCCCACACGCGCCCGGTCGGGGGTGTAACGGTGGTTGTTGATAAACCCACAAATCTTGATACTTTATAAATTAAGCTCACGATTCGCTGCGCCCGTAGAGTAGAACAGGTCTACCGATTATTTGTACAGACGTTATAAATTAAATGCAGTATTTATTGTTTTGCTCTGTAAGTGTTAAGGTATCGAATTGTGGCGACTATGGCCTGTTTTTTAATCTCAGATACTAAATTGACAGATTCTAAACGGTTCATCAACAGTAGATTGTCCCGACAAAAGAACGATACGTCACTTGCTCGCGGGACAATCGATGATGCTATTGATGATCCGTTCAGAGTTCAGAATCTGTCAATTTAGCATCTCAGATAAAAAAAACAGACTTTATTTATTGTATGGTTTGGTCGCTTTCAAATCGCACGACAGGAAAAAAAACTCATTTTGAGTCTCAAAAATTACACGGGAAAATTCTATTTCGTAGCGATATTCAGTCATAGTGTATGTACTTTATAATATAATTTGTAGGTAGGTACTAATAACTTAAAAAATTAACAAAGAAAATAGTTGTAAAGATAAAGCATCTGATAAAAGCCTCGTTTTTCGCATACCTAATACAAGTCGAAGATAACATCTGTTATGTGAAGCTATTTGCATAAATTCCACGAATATTTTACAAGATGCATTGTGCTAAAATACCGTTTAATATGACCTAAAGTTGAAGGAAGTCCATTTATAAATTTTCAACCAACTTCGAAAAAAGGAAGAGGTTCTCAATTCGTCTGTATGTAATAACGTTCTCAACATATCGCACGTGGCTATCCGAACCATAATATCTTGTAAATTAGAGTTCTCTTAATTACCTACAATACATATATTAAAATACATAATATAATATATTTGACATCTACAGATTAATATATACGAGTACTTAGAGCTTATAGGGTTATTATAATAGAATAGAATAAGGTTATTATTGGGTTATTATTGTTTGTTATTTCCGAAGTTATGAATTCATATAATTACTATAACATAGTTAATTAGAGGTATAAGCCAGAACCTTGTGGTGTATTTTTTAACAAGAGTACACAAATACTCGTACAGTGCGAGTTTCAATAAGTTAAAGAATAATTATGAGGAACATTAAATATAGTTTTTAAGTGACGTGAACATTACTATTTACTGATGAATTATAGTTGTAATGCTCGGTTGTTTGGACGATAATAAGAACGTTAAGTTTTAACTTGAAGCATTATTTATGATTATGAACAAAGTTTAAATACATTTAAATGTGCTTAAGCATTATTATAATAAGTAGTGTTGTTTATATGGATCCGGTTTCACCGGGAGGCGCAGTGGTCCAGTGGTTATCAAGTGTTGAGCTGAAAAGTCCCGGGTTTATAACAGCCTCCAGTAACAGAGTTTGTCACTCATTCACGTAAAAACTAATTAACGTATTCTATTCTATTCTATTCTCTGTGGGGGTAACAGTACCTGCACCTGGCTCTCTCGAATGGAGCCTTTGTGCATATCCCCAAGGTCTAAACTGCCTTCCTAAGCTTGGACCATTTCCCACCACGCTGGTCCACTGCGGGTTGGTGGGTTCACATATCTAGATGTGCTAAATCTAGATATGCAGGTTTCCTCACGATGTTTTCCTTCACCGTAAGAGCGATGGTATACATTGTCCTTAAATTCAGAAAAGAACTCATCGGTACATGTCAGCGCCGGGATTCGAACCCACATCTCTGGCGTGAGAAGCGGGCGCTTACCCGACTGAGCTACCACCGCTATAATACTACTAATTAACGTATTTTCATGAAACTTAGTAGGAAGCTGAAACCATGGATTCTGCATGGGATATTTTGTAAAACTATGTATGGCGAAGCAAAGCTCGTGGCAACAAATAGTTTAAACATAAATAATACTATGCCCGCCCCCTATTACATTGGGACTAACATAACATTGGCGAAAAGTGGGTGCATCAATGCACCTCTGCCTACCCCGCAAGGGAGTACATTAGTACAAGGTGTGAGTGTTCGTTTATTTTATTTTTTTATTTTTTTTTATGACGAAGCAAAGCTCGTGTCAACAACTAGTTTAAACATAAATAACACTTTAACAAAGATTGTCACCTTGCTGGCTGCGTGGGCGCATGTTGACTACCACTTGTTTGCCTTCATGTGACAAATTATTAACTATTGTTTGTTCCAATAATATACCTATCAAGTTTGAATATTTTGAAAAAAATTTTTGATTAATCAGGAAGGATCTATTTGAAAGTATGTAGGTAGTAAATAATAAATCAACTTTAAACCTTTTCATATTCCTAATGGGTCTGTCGAATTAAGAAACACCAAATTCAGGATTTAGTCCTAGTCCCTACCCAAAACCAGTCATATATTATGTAAGTGTAGATACGTTATATATTTTGCTATGCTACCTAAATAATATTAACATGTTATGTGCGAAAGCTCGATCTCTAACATAAATCAAAATCTCCAAAATGATAAATTTTAATGCAAATCGAATTTAAATGAAACGAAAATAAAATTCCGTTTGGCATTTAAAGCAAATGTTACGAAACTTTATGACATCCAATTATTATGTTACCGAAACGTGGTCCGGTCGACTTCACAGCTGGTGCAGAACTGTCCTCGTCAGACCAATGCCTTAGACCTGGTTTCGAATGTTCATTACTAATATGTATAATTACAATTAGGTAGGTGTTTTTTGATTAAACCGATAAATTATGTATATTTTACATTCTTACATAGCTATAATTGTTAGTATTGGTGTAAAGCACCATTTACACGACGCAAGTTTCTTGCCTCTTTCATGCAATTAAAAATAAATGACTTGAATGGTATCAACATTTCTTTCATAAATTGTATTCCATGTTTTACTTATACCTGCGTGTAAACTGTTGCTTCTTGTAAGTCAATTATTGCGCGTAAGGTATTGCTTTCAATGATTGCCCTTGTATGTACATGAATATTGCATCATAAAAATGGTGCTTAAATGTGGCTTTCGTTTTTTTCAATACGTAATCAGAAAAATATTTTTAATGCAGTAGAATTTCTAGTAAGTAATTTATTTTAAATAAATAAAATATCAAAGGCCCAACCCCACCTCCCAGTTGGAATCGCACCACGCACCGTATAAGTTTTATAAGTGCCCCCGCGATCGCCAGTCAGTGATCTCATCGTCAATTTCATAACACTCTCACTTATAGTTACTATACCATAACTATGTATAGTATATAGTATACTCGGAATATTGATACTGGTTTTGCGTTATACGTGTATGGAAATGCAATGTTTTTTACTGATTGGGTCAAGAGGAATGTCATGTCTTCCATCCAAGGTTGTCTGGAAAAGATTGCTTTATGCAATAGGGCCGCCTTTTTGTACTGTTTTATTAAGTTTATTACTTGTGTTTTTTTGTATTATTTCCTTTTGGTGCAAAAAAAGAGTACTTTATTGTATCATTCAAGAGGTATGCGTCTGAACTTGGAATTTAGAATTTTACTTAACTACGCTGCAAGAGGATGTTCTTAAGCCTAAGCCTACCTAATGCTAATAAAAATAAGATTTATATATATAAGCTTACATAAAGGAGACCCATGTTTAATGCTTATGTGCTAAACTTTTTCTTAAAAATAGATTCAATTATTCCTTTATGAGTTTGACGATAGACGGATTCATTCTAACTTTGTTGCTATTTTAATCATTTTTAATCAACCGCAAATCAAAGTAGGTACTTACTCAAGAAGTATTAAGAATATAACAGTTTTATAGAGAAAGGTCTATTTATGAATATTCGTACATAAAAAAAACTGGTTTCACGGATTAATGTAGGCAGTACCACAAGGCAAGACGGCAAGGGTCCAGCCAGACTCGTCCCATTCCACACTCGACCCGGCCACACTCGACCCGAATTTCTAAAATACGATAAGGTGTAGGTACATTTGTTGAAATGTATGAAATGTACTGTCAGCCACAAGAGTTTTTTTACTGAAATTATAGTTAGGTGTTTTATGTGCTGATTAATTCAAACAAAAGTAATAATTTGTATCATTTATTTATCATTTTCTATAAACATTATTAGTAGGTAACACATGTTTTGAATTATAAACGGAATAAGTAATAATAAATATTAACAAAATAAGTAACTATTAATAATTATGTGTGCTAAAATCACAGTTACACAAAATATCTTTACAATGAAATATGTATAAAATCCTTTTTATAAAATCCGTTTGCTGTTTATAAAATTATAATTACTTCGCAGTAGCCCTTGCTTATCAAATGTATAAATTACAATACAAGTAAGTGCGCGAAAGAGATGGATGCAGGCCATCCAAATCTTGACCATTGTTATCGATAAGTTTTCTGTTTAAAATAATTAGAAATAGAATTGATTGTCCACAAATTTTGTCCAAGTTTAATTTTTTGGTGCCTCGAAGACTTCCCAGACAACCAATAAAGCCTTTGTGTCCGCCTCACCGTAATACCGTTCTCGGTTTTAACTCTGCCATTCCTAGGTTAAGCAGATTATTAAATAAATGTTCTGGATCAATTGATATTCATGCTGACTCTTTGTTTAAATTTAAAAATACAATTAATTTCTCAATCAATTAATATATTAATCTAAATTTTTAATTCAATTTTAATTCAATTCAATTTAATTCAATTTAATCAATTATAATTTTATTTTTATAATTAGTATTAGTAGTTAAATTTATTTTAAGTAGCCACTAAATTGACGATATTTTTTTTAATTTTGTGCATGCAGTGTTTACCTATAATTGTTTGTGCATCTAGTTTGTATTTAGTTATAGAATTGTAATAGTTTTGATGTAACAAATGTTGGTGAACCATAATAAATAAATAAATAGATAACCCGTTTACTTCAGGCTAAAACAATGAGAAGGGTAAACTACCTCTCTCTGTTACTGAGGTCAAACTTAGGCTAGTTTAGTCAACATATTTCTTAAATTTAAGTAATAATCACTTTATATGCAATCAATTAAGAAATCCATAAACATTTTCTGTCGACTGTACTTTGCGATAAGAAAAAAAATACAAACAAAAATGAACCTTATCGAAATTATGAAATTCGGGTCGAGTGTGGCCGGGTCGAGTGTGGAATGGGACGAGTCTGGCTGGACCCGACGGCAAGGCATATTGTGAAATCAATTTATACAGATGTATGATGTCACCTTCATATCGAAGTTGTTTTAACATAATTATGAAACCTTAATTTAATGTTAATTCAAGTATTTCGACGTAAAATGTTTAAACTACATTTCATTAAAAATATCCAATGTTATAAGTATCCAATATCCATGTTTTAAGTTTGAAAAACACGGAAAAGTTCAGTTGTTTCAACGGATTGTCCGCAATAATTTTATCACGATTCAAAAAGTAGAAAATTATTCAAAACAGGATGTTTCTGCGAGCTCCGCTACGCCTTAAAAAGTTATCCCGTGGGAATTTCGCGATAAAAAGGCTACTTATATTTTAATCCAGGGTGTTAGATAACTCCATACCAAATTGCATTAAAATCGGTTCATCCGTTATGACGTGAAGAGGTAACAAACTTAAAAACTTTTGCCTTTATAATATTAGTAGGAAGTAGGATGGTTGTAGTGATATATGGGAAGTAAGAACTCTCTATTATTTATAGCAGAATTACATAATTTTACTATGCGAAAAGGTATGATGAACAAAAGAACCATGTAATATTTATTTATGTATGTATACTGTGTATGATGTCATACAGCATACAATGCGGGAGTTACGGCGGCGTACATAAGTGTAAAATTAAACATACATTAGCAAATGCAGACTGGTATTCTTTGTGTGAATGCAAAATTATTGTTTAAACAAAGGAAAATAGTAAATTCTAATACTTACATAAATAATCATTAGTTATAAATTGAGGGATTGTTAAATATTACTTATATTAAAGTTTAAGAGCTAAAAGTCTGCGTAAAAAGCATTGTAAAAATTAACTGTTCAACAGTGTGACATAAAAAATGGTATAAAAACCCTTTTTCTTTCCGAATGGGTACTTTTTAGTTGACTTTCGTCAAGAATGTATACATTTTACGACTAGTAATGATAAGATCTCGCTTGCGAGATTGCGCGCCATTTTCCCGCGTCTTGCGAGCATAATCCACGCGTTACAATGAATACTTGTATGAACGCGTGCGGGATAATCCCGCATGCGTGATCAAATCCGCATGCTGTTAAAAACAGCCTTTCTTTTTAATAGTACACAAAATAAACAAGAATCGTCAAAACGTCAAATGAGGAGCGAGTAATTTTCAAATAGCACCGAAGAACAGTTACCCATAGACACGCTAGACCGCCACGGGTCGCCGCGCGGGAAGCGGCAGACATCTGGCCGAGTCGTTAATGCTTCTGTTTTTAAATTCGGAATTTGTAAATCGAATTTGTTTTTTAAAAGGGCCAGGGTTAGAACTAGGATACCATAGAGTTTTGGCGGTCAAATTGTTTTAAGCCAGGCTTCCTATTGCGAATTTATGTTGACAACGATTTTCAGGTTAAAATTGCATTGGAATTTGCAATAATTAGGTGCTTACTATGTGTTGACTTCGCGATAGGGATCCAGGTGTGATTTGATCTCTCGGGTAAATGATATAAAAAAGTGGAGCTAGTGTTGAAAAATTTAACAATGTTAATTTATGCACTGAACTGAATATAATCATAAATACTTACAGGAAATTAAGTCTTTTTAAGGTAGATAGTCCGTGTTTATTGTATGCGGAAATCCTATAGGTACCTACCTACCTTGTCAAACCTACATTATAAATTATTAATTACCAGAAGATACCTAGGTACTCGTACCTAGTGTAGGAATAAAAACATTATCCTCCTCCTTCGGCAGTCGGGTAAATAACAGATTAAATATATACTTATGTAGGTGACACAGGGGTGTCACTACTTCCAAATGTGGACCATTAAAGTGATAATATGGCATTTAACTTTTTTGTAAACTGCATGCCAAAAAATTGTCAAAAATATGATGACACTTTTTTCTAAATTCAAATGAAACAAAATTCTAAATGAATCAAATCCGATGCTAGATGCAAGGCAATTGTTAATATTGTTAGTTTTCTCCTTGCTCATTTTTATCTTAATACTTATTATGATGTTTAGATCACACAGGTAAGTAGGGTAGGAGGTACCTATACGAACCTGGATACAACTTAAATAGAAACCACCTCCCTTGTTGTATCCTAAGCATTTAGATATTTGTGCAGATGTAGGTAAGTATTCAACATATTGAGTTTAAGCCCCTTATTCATAGAAAAGTTACAGAACGTTTTAACTAATAAACTGTTTTGTCCCTCTCCGACAAAGAACAATTTGTTCATTGACAGAGAGGGACAAAACAGTATATTAGTTAAAACGTCTTGTAACTTTTCTATGAATAAGTTGGTTAATGTTTTGTATCGGATGAAGCCTATTTTTTTAAGTAAACAATAAACACATAAACTTTTGAAATGCATCAAAACAGAACACAACAAAAGACTAAAAAGCCGCTTGCTCGCCTTACAGTTAGTAATAGATAGAGCATTAGACCACTTACCTTGATATTCCAAGAAATATTTTGACAGCTGCCCGCAGTCAACAAAGCAATAATACAACCTGCACTGTGCTACGAAGATTCGCAATCCGAGAACACTGAATAACAAGTTTACTGTCAACCCTAGCCGTCACACACACACCACAGCAGTTGGAAAATTAAGAAAAATATTGTATAAAAACACTGGCCAGTTACAATTCACTTCGGAAGGTTCGTATTTTGAATTAGGAACGCGCGGTCGCGTCGCGTGCGCAGGCGACGGTTATCGCGCGCCACTGGCTGTCTGGCGGCCATTTTCTTTCCCGCGAGGTTATTGTAGGGGGGAGTAGGAACTAGAGGAAAATGTATTTGGGACCTAACTTGAACCATTTATTAATACAATGGAACGCAGACATTATAGTAAGTATGCTAGGTTGATTGAACTTGGTTAATGGATTGTTTTAAAGGAGGATGCGGGTTTCAGATGCAGTCTAAGTTTTCTAATTTGAAGCAATTTGAAAATATGGTCACAATCAGTATTTTTTATGAAAGATTAATTTGTTCTCACCCACACCCTCTTATAAACTAGTCAAATTAATTCGCACTTGTGTCACATGATCATTGTGAGAAAACAGTAAAAAAAACTCCAGTTTCGCTTACGTTATTTTGGTACTTAAAAAACTTTTACTTAGTTCGGCATTTTCTTCCAGCTTTCTAGGTGGAGTAGAATATATTTTTTAAATTAAACTCTCCACTTTACACCAACAATATATAAATATCAAATGCGACCAGCCCTGATCCCTAATCCCTAACCCTATACTACCCAATGCATCAAAAAAGTATTATAAAATCGGTCCATAACTAGCAAATGTATCGGTGGTCATACGAGATACGAGTTAGTACATAAAAAAAACATTACCTTCAGAAGAATTGAGAACCATTTTGTATTTGTAAAAAATCAATGACACCTACATTAGTTTTTTACTTACCTATATCTATAATTGAGTTTTTTTAATCAATTAAACAGATACAACTCGCCTGATAATTGACGAGGCCCTGATGAACCATTTCGGGGCAATCGTAATTGCCGCCCGCCTGTCCCGTGCCAGTGATATTGCTCTAATCGGAGACATCAACCAGCTACCGTACATAGACAGAGAGAACCTATTCGAACTAAGGTACAGTCGCCCAACACTGGTAGCAAACATCACCCAGGAGCTGTTGTGCTCATACAGAAACCCCATGGATGTTGCATACGCCCTAAGAGAAGTATACTCAGGCATATACGCAGCCACAACGCGTATCCAATCCCTGCAGCTGAAAAGGTTTACAGACGCAGCAATTCCAAAATCCCAAACCAACACTCTATTCCTGACGCATACACAGGAAGAAAAAGAGACCCTGACCAGCCAAGGGTTTGGAGAAGGAACGGGATCACGCGTCTTAACCATACACGAAGCACAGGGATTGACGTACGAATCCGTCATTATCATAAAAACAAAAGATAAAATAAAGTTGCACGATAGCATACCTCACGCAGTAGTGGCGCTGTCGAGGCACACCTCCGCCTGCACCTACTATGCGGATGACACCGAGGACGCTATCGGCAACCTCGCTAAAACGGCAATAACAGCACCGAAGAAACGGATCCTTGAGTACAACCTAAAGATGGCAATAAAAAATCGGGACAAAGAGGTCGTTGCCCAGCAATCAAGGCTTTTGGCAACGCAAAATGGAGCGGAATAGGAGAATTTTGATTTTAATTTTATATTGACGGCCAAACCGTATTGCATGTATTTTATAGTTTTGTTATGTATGGTATATAGCATGTATTGTATAGTTTTGATATGTAGGTATTGTATAGTATATCATGAATTAATATTATCTGTATAAGAACTAACCAATAAAATTAAGATAGTTTTAAGAACACTGTCACACATTAACACCAGGCAAAACAACAGCGATGACAAAAGGAGTGTGTGGCCACTGACAGGCGTCTGTTAAGTTCTCTGAAGACAGCTGACACTGGCCCTACCCTTCAAATGTTTGTTGCCATTATAATTGTAAGTGTGACTGTGTGAAACAAAGAAAAAAAAAAAAAAAACAAGAAATGCACAACTGGGGGTTTTTAATTTTTCTCCAGGAGTGCAAAAAAAAAAAAAATTATTAATAATATACAGGTATATATATATAAAAGATAAAATATATATATTATAAGCTTCCACATTGAGTAGTGAGTAGTTAAAAGATGAAGACAAAAAACAACCAAACTCTCACAATATATTGATCTCTCAAAAAGGCACGGACATAAAGTCTGTGGAGTGATAATAAAATCTTAAAAAAAAAAAAAAAAAACAGATACAACTTAATGTGTAAAAAATATGCCCTACCAGGCTGTACCGCTGAGACGTTACTTGCAACATTGAGATTTTGCTACGATCGCAACGTCAGGCGAACACCGCCATATTTTTTTATTTTTTTTATTTATTTAGCGTGCTTACATAGAGACTCAGGTTACCGGTACATACCTGTACCCTGAACCTGATTATGCGAAAGCGGTCATAACATTTAAAAATTCGGGAAATGCTCCGTGAGTGAGCGCATTCGCATAATCAGGTTACCGGTACAGGTAGAAACGACATGAAATGAAATCGTTTATTTTTTCGACGTAGAATACAAGAATTACTTGTCAAAAGTCATAATCTACCACTATTTCACAAAGGCCCCGTCATTAAGAAGGAAAGAAATGGCGAAAGAAACTCCTCGAGCATCTTTTCAACTCAATACATGGATACAGATACAGGGTACTCTAGATACAGGGAACCCGATTCTCTATGTAAGCACCCTTAGGCTACTTTTATTTTATTTTATTTTATTTATTTCAACTGGAACACCAGCAGCTTATACAACTTACATTTTTAAAACAGATTATAAAACAGATACTTATTTGTTTTCCCAATGCTGGAGCAAATGCCTCCACTTTTTCTTGCATGTTTTTGATCCTGCGGAAAAATAGCGTAAGGTTAGTTTGTTAAAAGAAACTAGTATTGGTAGACGATTTAAAATTTGAACTACTTATCGCTTTTTGTTTTTTTTTTTCTTGTTGTGATGGTAAATTATTAGTTTACTGTTTTTCATTACTGGGGTGAATGCGGAGCGAAACTCGGGACAAACTAGTTATTTATAAAATAAAAATTACAGTGATATTTTGGCACCTACACTACCTACAGTCATCATAGGTACTCATCCAACCAATTACACCAGGAACTCGCTTTAAATCTAAATCTACACAAAAACAATGTACTTATTACAAAGATCATTAGTTCACATTCGTAATTATACCACTCAGTAAGAGGCCAGTTACATTGTACGTATTTACTTTAAAAAATCTTACACACATTGTATGTGTACCTAAATTTGAAAATAATTATAAGTTACATGTTATATTTACAACCTTTGCGGAAATATATATTTTTGGCGCTTCAAAAACATGGGATTTTAATGGACTGTTATTTGCCCTTCAACATAGGTAGGTAGGTAAATATGGTTTCTCTGATTCTTTCGATCTCGAATAAGTTAGCAGAATTAGGAACGATCGAATAATGATAGAACTTTGAGTTTGCTTGATTGTACGTAAGACCTACACACTAAAATGTATGGAACAGCTGTTTTTCCCGATTTCAGAGTTATATTTATGAAAGTTGTCTATTTATGACGGAACGGCACTAGTAAGATCCACCCCGTATTTTTGCGATAAGTATTGAGATATTTTCTTCCTTGAAGTAAACTCAGACTGAAAATAAAATGGCCTGAAGTTCAAGGTTCAAGGTTTTAGTAATTATTTATTATTAACAAAACATTAAAACGAAATCTTTGTTTATCTATAAAATTATTAACTTTTTACACTCATCAATCATCAACTATTCAGTGAAAGTGTGGTAGCAAAAATTACTGAAATTTTTAGGGTGAATCAAACTTCCTGTTTCAAAGTTTTTTCGTGGAACCAAAATATGGGTCTATATTTTTTCTATGGAACCCTATAATGATCGAATTAATTAAATAATCCTTGAATGTACTTACTTACCTGTATGTGGTATATTTACCACTTTTTGTTACGTTTTTTACTATTTATAATTTGAGCACACGGTCAAAAAACTATTTTTCCTAACACGTACATAGGTATCGTTCTGTAGGGAAAAAAAATTATGGAGTTATCCATAGCCAATTATGACATTGGACTGAGCGGAATCTGACAAAGTACTTATAATCTTATTCATATAAAGAGTTGATCCGTTAGATTAGCTAAAAATACTAACTTCGTTTTTATATAGCCATTATTGTCAAAAACAGTATGTGTGCTCGACTGCTCGCATAAAATATTGGATAAGGAATGGTATGGAACCTTAACTGCGCGATTCCAGATCGCATTTGGCCGATTTTTTTCTATAAGTTTTCTGCTCACTGAACGTACCGGCTCTGTATATCGAGGGACCCTAGCATAGCCAAACCAGCGTACATACGCAATATACAGCTTTATACGTGAACAGTTTTACCTACTGGGAAAGACTTTAGCTTGGTTACACCGTCTTCAGTCTATAGCAGTCCACTGCGGGACCAGTCTTTCGCAACCCATCGATTTCACCAGAGGGCGTCTTACCTTTGTTTTGCCTAGTCGCGGTATCCACTCCAGAATACGTTTACCATCAGTTATAACTTCAGTTAATCTGTGAGTGTGACGGCGGTTGAGTCCATGACGCGTGATGACGACGGTGGCGAGTCACAGCGACGAAGTTCAAGTTGACGTACTGTCGGACACAGGACTATGTGCTCGGAAATATAGTGTAGGTAACATTTCAGAAGATGTGAAAACATTATGCTGAAAATTTACCAATCATAAGGTCGATTTTAAGATTCACAGCACTAAATTTTAAATCTGTTAAGTAGTTCAGAATCTATAATTGTCTCTTGTAAATTTTTTGTAAAGTCAGGTACACATTTGTATCTATCTATATTGATTTATACAGGTGATTTACAGGCAGGGAACTACATAGTTCACTGTTTTCAGGAGATAATAGATTCTGAAGAATGGATATTCACTTTACGCAGCTTAAAATTTAAGTATCATCGTTCAATATTATTTTTATTTTTTATTTATTTATTATCCAAAAAACAACATGCATGGTTACAGTTTACAAAAATTGCCAAACTGCTATTGCAGTTTATCGGCAAGCTCTTGGTTGGTATTACATATTTATAACTACATATACACAGCGTCGTCGCACACTAAACACATTAACAACATCAGGAATACAGATATTAAGATAAGGATACATGGATCATGGTAGGTACCTAACTAAAAGTGTATCCTTGCTCCTGTTCTAGAGCCTTTCTCGCTTCCGCTAAATATACGGTGCAGAAACCTAGATGATCCTTGTACGAGTCATCACAACATTCACAACCCAGCACGTCCCTACTGCTGGGGCTCGGGTCTCCTTCCAATGAGGGAAGGGTTTTATGCCTGCCACCACGCTGGCCCAGTGCGGGTTAGTGGATGTGTACAAGTATTATCTAGTTGTGCTTAGGTACTCCCACATACCAAACACCGGCGCATACAATATCATTCATAATTTAATCAAAATTCTAAAGACAAAATGCTTGCGAATCGTGAGAAGTAGTCCAAATACCCAAATTGTTTAGTAAAGTTAACCGCACTAGTCAAGATCGCGTGGAAACGGACACTGATAAAAAATCTTAAAGTATATGCGCACTTTTTTCTCACTGTATCGGCCCAACAAAACAATGTTTATATAAGTAAGTTCGCCATTCTTGATTTAGCACACCAATCTCGCACTTAGGTTGGAACAGGTGTCAAAGTTTTTTTTAAATTGTTTTCATTGGTTGGAATTAAAATGGTGTTTTTAGTGAAGATTTTGTTTACGTTGCTGATGGCTCATGAAAGTTTCGGGATGATGAGCTCGAAAGCCATGGAAGGTTATCCTGAAGGATTTTTGGGAAATTGTAAGTTTTATAAATACTTATATATTTTTGTTCATCCATAAACGTAGTCGACCCTCATCTGCACCTACACCGTACATTAGTTATTTATTTATTCCTTTATTGCAAAAAATAAATAATTAAGTGTACAAAGGGGGGACTTAATGCTAAAAGCATTTTCTACCAGTCAACCCAAGGTTAAAAAGGTGTGAAAAATATATAAATGCAGAAAATGCAATGATGTTAGGTACCTAACTAATTAAGTTCTGAGATACTTGCGATAGTTATGCTAGCTAGTGAATCAGGAGGATCAAAATTTTTAGGATGAAGTATAATTTCCTTACTCCAAGGCAGGTTTATAAAACAGCCATAAGGAGCAATGAAAATTATGAAAAATTCACGAATACAAAATATGATATTGAAATTGCCCTTAATTTGAACACCGATTAAATGCCACTGCTTAAAATAAATGTACCTATTTATTTTAAGCAGTGGTAGCTCAGTCGGGTAAGCGCCCGCTTCTCACGTCCAGAGAGTTCGAATCCCGGCGCTGACATGTACCAATGAGTTCTTTGGAATTTAAGTAGGTAGAATGTATACGCTCTAACGGTGAAGGAAAAATCGTGAGGAAACCTACACATCTATCTGCATCTCATCATCTCTAGTACAGGTTTGACAGTTTGGCGAAAACTATAAAAGTTTACGTTTTCTCGCATACTAAGTGGCGCCTCTTGCGGAAACTATCATGAAACTTTTGATAGATAATGTATGACAGGAGAAAACGTAAACTTTTTTAGTTTTCAAAAATAACAAATCCCGTACTAGAGGCCCGGGATTCTAGATGTCAACAACTCAAACAACGGCATCCTACCAAACCCAACCTACCTAATTACCAATCACATAAAATACAGCAACGTGTATGTAAATGGGCAGTTCTTCTTTTTAACCTACATAATGGATAAAAAATTATCCCGAATTTGAAAAAAAAAACTTTAGCTTTTTGGTGAACTCTTATAATTTTTATGATAGCTACATTTCTATTCTATCGTAAAAGGTGGTTGGCCGCGAAGTTTAAGTATTTTTTCAAGATTTTCAGAACATAATACGTGGATAAGGCAAAGAAAATTACACCTTCGTCACAGAATCTTTTATTTTATTTTAACGAAATAGTCTTCGTCGATTAAAATGAAACTTTTTTAATACGTTAATAAACAAAATACCATTTTAGAAAACATATGAAAGAATGGATTTTTAGTTATAACAAAATATTTATTAAGTAGTTATTACCACTCTGTCACAATTTCAGCTAAAATGAAGCTTGTTTTTGCTATAAATATTTTTTCGCTACTAATTACAGTAAAAAATTAACAGCATAGACGTTAACATCAATGACTAAATTTAATATGATTTTTCCAAAGCTGCACTATTTATAACATAACATATAAACGACCAAAAATAAGTTGACTACCAGGAGACACCAATCGTTACAGAGTGGTAAACGATGTGACATAGTTGTTATTCTATTAAATATGCGGCAGCGTTTTGGAATAAAACAGTTTTATTTAAAAATAATAATTTAGTAACTTACATATAAATCATTATGGTTTCAAGTTAGTCAAAAAATTTACTGGAGATATCTTTATTATTAGTATAACTAATGAAATCACACTTGAGAACCTCTGGAGAGTGAAATATCCGTATTTCAGGAACTTAAAGGACAAATTTGTTCCAACTACATAAAATAACATTTATCTGCACAATTAATATTTTCGGCAACCTAAAATTTAAGTAACGTAATGAAAATTACGTAATTTGTTAAAGTTTTAATCAGCCATATTTCGAAAATACAGCAGTGGCTCATAGAACTTGAAAAAAATACTCTTTCCTTTTTTAATTACATTAGAAGCTGGAAGGACTTTAATGTTATCATCAAACATCCGATAAATCATTCTCCACCATATTAAACAGTCTACCACATTCATCGTCTGTTCTTGAGAACAATAGCACGAAATTAGCTTTTTCACTAACGAAACTTTTTATTAATGAAGCGCAAGTGTATTGGACGTTCCTTTCGCTTCGTACTTTAACCAAAACGTGTAGTTTTTCTTCAATTTTTCTTTGATGAATATTCTCAGGTTGGAGTGTTTGGTAAGAATGTGACAGATTTGACGTGTGACAGAGGGGTAAAATGTGTTGCAAAGTCGATTAGCATTTAAACAGTAAGATAAAGTGTAATATTCACATGTTGATTTCAAAGTAATTGTTATTACCAATGAGTAAATAACAAAATAATAATTTCATTGTATTTTATTTTAACAATTACCTACGTGACGAAGCTGTCGCCGAATAAACACACGCACCTCCTGTCACACTTTGCGGGTGGCCGATACGCGGTGTCTGGATCTCAAAGGGGAAATCTTACCAAGGGGAAAAGGAGACCTTAAACTCAGATCGATGGCAATAAGGACGAGTGGCTCAAACAAATATTTTAAATGGCAACCTACGTGACAGAATGTTACTACTAAAACATTAGGTAGTAAGAGACAAATTTTCAACAATTTTTTTAAATATTTCAGAAATCATTTAAAAATATATAGGTATTTTGTTTTACTAAATAGGTAATAAGGATTTATCTTCTGGAGTTAAAATAAATTTTTATATTTTATGTTGTCATATATATTTTTTGTAACATTATCGAATATGCGCAGGATGAAGTGGCGGGAGACAGCCAAGATTCGTATGAAATACTCCTCTGTCACGCGGATTTACCACTCTGTAACGTAATTTTAAATACAAAAATATAAATTTATATTTTTGTAAACGTGCACAGCCGTTGTGTTTTTTGTACAATGCACGCTGAAATATAAATAAATAAATAAATATTTGTAAAACTCATGATTTTTTCTTCACAACTGATGGAGACTAAGTTATGTAGGTTAAAAAGAAGAACTGCCCAAATACACTAAGTAATTTGTGCTACGTCACTGGAACTTTTTCATTGCTCGCTCGTGTATTTATTCATATTTATCAACGCAACTATTGCCGGAGAGTTATAATAATAATTTTCCTAATTCATAAAATGAATATTCGCTACGGCATAACCTTTGTCGACAGTCAATTGTTTTAAATTCATAGCAACTCTTTTACATTGTAACCGTGATCGCTCGTAATGACAACTATTAGTATGATAATGTAGTCAAATGGTTCTATCTGAGATTCTATGAATGAAATCGTACTTTTTTATGATCCATCGTCATGGATTTTGCAACAAGGATAATATTGCTATGCTAAGTTGTTATTGATGGATTATCTAGGAGCACGCACAATATGACTTAGCCAACAACTCTCTCAGCACAAGCTTGTGTTGGGTTCCACCAATCCGCACTAGCGTGGTGGACTAGGCCTAAACCCTTCCTTCATTGGAAGGAGACCCGTTTCCCAGCGGTGGGGACGTTATGGGTTGTGATGACGCGTGCAACCGCTAAGCCATACCAAGTCGAGAAAGACAGCGCCGTACGGTCCTCTTCTCGAAGCAATTCATGACATTTTTCACCTATACGGGATATTTCGTTGTGGATAGAAGATAGAATGCTGAATTTTCATAAAACTAAAAGTTACAGTGACATGGTACGGTAATGGCAGGTGGCACTTTTCCATTATTCGCGAGTGAATTTACTTCAGAATCAGACCAGTATTTAGAGGCCTTCACTTCAACAATAATATTTGCGTTTACCAATGAATCACAGAGCTAACAAATCTAATTAGGAAGTGGTAACTCCATATGTAGAGAACCTTTGTCCAATGCCAAAGGACATGGCCTAGTGACAATAATTGTGTTGTGACAAACTTAGTCAAGTGTACAAGTTCCTTAAAATCTTTTCTTATCGACATCCTTTACAACTTTGCTAAAGTATAAGCAAATAAAGTTGCTTACTCACTGCCAGCAATCTTCGTTGTACAGTCAACAAAGAGATAAGTACATATACCCCCCAGTACTGTTTGATCCTGAAAGTCACAGATGAAAGATGGATCAACTCAAGAGTGTCTAATCAATATCGGACTATGAATCAATAATATCCTGGAAGAAATGGCGTTTGACAATAAGTCCGCCTTTGTACATAGTTATATATCTTTATCTACTCATATTTATATTTTAATCCAATTCTCACCAAAACAATGTGGCGATTTATTAAATGTTTATTTGATTAACATTGACATACGGTTACTCATGCGAGTAGTTGCCTTAATTGCAACAAAATAGATAAACCTACAGGGTGAAACTAAATCAAGGAATAACCTCAGCTATGTGAAACTAATATTATTGTACGATGTTTGAAATTAAATGAAATGAAATATTCTTTATTGGACGTAAAATTTTACAATTATTTGTAATTTGATGTATTTTATTTATATTATGACATTTTTTGATTTACTGCCAGTTTCAATAACTCTATCTACCGATGACTAGTAGTTACTTTCATACTATTTTGACAGGTTGTAACTTATACGTATTTTATAGTTGTAGTAGTTACCTCTAGGTACATGTTACGTTAAATCAGTTAGGGATTATTATTACTAGACCATCATGATATCAAATAAGTTTTATTATCTACTTGATAAAACAGTTACAAACAATCTGCACCTGTAAGTTAAGTCCTATGTTATTTTCAACAACAAAAAATCGCTCAATTTCATCAATTTTCTTAACGTTCGATCGGGCAAAATAAACGCACTTTTCACCGTTGAAACTTTAACCAAAATAAACACATAAGTACAGAACATTCACCATACTGTAGCTACATGTATAAGTCCTAGTATTAAGTCTTACTTAATTGCATTTGAACTGCATTAAAGCAGCGCCTTGAGACAAATAAACCGTGTTTCTAATTAATGTTGAGTTAATATTCTGAGAAAACATACGAAGGTCAAAATGTTGCCAGTTGCGTCATCGTAAAAACCCTAATAAGTGGAGAAAAAATATTTCAGGTGAATTTCAGGTGACTGGCAGGTTTTCTTTATGTAGTTTAGAGCGTATAGTAACTTAGAAATCAATGTTTATAGTTCATAGAAACCGTAGCTTAGGCGGTGGTGGACCTGCTTCCAAAGCTTGGGGCCGCAGATTTGAATCTTGTCAGGGAAAAATATTCGTGTGATGATGGTGAGCACTTGTGTCTGTCTGTTTATCGTTTGTGTATATAGAATTTTGTATATATTACATGCAGGATCTGTCTATAGTTTAGGGTCGGATGGCCGTGGATGAGATGTCTCCTCTTGAATCACTTTATCTAAGAACTTAACTAGGTATCCAGTAATTATACGGCTTTTTCCGTCGTTAAAATAAATAATATTGCACATACAAAGTCGGATTTATCTTGACGTAGACAATGCTATAGTGTCTAGACTGTCTAGATAAGCTATAATCTAGATCTCGATCTCCTGAACCTATCACAATTAAACTATTCATGACAATGAAAGACTACAAAGCATGACTGGATTTAAATTATTCTTAAAATACTCATATAAGTAGATATACCTACTACTCATAAAATCTTATTCGTAAATAAATACGACTTACCAACGGTAGGTCAATGTACCTACTTAGTAAAATATTCCAAAAATAGACGCTACAAAATGGTTGTGTTTTTGTAGTGTTTATTTAGAATTAACCTTTCTGCCGCCAGAAACTTTAACTACCTAAGTAATAAGATTTCACCGTTGCATGGGGGAAGATGAAACAGCTTCCCATGTCTTGTTACATTGCAAAGGCGTGGAGACACTACGATCAAAAACCCTCGGATCTCCGGGGTCCCTCCGGGAAGTCATGAGCAACCTAGGTCGTCTACTGGCTTTCTGGTGTGAGCTTGGGTGGCTTAATAGCTAGTCACCCCGTAGGTATTTCACGCATAATGGCCCACCTTAGAGGCTAAATGCGGAAAATCAGCTCGCCATGATAGAATAGAAGATTTCACCTTTAGCGAAGGGGGTGCAAGAATACTCCACAAGTAACCTATCAAATGGAGAGTCACTCTCTAAATCTACGAACGAACGAAAGATAATTTTTACGCAATTGGCACAATTAATACAACTAGATAGAGTCGTGTTTAGTGCTGCAGATTAATGGGGAAGAAAACCAAGTGAAACTTTGGCAGCACCAGCGAGTGTGCCTTTCTGGTTCCGACCAATTACATTGTTGGGGAGAAAAAATGGCGACTGAACCAACCAATTAGAACTGGGGAATTAGGCACAGTCGCCTAAGGCACCATATGTAATTAGCTTTTAGTTTTTCTCACCATTATTCGTGGTTTGTCATCGACACGCTGAGAAGAAGATCTATTGTCATGACTTATCTGACTGACCAATCCTATCACCACACCGACAAACGCTAGCCAGCTGCAGCTACCTTACCACCACTGACACATCAGCATCGCACGCAGCATGTCAAACATCTATAAGATCTTTTAGAGGTACAAGTCACGGATTGTTAATTGCTAATGTTCGGTGATGGTAACCCACTGCTCTAATGTTTATTTCCGACACGATGAGATGAAAACAGTTAAATTATGAGTTGTATTTTTAATGTGAGGCATAGATGTAGATCCTATTTCACGCCAATATTTCCTTATTGTCATCATAAAAATACACATTGCGCGAAATTTCTATGATTGCAATTTTAGCACTAGATACAGACGAGATACAGAGTGCTTAAAATTGCAGTCATGAAGTTGTTAGGAAGATAATAATATATACCACGGAGCCTTTATATTTTTTACATTAAAATCTTCTCGGTCGGTCTCGGTTACAAAAAGTAGACACAAGTAAAACAGGATATTTAGCGCTGTCAAATAACTTACAGACACGAAATACAGTGTTTAACACGCTTAAATGCGATTTAAAGGTTTTTTGTGGTAGTTTGTCCTAACTTCGTCAGAGTGTCAAAAGTGTATTTTTTTCTTGTAGTTTTAGTATGAGTACAAAAAAAGCGATACGGAGAACTCGGAAAGAAAAACATAAGGTCGTGGCTAAATTATTTAATTGAACAATTACATGCTCGTCTACGAAATAATTGCTGAAAAAACTGAAATAATAAATATAACCATAAGTTAAGTATGATACATGGAAGACGCATCGTTTAAGGTATACAGGGTGTTAATAGCACAACACATGGCCTGACAACTTTTTTTAGATTATTATAAATCACTAATGGTGTTAAAAAAATCAATCTCATATTAGGTACATTACATAAATGCGCGATTTTTATTTCACTTTCGGTTTTTCTTTTACACGTTATAGTCATCATTTATAATGAAAGGATTATACATAAATTATACCTAATTATAACACATGGGCATCATAAAATATGGGTAATATCAGCCATCAAAATTATATTATTATGATAGGTCGTTATAGGATATCTTCACATCATGCTTTTCCTTAAAAGTTAGACATTGGTCAAGCATAATAATTCTTCATTAACCCTGTATGGTATTAAAGTGGATCGCATTTTTTTACTAAACGTGACGTCATCAATAAAAAATCATCACAAAAAGGATACTTACAATTTTAGTTTTTTATCCATATTGGTGATGTACATAATAATGTAACTGTGATCATGACTATCATGAGTGTCAGTACGTATACTAATTCATTGTGTTTCTTTAATTTCAGGTCCCGGCAGCAATAAACCAGCCATAATAACGAAGAAAAGCCTAAAATACTTGGGACTAGTGGTTCTAGGCGACGACTCACCGCAAAGCCCGAGAAAGTTCAGAAGTCGGACCTACAACTACTATCAAGCCAAAGAAATTGCCAAGAATCCAAACTGGGACTTCAGAAGGAAGACAATATTGTTCCTTGGCGGATACCTGGACAGTCCCAACTTCTTTGTCAGTCAAATCATGGGCAAGACGTACCGGAAAATGGGATATAACGTCTTACTTATGGAAGCCAATCGGTTCCTAACATTGCATTATCCCATGTGAGTCTATTAGCCATATTTTTCATAAAAACAACGATGTAGAATTTTATTTTACAAGAAATAAAAATATATATTGACTATCTTTTACTTCAGTGGGTGATTTAGTATAAATTTTGCCTTAGACGGATAATCATCATCAGCCCATAATCGTCCATGGTCCATAGTCCACTTCTTGACATAATAAATAAGCCTCTCCGCTCCATTTGTGAACGGGGGAACAGTACAATAGTATTCAGTAACAAAATACTATGTATATAACGCAAGTCCTAGCTCTTTCATTTGCAAGACTGTGCATTGAAAAAAACCTCCTCCTTTTTTCGGTTAATTAAATATATATTTTGTTATAATCACAGATCAGCACGCTACGTCCGTCCAATCGGGATGCACATCGCAGAGATGCTCACCAACCTGACTCAACCCGGCCTCATGGACCTGAACAAATTCGAGCTAGCAGGCATCAGCCTGGGAGGCCAACTCATCAGCTTTGTCGCGAAAAACTACCACCGCATCACAGGAAACAAGATACCTCGACTCACAGCTTTGGACCCCTCTGGACCTTGCTTCAGAAACAATGACCCTGAGAACAGACTTGATGATTCTGACGGAGATCTAGTAGTGGTCATAGAGACGAATATTGACGGGTTTGGAATGGCAGCTCCGGTTGGTCACGTCAACTTCTACGTCAATGGTGGGGAGTATCAACCAGCTGACTTGTACTGGATCCCTTGCAGTGTCATGTGCAGTCATGTCAGATCGTATACCATCTGGTATGTCGCGTTACACCACCCCAAGTCTTTCATCGGGGTTAAGTGCGATTCGGTCCAAGAGGCCAGAAAGCACGCTTGTTTTGGGAAAACCCCGCTTTCGACGAATAATCTAAGTCCATATTACGTTAACGCGAGTAACCCTGGAATATTCTACCTCGCCACAGATAATAACTATCCATATTATTTGGGAGAAAAGGGACTGAATAAAGATGGCGAGTTCTGGACGAAGAATTTAATATATTTTAACTCAGAGGAAGTGTTGAAATTGTGATATTAGTTTATTGATTGAATTCTGTTACAATAATTATAAGTAAGTATAATGAAAGACCATTTCTTAGGCTACTCTATGATATTAGTAGTACCTACTTACGAGTATAATAACTACACAAAGTGTCTCATGGCGATTCCACATGAAAAGGGAATTCAGAGAATATGCAGTATTTTTTAATAAATATTTTATCAGTAAAATTCCTTTCAGAATTTCAGGTGCTTTCCCTTCATGTAGCCTCGCTATGGTACACCATATATATTTATTTGTAGGTGCTTTTTATATTTATTACTATTTGTCTACAGTATTTTCTGCCATCTAGTGGTTTAAGTTGACAATAAGTTAAATAAGTGAATGTGATACGACGAAGAATTGAGTACGATGTTACTGAATTTGCTTGCGTTTATCTTGTATTTCGTAGATGTCGTTAGCAGCAAAATAATAAAAAAATTAAGTTGTAAAAAGGTTTTGTATTAATTATTATTCCTTGATAAGTTCCCTGCTTCTTATAGAATTAATAATAAGGAGACTTCGCAATGGTGACACCCTCTATTCGGACAAAATTATAAGCTACATACCACATTTTTGATTCATATTAGAGTACACGCAGTCTACTAGTATGTGATTCATAAAAGGTCTAAAAATTCATGAGATCTACAGGGTGTTGCAAAAAGGGTATACTAAGCCGAAACCAGCATGTGCAGCATATTATATCTAAGCCCGAAACTAAAATCAAAATTTCAAAATTCATGAAAAAATAAATAGTAAAAAGTCACGTGACCAACTAAGTTTCTATGGAAAATTAATAAATTTTTTCGCGTATTTTTTAATTCTGATTTCAGTTTCGGGCTTAGATATAACATGCTGCACATGCTGGTTTCAGCTTAGTATACCCTTTTTGCAACACCAGTATAAAGTTTATGGGGTAGGCTATAACCAGTTATAATATTCTAGTCTATCACTGAGTTGCAGAAAGGATCTTTAAGTTAATGTCGGCATTAAATGTATTGTTGCCTTGCTTTGACAGTATACGGACAGAAAGAGACAGACATAGATTTAATGTCGACATTAGCTTAAAGTCCCTTTCTGCAACTCGGCATATGGGCTATAAATCATAATACTCATAATATTAATGAATGGATGGATGGAATCTATCCATTCATATATCAGCATGGAGGAAAATGGTCTTAGCTAAGGAAGGCAGTTTAGACCTTAGCCTTAGTCCTTGGGGATATGTACCTTTGTACCTACATAATTATGTAGGTTATATTCGAAAAAATAGAATAAATTGGTTATCCTTAGTCTTTCAATCAATATCTGAAGATATGATATTTTAAAAAAGTTACAGTTAAAGTTAAGTTGGTGTAGAGGTGTAGATTTACCAGAGAGTATTCCAATGGTGAGTTATTGTAGCTGATACCCCGTCTTTCTAATAAGTTATAATAATAATATTATGTCGATGGTTGCATTTTTTTTAATGTAAGTACCTAAAATTACATACGAATATGGTAATGAATCGGAAAGTTTCAAACAATTTTTGATGTTTATTGTTTCCTTTCAGTCAGGTCAAGGTCACCATCGCTTTTGCATTTATAATTATTAATATTTATTTATGTCTTCAGTATCCGCATATTCATCTTAGATTTGACTTGGTAAAGTCGCAAACACTGTAATTATAATTTTGAGAATTTTATCATTAGAAAAAATACTAGGTAGGTAGATAAGGTGTTTAAAAATGGTAGCAGAAAAGGTTGTGTTGTTGTTACTATTGCTAATTAATGGTGTGTTTGCGATGATCAGTTCGAAAGATATGGAAGGGTATGCTGAAGGATTTTTGGGTAATTGTAAGTATTTTTTTTTTGTTATACCCTTGTGATTTTTGGTGACGGATCACTGCTTGCTAAGGATATAGGGTTATAAAGTTAGTTATAATAAGTATACTTATTCATTTTGTTAATGAGAAATAAGGGTCAAAAAGCCAAAATCAAAAGTTTTTTTTTATTGCATAATAACCCCCTTATTCATAGAAATGTTACAATATGTTTTAACTAATAAACTGTTTTGTCCCTCTCTGTGAAAGAACAAATTGATCTTTGTCGGAGAGGGACAAAACAGTTTATTAGTTAAAACGTTCTGTAACTTCTCTATGAATAAGGGGGTAAGTCTATAGGTAGATAGGTACAAAAATGTATAAAAAATGTTCATGATTTAATATAATACTGTGGCATAATTTTTGAAAGGATTATATTTAACCAACTGTGAAGTCTGACAATGCTGGTGAGGAAAGTTTATTTTCTAGCTAAACAAAGGTATACAAACCATTACAAAGAGCTTTTTAAAATTTCAGGTCCACACACAGACTGGCCGGCAGTGCTGAAGCAGAAAACTAAACGCACCATCAGTCTAATAGTATTAGGAGAAGAGGGAGAAACCAACTATAACTACTTCCAAGCATCTGAACTAGTCAAAGATCCTGGTTTTGACTTCAGCAAGCGGACAGTTCTGTATGTGGGAGGATTCTTGGATAGCCCTAAGCATATTGAGGCCCAGGCTATCGGCAGATTCTACAAGACCTTGGGTTACAATGTGATGCTGTTTCAGGCTGACAAGTTTATGATCGTGCATTATCCTATGTAAGTCTTCATCTTTCTAGCCTTTCCCATATTTAGGGTCGGCTTTGTTCGTCATGCCGCCACGCAATTTGTTCCTTCCTTCAGACATATTACCTACTACAATAAATTAGAACCACAATCTAATAATTGCTGTTGGGGACAAATACTAGAGTTTGTCCCATAACTTTGGCTTTTAGGTCACAATAATATTGAAAAAAACTGCATTTTATAATTAACAAAGATGATGTTGATAATTTTCAACCTAAAATTACCTATTCCATTTAACCTTTTGCGTCCCGAAGTCGCGATATCTCGTGACGACAATAGATTTCTGTTGTGTCTGATTTTAAGGGATTCAAGTGGTTACTTATTCCCAATCTCCGCTTGGGACCAAAGGGCCGAAGTGATTCGAGTGGTTAACAGCACCGTAACTAATTTACCCTTATCGTCATCATTAACTCTTCATTTCCCCCCCCAGCGCAGCCCGCATGATCCGCCCCATCGGGCACGCCATCGCCGAGATGCTGACTAACCTCACCGCTCACCACATGGACCTCCGCAAGTTCGAGGTCATCGGCATCAGCCTCGGAGGCCAGATCTCTAGCTTCATCGCCAAGAGCTACTACCAACTCACCGGGAACAAGATCCCTAGAATCGTCGCCTTAGACCCAGCTGGACCTTGTTTCAGGAATAACGATGCGAATAACAGACTTGACGATTCTGATGCCGACTTTGTTGTCACTATTAACACAAATATCGATGGCTACGGCATGGCAGCGCCCGTTGGTCATGTCAACTTCTACGTCAACGGAGGGGAATACCAGCCTGGGGATATCTACTATCTTCCCTGCACTATCATGTGTAGTCATACTAGGGCGTATTTCATCTGGTTGGTCTCGATCGGGAACCCTGATGCGTTTATTGGCATCAAGTGTGATTCGGTTCAAGAAGCTCGCAGGCATGAGTGCTTCGGGAAAGATCCTCTCATTACACACACCTTAAGTCCTGACAGAGTCAATGCGAGCAATCCAGGGATATTCTATTTGGCCACTAATACTACATGGCCTTACTATTTGGGTAAGAAGGGTCTTACTAGAGACGGTGATGTGTATAAAACGAAAGTCTTAGATTTTAATTCTGAAGAAGTTATGAGGATTTAATAAAAAGTTAATGTGCCCATGGGTACGTTATTAAACCTACCTTCTTAATTCAATTGTATTACTTACTATTAAAGTGGAACAGTTATTTATATCTTTTTTAAAGTTGCCTAGTTTGTTTTTTTTTTTAATTTTTACAATTTTAAAATTGTACCTAATTACTGTTTGGTCAAACATTCTGATAATTTTATTATCTCTACGATCTCTCTTGTCGCTCAATGTATTGGTTCTCAATCTTCTTATATCCTGGTGGTAATTGAGTACCATCACCATGAAAATTCCACATTGAAGTAGATTTCCTACTAATAGGGAATATGCATAATTTTTTTAAATACTTTTATTGGATAGTTTTACATCACTTTATTATAGTAAAAAAAAATTCAACGCCAAAATAAGTAATTTAAGGTATTTTAAAGAAAGTTAAAAAATTACAACCATCACGACCACTTTGAAATTCCCGTCAGGATGGCGGGCTGGTGTGACGTCATAATCTTTTAATTTCACGGCTCAGAATAATGAGTCCCGTCAGTCGGCATAGATTTTTTACCTAATCAAGTAATCACAGAGTACTTTTGTATTTTCAACAAACCAATGTTGTCATGGTAACAAACGAAAAAGGAAGTGTATAAAGTGTGACCAGTGGCTGTTTTGTAATGCGAGCTCGTTAATAGCTACTAGTAGCTCTTTTGAAATGGGAGCGCGCAAACCAGAGGACCTTTGTACACAATATTACGCTATTATGGCAATATGAATATTAAGTAATATTTGTATTGTATGTAAGTACTTACTGTAACTTTGGTTCTCAGTAAGAGAGGCTAGGGTTAGTGGGTCATTCTATTATATTGTCTGTGGGGGTGTAAGAACCTGCGCCTGGTTCTCTTGAATGGAACCATTGTGCATATCTCAAAGGTCTAAACCCCCTTCCTAAGTTTGGACCATTTCCCACCACGCTGGTCCACTGCGGATTGGTGGGTTCACATATCTAAATGTGCTTAATCTAAATATTGAGGTTTCCTCACGATGTTTTCTTTCACATGCTACATGATTATCCCCGAATTTAATTCTACAAAAATAATAACGTATAACATACATGTTAACTTTTATTTATAATAAAAACTTTTCCGCAGCTGGCCACAGTTTACTCGTTCATACTGCGTAATAAATTTAATGTGTCCAGTTCTTCTGATTACGAGAATTCTTCCATAACTTAATTTAGAAAAAAATAACAACTTTTGAAATATACTAACGACTGCCATTATAACCTAAAAGTAAAAAGAGCAACTTGTGTCATGTTCATGTCATAATACTTACAATACAAATTTAATTTTATTGTGTTGCAATATGGAGCATATTTGAGTAGCTCGTTGACTAGCAAATGGCTGTTTACGCCTCATTACAAAAGAACAACTAGTGGCAGCCCATACACTACCAACAAAAAATATAAAAAGTCCTAAACTTTGCAAACAAACAAGCATATCAAACAAGAAGTGGAGAGGTTATAGGAGGCTAGGATCTATTGGAAGAATTTGGATGTAATCCATCGTATCTGATCACAACGAGCATCACAAACACTCGGTGACATTAACATTTCTTTGTTTACACTTGACATTTATTTAACTTCCGCCGTAAACGCAAAGAAGTTATTATTCTGAGATTGATATATAAAGAATTTTGACCTCACATCCGCCCTAAGAAAATGGGTGAAGTTTCTCTGAAGTTACAATTTACCGAAGTTTTTTTGTACTTTTCAACTTCATTTACTTGCTCAAAAATAAATTATAATCAAAAATATTGATGGAGGCGTAGTTATGAAATAACAAAGTTTATTATAAATAATATTTGACCTTTATTTGAACCTCTTGCATATTCCCTATTACAAATTTCTATAATACTGACATCTAGCGGAAAGTTTCTTGTTTAGAATAGTCACGATGCCGATGTCAGAAAATGTGTGGGGATTACGCTATGCTACCGAACCAAGACTACTTACTGTTAGTTGCTACATCATAAAGTAGATGGCGCTAGTGGAAAAAACCTTTAGAAGAGTTAAATAAGTTTCACTACTTTGGAAAAAATATCGCATTATTTTATAGTAAGTAGCATTTATGTGCCTCATAATAAAATATCATGCTCTAGTAAAAAACGTAAACGCGCCTACGAAATTAATAACGATTTTTAAAGTAAAATTAAATATTTTATTCTGTTTGCCTGCCTAATAATTATAAGTAGGTAATAACCCATAATATATGTATAGTTGTTGAAAAACTAAAAAAATCCGCTTGCTTCACATATGCCCGTGTATTAATTACGTGTTACAATTACATTAACAATAATATTTATATTAAGTTAACAATCAAGTGACCAAATATATCTGACTGTATTTTATTTCTTATTATATCTGTTAAGTTGTTATGTATGTTGGCTGGTAGAATAAAACTTGCAATCACGTTTATTCCTTTTACTACGCAACTTAAAAGTTACATAATAAAAGTACTTCAAATGACCGCCAAATAACACCCTACGGGCCGGGTCAGACGTCAAACAATGAAATATGCAGGCATCTGCTTACCTGACCATCCTTTGTCTAATAAAACGGGCAAAAATCTCATTAATATCCGAGCGAATGTCAATAATGCCCCTTCCGGAAGAGGAAGGGTCAAATGGACCACAATGGGGTGACTACCCCTAATTTTGGAGACCAACGTTTTTAGGTTAGAGTGTGGAGTCCCGTAGTTTACAGTGAGATATAAGATGTCATGATGATGATTTTTATGTAGTTTGACTGTGAAACCTCAGGCTCAAGCAGGAATAGGTAGGCAGGGGTTAGTCCCAATGCAAAATCTCCATATTTCCGGCAGATTTATACAATACTTACCTGAAAATTAAAAGCAATATACTCAAATCTGTCTTTAGCTCAATTCACCAAACAAAAAAACTAAATATTATATTCACAGGTAGGCAACAAAAGTATATTAAGTACCTTGTATTTCAGTTGCTGGTTAAAACAAATACTTTTCCGTTACAAAAACAAATACTTAATTTAAAGCGGAACCCTATTCTAATTTCTAATGCCCGACATAAGGTCAGCTACCCAAAGACCGTTGCTTTAAGTTTTGTATTGGGTGTTTTTTGCGCTAGTTTCTAATCGCGGACACCTGGACCTAATTTGAATATGATATTGTAATTACACATTGCTGCATGTTGAAAAACCCTTTGTCCCGATGGACATAGAATTAGTTTTTTTTTTGTTTATTGTTCATTTAGATAGTAGGGATATGTTGGGATACTTTTGCCAGTGCTGTTTGGATCGTTTTAAAAACAGTTTTTGGTTTTCTTGTATATTATTATAATATTGTGAAAATGTGTTAAATAGCATCTGTAAGAGAAATGTTATTAATTTACATTTTGCAACATCGTAAGTATAAAAGAAACGTATTTTATGTGTAACATATTGCAAAGTATATGGCTTTATATGGAGTGTTTCAATATGCATGCAAGAATATTATTGAAAAGACACGTTAAATTAATACTTTTATAAATTTTAACCGTACTGAAATATGATCTACATATTTTTTATAAATGCATATCAATAAAGTCTGATTAATATATGCATTGGATACATAATATGCCTATGTTCGTAAACATTATTTTAATAGGTAGGCAGATATGCGACATTTAACATATTCATACAAATATTGACGTAAAAATAATAGCTATTTACTTACTTATAAATATTGAGCTATCGGTTACGCCTTAAAAATAAGAAAGTACCTACTTTAATAATTATGTAATTACTTAGGTTATAAAGTACTTATTTTTGAAACTAAAACTACAAAAGAAAAAATAACCTCATCTCAACTTAAGCCGAGTTATCTAAAGGTAGTTTGCACCTAATTTTATACAATAATTTCCATTAAAAGTGCCTTGTAATTCAGCTAGAATATAAAATAAAGTTTTCAGTGTTGGTTATGAAAAATTAACTTCAAAGATGTCCAGTTAACGTGGTTAACCGTAGCCGGGCCGAGCTAAGTGACAACCTAATAGCATAACTTGGGACACTTTGACGTTACAAATTAATGTAATTTTGCCCGTTCACCTTTGTGTCTCAACGAATTTAGACAAATTAGAATTGGTAGGTACTTGCCTGAATCTTTTACAGTATGTGTTTGCTAATTACATGGTATTTTTTTCTACTTCCATGGCTAGTTAAGGATATATGTCTTTTTTATGTAAAAATATTTTATTATAAATAACTAACGTACTTATTATTTTTATCTTTTCTGAAACACGTGCTTTTATATATTAGAGTATAACTTATCTTTTATTGGCAGATTGTAGTAGAAAATGCTTTGCATCAACTCAACCAAATTGTTAATTATCGCCTTGGTAAATTGAGCAATAAGGTAAAAATGAATAAGTGAGTATCAGAATATCGAAACAAAAATGGGTGTCTTCTTTTTGTAAGGTGAAGTGCGGTAATTGCAACTATCCGGTAATTGCAACTCACTTCAATAACTCCCACAATTCTTGAGCTATCAGCGCTATCTACATTTTTGGGTAGAACTTTTATGATGTAAAATTGATTTTAGTCTGTCGTTTTACAATGAAGTAACTCTAGAGGGAGTTATTGAAGTGAGTTGCAATTACCGGATAGTTGCAATTACCGCACTTCACCTTATCGGTCTGTCTGTTTCAGAAGGAATATTAAAAACCACGTATAGGATTTAAAGTAAAAAAAAAAACATTTTTTATTTCTTTAATTATATTATTTATTTCATGCACAGTGGCTTTATTGAGCCAGAGGTGCTACTAACATATCTACAGAGAAACCTTATTTCGTGTAAATTTTCCTGAAATGCAGCTACCTATGTCGTAATCGTTTTGCATCCCGAAGTCGCGATATCGCGGCTGACAACAATAGATTTATATTGTGTCTGATTTCAAGAGATTCAACCGCTTCTTACAGTTATTTACCTAAAAAAAACTTCTACTAGCTTCTTTCCCCAATGTTTTTCACTTCGGCCAGGTTATTTAAGATCAATTTCCAGTTGAGAGACTCTTTTGATTTACTTTTTCTTTTTCGACCTTAGTTGACCGTCTGTGTACCATCCATTATACTACGACCCATGGCTCCTCAACCTTTTCTAAGGTAATTCTCGAGGCTGACCGTCCAAGTCATACTGGCTATCTTTTGTTTGCCAAAATTTTTCGTTAGCTCAGTGGGTTGGACATTTTTAAAGGTATACACCGTGAAAGAGGTTCTATTTTAGAGTCCCATTAGTGACAGTAAAATAAACAAGGGTATTCTCAATTTAATAAACTTTAATGGCTTTTAAAATAATGGTGAATACTTCTAGATTCTATTCTATCTCTGTCGGTGAAATCGGCTTTACGAGTTAGAAGAAGAATTTTAGTTTTTTAGAAGTATTTATTATGTCAAAGCCATGTAAAGTCCATTATCCAGACCCAATAGCAATTAGTCCATTCATTACTAACGGGATAAGGCGTTGTGATGGCGGGCGGAAGCGCGTGTCGCAATGACTTCCGGTGGCCACTTCCGGTGCGCGCGCGCGGCAATCCTACACCGGATATTGAGTTAACGGATACTGGGAACTGGGGAATCCCCCGTTAAGGATATTGGGATTAGGTTTAGGGGGCTAATAGAAAGGTACCTATTTACCTGAGCGTATTTCTTTCTTATGAATAACCCGCAAACATTTTTTTCCTCCTATTCCTCCATGAATAACTTCATAGGTCTTACAAAGGGTTTGTATGTCGTTTGTTAAATTCGTTACTACAAATAGGTATTTTTTTTAAATAATTTTATGTGTAAAGTAATGTGATACTTGTTTGATATACTTACCTATCTTAAATGTTGCACGAATGAAGTAAATTTTTGAGATTTTTATCAGTAATGGAACCACTGGAACTGTATTCATAATCTACCTACCGACTAGGTAGATTCCTTGCTTAAGAGGCTGAAAAAATACTATTCTATACTATCTCGGATTCCTACTAAGTAATTTACTACGACATCGAAAATAAAACATTTTCAAATATATTTTTCCATCAATAAACAAAGAAACACAATACATCTTCAAAGACCACCCGAACCTACAACCCCGCGACACGTAGAAGGTAGGGTAAAGTACCCCAACTTGTCCACCCCAAATCACACACAAATACCTACGCCTACCATTTTCCTTCCCTCTGTCTTCTTTTCCCTCCGCCAGAGGGCGCAGGCGCGGTAAAAATGGCGGCGGAAAAAAGTGTGGAAATAAGAGAAAGAAAGCGGGGGGCGGCCCCCGGCTTGCAAGGAGCTCGGCTCGCGGTGGCGTAGCGCGGGGTAGGTGGTTTTTTTATTATTTTAATTAGTCGGTAATAAAGATAATTAATATTTTGAAGTTGCTTCAAATTATGGTTATTGATATAATGAACAAGATAATAAGTAGTAGAATCAAAAGGTAATTAAAATAAATAGTTAATTTTAATTACTACATATTTTTTAGCTCTATTCTATTTAATTCTATTATATTCTACTACCTGTTCCCGCACGCTTCGCTTCGCCTTAAAAAGTTATCCCGTGGGAATTCCGGGATAAAAAGTAGCCTATGTTCTTTCCTAGGGTCAAGACCGTATCTATACCAAATTTCATTCAAATCCATTCAGTAGTTCTGACGTGAAAGAGTAACAGACAGACAGACAGACACAGTTACTTTCGCATTAATAATATTAGTTAGGATAGGATTAGGATGTGGGGGTGTCTGTGCCTACATCTGTCTCTCTTGAATGAAATCTTTGTGTATATACAAGCTTTAAGCTTGTAAAGTTGTAAGTACCATTTCTCAGGATGGTGCATTGTGCTTTGCCCAGCAACAGCCAGCCACACATCTGGAAGTGCTAATTCTAGATGTCCATTGGCCAGGTTTCCGCGCGATCAGGTCAGGTCACTTTTATACTACAGAGAGAGGACATTTTCTGAAATATTTAGGCTTTCTATACCACTTTTGTAACGAAGGTACAAAAATAAGCAGCAATTCCTTCTTAAAAAAATACTATCTACGTTTCACGACTGCTACCAAAATCACCACCTCAACATCGAATCCACAAAACAATAATCCAACTCCAAACACTACACTTCATCCCTACCCCTCATCCGCTCTACTACACCGCGAGCCAGGGGGTGTGTCCTCCCCACAGAGGGGGGCGCGCCCCTACAATACTCGGCTTGTGCCGCGTTCACACCCTGCGGCTACTTGCCCGACTGTTTAGGGCAGTGGCGTGTGAAGTTGTGAACATGATCGCTGCTGCATTTGAATGTTTTGTTTTTAGATTAACAATATACGAAATTATGAATTAAAATATCGTTGGTTATTTTGCAGTTCTTGCCGGTTTTAAAACTGATAAATTCAGTTTTAAGCAGGACTCAAGTATGAGATGCAGTGTGTTGATAGCTGGATGATTCCGTAGTATTGCTCAAATACCTAATAATGTAGAAGTTACTTATCCAAGGTGGTGGTTAAATTATACGTACATAAAAAAGTCAGTTATTTTGAAAAATCTATATTATAAAAGGTTACACAAACTACAAAATTTATAAGATGCCCAACATTGAAGAGGTGTGTGACGATCTTTTGGATGTGAAATTAACATTTTGAGTAATTATTAAATTATTTACTGCCAGTTTCTATACTTAACTCTATCTATTTCATACTATTTTGACACATCAAAAGTTACAACCTGTCAAAATCTTATGAAAGTAACCAGTCATCGGTAGATAGAGTTATAGAAAGTGGCAGTTAGTGGGCACATTAAATATTCCTGAATAAGAGTACTTTTAATGTCATTTCAATATTAAAGACTAAAAAAACCTGCATTTTGAGTGGTTTCAAATGGTTAGTACCATTTATAATGGTTGAAATAATTTAATAATTACTTTATATTATTCACAGGAAAAAGTTATAGGGCATATAGTCAAAGCTCGGTGGCTAAAGCTACTTATTTCCTAAAGGTATAATTCGCACCTCTTTATTTTAAGGACTTTCAAGTAAACCCTGAAGTCTGAACACTCCTTCAGTAAATGCAGTACTGAAGAGGTGAACGATGTCGCATCGATCAAGTACTTACTTGATAACGTCAAAGATTCTCCACACACATTCACACACACACACACACACACACAATCACACACATTATTTATTCACAAGAGTATGTGTGGAACTTATTCTACCTTTTTATGGAAATATTGACTGGTTTATGGTTTAGTAAAGCATAATACCCGTAGTATATTGTGTAATAAATTGCTGCATAATATGCCAGTATGGCTGAATTACGGCTCAAAAACTACGATAGTAGTAACATTGCATTCTGATAAATGTTGGAACACTGTTTTCATTTAAGTACATCAAGTTTTATGAAGCAATTAATAATTACCTATTGGTAAATCTGTTTCAAAAATAGAATTAAAAACAAAAGAGCTCAATCAAAAACAATTCCAATTTCAAAAACACATCTGCAACGCCGAGAAACCAGCCAGCAGTTTAAAAGTGGATTATGATAAAGCAATAATTTCGTAATACGAATCAATTTCCGAACGCAAGGGCGAGTTAAAATGGCGGCCTCTTTACACCCCATGTCAGTCCCCTCCCCCGCCGCCCTCTCCCCGTGTTTGAAGTGTATAAGTTGGGCGGTTTTTTTTAGTCACAATAGGCTAGGCAACATTTTTGAAGAAGATTTTTGAGACACATATTTTTTCAAATGTAAGTTGAATTGGTGTTTGCGGTCTGTTTTGGTTTTATAAGGCTTAAGTTATTATCTATATGTTAACATAAAATAATCTTTTGTTTAAAATAAGATCATTATGTGTATGTACTTATAGGAAATAACACACAATGACAAAAACTGTTAAAACAAGACAGCACCTAGAATAGTAATACCCAACAGCAAAAACAATTAAAAAAAAATAGTGTATCTATCGTCATCATCACAACCTATAACGTCCCCACTGCTGGGGCACGGGTCTCCTTCCAATGAAGGGAGGGTTTTAGGCCTAGTCCACCACGCTGGCCTAGTGCGGGTTGGTCCACCAAACACAAGCTTGCTTCTGTTGGGATGTGCTGAGAGAGTTGTCGAGTATGTGGTCCATCCGACTGTCAGATGATTTCAAGCTGCCCAAAAACCTCGACTAGCCTTACCGACTGCAGCCGAAACAGCAACTTGGTGTACCTATATTTACATAAAATGATATTCAAGTAATACCTTATCTACCTAAACTTTTTACAAGTTGTAAAGAACCCACTTACTAAGTACCTATAGGTATTTATTCCCTCTACATTACCTATAAATCCTCACATAATATACCGCGAATCAAATGAGATAAAAAATAGGGTGAGTGATGGAAAAAAACTGTGGGGGTGGAACCCTAACCCCACGTTTTTTTTAACAGCAACCATTTTTTTTCACACAACTTTTTAGGGGACTGAAATAACGAGAGTGACTGACATCTTAATTTAAATGATTTTTATATACGTTAAGAATCCTTAGATGTTGGACTAATGAAGTTTTCCATTTATTTCCACAGGGGATTTTTGTATATATTTTTACGTATATTTTAGGGTGAATTCTTATTATGTTTGCTAATGAATGTGCCTACGGGGATAGAAAATTACGTGTTTCAATTTTGTTTTTTACGGCTTTGTGAATTAAATACGATTCTTGAGATTTACCTATAGCTATTTATGTTTGAAGGTATTTTGCAATAGCTAGCTGCTTTATGTATCAAATCAACATACGCAGCTTTTTACTTAAAACTTTTACAGTTAAAACCTGTATGTGCAATTTCTAAACCTAGTTTTACAACCTAGGACTCTGAAAGAGCTAAAGAAAAGATGCTTGGTCGGAAATGGCTTTCTAATGTAAGCAATTAAAATACCAGATATTTTTCTATTTAAATTAATCCATAAAAAATAAAAAAAAACAGTTACTATCGGTCATAAATAAGTCTCTATCAATAAAATTATACTTCTAAAAGTCCCCTCTGAAAAGAAACATGATATCTTTTAATCTTTACTTTCTCTTTTCATTCGGAAAATACTTATCTGACAAAGTAGGCACAAATGGGCCGTAAATCTTTAACTAAGATTTAACTGCTATCAAGGGAGATATGTAGGCCCTCTTACTTTTTATTTGACTGTGATAAGTTTTCGGTCATTGAATCGTACCTATGGTTTATCCTAATCCCATCCTAACTAATATTATAAATGCGAAAGTAACTGTGTCTGTCTGTCTGTCTGTCTGTTACTCTTTCACGCCAAAACTACTGAACGGATTTGAATGAAATTTGGTATACATATTATGGTCTAGACCCTGAGAAAGAAAATAGGCTACTTTTTATCCCGGAATTCCCATGGGAAAACTTTTTAAGGCGAAGTGAAGCTTGAGGGAACAGCTAGTTGGTTATAAGTGTTGCAGAGAAGGATAGATATACAAGTTGTTGCAAAAGTGGTATGGGTAATTGGTCACCCCATGACTCAAGAGGTCATCCTGAAAAAACTATAGAATTTTTGCTAAACCCTGTATAAAAGTAGCCTTAGAGGGATAAAATTGCACCCTGTACCTATTGTTTTAACCGACTTCGAAGGAGGAGGTTCTCAATTCGTCTGTATGTAACATAACATAAAAACCATACTTGTAATATGAAGGAGGAGTGGCCAACTAAACAATCATTAATTAGAACTCTCTCTTAATAAATGTGTGAGCTACAATTTACTAACTTATAATGAAGGCAGTAAGTTCTAGAATACTGTGGAAGACTTAGTGAAGAGGTTACAACCTACTACAATGGCCGCTACTTAAGTAATAATATGGTAATTAAAAGAAATGATAAATGTGTATTATATAAGTTAGTACCTTCTTATAGGGTTTACATTTTTGTACCATTCTTTAGATTTTTCAATACTATCAGAACTCTACACAACGGTTATAAAAGTTGATGAATTTGAAAGCTCACATCTCAGTATCCGTTTTCGACAATAACATTATACCTAGTATAATAACGTAAAAAAATTATAACCAATAATCAGAATATTCAAATTTATCACATCCTAATCCGCACCGCACATACAGTTCAGCGCGTAAGTGCAAACGGGAGGCGAGTACAATCGCACACAAAAGTTCAAGTTCACAAAACCGGTTGCCACCGGTACCTAGGTTCAGTTATGAAACCTGTTCGGCCCCAAGGTTGCGGCTCCCTAGGGCACTGGCTTACTGGACATTTACCTCTGTGGTGGGAAAAAAGAAGAAAACGCCACCAGCCAGCAGTCACTGCGCTAGTTTGAAAATCGAACGGAGTTTCTGAATGCTGCTTGCTCAGTAGGTATTTGAAATTAGAATATGTTATTTTTTACATTGGCATATATATTTTTTTTAATTTAATGTAGGCCTAGGCATCCAAGAAATGCTGAAGTTCGAAGTAACCAATTATGAAAATATATTTGTATCAATGTACCTACGAGTATATCGACATTATAGTGTCTTTTTATTCTAAAATTGACTAAAAATGTTTGACTTTATTAAATCCAATAAAGATTAGCATATAAAATGAATTGTTAACTGAAATGTAACAAATACGTTATTGATCTTATTGTCAATAATCTTGAACTCGTGCCGTAAGCAAGCCAACATTCAGAACACAACAATACCTTTCAATAAATAATTGATCAGGAAAAAAACAGGTAAAAAATAACACCCTATCCCATCTCAAGGGCACCCAAAAATTATGATGCATTTTTTCTTTTATTTCTTTCTATTGACTTTACTTTCATCCCTGTGTGAATGTTTTTTTAAAGTCACAGCTAAGTGTTTTTTTGCTCGGGTTTGGGTTGGTTTTTTGGTTTGCGATACTTAATAATATCACGGTAGATGTATTTTAAATAGTGTAGTGTTGATAGTGTTAACTTTTTTTGAGATAAATAGTTTCTGTGTGCAGAAAAACGTGAGACTTTTAAACGTTATTTTTTATTTAGGTATTTTTTTCGTTTTCTTTTAAAAGTTGAAACTCACGGCTGTAATATTATTGTACCTTCTAAACTGTTAACTGTTTACCCCGAAGGGCTAGTCATGGTATACTTATTGTACTTAAATTCCTTATGTCTAAAGAATTCATTAGTCCAATAGTTCCAGTAGTTTAAAAGCATGTCAATATCAAATCAAAACAAAATAAATGTATTTGTCCTACCAGTAAAGGTTAAACTGTGGATCTAGCAGCTGCTATTTGGATGAACTCATGTGCTATCTAAATTTGAAAGTCAGGATAACCTACAATGAAAATATCAGTAGGTAATAATCAGGTATCATAATTATAATATACCTACTTCAATTACCTAGCTATCGCTTAGTAAATAAAACTTTTAACTAACTGAATCATTATTTTAATTAAAACACTGTAACTAAGTCAGCAACATAATTTTAATTTCGGCATCCCTCAAATAAGAGAGTTTCATAAGAAAATATAAAAAAACGCTCCCCTAGGAAAGCCAAACTATGCGAATATTTGACGGAAACCGTTTTACTGAATAATAGTGATGTACCGGCTTAAAAATAAAACGTCGCTCGAAATTATATAGTAATTATGAGGAACAAATACTTTTTAATAAACCTTCAGGGTATATTTACAATCAAAGCTTATGTTTTTTTTAATCAAGTTTATCTATACAGTGTTTGCGGAACCTGCTTTCTAGAGTCTGTAAGAAAACTCTAATTACTGTATTTTGGAATATAACCGACTTGATGCTTTTAAGGCCTTACTGCCAGTTTCAATAACTCGATCGATGACTGACAGAAGTTACTTTCATACAATTTTGACAGAATGCTTTTTATGGTTTAAAGTCGTAAGTATGTGAGTGTGCGTAAACTGTGAGTTATCGACAGATAGAGTTATTGAAACTGGCATTTGGAGATTGCCGTTTTCGATCGAGACTTTTCTGTCGTCCCATCACTAATATTTGCCCACCTCTCCCTCCCTTAGACCCCCCTCCCCCCCCTCCCCCCTACAAATGAGCGCACCGCTGTTATTAACTGAGCGCGTTCCCTTATTAATTTTCTACGAAAAAATGGAATGTTCCACATTGAAGTACGAATGTAATGAATATTACGGCACAATTTGTGATATATTATAAACATTCGATTATTAAGGCTATCGCGAGTTTTACAGAAAACCTATTAAGTATTAGAAACATTATAAGTACATAATGATTTAAAAGTATTATCTACCAGTTAGCCTGTAGCGGTTAAAGTCTGGCTGTTTTATCCATACTGCAATCCTTTTCTTTTTCAATTCTGTTTAACATTTTTGACCAATATTTTGTGAATGAATTTTGATTGAAATGTGTCTTTATGTGATATGTAATTTTTTGCAAAGTCAGTTTATATTAAAAACTTGTTTTATTTATTGGAATCTTACTTGTCCATTATTTCATACTTCCATGGTACCGGGGGCACAAAGTTTTATCGAAAGTTAAATAAAAATGCAGATAGGTAGTCGGTACTGAAGTTAGTTAACAAGCAGGGGGCCCCTTCTTTGAAGTTGGATGCACCCGACCGTAAGACTAAGTAAATAATCCCTATGTACTTTCTTTTGTTTTCGGAAAATTGGAAAACATTTATTATAGAATGCGATTCTATTCTATTCTATTCTGAGAGGGGGCGAAGTTCCTGTACGTGGCTCTCTCGAGTGGAACCTTTGTACATATCCTGTTGATTTCAGCTCAGCCCGCCTAGCTCCCGAGTAAACTGGAGTAGCAAGCCTGGGTGTTGCAATAGCTGAGATAGGCGCTCTGTTGGTCCAAGAATAGATAATCTATAGAATGCGATATTTTATGATATTTTTTTATGGATTTACTTTCAATGTACTATTGCTATTGCCATTTCGTAAACATATCTACGTTTTTGTCTCATTAATATATTTAACCCTTAATAAAGCATAGCTAATTAGCTACTCAAAAGCAGCTTCCGCCGTCTCCATTAAAGAAAAAAATACTAGCGGTTCCCGCAATTTTCGCTTCGCCTTAAAAAGTTTTCCCGTGGGAATTTCGTGGTAGAAAGTAGGTATTATGAATATAAAAGTAGCCTATGTGTTAATCCAGGGTGTCAGCTAACTCTATGGCAAATTTTATTAAAATCGGTCTGGGTTGAGAGTTGAAGAAGTTACAAACACACACACACACACATACTTTCGCATTTACAATATTAGTAGGATATAAGTAGGATTACCTAGTAGAAGATTGTAATAAGTACATTATATAAAAGTGTTCCCCAAAAATACCCCCCTATTTTCCATAATTGCAACAGCAAATTTGAAAAAGGAATACTCTTTTCTCACCCCTCCCTATATTGAAGGATGATCAAATATTTCTCGACAAATTTGGTACAGTCACCATATAAAAAAGACACGTACTTAAAGATTTTTTACATAATACCTATGCAGGTACACATAATACTTATAATCATCAGCGCAGTCTGTAACCGTAAATTTTATTTAATTTATGAAATTAATTTAAATAAAAAAAATAAAAATATACGTAATAAAAAAATTGCTGGACATAAGCCTTCTAACGAGTGCCATGGACCTTTATGTATTAACTCCGCCTTCACCATCCAGGCACTACTGGCTATTTGTCTAATTTCGACTGTCCGGAGGGCGTCCCACGTTACACATACCTATTTGATTAAATTTGAATTATGAAGCCACAATTGCTACTTTATCAATAAAAAAAATACTTGTTTTGCTGACCCTCTATTTTGAGAGAAAGGAAATCAAGAAGAAGACATTGCATAATTATTTTTCTTTTTCTAAAGCCTTAATTATATGCAAATTCCTCACTAACAACGCAATTCTTTGATGTTGATTTTTCATTTGAATAATGTCGGTATTTTCATTCTTTTATATTTTTATTTTAAGTATTTAGAAATATATGTATAGGTAAGTATCTATTCAATACTTTTGCAAAGATCATCATCATCATCATTAGCCAATAATCATCCACTGCTGGACATAGGCCTCTCCCAAGGAGCGCCACAACACTCGGTCCTCGGCCTTCCTCATCCAACCACTACCCGCCACCCGCCTAAGGTCGTCAGTCCAGCGGGCAGGAGGGGGTCCCACGCTGCGTTTGCCTGTCCACTCGAGAACTCGTCTACCCCAACGGTTATCTGCACCGGTTATTGCAAAGATTAAGAGTTGATAAATCTGGAATCGAAAAAAAACACCTGGATTTTTTTTCTTTACTTTAGCTGGTTTAGTCGCATAAGTTGGGTATAAATTCAGCACAAATCCATTTACGCTAAAGCCACTCACGTCAGTAACTAACTGAAAGCAAAAGGAAAACCATTAAAAACAATCGCGAATAATAATTCTTATTCCGCCTCTTTCCTTGTCTTTTACAGCCTTTTCATAATTTTCCTGAATTTTTTTTGCTCAATAAACTTTTACTCGAAGTTCTTGCGAGGGACGTGTTTGCTCAAAGTTTCCGCACTGTAATTATTATTTCATTTGCAAGCAGCAAATGAGTGTAAGTAAACTAAAATAATAAAAAAAAAACACGCACTCACGCCTTGTACTAATGTACTCCCTTGCGGGGTAGGCAGAGGTGCATTGCTGCACCCACTTTTCGCCAGAGTGTTATGTTAGTCCCAATGTAATAGGGGGCGGGCCTATTGCCATTTTTCGGGCACATCCAAGACCCGAGAACAAATATCTGTGTTTAAACAAATATCTGCCCCAGCCGGGAATCGAACCCGGGACCATCGGCTCAGTAGTCAGGTCACTAACCACTACGCCATTCGGTCGTCCCTAAACTAAAATAAAAGTTTTTTTGCGCAAGATTTGAGTGTGTTTGTTACGTAGGTATGTATATTAGTACGAGTTTTTGTCAAAATACTGAATCTAAATGTACCTGTATGACATTTTTAAACATACAGCTGCCAGTTGCAACAACTCTATCTACCGATGACTGGAAGTTACAACCTGTCAAAATCGTATGAAAGTAACTAACTACCAGTCTTCGGTAGATAGAGTTATTGAAACTGGTAATAGTCAATAAGATAAAATATTTTGCCATTTATTATATACATACAGTACATATTACCGATACGCCACATTTATTTTATTTACACTTTCATTGTGCACTTTACTAAATTACTAATATAATAATGTACAATGAGGTGACGCATTTTCTGCCAGTGAACCTTTAGTTTAGACAATGGTAAAGTGGTAAGTAAGTAAGTGTGCAAAAAAATAATTATAAATAGGTATGTACTTACCTACTTAAAAACTACCACAAGTTTTGCTAGTGACCATTCACTAGCAAAACTTCCTCATCAAACCAAAACCTAACCCAACAAAATCCACCATCAAAACCAAAACCCAACTGCATCAAGCCTATTAACCCTACAGAGATAGTCGATAAAGAATAAAATTAAATAAAACATAGACGTGCGCTACATACATATAGCTATATATATAGGTATATATAGGTACATATACGCCCCCTCTGATGGGGTGAGCCACCCTCGCGCCGATTTCTTATTATATTTTTTTCCTCTCCGTCAAATGCTGACCGGGGTATGGGAAATCGATAATGGGGTATTATACGGCCGCGTGTACTGGCAGGGTTGCATTGGGGTGACTGCTTAGCGACTAATTCTGGGCCTGTTATATTTTTGAAGGTTGCTTCGTTTTGAATTAGGAATGATTTTATGAAATGGAAAAATTAGAAACTAAAATTACTTAATGGTACCTATACGTATAAAAACGTGAACTCGGGTGTACTTGCCCGGTACCTATATGGAAATTTTGGGTTGCTATTCTTTGATCAGGATGTCCTATCCGTTCTGTTTATCTGGGTATGTAGTCATGAGTTGTGAAACCAATCTGAACATTACAATCAAATCTAAAGTGCACAACAAAGTACTGACTGCGACAGTGATATTAATTATTTGTTTATTTATACTGACATATTTTATCATATCAACTCTTAATTATAACAGTCCTATTTTAGGTCCTATATTAAAGTCCTAACGTCGTAACTATATTAATCCGGCAAAAAACCGCTGCTAACAAGGTACTGAAAATGAACTCGCTAATGAGAAATAAAATTTAAAAGAAGGTTTGAATTAAAACTCGCATTATTGTTTTCTACCCTGAACCGGGGCTTAAACAAAGCAGTTTTTTTTATTAAAACTTATTTATACCCTGCCTTGGCTCGACCAACAAAATTATTATTATTGAAAGGTACTTTTTTGTAATAAGCCAATTATTCAACACTGAATTTAATATAACTGACTAGGTAGGTATGGAGAAATGGAACGAAATGTTAGCTGTATTATTATGTAGATTCTTGGTCTATGTTATGTATTTGGTTCATAATGTAAAAGGTAGTTTTTGGGTTTTTATTGGATTAGTTAAATAAATCGGTTTCACAACTGCGAACTTTAAGTTTAGCAAAGCTTTATGGCTGTGATGCTACACACAGATCCACAAACAACACGATAAAATATAGCAGCCCTCTTTATTTTTAGGCTTTAAATAAGATAAGATTTGAAACAAGGCAAATCAATACGAATGCTTAATACTTCCAAATCTACCCTACCTCAACCTCATTTGAATTATTATAACCACGCCGTCAAAAAAGTCTACTACATTTTAATTAAGAAGCCGAAATCTTTTTAAAATTTCAATCAGATCCTGTAACGAAACGTGATAGATAGACGAAAGACAGAGTCCTTGCAGTCCTACCCTAGTAATGGTACCGTCCATTTCATAAATATCTGTGCAATTTTGTAAGGTTTAGGCCTTGTTTCACAATGTCTGGTTAGTGGCTACCTGTGAGATAAAATACATGCTGTCACTCTCTGTTATGATTTTTTTGACTGTGACAGCATGTATTTTATCTTACAGCTAGCCACTAACCAGACATTGTGAAATAGGGCCTTAAGATAGTTTATTTCCCATAAGATTGTTACATCCATATTCACTTTTAATTAGACTGTAATTTGTGTGAATGTAGTATAATACATACTAATAATGATTATGCCAGCACAAAAGATTCTGTTGTTGATGTTTTCGATCCAAAAGTTATCAGATTTAAAAGGCAAGTAAGAATGTTAAAATTTGATACAGAGTAACTATTAACTATATTATTATTATTATTTTATCACTTTTAAGTTTGCATGTAAGTTTATGTTTTAATAACTTTATATTTATATAGTACCTAAATTAATTCACCTACTACTAGTGTATAATTAAATATGTATACCTAGGATGTTAAATTAGTGCTTTTGTTTACATACGCTTTCCAGGATGTGTATACATACCTCGGTAGTTGATCTAGATTGTATCTTAGAAACTTAAAACTGTGTACCATGTCTTGATTAACTGCTGTTTTGTGTACCATATTGATAAATAAATAAATAAATAAATAAATAAATAAATACATGTCGAAGTATTTTCAAAATTTAGTCCGCAACTTACGAAACGTGGACGCTAACCTTAAAGGTCTTGTTCTTAAAAATACAGGGCGTTGCTGTATAGCCCTACCGCCATTGAACGAAGTGCAAAGGTGCTCTTGCCTATTTCGGCCTCCAAAAAAAGTTTCGGTAGCACTCCAAAAAGGTATTAAAATGCAGAAAAGGGCTCAGAGGGCGGCGTGTGTCAAGTTACAAAGGACCCCCAAGAAAATGAACTTTTTCCCGACTTAAGAAGTACATGCGATACCACATCACCCTTATCCGTGTTTTTGTAAAACCGACCGTATGCCGAGGGTGTAGAGTGCTCGATTTGGAGGTTTGATCTAGTCGTGACAATGTAGAGTGAGGGCTTGTCGGTAGCGTTGGCATATCAAATTTCGTAAAATTATATTCTATTCTATTCTATTCTCTGTGGGGGTGTAAGTACCTGCACCTGGCTCTCTCGAGTGGAACCTTTGTGCATATCCCCAAGGTCTAAACTGCCTTCCTAAGCTTGGACCATTTCCCACCACGCTGGTCCACTGCGGGTTGGTGGGTTCACATTATCTAGATGTGCTAGATCTAGATATGCAGGTTTCCTCACGATGTTTTCCTTCACCGTAAGAGCGATGGTATACATTGTACTTAAGTTAAAAGATCATTGGTACATGTCAGCGCCGGGATTCGAACCCGCATCTCTTCATTGAGAAGCGGGCGCTCACCCGACTGAGCTACCACCGCTCCGTAAAAAAAAAAGTAAAATTATATTAAAACATAATATTCTAATGTAGTGTAGGTACATACTTAATCTGCAAGTCTGGCTTGAGAAGCGTGACAAAGCTAACACCGCTATATTAAAACGTATCATTTGAGAACCAAACTACCTATTCTATTCTATTCAGAGAGGAGGGCAAAGCACCTGTACGTGGCTGTCTCGAATGGAACCTTTGTTCATATGCCCTTAAATTAAATTTTAAATTTAATTTAATTAAATTCAGCTTGCAGTAGCTGAGGTAGGCGCTCTGCTGGTCCAAGAATAGATAATCTTGTCTCTGTTGTAAATGGACAAGCTAACAGAATATGTTCAACCAAACTATTATAATTATAAACATTTCAGCACATCGAAAATTGTGTGACTGGGTTGTGAATTACAACTTTTGGAGGTTTACTGTCGGAACCATTTTAATGCATTATTTATTAATTCTACCCAAACTTTTAGATAGCTAAAATAAAATACCTTAATTAATCGCAATCCTCCCTTATTTTTTTTGCGTACCGTCCACCTTCGCCCCGCCCCTCCCCCGCTGTGTATGTAAATAAAAAAACAAATGCACTTTGGTCCCTCCATCCCTCTGCTAGCCTGGTACCCTGGTCGCGCATAGAATTCATCTCGTTAAATTATGTACTTGTCTACTTAGCGGGTATAACAAGTAGGTACGTATAAAAAGTATTTCTTTAAAAAAAAAACGCTATTTACACTAAACTTATGAGCAATGAATAAGTTCCAATGGCAATAATGTACTTAATCGGAACTTTTTCATTTCACGTGAGTATATTTCTGGCCTAATCATAAAATATATATAATATGTTGCAAAAACGGTATACTAAGCCGAATCCTACATGTGCAGCATGGTATATCTAAGCCCGATAATGAAATCAGAATTGTAAAACAGAATATATACAACATATATAGATATGGGTCGATATTAGAAGATACGACGGGAGAAACATCCAAACTATCCTATTAAGGGCCTGCTTCTAAAACGTAATCACCACCTAATCACAGAGAGTGACAACATGTCTTTTAACTCACAGGTAGCCATTATCCAGACATTGTGAAACAGGCCCTTAGAAATAAAAGTGGCTCGCTCATGTAAGTTGTTTGTCAGCACAAGTTCATTGTTCAACTGATAAATTGAAATGAATAATTTCATATATTATGATAATGAAGGTACCAGCCAGGCCCCGACAAAGATCGATCAGACACTTGTAATCGAATAATTTGTTAATAAATTTATACAATCGATTATACTTTACAATGCAAAACAAGTTTATGCAACTTATTATATAATGGACTGAATTCAAAAGGTTCATAAATATACGAAATAAATACTTACAGTTCGCTTTTACACTTGTTGTAGGTATGAATTTAATTATTTTCATGGCCAGTTTCACTTGTTTTAATTATTGATAGTAATTTAATTATTTCATAACAGCAAAGTGTTAGTGCCAATTTCTCCATAGTCGGTTAGAGCATAACCAGCCATTAGTTGTTGATTTTTGACACATTTGGCAAGAATTTTATATTGAAATGATGTATATGGGAGCGGTGGTAGCTCAGTCGGGTAAGCGCCCGCTTCTCAAGCAAGACATGCGGGTTCGAATCCCAGCGCTGACATGTACCAATGAGTTCTTTTAACTTAAGTGCAGTGTATACCATCGCTCTTACGGTGAAGGAAAACATCGTGAGGAAACCTGCATATCTAGATTTAGCACATCTAGATATGTGAACCCACCAACCCGCAGTGGACCAGCGTGGTGGGAAATGGTCCAAGCTTAGGAAGGCAGTTTAGACCTTGGGGATATGCACAAAGGTTCCACTCGAGAGAGCCAGGTGCAGGTACTTACACCCCCACAGAGAATTGAATAGAATAGAATAGATGTATAATTGATTAACCAACCCTGGTCGGTTAGATAACCGACTATGGAGAAATTGGCACTTAGACTGAGAAATAATAAGGTTGGCTAATCCTCTGACTCGGTACGTTTATTTCAGGGTTGATAGTTTATTCATAAGTATAAAAGTTTACGTTTTCTCGCATACAAAGTATTTAAATACGCCTCTAGCGGAAACTATTATGAAACTTTTGACAGATAATGTATGCAGATGACAGAATAAAAACTAAACTTTTTTGTTTTCGTAAATAGCAAAACCACTAGATGCTCTGGTCTAGTGTTTGTCATTAACACGCTAAAAAAAAGTATGCCACGAAGTTCTGTGTTTGAAACTTCAACTAGATAATATTTCCTCCATAATTATATCACCGTTTCGTGTCTCAACTGCCATGCAGATGAAATAACACTATTGCAAATTGCAACGACAAAAAACAAAGCGTTACTAATATAAAACAGCGGTTCAGTCCAAAAGGGGGTCAGTGATTCCCACACACTGAAATAGCAACAAAAAAAACTAATTTCAATAGCCCATCTGCATATGAACATGAACATTGCACCTTCCTGTTCAAGCTAAGACAAAGAATTAAAATAAAATCTGGATTGCTATCCCTTCACGCGAATGTCCCTTTAATACCTTCCGCGTCATATTAAAATAACCATTATTCTTAAGGTTATAAAGACCCAGCGTCTCCGTATAAAACGAATCTAAGGGACAAGCTACAATGAATGATGATGTAGTATGACATCTGTTGTGCGAGTTTTAACCCTTCCGCCAATCTTTTGTTTATGGGCAAAAAGAAAAAAAACAATGCATAGCGTTGACACAATTATTGGGGTCCATATTGCCCTAACGAGACGGGTTAAAACAAAAAAAATGAAAGACGCTAGAACAGGTTTGAAGTTTAAATTATTATCATAAAGGGTCGCAGTGAGATGTAAGTGTTGCTTACTAGTTAGTAGGGCTGCCAATGTAGACATTTATTAAGTTTATTAACAGCACAAGGTAATGTTATTTTAATATTTTTTCCCGAAATATACCTAACTCTTACCTTTCAGTCAATGGCAACACTAAAATGTTGATATTATACTAAATAATATATTATTAATTCTTTCACCATAGTGACAAACCTTACTTCAGTTGTATTGTCTATTTAAATTTAAAACTTTATCAACTTATGAAAATCTTCATAAAAAACCTTTTGACCTTTATAAAGTCATAATAAAAACTTTTTTCAGCAAAAAAAAAGAAGTTCCATTGAAAGTAACAATTCGTCTCATTGCAACTAAAACTCTTTCAAATGCCAGCTTTAAATCAAAAGCAGTAGTCAGGCCTCTTTTGTTTCTCTCCAGTGACACAAAATAGGGGTCACATTTTTTGCAACTTTTGAATTTAAATAGAGAATTCTTTTGTAAGTGTTATTTTTTTTAATTAGACGGCAACGGAGTCATTTTTCATGCATCGCTTGGCATTTGATTTACCTGCCAGCGGTTGCTTTGATTTTTTACCGTTAAAAATAAAATAATTGTTAAGATGGCTATGTTTTTTCTATCGCCTATGGGCTAAAATAAAAGTGTTGGTATAACTGTTATGTCTGCTGTGAGAACCAAAAATTGGGTTAAACAAAAAATTGGGTTGTCTTTGAATATTTCTCACACATGTAATAATTACTTACTTAAAATATTTCCGTCAAAAGAAAAGTAAAATAGCTTTTTGGTTTCATTTCAATTTTTTTTCTAGGTACTCTTTATTACACAATAGAACTTCTTTATTAAATTTTAATTATTAATGCAAAACTAACCAATATAAAATTAAACTAAAAAGAAGATACTGGCCAGATCGCTGCCACTGTCAAAGAAAATTTAAATATCATGGTTTTAAAATAGATTTCTTAGGCAATAGTCTGCAGTCTTTACTTTACTCCTTTTGGACCTAAGGTTTTCGCAGTAAACAGGTTTCATTGAAGGCACTGAATGGCAGTAATTTGTATAAAGAGCGTCTTGCGGGCTCATTCAAGGCTAAGTAGTCATTATGTCGGGACAATCAACTGATTTGCCCGTATCGTATAGTCCTAGATTTACATACATGCATACGACGACGCTGCTATAGTACTTACATACACTCACGGGCAATGAAAAAGTTTCAGTTACAAAATGTCGACATCAAAAATAACGCTAATGTTTTAAAACATTTAATTAAGAATTTGATTAAAATATATACGGATTAAAGCGTCCGTAGCCGAGCGGGCGGGTGAGGTTAAGCAACAACTGGCAAGGTCAGCCATTGGATGGGTTACCGATTGGTTGGGAGACCGATTTCAAGTGGTTCTTTTCTGGACGCTTCCGTGCTTCGGACGGCACGTTAAGCCGTGGGTCCCGGTTGCTGCTTCGGCAGCAGTCGTTAAGCCTAGTCTTCGGGCGGCTTGAAAACATCTGACAGTCGGGTTGCCCACTTACCCGACAACTCTCTCAGCACAAGCTTGCTTGTGTTGGGGTCCACCAACCCGCACTAGGCCAGCGTGGTGGACTAGACTAGAAGGAGACCCGTGCCCCAGCAGTGGGGACGTGATGGGTCGTGATGATATACGGATGTAGTTGGTAATATTCTGATGCGCTGTTAAGTATATTGCAATATTGCATAAAGCGTCCTTAAGCTACAGTTTTTTCCGTTTAGCAGTGATTTGGTACTATTATCTCTGGAAATTTTTAATTTATGGTCAGTTTAAACTCTAAAGCTTTAAATCCGCCTGTATGTATACAGAACGTAATTAATTGGTAGGTTCAATGGCATGAGGTTTTACTGTTATCATCTACATGTGAGTTATTTTGGATCTTGGTGCGTGTTTTCTATAATAATATCAAAAGTCATTCATTTCAGGAAATACATTAGGTACCCATAGTGTCTATGTCATAGGATTAAACTTAATAAAATTAAAAATATTTATCCATTAAAACATTTTACAAAGTACCTAACACTTAGGTCTTAAATTGCGCTGTATTTCAGAGACACATGGCGCAGAATCCCTGGAAGGACTATCATTATCATTATCATGCAGTCAATATAGGTAGGTGTACTATTACCTCGTTGCTAAGTTGGTACTTGTGACGTTATGAGTGCTAGTGTTTTAGAGATATCCCATAGTGAATTTATAAGTACTTACTTACATTATATTTTATGTTGTCTATGAACTTATTGTATGACTCGGATAGACTTAAATATAATGAATTGATACAGATTTCGGAATATTTTCAATTTTTGTGTAGGTAATTCGAAAATTTTTGACTGTCACAATAACCATCTTCATCTTCGACTTCAATCATCATCTTAGCTGAAACGAAGTATAGTCCACAACTGGACATAGTGCGGCACTCACTACAAGAATGTCAAATTAACCATAACTTACAAAGTTCAGTCGGGTAAGCGCCCGCTTCCAACGCCAGAGATGCGGGTTCAAATCCCGGCGCTGACATGTACCAATGAGTTCTTTGAATTTAAGTACAATGTATATGATCATCATCTTTGCCCAGCAGTGGGAAAATAAGTAGGCTATTATAGATATAGATATAGATAGTATATGATCATTGCTCTTACGGTGAAGGAAAACATCGCGAGGAAACCTGTAAGTATATTCTAGATTCAGCACATATACATTATGTGAACTCACCAACCCGCAGTGGACCAGCGAGGTGGGAAATGGTCCAAGCTTAGGAAGGTAGTTTACACCTTGGGGACATGCACAAAGGTTCCACTTGAGAGAACCAGGTGCAGGTACTTACACCCCCACAGACAATAGAATAGAGAACCATAACTTACATCATTATGACAGTCAGTGATGTGATTGGCAAAATTTTTAATAAGCAGGATTAAAATTGAATAACATAATATGTATTCCTTATCTGCTACTAATGGGTGCTACTGGCTACCTATAGCTACGGTCGTGGTAGTTGGGGATTTAATTCTAAGAAGGTAGAATTTCAAGGTTATTTAATTTTGGTAATGATATAAAACTAATGGTTCAAAAGAAACAACAAAAACCTCATACAAATTCCTAAAATCACTTTAATTATCAAGTAAAAGTCGATGCCGCAACAACTCCAAAGATTTGAAATAGCCGCCATTTTTAAAATACACGAAGTATTTCCGCGACGACCCACACATGTACAAAACTCTTCGTGTCTGTATAGTATTAGGACTCCCTTGTAAATTTAGGGGTGAGTTGTCATTATTCTGAGGGACGAAACGTCAAATAATGTCGGTAAAACAGTAATATTTTTAGTAACGCTACTCAACACTAGATGGCGCTGTTATAATTCTAATAAGATACAAAAATACCTCTACTAGTACGAGAGTAAAAAATGTTGTAATAAATATAAAACGTAACAGATTAATAAATAAGTCATTCAATTCATTTTCAAGGAAAAAACGAAGCATTATTTAAACCAGCAAAATTTATACACAGTATTTTCTATGTTGAAACTAGATGGCAGCACTTGTACGAAATGAACTTCTTTCTAAATTATTCTGCCTAGGTACGTGACTTTTAATACAAATTGTCTTATTTTCACGCTAAATTGCTGTCCCGCATCTTATTCTCGGGTTCTCGCATTCATACTCATTTCTCCATGGCCTTTCATGAGGATTTATGGCAGTGTAAGTATTTATCCAATTCCCTTCCCAATGTCTAAGTAGAATTTAGTTGGGGCAAATTCTTGTTAGAATAATAATTGTTTGTAAGATAAGTAAGAATAGTAGGTAACTACCACTATTAAGTACTATAGTTATATGTAAGTTTAGCTGCTTTACATTATATATGCACCTAATGGTCCAAACAAGAGCCTTTTCTTTATGCAAGTATCCTAGCTACATACTTTTTTTTTAACTATGCACCTACCTAGTAGGTACCCAACTACAAACCTAAGTTGGCTAGGTGAGGAAAGTAGAAGTAGTTTTAGGGGTCCTTGGGAGAGGCCTATGCCAAGCATTGGATGCGTATCTACCCTTACTTAGCTAGGTACACTAAAAGAAAGAAAGTAAAAAATAAACACTCTTTCTGCCTAATTGACACTTTCTGGATAAACGTTATCAGTGGCATAAAATTATTTTAGTTGGAATATCTACGAGATTTTAAACACTACATAAATAAAAACTGAACATTATTCATACATCCATCCTTTTCATACCTTTTGTACTGCTTTTGTAACCCGTTACAGCTCTCTTTCGTTCTACAGAGACCCTAAAATTTGTACCCCACCTATTTCATTTTTTTCTTAATGTTTTTTTGATACAAAATTTTGGGGTAGGGATTTTTGTGATCAATAGGCCGTTTCACGGTTTCAGTGTCGAATGCGCAGGAGTGGATTAAGTGACATAATTTCAGTGCTTGTGATTATTAGTACACTTACGAGCAATGACAAAGTTCTAGTGGAAAATACTAGATTAATGACGGTGTCTACTTACAATATTGAAGTACATTTTACAGCTGATCAGGCTATTACCAACTAAAAACGTAAATAGGTAGTCTTCAAATTTTACATCAAATGTTTTAAAATAATGGCGCTATTATTTTAGTGTCAGCATTATGTAAGTCTAATTTTTTCATTGCTCGTGAGTGTATAAATTTACTTTAACAGTTTTTTTTGAAACACACAGATAACTTTTATTCTCAGACATTCTGAAATATTACTATTAGCCGTGGAAGTTATGTTATAATGTAAGGGATAATCTAAAGCATATTATAAATAAGGTTTGAAATAGTAATACAAACACAAGAATGCAATCAATGTACAGTTTATTCATTTTATTTAAATTCCCACCTGGCCTACTGCCTTCTTTATTCTTTCGATTTCAGCAGATTAAAAACCACTAATCTATCAGAAGAAATACCTACTCATGTATCAAATAACACAACAATGTCAATGACCTCGGGCTAAACGCAGTGTGAGTATGTGTTAATGAGTGTTTTTGCTGACGCTACCACCTCTTTGTGTAAGATCGACACCGTGAAGAGATGCTATCGACACGGTGTACTATGTACGGACAGCAGCGAAGGCTGCAGACTTTGTTTGTTATACCTTATGTGTTTATTATCAATAGATAACAATAATACACTCGCCAGCAATGAAATAATTCCACTTACAAAACGCCAATACAAAATTTCCCCAACTTTTTAAAACTATCATTTCAAAATTTTAATCAATATTTAAGGCTAGTAAGTAGCCTTATTATTTTACGTTTAGAAGTTTTTTGGTATTTTTTTCCACTGAATCTTTTTCATTACTCGTGAGTGTATAAAATGTCACATCCGTAATGTAACTTTTTGAATATTGCCGGTCAATCACTAATTAAATAAATAATAATAATTATCGTCTTCTCCTATCTTATTCTTATTCAATTATTTGCTAGTATGCTATCGGTACAGTCAGCAGAGGCGTCCACTGCAGTATATTTTCAAACAATGAATAGATAATGAAATCATACAATGCCTGGGTACGTATGGAGTATGGATAATAGTGATGCGCTAATTTTATGAGTAGGCTTCACCTATTATCTACTGTTTAAATATATTTAATTTACCATGTACTGTAATTAACTTCGTCGGTCAGTTTTTATGGTTCCGTTGCAAGTATAGAAAATCCGATCTCCAGTATAGATTATATATTTAATTGTTATTGATTCATCATCATCGCAACCCATTACGTCCCCACTGCTGGGGCACGGGTCTCCTTCCAATGAAGGAAGGGTTTAGGCCTAGTCCACCACGCTGGCCAAGTGCGGGTTGGTGGACCCCAACACAAGCAAGCTTGTGCTGAGAGAGTTGTCGGGTAAGTGGGTAACCCGACTGTCAGATGTTTCCAAGCTGCCTGAAGGCCTCTGACTAGGCTAAACGACTGCTGCCGAAGCAGCAACCGGAACCCACGGAACCGCCCAGAAAACAACCACTTGATTGAGTAAGTCGTACCTAGTAAGTAATATAAGTACTTATCTAAATAGGTAATAAATATACGTTTTCACCAACACTAGAAATTACTTAATGGCTGAACAACTAAGAAGGCTATTTACATAACTCGCGGCACCTATTAGCAGTTAAGTGATGTTTAAGTTATTGTTAAGTTAAAGCTACAGATGGGAATCCTAAATATTTTCTACTGATAAGCTGATGTGGTCATAGAGTACGTCATACATTCAGAGAGATATACAATTTAAACTAATAAACGTTTAAATAATCAATACATTTTCAATATCTTCATACGAATACTTAGTCATGTAGATAGTACATAGTACTACCTATGTGTTTGAAGAGTATCGGTCTTTCTACTCTTACCTCAATAACAAATATAACAAGACACGCGTAAAACAGATGTTTAGTGATGTCGAATACCTTATCTATCTATCAAATACATTAAAACATGTAACCACGCCACGGTTTGTCAGGGAACTACAACAGTAGATAATCCGATACATAATATAAACAAAAGATAATAACTAATTATAAATGCGAAAGTAACTGTGTCTGTCTGTCTGTCTGTCTGTCTGTCTGTCTGTCTGTCTGTCTGTCTGTCTGTCTGTTACTCTTTCACGCCAAAACTACTGAACAGATTTGATTGATTTGGTATACATACGGTCTAGACCCTAGGAAAGAACATAGGCTACTTTTTATCCCGGAATTCCCACGGGAAAACTTTTTAAGGCGAAGCGAAGCTCGCGGAGACAGCTAGTAATTTTATAAATGAGGAGTAAAATAATTATACCATTGAGTTAGCTCTACTCTATGTTTTGGCAAGTAGAGATCTCAGATAAAACTTAGATTTATAATGCAGATAACATTCTTGTTGTCGCCTCTGCACAGTTTTATTACTCTGTGTAACAGTTTAATTGGTTATTCTGCGGCCGTTCCTAAACAATAAACTATAAAAAAAAGTATTAAAGCCGCTCCAAGATTGTAAAGATAGCCAAAACAGAAATGTGATTGTGATTATGATTAAACAACAATAAAATTTTGTTTACTGAGGTTGTTAATTTATAAATTATATTAAGTTAATTTGCTTAACATAACTTATACCTAATGACCTAGTCATTATAATAGAAGATGTTGTAAGACACGATTATAATATTGTTGCAAAAATAGAAGGCATAGTAAGCCGGAGGGGCATCATTTTAAACACCTTTTGTTCTATGGTTTTAGGAATTTCGTGATATGAAAATCTGCCACCAAGAAAGTTTCTATGAAGATGCAAATTTTCTTTTCGTTATTTTTCAAAAGTCTTAGATTATTCAAAGTTTTAGAGATCCAATAGTTTTGCATAATATTATGTACTGTAACTATTCAGTGTTATTCTTTTCAATAACCGATTAATCGTAGCATCAGCGTCAACGCTATGCCTCAAATCGTTCCAATTTCAATTACAAATATTCAAAATACGAATGCGAATTCTAGACACGCGCGCCGCGTCCCCACAACCCACCAATTCAAATATTTCAAGCATACATCGTTGCATCTCGGAAAATGACATCCGAATCATAAGAAGTCATTACTGATTCAACGAACGAGGGGCCCAAAGTTCTCCTAAGAACGCCGAAAAACTCACATACAGAAAACCTAATGGCAGGTCTGCAAATATTACGTCCCTGTCGTTTCAAATCCGACTTTACCGCGCAAATTTGACAGCCCAATTTTCTTTTTCCGCCGCCAAGACAATCATTCACATATCAAACAGCCAGTTAGAGGAAAAAGTACTGAATTTCCGAACGCGAAGTTTGAATTTGGAACCGCTGTGGAACAGTCAACAAAAACACACGGTGAAAAAGGAAAAAAAGCGGGCATCTTTTTGCGGCGCTCCCTCGCCCCTAGTGGGGAGGCGGGAGGAAAAATCCTTGCTTTAGCCGTGGGGTGGGTACGGGGCACCCCCTGAGTAGTTTTTCGTAGGGATCACGCGCTCAGAACACGCTCGTATTGATTTTCCTGCACATGGCGGTGTACAGGTGCTGTTTTGGCAGCGGTCCGTTTGGCCTCCTTCGCTGAGGTGTGTTTTGCGGATTGATAGGTTTTTCTTTTTTTTTGGCGAAGCTGAGGTTTGATGTGGAAAGATGATTTGGGGGAGTAGACTTTGTAGGGTATCTATGTATGTTTCGGATGCTTTTCATTGATTGAAAAATGTTTCAGTTACTTTTTGCAAGTTTTACATAGTTAAAAAGTAAGATTGCCAATTTCTCATTAAGTACCTACCTAAATAACTTTATAAAACGGCAGTTACGAATTGCTCTTCCCGCTTCCAAATTCAAAACAAAACACGACTAGCGCAAAAAGTTCCCACAAGCGAACTAGCGTCTCGAAATGCGTTCGCAAATATTATGCAAATACAGGCAAAGGTGTAAAAGATTAACTCGGTGTCGCACACAGAATTAGTCGCGGTCTCTCGTGTGTTTGTGAACGATTCGACAGGGACCGGTGTGTTTTCTACATTCCTAATTTGAATTTTGAAACGAGTTCGGATATTATCGCGCTCTTGCCGATCGATTTGCAAAGACTCGCGGCCTCCTTGGTGGAGATCTCTTTACTATTGGATACTGGCAGTTAAGAAATTTCTTAGAATAAGGCTTTGAGTAGGAAGTTATTTGAGCGCTTTTAAATAACTTTAGATACATATTTTAGTTCTACCTATCCTTTAAATCATATTGATACCTAATCTAGTAATAAAATAGAAGGTAGGTAACTAAGGTATATATAGATATAGTTATTTTGAAAATAAATCTAATAAAATGTTTAAGCGGCTTAAAGAGGCTCATAAGATTACACTTTTACGGGAGTTTGCTAAGGTGAGTTTTGGTGAGTTACGAAACCATGGGTAGGTACCATCCTAATAAAACAACTGTCTTCTTATGCTGGTTTGTGAAAAAAATAGTAAAATTCATAATTAAAACAAGAAATCAGCTTTCCGGTGACAAAGAGATATTCAGCCACACAGCAACAAGATAACAACTGTAGAAATAAAATTAAAAATTTCATAATAACAAATTTTATTACTAACTTACAACTTAAAGTTATTAGCCGTGTGCTATTTCAAGTCTTAATGTTTGAGCAATAAAAGTGACATTTGCACGGTGATCCAAGTACAAGTAAGCCCCTACAGTAAAGGTGTATGTCCTTTGTTTCGTCTCTCGCATTTTTGTTTCGTGGCGTTAATTTAAATATTTTTACGTATGACAATAGACAAAAAACCGGTACTTGTAACTGTAAAAAATTAAATATAGAATTATGACGGTTTGCGCTTTTGTCTCATAATGTATGCAAATTTTCGCCGGATGTGATCCCTGGCGAAACGGGAAGTGTATGATTCTTTTTTTGTGCATCTGATTTGGGGCTCAACTCGGTAGAGGTTTTTGTGTGATATCGGACTGTGTCTAGCCAGTTACATAGGGTGGAATTCTATCAGTGACGTAGCCGTTACTATATAGGTCAATTTGGAACAGTTTTCATAACATCAACTTACTTCTTAGAAGCTTATAAAACGTACAGTCAACATAAAATAGTACTTAAATATTGATTGCGGTTCAGTCATTTATTTTTACTCTTACCTTGTTATCTGATCCACACTAAACGTAAATTTACAATGAAGATGTTTTAAAACATTGTTGAAACGGAGGCGAGTGTAGCATTTCTACGAATATTTCATTCTTTACTCACACACCATTAAATTCAGTTTAAATGTATTTTCTAAGGAACAAGTTGGATTCTTTTAACGCTCTCTCCCTGTAGAGAAAATATCGTTATAATTCATAATAAGTTTTTTTGTGGGCTATGCCTGAAAGATTTTTGATTTGTGTAATTTGAACTAGTTTTTTTACATTTTGGAATAGCGAGTTTTCTGTTAGCTCATTTAAAAATCTGTTTGTTTGATTATTAATATTTTTAACAATAATATCTGCACTGGATATGTGAACTAGAAAATAAAGAGGGAGATATTTTCCAACCAGTACAACACATTAATAAACTAACTAGCAATTAATTTAAAGATGTGTATAAAAACTTAAAAGTTAAATCTCACATTACTTAACATCGAATAACTTATTTTGGAAAGCGTTCCGATAACACTTTGACATTGCAATTCAGTACAATGAGAACACAAAAGACCATCAATAAAACTTTTAATTTATTCAATACGCTATTTTATTATCTGCTAACTGCAGGCTATGACAATTGATTGTTTATTTTTATTTGAATGTTTCTCGTTTTGAGTCATCATTTTAATACTTTTTCCATTGTTATTAAAATGACAACAATTAATCTTGTGTTTTTGAACATAGTTTTATTGATTATTTTAAGTGGTTGTATGTAAATGAGGAATACACCAATTTTTTAAAGCACACTATTGTTTAAAAAACGCATGTATATTTTTAGTTTTAGAACTAAACTTAAATTTTTAGTTTTGTAACTGTAGAGGCGCCAATGATGAGGTTTATAAAACTTTACGTAGTTTTTTTATGTATTTCAATTAAAAAACTACATAAACATATTGTAGCCCTTATAGTCACATTTGTGCACGAGTGTGTAGTTAGCAGTAACTTCTGTTTTTAGTGCCGCCGTAATGTTTTACCATATTCCTATGTATCCATAACCGTAACTCCATGGGAAAACGATACTCCTGCCACATTTATCAACACACAAAGCTACAAATATGACAGCTAAAACGAAAACATCCCATCCCATTACGAATACATAGTACAACTTGCAAATATTAAATTTGTGCACATTGTCATTTGCGCGAAAAGTTAACATATTCTAAGTTCAAAAGAGATCGTCTAAAGACATGCAAAACAGTTGATGCGTCCGAATAGGTTCGATATTCAAATGAGGCGATTCCATTTTGAACAGGATGCGGAAGAACAATTTTGACACTTGGAAGAATGGCCAACCCTTTTACTTTTTTATTCAAATTAAGCGTCTTCCATCCAGTGTCGGAAGCGAGATAGTGAATTAAGGAGTATAGATAATAGAGTATTTTTTTTCTTAATGTATTCATGGATTTTTGTGAGTTTCGTGGGAATGTTGCTTGGGAATCGCGTTTGGTCATACAATAATCGGTGGGGTTGGGATTTATTGGGAAGCTGTGTCAACATTTACTAGTCATATGCTAATTGATTACCTTTCTAACCTTAGTTGGTAGTGTGAAAGGTTTGTCAATGATTCTGTAGTTATATTACGGTGGAACATTTTGGTTAAGGTTATTTTTTTATATTCCTTGTAAAATTTCATAATTTCTAATCTGAATTCTTATCGGTAAGTCCGATAGCACCAGACTCTTTTCAAGATAATACCTATATATTTTATTAGATTATTTATATTTTATAATTATGAAAACAGTAGACATGGTTTCTATTAACAATCACTTTTATAACATCAGAAACACTATTACTCAGAAGTAAGATATTTTGAGACTACTTGTCAATATTTTTGCAATAAAAATGTTAAATCATTGCATGTTGGAACATAAAGTTCAATATGAGCTTCAAGTTCAAGCGATAATAGACATTCGGAATTCAAAAGTAAAACAAACTGTCATTTGTTCTCCAACGGAAATGCATAGTTTAAAAAGATTGCAGCGACACTGGCGACACCTGCTCTAGAATATTTAAATTATAATAGCCGTAGCGATGAAGGGTTGGATCGTATTTTTGAAGATTCTTTTGAGATTGTGCTTAGTTTTGAGATTGTTTGGAATAAGTTTGGTGGATCTGGATCTGATATCAAAAGACCTGATAAATTGTAATATCCAATTTACTGCGACTGTATTCCCCGAAGTTGTTTATTGTCCAAGTCCAGCTAATTGCTAATAGCTGTTGTTTATTGTCTAAGTCCAGATAAAGAGTGAATTCGCAATTAGAGCATACCAAACTTGACAGTCAGAAAAACTCATAAAAAAAGTATAATTCTTTAATTGCTAATGAACTGTTTTTATAAATATGAGATAATAATATGCTCCTCATCCTATCCTCCTGACCCCGAGAGGTATAAATGTATACATTGTAAATACATTTTTAAAAAATTAAAAAAAAATACTACTGATCTGTTTTGTCACTTAGTCAAAGAACAAATTGTTTAAGGGATAGGTACTTTATAAAACTTTAAAGGAATAACAGGGATACTCCATAAAACTTTTAATATAGGTATTTTTAAACTATATATTTATTTATTTTTCAATGTCCTACTCATAGCACGCCAGGTGTCAGGAGGCTATAACCCATACTTCATCCGAAAAAAAAGTAAGACACCTAATTTAAATCAACCCTTCACTGGGTCCACAAGACGGCGAACGTGATATTTTCGTCGTTGTCACCTCATCAACATGCGCGAGAGGGTTAAATCTTCGCGGGCTGCTCTCGCGCATAATTATATATACTTTTTAATTATTCAAGGGTTTAATATATTCAGTATTTGAACGTATGCAGATGTGAGTATGAATAGTTCTTTTTTTGGCAACAGCCAGTCTTATTTTATGGGTCGCGGTGTTCAGATGATTTCGGTGTTTGTCTATGATTTCGTGTTGGTTGTGTTTTTAGTGTGTTGTGCGAAAAGTGATAATAGCATGTAAGTTACATTACATAATGTATAATATTACTGATCCTTTTTATGTACTTATTACTAATTTAATATTTTGTGTTGTGTTTGTTGCGATTTGAAGATCCACCTTCCAAGGTTTTACACGTATATTTGTAAACATATTACGTAGTAAGTTACTTTTACCTTTAATACTATGTGCCACCAATAAATAATGATTTAATTCGAGATGGTAGGTCAAAAAATGCATCAAAAAAGTTATGTGCACCAAAAACGAATAAGTACATTATAATTAAAACCCCAAAACCTATCAATTCAACCGTAATCTAATTTCAATTTCAGAACGTCGCCGCGGCAAAATCAAATTTTAAATTTGGAAGCCTTCGAGAATCAAGACTAGTGATGTACCACCGGCCATGTATCACAGATAATGATTGGATACGCCACGCCTACCGCATCAATCAAAAACGCGAGGGTGGCTGACCGAAACCTGTTGAGCTCTTCCTTCACGCTTCTTCACCCCTTCGTGCCCTAGTACTCCTTGAGGTTCCAGGGGGATGGGAGCTCAAGTAAGGGTGGCCAGGAAGGATATTTTGCGAAAGCTTGGATGTCTTGTTAGACGCAATGTCGCGGGTGGCAAAGTAAATAGGTAAATTGAGTTTTTTTTTATTCGTATAGTTATGGTGTTGGAGTCGATTCATTGTTGTCCAAAATGTAGTTTAGCAGGAAACTTGCTGTAAAGGTAGCTTGACTCACCCGTCGTCGCGTCGGAAAAGATGCGGAAAAGTCATTGTCCCGAAAAAGGAAAGATCACTGATAAATTGTTGCTGCTATGCTGTCTGTAAAGAACCTAACCTACCAAGGTACTACTAAAATTAGGATATACAGTATTGTGCAAATTAATGTGAACACAAGTGAAAATTAAAAAAAAATACATTTATTAGTTCTAAAATAAAAAAACAGAGATATATTAATACAATTTAAGTTATTTTAATAGAAAATGTGTCCTCCCTGGTTTTTGTAACTTCTTCAACGCGTTTTGGCATTGAATCGACATGATTTTAACAGTTTTCTGATATTTACTGGTCTAAAAACTTGTATGGATTACAGCGTCAATCATTTTAGTTTTTCTTGTGCAATCCGTTTTACGAAGTCAAACTTTCATGATGGCCCACTTATTTGAATATACACACTTATAGCATCAACTTTTCTTAGTTTAGGGCTGTTTACAAAGAAGAAATCCTTACGTTAGTAAATTTTACAACAAAACGGCACATAACAAATAAATAGTTCTGTCAGCAGCCAGCAAAATCAAATAGCAATAAGAAAAGAATAGAATATAATAACAAAAGACGATCGAGGGGGTAATCCCCCGAGGGACGAGAGGGGGACGAAAATTAAGACTCGAGTAAGAAGATTACTCTATGATGTATTACGTGCTGGCTGCCGACAGAACTGAGCGAAGGTGAAGAAAATAATGTAGCGTTCGGTTTTCAAATTGCGGCGTTTTGTTTTTTTTTGTAAGTAGGTAACTCAAAAAAGGTTTTTAGGAATAGTCTTGAATTGATTGAAAGGTTTCTCTCAAATATTTTAGTACGCAAAAATTATAGGTTCAACAATAAAAAAAATTAAAAAATCTTAAAAACAATTGACAACTTAAAAATCCATATATAATAATGTACCTACCATGGTTTTAAAAATAATTATATCTTAACTTTCACTGATAGTTATAAAAATACTTACATAGATAAATAATACAGCCAAATAATGTATATTAAAAAACCTAACACCACCAGAGCCTCAACTCAAAGTATAGTATATTTCTATTTAGGTTTGTACTTTATAACTTTGGTACTTATATCTAAAATATTACTCAACTCACGAAAGAGTTATTACACACTTATAATAAATTCTGTAAACTGTAAAAGATGATTGTAAAACAAAAGTTTTGTTTTGCACTTGGAATAACAAATTGCTGCAAAGAAGTTAGGATTTTTCGTGTGATTTAAAATCACGAAATTTACATATAAATAAAGATCATATAAGTATTAATGAATGTATGACTCATCATTACAAAACCATAAAAGATTTTGAGCTCTTGGATGAAAAAATATTTTATCCATACATAATAAAATATTTAGGTATACAGCTTCATTTGAAACGTAGATAATATCTTCGGTTCGTATTGAACCTTATTTTTTTTCTATACTGATTTACCTACTGGTAGATAAAAAATAAATATGTTTAGCTCAAGCGTGAGCCGAGTAAAACCCTTAGAATTGTACGAACGCAATATCTTAGAGAAAAATAAATTGCTAACCCGGCAGGGCGTCCCACCTGACATATACATATTTATAGCGAGATATAGAATTGTTAGGCTGTATTCACAATTTCACAGGTATTTAAAAAGTCAGCAATAATGTCCTAAAATATAGGGTTTAATTTGTATATTAAGTACCTACAGTTTTAATTCGTGCTCATAATGAAAAGTGGTCTGTCGTGCCTAACATATAATTATTTAATCTTTATGGGGTTTCCTTCTTTTTTTCTTTGTTACAAAATAAAATTTTAACAATTTCAAGTGTGAAACTAAAACTTTAAACTATGCCACTGGGTATTTTAATTTACCGAAAGTACCGAAACCCTCATAGAGCCGATTATTCACAAAGATTTTGAGGTTTTAAAATCGTTATAATAATACAAAATTATTAATTTGGTGACTTCAGAATTGCTATCAATTATAAATATACATAACACCAATATTTATATTTCATCCCTCACATAAATGTTTTACCGATGAACGCGTCCTTACCTAAGCAAGCTAAGTCCCTATTTCCATACATATGAGGCAGACATCGCCGTCTAGCAACCGTGGCAGCGAGCCGAGTGCGAGATTTTACACCGTTCGAGAAGCGTCGAGTAGTAAGCGTCCACCTTTCGGCGTCGTACGCAACGGACGCATCGGATTCATAATTCTTTGTACAGAAATTATTATGACATTACGTCCTTTTTATCAGCATTGCCGATACATGTTTATCGTTACATTTACTAATGACAATCCATTAGGTGCGACAAGTTAGATGCCGATAGGTTGAAGTTTACCTTAAACGTGAATTTGTATGGCACGGGAGAGTCGCCATCTAGCGGTAGCTCCGAGCCATACCATTTTGCGTTAAGTTTCACTGCTAGATCGGTTAAAAACTTACACTAAGCCCTCAGAAACCGAAGCTACTTCGACATGCTCCTGTAGGTTTAGGGTTTTTCTAATTGGATTTCAGAGATCCCTTTCAGACTTGGGGTATGGTGTTTTGTTTGTTTTTTTACCAATAACTATGTATACAAGCAGTTATGTATGTATTGTATGAGTACTTGATGATGATGATATAAAATATAAATTATGTACTTACTTAAGTTTTGGACTACATAGTTAAGTAGACTTATAAAAAAATAAAAAATAACCGACTTCATGTAAGTGGCGTATGAGTTGGAAAGAAAATCTACTGTTCCATTCTAAAGATTGCTCAATCAATAGGATGGGCGACAGGCGACATCGTGATAGATATAAATAGTTGGTCAGGCCACAGAATAATAGCTAGTCATGCTTTTCCTAAATAAAGTTACTCAGTATTAACCTGAAACGTAAACTATAAGTTCTGATAAAATTCCTTGTCCTCGTTGCTAGTCCGTACAAAATTAATAATATTGGGGAAAACGTAAAATATTTTAAATCATATTTAACGCATAGTTTTTGCGTCTGGTGTTGAGCTTTACAAAGCATTTTTCAAGACTATATCCACCCCTGTTTATTTTCTTCTCTGGGATTTGGCCTAATTTACAAGCTATTCAAAGTTTTTTAGAAAGACTTTTTATCAAATGCAGGTTTTTCCAGGCTTTCGGAATAAAGAGAATAAATATCGCATTAAATAAATTGCACATTTTTTACCAGTGTTTTTTTCATTCAAAAATATCTCATGGTGTAGAGGTAGAATGTAAAAAGTGTTAAGTACATAATACAGTTTTTATAAACAATACAATTCATCTAGGCATCATCCATGAAAGTAAATACCTACTGGCGCTCAGAATAAGAACGATTCCACAAACCGCTGCCGCCTCTATGCTACACCATAGAGTTTTTCCTTATATTTTTCTGTTGGCGGATGATGCACCGTCATATTTTCCCGTCAGCCGCATGCGTGACTCGCTGATATATTGGCCGCGGCTTTGGCGATGGCGTTTAGATCAATTAACGTCTGTAAGATTTCACATCTTGGGGGACGACTGAAGATGGTTTCAACTCCCGGCTGAAAAAGATGGGTGTTATACATTTGAAATGGCATTTTTGTTTTGGGCTGTGTGGTGGCTACTAATAGGGTAGGGTGGATCGATTTAAGTAAATGCTGCTGTTTATTTTGTTTTTGTTGGTGTTAATCAAGGGTCATGTTCATAAAACAGTTCAGCCGTAGGTTGGTATTATAATGCTCTCTATATTACTTTTACTTATATTAAGTTGTGATCGAAGAGAGATGGCATCAATGTTTTAAGATGATTTTATACTCCATCCTAAAAAGTCTTGCTCATATCCTAAGTTTAATAGCCGAGGCACAAGAAAAACAACTTTACAGCGCGATCAGTCTATAAATTCAATTTCCTCCGAAGAAAAACTAGACGAAATACATGAAGCCATCTTAGAATTGGTAATTCACCGGGGACACGCCACGACAGCGTATCCATATAAGACTTTAAACTGACGTAAAATACATCCACAAAGGAGGAAAAAGTAATGCAAAGGAATCAGTACAAACTACTATCTCAAAATTGATCCTGCCACCTACGAACGAATGCCAACCTTAAGCCTGAAACGCTACGTGTAAAAATAGCATGCGGCATGAATTTTTAAATTGGTTTTCCACCGCGAGCGAAACTGAAGCCTGGGCTGAAAGCTACAGGGTCGGATTTGGGGATGTGAGCGCAATTTTTACTTTGTACCCTCGTGTAAGTTAAGGCGCAAGTAATATGGATGACGATGCGAAGTTGGTGGAAAGAAAGGGGAGAGGGGAACCCCCCAGGGGGGGAAGGGTCTGTTTCGGGATTTCAATAGATGTTTGAAAGTACGTGTGATTTAAAAGGAAGGTGTGTAGGTATGTGTGTGTATGGAAAACCGGCGAGGTGTTATTTTATTTGTGTTGGCAGCTGGATAAGTGAAGTAGTCGTATTTCGTGAAAGGAGATTTTAGGGAGCGAGAAAATGCACGTTTTGAATCACATAACTTGGATGCTTTAAAAAATACGCAAGAGTTATAGAAGGCATGTCATGGAAGAAATTTCCACTAAAATAGTGAAAATTTTGATCTCTACTCTCCAAGTAACATTAATTGCTAACATTCTATTCCAAACAATGTAGGTACCAATTTAAGTACAAAAAAAACAAACGAAAGGAAGTACTTACTCAAACCAAGAATATAAATGCTGCATTCACTTCTCTCCCTCATTAAAACATCTGGATAATCCATGTCTGGTCCATGTTATGATGCCATTTAATGATGTCATTAGGCAAACAAAAACCTTCTTTACCGTATTAAAGTATTCCCTTTACGAGAAACAGCAATAGCGACCTAGTGCCGCGAAGCTACTAGGTCGGTTTTCGTGTGAAAAACGCTGACAAATTCATCAGCTAAAAATCCACCCTTATATTTGCAGTTATTTGTCAAGCCCACTAATTGCCTGTTATTTTCGACTAAGAAAAGGACCCTTTCTTGACTTTTTCCCGTACATTTTTGGCTTGTTAACTTTTCATCTCGATTGGGACTAAATCGCCCGTGAACGGGATACGAAATTGATCCCTTTTGTACATAAATTAGTGAGCTGGGCTCGTATATTCGCTTATGTGTGTTTACGAGCTGTGATGGGTCGATAGGAAACAGTATAAGCCAGTATACCTGCCTAGATTAAAATATAGCTTGCCGAATTTGTATAGGTAGGTACTAACGCATCTTCTATCTTCATCATCAGCCCGCAATGAACCATCTACTGCTGAGTTGCGAATTTATAGAAAACTAGCTTTCTCGTAGGTACATACTTACTTTATTTCAATAATCTGACGTACACATTATTAATAGGTACCTACCTAGTTTATTAATTAGTAATAGAGGGGGGGGGACATACTTTTTACGACTTTGAGAGCTGATATCTCAAAAACCGTTCACTTTAAGAAAAATGTTTTTTAGAAAACTTTATATCATTTTAAAAGACCTTTCCATTGATACCCCACACGGGTATGACATCGAAAAAAAAAATTTCATCCCTCAGTTACATGTATGGGGGGCCCCACCCCCAATTCTTTTTTTTACTATTTAGTGTCATATTTTTGTAGCGGTTCATACAACACATATTCCCATCAAATTTCATCACTGTAGTACTTATAGTTTCCGAGTAAATCGGCTGTGACAGACGGACAGACGGACAGACGGACAGACGGACATGACGAAACTATAAGGGTTCCGTTTTTGCCATTTTGGCTACGGAACCCTAAAAACGATGTTCACCGAAAACGGTGTAACTGCAATTTGTTTGCTCATTGATTAGACTGCATAAATTAAGGGGAAATCTCCCCCGTTTTAATGTTTTATACCTACGTTTAGGTGTTAGCGACCTTGCCCTTAATGAACTGATTGGCCCCGTAGCCCAGTTTTAAGAGAATTGGGGATCTTTGGCATAATTGTTTTATGAACTATGCCTTTGTTCGCGAGTTTCCAGCTAGAGAAATGTCGTGTCGCCATTTTTATTTTATAAGGGTTGATATGTTGTGTTATTTTATATGTTAGATGTTTTGTAAAAACAAAAGTTAAATCAATATGGGTCTGGAAACATTCAGTGGTTTTTATTTAAAATCAGATACGAAACCACAGATTCGTTTATATTTTCTTGACTCGTTAAAGGCAGCCATCGATCAGCCGTATAGATGACAGCGTCCCAAAATTATTTTCCTTATCTCCGTCTAGCGTAACACTCAAATATGCTCATAAAAGTTATACCTCCCTGTCTTGGGGGGTTATTATTCATTTTTCTCAGTCAAACTCAGGGCAGGCCTAATGTGCCACTTCTATATTCAACCCCTACGCTTTTTTCGTGACCATGTTTTTTCGTACACAATTTTTCATGTTCTATCTCTCTCGCACTCGTGTGCAAAGATGTTTCTGTTTCGCTCGTGTTATCGCGCGGTAAGCATGGGGTGGTACAGAAAATATGATGCGTTCGGGGGTTAAATTGATTATTCGCGCGCGTGTGGACGCCATTTTATGGCGGTTTTGCGAAGTTTTTGAATTTGGAAACTTCAACGGTTGGTTAAGAGTTTTGAAGGCTAGGTTTTTCTTGAGTAACGAAGTTTGGAAAGTCTTTGATTGGTTTAGTTTTGTCTGCTATCTTTCTAATACAGTTTGAAGTGGTGCATTTTCTTAGTAATGGGACTGTAGCGTATCGAAACCAAATTATATTCTATTACATTTTTTGAAAAGCATTATGTAAAATAAAGCAAATTCTATTTTTTGGTATTTTCGGTGCATAGCGTCGAGATCATAGCAATAATTGGTAATTATCACCGTCCAATATTGGCCCAAAAACAGAACGTTTCTGAATTACATAATAATATGCAGAATAATTTATGTGAAGAACTTTTTTATTAAGGTGTCTAGTACTTGTAAAATGATAATATATATCATGATGCCTAGGAACCATTCTAAAACTCTCTCTCATGGTGATTTTACTTCAGATAATAAAATTCTAATTAGAATGTAATTTAACTGCTTACAGTTTTAACGTTACACACCTTTGTGGAAATTTATTGACGCTATAAAATAACTCTAACAAAGTATAAAGATAATTCCTAATTCTAATTCAAAACGGTCAAGCAGGCAATACTTTTTTGAACCATTTTATGTTTTGTTTTACTGCGTCTGTTTTTTTTTAATTTGATTAGTTATATCTTTATCCATTAGCGATATCCATTTATATCCACATTTTTGGCTATATTTTTATCCATTGTTTTTAAAATTGCCAGAGACGGAACATTTAAAAATCATAAGCTATGATAGGTATTTATTTGGCGGCTAGAGATATAACGCTCGACGACAGGTCCATAGAAATATATTGTTCATTCATTGTTACTTTAAGAAATAGAATAATCTTTGGAAAACTGACCGACCATAATACCAGCCAGCCCACCAGAACAGTTAGTATTCCAGTAGCTTCAGTATCAATATATCAATTACAGAACCCTAAAAAACGAAGCGAGCCTTGCGTGCCACCAGCTATCTGTCAAGCGACCAACGGCCATGTCCATTAACACCACACTGACCTGACATCCCGGACAAACGAAAACCAACCTTATGAACTATTAAATAAAGGTCACACTAGAGGTATTTAAACAGGTGTGGTCATCAGGCCGAAGGCACAATTACCTATTCAGATAGTGAAGATAACCAAAATGCAAATTAGATAACAAAAAAAAAACTGTTTTGTAATTTTGTTATGCGTTCACGCACTTTGATAGCTTTTTTAAATTATAATGTCGTTTTTTAAACTTGTTTATGGGTTGTTTTTTTTTCGTTTGTCTATTTTTGTATGGAGTTGACCGTTGCACTGTTGGAAGTAGGAAGCGGATGTTTCGGTCTGAAAAGTTTAGGTATATCTAGAATATGATAGGACTAGGAATGCCCATCATGCCCCGTATCACCCTATTCAGACGTGGCAAAAGCTAAATATCAAAATATTATGTGTATGCATTTATAAGTATTTTCATTTCTGACAGACTGAGCCTCACCAAAATAGTGTTTCTTCATTTATATTTTTTTTATTTATAAAAATATTTTTGGAATCTATAGTTGGTGCCTTTAGAGAATCGCAGTAGATAGGAAATACCTAGTAATAGTTCTATATTTTTTTTCACTTTTTACTATCTTGTTTACTATCTTTTATGCTTCGTAAAAATTACGTATGAAAATGAAATTAGTATTTATGCTTAAAATTAAAAGTTGGTACTTAAGGAGATTAACATAATTATAAATTTTGTCTGTATTAGGTATGCGTGGTGGGTTGTTCACACATTTGTGATTACCATCTACGGTTTGGGCGCGTTTAAATTATTATCGATAGGATAAATGGGAACCTACCCTAATTGTTCGGGCACATTATTAATATATTTATTTATATATTATATTTGCTTCTTGGTGTACAGTTTGTTGGTTATACCATAAAATATGCAACATTTTAAATAACTACCATTATCAATAATATTTAGGTATGTACTCTGGTACCTAACTTAAAACTCATACTACACTCACGAGCAAGGAAAGCGTTCTACTTACAAAATATCGACACCAAATTACCCCAACTTTTATAAGCATTTAATTTAGAATTTTGATCAATGTATGAGAAAGCTAGTATTTTCCGTTAAGGAGTAATTAGGGGTTTTTATAACTGAATCTTTTTCATTGCTAGCGAGTATATGTGATACTCATGTAAAACTCATTTGTTTCAGAAATAAACATGTGAAACGAGGCAACCTGTGAAGAAAACACAAAAAGATGGAAAGTGTAGTATGCTGGCGTGACGAACTCATTTAAACCACTTGATTAATGTTATAAAAGGTAATAAATTCACTTTATCATGCCATTAAAAACATAGTATCAAACATTATCACCGAGTGTGACATAACTAACCCATATTAATAAAGAATAGATGATATACCTACGGGTTTAGGTTCGTAGTTCGACTACACTGTTAAAAGCTCAAAAGCTCCCGGGTTCCAATCCTAACTGGGGACTTTAATCATTTATTTATATGTAAGTATACCTAAGTTTAAAGAGTTCGGGCCTAGCTCTGATCTCGCCTTAATTTCAATTCAACTGGTAGGTACCTTATTCACATACAAAAAACGTAATGTCATAAACAAATCCACTAAAAACTAACTTAATGTCCCGTTAAATGAACTTAACATGTTTTTAGTAGAATTAATTTATATTTCAAATATTAGGTAATTAACATAAAGCTCACATAGAATTACGCTCTCTATAATTTCCAAGGTGATTACAAACTACCCTTAAAACTCATCGTCCATTTATGAATACATTTTAATTAAATTAGGTAAGTAATGGTTTAACATTTGTGATAATATAATATTATACTTAATAGAAATTAACTACTTACATGTTTTTGATAGGTACCTATGTTATACTCTTAACGTTTCCTGTTTTTTTCTCATCCGGTTTGCTAAGTTGAATATAAAATTACATGATTGTGCACTTTTAGAAAGAAATAATAATACCTAATAATAATATAGGTACCTACTTACCTATAACATAATTCGATTACTGCAGAAAATTGCTTAAATATCATTAGGTGTAAAAAGTGAAACCAAAATCATAAGTACCTAATTACAAAGTTGTACCTATTTCTAATAATTATCCATAATAACTACCTACAACATAGTAGGAATTTTCGTCAGCACTTGACTCCAGAAGTATCGACTTTATCCTACTTTCATAAGGGTGATTTTTGGCTACAGCTGCAGTTAGTATAATAATTGGTAGTATTTCTGGTGACACGTGACAATTTAATGTGACAACGTAATTGTTTTTTTAAATTTTTCTTTGCAACAATTAAGAGGAATACAGACAGTTAAATGTAATAATTAGTTTAGTAGCTTTTTGAAATGTTATAAACTTAAAAATACTTTGTCATAATAATTCATACATTAATTCATAGTATTCCAATAAGCTTTTATCGACATTGTTTTTATTTATTCCTAATACAAATATTATATTTATTTACTTATCTTATTTTGTTGGAAGTAAATAATTACTATAATTTAACCTCTGACCTACCTATACGTAGCTTATTTAATTAATCCCAATAAGTCATGCTATTTTGGCGATCTGATAATAAAAATAACAATAATCTTTTAAAACGGTCACTCTCCCTATAGTCTACGCTGAATCCATGCTGAATCAAAGCATTTGAAAATAACGGAAATATTCCTTACACTGTTATAATAACAAGACCATTTGGAGACAAATTCAGGCAGGTGCGCGGGGTCATTACATAACTTTATTACTTTTCTTCCCATTCATTATGGGCGGCCATCTTGCGAGCGCCATATTGTTTTTAAATTTATTACGTTAATTACATGCTGACCGGGCGCGATTGAAAAACTGTGTTGCCACAAGAAATAACCTTTCGCATTCGATGTGTGTTTGCGGAATAAATTTGCTGAAATAATAGTCGGTAGCTTTTCAAGTGACAAGTATGAGTAATTAATTTTGATGGTAATTAAGTAATAATGTTAAGGTAAACTTGTTTGGAAGAGTCCATAAAGTTATCAAATTTATTACTGGCTGGAAAATAATTTGAGCATTCTCCTTTCATTAGCCTGGTATAATTACTTAGAGAAATAAAAAATACTCACCATAAGGTTCTAGTAACGAAGAATAAAAACCTCTTTGGACAGACAAACTTTTTGCGGGTCGCGTCGAAAAAGTTTGTGAATCAAAAAATGCAAACTCCTTGGAGGCGGGAATAAGAAATTGAATTAATTAGTCAATCAACAGGTGACTCGCCTTGTCTGCAGTTGGGGATGTCTTTAATCATTTTACTCTCGTTTTGCCGGAGTTAAGTTAAACGGGTCTTAGACATGGAAATATTCAGATTGGATATTGATTCTGAAATATTTTTTTAAAGTTCGTGAATTTTTGCATTAATGGTAGGTACACACCAGACTGTGTGTACAAATTATGTTAGTAATTATAAAATTGGAAAGGCACAATAACTTAGAAGTTTTTTCATCCACATTTTTCCTGCTAGCTTTAGCAGATCGTCACCCCACCTAGCTGGAAACCCAACTCCCAAATAGGTTTTCATAATTATTTGCCAAAATATTAGTAGGTACTTATATTATATTGTTTTACGCCGCCTCTAAACATTTTAAAGCTCACCGTTGCGTTTAAAGGCATTTTATTTTGTCTCAAGATTTTCCTAAATATCCTGTTTTCAATTCTCAGTCTGTCTCCTGCAGTTTCAGTGATTACTGATTAGATCCAGCCTTATTACATCGGCTGATGGCGTAAATGCAGCGGCAAGGAATGAAATAACAAGACTTGTTTTCATTTATTTGGTTTGATTTTCATTATGGCCTTGTTTGGTAGCTGTGAATTATAACTTCACCGTAAAAAAATGTTATTGTACTTTGGTGCTCCTCTGGTATGGCCAATGTCTAGAACTTCGCCACCAGTAGAATAAGAATGTCTGTAAATTATACATACATCCTTACTAATCCTTATTTTATTTTTATAAGAAAACTTAACTATATGACAAAAATACATTAATTAAGACTAAATATAAAATAAGTTTAACAAGTTTCACTATATTACTTTGGTACCTTCCACAGAAACAACCCCTTTCAAATATGCAGGCACATAAAACATCGGGATACCGTAATAAATGTCGATTTATTCTAAAACAAAATAAACGGGATTTATGAGACATTTTCTTTATTGTCCACAGACAAAGCGGTCCAGACACTTCCGGTGAGCGTAGCTGTTTCCGGCTAAAACGACGCCATCTTTGAGAAAAATACCGGAAATTCCAAGAGTTGATGCTGGTTTTGTTTATTGAGAAACATAATAATATGTATTATTATACTCACTTATACCTAAAATGATAAGTTCTACCAATAGTTTAAGAAACTTTAGGTATGTAAGCTATAAAATTTACTTGGAAATTATACAATCTCATGAATATTTGAGTAAAAAAAACCATTAACCGGGAACCAGAGACAATTTTGTTTCTTATTTATATTAATGCTAAACGACCACACTTCCCAAAATTGGAAGGAGGCTGCGCGAAAAATAAATTCGAAAATGGAACGGGAGTTTTTTTTTCATAACGCTACATTAGTGTTGGTGCCACAAGTTATTTATGGTAGGCATTTCGTGAATTTATGTCTTAGCCGAAATGACGGGGGGCTGGCAACCCCGTAAGTAAAATGTCATTTGGTGTCCCTTCTCTAAGATATTAGTCGTCATTCGTATGTATTAACTGCAGTGAGAATACTCCGCTGGCTCAGCGACCCAAAGTGGATCTTGGCCTCCGACATTAAAGTGCGCCAATCTTCTCTATTCTGTGCCAATTCTGACCAGTCGGACACTTCCAGCTCTTTCAGGTCTTTGGCGACTTCGCCCTTCCAGCGGTATCTCGGCCGCCCCACCGGGCGACGCCCAGAAGGTTGACCAAGATATGCTTTTCTTACGGCTCGATCCTCTCCCATCCTCTCCACATGTCCTAGCCAGCGGAGTCGGGAAGATTTTATTTCTCCGATGATGTTGGGCTCGGACACTATATTTTTTTTTTACTGCAGTGAGAATGGGTGAAAAAAGACGGGTATGTCTGTAATGTGGCATGGGATAGATAATTTGATTTCCTTACCATGCGGTAGCTATACTTGGATGTTGTTTTACACTCACGAGCAATAGAAAAGTTCCAGGGACAATAGCACAAAATTACTTCTAAAGGGAAAAGCCTAGCTTAATATTGAAGAATATTTAAGAGATCGCTCTCAGCGATAAGGCCGCCTATTGTATATTAGTTCTAGTCTATAAGTATGTTTTTTGTATGTTTGATTTATGTGGTGTTCAATAAAGCAATATTTTCTTCTATATTTAACAGCTCATGAGAAATGATTAAATATTGTGTTCAAATTAAATTTAATGATTATGTTTTCATATTTTGGGGTTATTTGGTATAGCCATTTTCAATGCTCGCTAGTGCATTATCACAACCTGCTCTCATCTCATCGTGCCTAACCACCTCTCCTGCCCACAAAACCTACTCGTACCGACAGCAGAACAAAGAGGCTGCCAACCAAGCAGTACCGTCAGCAAAAACCTCTCGATACGCTTTGAGAGAGATGCAAAAAGAAAACGCGAGCGTGCCATCTTTTGTTTTGTAACAAGGCGCAAGAGAGCCGCATACATGAGTGCGTTCCTCTCTTTAATCCGGCGATTTTTCTCCGCTGCCAAAGGAATTGCGGGCCCCGGCTGTTAAGGGGGAGTTTTACTGCATCGACAACTGTAAATAAGTAATTCCTCCACTCACGAGTAATGAAATACTTAGATCCACTTACAAAATTCAAAAGACAGTAAATAGCGGTTTTTTAAATACACGTAACAAAAACGTAATTAAAAACAAATTACGTTTTTGGTTGACAATATTCTGATGCGCTGTTAGGTTAGGTTAGGTTCCATTGAGATGTAAGTGCAGGTAAGTACTTACATCTCTACAGAGAAGATAGAATAGGGGTAAGTAATCATGATGATATGCCATCAGCAAGGTTGCGGGAAAACTGTTCTGTGGACGAGAGGCCCAGACAAAACGAGGCGACAGAAGATTGATCATAATCATTAACAGGACAGAACAGTAAGTATACATACATAATTATGTCCTTTCAAAATGCTTTCTAAAATATAAATTACACAACAAAAACATATAGTTTTTAAGTAAGTGAAAGTATGTATTATAAAAAAACACTTTAATCCCAAAAGAGCTTCCCCTTAACAAACAATTTCTTCTCGAAGGAAGCCCCGTGCCGTATTACAGTATACTTTATAGTCTGCAACATTCAGGGGGTAGCGGGGGGGCATGGGGTAGGGCAGGGGAGGGGGGGACGTAAATAACACTTTAAACTGTCCGTAATATGTCGCACGGGGGTTACTCTATATTGAAGAAAACCGAACGAACGAGAGCTAACGGGAAATCAGCACTTTTTAAACAAGATAGAGTCGTGACTCGCGCAGCATCGCTCTGACCCCTTAGCATGAATTTTCATCGTGAACGTGACGTAACATTACTCGATGAATTTTGTAGGGAAATTTTAGTTTCGTTTAGTTTTTAGTTTCAGCTACCGCTACCGACCACCAGGGCTGCTGTTCATATTTTCATACAAAATTACTCGATGAACTCTACTACACGTTTATGCTAAGGGGTCTGAAGCTTCGTTTTTCGTCGTATAGAGTGAACCCCCAATAGCGCACTAAAGCGATACAGTTTAGTCTATGAATAGGTATTGTCTATATTATTATGTTGTTCAATTGGTCATGTGATGCTGTTTTGTTTAGGTTGTTCGGCATTTACAACAATAGTAACATGTTAAAGTACAGAATAAGGAGAGGGTTCAACTTCATAAGCAAAGGTTCACATCACAGGTTCAAATCGATGAGTGGTTTGATATCTCCATAAATATCGTCTTCAGAAGGGCTATTACGGGGAGCAATTAAGATTTGTCACGACTTAGTTGCGCCCCGTGCTATCCCTTCAGGTAGAGTGATTATGAAAAAAAAAAAAAAAAAAAAAAAAAACACGCACTCACGCCTTGTACTAATGTACTCCCTTGCGGGGTAGGCAGAGGTGCATTGCTGCACCCACTTTTCGCCAGAGTGTTATGTTAGTCCCAATGTAATAGGGGGCGGGCCTATTGCCATTTTACGGGCACATCCAAGACCCGGGAACAAATATCTGTGTTTAAACAAATATCTGCCCCGGCCGGGAATCGAACCCGGGACCATCGGCTCAGTAGTCAGGGTCACTAACCACTACGCCATTCGGTCGTCAAGTGATTATGACAATAATTATTATGCTTACCCCCAAATTCATAGATCTTTTAGTTACTTTACCAATCGTTTACAAAATAATGACGTTGTGATATAGGTACGAATTTTGCTTGACACAGAGTCGAAACTCGTGTTTAATTTTGTTTCAAAGTCATTGTAGTAAACTTCAACGGTCTAAGAATTTGTGGGTAAGTACCTACCTTAATATGGTTAAATATCTTCACATAATACAGTTCACTTTTACAGCATGAATTTCTTATAATAACGTATATGACAATGGTAGGCATACACTACATAGGTACTTATAAAAAAATATTCTGTAATTTTAAATTGGGCATTGGCAAAATACATAATTATAACCCTGCAATGCCCTGCATATTTTTACGATAATTGTAACTACCGTCGTCGTAAGTCATTAGTTCATTACACTAATTCACTTACAAAGTATCTAACTACAATGTTGCATGTCTAGTATTTGAAAGGAAAATGGTAAAATAGTAAATCATTACTTACTATTATAATAGTGGCGCGTGTAATCAAATTGAGCATACTTTGTTGATTAGCGGCCATTCATGCATAAATAATTATTAGACAATTAATAGCAAACAACTATACATAGGTACATGTATAGTATTGTACATAATATGTAGTAGATGTACATGCGACTACATAAGTGATATTTAAAATTAAGAAATGTAAATTAAAGGAAATCCATAATTTTCATTGGATTTATAAATTTTAGATCTTGATAAAAAATAACTTTAAATATCCATTTGAATAATTGGTCCATCATTTAACGAATAGCAGAATATAAAAAAATTATGCTATTCGAAAATAAAACTACTTTTGTCCATCAGGATCGCTCACCCGCTATTGGTCAATAATTTTCATAGGCCATTTCAATCAAGTAAGGGCTGTGAGGTTGCTGAAAACAATCAGGTTTTTATAATAACTTTATTTTAATAACTGATAATCACATTAAAGCCAAATAATACTCTTAATTTTCATGACTATAAAAATGGAATGTGACTGTATATTGAATATTTTCAGGAATAACAAGTATGTAATTCAGTAAGTATATTTTTTGTAGCCGCGTAGCGTTTGTTCCCGCCTCGTGAGCCGTCGGCAACTTCAAAGTAAAGATCCGTCGGCACTTTGATGTTTTCTGCCGACGGCGAGGTTTTTCTCCCTTTGATATCGCCGCTTACATGCAGATGTAGAGTTTTTACGTTTCAGTGATGTAGAAAAATGTTTTAATAGTATCAAAACAAGGCCTCGAACTCGAATGTCTCGATAGTGCTAATTTATTTTTTTAAGTTTTTTTTATAAGTAAGTATTATTGTTGTAAGCTGTGACAGGGTTTTTTCTAATTTTTAAATAAGTAAGTATTGAAAATGTATGTGTAAGCAAATACTTATTTCTGTTTCAAATTATGAAAACCTCCTATTAATGATTAGACAAAATGCTGAATGAAAGAGTTTGTAGCAATAACGAGGAACTGAATGTACTGAAACTGAAACACTCGTCATTCACATTTCAGTCACACCTTGGGCCTACCTAACGTACATCTTCAGTGTCATCACTAATATACTTATAGTTACATATCTGTAGGTACCTGTTACTTACCTGGTACGTATAAATTAAATTTAGAAACCGACCATTGACCGACAAAAAAAATCAGCTACAAAAGTATACATATTACACATCATCTTTATGCAGATTCACCCTTGTGGCATCCACAATTACACACGATAAAGTGCGATAGATTGTTTAGTAGAGATCGACATACATTGCTGTCTCTATCTATTGTATTAAACAAAGTGTCAACCGCTCTTTAATCAAACAAGCATCTTTCGTCACTAAAATGAAAATTTGCACAAAAAAAAGCTCAAGAAAGTGTCAATTCAACCCCACCATTAACTGGGCCAATGTACCAGGAGTGAAGAACTGGGTGAAAAGTTCACAGCTGGTCAAGGTGAAGGCGAGCTATTAACGATCTCCACTTAGAACAACTCGGCGAGACCGAGTGCGACGTCTTAAGATCTGCTGCGTGCCTATGAGGTCTTGGTACTTTGGTATTATTTTCTTACAGATAATAATAAAATGGTGAATGTTTTTTTTGATAATTATAATGTTAATCGCCATACTCAAAGACATTGATGAAATTTAATGGTTATTTAAGAAAAAATAACACTTGTGTCAATAAAGTCGATCAGGTATTTTTTAATGAATAAGTACTAGATAATTATGTAAAATGGCGTCTCTGAGTACATCAGTAAAACTCTATTATTATTGTATCTGTAAATAAAGTTCTCAATGGTAAATGAGATTCTCAATAATCTCAATTGATATTCTACCTAAACTACATAATTATAATAAAAATTAATTATATAATAATAGCTACATACTAATACTCTTAAATCCTATTTCAAGTTCGATTCACATAAGATTTAACTATTATAAATCGTGAAATATTCATACGATAAACCAACACTACTTCACATCCAGGAAATAATTATATTTTTCAAACAAAAAAACCCTAACAATAGACGCAAGTATCAAGTTGGTTCGTTCGCAGTACACAAAGTTCGCTAAGTAATAAGATAATGAAGAACGCCGGGGTCGGGATTCGAATTAAAACGAGGATTGTGTGCACCGCGCTGGCGGGGCCAGGGTGTACATACAAACTTAGTTTTCTTTATTTTTGATGTTTTTAATTTTTGTGTTTCTTTTGAGGACTTTGTGCCCGCAAAAATCACGATATTGGGTTTGGTATATGATAAATTTGTCTGAAATCGCCGAAACTACGTATACAACATGTTATATGTAAGCCCGGGAAAGATAGGAGAATGACAAAATAATGCATCGTTTTTAAGTAATACTTACAGGTTCTAAATTATGTTTAAATTTAAATATATGGTAACTTACCTACCTACCTACCTACTTATTTTACAAATTAATGTCAGAAATTATAATTTTATTTATCTAGAAATACCTACTAGTTGAAATGAAAGAGAACATCAACATACTTATTTATACTTAGACACGAGGAAGTCAACATCCAGTCACAGACACAGTGTATGGCCGTGCAATCCAGACGTACATCATCTCCTTGTTTATTTAATGAGCGAATCAGGAGACAGTGACGTCATGACAGCGGGTGCGAGAGAGACAGACGATTTCAGCAGAACTTGTAGAAGTTTAATTTTACATGAATATAATTTATAGGAAAAGTTATTAGGAAAAATATGATTGAAATAACTTCTTATTTGGTTTAATTTTTATTGATCAGAATATAAACAGATGTTGTTTTTGTGAAGTAAGTAATTCATCAAAAACGGTGTACTCGTAGTCGTTAAAAAAAAAAAACTTTTTTTTACATCTGTACCTTAGTTTCAATTTTTCCAGTTTCATACTTGAGTTAATCTGACTAAGTACGAACTAAGTCCTAGCTTAACATGACTGTCTCAGGTATAAAACTGACAAATAGTAGCTTAATACTAAGCAATTCTAGAAGGTTACATTCCTAGCAGAACTGGATTTTTCATTCATTAAAAGTTTTCATAAAAAAGCTGCAAGAAGGAATTTCCATTGAAGATTTCCTCAAGAAACTCAAACGAAAATGAAAGCACAGCGATGAAAGTTCTTAGTTCTAACTAGAAACAGTAAAAAAAATGTAACCATAAGGGAAAAAGATGGTTGTCATAAGTTTAACGTGTCTGTGTATCTGTTTTTGTCTGAGGCAGTGTAACTACCAAACGGCTGAACTGATTTTCGTTGTTGCGCCGAGGGTATAGGGTTTGAAACCCGGTCGAGGCAAAAAAATAAAAAAGTAACATACCTAGGCATGTATTTTGTTTGTATGTTCAATGAAAATTTCGAACCCTAATAATGTTATCGAGACTGAGTACATCAGTATGGTTATATTAATTTTTCAGTATGTGTAATTGTGTATAATTATTTATTATTCTTTATGACGCTATGTATATTGGAACGGGGGCGAATAAATACATGCGATTTAGTAATTTTCTTTCCATTTCTTGTTGATTCCGTTTCGGCAGGCCTAAACCCATTTTCCTTCTTTTAACATTCGTGGAGTTTAGTGCCGGACCCATAGTAATGTCACCGTCAAATATTTATAGAACTACCTTATTTTTAAAATTAATCTACCGGTTAACAACATCACATAGTATGACATCATTTGTTTAAAGCTCCTAGGAGATCCCAAATATATATACTGGACGACGGACTGATTATGATAATAATACTAGTATTTTATTTTATTTATTCTGGAAAACAATAAATATTCTTACAATACGTTCTCGTAAGTAAGCCACAGATATATATATATATATATATATATATATATATATATATATATATACTGCTACCGTACCACCATTGCTAGCCTGTCATCTGTCAGATCCACGTAACTTATGTCAGATTTGACAAGCGAGTGACGGATTGATAATTGCTAATTTTCAGTGGTGGTAACCCCACAGGTAATAATAATATGGGTGCGTTGTGCAGACGCTGACACACCGGCTGGATAACAAGATGTACAACACACTTGTGCTACACACGACGTGCCGACGACTTTACAATAATTACTAAAGAAGCGTCATCAATCATATAAGAACAATTTGGTAATTAAAGTAAACATTTGCTGCGAAGCTGTAGGTAACTTTCTTATTATGACAAAGAGATAATGACATAACGATAACCAACAAGATTTTATGTAACAAATTGTTATCCAATTAGAAAAGCCTTTACACTTTACCCCCGAATCATAGAGCTTTTTATAGCTGTCCCCGCGCGCTTCGCTTCGCCTTAAAAAGTTTTCCCGTGGGAATTCCGGGATAAAAAGTAGCCTATGTTCTTTCCCAGGGTCTAGTCCGTATGTATACCAAATTTCATTCAAATCCGTTCAGTAGTTTTGGCGTGAAAGAGTAACAGACAGACAGACAGACAGACAGACAGACACAGTTACTTTCGCATTTATAATATTAGTTAGGATACAAATTTTTACTTTACGACTGACTCAAACAAAGGTCCAAGCTCCTGTTATTCAAGTAATTTGTAAACATCTTCTAAAATTAAAATACGTCTATAACTTCGGAAGTCAGACTATAGATACGAGCGTAGCGTTTTTCATAAGGCTCCGATCACATTAGGCGGCTGACAGGCGTCCGTATTATTGGATCGGGCGGACTCTTCGATCCGTTGCCTTTTTTACTTTTTTTCATCCCCGTCTCGGGCTTTTTCCTCTTATTTATTGCTTATACGAAAACGGAATTGGATATTTGTGAAAGGTTTTCTGTTTGGTAAATGAGAAAATATATTTAAAATGTATTTCTTTTTCCGTCCCGTTTGGACTGCAGCTCCGGATTAATTGAGCTCGTTTTTTTGTATGTGCGAGTATTAACAGGCTGGCAATGAAAGTAATTATCCATATGAATAGGTCTCTAAGTATATCATAACATTTAATTATATGCAGTCGTATTAAGCAAAAAAAAAATACAACGAACAATTCAGCAAGAGAAGCCATCTCATCCAGCCGTTTCCACAATAATTACGGCGAAGATAATGACACTGAAATTGTAAATGAAGGGTTACAGCTCTTTCACCGTTTCCGACATAAATCCATCTCCGACATTTTTCGACAGAAACGCTACTGACAGTCAGACTTTTTAAGAGGTAGTCTCATTAGTGGTTTAAAAAAAAAGAAAATGGCGACGCGACAGCGTCAAGAGAGATTTTCGACTCAGCGCAGCGTTAATTAAAAGATTTTCGGATGTAAGTTGGCATAAATAGTTCGCTGCCATAGCTTTTCGGATTGAGCGTCAGAAAAAAGTAAAGAGCGTGTTCGAAATTCAAATTCTTAATGGGAATTCGTCAAATGTGAATTATTTGTAGTATTTTTTTTTCTTATTAGATAAACTAACTTCTATGAAGTACTCAATAGATTAATTAACCCTATAGCTAATAAATACGTAGGTAGGTAATCTATAGATTTGTTAAAAGGCCTACCTTATTTTTTTCTATTAAGTCCCTACCTAATACTAATAATAGAATAGAAAAATAATCATCAAATTAAGTCTGAATCCCACAAAATTATGATTGAGCAGAAAACTTTTTACTTTGGGCGTATCCTAAATCCACCATGTCCTTAGCTAATTTGAAACTTTGTAACACATAACACGCAGGCTAGGATTTTCCCCAAAACTTATCTACGGAAAGCCACGGCACAATCCATCATCATTATGCCAAAACTCCGTTGCCGAAATTCAATAAAAAAAAACTTTCCGTTTCACCCCCATCTAGCGGCGGAGACGCGAAGCTTGTCGTCCCCCCGCCTCCCCACGATCGTATCCCTTTTTTCTTCCTTCCACACCCTTATCCGTACCTGCGCTTTCTTTATCCGTCGGGTGAACTTTTTCTTTACTTCCATCTCGCTTTCGCTAGTACTGGAATATAGGGAGGGATGGTATCCTGTCCCTTTCGCGCGCAAAGAAAAAATGTGTTTATAAAAAGGAGAGCGCAGATGTGTTTGGGGCACGGTTCTATTGGACGTATTGTGGAATAATGTTTCATATGCGGAGGGGTGTTTTTTTGTACACGCGTTTGATAAAAAAAAAACTGCACCCCTATATAGACGTATACCGCTTTCCTTTAGGTACTTACGGATATATTCGTTTTCCAATTTCGATAACAAAGCTTATTCGTATTTTTGCTTTTTATTTTTCTTTTGTTCGTCTTCGGATAAATAATTGTGTGGGGGCAGTAATTCGTTTTGGTTTTCATAAATTTCGGAAGGTGAAGCCTTGTGTCTTCGGCGGGGTGGATATTCATTTTGCTGATGATAATTATTTTCAGAGGGCTCGTGCGTGGATGCAGTCACTTGAAATTTTAATTAAATATTTTGGAAAACGAGATACCGTTACATTATATTCCTTGCTACAAACGGCAGAGCTTTTGCCTAGCAACTTTAGCTGCATCCCCAGTCGGTCAACAGTTCACTATTATTGGTAGTTTAGTATGCCGAATGTTCAAAGTTCGCTAGTTTGGCGCTCACTCCATGCATTGCAGTGTTATGCGCTCCTAGTATCAAGCGTTTATAAATGGATGTAAAGTGCTTAAGTAAGTAATATTAAGTACCTACTTATGTCAGTTTGATGTAAACACCGAGGAATATAATATTTGTCAGTTATTTGGTAGTCTTTGGCGATTGAAGTTCGGCAGCATAGTATATCATTGGCATGACTTCTTGTGTAGGTAGTAGGTAGGTACCTACTTATACTTAGGTATTATAGACGTCCCTGCAGTACTCGGGATTTTAGGCATACCAATCGTGGTCACTAACCACTACACCATTCGGTCGTCATTCATTCATCATAACACAACATGAACATTAAACCCTCATGCCAGTAATCATCTCAGAAAACCTGCATTTATATATTTACTAGCTGTGCCCGCGCGCTTCGCTTCGCCTTAAAAAGTTTTCCCGTGGGAATTCCGGGATAAAAAGTAGCCTATGTTCTTTCTCAGGGTCTAGACCATATGTATACCAAATTTTATTCAAATCGGTTCAGTAGTTTTGGCGTGAAAGAGTAACAGACAGACAGACAGACAGACACAGTTACTTTCGCATTTATAATATTAGTTAGGATAGTTAGGATTAAGACACCTTTAAGCGTGCCTATAATAGACCAGTGAAGAGCGATCCTAAAGAAAATTTAATAACGAACAGTCAGTAATGGTCCAGTGGGGACCCTTTAGCGGTAGGTGACCATTGACACCGCATACAGGGTGTTGCAAAATTGATACTCTAAGTTCAACGACATTTAGAAATTCGCAACATCACATCACGACCCATTACGTCTCCAGTGCTGGGGCACGGGTCTCCTTAAAATGAAGGAAGGGTTTAGACCTAGTCCACCACGCTGGCCAAGTGCGGGTTGGTGGACCCCAACACAAGCAAGCTTGTGCTGAGAGAGTTGTCGGGTAAGTGGGCAACCCGACTGTCAGATGTTTTCAAGCTGCCTGAAGGCCTGTGGCTAGGCTTAACGACTCGCAAAATTCGCAAAAACAGAATGAATTTTTGTAATTTTTTTATTTTTGTATTATGTTTCTCCATATAACCTTTGAGGATTACGTGAATATTTTTTTACTATCGAGATGCCAAAATGACTATATTTGCAACAACTTTGCAACGGTATAAAGACAGCAGATTATTACTTTAACCTACCCCTCTGGGAGAGACATGCGTGAGTATTTTATTTATTACTAGCTGTTCCGGGATAAAAAATTGCCTATGTTCTTTCCTAGGGTCGAAGATATTCCGGACGTCAGTCTAGACGAGATTAGTATAGCTCTCAAACAGCTAAAAAACAACAAAGCTCCGGGAGATGATGGAATAACGACAGAACTTCTGAAAGCCGGCGGTAGACCGATTTTAATAGCACTTCGGAGGCTGTTTAATTCCGTCATACTCGAAGGCACAAGCCCGGAGGCATGGAGCAGAAGTGTAGTGACTTTGTTCTTCAAGAAAGGCAACAAAGCCCTATTGAAGAATTATAGACCCATTGCACTTCTGAGCCATGTGTACAAGCTGTTTTCGAGAGTTATTACGAATCGTCTCGAGCAAAGACTCGACGACTTCCAGCCACCCGAACAAGCCGGGTTCCGAAAAGGCTATAGTACCATAGATCATATACACACGCTTCGGCAGGTTATACAGAAGACCGAGGAGTATAATCTACCTTTATGTCTAGCGTTTGTGGACTATGAGAAAGCCTTTGATTCTATTGAGCTCTGGGCGATGCTTCAATCCCTTCAGCGGTGCCATATAGACTATCGCTATATCGAGGTGTTGAGATGTATGTACAATGCTGCCACAATGTCAGTTCGATTACACGAACATAGCACAAAACCGATCCAGTTGCAAAGGGGCGTGAGACAGGGAGATGTTATTTCTCCGAAACTGTTCACCTGTGCACTGGAAGATGTTTTTAAGCTTGTAGAGTGGAAAAGACTGGGCATTAACGTCAATGGCGAATATATCTCTCATCTACGATTTGCTGATGACATAGTTATTATGGCGGAAACGCTGGAGGAGTTAGGCGAAATGCTCACAGACCTCAATGATGCCTCTAAACAAGTTGGGCTGAAAATGAACATGGACAAGACAAAGGTCATGTCGAACGAACATGTTTCATCATCGCCCGTAACTGTAGGAGGTGTCACCATCGAAGTTGTCGATCAGTATCCCTACCTAGGACAAGTGATCCGATTAGGTAAATCCAACTTCGATAAAGAGGTAGCTCGTAGAATCCAACTCGGATGGGCAGCGTTCGGGAAATTACGACACATCTTCACTGAAAACATACCTCAGTGTCTGAAAACAAAAGTTTTCAATCAGTGCGTGTTGCCAGTGATGACTTACGGAGCCGAGACGTGGTGCTTCACCAAAGGGCTTATCCACAAGCTCAGAGTTGCTCAGCGTGCTATGGAAAGGGCTATGTTAGGCGTGTCCCTGCGAGATAGGATTCGTAATGAAGAAATCCGCAGGAGAACTAAAGTTACCGACATAGCCAAAAGGATTAGCACGCTGAAGTGGCAATGGGCTGGCCACGTAGCCCGCAGAGCCGACGACCGCTGGAGTAGAAAGGTTCTGGAGTGGAGACCCCGTGTCGGCAAACGGCGTGTCGGTCGCCCCCCAACCCGTTGGTCTGATGATCTGCGGAAGGTAGCGGGAAGCCGCTGGATGCAGATGGCGGGTGACCGTTTGGGGTGGCGATCGTTAGGAGAGGCCTATGTCCAACAGTGGACTACAGAAGGCTGAGAGAGTTTCCTAGGGTCTAGACCATGTGTATACCAAATTTCATTCAAATCCGTTCAGTAGTTTTGGCGTGAAAGCGTAACAGACAGACAGACGGACACAGTTAATTTCGCATTTATAATATTAGTTAGGATTAGGATTATGATTGATTACTTTAACTGTCAGCCCCAAATGAATAAAGAGGAATAAGATTGGTGTGCGTACCTATTTGTTTTTAAGTAGGTAACACCTTTATATTGAAAAAAAGGTTCCACTGAAAAAAACACCAAATTACTCCCTAACGGAAAAGGCTAACTTAATGAATCTGCAACATTGAAGTACATTTAACAGAGCATCAGGATATTATATACCAACTAAACACGGCAACATTTTGTTAAAATTTTAAATAAAATGTTTGAAAGAAGGGTCGTTTGGTGTCTTCATTTTGTGAGTGGAACTTTTCCATTGCCCGTGGGTGTATAATGGCAGAACAATACGACATCGAACATCTTGTCAAAGTAAAATTAACCTACCGCACAAAGAGGAGTAGATTGATTTCAATCTACCCACATCCAAATATTAAAAGTGTTCAACCAATATCGAACACTACCCAGAAGGTGTAAGTATACAAAACTATTAAAAAAAAAACAGAATTAGAATTCATTAGAATTCTTCATACATTTAAAAAAAAACATCTGTTTCTTGCATTGCCCTTTTCTGATTGTAGGTACTTTTGATTTGCAGAAATTACTGTTCGGTGATGGTTTGTTCTAGTGATGTAACGAATATTCGCATTCGCATTCGCATTCGCGAATATTCGCACTTTTTTGGATATTCGCATTCGCATTCGCATTCGCAAAATTTGGTGCGAATGTTTTGCGAATATCAGTAGATACTTTTTAGAAAAAACTATTTGAAAATAATGGTTAACAAAGGTTAGCAAAGTCGAAATCCATTCGTCGATAAGTAACTTTTTTATTACAAGTCACTCTCTTAATCAAATTAACAGTCTTACTTTATCATATTTATTTACTTTGGAAAATGAAACTTTAGATATACTTAGGTAGTTAATAGTTTCGTAAGACCTAAACATAAATAGTTTCTTTAAGCAATCAAAAAGCGTATTTTCACAATATAGTGTCACAGCAAGACAGCCATAGATTTAAATAAGGTACCTGCGCCAAAGATGGCCCTATTCCTAAAATTGCCCACTTACAAAATTTACAAATCTTCTAAACGCCCGGATAAGTTGAAATTTCGCTCTAATGTTTGGTTAGTGCCATAGAAAAAATGGCCTACGATTTACAACCTAATGTTTACAAACTTTTTAGTAGTATTTCTTTAAAATAACAAACTATTTTCGTTTTTTTTTTCGATACAGACTTTCGTAGGTTCAAGGGCATTCTGAAGAAGCTAAGCGTTGTTTGTATTCTTTTTTGTTTTTCAATTAATTTCATTAGGTCTTGTCACCGTGAAAAGTTCATATGAAGGCCCACCACACGCGTTACCAAGATGCCCCGGGCCTGTAAGGACTATACAATATCATAGTTTCTTTGGAACATGAAAGATAGAATTTCGGCTATATTTTTTATTATTATGTTATATTCAAACACTGAAACTAAACTTTAAGCGTAGTTACGGTCTCTTAAGTACCTACTTTCCAGTTTAAATACTTATAAAATAAACAAAAATTTAAAAATATTTTATTAATAATATTTAATATTTTATTTTATTAACCTAATAAAGCCCACCAAAAATTTAAGCATTGTTTTTCACTCTAAATAATTGTTAGAATAACAGAAGAACATTTTTATTATTTTAATATCATTACAGACTTTATGTATCAGACTTTTGTATTGAATGTAGATTTAGTTTTGCTAATCCACCGTACTATTAACGCCCAAAAAATCGATAGTCATTGATTTAATTAACAAAGAAGCTCATATTTTTGTTTAAGTTTTACGTAAAAACATGGTTTTTGTTCTGATAGAATTTATAAATTATACTTGATTAATATCGGGCCATGATAAGTGCCTATGTTCCTAAGAAGGCCCAAATTAGAGGTTTTCGAAAATTATTGTTTCCGTAAAGAAGCTAGTTATGAACCCTCAACCCCTTAGAGTAATCCAAGTACGTGCCTAGGCTTGCATGCCTTGCACTTTCCAGGTGGTCTGTTAGCAGTAAGTTAGAGTAAGCAAATTGTTATCTTGTTTAGCTCGTAAGTCATTTTGGTCGTTGAATACATTAGATCGATTTAGCATGCGCTTCTGCTAAGACGTGTCTCGTTTTAATTAAATAATTAGTTTTTAAAAACCTTCCGATCGCTCCCGCAATCTTGACTGGCGCAGCCGATTCGGTAGGATAACTGAATTATCCCGTGAAAATTCGGTTATAGAACTCTTACCGGTTTTCCGCGCGTTCCGGGAAACGCGCCGCGGATAGTGTTAACAGTGTCCTACTGCGAACCAAACAAATGTGTCAAGGCGGAAGGATTATACCGACCGGCTGGTGAGTACAACTTTTCACCTCCTGTCCAAATTCCCTCTACAAGTAAAATTTCTTGGGTTATCTTGAGATAAGAACTCTCTCATTATAACGTTATCTATAGTTAGAAATATTAGTACTTACTAAAATTTGTAATATATATATATACCTATAAATACTTGTGTTATAAATAAGATTAAAATTTAAACTTAGACTAAGTGAATTGTGTAATAAATATTCAAAATGCCTGATCAGGTAGGCATGGAGAGTATAACGCTCATTCCGGGCGAAGTACTAAAGATCATACCCATCTTTAATGGGGATAAACGCATATTAAATTTGTTTTTGGCTAAAAGCGAATATATTATAGAAAGATTTAGAGGTAATGAGGCCCAAGACACATATATCATGCATGCTATAACCAGTAGACTAGCAGGTGATGCTGCTGCCCTTGTAAGTGAGAGGCAGGATATTATGCACTGGGATAATTTTAAGGAATTACTCGTGCAACATTTTGGAGACCCGCGAAACGAAGAGTGTATTGCCATAGAATTAGAAACTCTCAAAATTAATCCTAACGAAAGCTATCTTGATTTTTGCAACAGGATCCAGTCAGTGCGTTCTATTTTAATTTCAAAGGTAAATAGAATCGAAGACGCGAACATAAAAAATAGTAAAATTGCTATTTACACCAATACGTCACTCAACGTATTTTTGTATAATCTCCCCGAAAATATGGTGCGCATTGTTCGCCTTAAAGCCCCCGCTACTTTGGAAAAAGCATTGGAAATTGTATTGGAGGAGGTCAATTTCCACGATCAGTATGTTATGCGTAATAAAATGACTCTTCCTAGCTCTATGGTAAAGTCTCAGAACACACTAGTAACAACGCCCACACAAAAACTCGACGCAAAGCTTATCAGTTATGGCCAACTCCAGCCAACCGGCCTTAGACCGATATTACCCACCGGTTACACCCCTCGATTTAATAATAGTATGGCAGTCCAATCATTCAATAATCAACCCTATGGCTACAGGCCGCAGTTAGGGAACAGCAATCCACAAATTGGGTATAGGCCACCACAGCCACAATTTGGCTACAAGCCTCCGCAATTCGGATACAAACCCCCGCAGTTCGGATACAAACCCCCGCAGTTCGGCTATAGACCACAGTTTGGTATGACAACTGCACAAAAATTCGGAAATAATAATCCTCAACAAATTGGGTACAAACCCACAGTTCCGATTTGGAACAAGCCCGCGGCCGCACCACAGCATGTTTATTCAAACGATGTGTCGATGAGAACCGCACCTCAGAGACCTAACCAGGGTTTTAAATTAAATGAACTGTGCCTCTACGAAGAGGACCAATACCAACCAAATTATTACAACCCGGAGCAGTACGTCTACCTAGACGATGTACCTGCAGAACAAGTACATCATCCAGATATCGAAGGTAACTTTTCTGACTGTCAATTACAGGAATCATCCGAGGAACTGACACAGGAAAATGCAACCCCTGAACAAATAGAAAATTTTCACATAACAGCCTCAAACATCCCCCGGAAAAATTAGAATTAAATTGTGACCCGAACTTAAAATTACCGCATATTTATCTTCCCGAAATCAACGGTAAATTCATGATAGATTCAGGAAGTATGAAATCTTTTATAAGCCCACGTTTAGCATATCAGTATTTTCATGACCAAATAGTTCACGAACCATTCGAAGTGATTAGTACACACTCATCAAGTAAACATAACGAAGTCATAAATATTCCGCTATTTCCCAGCTTAAATAATTCGGGTCAGCACAAATTCTATATCTACAATGTAGATGCGCGGTACGATGGACTTATCGGCTCTGACTTGTTAGAGCAGTTACAAGCCATTGTTGATTATAAACATCACGTGTTACGAACGAACACGACATCTATACCTATTATACACAATCGCGAGGACCACGTCATAGAACTGGCCCCCCGCTCTGAACAACGAGTGAAATTGCCGACTGATTTATATTCAGGCGAAGCTATTTTAAATTATACGGAATTTTGTGAAGGAGTAAGGATGCCTAGCGCGCTAGTTAGGTGTACAAATGGATATGCTACCACGGTTATTCAAAATACTCGTGATGAACAGATGACATTAACTATAACACACCCGTTTAAAACAGAACAGTATGAAAGTAGTACGGAATGTCAGGTTAATAGTATGATGGATGAAAGAAATATTGAAATAGATGAGATATTGACACAAAACTTAGCCAAATTACGACTTGATCATATGAATGCGGAAGAACGTCAGCAGATACATAACTTATGTATGGAATATAAGGACATATTTTATAGCGACTTACTTCCTCTCTCATTTACGAATCAAGTAAAACACTTTATAAGAACAAAGAACGAGGACCCTATATACGTAAAACCCTACAGACAGGCCCCTATACAAGCAGAAGAAATAAAAAAACAGGTGGAAAATCTTTTGAAAAATAACGTCATTCAGGAATCATTTTCCCCTTGGAGTGCACCAGTGCACCTCGTCCCTAAAAAGATGGATGCATCCGGTGAAGCTAAATATAGGATGGTTATAGATTACAGGCGCTTAAATGACATCACTATAGACGACAAATATCCTCTCCCTAACATAACCGACTTATTTGACAAATTGGGTAAATCATCTTACTTTTCTACTTTAGATTTAGCCAGTGGCTACCATCAAATCGAAATCAATGAAAGCGATAGACAAAAGACGGCATTTAGCACCCAGAACGGCCATTATGAATTTTTGAGAATGCCGTTCGGCTTAAAGACAGCCCCAGCAACATTTCAACGTGCTATCGATAATGTCCTTCGAGGTTTACAAGGAATACACTGCCTGGTATACCTAGATGATATTATTATCTATTCTGCAAGCCTAGCAGAACACATACAAAAATTAAGGGCAGTCTTTGAACGACTTAGATCCACCAACTTGAAAGTACAGCTTGATAAGTCTGAGTTTCTTAGAAAAGAGGTTTTGTACCTTGGGCACACCATTACAAAAGACGGCCTTAAGCCCAATGACGATAAGGTTAAAGCTGTATTGAACTTTCCCTTACCTAAAACAACGACAGAGATTAAAAGTTTCTTGGGTTTGATTGGATATTATCGAAGATTCATTAAGGACTTCGCTAAAATAACTTACCCTTTAACATCTTGCCTTAAAAAGAAAAACCGAATTATAATTGACCAAAAATACATCGACTCATTTCAGAAATGCAAGGAACTTTTGACTAACGCACCCCTACTACAATATCCAGATCCATCTAGACCGTATATTCTAACTACTGACGCATCCTCTGTGGCATTAGGCGCGGTCTTATCGCAAGGCACTGTTGGCAGCGACCAACCAATCGCCTACGCAAGTAGAGCACTCAGCGACACCGAGTCTCGCTATAGTACTATCGAGAGAGAGCTCCTAGCTATAATATGGGCTGTAAAACACTTCAGGCCATACTTATACGGCCACAAATTTTTGATTTACACTGACCATCGCCCATTGTCGTGGCTATATTCCATTAAAGAGCCAAATAGTAAACTTACCCGATGGCGGTTACGTCTATTAGAATATGACTTCGAAGTCATTTACAAAAATGGCAAACAGAACACCAACGCCGACGCCTTATCTCGAATCAAAGTGAATGCTTTGACGTCCGATGACGACGCAATGTCTATGCAAGTAAACATTGACGACAAAGAGAAACGGCTTCAAGACCACATAAACGACTTGACTAAAAACATAGAAGACTGTTCTAATAAACCCCAACGACATGATTCTTCGACTATCACTATTTCCGATTCCTCTGCAACGATAACAGGCTCTGAAGAACCTGATAACTATCCGGTCCGCTCATTGTCGAGTCATTCACAAACTATTCACTCTGCTGAAGACTTAGAATCATTTGGTATTCCTATATTACAAGAGGCTATAGATACGAAGCCCAATCAAATACTTGTATTCGTTTGGTTTAAGAACGACATACAAGTCACACATACAACTAGAGACAACCAAAAAGTAATAGAGGTATTTTTGCCACCAGATAATGAGGATTTAGTGAAGCGCTTTTTAAAGGAATATATTAACCTAAAAACAAAATATTTTATATATTTTGAGGACTTAAGACACCGGAAGTTATTTACGAAAGTAATAATATGTTTATTTAAAAAGGGTTCCGTTGAGTTTTTAGAGTGTACCGAAAGGGTTGTATACATAGAGGATGAGAAAGAACAAAAGGCCATTGTGTTGAAAATGCACGAAGGTAAGACCTGTCATCGCGGAATAAAAGAGACGTTAGTTAGGATACGCAGACATTATTACTGGTTAAATATGAGAGATACTGTTGCTGCAATATTGAATGGATGTGATGCATGCCAGAGAATGAAGTATGACAGGAAGCCCATAAAGCCCGTTCTACAACTTACACAAACACAGGATGCTCCTTTTCAAGAGGTGTTCATAGATTTGTTTACAATTGATGGGATATATTATCTTACCCTCGTAGACGCCTTTAGTAAACTCGCACAGGCAATAGAAGTCACAAACCGATCAACTCCTGAAGTTATTCGGGCCCTGATTAAATATTTCTCATACTACGGAATACCTAAGAAAATTACCTGTGACCCCGGAAAAGAGTTTAATAACGAGCTCATGAAGGAACTAATGACGATGTATAAAATAGATTTACACATAACAACCCCCAATAATCCAAACTCCACTAGCATAGTAGAAAGATTCCACTCAACTATTATCGAAATTTATCGCCTAGCTAAATATGATCAAAAATGTACCGACGCAGCATCTGTCATGACGTACGCCATACTTGCATACAACAACACCATACACTCCACCACAGAACTGACACCGTTTGAAGTAGTTTTCGGACATACAGACTCCAGTAAAATCTTTGAGGGAAACTTTGAGAAAAACTACATGCAACAACTGTTAAAAGACCATGCAAAGCGTACCAAATTTCTGTATAAACACATAGCTCAAATGACTCTGTTAGGAAAAGAAAAAGTAAAGGAAAAGAAGGGAGGTGAGACCGGACATGAATTCGCGACAGGTGAAGATATCTATGTTAAAGATATCAATATTAGGAAGAGTAAAGATAAGCCCAGATATAATAAAGCGGAAGTTGTAGGTCAGGTACAAAGAAATATTATTCCCGTAAAGATAGGACATAGAGATACCAAAGTCCCCATTAAAAATGTGAAACGTCGCCCACAGGTGGTGTCTGGTCACCCTGACCCTGATCACGTTGAGCCAGGCCCATCATCTGCTCAAAATTGAGAAAAACCCCGGCGTACTACCCGTTAAACGAGGCCATGCTTATAAGCAGGAAGATAAGTGGATTATTATTAAAGTGTTAGATTTGAGCGACTTATACAAAGATTTAGTTTTTAACATAGATAAGTATAATGAGTTTTCTAAATTAGTAGATATAAACAAACCAAATGCATATGAGTTTTTCGATTTACGCAAACAGGTAGATTTCCTTAAAGAAAAGGCTATAAGTAAATCCGGAGAGCTAACGCCCACGCGTAGATTCAAACGAGGCATTATCAACCCCTTAGGATCACTGATTAAAGTTATTACAGGAAACCTGGATAATCAAGACGCTATTCGTTACGAGTCACTAATATCTCAGTTAAAGGGCAATCAGATTATTACAGATAAGAAAATTATGGTTATCTCCAAAATGATGGACAGTTTCATAAATAGTACTGAAACCTTACATGAAAATACTTTAACATTAGACGCACGTTTCAAAAAGATGGAAAAACTTGTAAAAACTATAGCAAATAAGGAAACCAGTTATATATACTCAGTATACATTTTAAGTATGTTTAATATGTTCTTAAATAATTTTCGAACCATTCATACTACTATACAAGAAATTGAAACTGCGTTGGCCTTCAGCAAATTGTCAGTATTACACCAAAGTATTGTGAACTCTACAGAATTATTATCCTTGTTACAATCTATTTCTAAAAATGCAAATTTAATGTACCCAGCAACTCTTGAAAATTTGGTTAATCTGGAAAAGACAATAATTGTTAAAAGCTATGTAAAAGATAGTCAGATAACGTTCATAATGGAGGTACCCTTAATAGATAATAATACCTATAGCTACTATCAAATATATTCACTACCTATATATAATAGCAGTCGCAATATAACCCAAGTAATTATTCCCAAACACCCCTACCTATTGGTGAAAGGTTCGGAATACCTGCCGGTCCAACACCCCTGCGAGCAGCTCGCCTCCGACGACCAGTTCCTGTGTACCGAGGATAGCACTGTCTTGTACTCACCACCTACCTGTGTAGAACAGCTGATGAAATTTAGTATAAATTATAATGCCTGCACCCCATACGCTATAGATATAGAGACAATCAAAGTTCAACGGATTGACTCTACCAGCTGGATTTTATATGCACGAGAAAAATCCATGTTTTCCACTCAATGTCAGAATGATATAACACACCAACAGATACAAGGCACCTATATACTAACTATATCTAACATATTATGTGATTACCAGCTGGAGAATTTCTACCTACACCATAGACAACACTATTTTACTAGTCTACAGTACAAGGCGCTACCAATAATAGATCTACCAGAGCTTCCACAAGACAACGTGACTACATCCCGCACCGTAAACGTGAAGGGTGTCAATTTAGACAACCTACGACAGATGTATAACACTCTACAAAGTGAAATTAGTGAAAACAGTGAAAATATCTCAATGCCCACAGTGCAAGTGAAAAGTGTTAGCTTAGCAACCCTTATTCTGTATTTCTTGTTAATCATATGTGCCATTGGTTTTTCTATGTATAGTTATAGAGTATGGATAATGTCGAAGCTTCGAAATTCCCGGAATCAAGAATCTTCCAGTAATTTCGATCTTGGGGATGGAGGAGTTATGAACCCTCAACCCCTTAGAGTAATCCAAGTACGTGCCTAGGCTTGCATGCCTTGCACTTTCCAGGTGGTCTGTTAGCAGTAAGTTAGAGTAAGCAAATTGTTATCTTGTTTAGCTCGTAAGTCATTTTGGTCGTTGAATACATTAGATCGATTTAGCATGCGCTTCTGCTAAGACGTGTCTCGTTTTAATTAAATAATTAGTTTTTAAAAACCTTCCGATCGCTCCCGCAATCTTGACTAGCTTGATTTAATCTGATGATTTATTTGTTGATTAATATATAAAAATAAATGGAGAATATAGTAATCAAGTTTATTTTCTTACATTGTTTCAATTTTTTTAATTATTGCAAAAAAATGGGCCTTACAAGGCGCACGTACCTTACGTTTAAATGTTTCGTGTAAGTCGCCCTCAAAAACCGTACACAGTCGCAATGTGTCGTAACAGTTACGGAGCTAAATAAAGTGTAACTACTTCAAAAAAAACTGCGACTAGTATTGGCTAGTCTCATTCGGAATGCGCCTAGAACGGAACGTACCTCGTTCAGAACAAGACTGCCACGAAACCATACAAATGACGTCAAATTTGAACAAAAACTGAATATTCGCATTCGCATTCGCGAATATCGATATCAGATATTCGCATTCGCATTCGCATTCGCGAATGTCCAAAAACACACATTCGTTACATCACTAGTTTGTTCACAGAAAGAATACTGTCCGATAGCATAGACGATTCTAATACAGCACATTGTACTTCGATGGTATAATTCTCACGACTTAGGATACCGTCCGTCCCTAAAATCAATAAAATAAAGAAAATAAATAAAAAACCGGCCAAGTGCGAGTCGGGCTCGCGCACAAAGGGTTCCGTTTACAGTTAAATCAACCTATCTCAAAAACTATAAGAGATACTTTGATCAAACCAAAAATCGTTGAAAGAGTTAATTAGCATGCATCACCTCTATTTTTTTTAGAATTTTATACCCCGTAGTTATAAAAATAGAGGGGGGGGGACATACTTTTTACGACTTTGAGAGCTGATATCTCAAAAACCGTTCACTTTAAGAAAAATGTTTTTTAAAACTTTATATCATTTTAAAAGACCTTTCCATTGATAACCCACACGGGTATGTACATCGAAAAAAAAAATTTCATCCCTCAGTTACATGTATGGGGGGCCCCACCCCCAATTCTTTTTTTTACTATTTAGTGTCATATTTTTGTAGCGGTTCATACAACACATATTCCCATCAAATTTCATCACTGTAGTACTTATAGTTTCCGAGTAAATCGGCTGTGACAGACGGACAGACGGACAGACGGACAGACGGACATGACGAAACTATAAGGGTTCCGTTTTTGCCATTTTGGCTACGGAAGCCTAAAAACACTTACCAATACGAAAAAAACTTATTGCTTCTCAAAATCACAAGCAGCCAATAAAAATGCACTGTCAAAATATTAGCCACAACTCAACAATACAAACTAACCATTTACAAAATTGTGACAGAAGAAGTCACAAAGAATCAAATTCGTAATTCGAACACTACAATGAAACGTCAAATAGGGATGGCTTATTGTATTCGATCGATTGTGACACGAGTCAAGTGGCGTTATTCGATTGTACTTATGGGGCGAGATCGATCTATTGTTGATTCGAATTGGGGATAATCGATTACTATTGGTAGGCGGTTTTTTCTATTGTACTGCGTAATTTTTGTATTGGGTAAGATTTAACTGTTGATTTCCAAATAAAATTTGTATTGTAAGTCCACGAACTACCAAACTTAATAAATCCGCACAGGGTTGCATAAATATAGATAAGTAGGCACATATCGATTCCACTATTTTATTTTATGTAAAAATTATAATAAACACCTTCTTACTATTTACTTAATTACACGTGCACATAATAGTATACCCACTTACTTATTTCATGAACCATTATTTTCACACCGATGATGATTTGATACTCGTCTATCTCTTATGGCCGACTTCAACAAATGTAAAGTCATTTTCAAAAAAGTCTATTAAATATAAATTCCAAAACGTGGGAAGTATCTTTAACGTATCGTATCTTCTCATGAAATTAATAGACTTGATTACTAAAACGACCCTAAAAATTTGCATATGATAGGAGAAGGAATATTTAACTAAGACATTTCTTGCAACAAAGCAACGAACGCGACAAAATCCATTAAAAAGAACTATAGTCCGAGAAATATTCTTAAATTTCACTTCCTCATAAATATTTATTCTTCAAATAATATGCAAACTACCGTAATTATAGGGCAACTCAAGAAATGGGTTAAAGAATTTGCATAGCATGCGCTTTTGAATCGAAAGATCGTAAGCGGCCCCGCACTAGTCGTTTGAAAATGGAATTTCCGGTTACACGACTAGGCAAAAATTCAAACTGTCGAACGCGGTCGATAAAAAGTAAAATTATTTAAAGTTGGCAAATTTCACACCTTGAGCAAGGGCTGTGACAGGTTTTTTTGAAATACGATTGGTTTAAAAATAAAGGCTGACGGTGTGCGAGTATTTTTTGTCGTTGCAGCAATAATTTAGTACAATTTATGTGCGCACTGCTTCTTTGACAATTAGCGGGCAGATGTGTGGCGTCTAAAATTAAATTATTTAGCTTCTGTGTGAAACGGGGGACGTCTTTCGCTACTGGTAAGTAAGTATAATTTCTTATCATTTGAAAACGTGTTTCTTGTTTGCCGTGCAGCATAATTTAAATGTTTGCCGATGCACATTATCTAAACTGTATAAGTAGACCACTGTAATAAGGTACCCTAAGTACCCATGTGTTAGAAACAACGCAACGGTCGTTGTAATTATGGATTTCAGCAGTTTTTTTTAAATTGGGTTCGCATCCAAAACACAGATGATGTGTGATACTGATAAGATAACTTTATTAGCCTTGTAGATTGTTCCATCATCATTTTGATTAAGATACCTTTATTACCTACCTACATATTGCCTGAAACAATATTTTATGTACTACGAAAAACACATCTATGCTATTTTAAAACGCGAGTACTTCATTAACTTTGACTCCATATTCTGCGACTTTACCATAAAACCGCAATAAAATTATACTATTAAATAAAATTATTTTTATTTCGATGCCAATAACCAAATTGGTCATAAAATCAGCCGATGAAGATAAGAATTAAAAGAAAGTATTTACCAAAACAGCAATCAACAACAAAGAAGCAGTCAAAATAACGTTTAATATTACTTTAAAAGGACAATGGTCACGCCACCTGCCTGGCAGTTGCTTCCATGTTGTAATTACGTGCAACTTGTTATGTAAGCGTGTGTAAATGATAGCTGTTATTGGTATTATCAAATGAGGATTAATGGCCTCCTCGGGCTTGCAAGTTGTTTTTATTTTGATTGGTTAGTAGTATGTAGTTTGCAGTTTGATAAAAATAAAATTACTTATAAAACCGTTGTTTAAAACGTTTTAGATAATTTTAAAGAAATAAATTTAAACACAGTCATTTGTAGTGATAGCTACACAAAAAATAAGTTCTACTACTAAGGTACTACTTAGGAAAAATACTCATCAACTAATTAGGTACAAATAGATACAAAATTAACAAAAAACTATAATGTTAAAAAGTAAAGTTTGTAGTCACGAGTACTTAAAAACCTTTTTTTTTAAATAAATTTTAATTTACCCTAGAGATCAAGGTGTTCCCAGTGGAAATAAAAGTTAAGGCCGATCGCAATTTTGAGTCACCTTAACCGAATCAAATTAATACAAAAAGCATATTTTTTATAAACTGACTAGATAGATACTACAAAGAGTCCTAAAAAAACTTTCCACCCTTTTGACTTTGACAGTCAAAACGAAATAAAAATATTCAAATCGCCTAACCAAACATTTTTGTATTATTCGCCGAAAAAAACAAAAAACTATTGCAAAAAAGTCACCAGCTGCGTTCTATATTTGAAAAATTCTAATTACCAACCATTATTCATAGCTTTACCGGTTTTTAGTAGAAAAAACTTATCACAAAGGACAGTTTTAATGACATGCATGTCCTACATTCAGCATCTTTTTCAAGACAAAAAATAACCTATTTTTGTGAATGGTGTTTTTTTATTCTAAATTTAGAATTTGAATTAGGAACATTACTCTCAGGGGTATCAGTTACTTTCCGAACTCGTTTATTCAAATTCTATCTTCTATCTTCTGTTTTTTGTCTTTTTCTATTATGAAACTAGTTGTTGTGAATGCACAAGGGGAGAAATATAAGGAAGTAGGAAGGATGTGGGAACGGACCTTCTGAGATAGCAATATAGTATGATAATTAGAGCCTAATGAATGGGAGAGTAGATTACAATTATTTATTTATATATATACACTGTATTGCACACAAAAAACAAATTTGACACAGAAGCATTTTAAGACATAGTTAATTATTTGCACACAAAGGCGAACTTATTGCTAAAAGTATGCTATGCTATATGTAAACCTAATATAAATAGAAGAAGCATATCAAGTGACTGTTTTACTCTTTTTAATCAATTTTATTGTTTGTGAGTCTTGTTAAAGCGGATGGACCAAAACTAATTTGTCTTATTTTGATCTTGAATTACGTCCTTGTAGGAAGGTTTAAAATAAAAATATGTTAAAAACAATGGCAAGTAAGTTACTGTGAAAGAATAGTCGTGAACTGTATCGGGAGCAACGACTATAATATTATGTATAAGTAAAATTGTTTTTTTCCTAGTTAAATTCTGCGCAGTATTTAACCAAGAAGTGAATATCATAAAATGAGTGCCAATTTCTCCATAGTCGATTATCTAACCGACTGATTTATAGATTAAATTGATTATGAATTGATTGAGGGATTGATTTATAAATTAAACGTCATATCCATACAAAATTCATGACAGATGTGTCAAAAGTCAACCACTACTCCCTGGTTATGCTCTGACCGACTATGGAGAAATTGGCACTAAGCCAAACATACATACAACCATAAAACCATTTAAAAGGAAATGTCACAATAATTTAATTGTTATTTCATTGCGTTTAAGTACAAGATGCCCGTTTATCAAATTAATTTAAATTGCGAGTTCGCATGCAGACAGCGCTGATAGTATCGTTCGGTTCGAGTCCCGGCCGGGGTATTCATTTGTTGACATGCCTCCGTTGTTTAAGGGTAAAAAGTTTTACACTGACGAGCAATGAACAATTTTCACTTACAAAATTTCGACACCAAATTAACCTTAATTTTTTAAAACAATTTATTTAGAATTTGATTAAAATGTTTACGATTTTAGTTGGTAATAATAATATTCTGATCCGCTGTTTAATGTACTTACTTACTTCAATATTGGAGACGGCGCGGCGCCACTAAAGTAGTCTTCCATTTAGGACTAATTTGATGCTACAGTCACTGGAACTGTTTCATTGCTCGTGAGTGTATACAAATAAATAAAATATGTAAATATGTGGGGACATCTCACACACGGCCATCCGACCCCAAGCTAGGCAGAACCTGTGTTATGGGTGTCGGACAGCTGATATATCTACACAAATACATAGTTAGATAGATACTAAATATAAATATCAACACCCAAGACCCGAGTACAAATATCTGTCTTTTAAACAAATATCTGCCCCAGCCGGGAATCGAACCCGGGACCTTCGGCATAGCAGTCAGGGCCACTAACCACTACGCCATTCGACCGTCATACATAATTAGGTATAGTAAATACATCACTCGCGGAAGCTCCTTCCATGCACCCTATAAAAATAATTAAACTATAACCTTAGAGTAATTCAGGAAATTTTAAGAAAAAAAATTTATTCATACCATATGTATCGCGATGAAATTTCTTAATGATTTGTTAAAGACTAATTTACCCCCATTAGGGGTCTTTTATCTCAATGGATCGAAACCAGTCGAGTTTCTAACAACAGTTAAATTCTTAATGCAACTCTAGGGCTTTTAGATTTCAATGTTTTAACTTCGTTCTCGTTTGACACGGTAGTTGTGCTCTCTTTTTTTACAGTGTCGATAAGTTGAAATAGTTGCTTGTTCATAACAATATGCCGACTACAAACAACATTTTTTTTCAAACATTTCATTTAAAGTTTTAACAAAATAATTACGTTTGTAGTTGGTAGAACTCTTAAGTTAAATGTACCTACTTTATTATTGCAGACGTAGATGGCAACCTTAGTTTTTTTTTCCCGTTTACCAACTATATAGTAATTTGTTGCTATATAAATAAATAAATAAATATGTGGGGACATCTCACACACGGCCATCCGACCCCAAGCTAGGCAGAGCCTGTGTTATGGGTATCGGACAGCTGATGTATCTACACAAATACATAAATAGATACATATTAAATATAAATATCAACACCCAACACCCGAGTACAAATATCTGTCTTTAAACAAATATCTGCCCCAGCCGGGAATCGAACCCGGGACCTTCGGCATAGCAGTCAGAGCCACTAACCACTACGCCATTCGACCGTCATCATCATCACTTGAACTTTTTCATTGCTCGCGAGTGAAGACTAGTAAAGTTGTCACTCAATCATCATAATTGTACTCTGCTCATAGTGGAATGAGTACCAAACATTTACGTTTGTAGCTGTCTTTCCTCCTTAATGACGGGGCCTTTGTGAAATGGTGTTAGAGTAATATTATGACTTTTGACAAGTAATTGTAAAATTCTACGTCAAAAAAATTTCACAATTTCAATTTCACAATTCCAATTTTTTTAAAAAATTCAAAAAAAATTAAAAAAATATTCACAATTTCATTTCATTTATTAAGATCGTAAGTGGGTCCTACCCGCGAGGACCAAGGAGAACAGTCGTTCAACCCCGTAAAGCACGAAGGGGCAATTTGCATAAGCGACGTTTTTTTCTTAGCCCAAAAATTACTTTGTTTGGCGTCTATTATTTTTTACGTTTCACAAAGAAGAATTATAACTGTAACTGTGTTGTTGAGATGTAAATAAGTTTTTTGTAGTAGTTCATTAATCCGTTAAATTAATGTTTGCGGTGCACGCGGCAGATGTATAAGTAAGTATAAATGTAATCCTGCGATTTGCAGATGAGAATATAATATATATATATATAAAAGGTAAAAACTTAAACGTAAAAAAATAAGGTCAAGGTGCTGATGATAAGAAAGAAATAGGTAAGAAGTAACAGTTGCAACTTCTAGTTACCGGTGATTAGCAAGCTAACCATAAATAGTTAGGATAATGTAATAAATAATATTTATCGTTTCACTACAGGATTACTGCTTAAGAGGATCCCTAAAGCTAAAATGCTAAAGTCGGCTTGATATACTTGATTAGATTGGAAAAACGGTGGCTTCTATCACATTGATAAAAATATATATTGTAGCAGAGGGTATACTGAACATGTTAGTTGCTTATAAATTGGTGCAGGATTATAATAAGTATGTTAAAAAAAATTGCAAACACACCATGTCTTTTGCCATTTTTTGACTTATTATGAAAAAACCCTCGAAATCACAGGGCCCATTTTCATGGAATCTTATATGTATGTGTAGGTAATTAAATTCTTAACAAAGTTACCTTAAAGAGTTGGATTTAATGGACCAGAAGTCAACTTTTTTTGCAAAAAACTAATAAATTCCGGTTTAAAAATGATGACACCGTGACAGATTTCAGATTTCTTCAGTCGTCGCCCTGGTGGCGGCCTGTTAGGAGCGATACCCACGCCATTTTATTTTTTATCAAATATTTCACAAAAACTGATTAAATCAACAAATTATGACTACAAGTATTATAATACATATGCATTTGCTATGGAAAGTTAATTTTCTAATCATTTTAGATGCAGAAAAGCCGAAAATTCTTAGAAAACATTTCGCCTTTTCGATTTGTTTACATTTTTTACTATAGAGTTACAGATGCATAGATAAAGGTAAACATTGCACATAATGACACTTATTAGATTCTCCAAATAAGAACTATACGGTCAATGCAGTATGCCAAAGCGCGAGCCTGTTTATATTCTGAGGGGTAATTTATTTTATTTTAACGGTTGTGTATGGTAGGTAAGCTACACAATATACAGGGTGTTGAAAAGTAAGTTCATAATTTGTTTTATTTGAAACCAAAAACCGTAGTTAATTAAAAATATATATATTTTAAGATGTGGTAGTCTGTACACTACAGGTTGTTAAAAATAAGTAAGTATTTTTAAAAATTGAAGATCTAAAATTTACATAATTTTTTAAATCTATTTAACAAGCTTTGCAAAAAAGCGGTTAAGTGCGACTGTATCTCGCCATGAAAAAAATGAAATGTTTACTGCAGCTATGAATTTTATGCGTTACAAGTGGAATAAAATACCGCATAATATTATGTACAACTATGTAAGAGCTTAGTTTTTTAAAAAAAACTCATAAGAAAATATTAAATACACAGGTTTTTTAACCCCTGAAGGAAATAGAGGGGTGTTATAAGTTTAAAGTAAGGGCTGAATTTTTTTTTTAAATTAGGGTGATAGGTAATGTATATTTTTAATGATTTTTTCAAATAGATAAATGTTATACCATTTTTAAATTGCCATAAAATTACCTATAGTTATAGTTATAGAAAAGGGCAGGGCTACCAGTGCCCATTCGCCACTGCAACCTAAAAGATCTATAAATTATGACTCCCCATGCCGAGTCTCACTCTACAGGCCCAGGTCTTTTATAAACCTGATATTACCTATACAGGATGTTGCAAAAAGGGTATACTGTGCCGAAAGGGTTTGACTCAGGGGTTATTCTGAACAACTTTTGTTCTCCAAGTTTTGGAAATTCTCGAAAAATAAATTCGGTCTCTATAGTAAAAAGTCACGTGATCGAATAAGTTTCTGTGTAAAAGGTTTTGTTACGTGAATTTTCAAAATTGTAGAAGAAAAGTGGATCAGAATGGCACCTAAATCCACTTTTGGCTAAGCTTTATACCCTTTTTTCAATACCTTGTATAAAATATCGTCAGCGTCACCTTAGATCGTAATCATCGTAACTCCTCGTGACCAAATTTTAGAGGAGACAAAAATACTGTTTTATTTGTAGTTCTAGTTGGCATACTACCCACCTAAAGTTTTTTTTAGCTAGCCTAAAAATGATTTGTTTAGACAGTCTATCTTCCTGTTCAACCGCAGCCTGAGTGCCAGTGAATCAATGACTGAAAGGAGGCCATTAGTGCTCCTAAATAAATAAAGCAGGCCTGTAGATTATCTTTCAGTGTACCGACACATCTGATTGCTGTAAGAGCCTGATAAGCTCTTCGAACGAGTCATACCTCTGTGGTGGTACGGTTTCGACCTTTCGGACAGTCAGTTTGGCATCCGAAATGCGGATTCGAATAGTGGGTACAATACTTTGCGTTCGTTCACTGTCGGAGCAGGATAAGAACCACGGGCGAGTTGTTGCGCTGGCTGTTTGCTTAAAAATAGTAACCGCGTTCAACTCTATCCCCTAGAGGGCGAACCTTTAGGGCGGCTCTTGTATACCATCACTTGTCTTCTTATCTGCAGAAAATTGACAGATGTCATACGTGTCTAACAAGTACATTAAGGATGCGAAAAGAGAGGGTTTGTTTTCACAGAAGAAGTTCAGTTGCGGAGTTCCACAGCGGTAGGTCTTGGACCCCTCTGCTGTGGAACTTGGCATACAACGCGGTCCTGCAAATCAAGCTCGCAAACGGCGTTAGCACAGTGCATTTTTCTAATGTCACACAGGTCGTGAGGTAGGCTGAGAGCCTCCTTCGGGGATGACATCCCAATGATTCATTACGAAAAAATTGCTGCAGCTGTGCTCGCCATGCAGTGCATGGGCTACTTCCGAATCTGGGGGGCTGTTGCAAAGGAGTCCGTTGCCTCTATACAGTACGGGTTCCGTGCGATCTATGATCCTTCCGGGAGCACCTGTCTTGTCAAGTCGAAGAGAATGGCTCGTATTCGACGCAACCTGCAGTACTGGTGGGATTGGTTGGAGGACAGGACAGCAGGAAGCTGCAGCAGCCGTCATGCTGTGATTCGACGCATAGATGCAAAAAAAAGTTGAAAGTAACTTCATGTTAATTCTATTCTATTCTATTCTATTCTATTCTCTGTGGGGGTGTAAGTACCTGCACCTGGCTCTCTCGAGTGGAACTTTTGTGCATATGCCCAAGGTCTAAACTGCCTTCCTAAGCTTGGACCATTTCCCACCACGCTGGTCCACTGCGGGTTGGTGGGTTCACATATCTAGATGTGCTAAATCTAGATATGCAGGTTTCCTCACGATGTTTTCCTTCACCGTAAGAGCGATGGTATACATTGTACTTAAGTTAAAAGAACTCATTGGTACATGTCAGCGCCGGGATTCGAACCCGCATCTCTTGCTTGAGAAGCGGGCGCTTACCCGACTGAGATACCACCGCTCTCTTCACCGATCTTAATTTAACAACATAACATTGCAAAAAAAAATTAACATTGTTGAGTATGTTATTGTAATTTACTAAAGTAGTAATAAAAACAAAGGCTTATTGCATAGTTTTCGTTCACGTTCGCCTACATCGCACGTTGTATATGAGAATAAAGGGTAATTACTAAGTTTTCTTGTTTAAAAATCACGGTTTGGGGTTTAGAGGAAAACAAATGGTAAAATGCGGAATACAGTTTTTTTTTTTCGAATAAAGAGGAAAACATGTGAATTCAAAAAACGTTTCTATTGACACCAAAGAGTACTTTTCGCCGAGAAAAGTGGAGTTACAATGTTTGCGATCTAAAGTGATGATAGAACTAGAACTTATTTTTTCAGTTCACCTGCTGTTGAGTGAAATCGTAATTAGGTAAATGACTCCTTGACATGAAAATAACCTTTTTTTTTATAATCGTTATTACAAAACCGTTTTTTTTAATACAGCAATATTTGTAGGTGTACTTACAGTGAGCAAAAGAGCGCAGCAAGGTGTAAATTTTTTGGTTTTTAAGAAACAAAAATATTATTTCTATCATATCCCAAATACACATAAGTACTTAAAAAAAAACACACACACACTCACGCCTTGTACTAATGTACTCCCTTGCGGGGGTACTTACATGTTATTATTTTTCTGGTGACCTCCCCATATCCCTTTGCCAGCTACGTAACCTTTTGTGACTCCCTGTATATGCAGAGTTCTGCAAACTACTGTTCTGCTTTTGAAACACCAAAAAAAAACAGGTCGTCTAACTAAAAGGTCACGTGACCAAAAAAAAATTATATGAAGAAGCGTTTTTTTCACGAATATAAAAAATTACGTAGGATAAAAGTTTTTCAGAGTGACGCCTGAGTAACGCCCTTTCGGCTAACTATACTTTTTTTATTTACTATTCTTATACCTCACACGGGGGCAGAGTTTAATACAACACCCTGAACTATTAAACTCTGATAATATTTTCGCGATTTTTTTACATTCTGATTTCATTTCCTGGCTTAGAAATAACATCAATAACATGCTGCACACGTAGGTTTCGGCATAGTATTAAACCCTTTTTGCAACAACCTGTATAAATATCGGCACGGGTACGACTTTATATAAGTATAATTAATTATAAAATATTAAAAATACTTTCAAATAAAAATAAATATTTTCGTATCACAAAACAATATTACTTACTTAGTATATTTTTAACAAAGTGGCATGTCTTCACTTTTATGTTTTCGAGTACTATGTTAAAATTTCATGTCATTGTCCGTAGAACGCCCCGCATACCTCAACCCCCCCTCACTAGATTTGACAGATTCTGATTTTCTTCCAGCTTTAGTGACAGCCTTAAAATCATATTTTTCTTTATTTCACTTTTCAAATGACTTCAAATTGTTATCTCCACGAAACAGTAGGATGCTGTTAACTGCCTCTGTGGTCTAGTGGTAGAAGCTTCGCTTCATGACCCAGAGGTCCCGGGTTCGATTCCCGGGTGGGACCATCAATTTGTGTTTCTAAGTTTGGTTAGGACATAGAAGGCTGATCACCTGATGTCCGAAACAGTGAAACGATCCATGCTGTCGGATGGGCATGTAAAGCAGTCGGTCCTGCGCCTAGCTCTCTCCAGTCGTGTCGGTCAATCCGTCCCATTGGGCTATGAGAGTGATGGAACAGAGAGTGCTCCTGTGCACTGCGCACACACTTGAGCACTATAATCTACTCCTGCGTAGACGGCTGATCTCAATTGAGATTGGCCGCCGTGGTCGAAATTCGGCTAGGAGGACATTATTATTAGGATGCTGTATTTTCACGAATTTCCGAAAGTCGTAGAAAAACAGACGTTCAGGATGACCCCCTATCGGCTTAGTATGCCACTTTTGCAACACCAGTTAACATCCAGCGAGTACTTTCATCACGACCCATCACGTCCCCACTGCTGGGGCACGGGTCTCCTTCCAATGAAGGAAGGGTTTAGGCCTAGTCCACCACGCTGGCCAAGTGCGGGTTGGTGGAGCGAGTACTTTACTGACCTCTCATTCTTCAATCACTTTTATAAGTAGGTAGGGTAACGTAACGTACCTAGGGACATTTTCGACTACCCCAACTTTGAATGAAGCTATCACAGCGTACAACTAAGATATTAATGTGAAATTTTCTTTATTTGGTAGGATATATAATCTATTATCACTAGTATTTGTGCTAAAGCTTTAGTGTGGCCAGATTTTATTAAATTAAGATAAAAGTAAAAATGCTTGTTTTGACCCAAGGTACGTTACACGTTTGTACCTTGGGACACTGTTTCCTATAGCTTTGTCATATGGAAAATGCAAACTTCTAAATAACGCCTTATATCTCTGTTCTTTTTGATTTACTGCATCTTTCTTCTGTCTTGTTTCACTCTGGCACTAATAAGAACAGAGATTTAAGACGTTATTTAGATGTTTGCATTTTCCATAGTACAAAGCCATAGGAAACAGTGTCCCAAGGTACAAATTTAATCGTGTCCCAAGGTACAAAAAAGCAATATTTAACCAAAATTTAAATATCTTTATATTTAATTTAGGAATCTTTCAGATAATTGCCATGTCATAAAATTAAATAACTGAAAAGTTATAGGTAGGTACGTGACATCCATGTCTTTATTTTGAGCATGCCTCAATGAGATAAAGCAACATAAAAAACTATACAAAAGCTACTTTTGACTCCAAAAAACTTCATATTGTCTTCACCACACACTCGATGCTGGTATGATCACGAGACTCACTAGTTTTGCCAAGCGAGTAAAATACTATGCCTAGGGTAGAATTTTAATGTGTTTATTTAGCCGGTTTTTAAAATACAATCAATGTCCCGAGGTACAAGCGTCCCAAGGTACGTTACGTTACCCTACTCGTACCGGCAAAGATTATTCTGGTTGATAATAGAAAGTTCCGTCCACACGTGCGTTCCCAAGCCCTCACAAAGATCACATCCGCGCTTGGCTCATTTGCATGGCGATCCAGAAACAGGTTCTCATTCACTCACTCATGAATTGAACTACTTCGCGTGATGTTCAATGAGGTTAGACTCGTTTGTCGTTAATTCTCAAACTTTAGAATCGATTTTTAGGCTGAAATTCGATTTTTCACCTGGGACTTACGATTTTTACGAAGTTTCAATAACTGTTATGGCTAATATTCGATTTTGACACAAAAAAGTTTAATTTTTTCAAAATCGTATGAAAGTAACTGTCAGCTATCGATAGAAAGAGTTATTGAAACTGGCAGTTGTAGTACTTAGAGCATAAGTATGATCCAAAAAGTTTTTTTTTCTTAATCTTATGTCATGGAACTCAAAGAAATGTATCGTTATTTAGTAAAACACAAGGACGGATAATTACATCATTACAAAAAGAACTGTTCGAAACACACACCGTCAACAATAAAAGGGTTGTATTTTTTTATAAACCCAACCTTAATTATGACAGGGTTTGGCATTAATTACCTTAACCCGTAACAATTTCGACGACACATTTCGAAACCACCAGATGTTTTTCCAACAAGCTATGATTAAACTTACATTTGAGAGGCGCACCCTGATTAAATGCCCGAATATTTATAAGAATCATACGTAATTTGTCCCATAATGGGACAAGGTGGGAGCAAAAACTTGAATTCATTAAAGGCCACGTCGAAGAAAAAAAGGTAAAATAAAATAAGAGTGGTAGTGAAGGGTTGATTATTGTGAGCGAAGCTGTGATATGTGAAAGACGTTCAGTGTTTTTTAAGTCTTGTAATTAGTTTTAGTTTTGAAATGTGTCGTGTTTTATAGTTTTCAGTTTGATAGATGATCGTGATCGTGGGTGTATTTAGTTTTATAAGACTGTAGTGTATGTGTTATTTCGTGTTTAAATTAGTAATTTATATGTTTTTTATAGTCTATAGTTTTATTACTTAGGTATGTATATTATGTAATTGGTGTAATAAGGACAGATACCTGGATTGTGGCCGATATGTGTGTGTTGTATTATACATATTTATAGTTTTTGTGTGTGCTTTGCGCTGATTCTGCGAATGTTATTGCGAATTCCAATTTTCTTTTTTATAATAATTAACTATGTACTACTAAATATATTTTCGTGTTTTTATAGAGGATGTGTTTGCCTTTACAAATCTTCTCGATCCAATTCTGTTTTACTCGTATGGTGTTATGCGATAGTGCTAAAGCAACATATTTTAAATTTTATACGATCAAGCATAATAATAATAAATAAATAAATATGTGGGGACATCTCACACACGGCCATCCGACCCCAAGCTAGGCAGAACCTGTGTTATGGGTGTCGGACAGCTGATATATCTACACAAATACATAGATAGATAGATACTAAATATAAATATCAACACCCAAGACCCTAGTACAAATATCTGTCTTTAAACAAATATCTGCCCCAGCCGGGAATCGAACCCGGGACCATCGGCTCAGTAGTCAGGTCACTAACCACTACGCCATTCGGTCGTCCTAAATCTTTGCTTTCATAATATCTTTGCCTAAATATTAATTTAAAGCTATTCGCGCTTAATTTAAAATGTGTTCTTCAGAATCACTGCCAAAGCCAGTGGTAATTCCACTAAAGTATATACTATTAGGTAAGTACATAATTTTATGCAGAAAGTAAGTAAGTATGTGAATGTTTCTATTTCAGGTAAAATACCCAAGTAAGTACCCAGTAAGTTTTTGAGTGTCAGGCAAGGAGTCTAAAAAGACGCTTCGGTAATATTATGCGCTGATAAATATGTATATGAAAATTTGAGTCAATATTTGAAAATTTAAGTCAATTCCATTTTTAAAAAACCTACAATGCAAGTAGGTACTTATAGTAAAATCCTAGCCGGTTCATTCCACAAACAAAGAGCCTAATAACAGCCAACCAAGCGCTCAAAAATCAAACGTTTCACCGAATCAGCGAATTCAAACATCGAAGGTACCTAATAAAGCCGCGTACACACTTGAGGCGCGCACATAGGAGGGTAAATAAGGCGACGCATTTTTAGCGAAAGAGGGTTCGGAGGCAATGGCCGCCGAATGTCAGCCCTCCCCCCCCTCGCCCCCTCGCCCCCTGGAGGGGTCACTCTCGAAATTGACGAACAAATGAAACAGAATTGTCACGCAATCGGCACGCTTCATACAACGAGATAGGATTGTAGTTAGCGTTGCAGTTTTGATTTTTCTTAGTTTCGGAGCGCTGCGGTATCCAAGGCTTTATAAAGTGACCCCCCTGGTACCATACTGTCGAGTTAGGTTAGGTAGTATATGCGAGAAAATTTCGTAAGGTAAATTTTTACAGGTGTGTTTTTGGGTTTTAAGAGTGGTTGGTTTTGGAATTACTTCTTGATTTTTTTAATGGTTTTGTTGGTAGGTTAAGTTTAAAATAAGTATAATTTGTTGACCTAGTAGATTTGGGTGATAAAAAATAAAGTTAAATCATTTTATCACGACCCATCACGTCCCCACTGCTGGGGCACAGGTCTCCTTCCAATGAAGGAAGAGTTTAGGCCTAGTCCACTACGCTGGCCTAGTGCAGGTTGGTGGACTCCAACACAAGCAAGCTTGTGCTGAGAGAGTTGTCGGTTAAGTGGGCAACCCGACTGTCAGATGTTTTCAGACTAGGCTTAACGACTGCTGCCGAAGCAAAAACAAACAAAATCATTTCAGTAGAATATATTCTACTGAAAAGAATTAGTATACTAGAATATATTCAGTGATATTACCTATATCTTTGTGATAAGCAAACAGGCATGCATGATATCAAAGTGTTAAAATCCAGATTTGATCCAGGCTGATACATTTCAATATTTTGGATTAATATATCATGAAACATGAGCCCACTGCCGTCCCTAACGTCTAACCAATTTAATGTACCTACCTAGATTTCTCTCAAAACCTGCCTTGGTCTGTGAAAATTTAAGTAACGCTAAGTATCGGGTGCGTGCGGGTAAAATGGGGTAGAAATAGGAATATTTTTACCTCGGCCTCGTCACTTAATTGTCACTCGTTTATCCCGCATCTCCTCTTGGCACCGCGAGCAATCAACGCCATTGCGAAATGTTTTTTTAAAATATAGTGATTGTGAAATATTTAAGGTGCACCTAAGTAGGCTCTTTATTAAATAATTAGGTATATTACGACGACCGAATGGCGTAGTGGTTAGTGACCCTGACTACTGAGCCGATGGTCCCGGGTTCGATTCCCGGCTGGGGCAGATATTTGTACTCAGGTCTTGGTTGTGCCCGTAAAATGGCAATAGGCCCGCCCCCGATTACATTGGGACTAACATAACACTCTGGCGAAAAGTGGGTGCAGCAATGCACCTCTGCCTACCCCGCAAGGGAGTACATTAGTACAAGGCGTGAGTGCGTGTGTTTTTTTTTTTTTTTTTTTAGGTATATTAGATTCAGGAAAAACGTAGGACAGAAATACAGACTTGTGAACTACAAACAAACACTCACACCTTGTACTTATGTACTTACACCCTTGCGGGGTAGGCAGAGGTGCATTGCTGCACCCAAGCCAGTGTTATGTTAGTCCCAATATAATAGGGGGTGGGCCTATTATTTCAGATTTTGGCTCTTGTTCTGTGTCTTTGACAAACACGACAAAAGTTAGACTAGGGTTTATCACCATGGAAGAAGAAGTTTAATATTGATTAGTTAGATTAGCATCAGTTGCTGACATCCCAGAATAAAAAAATGAATTTATAAATTGTACATTACTTGGTACATCAAAATCACCCACAATCTTTTCAGAATGAAAATTAAATAAAAAAAAACATTCGTCCACGACGCTATATCTCCTTAAAATCCCCACCGTAATTATCACACAACAAAAAAAGAAAATTGCAAAAAAGAAAAACCACAGACAATAAAAGCAGCCAGTGTCTTAATCGTAGGCTCATAAAATTAAGAAAAAAATACGGGTCATTAAGAAAAAACTGAGCTGTCAAATTAAAAGGCCCCTCCAGGCGGCTCATTACCACGTTATAAAAATATTCTCTTTTGGACCATTAGGGCCAATTAGACGGAGTTATTCTGCATATTATTGTTCGTTGACGAAGTTTGTTATAAATTACTGAATAGCCCCTCCGTCGGTTGTGGATGTGACATCTTATTAAAATTTGGCTGCCGGCGAATTCTTGTTGTTTTTAGCAATGGCCGCCAAAGAATTTGAGAAAATAACATTTAGGATTTTGGAAGACTCATTATTACATAGTAGGTATGTATGTACATACATAGAGTTACGGTACATAGAGTTGATTATATTGAACTTACTTAACATAAAAAAACACAAGGTAAGACTTAAGTCAATTTATGCTGGTAGATGTACAAAACGGAATCTTAAAAATACTCACAGAAATCGAAAAGTTATATAAAATAATGGTTTACAAAATTTACATTAGATTATTGGTGAACAGACACATTAAACTTGTAACACCTTTTTTCCGTCGAGGGTTAAAAAGAAGGTAAGCAAAAAGGAGAACTAATTTGTCTGCACTGCACTTGAATCATTTCCGGACACATTTCCAAATCTTATTCCTTCTTTTGTTTCGTTTCAATAAAACAAAAATACAAAGTTATTCCCAATCATTCTTCAAACAATTTCAAATTTTACGTCCTTAGCAATACAGTAGATTTAACTTTGCGCGAAAAGAGGGTTTGTGTTAAATATTTTCCTAATAAGGGAAGGTGGTTTGGGGGCAGAATCGGTTGTTATTTGAAATAAATTTTATATGAGATACAGAGCTTCCCCATTGCGAGTGTTTTTCTGCTTGACAATGTCTTTGGGTTCGAAATTTACGGAATAATGCGGAATAGGATGGGACTTTTCGCACTTATCTCTGAAAATATATTTTATATAAGTTTTTGAGGGGGCAGCTCAATCAAACTTTGTATTTCGTTAATTAAATACGGAGTTAGTTTTGGCGAGCTTCTGCTCTATCGCCCATTTCCAAAAGTCAAGTGCCTCAATCAACAAATCATCAATGTAGTCACAAAAACAAAACATCAACGTAGTTTCGAAATCTTAATAAATAATTAAGGTGGTAATGGAACATACGCAATTACGATGTATGCACAAAATTAAACTTAGGATATGTAATATAGGTTCGAATGTTTTTAATTTTTAGTTTAATGATATTACATTACTTATCTTTACTATCTTTTTTTTAATCCTTATAAATAACTAGCTGTTCCCACGCGCTTAGCTTCGCCTTAAAAAGTTTTCCCGTGGGAATTCCGGGATAAAAAGCCTATAGATGTTCTTTCCCAGGGTCTAGACCGTATTGTATACCAAAATTCATTCAAATCCGTTCCGTAGTTTTGGCGTGAAAGAGTAACAGACAGACAGACAAACACAGTTACTTTCGCATTTATAATATTAGTTAGGATGGGTGAAATAGGGGATAAAAGTTTGTATGAAAGTCCTTCAGTTTAACGCGGAATTCCCACGAGAAAACTTTTTAAGTTAAGCGAAGCTCGCGGGAACACCTAGTTAAATATATTCCCCGATAGTATCTAAGAACATTATCATCTCCCAATGTACCTACTCGTAACGAATTTCCAATATTAAATATCAATTTCTTCATCCACCCCCCTCAAACCGACACCACAACACAATAAAATATATACTTTATCTCCACAAAAAGCCGCAAAAACATCCGCAAACCATTTCACAAAGACGAAAAAAACCCCTAAACATTTTCCGATTCACCCTCGATTTTTGATTCAGTCTTCACAGGTCTAATCGGGTCCTTAGACAATGCACATTTGCAGCAAGGGGGGTAGAATACCATTAATAACCGGATTAGGGGGTAGGCAGGAATAAATTGCAAGAAACCACTCGGGGGCTAAGATTTATCGAATGCTTAGCATAATGCCGCCAAATGCGAAAGAGAATTAATTTTTCATCGGTTCTTGTTCTTGTGGTGTCTCAGTGGTTGAGTGGTGAGGAATTGCACATGTATTGGTATGTAATCAAATGAATATTCGTCGACATTTATGTACCTTACCTAATAAACCCACATGCTGTGCGCAAATAGATATATCGTAGGTACATATTATTACCTACCTATACCCAATAAAAAAAAGAAACTGCAAACTTTCTCATTATTGACATATTTTACCAGTAAGTTATTGGAATTGGAAAAAAATTGGATTAAATTTATATTTTTCCACAAACGTGAAAAGTAATAATTAAACATACCAATTTTATTTTTATGGAAAACATTGCCTACCAATTAAACTTCACTGAATATCGTAAAAAACTTCGTTCATAACTTGTCCGAGACACATCAAATAACGGCTGACTATACTAGAAAGACAATGAAATCCCGCTAAAACCCTGTACTTTCAATCGTTCAGAATCAATTTATCGAAATTGATTTAACAAGTCAATCAAGTCTTCGAAAATTACCAGTCATTTATCAAATCAATTTGAAACCAGTGAGAAATCTATACAGAGCTGTATTAACACCTCAATTTTCATTATAAAATACCTTTACTTACACTAACGGTTTCTAGAAATCATGTTATGGGAACGTTATTTAACTTAGGTGTTTATATTGATGAATTTATCTTAAGTAGTAAGTACCAAAAGATATTTTCATATTTTTACGATGAAGTTCATGCAGGTTCTTTCACAATCACTGACGTGTTGTATATTTCAAAAGACTGCACTGCAAATAAGAAACATGAAAATAACTTGCAACCGTTAAAAATAATAAAAATAAATTTATTGAGTTGAGTTCCAAAGTTATACATTTTCCACCACACCACGGGTTGAAATTTTCATCTTCGAATGGGAGATTTTCCAGTAGTTCCAAAATCGACCAATAGATGGCATTCGGCCTGTCGTTTTTAGTAGTGAGCTACATTCTTCTGAGGAAACGGAGATGACAAATGTCACAGACCTACTACAAAACAAATGTATAGTGCCACAATCTTATCTGTTCCGGTGGCGACGTCGCTGTCATGGAATCCAGTGATGCCATCGATTAAATTTTGCCTATTTCTGGTTTAAACGACAATGCATTTCTGCTATTACCTATTGTTATAATTTTTAACCAGAAATAGGCAAAATTTAATACATTCATAAGTATAGATAAATCAAAATATAGGGTCGATAGTAAATGAAAGTGGATATAATATATCAAACGACATTTGTTGTATGGAAAATTTGTCCACGGCGAACAGAAATAAAATTAGTTCTGATTATGTTCTGCTTCTGATATAGGAGATTAAATCTAGATTACAATGGTATAGGTAATATATGTGGGTCGTGAGAATAACGAGATAGATAGACTTAAAAAAACTATTAATTAAGTATTATTTTTGAACACTTTATTTTACATTTTCTAAAGTAACAAGAAACAAAAGCATACAATTAAAAGAAATTCAGACAGTGTGCAAAGGCTAATTCATCATCATCATCATCATCATCTCGACCCATCACGTCCCCACTGCTGGGGCACGGGTCTCCTTCCAAAGGCTAATTGCTAAAAAGCAATTTCTTTCAGCCAACTCTTGATAAGTTGGGAAAACAATGACATGTCATAAATCATCATTATTTCGTCTAAAATCGCTGCAGGTGCGCGAAATTCTTCTTGGTATATTGCCTAAGATTTAAAGTATCATGTCACGTCCTCACACCTGTAACCAAAGAAAAATAAAGATTATATACTTTTCATCACGAGTATCACGACTATTCACGACCCATCCCGTCCCCACTGCTGGGGCACGGGCCTCTCGGGAAAATATTTCATAAAATTACATGGAGTATAATTGGGTAAAATTATTCGTCATATTTGGCAACACTAACCTGTAGCCGCTGCAACTCGTTCTTCCAATTTTTCAAACGGAATTAAAGGCGCCTGAATACGTTATTCTTCCTGCATAAAGCCAATATATTTAGTACTACTTTTCTTGCATCACATTACAGCGTTTTTGGCAGTATTTCACCCAGAAAATCACAAAACAAATTAACCCACTGACGGACACTGACTGCATTTGACGTCCTCCACACTTTTAGAAAAAAATCACAACGTCGAATGCAGTCCCCGCTCTTTTTCTAATTATTTCAACAACGGTCAATGCAGTCCTGTTTTACCTAGAGTTTGTATGAAGACCATCTTGTTGTGCTTTATTTGGAAGGATTTCAAAGTTATATGTGCACCCAGAGTACCTTTTTTTTACACAACAATAAGTTTTCATACAGAAAAAAGTGTGAACTCACACGCACACAACGGTCATTGACGTCGTGTTTTCTTTACTGCGCCTAGGCAGTGTGCCGGCATGTGCACCAGCAAATCATCACTCAACTCCCATACAAAAATGTTGTGCGTTTTTATGAGTTTCACCGTTAATCTAGTGTCCATCAATGTGTTAAATAACGTAGCGTCAGCTTATTCGCAGAAATTGACAACTCAAATAACGCACAGAGTATGAAATGACGTTTGACAATGACGTCTCGTTGTTGCACATTTTGACCACCGGAACAGATAAGATTGTGGCACTATACACTTAAAATACACTTGGAACAGCTTCTTTTTTTTAGCATTTTCCTTGATTTACCTATAAAATAAAATGCCTCAGGTTTAGTTAAAGATAATAATTATTAAAAAGTTTGTTTTAATTACCTACCTACTGAATGAGCAAAAATAAGTAAGTAGTATTACCTAAGAGGTAGTCTGATGGTTTGAAGTGGCCGGGGCATATTCTTGAATGCTTTTTTATGTTTAATCCAGGCTTTAATTCTTTTAATGCTTCCATCATTTTGCCCGTCTTGTTTCGTTTTGTGGAATTTTGTGCACCCCCCTTTCTCTACAGTAAGCTACAATACAACACGACGACATATCTACTATAAATGCTATTCAGAGAGTCGGAAAACTTTAGTTTTGTGGTGTGGGTAGAGAAAACTAAGTATAGTGCCACAAACCCATCCGCTCCGGCGAGAGCGAACTAAATTGGTCCATATAATCTATGTCAATATGAAATTCATTAGTACAGTAAGTAATGAGGTATGGACCAATTTAGCTCGCCCCCACCGGAACAGACAAGCTTGTGGCACCATACCCACCTACTAATGTCTGCTCTACCATAGAGAAATCATTACTTCCAACCAGATACGTCAAATGCAGATGGCGCTACTGAAATGTGCTACCGCGATTTCCTCGGATGATGGAGCTCTATTTCTAGTATAATACAAAGTACTCTGTGCTTCCAACGTGCCTCAGAATAATTATGATACTTACACACGGCGGTCGCGCCTCGGACATGGACAGAGGATGCAGATGATCTCAACTACAGTGAAACTATAAAGTCCTGAAATTAATGTTTGAGGAACTAAAATTTTCAGGAGCCTGGCACCATTAGAAAAGAAACATAAAAGTCATAACAATTGTTTATGTCAATAGGCGGTTGGCTGTTTTTTTGAATTTTCTTATTAATTATAAGGATAATCTAGATAAAAGCAACAATTTACGCTTGGTTGCTATTTGGAAGATGAAGAAAAATATTCGTAGTCAAGCTAGTGAAGTTATTTATCGAGTTTTCTTACAATGTTTAGCGGAACATCAAGCTGGACACATTTTGTCGAATTTGGAGGATTTTTACGCTCGTACAGCGTGTATGACGGGTATGTAGCATTGTACAAATTGTAATAACTCATTTTTTATTAGTACTAACGCTTCATTTATCGATAAACCTAGGTTTAGAGTCCAAGTCGAACATTGTTTACATACCACTGATTGTAGGTTTCATCTAGTTTCAGTTGAGTCAAACCTTAACATTTTGATACTTGAAGATATATTTTTTGTTTACTTACTAAATTCACATTGTGTGAATTTGGGGGGCATTGTGTAACTCAAAAAGATGTTTTTATTTTATTTTATAGTTATATCGGACCAGCGTGCCAAAGAGGGCAAAATATGGAATATTTCTAACTCCTGGAAGAAACAGAACTGGCCGTCCAAAAAGAGAAATTGATGTCTTTACTATGTGTGCCCTTCGTCAACAGATGCAGTTTTTTTATACAGTTGTAATAACGTTATCTAAATAAATATTTATTGGTTTCACTATTATAGCCTTCATATTAACACCTTCTAGCTTGTATAAGAGCTTTTTTTGTGGATGGTAAGTTGTTTTTAAAATACATTAATAGGTAGGAAGTTAACAGGCAAAATTTCAAGTATCAAAGTCAGTTATGTTTCGCTATATAGGGTTGCTACATGAAAGACAGCAGTGCCCTCATTTAATTTCAGGACTTTATAGTTTCACTATAGTTCACACTTAATATTATGTATAACTACATATAACAGCAATTTATTATTATTAGTTTGCACGTTCTCAACAAATACCAGTTATGCTACGAAATCATTTGTATTTGGCAATATTTGCCTAATAGGCAACTTGTAGGCAAACTATTTAATCATAGTATTATTCTGTGGAATAAACATGGATTTTTGTATTGGCTGAAAGGACTCGAATCCATGCCGGCTATAAAAAAATATGCAGTCCTGTTCAGTATGAAGATTTACTAGCGCCATCTATTGTCGGGTTTTGTCTATGGACGTTGTCTATGGTTGAAAACCTCCCATTGTGTAGACAGCTCCTTATATTTACTCCTTAAGGGACAAAGCAGTCAACTAATTGATAATTGCCGAGCTCTACCGTCGACCCCGCTTCCCGCCATCCCACGGGATTCCCGGGATTTCCACCGCAAGTAATGACACTAATCACGGATAATTGGACGCAATACAATCAACTAAGACGTTTTTTTTTTGCTTTTTCCGGACCCATTGCAGTTGATCATTTGTGATCTTTCTAACTGTCGAGTGACAAAGATGGGTGTTATAAGTTCGTCATGTTAATCTTTTGTGATCTTTCTAACTGCCAACTGACAAAGATGGGTGTTATAAGTTTGACATGTGTATCTATGTTTCTCCGTGACGATTTTTTGCCTTTGATGAAAGTAGCGCTATAAAATGCCTGCATAAATAAAACTAATATCAAATATTTGCTCACATCAAAGCTCGAATATCAACGGATCTCTGCCTACCTCGTGCCTCCATCCACTCGAATTTACCGCGCCAATGACTCATCACAAGCAAAAGAAAAGAACCTGGTCCAACCAGCCCCCTATTCTCTAAATATTGAATGTAAAATGTGAACAAAATATTTACGTTTTTAGTTGGTAGTACTCTGATGCGCTTTTAAATGTACTTCAAATTCAATATTGCAGACGGCCAGTAACTATACATATACTGGAGTTTTTTTGTGCTCGTGAGAATAGTTGATATCAAGGTTGTGTTCATATTACCTATGTATAACGTCATGAATTCTACAAATTATAGGTTCCACAATCTAACTCGGAAATGGAGTAAATTAAAGCTGAAAATATGAAATCATATTTTTTTATCGTTGTCATTTTTTGAATTTTTAAATTTTATTTAGGTAATCCTATTCTGACCTAACCAGCAACGGGTAGCAACGGTCTGAAACTTACAGAATCGGGGGCCGAGGTTGCATTACCCACATACACGGAGTCCTACCCCATGACAACGGCTCCCCACGCTCAAAATTTAATATTGTGAGGGTGGCGACCCTGGGGTGAATTTTCGGGGGTGGCAACTTTTTTATAATGGCGCTCTTTTCGTGTCACTATATCGATTGGTTTTTTGGGTAATTTTGGTAGGTGCAGTTGGGCTTTGACGGGTTTCTTTAAGGTAAGCGTAGGTGGATGCTCGGTATCGTACGTATCGGACCAAATGGACTGTCATAAATGTATGGAGAAACGAAGTGGACGCAATATTGTGAATTTATATACAAATACCTAATACTGATTGCGATGAGTCCGTTGCGTTCGATTCCGAAAGGCGGATCTCACCTTTAATGGGATGAAAAAGTAGCTGCTAGTATGTTGGTTCTTACATGTAGGTATGTATGGTTTGTGTATAATACGGCAAATAAAATTTGTCATATGCAGGTACTTAAACAATCATAGTATCATAACTACACACATTCAATTGATAAATTGATATCAGATTCTGTACACTTTGTCAAAACATACGACTATTATACGAACATCAATAATCTTTACAACGATGTTTTATATTTGGGCTGTGCATGTTTAGGTACTGTGTTTGGGTATCATGCATACCTATAATATTATGACAATGCTAAAAGTTACGACTATAAATAATCACCCCCAAAGGCGAAAGCACTGCAAAGCTACCCACCACTTCGTAACGCATGAAGAAACTTAAAATATGCCTTCATGTCCTGCCTTAGAGTTTAGATACATGGAGATTGTAGATCTTACGATGAAAAATAGCTTAGATCAAACTACCTAGAATAGAGTTGTAGATTGCTGGGATATTTAATCGAGTACTTATATGCAAATCAAGTAGACGAGTAAAATACTTCGGTAAGTATCATAATTATTATATGTTTTATGTCGGTAGTTCATAAATAAATTCAGTCTTCTTTGTGGGGTACGAAATGTGCCTTTTTTTAATGTACCTTACCTACTAAGAAGTACTTTAGCTCTTTAAAAATAAATTTGATCAAAATATTAACCTTTTTAGTTGGTAATATGCTAATGCGATATTAAATGTACTTCAATATTGCAGAAGCCGTCATTAACCTAGTCTTTTCCGTTTTGGAGTAATTTGGTGCTATTTTTACTTTTACTTTACTTTACTTTTACTTTTCACTGGGACTTTTTCATTGCTCGTGAGTAAGTGAAAATAGTTTTATAGAATTATAATAAATCTGTGTCGTTAGATAGGCCTAATTTCAAAGATGTTCGAAACATGCTGACATCCTAAAAAAACAATATAAATATTTAGATTTTTTCACTTTGACTCTATGTCATATTCATTGCCAGACACAAGGCAAACACAAGCGCTCATGGCAAGAATGTTTGCCCGGGACAGGATTCGAACCCGTGGCCCCAATTTTCAGAAGTAGGATCACTACCGCCTAAGCTACGGTGCCTTCGCAGTTACTCGAGGTTCCTCGATTCGGAATCTTCGGTTATTCGAGGAAAAGCGACGAGCAATAAAAAGTTCTACTTAAAAAATCTTCTTCTTCTTCTTGGCGTCCTATGACCCCCCCGTGGGGCAAAGGGCAGACACAACGGTTCTCCATCTCTGTCTGTCGACGGCAGCGAGCTTCACCTCGGACCACGTCATCTCCGCGTCCTGCATCTCCGCATCGATTGAACTTAAAAAATGCCAACACTAAATTGTAATGTCCCCTATTTTTTAAAACATTTACTTGAAAATGACAAAACAAAATACAGGGTGTTGCAAAAAGGGTATACTAAGCCGAAACCTACATGTGCAGCATGTTATATCTAAGCCCGAAACTGAAATCAGAATTAAAAAATTCGCGAAAAAAAACAAACATTTTCCATAGAAACTTTGTTGGTCACGTGACTTTTTACTATGGAGAATGAATATTTTTTTTTGCGAATTTCCAAATTCTGATTTCAGTTTCGGGCTTAGATATACCATGCTGCACATGTAGGTTTCGGCTTAGTATACCAATTTTGCAACACCCTGTATACTACGTTTTCAGTTGGTAATATAAGGTACCTTCTGATGCGCTGTTAAATTGTACCTACTTCAATATTGCAGACATCATTACCCTTATTTAGGAGTAATGGGGACGTGACCCGCTGTGGGAACGTGATGGTTTGTGATGATAATGGGAACTGAGCATCTTCATCACAGTCGTGTGCAGGACATAAGCCTAAAGTAGTAAGTAGAGCCTTCCTCATCCAAACACTACCTGAGGACGGCGGTCTAGCGGGCTTTGGGGCGTCCCACGCTTTGTTAAATTGATCCTATACGTGAATTTTACTAAAATTTACACTGAATAAGAAGTGAGTGCTGCAATGCAGATCTGATTAATTTTGTATGTAGGTAAGTGTACATAAATACAATTTACATTTACAATCCTCTTTATTTACACCAAAACAGAAGTAAAATTGAAACTGGACAATAAGGCGCGGTACAGTAAAAGTTATGTCATATTTATCAAATCGAATGTTATTGTCTTTACGCGTACTCTAATTGGCTGGAGGTAAGTATTAAGCCAAACTAAATACCAACCACTTACGTGGTTTCAGTCAAGGTAAAGTGTAGAGGTAAGCACTCTCTGTAATATTTAGAAAATACCTACTTAATTATTATGGTTTGGCTACACTAAAACCTACATCCGAATAAGTCTCAATTTGTTTTTGTATTTAAAGTAAGTAGGTAATAAGTACCTATGTGTAGTATCTGTACCCTGTAATTAAATATAGGTACAAACTCTACTAGGTACCTACCTACATAAATTTTAACTTTTGTGCGTGTAAGTACCTATTAGTTACCTATGAGTACCTACGTTCTTATTAAATCCATACAAAAGTAGGTACTCTGGTAAAGTTTGTACAAAATTAAACAACTGTTACGGAAATCGTGCTAATAAAACTAGCTGCCATAACAACGTGGGGAACTAAAGTTGAACTTTAATAACTATTGTTCTAGTTTCAACCCCGTAACTAAACTCTCCCCTAACAAAATGCAGCAATCGAAGAGGGAAAGAGACGGAATGAACATTATTGTGCTCAGAATAATAACGTCCTCAAGCTTATGAAGCTCAGCGCATCCCGAAGCATTCGGTGCACTGTTTTACCGACTTTTACTTTCAGTTTTGCGTCCACTCGATACTAGATGGCAGCACCAGTTTAAAATAAGGCGGTGAAATAAATAAGTTCTTATTAGATTCATTTTTATTTATTGAACATAACTTTTTTTTAAATTTGTTACTTTGATAAAATATTAAATTAAATTAAAACTTTTTGTAATAAGTTCTTTCCTATATAAATTTGATTTAAAATAAATTAAAAATGCACAAAAGCATCCAGGTTTTTATTTTATTTTTGTATGTGCTGTTATGTTTTTCACACCCTCTACGAGATGGCGCTACTTGTTCAAAAAATCGCACCAATTCTATCAAAATGTCTTCGTGATACGTGTGGTATTTTTTAAGTGATGTAGTCTAGCAGCCAGGGTCACTAACCACTGCCGAAGATCCCGGGTTCGATCCCCGGTCGCGGCACACATTTGTTTAAAAGACAGATATTTGAACTCGGATATTATGATGTAAGTATCTATCTATGCATCTGTGTAGAGATAAATCAGCTGTCTGAAACCCATATGGCTCTGCCTAGCTTGGGGTAGGATGGTGTGTGAGATATGCCCAGTATGCCCACATATTACGATACTTAAAATAGTCGAACGGTATTCTAAAAAGTCGGTAAGAATCCAATTGGATATTTGAATCTAATAAGGTTCAATAAAGATCAATAACTTTAGTTATGATGTAAGTCGATAGTAAGTAAGTAAGTATTTAGTCGATTGTCCCGGCAATATAAAAATACGCCACTTAGGTAATCGCGAAGATCTAGTATGTGCGATTAAAAAACAGACTTTAGGTCAGGACTTATCATCCAATGCTTCCGCCTTGTATCAACCGTACCTTTCAACAGTTTCAACACACAGTATAGAAGGGCCAGTAGGGCTAGAATAGAATAGAATACTACTTTATTGACTAAACAGAACAATTTATACAGTGGAGTTAAAGCAATAGGCGGCATTATCGCTAAAAGCGATCTCTTCCAGGCAACCTTTGGGTGGAGGAACGACTTAAAGATAAATGAGGAAGGTGTACAAATATAGTAGTAAACATTCACAATTTTTTGTAATAAATACTCAAATACTCAAATGCATAGAAAATATACAAAAAGGCAGAGGAAATAGTTATCTAGATTTATATTATAACTAGCTGTTGCCCGCGAGCTTCGCTTCGCCTTAAAAAGTTTTCCCGTGGGAATTCCGGGATAAAAAGTAGCCTATGTTCTTTCCCAGGGTCTAGACCATATGTATACCAAATTTCATTCGAATCCGTTTAGTAGTTTTGGCGTGAAAGAGTAACAGACAGACAGACAGACACAGTTACTTTCGCATTTATAATATTAGTAAGGATAAGGATAAGGATATACTTAGATAGGTACTATTGCAAGATTGAGGAAAATATCTTTTACCTTTTGGCTATTACGAAAATCGAACGAACAAGAGCTGTCATACAATCGGTAGGTAAGCCTAATTACTTACAACGAGATACGAGTATTCGTTATTATACGTCGTGGTTATCGCTGCATATTTATTGTTCCGAAGTTTCGGAGCGCTGTGCGAACTACGGCTCTATCTCATTGTACTAAGCGTGACGATTGCGTGACAATTCTTGTTCGTTCGTCGTAGAGAGTAACCCCCCAGAACGGGACGCGAGACGGGCATGTCAATGATGTCGATTCTGAAGGCGGAAATTCTAATTTTAACGCTGTCAAAACCTTAATTTCTTTATTTAAAATTCGACTCTATGAGTGTTCTCGTAAATGTAATTTTTTGCTAGTAAAATTTATAGTTTGACAGCGTTAAAATTAGAATTTCCGCCTTCAGAATAGCTACCATTGTCAAGCAAGACGTGACAATAGTTTTACGTCGTGGTAGCTCTTGAGGCCGCGCGATGTGGGTGAGCGCGATGCAAAACTTTTGTCGCGTCTTGACGTGGTCATCTCGCGCCCTATGCTAGGTATGCAGGTGACTAATCTTTATAAAATGCAGAAGAAGAATCCATCCTATATCATGCATACGAGTATATTCATCTGCCCTTTATTTTACTTTGTCTGGAGACTCATCTACTATTTTAGTACTTACCTAATTTATACTATTTATTAGTATATAGGTATTAGAATTTGTAGCATGTATGAATCCACTAAGTAAAAATTTGCCAATGTCAAAATTTTATTATATTGTTTGTAATTTTGCCCTTAAATTCATAGGTTTAAAATTGACGTTGTGATATACGAATGTCATCTTTTTGACTGACGTAGAGGGTTGAAATTCGTGTGTTTCAATTTCAATTTTAACCTTTTTGTAAATTTAAAATACTGTCTATGAATTTGAAGGTTACATTATACCTACCTACCAGTACTTACCAGTGTTCAGTTTGAGTAGGTACCTATTCTATTCTATTCTGGTAGGGGGTGAAGTTCCTGTACGTGGCTCTCTCGAGTGGAACCTTTGTACATATCCTGTTGATTTCAGCTCAGCCAGCCTAGCTCCCGAGTAAACTGGAGTAGCAGGCCTGGGTGTTCCAATATATATATTATTATTGAGTAGGTACCTTCCTAGTTTTAACTTTCAGTAGTTAAGTCGCAGTCACCTGGTTTAATCTGCTATTTGATTGAATTGTAATAATAATTTTACCAAAACTGAATAATACCCAAAGATTTTCACGCATCACGTATGATGATTTGTACGTACAGTTTGCATGGCAGATATCTGACCTCCATGCAAAATTCAAATCTTTACAAATAAGCATCATGACCACAAGTATCTCTGAAGATCTAGTACGGGTTTGATAATTGGTGAAAAACTATAAAAGTTTACGTTTTCTCGCATAAAAAGTGCAAACTATCATGAAACTTTTGACGGAAAATGTATGTACATGACAGAAGAAAACGTAATAAATTTATTATAGATGTACAGAGCCTGGCAGTAGTCTAGCGGTCACTATGACACAACATAATTTTATGATTATTGATAAAGATGAGAGCTGATAAATTTTAAAACGCAACAATCAATTAGGTAAGTAATAGGTATAATTTAATACTTTATTTTAAACAAAAACTCATAAAAAATAAAGTTAGGCATTGCATATATAATAGCAATCTCTACCAGACAACCTTAGCATGGAGGGAACATAATTATTTTCGTTTAATCATAGTATTACATAGATTTTACTGCACTACACTCCAAGCACAGTTCATTTACCTTTACTATTATTGAGTTCACGTATTCAACCCTCAGACCTATTTCCGCCATGCCTCCCCTCAGTGCCATGGACATCGAACCAGGAAATCTAATAAAAACTACTCTATTAATCAGGGGTTTGATAGCAAAAAGACAATTATTCATACTTACAGTTTACGCCTAACGGCTTAACGGTTAGCCGTTAGATGTAGGTATGTATTGCATGTAGTTACAAGAAGTTTTGACTTGGGATCGATATCTGTTGCGGAAAAACACGGGGTTTTATTGTAAGTGTAGTTTTTTATGTTGGTTGTGGTTACGTATACGAATAAGGTAATCCTAACTAATATTATAAATGCGAAAGTAACTGTGTCTGTCTGTCTGTCTGTCTGTTACTCTTTCACGCCAAAACTACTGAACGGATTTGAATGAAATTTGGTATACATACGGTCTAGACCCTGGGAAAAAACATAGGCTACTTTTTATCCCGGAATTCCCACGGGAAAACTTTTTAAGGCGAAGCGAAGCGCGCGGGAACAGCTAGTAAGTAATATGAGTAGGTATACTGGGGGGTTACTCTTTATGGCGTAAAACTAAGTTTTGGATCGCTGCTGCGCGAGCCACGACTCTATCTCGTTGCATTAAATGTGCCGATTGCATGACAGCTCTCGTTCGTTCGTTTTTCGTCAGTATAGGTTAACCCTCCTGGTATTGTCCGAAAACGCTGACTTTGCGATGAGTAGAATATTTTGTTGACTTACTGTAATACCTAATTAAATAAATTAAAGTAAAACCTTCCATGTAGATAAGTACTACGTTGTTTAGATAAAACTAAACGGGTATTGAAAGTAAAAAAAAAACCGGAAACGACTCTAGTGACAGATGTGAGATTTATATAAAAAAAAGTATGCTAATGTCGTTTATTCATTTGCATAACATAGAGAAGAAAAAACTACTTTCGATAAAGCAAAAACGTTAACCCCTTCTTTTAATTTTTTATTTTTTTTTCTCTAGTTGTGTTGCGTAGAGCGTAGTCATTAGAATAAAACACTCGCGGCTTTTGTGTTGGCATTTGTCATTTTTTGTCGCATACATGTGTAGGCACAGGAAGTGGGCACAAACAGCCTATGATCGAAAGTGGAGGGTCAATTCTTATAAATATAAATATACTTGAATACGTTCACAGGGACCGTTCCATCGGATACCATCAGCGGTTTGATCTTAGTCATTACCATCATCATCAGCCTTCTATCCTCCACTTTTGGGTATAGATATGCCTATGCCTACTTTTTTGTACGTAATTTTTTTCGGTCCTGTGCCGCTCTGGTCCACTGCTTCCCCGCAACCCTGCAGATGTCATCGGACCATCTAGCAGGTGGTCTGCAAACAGCTCTTCGTCCTTCTCTAGGCCACCATTCTGTGACCGCCTTTGTCCACCTTCCGTCCTCCCGACGAGCCAAGTGTCCCGCCCACTCCCATTTATTCATCTTAGTAGCTTAGTATTATCGTCAATGTCTACAAAAACTTAAAAGGAAATTACTAAAGCAGGTATATTTACTTAATTATAAAACCTTGTTGAGCCACTTCTTCGGTCATGAAGATTGGTTGAATTGATGATTGTGAAAGCGATAATAATAATATGAGGGGACATCTCACACATGGCCATCTCCAGGCTACTCACGAACTCCAAGCTAGACAGAGCCTGTAATATGGGTATCGAACGGCTGATATTTTAACACCCGAGACCCGGGTACAAATGTCTGTATTTAAACATATGTCTGCACCGGCCGGGAAGCGAGCCCGTGACCATCGGCATAGTAGTCAGGGTCACTTACCACTATACCATTGGTTCGTCAGCGAAAACATACTTACCAAAATTTTTCTCATAGAGAGATTTCATAGACTGTTTTTAAAAACAAGTACTTAAGTATAGGAATTAATTAATTTATCTAATGCTAACTAATTGATTAATTTAGCTACTATAATGATAAAATTAATGAACTAATTAGGTACTTAAAAATAAAAATAAATCTGCTCTAACCTAACAGTTACAACCTACTTACCTAAATAACTAGCTCTTTATTTTCAGAGTGCTTATTTACCTTGAATTTGACAGAAACCGGGTTAATTACGGGTTAACAAATCACCATATACCTAGTAATTATTAACAGTAAAAATGGTAAAGGAGTGTATGTATTAGGAAAAATCAAACTCACTCATGTGGGTAGCATTTATTAATAGCATTTTACTTTTATCCCATAGGTACTCCTTATCACTATCATATCTCTATACCCTAAACATTAATTAAAAAAAAATCAACAGAGAAACAAGGTAATCCTTTTAAAATATATTATTATTTTATTCGACTTAAGATTTTACAATTATTTGTCGATTGTCATAATATCAGTCTGTCACCATTACACAAAGGCGCCATTTTATATTAAAAATGTTTTCTTAAGATTACTTCTTTATAATTGCATAAACTTGGGAGGGCACATTTGAATAATATTCATTGTGTAAATAATTTATTCAAATATGGCAACAATGCAACTTGTAATTTTAAATTATTGAATGTACCCATTCTTTTCTTGTTGCAAAGCATTGGTATTTTGCATGTGGTTTCCTAAATACCCGTGGGTTAACCTTGGGTTAATATGTGGGAACTTATAATAACACTCGTTACGTTTAACGTTACACATATAACTGTAACAGGTGTTTTACATTTATAATAGAATACTATTTATTTTGCACCATGAAAGTGATTATACTGCATATAAAGGTGTTCTTATTGCTTAAAGAAATCTCTACCAGACAACCTTTAGATGAAAATAAATCATGAGTAATCTAGTTATGAACTACAATATAAACCATAGATTCGGCAATCAGTGTAAAAACAAATTATGTACCTACTCGTAACAAGAGGACTAATAACTAAATCCAGGACTAGTCTGTAAATTAGGGTTTGCTTTTTTGCCGATACTGCGATCTCCAACCCGCCTGCCCAGCGAGGGGATTATGGAATAACTCTCCAGAGATGTGTCATGCACTGAAGTGATGATCATAGAGATATCTGTAACAAACAAACATATGGTTAGTATTGCAGTCCAGTTCCCTGATAATTGTTTATGTACCTATTTAAACAATACCTGAACTTAAGACGACAAGAATTACAACAATTAAAATAAGAATATTAAGAATATTTTTTTTCTTTCTTTGAAAAGTCCATCATAAATAAGAGCGGGCATAAATTTACCCCTGGGGTATGCCACAAGCCGTGAAGTATTATTGTCAAATAAAAACCGCTGAACAATAGGGTTAGGGACTGTGACCGAAATTTCAGGAATTATTAAAAAAAAACTACATAATTTTCTTTTCACACTCAGTTTTTATACATAGTTTCTGTGAAATAATAAGGATAATAATGGCATTGTTTAGCAGCCATTTTGATATATGCGCAGTAGGCGGCGCGATGGATCAAACCATTATAAATATCTGTTTACTTATTAGCACTGACCATAAAAAATATAACAAAATCAATCTCTATTGATAACACATGTAAACTTTCAAAAACTTACAGTCGTATCGGCTAAATATCCTAGTTTTTGTCGAAAATAAAGGCAGAAATTGCGAACGTGGCACTTTGCATTAGACTGCGGCGGCCATTTTTTATACATGCGCGGAAATTCTGCGCAACAGTTGAAAATGCTCTACCCCTTTGGAGTCAACCTTATTATTCACCCTCACTACTGCTACAAACCTCTTTGGTCGTGTGAAAACCAACCTTAATACTGTGCATCAAGTCACACATTCATACCAAGGATACGAGGCTCATTAAATCCAACCGGAATCAAAATGTCGTAAAAAAGAACTTAGCACTGATCAAAAATGTGTTTAAGTAAGCTAACAATAAAGGCAATTTTTGAAAGAAAAGCTTTTAGCTTAGGCTTAGGAAAAAGTAGTGTGTGAAAAATTTGTTTTGACGAAGAAAGTTTAAGGTTGATTTTTCCATGCAGTGTGTGTCAAATTGGAGTTTTGTCTATGTGTGGGTGACGTTGCACGGATGGCGGGAAATCTTGTTATTTCTGCAGCTGTGTGAGTGTTTGATAAAGGGTAACATCACATGTTGAATTTTTACCTATAAATGTGACATTTTCGTCGAACAATTGAATTTGTGCATGTATGAGTTTGCCAATATTTCACAAGCACAGCATTGGGTTATTCGTATAGGAAATGTATTGTAATTTTCCGAATCATTTGATCTTTTATTGTATGAAACAAGCTATCAAATTAAAGATGGCATTACCTGTGATAAGGAAATAATTATGTAGGTTTATTTAGCGAATAAAAATACAGAGTTAGAAATTACTCTACCTTGGTAATATGACATGATGTGTTGTAGGTATAATAAAGTGAATATAAGTCTAACAAACTTATAGCCTAAAAAATATAAGAAAGGCGTTTGATAAAGTAAGTGGGTATATACTTACTTCTATCTTAAGTATAACACACAAAAACTGTACGCCAAAGTAAAACCTTTATCAGCGTAAGTAAGAAGGTCTATAAATAAAAATAAATGGCATGCACCCAACTGAACTTAGCTGAAGGGCATAATTGATGGGCGCATGTCAGAAACAAAACTGTGCGCATTCATCGTACAAGTGAAGCGGTTGTATGCCTCAACACCACTCACTTCCGTTGTTGCATAGTGATGGGGTAGATTTTATCGATACTCTGCATATTTATCGATAGTTTTTTCTGAAAAAAACTAAAACTAACGCGTTTTTAATATTTTACAACATGTTAAGTTGTGAAAGCGATAAAAACGTGATATCATCCTACCGATGATCGTGTTATAAGTTTTTATTGTACGGTTTCATAAAAAAATTGACCTTCCACCATCATGATTATAAGAATTAATTATGCATGGCTTCTCTTTGACAGCCGACTGTTCTAGCCGTTGAATAAAATCATCTTCACATGTCTTGTTAAAGACTTTATTCTGCTATAAACATTGACTTAGAAATTATTTTATTTGTTGAGGTGGGGTTTGGATTGTTAGGTTTTGAATAGATCGTGCCTGATATTAATAATTAATAGTTTATTTATAACGTTATCACACAGATATATTGTCAATCATATTAGCTGCATAAAACTCCTTCTCCATAATTCAAATTTAGGTTTTGATAATATTAATTTCAAAAAATGCTTTCAGAATAGCAACCTACCAATTTGATGTATAATATGTAATTTTTGTAAAGAAACCCCGGGTATGGGATGAATTGCATACCTAAATGTTTTATCGACAATAATACACAGCTACAGACATCCCTAAGTTCAGACTGCGAGCATATTTGTTTCAGTCGCAGCTCGAACTCTGTTCACTGGAAGAATTGTGCTAAATCGACGAACAAATTACACTTTACTAAAATCGGAATTTTATCGGTTGTAAGAGTAAATTTGTTTAGTTGAAGCAAAGTTGTGATGTAGAATGTGTTAGGGCGGAATTTTAACCTTTTTAGTAGCAATTTATGGGATTGTTCTAACTAAAGTGACAAAAAAATGTATTTCTTATTTCTTACCGAAATCTATAAAAAGAACCTTCATCACAAAAAATGCAGGTAAATTTTGACAGATATGGTTTTTAATGTTTTCATAATTTATGTTGATAAGTAGTAAAATTTTGTCACCACAAAACAGGACAGATTTAAGTACAATACTAACACATTTTTAGGTACAAACAGTACTAAATTAACTTTAAAACGACATAGCTCTCTTTAAAACCTCAATTATTACTGAGTATACGAATAAGCAGGTAAGTATATCTGCTTAAAAACGCTAACGACAAATCAACAGAAATCTTAACCTCACAATCACAAAGCAAAGCGAGCAATTCTGAAGACCGTTCCTATTTCAAACCAACCTCCTTGGTCCTTACAACGAATGCTGGCCGCAAAGCAATTACCTGAAACTACTCGAAAATTCAAAAATGGAACCACGAAAGGCTCTTACAATTTCCGTTGCGTTCGATCGGCTCAGCCGCTCCTAACAAGCAACCCTTGAGGACTCGATAGCGTACTACGTGTGTTTACAGCGACGCTGGAAAACGCCGTACGTGAATTTTTTTACAGAAAATAATTCTAACTATAAAAGTGTGTTTGAAGTTTTGGATCCTGTTTGGGGTGGAATAGCTCTGCTGCCGCTACACGGGTCGAAATCGATTTCGACCTAGATAAACGTCGCTATATCGCGATTCGATAAATACGGCGCCGTGATTGGTGGAACGTGCATTAAACGAGGTGATCAACGTCGATAACGAACCTGTGTAGTGGCCGCTGAAGTGGATAAAGCAATTCAAATAAGTAAATTTTATTTCATTACAAATGTGACTAGATTTAATTGGAAGTAGGTATTCTTGGCTTTGTTTCATGTACATTTGCACAGCTGTACAAATGTTATGCGCTCATTTCTCATCATTTTCAGGGACTGTTTCCATTTGTGTAAACCTCAGAGTAATTGCAAATATAGATCCTGACCAGACACAATGGATATTTAATTGTGTCTATTTTTTCAGGTTCCATAAAAATAAAATAGAAAATTACTTAGTAGGTACGAATTATGCTTTAAGTACCAATGTTTCTTGCATCTCAAAACGAGATCTCCATAAACCTAAAAAAGTAAAAAAAACCTTTTTTTAAGCTGAATCCAATAAGAATACAATTTTCAGAATAACCTAAACACAGCAACAGTATAAATCACAAATCCCAGTTACAACCCTGTCCGCCGATAGCGAATCCAACATAGCTGCTGTCAAAACGAATGGGAAATATGCGAGAAAGAATGACTGGATAACAAGACACACACACAACCACACCACATGTGTAATGTGTGTGTGTGTGTGTCGCCATCTTGAAATTGTGTTCTGTTGGGGACGCCGAGTGAGGAAACTAGAAACGCAGGGGATATGTCAATGGTTTGAGCATTCATAGACAAATAGACTGGCGATGTCTATGGAAAATTATCCTGGCTATTCATTTATTATTTTTATTTAGTTTACTTGTTGTTGTTGAAACGTTGAAAAGTTATCGTAAATTAATTTAAAGTAACAGGAGAATACGCAAAATTTAAATGACTACTCGTAACTCTTAATTTAAATTCTGCTTGTAGCTAAAAGTGAACGAAGCATTACTATACTATACAAACTGGAAATTTTACAGAGGAAATTTACGCAGAAGTAGGTTACAACCATTTAATGTCATCATGAATCTGAGGTTTCATGAAAACCTAACCACATAAAATCAAACGGTATTCTTATGAATACTTATAGACTTATAGATAATAATAGACTTATGTCTCCTACAACCTTCGTACAAAATAGCTGATTTGTAAACTCTACCTTTATTAATCTATGGTTATTTCAAAGGATTTTACGTTCTTTTCGTATCATTAAAATTATTTGTTGGTGAGAAACATAAAGACTTCGTTATTCTATTATATTCTCGTGCATTTTGTTAAAAGTTTCATCTACATATCCTAAAAATGTTATACTTAAAAGGAAAAGTTTGTGTAAATTTTACACTTTCAAGTTAGTCACGCACTGGCTCTACAATTTTACGTAAAAGCTACTGAACGGATTTTCATAAATCTTGTTATTACGAAACAGGAAGCTGAAACGATTAGCCACATAGTCTTCTTCTTCCGAAAACTTTTTAATGCGAATCAGTACTTTATAATGACTGAAATAGCATAGCCGGTAAAACCAGAAATCTAAATTATTCACTAAGACTTTGAGTGTAACTGCAATAGATATGAAAACATAATAGTTTTTTTACCTACAATCAATGAAAAAGTTCTAACTGCCATTTAAGTTTCATTAGGTACTGGAACTTTTTAATTGCTCATTAGTCGTGAGTGTACTTCATGTGTGCGAGAAATAAAATCTTTAGATATTCTATTCCATTCAAATACGAATACAATCTTCCCGCAACCCCTAAGCTTGAGAGATCTGTTCCGACTAAACTAAGTTTAGCAAAGGGAATGGCAATACATATACATATCTTAGATTAACAATATACGAAAAGGATGGTGTGTCTCATTCAAAACAAAGCAAATAACTGTCCGCATTTTGTCTAATGTCAAACTCGTTTTAGTTCAACCTAATGATAACTATTGTTCCAATGAATAAAGTCACAAATCTTCTAAATAAGAGTTCAGCGGTAGAAGTAGGTTGTTATTTTTCGACAAGTTTCTTTTCCACTCAATCTTGTGCGTATATTGTTAATCTAAGGCTACAGATATAGATAAAAACGTCGTCTGTGTAGGTCTGTATGTCCGGTGGACTGTGGCTAATGTGGATCCGCTTTGATGTGAGTTGTGACGACCCACTGGATCAGAGGCTGGCCGGGCTACTGCTGGGGACGATTTTGGCAATATTCTTATAGAATACTAGCTGTTCCCGCGAGCTTCGCTTTGCCGTAAAAAGTTTTTCCGTGGGAATTCCGGGATAAAAAGTAGCCTACCTATGTTCTTTCTCAGGGTCTAGAGTAGTCTAGACCATATGTATACCAAATTTCATTCAAATCCGTTCAGTACTTTTGGCGTGAAAGAGTAACAGACAGACAGACAGACAGACACAGTTACTTTCGCATTTATTATATTAGTTAGGATTAGGATTGTATGAAAATACACTTACGGGCAATGAAAAAGTTCTACTTACAAATTGCTGACATCAACTGACCCCAATTTTTTCAAACATTCCATTTAAAATTTTAACAAAATGACGTTTACAAACAAAATAAGTAACATTTTTTGTTGTTAGTCTGATGCGCTGTTAAATTTACTTCAATGTTGCATACAGCGGCAGCGTCATTAAGCTAGCTTTTTCCATTCAGGAGTAATGGAGTAGTGCTTTCTCACATGAACTTTTTCATTGCTTGTGAGTGTACATTTACGCATGTATCAGAATTATTAAGTACTAGCTTTTCCCGCGAGCTTTGCTTCGCCTTAAAAAGTTTTCCCGTGGGAATTTCGGGATAAAAAGTAGCCTATGTTCTTTCTCAGGGTCTAGAACATATGTATACCAAATTTCATTCAAATCCGCTCAGTAGTTTTGGCGTGAAAGAGTAACAGACAGACACAGTTACTTTCGCATTTATAATATTAGTTAGGGGCTTGTATTTAAACCTCCACCAGAAATAATATGATACTGCCGCCAATAAATTCGAAATCTCCGCCAAAACGGATAAATCATCACCAAATCATGCTTCCCAAAATATTTTTGAAATTAACCAAATTATTTTTTACTGCATACTGTAAAACTATATTGACACCATTAAAATTTATTTCAAACCAAATAAAGTATATCATCGCTAAATAGATGTAACCAATATATTCTTTTATGAGTATCATTTTAATAATCCTTTCTAACCCAAAAAAGTAAAAGTAAATATTAAAAATTAAGTTTATACCAAATAATCAATAGATTACCCCAAAACAAAGTCACTTGTTGTGCCTAGTAAAATCTATCCGTTACGCCATCTCGACTCCCATTCGTGTGGCCGTGTGGCCGAGGGTTTTAATTCTGTCATGTACCAATAAATTCTATAGAAATAAGGAATTGAAATACAATTTATTATAGTTAAGTGCTTGGTGCTTGGGGTTTCTCTGATGGATCATATCAGAAATGAGGTTATCTGTCAGAGGACTAAGGTTACCGACATAGCTGTCAAAATATGCAAGCTAAAGTGGCAGTGGGCTGGTCATATCTGCCGAAGAACCGATAACCGTTGGCGTAGACGAGTTCTCGAGTGGAACCTCGAACAGGCAAACGCAGCATGGGACGCCCTCCTGCCCGCTGGACTGACGACCTTAGGCGGGTTTCAGCCGCGATGTATTGAGGTCGATGTACTAGACATCATTGATACATAACGTCCACAAGCATCGCGCGAATTCAAAATTCATGCCGCACCACTCGTAGAGTCGCAAATACCTACATATTAAAATTAACAGGTAATCGATTACCTTTATACTATACTAGCTGCTCCCGCGAGCTTCGATTCGCCTTAAAAACTTTACCCGTGGGAATTCCGGGATAAAAAGTAGCCTATGTTCTTTCTCAGAGTCTATACCATATGTATACCAAAATTAATTCAAATCCGTTCAGTAGTTTTGTCGTGAAAGAGTAACAGACAGACAGACAGACACAGTTACCTTCGCATTTATAATATTAGTTAGGATATTGTTTTTGGGTAAGATAATTTGGTGATATAAAAAAAAATTGAACACTTAGTTTTGGTGTCAATGTTTATATTTTAGTATAGCATAATTTGGTGATGATTTATCCGTTTTGGCGACGAAAAAGATTTTCTATTGAAAACTTGCAATTATTTGGAGGCGTGTTTATTTATTTTGGAACGTAAACGTTTTTTTTTGGGATTTCGATTTTGGAGTTGGTTTAATTAATTTGGTTTTATTTGATTTTTTTGGTGCAATGTATTAGCGTACAATTATTTTTTTTGGTGATGATTTAAATTGTACCCTTAGTTAGGATACTTACCTATATAATACCTATTGTATATTTATACCTACTAATTGTAAATGTAACTAGTTACTAAAATTAAATGTATTAAAAAAAATGCGGTCATTTGATGTCGGCATTTTGTAAATGGAACATTTTCACTGCACGCGAGTGTATTCATTTCAAAAGTACCTGGTTCGAATTCAGTCTGGTCACAACGATATGGCGGAGGCTAATTGGACTGAAATGCATTGCTATGAGATATGCCACGTCACGTTTAATATCTTTATGTAAGCGGTATGATATACAGGGTGGCTCGTTCAAATCGATCAGTGTGGAAAAGTCTGAAACTATGGTGCGTGTAACATGTGTTTTTTTGTACCCCACCAACGTGCTCTAATCACATCTATATCTGTGCTACAATCATTTCACGGTAACTTGACAATAAGCCGGTTCCCAATTATATTGTGACTAGCGAAAAGTGGGTGCATCAATGCACGTATGCCTACCCTGCATGGAGCATGTGTGACGTGTGTTTATTCTGTATATTGGAATAACATTTTCAGCGAGAAAAGAGTGGCTTTCGCAAACATTTTGTATGATCGAAACATAACATCGAAACTTCGACGTATTTGAAATAGGTAACACGCTCTTTTGGCTTGGTCGGTAACACTTTTAAAATAGGTGCTGCCAGTATGTATAGTTTAATAAAAAAAAATTGAATGTAGTAAGTAACACTATTATTTTTTGTAGGCCAATGTAGTTACTGTTATTTTGCTAAGCCTAAATAGCTATTAAAAAATACTATTTTGTTAATTTCCTAGCCTACGATTTTTTATGCATATAAATGTTACTAGAGTTTACTCATGTAAATTTATAAGTAAAACGCTTGCGGCATAGAACACAAACACTACACCAATCTCATCCAGACAACCCTTAAACCTAATATGATTGACTCAGAAATAGAAGCCCCCAATAGACGCATAAATTTCACCTCACCATTTTGCGACAGAAACGATATCTCAGCGATATTTCACAAGAATGATAAAGAAACCTCGAATATATAGGCATACTCTACCTTATCTCAAGGAGTAAAACGGGGTGAAAGGGGGGTTGGGGGTAACCCCCCGGTGTTTTTTGCACCCCAACTTATTGTGATGCGGATGTCTCATCATTTACATGACAAGTGTCAAAATTACTGGTTTTTCTTCTCATTTTTCGTTCTATTGGTAACTGAATAGACTTTAAAGGTTTCATTCGAGGATTTTTAGGAGTTTTGTCGAATTTAAGGTCCTAAAGTGTGATACAGTAAATTATAACAGCATATGTAGGTAAATTAGAACTGCTTTAGATAAGTAAACTTCAAATTAGTAGAGAGTGAAGAGAACATGCAAAGGCAGCTTTTTTACTATAGTTGCTTTGAGTTAAAATGATCCGTTTCATTAAAAAAATGCTACTTTTGCTATGTCCTAAAAGTAGTTACTTAGAAAGAAAAATTACTTTCATTCAGAAGTTATCAGTCTTTCGTATTAAACTAAACAAATAAGAATAAACTATTTCCTTCCGTTTACAACTTAACACCCTGTTAATGAACACAATTCACCCCAATTTTAACCCTGAAACCATAAAGCAAAAGCTGCATCTTTAAAACGCTCCAAATCTCTTTCATTTAACCCAGTAACCGACTTCCTAATAAAGTGCCTCAAAAGATATTAACCTTGAACCCAGCCCTAGTTAGTATGCAAGACCTTTCTTTTAAAATCAGATGTATTAATTTGCAAACTTTGCTACCAAACCAAATACAACTCTAAGAAAGTACGGTATAAGGACCAATTGCCGTTGAACAGCTTAACTTGCTCCATTCCAAATTCAAAATTGTTAAAATTGCATGATAATATTATTTAAAACTTGTCTAACAACGAAATTGATCTTTAATTGCAGTAAGCAGAGTTGAAAACGGCGTGCACAATTTTTCTCTCATAAGCCGTTTAAATATGGAAAACTTATTTAGCACGTGGTTCTTGTGTCGACGCTCGCAATTTGAGTATAAATTAGAACACTTATCTCGTCTCGGTCTTATCTTTTATCCCTCTCCCGTACAATGTTTCATGTGCATTTGTCTCTTTCGCTCTCGATGTCAAGAAGCACGGCTAGGGGTGGCACCAGCGTTTTTATTTTATCGATATTTCTCGTTATTGCCAGGAGTCGGGCGGGTGAGGGCGTGGGTAGGTTGCGCACTCAAAACGATGAAATGTTTCATATTATTGTCCAAATACCTGTAATAACTTTAGAAGTTATAAGCAAGTACATTTATTGTTTATTAAAGAAGTGGTTTTCAATTTATCTGTTTAAAAAACACTCAGGTTACACTCATTTTTGGCTGCGTAGATAAATAAGCCTTCAGATAAAAAATTACAATATAGTGTATAATGAAGTTATCGACAGTCGATGCCCGGGGTTCGTGGCAGCCCTCCCTCATATTTAATTTAGCCGTTGAGCAACAGGTTATTAGCGCGAAGGTTTTCCCGCCTAACTTTCCGAGCGTTCACTTTTTAAATTCCTCTCTTTCCTTTTCTAATTGGATTGCCTTCTCCCTTGCCCGTGAATGAATGGACTTGTTGCTTGCGCAATCAACTCGCATTTAAAACGTGTTCTCTTTTTAAATGTAAGTCAGTGATCCATCGATTTATTTAAGGCGACGGAGCTGAAACTGTGGCTAAGTTTCGCACGCTTCGCTTTGACCCGATATTTTCCGGTCGTATACCGATTATCCTTAAAAGTTACTTCACCGTATAATTTTCCGTTTCAACGCTTTTTGTGTAAAAATTAATGCCTCCGCTACTCACCTAATAACTTTCCACTTGTTAGACCTCTTTGACCTAAAACTCGATCGTTTCGTGTCGACCTTTTCATCCTCATTGTCATAACAGTGGAAATTATTAAAGCGAGACAAAGGGCGGAGAAAAGAAACCATCCAAACGATATTGCTTACTCGAAACAAATTCTCATTTTGTGACAAATTGCGAGAGGTATCTACATATCAAAATTCATATCAGTACGCTGAACGTATCCATTTTGTACGAATGTATAAAATGTACAGGCAACAGTCACGTGAAGCCGCCATATCCTACTCGAATGTACGCACACCAATGTATTCCTACTCACCACCCAATACATTTTATCTATGTTACAGTTGCCTTACTAGAAAATATTGGTTGGCGAAAACGTCGTAAGTCTTTGACGTTCCAATTTGAATTTGAATCTCATAAGCAGAACATTGGTTTGAAAATGGAATAAGCGGCGTCGGGCGGTTGCTTCGGGTGGCATAAAGTCGCGCGATCGAGTCTGACAAGGTATTCTCAAGGGGTGAGCGTAGTTCTTGCGCTTAGATATAAAGAAAGGTAGATACTTATGAAATTCGTAGGAAAAACCACCCTTCCCTATACTTACACAGTGCAGTCGATTCGGTTTTCGCGAAGGAAATTGTAGCGTGGAGCACTCGCTCGCGGCGCGCCGGCCGGGAAAGACGATTTTCTTGAATTTCCTTCGGGAGCGTTCGCTTCCAAATTTGAAATTGGCATTCGAATTTTCTTTTTCTTTCTTTGTGGCCTGACGCTCAGTGAACATAAAGCTCTTACTTTTTATTTTTTTTCTTGAGTTTTTTTGGAACGAAAGTTTGTTTTTTTTGTTTTGTATTCTGTGAAACCGGTACAAACTCTGAAATACTTTTCGCGTCGCGCCGCTGTAAATCACAACTTTTTCAACTTTTCGCGAGGCTTCAAAAAGGTAAGAACACTTTTACTTCTTCTTTGTATAAAATATTTTGGCTCTCAAGATACATGGAATTTCCGTATATTATGTTTTTGCAATAGTTATAGCAGGCTGATACAAGTTGGCTCAGCTCGTCATTCTAAACATTTTTGTTCCATGGGTTTTTTAAAGTCGGGAATAAAAATCGACTCCTTTTAAACTTTTGTTAAAAAGTCACCTGATCAACAAAGTTTGCAATGTGATTTTTATTTAACTTAATATCCCAATGTCGGAACTCGCGTACCTTACCTACAAATGTTAAAAGGGTTTAGTATATCTTAAGGTTTAGTTGGTATGATATATATCTTGTTAAGCGGTTTGAACATGAACATTTGAAATAGTTTAAGGGCAATAAATAATTAAACATGAAAGGATGACTAACAAGCATAATTCTTATCCATAGTTATAATTAACTAGCTGTTCCCGCGAGCTTCGCTTTACCTTAAAAAGTTACAGTGGGAATTCGGGGATAAAAAATAGCCTATGTTCTTTCCCAGGGTCTAGACCGTATGTAAACCAAATTTCATTCAAATCCGTTCAGTAGTTTTGGCGTGACAGAGTAACAGACAGACAGACAGACACAGTTACTTTCGCATTTATAATATTAGTTAGGATAAATACATTTTACTTCGGTTTTTTTAAGGATAAATGTAAATATAAAATAAAAACACAATAATAAAATTTAAACGAATAATAAAAAAAATATGGATTTCGATAAGCACTTTCTTGTCCGTCCGTCTATCTGTCGGTCTTTATCTCGGGAATGCGTAGAGCTATCGAGTTGTAATTTAAAAACCAAGTGTATGATGCCTTGTTATTGACACACGTCTTTTGCTACTGTACTCCCAGGCGGGGTAAGTAAACGGACGTTGCTGCACCCGATTTTCGAAAATTTGTTTTTAAGGCCCAATCTATCCTACCCTATTGCTACCCTTTGACCACGACAAGGACCCGAGAATAAATCTGACCGGTTTGTGGGCCAGTATAATTTTCCGGTCGGGCTTTGAACCCGGGACCCTCGCCAAAGCAGACAGAGAATCACTAACCACCACACCATCCGGTCATCTTCCAACTTGAAGTCTACACAGACCCACAAACCAACGCAAAAAGCGCTCTCCTTTACCATTCCCATTCAACATCAATAAGAATAAAAATTCAAATCTGATCATAAAAATATTCGGCCAATATCTATTTTTATAAGGCCAATAACTTTGGTACGAAATATATTCGATCTCCATACATTAGGATATTGATGGGGGAGAACGCCATTGCATTATATAAGTCGATATATTCTACGTATCCATATATATCGATAGTTTAGCGTTCCACCCTCTACCTCGCACTGAACCCTCGGTGAATATACCTCCGTATATATGTAGTTGTACATGTCTATTCTTCCTTACGTGTTCGCGCTAGGGTCTGACAAAATCGATAACCCACACTGACAGTTTATTCGAGGTTTGATTTGAAAATGGAAGTTTGTCTTTTTAAAAGAATGCCGTTATTCTATGTCGGCCAGTTGTTGGATTTAAAACTAAATGTAGAGTTGGTCTATTTTTTAAATGTTCCAATGGACATGATGTAAATTTTAACCTATAATAAACACGTAAACCTTACATTGCATCTGACTAACACATGCAAAGACCAGTTGCCGATGACAGTTATTCTTAATTATTTTCTACATCCAGCCAGCACTTTTTACACGGCGACCGTTAATTTATGGCATGACCAAAGCGGGATTCGAATTTCAGACGTGCAGTTATTTATTTAACAAAGTACTTTAACGTGGAGTCGGCTCGTAAAATTTTATCTTGTTGTTTACATTTAAAAGATGCCTAGTTAAGAAAAAGCTTAATCGGAAGCTACCGGTGGTAATCGACATTTTAAGGCGGTTTACACTGTGCCACGCTTCTCGCTGCGTTTTGCATGAATTGTGTTGGCGCATAAACGCGCGTACATCTATGTGTTTTTTTGCGTGTTGGACTGTGCCTTTTTTTTCTGCGTGTTTGAATACACACTCACGCAACAGGCAGCGTGATGCGTGTCAGTGAGAGAATCGCCTAAGGATCCGTCGAGCGCATCGTTTATGTTTTCCTAATTCTAGACCTAAGTCTAGATAAGCTTAATAGAATGTAGATGAGTTACTAACATTAATTCCCCGGATGTATAGGCATTTTTCAGGCTACGATACCAAACTTGTGCTAGTAAGCTAGTACGTGTAGTGTACTTCTACTTACTTAGTAGAGATTAAGATTGTTAGAACTTATTTGATAGTGGATATTTCACTAGAAGGTTTTTTTAGGTATATCAACAGAAAAATATTCAGCCTGAAACAATTTTCACGCAAATTTTTCGGCCATAGACAGAAATAATTCAAACAACCACACCCTTCCGCGTTCAAAGTAAAAACGGACTTCTTATTTTAAAACTTAAGACAGTCGATGGAAAAACTAAAATACATGACAAGGACAGATAGCACCAAATTCGGCTAAAGGATTCGAGGGAAATTTTATTATGAGAGCCCCACGGCCCCACCCCAACTTGTCAATCGATCAAACATGCTCAAAGAATAACCCAACGCTACGATCGAAAAGCCCTAAAAAATTCACGCCATAAACGAAAATCGTCTTTCCGCAACAGTCTTACCTCACATTCTACGAAAGCAGCCGATTTGTGTGTTTAGTATATTCTTTCTGTTTGCAATTTGGACATATTTCACCCGTATATACGAGTCATAGGAGCGACAGAAAATGTATTGACAAACATATCGAGTTACTTTCCATTAGAATATTGTTTATTCCAACTCGCAACGCACTTAAAGTTTTCCCGGCTGTAAGATGCCGTTTTCTTTGCCCTGATAAGAATAAAAAAGTATAGTCTATGATCTTTAAATGTCACCATGAAAAAATACGTACCTTGTTCTAAGTTTAAATCTGTCACTAGTTACACGCACACATTGACACTATTTTAAGTTCGTTGCAAAACCAAAGATTCAGTTCCAAAATCGAAAACACGTCTAGTCGGCATAGATGTACTTTTTTGAATGCCATAAAATTTTGTTTAGACCTCTGTATCTTTGAAAGTGCATAAATTATGTTTTTGTCCCGCAAAGGGTTAAGGGGTTAGTTCAATAGAAACTTATGGTTCGTGAATTTGCATATAATTTTTAGTTTATTATTTATGTTAAAGGGGTCCTATTGTGTCAGTAACGTTTTTCAGTGTTGATGAATTGGCCGTATTAATAAGGATTACCTACGGAGGTTAGGAACATGTTTGATGGTTTGAAATATCTGTTGTTATATATATGGGTTGAGTACTTATTCCTAGGATGCATGATGTATCCTCAGCAGCTCTCTGTTGATAAAAGTTTCTCACTAAAATGAACTGAACGGAATTTCAACTATTTTTAAAACGGTGACACTCTTTAGTCTTCTTGAGAGTACTATCGAACAAAAAAGTGTGGACCCCCTTAAGGATCATTTTCCTTTGCAGGCATCAGCCATCAATGACTCGCTCTTGACCAATGGGGTACAAGTTGACCAAAAGTTACTATCTCTATTGCCACCAGATGTGTAAACACAAAACAAACTACATAAATTGTATTTGTAATTGCATTGCATTGTCTTAAAGGTGCGAAAGTCCGAAAGCAATAAATAATACAAAGGGAGAAATTTAAAATAATGGGGTTGGTTAAAAAGACAGGCAAAGGCAAATTTGGGATGGCAAAGGATTTGTTTTAAAATTGGCAACCCACTTTTTTGTTCGATAGTATCTGCAGAGATCTTGTGTTTGAGTGTAGCAACCGACATGTTAAGAAGAAGGAATAATAATAAGTACAGCATAATATAATTACACATAGTCACAAAGCTACTGTAATGTAAAGCTCTGGTGTTCTATTAGATACCAAAAACACGCCCGTGAATTTAACAGCTAAGAAGGCACTTTCGATATCATATTTTACTAAAAATACAAACAGATATTATTAATTTTATAGACACAATGTGGTGGATGAAGCGGAAGTTATATCTTTTGTTGATAATTTTAACCCCTTCCGGTTATTACTAGTTCTTTAATAGTTTTTTTTTGGCTAAGACCCTTTTGGTATCTCACGATGTCATCTTTTAACCTGTCTATGTAAATAGAGTGGTGTTATGAGTTTAGGGTATTTGTTTGAGCTACAAAAAAAACATATTGATGCAGTTTTAATACGAAATCTTATGTATATTATGTTTCTTTAGTATGTTAGGTATTATTCGCGCGTATATTATATATAACTCATATTGCCTAAAAATTGCGTTTGGTAATTTTCACCTTTCCAGCGTCGTTATGCAAACATAGGACAATCCTATTGACCTATTATAATTATGTTTTAAACAGTTAACTATTCTATGAAATATTTTACTTTACTAGTTTGGAATAAACAAGACTATTATTTCACAAACGGTGTAAAAACAAACAAGGGATAGCAATTTTCGCCAAATATTTGCGTGTAACACACTCGACCCAAAACTCTATTGAAGCAAAAAAAAAACCACAACCGCTCTGTTAACAAAACAAACATTTCACGGGTTTATTAATAAAAAAATGAGTTTTTTTTTTCGCTATGCACAAAAAGGTTCATCCTTTTGTTATAAATTTGACTATTCTTTGTCTATATGCTGATTTATAGGCTATTAAACCCTTTCATTGTAATGTATAGATAGGCAGATAAATTTATGCGTATTATTCGGTGTAATAAAAAAACGTCGAAGATTATTATTTTTATCGATTGGTTTTTTTTACAAAAGAGCGCCTTGTTGTATGGGGTTCGGTTCAAAAGTTTTTAGTTTCAATACGCCTAATAGGTAATCTAAAAGTCTTACTAAATATTTTTTACTGATTCAATTTCTTCATCTGTCGAAGAACCGATGACCGATGGGGTAAATGTGTTCTGGAGTGGATGCCACGACCAGGCAAACGTAGTGTGGGACGCCCTCCGGCTAGATGGGATGACGACTTGCGAAAGGTGGCTGGTTATGATTGGATGCGGAAAGCTAAATATCGCATCCAGTGGCGTGCTTTAGGAGAGGCCTACGTCCATCAGTGGACTGCTATAGGCTGATGATGATTAAATTTCTTACCAAATTCAAAAATACTATTTTTATAGGCAAAACAGTTTATTTTGTATTCTAGGCCGACCGTTGTAAGTATAATAACATGTCGATAGTCTGTGTACCATAGAGTCTATAGTCCTCTACAAATGTTTAAGATTCATGTGACATAAAATACTTTGTTAATACTTAAAAGGGGCACATCAACATCATCACCCGTGTAATAATCTTTATAAAAAGTTATTACCTGTTTGTATCGGTCTTATTTTTATAAAATTATTCAAAGTAGGTAACTTTGTTTTTTGAATGCCAATTTCGAAGCAACTATGTTTTTTGTATGCCAACATTAGTAATTAAATAATGATTTAATTAACTTGGTTTAACTCGGAATGCGTAGGTTAATAATTATTAAATAAGTAATAATTAATTCAGTCTTTCAAAAAAAAACTATGTCTATACTAAGACTAAAGTCATTTGAGTTTGAGTTTTGACTTCATTTTTAGTTGCTCAGAAACAATAAAACTAAGGAATTATAACTATGCGTTGAATTCTTTTGTACTAAGAAATTTCTAGATTTGTTTAATTAATTTTTTTTACAGAAAGATTCGTAAACTTAACTTAAAAACAACTTCCCAGATTCTTTTAAAACAAAATCGAGCTATAAAACGGCCCTGAACTGCAAGTCGCGTGAGAAAAAAGTAATTTTCATTCATAAAACTCTCCTTAAATGCCCGGAAGGGGAAGAGAGACATAATGAGTTCAGTAGCGCTCTGTCCCGCTCAGTTTCATTCAATTTTAATGCACTTTCCCTGAGGCCTGTTTTCTTTTCTCCTGTTTTTAAGAAAAGAAGCTGAGACGTCTTGCAGGTTTTTTTTCTTTACTTAAAAGCTGTTTTCTTACTTTTAACTCTTAAAGTTGTGAACAATGTTTTTGCAGCATCGCTATAATTTGTGAACAACTTTTGTGCCTTTGAAACACACAGTACACAGGATAAATACATACTGTGAAATGAAACCGGCATATTTTTCGCCGAGTTCATATAAAAACGGCGAGCAAAAGTTTGCGAGCCGTTGAACAAGCAATATAGCACATTACTCAAATCAAGTACAGCCAATAAAGTCCTATTTAAATAAACCAATCAGTTGTAACGATTTTTGAATATCGAACGCGAATCGAACTAGATAATCCTTTGAGTGGCACTCAAGAACAGAAAGGGATGCTACTGGCCGCATTGTGTCTTGTGTAATTTATTGTCACCCTGTTTTTTATGCGTACTTTTTGAATGTAGAACTTTTTGAACACCGGTTCTCTATTGTCACGGTATTGATGTAGTTCAATAGGTTAAATTTTGAATGTGGAATAAAATTTATGTCGTATCAGTTAGTTCTTCGTTTGGCGTGTAGAGAAACGATATGAGTTTCTAGTATTCGTTTTAACAACGTTTTATACTAAAATATATTCATTTGCTATAAAAAAAATTGACGAAATTCATTCATAGTTTTTAATCTGAACGAAAATTGTGATTCTATAAAATATGTAACAGTCACCAATATCTATCAATACATAATATACCTACCTATGTCTAATACGAAGTTAGAAGCCTTACCAGGAAGGAATGGCAAAGTTTGCGTATACAAAATGTGTTTGTTCAAACATAATGTTTTTAGGATCAGTATGCAGTGAAAGAGCGGAGCGGGTCGCCATTTTCAGAAAAAGAAAGAATGACAATTTGTTTATTTCAAACACACACAGAAACAACACATACATTTACAGGAAAAAAGTTAAAAAGTAATAAAACAAAATAAAACATTAGCATGAATGTTGCTTCTCGTGCTGAAATTTGATTATTATACACTATACACATACGGTATAGTATTGGTATCAATGTGTGTGTATTTGAGTGTCTGTATGTTAGTTTCTCTAGCACCCATATACACTCACGGCAATAACAACAAATTACTCCTAAAGGGAAAATACTCTATGTATAAAATAATTATCAACTGAAATCGTAAATATTTTGATCAAATTCTTAATTATATGTTTTAGTTTCTAATATTCTGATGCGCTATTAAATGTAATTCAATATTACGAATGTTGTTTCCGTTTAAGAGTATTTTTTGGTGTTATTGTCACTGGAACGTTTTCTTTGTGACTGATACTACCTCGTGTTTGTGACTGAGGTCACCACACTCTAAGGGCCAGCTGAAAACCAGCGCTGTGGCCTCAGCACATGCTGAGCTGGTGCCTTTTTGACGCTCTGGACAGCAACCTTGTATTTTGTATTGTATTATTTTCTGTTTTTTTGTAGTATTCTTTTTCTTTTTTGTTGCTGTTTTTATTGTTCAGTGTGTCAAATAAATGTTTCTTTCTTTCTTTCTTTGTAACTTTTAACTCGAGCAACACACATTTCAGAAAAAAAACTCACTCAATTTTCAGTAAGTATCAACTATCAACCTTTACTAATACAAAAAATAACTATCAAAAACGCGCTTTTCCCTCCTCAAACCACAGTGAAAAAGTCACAATAACAAAACCAGCTTCCAACTTCGTTCTTTGGCAACCAACAGATATTTTGTGAGAAAACTTTTCAATATTTTCATATTGGTGTGAACTTTGCCGTTCGTCGTTTCGAAGTCTAGTTTGCGGCTAAACTCTTATAAACTGTCTCGGGTATAAAGGTGTGATCATTTTGGAGCTTTATGGTCAAATTTTAAAATAAGTCTATTGTGAGAGCAATGTGTAAATTCTGATATTATATTACGCTTCTGTGTTCTATTACACAGTTTGTTGTATTTCGGACCCGACAAACTTTAAGGGTGGATTCTACGAGTAATTTCATCGAGAAAAAACCTCCATATGTGGGGGTCTAAGTAACTTTAAATTGATTTTCTTCTTCTTTTCAAATCTCGAAATTTAAACACCTTACGGACATGAAATAAAATGCTTTTATCAGCAAAAAGTCATCGCTATCCAATAAAAATATCCACAACTGCTTAAAAGTTACATAAAAAAAGTTCAAAGCAACTTTAAAATGGCCGCCATTTCTACCCCCTTATTCATAGAGAAGTTACAGAACGTTTTAACTAATAAACTGTTTTGTCCCTCTCCGACAAAGAACAATTTGTTCTTTGACAGAGAGGGACAAAACAGTGTATTAGTTAAAACATCTTGTAACTTTTCTATGAATAAGGGGGTTAGAATATTGAGATTTGACCCCACACATGGGGGTGTTTTCTCGATGAAATCACTCATAGAATCCACCCTTAAAGTTTGTCGGGTCCGAAACGAAAAACAACACACTGTATATAGTGGTTCTTACCATCCTCATTAGATGGCCCACAACTTATTATACCCATTACTTACCATTTTTTTACGGCGAACTCTCCTACTACTTAATGAGTTCAGCGAAATCCTCAGAATACTGACCCGAAATTCTGTCGTCCTCATATTACCTTTTCTACCCTTCTTTAAACTTATCTTCCTACTCTAATGACCATTTTCAAGATTTGTTTTTAAATACTTCATGCGTGAATGTAGATAAGTTTACATGATATATTCAAATAAAAGACTTTTTGCGTATTTTTGGGTTACCCAGCTAGCCAAGGACTACCTTTTTCAAAAGTCACAGTTTATTAATTTTCTACCTAAAAGTTTTCATGATGTTGAAGTTTGCAAAACAATATTTTTAATAAGTTATATACGTATATATGTTAGAATTTGTAACATACCTACATAAATATTACTTACAAAATGCTTACAAAAATATATGTATATGGTATGTTCATGAAACCCGGCAAAGGCTACCAGACAAAAAATTGAGACACCGAAATAAAAACGGTGACAGACGCTTCTAAGAAATCGTGTGTAAGAACTGGGGTTGCCAGGTAAAAAAAAATTACTAGTTAATTAAAATTATTTATTTATTTAAAAAGTTAGAGGTACATAACTATTGTATCAGAACATACATTACAGATCATGTTCTTTTTTACCAAATAGTAATTATTATTGCAGTGGTAGACAAGTATAGCTACATAGTTACCACCTTTGTGTATTCAGAAAATAATATTAGGTACATAGGTAATTGTTGGGAAGAGAAATATTTTATATCCTCAACTTCCTCTCAATTCTCCTAAAAACCGAACCAATCTAAAAACGTAGCATTTCAACATTCTTTTCACATGGCAACACCGCGGCAGGGGGGTCGGAAAATTCCTATTTTTCCTTATCCCCGTGGCATTTGACAAAACAGCCACCCCCTCCCCCCTCTTGCCTCTGGCGGGGCATATGCGAGTAACACATTATCTATCATGGAATAAGCGAGACTATTTCAATATTGCTTGCAGACTTATTGGTTGGACGGACTCCTTGCATAGTTTTTCGGCTGGCTGGTAACAAACTGTTCATGTTGGTAAAAAAATAAACAGTCAATATTGCTTGGAGGTTATACGTATACAGTTTTAATGAGTAGGTAAATTTTAGGGTCGTAAGGATAAAATCCGTGGGGCCCAGTTTCTCTTTGAACTAAAGTCCTTTAAGTTCTACTTACTTAACTTGTAGTTTTCAGTACTTAGTAAAGTTTCATGTGTGATGACATCATAAAAATTATACCATACTTAAGTTCCTATAATATGATGATGTAGTTTTTAACAACCCATCAACACGCTAAGAAAAATATGGCCTCAAAGTTGGCTCCTAGAATCGAGCGCGGTCTGCCAAGCCCTAACTTCACGGTGGAACCAATAAACGCAATGTCATCTCGCTCTGATTGATCTTTATTTTATGCGCCAAACTATCGCCCCTTCTCTTTCTCACTCGCGACCAACGGGAACCTTGCCAAGCATATATTCCGGAGATGTGGTGTAGAAAATGTGGCTTTTCCGTTTTTATTTGCATTCAGAAATGTAGGAGATCGTGATAATAGCCTGCTGAATGTTCGGATGATACAGTTGCGTGAGATATGGTGCGCCACGCATAAAATTTAAGCGGTTTCTTGATGTATGACTAGCAACGAAGTGGTGCTTTCATAGTCTATGGTAGCCGTTGCCAATTTTAAGTGTCTGCTTTAGTTTAACTTTAATAACAATTCCATTTTACTATCATAGTTTGTTGACGATTATGGACTGCCCGAAGGCTTTGTAAACGTATAAGACCATATTAATAATATAGTTAGGTTGGTATCACTTCAGCTCCAACCTAAAAATGCATTGTCAAAACGCGTTCCCTGAACGATTTTTTGTATAAAATTGATCTCGAAAATCGTTCTCTCTAGGTGGCTACCGTGGCGTGCGGTTGACAGGCCACAAAATTTTCATTATCTCTCTTCGATCGATTTTAAAAATGTCAATTTTTAAATATAGAACACTTTTGAAAATTTCGTACATAGTAATTGTTGTTAACCCTTCGCCCGCGCGAGGGTGTATAAATGACAACGGCGCGTGTTTTTCGATCTTCCCCCATAATGCTCAAAGCTGATGAGAGCGGGGATTTGGATATGCCGCGCGGCGATATCTGTGACGTCGCGGAAATGACGCCGTCTCGAGACTCTGATGAAATGAATATTCAGAAAAGAGTTACTTGAAAAGAGTTGGTAACGTGGCAATAAAGGTGGGTTTTGTTATTATTTTGTGTTTTTTTTTTATAAGGCATTATTACAGTAATTATACATTTGGCAGAATTATAAAAATATCCATTAGTTTGCTGATTATAGACTTGGGAAAAATTTACTACGACTATTGACTATACGAGGCCACAAATAACTAGGTATGAAATGTTTTTCAAGCATTCTACAAATATTTTTACAAAACCTATAATAATTTGTAATTTTTTAAAATGCGCTAGGTGTATACAATTTAAATCGTTGCGTTCAATTCCTATACGAAATTATTATTTCATATACTTTACGGGCCATAACTAAAATGTAAGTGAGTTTGAGGCGTTCTATATCGCGAGCGTTTAGCAGGAAATAGCTCTATAACCTGCAAGCTTATCAGACCCGTCCCAGGTTTTGACGATAAACGTATCCACGTACCGACAAAATGCACAGATGAGGGGTTAAGTAGGTATACGTAAGCTGTGGTAAGTGGGGTAAAATTGGTTCTACCTTTTTTGGCATAAGATTTATTTGCCTAATCTCGTATTGCATAGTAACGTTTGGTCAAAGTCTCGTTACGCCGAAAATCGTATGGCATAAATCTCGTTTAGTAAAAAGTTATTTCGCATAACATTGTTTAGCCTAATAATGGTATGGTCAAATCTTGAATAGCCTAATAATGCTATGGCATAGGTTTCTTAGGTTTATACAAAGTAATAATATTCGTTTGGCTTTAACTTTGACGGAGCGTCACCCTACATAGCGCAAACTGGTGCCTTGTATTGTTTCCGCTGTTTGGAAAACGCTCCGCTCCGCTTCGCTGCGCTCCGCTTTGGTTTTGATGAACATGTGCACCTAACACGCTCCTCCTCGCTTTGCTCGTCGTCGCACCTATTTTTAGGTTTCGATCTCATGGAGTTTGTAATAATTATATTGGTCGTTAACTTTCGATTTTTTGATCATACAATATCGTGAATTTCGGGATGTAGGAGAAAAATAACACAATTTGTACATTTACTACATACTTAATAACATTACGAGAAACAAGATTATACATAGGTATAGACGAACATAAATTTGAGCAAACGAAACTTAGGTGTTTAAAGATTGTGCCTAAAGAGTTTTAGACGAAACGAGCCTTATGCCACATAAGTCTTGGCAAAGTGATGGTTCGGCCAAAAAAGTTTAGACCATACGAGTTATGCGAAATGAGTTTTGGTCAATAAAGATTATGCGAGATGAGCGGAACCCGGTAAAATTATATGTGAAAATACGTAAACTTTTTCAAAAACTTCGAGGCTCAGGGCAAAAGGGCATTAATACACTGACGGGCAATGAAAAGGTTCCACTGAGAAAATACCAAATTACTCCTATACGGGAAAGGCTAGCTTAATGACGCCTTCTGCAACATTGAAGTACATTTAACAGAGAATCAGGATATTACCAAGTAAAAACGGTTATATTTTGTAGAAATTTTAAATGAAATGATTGAAAAAATTGGGGTTGATGGGTGTCGGCATTTTGTGAGTGGATCTATTTCATTGCCCGTGAATTTATTAGTTTAAATAAGTAGTGTAGTAAAGTTTTTTAAAGTTACGGAGAAAACCCAAAATAAAACAGAAAAAATAAAACACTAATTTTTGACACTCACACAGACAAACATTATTATTATTACAAATAATGTACAAATATATTGTAATGCAAATTCTCTCCCAATTAAGAGCGTGCCACGGAACACACTACAAGGGATCTGACTAACATCTGCCTGTGGATTTGCCTAACAATGCCCAGGTTATTTAATATTCAAGCTTACCTTTCAATTTGTTTGTGAATACTGTCAAAGGGTACAGGGACTACAGGGGCTTGTTAGGTCAACGTCAAGTATTTTGTACCTGTATAGAGGTTGGATGCTGTTGGCAAATAAATAAGTACAGAAAAATATTTCCCATTTTTAGGGTTCCGTAGCCAAAATGGCAAAAACGGAACCCTTATAGTTTCGTCATGTCCGTCTGTCCGTCTGTCCGTCTGTCCGTCTGTCACAGCCGATTTACTCGGAAACTATAAGTACTACAGTGATGAAATTTTATGGGAATATGTGTTGTATGAACCGCTACAAAAATATGACACTAAATAGTAAAAAAAAGAATTGGGGGTGGGGCCCCCCATACATGTAACTGAGGGATGAATTTTTTTTTTCGATGTACATACCCGTGTGGGGTATCAATGGAAAGGTCTTTTAAAATGATATAAAGTTTTCTAAAAAACATTTTTCTTAAAGTGAACGGTTTTTGAGATATCAGCTCTCAAAGTCGTAAAAAGTATGTCCCCCCCCTCTATTTTTATAACTACGGGGTATAAAATTCTAAAAAAAATAGAGGTGATGCATGCTAATTAACTCTTTCAACGATTTTTGGTTTGATCAAAGTATCTCTTATAGTTTTTGAGATAGGTTGATTTAACTGTAATTTTGGTTAAGTTATTGTGCTTACACTGAAAACGATGGCTGAACCTAGGTGTATAAATTGACATAATAAGTTTATTATATTTGCTGCTACGGAACCCTTTGTGCGCGAGCCCGACTCGCACTTGGCCGGTTTTTTCCTATAAGTATTATTTATTAAGTTTTATTTCCAAATGACGTGCAATTTATCTTCAGTTATTAAAAAAGATCCATTATAAAACAATCATGAAATGCAAAGTTTATAATAAAAGGGATAAGTAAATAAAATGAAGATATTGTCCAGAATTTAACGGAAACTTTTCGCTAAGACTAGTGCAACATTTTGACGGAACGCCAGCACAATCTAACCCTGAGGCGAGCACTCATTCCAATAATCCTTTACTTCAGTACTCTGCTCGATGCCTCCACAAGATTAAATTCCTCATAACAATATAACTACCACACGAACGCTAAATATTCACATACGAACCGCTTTTTAATATCGCCCGCGTATGTTGTGGCAAAAGCCTTTTTTATACCGAATATAAAATATACAATTTCAGCGTAGCGACAGTGACATTGTGTATTGTATACCATCCATCTTTTCGGGTTTAGCTCCACGTCTCCCTCTAGCGTATGGTGCGGTCCCTCTCTAGCGGATTTGTAGTTCCCCCCCACGAGGGGGTAAGGAAAGACTCGCTTCAAGCAGTCAACTCTTTGCGCATTTTTCATTCCAAATACGGCGGATATGAAGAAATGTATCGCGTATTCAGCCGTGTTATGATTTTTCGTGTTCTATTTTTGAATGTTAGTATGGGGAGCGGGGCGACATAACGGAATTTATAAGGCGTCCTTTCTCCGTATGTAAAGCCGGGCGAAATTGAAAAAAAAGATGGCGGCACAAAAGCCGTGGAAAAATAGTCGGCGAAAAGAAATTGTTATTCAATTTCGGTCGTTATTCCCGATTGGCGTTTATTCCAGTCACAATTCGGTTATATTTGCTAAAGAGCTGAGCGAGTCAAGAGACTAAGAGATATATATTTAAAAAGTACCTTTGATTTTGAATTTGGAATGCGGATCACGTGACTCGGCGGCGCGCTGTACGTGCCACGCCATCTAGCGACTGAGTTAGCGCACTATTACTTGCGAGTGTAGTCTGACGTGGTTTGCATCTAATACGGCTTACTTTCGTAGCTTCCTGCTTAATTTAAGAATGGTGGGCTAATACTGTAGCATCAACCTTCAGTGGATCATAATATAAGGGTGATAGATTTAGTTTAGTTTAATATCGGACCAAATCTAAAATAGCGCAAAAACGGCTGTTGACAAACGTGCCATGAGCTGTGTACGTATCTACTCACTTTCGTATTAATTCAACTTTTCACTTAACTTTATAATACTTATGCGTATTTGATTCGTATTTACGATGATTTGTCAGAAACTAACTGAATTCTCAGCCAACAAACACTACTTTACTTTCTTTGCACTAAGCATTCTAAAGTAACTATGCTCTATGCACAGCTAGGCTTTAACCGTATGCGGTTTGAAGCGAGGTATTGTACAGTTGTCGATGCTTGACGTGTGTGTGTGTTCGTGACTCGAATGAGAACGTAATGTACTCGGCTCCAGAATGTCAAACAGCTCGCGATTTAGGTAGACATTTTATTTATTTCTTATCGCCTGTTGACTGCCTTATTTTTAACTCTAATCGACTTCTGAGCCTAGTTTTAAGTAGATATTTCATTTAGTAGTTGTTTATAAATAAGGTAAGTGGTTATAGCATTAAATAATTAAGGGGTTTTAACTTTCGTGAGGCTATGCAATGAATAACTAACCTATGTTGTAAAGTATTTTCAAATATATATTAAAATTCCTATTTTACCATGATCTATTTCGTATAAGTACTTACTTACAAATATATTTCGGTATGTTATGTTTTGTCTAAGGTAGGTTTAGGTGTATTTTATCTAGGAGTTTTACTTTCCTAAAACGAATTGACATGCGAAACAACCAATCATATCCTAACGCCAAACAAACCCTGCCGTTTTTACATAAACATACAATACTTACATAAAAATATGTAAAGTATGTATGCATAAGCAATATCTCGGGTTGACTTTATCCTGTGGCTTATTGGGGAATACACATGTATGTACAGTACAGTCAGCCAAAGAGATATGTAAGCCACTCCATGACCACTTTATCACCCACTGAAGGGTGATACGTGGCGCCAAAAATACTTTACCCATACAGAAATATTATAATATTTGATTCACCTTTCCTCAGGATAAAGCTGTTTTCATTAGGGTGGCATTCATATCTCTTCTGCTAACTGTACATACTATGTAGATTGGCATTCGAATGGCATGGAAATGTTGTGTTTTCTTTACCTACCACATTACCTATTCTATGCGGTCCTTTGTATTTGGCGGGGTAACGGGAGGGGTAACGAGCAAGCGAACTGAGAGATCGGGGTAAGACTGAAGCGAAGCCTGGTATATTTACAGTAGAAATTACAATAATAAGAGTCAAGTTGGTTTATAGTAGTTTTAAGGTAGTCCATCTCTCCCACTGGTCCATATCTACTGGTTTTATTAAAGCAACATAAATTATTAGCAATTTCTGACACAAATTTGGTACGAGATATGCCTTATTCTTCTATGAAGGTACCTACATTTAGGGCTACCACTAGAAAAAATATCTGCCAACTTTTACCCGATGTCAAGTTAGGGTTGCCTCTGCGTAGGTATATTTATTTGCGTGTATTCGAGCGTGCATTCTTTGAGTCAACAAACGATGTCTCCGCACGTCTGTTTGACAATAGGAACTGTGGTCGTGTACGGATGTTAGGGTTTGTTGGGCTTTTGGAGGAGATGTTATTAAAAAGTATACAGTGAACGAGAAATCAGATGATAACTTATCTGGACAGTGGTGAAATTCATGCAACACATCATCTGAGTCGGTATTTGACCCAATTTTTTGTTGTTTATGATATAAATATAATATTAGGTACATATTATGTATATACATGAGTATATATAAATTTTTCAACTGCCGTAGCTTTATTAAGTAGTCGTCGTTTTTTTGAAACGTCGTTATCATTTAACATAATAGGGATAGCGCTACGGCGGTGGCGTGCGATAGAAAGCCAAATAGATACTTAAAGATTATCATAACATACAGTGGTCAGAGGGGACTCGCGAGCGAGCCCCCCGCTTTACGCTGTACATTTATTTTGTACTCACGTCATAGGTCGCGAGACCTCTCGTCTTTTCAAACACTTCAAGATTATATTATAACACTTTATTTCATGATAGATTGTTAAAAAAGTAAAACCCAACACCTAAAACTAGACACGACGATGATATATGAAGTGAAATTCAAACACACTCGCAATTCCTCGCACGCCACGCGAGTAGGTAGGGGAAGGAAAAAAGGGTTCTTTTCCGTTTCCCCCTAAAGCCATCGATCAGCGGAGAAAATAACGTTTCGACTCCCTCAAGACAATGATTGACACGCGCTGACAAAAGTGTAGAGAGAAAAGTGTAGCCTCGAGACGATCGTATTTTGTCTTTACGCGCGGCGAAACAAACATGGCGGATGGTGACGGTAAAATAATAGGAATTTGGGAAAAATATACAATAACACTATTGTTTTTTTTCTGAAACACAAGCTTAATATTTTAAATTAAAAGGTATATTATAGGTATGATGCTGATTTAAATTAAAATTTGGTTCACTTTTTATTATACGTCGTGGTAACGGATAACGTCTCGGCTCTCATTCGTGAGGCCGTGGGTTCGAATCCTGCCATGTACTTACAGGAAAAAGCATTTGACTACCTCTTCGGCGATTATAGTCGTAAACAAAATATAATGTATGTGTATATTATTGATTATGATCAACTTTTTCTAATTTGCTACGAAATTCTGCTACGGCTACGAAGTGCTACGGCGGTGGCGTAGGCTTCAAATTAATTCCAAAGTTTTTTTTTGTAGTTGCGGTAGACCGGAGATCATTAACATCTAAAATTAAGATATTAAATCCGTCAACTAAAAATATATATCATAGCTAATAGCAGTATTCAAGGAAGAGAATTTTCAGAACATGTAGCAAAAGTTCTGAAGACTGTCCCAAATGTTTCTTCATTCATTCTCATCAATGAATCTACCACCAAAACAATCGAGCATCTCATTCGAAAACAAACACAGCCATCCCCCAATCAGCTGACGACTCAAGGGCGTTCTCATTTTAAACGTGACCCAGTTAACGGTACTAATTCACCCCCTCCCACCTCCCCTTGTAATTTGCGCTTAGAGTAATCAGTTCTACACCAGACCTCCTCAAGTCTTCACAGACGTCATCTGTCCCTTTCTTCGTAGTAAGAGCTATCTCCCTCACACCCATTCATGAATGTTGTAATTATACGGATGGACGGTAGTATGCGAGAGAGGCGCCGCGTGAAATGGAAAGTTTAAAGTTTGCGAGTAGTTCCGTGAAAGTGAGGTTAGTTAGTAGTTTGGTATGTCAACACTCAGATAGTCCTAGACAGGCTAAAACCCGTATTACGTAAGAAACACATATTTTTATAAATGGATAGGCACTGTAAATTTTGTTATACTTAAGGTTTTACTCATACTATTACATTGAATCCGGTCTTGAAGGCATATTATGTATTATGTAAATGATAATACTACATTAACGTTAATTTTGTTTCAATATTAACTGTTCAATGCCACACACAACTTAGTATATTAGGTATACCTAATGGTTTCAATAACAAAACTCGTGAAATTATAAATAAAGCTCGTACTTAGTTATAATTGTTTGATTGCACACTTTAGCTGAACACCGTCCGCCATTACTGACGGGGCACTTTTCTCCCGCCTTTTTTAAATATGGAACGAACGCCCCGGTTGGAAAACTCTCAAAGACTCATTTATTTTCGCGCCGTCCCACTCTTCCGTATCCGCGATTTAATTTATTTATATTTGGAACACGAATGCCTTGGGGCAGGTCCGGGTTTATTAGCTGGCTGGTAATGACTGTGAGAAGAAGAAAACGAGCGCGGGAAAGAAAAAGTCGTGCTGTTTTGGTCTTGGGTTCTTTTTTTAAATTTGAATTTTGGTTGTGTTAATATTTTTTTCATCACTCATGCTGAAAATAGGTGTGCTTTGCCTGGTTGTATTTTCATGCCTGTGTTAATTAATTACTGACCATTAGGTACTAAAATTTGTACAATGGAATTTTATAAAAAAATATTAAGTCATGGTGTATAATATTTTTGTCAAGCTAAGTCAAACCCAACCTCAGTCTTCTTCTCATAATACAAAGTAAAACAACTGCTTTCTGGTACAAATTAAATATAGCTGACATAGTTATTTCAAATATTCCCAATAATCGGTCCCATGATTGGTCCCCGTCTATCAAACACAGTACTAATATAATAGCGGACACAATAAGCTATGAGGAAGGCTGACTTTAGAATCTCGCTAACAATTTTAAATAATATTATAAATGATGAACGATTATAAGTTTTTTTTATCGGTTTATATGAATTACTTGTATTTAATCCTATAAATATAGCAGTTAACTAAGAGACTGTTTTTTTTTTCAATGTTGAATTCATTGCCTAAAACAATTACCCAAGTATTTATTGGCTTCTTAAAAATGTTAAATAAAAAAGCATTGATTAAATAGGTGTTGTAGCTAGCACATAAATAATATTATTTTTAATAACAATGTTTTCATTACATTAGGTACGATGTAGGATCAAAAATGAATGAAAGAAGAAAGAAAACATTTCTTTCAAAACATTAATAATTATTTATTTAACTGACACTCAGTGCTACACTGAAACCGGCCCAATATTTAACCTTATCGTGACTGTTTGTTATTGGATATCAGTAACAAATGGCTTAAATATCTTACAAATTGGACTTTTAATGTTATTTATGGGTTCAATCTAGTTTGGATTTCGTGTCCAAATTCGTTTGTACGTTATAATAATTATTGTTTCTAAGTAAAGGAGTATAAATAAATAGATCTACTATGAACAGTCAGTTGAGTAAAAACTGGGTTAGTGAATGGTGGTTTTTTATTTGGTTCAAACTGGATCAATACTAAATGACCTATTATGTAATGTAACTAACTAACACAGCAAATTTCACGAAAGAAAACGCATGGAATTTGAAGGAAGCCACAGGTCAAAATCAGTTCAGTATGAACCAGTGACTCAGTCACCCTATAACAATTTTGCAACATACTATACAGGATGGTAAAAAAAATCGTTCTCCATGGTAAAAAAGTCACGTGACCAACAAAGTTTCTATGATTACTATTTTCGCGAATTTTGTTAATTCTGATTTCAGTTTCCGGCTTAGATATACCATGCTGCACATACCATACCTGTCCACAGCATATGCTGAGCTGGTGCCGTTTTGACACTCTGGACAGCATCCTTTATTTGTTTGTTTTGTTTGTTCTGTATTAAGTATTCTCGTTATTTTGTTATTGTTTCTTTTTATGTCTTATTATTCTGTCCCAGTGTGTCAAATAAATGTATCTTTCTTTCTTTCTTTCTTTTCACATGTAGGTTTCGGCTTAGTATACCCTTTTTGCAACACCCTGTATAGTGACTTCGTGACGAAAACGCCTGCCTCTAATTGTGTCTAGTCCTACCTAATACTTAGTCGTGCCTATTTATAGCTTTATTGTCCTTAAAGTGGGTCTAATGCCACAATGCCACATCAACACTTTGGTTTATATCAAAGTCACGTAAAGTCGTGTCTAGGGGGTGATTCTCAATCCATAAATTTATTTTTGAGTAGAACTTAAAAAAAAATTGAGTTGAATGTTTATAACATCAGCAACGATTTTTTAATTCGTTTTTTTGGGTCATTGTCAAAGGTATTGTTTCCTTAGCCATATTTTATGAAAATCGGCTTAGCCTATCAAAAGTTATGCTACTTTTTGTGTTGAATATCGGGGGTTGTTAACGTTGGTCAGGTTATTGAAAGTTGTTATTCGGCTAAGGGCTGATTTTTAGGGTTCCGTAGCCAAAATGGCAAAAACGGAACCCTTATAGTTTCGTCATGTCCGTCTGTCCGTCTGTCCGTCTGTCCGTCTGTCACAGCCGATTTACTCGGAAACTATAAGTACTACAGTGATGAAATTTGATGGGAATATGTGTTGTATGAACCGCTACAAAAATATGACACTAAATAGTAAAAAAAAGAATTGGGGGTGGGGCCCCCCATACATGTAACTGAGGGATGAATTTTTTTTTTTCGATGTACATACCCGTGTGGGGTATCAATGGAAAGGTCTTTTAAAATGATATAAAGTTTTCTAAAAAACATTTTTCTTAAAGTGAACGGTTTTTGAGATATCAGCTCTCAAAGTCGTAAAAAGTATGTCCCCCCCCTCTATTTTTATAACTACGGGGTATAAAATTCTAAAAAAAATAAAGGTGATGCATGCTAATTAACTCTTTCAACGATTTTTGGTTTGATCAAAGTATCTCTTATAGTTTTTGAGATAGGTTGATTTAAAGTTTATTATATTTGCTGCTACGGAACCCTTTGTGCGCGAGCCCGACTCGCACTTGGCCGGTTTTTAAATAGTCAGATAAGTGTTATCTGAGGAATAAAATTGTTGCCAAATTTAAACGACAAAAACGCGTGGTCTTGTCCACCTCAGCTAAGGCTATTGAAAAAATTAAATGGATATAGGTACTTAAGTAAAATTGTAGGTACTAGATATAAGTGAAAATTGTAATAGATATATAAGGAAAAAGTTGAAAAGATGCTCGAGGAGTTTCTTTCGCCATTTCTTTCCTTCTCAATGACGGGGCCTTTGTGAAATGGTGGTAGATGACTATCGACAAATAATTGTAAAATTTTACGTCGATTAAACCATTTGAATTTGAATTTGCCGTCACATCTGAATGTTTGTATTAGACAGTGACAGCAACAATTTTATTCTTCAGGTTACACTTATCTGACCATCGAAAAATCAGCCCTAAGTAAGTATATTATTTTGCGAACTAAGAATAGCCCCTCAGATTAGTATAATCCCCGACTACGTCATAATACCGCACTGTATGTCCGCTATTTGTACTAATAAAGGATAAAATTTATACTATTAAGTACCATAAATTATAGTCTGTAAGTATTAAAGTACCTACTTAACTTAATGTTTAGTATTATCGCGGTTTCTTTGGCGAATTATACCTAGGGTTTACCTAAACACTAACTATAGGTCAACATTATTTATAACTAGCTGTTCCCGCGAGCTTCGCTTCGCCTTAAAAAGTTTTCCCCTGGGAATTCCGGGATAAAAAGTAGCCTATGTTCTTTCTCAAGGTCTAGACGATATGTATACCAAATTTCATTCAAATCCGTTCTGTAGTTTTGGAGTGAAAGAGTAACAGACAGACAGACAGACAGACAGACAGACACAGTTACTTTCGCATTTATAATATTAGTTAGGAATATTAGTTAGGATTTAAAGCTAGCTAGCTATTTAGCTGGATGTTAAGGAGCGGGGTCTTCTGGTACAGGTATTTCTTACTTAATAAAGGGCCCAGCCAACTCATATTTTTGAAATGTATGGTAATGAAATAAATATTTTTGTATTTGTATTTACAACTGAACAAAACCTTCAACAATATCGCCTCCAAAATTATATTGCGTTATTTATACTTTACAGTTATTTATTTAGTCCTCGAGATAAGCATTATTTAAAACTAGCTTTTGCCTCGAGTTTCGCTTCACCTTAACAAGTTTTCTGGTGGGAATTCTGCGATAAAAAGTAGCATATGTGTTTATCCAGGGTGTCAGTTAACTCCATACCAAATTTGGTTAAAATCGGTTCAGCCGGTTGACGTGAAGAAGTAACAAAAATACACACACATACTCACAAACTTTTGCCTTTATAATATTACTAGCTGTTCCCGCGAGCTTCGCTTCGCCTTAATAAGTTTTCCCGTGGGAATTCCGGGATAAAAAGTAGCCTATGTTCTTTCCCAGGGTCTAGACCATATGTATACCAAATTTCATTCAAATCCGTTCAGAAGTTTTGGCGTGGAAGAGTAACAGACAGACAGACACAGTTACTTTCGCATTTATAATATTAGTAAGGATGTAAATATGTAAATGGCATCTCATTGATAACAAAGTCATCACGAGTAGTCATATAACATACCTAACTTAACCATAACTTGCTGTTAACATAACGTCATCATATTCATAACTTCTAACATTCAAAACATAAAAACATTTTTATCCAAATAAAAAACATTAACCCAATGATATTCTATCCTTAACCACACTTTAATAAACACGGGTAAGTAATGTAATCCTTTTAGAATCGAGTCCACACGGCCCTTAATAGGAAACCTCGAATTTAACCCGAAAAAATGTATACACAAATAATACTCTTGTCCGTATGTACATATACATACAACATACATGGATATCCGAGCTTACACGTGCTTCGCAACAAATCCTTCAGGAGGAGATGTTGGGGAGGCATCACTTTTACTCGTATTCCCCTATAAGGTATTATGCGAACAGTGTGCAATCTTTGGATTGTAACCCCCTTATTCATAAAAAGTTACTGGATACCTTTACTATTCTGTAACTATTCTGTCACTCTCTGACAGAGAACAATTTGTTCTTTGACAGAGAGTGACAGAACAGTTCAATAGCTAAAGCGTAACTTTTTTATGAATAAGAGGGATAGTTTGGTGGATTTGTTTTCGCTTGGAGACCACTCAAAGGTACTAAACTACAGAGTTAATCAGCTTGACAGTATACCGTAGAAAGCTTTATGGGCTTACTAGCTGTTCCCGCGAGCTTCGCTTAGCCTTAAAAAGATCTCCCGTGAGAATTCCGGGACAAAAAGTAGCCTATGTTCTTTCTTAGGGTCTAGACCATAAGTATACCAAATTTCATTTAAATCCGTTTAGTATTTTTGGCGTGAAAGAGTAACAGACAGGCAGACAGACACAGTTACTTTCGCATTTATAATGTTAGTTAGGATTATTATTATTAGTGTAAGGTTCGCGCTTGCCATTACCTTACCATCACTGACACGATTACATTAAGATATACAATAAGTCTTATTTTATGTATAAAGTGGCAGTGTTTTGATCGTAATGGTGTTAAACTAACTATACGGTCGAATTCACATAATACCTTAGAAACAAAGATGTTGGAATGACGATATGAGTTATACCCTATATAACTTTGTTTCTACAACTTTTGTCACACACACTTGTTCGTCATAACCACACTGTTCACATTTTACTAGCAGCTGGGGGTGGATGGGGAATTCCCCCCTTTCACCTATATAATGTCTCCACGCCGCCTTACGGGGAAGGGTTACCTTGGGAGTAAGATAGAAAATAGTACATAATAAAAATCCAAAAGGGGTACATTCTTTGGAGGCCCCAATTTCCTCAGAAACCCCTAGGGAAAATCTTTTCTCTTCTGTTTGATGTTTTTTTGTTACACATGAGATAGGCTTCAGTCTCTTTGATGTGAAGAGTTCGTTTGTATTTGATTGTACTTAGTATTGTGTAAATAAAGATGCCATAACATTTTTGAACTTTTCTGGTTGTGAGCTTTTTAGATGACCAATAAAATTAATCTTTCAGTTGTCCTTATCATTGCTTAAATAAAATTTGGTTTTCAGATAAGTAAGTTTTAGTTTTAAGAACGGTGACGAGGCATAAAAGTGTAAATATACTTAATTATGAAACTGACAGTATACATGTCCCATCAATATAATGTGTAGTCTTACTACGTACCATTTTATTTATAAGTGTTTATTTGTATAATTTTTTATACTTATTAAGCATATTGTAATTTTTTTTGTGTTGTATTTTTAGCATCCATCGGAAGACTTTTAACCTCACATTTCCATTCTAACGGCAACCAAAAACGTCACCTCAACAAAATAAGGAAATTGTGGATTCCTAAATCATCCGAGGCAGGTACGGAAAAATCCATTTCCACAAACGAAAAACCATCCAATACAATATATTACAAGGTTCTAAGCCCGTTAGGAATAGAGCGAGAGGGGTGTGTGTGTGTCCGTGTGTGGGAGCGAGAGGTATTCCAATGTCCCAGCGAAATGGGACGTAACAAGATTGAATAGAAGTCACACTAATGCCCGCACTCACACTCGCTCGGTTTCAACCAATGCATGTTAAGGGAAAGCACTTTCATTGTGTTTTTTTAAAGAAAATATGAATTTGATAAGTTAACTTTCGAATAGACTAGCGTTTCCGCGTGATTATAGGCTTTGTGCCCGTAGGGATACAGGGACAATATAGTATTATAGACAAAAGTAAGAGTACTTTTGTCTGAATCTTAAAATTGATATTTATACGGTATGATTATTTATTACTTTCATATTTAGGTGTTTGTAATTTAAATAAAATAATCATAATATGATATTATAAATTATGACATACATAACATAAGTATTTCAAACTAACGATTAAGCTTGTAAATTATTCAACTTAAAACACCTACACTTCAAAACTAAAAGCCAAGTACTAACCTTCAACAATCTCACTTAGCCTTAACAAATTTGCGTATGTGTGCGTCTAAATACACGCACACTCTTGCACATCGCAGATCAGCCGTAAAGAAGTCACGCACACAGAGACAAGGAAAGGCTTAGGCCGCACACTTACACAGGTGGAAATAGTGTACGCATAGGAAAATCCTGTTTTTCTATGTGAATGTAGGTACATGTAAGTGATTTTTCGCAAAATAGTAGGTGGGTGACATCGGGACTTTGTCAAATGTATGTATGATTTTTAATATATCTTATGTAAGTAGTTTTAAGACTGTGTTGTATTTAAGAATCATACATTTGGTGGCATATAGGTATGTCTTGGAACTTAGTACTTATTTAATATTGACTAGCCATCTTCGTAAGAAAAAAAACTTTAAAGATCTTTTTATATAATAGGCAAATTACTAAACTACCGTAACATTTAAATAAATAATAATATGAATACCCTTGTTTATTCGATAACTTTAGTCTATGTACCTATTTACAAGTACATAAAGGTCTGATTCCAAACGTATGCGTGTCGTATGTGATTAAGTGTGCACCATTTATACCGTAAGTAACCGTAGGTAATAGGTATTTTTACTGTCGTCTAGCACGGAACTTGATAATAAAAGTGACATTTTCGTTTATGAATATGAACATTGAACATATACATACAAATGCCTCGTTCAGACGATCAAGTTTACTTGTAAGCTAAGGAAAGTGCGTGAATGAATAAAAATGTGAATAAATGTTGTTAAACAATCGTGATGGAAAACATCGTGAGGAAACCTCATATCTAGAAGGTGTTTAGATATGTAAACCCATCAACGCGCAGTGGACCAGTGTGGTTGGAAATAGCCCAAGCATAGGAAGGCAGTTTAGACCTTGGGGATATGCACAAAGGTTCCATTCGAGAGAGTCAGGTGTACTTACACCCCCACCCACAGAGAATAGAATAAAATAGACTCGTCTACCCCATGACGAAGAAGTGATACTCACAAATTTATCATTTTAATTTTCATCAAGTCATAATCGGTTTTGATTCTCCATTAGTTCACCTGTAAAGAAGAAAAATATAGGTCATTACATTTATTATGGCTGACACAAAAGTATATATAAGAAAGTAAATTAAGTATATGTATATAAAATCAAAGCGCTGGTTTGCTTGTGAGTCATCTCTGACTACCCCTTCGGGGATTACTGTACGTATTTTTATAACTTTGTGGAAACTCTCGGATAGGAATCAACGAGGCTTAAAATTTTAAACTGACACTAGCGAAACCTGGCAGAAAATGCTGGTTGTGAACGAAAATACACTCTCGAACAATGAAATGGTTCTACTTACAAAATGTCGACAAAAATGACCCCATTTTTATATATAATTGGATCAAAATATTAACGTTTCTAGTTGGTAATATTCTGATGCTCTATGAAATGTACTTCATTATTGCAGACGGCGTCATTAAGCTAGTCTTTTCCGTTTCAAAGTTATTAGGGGCTATTGTAACTGGAACATTTTTTTATTGCTCGTGAGTGTAAAAGCGACATTTCAGCAGACATTGCAAAAGTTGTTTACGATACCCAAATACCTACCCATTCAGAACTTTTTAAGTAGGTTGGTAATGTCGAACGCAAACGCACTCTTTCGACTTTTTGGAAATACGTACGGGTGGCTTTAAAATTAGCTACTTATGTAATAAGTATATAACTTGTGTACCTTCACAAACTGCCAAAACACTCATTCATGCACTTAAACCTAAACTTAAGTATTTTCCTTTTCTTTGTACTTTATATTTCCTTTCTATGTGGCTGGAAGAGATTACTTTTAGTAATAAGGCCGCCGATTGTACTATTTATTTTCTTTTCTATGTTTGTGAAACTGTTTCTGTTTGTGTGCAATAAAGAGTATTTTATCTTTTTCTTAATTATTTAATCCTACTTATGAAGCATTTATCGACATTTATAAACGTACTGGATTATTTTATTACAGAAATGCTAATTACATAAATAAATATCTCCATAAAAATATAAGTAGGTACCTATCATAAAAACAAAAACCAAGCATCCAACTTCAACCCGTCAGTACACCTGTTCCAAGTTAACCCGTAAACCCGCTCGGGCCAGAAAGACCCACATAGACGGAAAGCGAAAGCGATAAAACTGCGAACTAATTTCACTCTCATTGCGTCGGACGCGACAAGTTTGACACCCATTGTTTCTGGGGGGTTGAAACGGGGTGATAGGATGAAAACGACAGTTTGTTTTACCTACGCACTCACATGGTTTATAAATCACTGTATTTGCCCGTTTGTTTTTCTTGGTGCGTAAAGGTATAATATTTTACGATTTTTCGTAGGCCTTAATAGAAAATTATAATGTCTGTCTATGTCTGCTAAATTGATATATTAAAAAGTGCAGCTTTTGTTCTACGGTTTTGAAAGTCCGTAAATTTTTGCTAAACCCGATATAAACCTGAAGCACACAACACACCTTATAAGGAAATAAACAACAACATTGGCTACACGTGTTATCTAATTTCTAACCTGAATACTTGTCAAAACAGCCATTGAATGCCTAATCCTGCTTCCTGGGGCCGTCTGACGCCACGGAAGCGACATATCGCAAATCGTCTGCGCAGGATGTTGTGGCCAAAACAGTAATTGTTTTAAGGCCTGCGTATTTTAGGGTTAGAACATTTCCGAACGCTTTCAGATTTCGGTTTTGAAATTAGGTAGTACCTACATTGGATTTGTACATTTGTTTTGGGATGAGTCAGATGTCTTTTGGCTTGTTTATTTGAACGTGTAGTAGGTATATACCTATACATCTTTTGTGAATTCATTTTTTTTGTGGGTAGGAATATAACTTGGTTTTGTTTTATGTTATTGTAAGACGACACGACATACAAAAATATATATCTCACCAAAACAAATTTTGATTCCGGGCATTCCCCGAGAAAAGTTTTTAAGTGAAGTGAAGCTCGCGGGCGTCAGCCAGTCGTAAGATATGAACGAATCAGTATATTGAAATTCTATTTATGATTTGGCACAGACACGGCATTTTATTTCGTTTGTCTGTCGGTATCTACTGAACTACTGGAGGGGTGTATATTTAGTTCCCAATCTAGTAATGGGTTGAAGCAGTAACATAATTTTACTAAATTGGAGTAAAGGAAATGCTTCTTTACGGTTTCGTTTTCATATTTGTAATTTGTTGAATGAAATGACAACGATTTATGCATTTATAGATACTGTTATTTTTGTTCAAAACCTACACACTGTTCTCACCCTTTTCTCAATAGTGGGTTATTGGATAATTAATCATTAAAGATACACATTTATTTACTATGCTGAAGAAATCTAATACTTACTAATTGTAACTTATGAATACGCGTAAATCGCGTAATATTTTGATGCAAACTTCATAGAAGCTTTTTTCGCAGTTGACAGTACAAAATGGCTACTTTTCAAGCTTTGATATCTTGCTCCCACTGGCATGTAATCAGGTAATCTCATAATCTTGTAAATTGACGTATATAACTAATGTTCTAGAATATAAATCGGCCTTACGATTAGCAATTATTACCTGACCGCCAAGTTTCGCGTTTAGCATAATTATGAGTCCTTACCAGTCCCATCTATTAAGCTCCCATACAACGACGTAATAACACGGGACCATACCCCCAGTCCTACACTTTAACAACATTAAATTACATAATTAGTTTCAATATCACAAGGAATATATTACTTACGCGCTGCACCTTTCGAAGCAGTAATGAAACCAAATAATAAATTGAGCTATCCTTTAAACAATTTTGCAGCACTTTATCCGAGCAATCAAGTCTTAAACAACTCAAGCTAGATGTTAATAGCTGTTCGCAGGGTGAAGTCACCTGCCGTGGACACTCGAGGGCACATCTTAAAATAGCACAGCAATTTCGTACTACTAAAAGCCGCTATATCTATTATAAGGGCCTCCTGAACCTTTAAAAAGTCAGTGGAAACGTCACAATTGTGCCTATGTCCTGCCATTCAATTTTTATTTTACTTGTTTTCTATGGAAGACAAATGTCGATTAATTTGTTAGTGTCGTATGCAAGAGCGTCGCTCATGGTATCGGTATATAATTGCATATTGAAGTGTTCAAGTGATACTTAGGAGGGTTACTCTACACTGAGGAAGAACGAACGAACGAAAGCTGCCTGTCTAGTACTGGTTTAACCATTTTTGAAAACTATAAAAGCTTACGTTTTCTTCTGTCATCTGCAACATTATCAGTCAAAAGTCGCATGATAGTTTCCGCTAGAGGCGCCACTTTGTATGCGAGAAAACGTAAACTTTTGTAGTCTCCGACAATCTATATATCTCTAGACCTACTGTCGTGCAACCGGCACGTTTAATACGAGACACAGTCGTGGCGTTCCGAAACTTACTTTTTCGTCGTATAGTATAGACCCCAGTATCGCCTTTTGTCGCGTGAGCAACTTTTCATATTACTAATTATTTATTGTAATTAAAGCTTATCTTTTGCTTCCATTTAGGTAAATACATCATAAATTATATAATAATAAATTCACATTGGACAGCGTCGGATCCTTCTGATGCCGTGGTGTTACCTTAAATAATGGTTTAATTAATATGCAAAGACGGAATAAAAACAAGATTTGAAATATAAATGGGAGTTTCGGATACTAGCGAAATCTACTCTACGCTACACTGTAGGATCATTGCCCTTTATAAATGACTAGCTGTTCCCGCGAGCTTCGCTTCCCCTTAAAAGTTTTCCCGTGGGAATTCCGGGATAAAAAGTAGCCTATGTTCTTTCTCAGGGTCTAGACCATACGTATACCGAAATTTCATTCAAATCCGTTCAGTAGTTTTGGCGTGAAACAGTAACAGACAGACAGACAGACAGACACGTTACTTTCACATTTATAATATTAGTTAGGATTAGGATAAATGTTACAGTTCCGTAATGAGGTCCCGGGGCCTAGAAACGTTGTGGAAAATAATATTCACAATTTTAATGCTATTTAAAAGAGCTGGGAGTACATTAGTACAAGGCGTGAGTGCGTGTTTTTTTTTTTTTTTTTTTTTAAAGAGCTATAGTAATTTTACTGTTTATACCTTTGTATTTATAGTAAAGAGAAATTAATATTTTGTAATTTACACAAAGTCATATATTTTGCATATGCGAACTATTATTGCAAAATATAAATACAAAAATATTCTAAATTAATTCGTCTCAGCCACACCTATAAAACTTACCTCTAAACATATACTTACCTACATATTATGCTCAGAAGGGCTAGCACGGGGCGCATTTAAGACGTGACAAGAGTTTTGCATCGCGCTCACTCACATCGCGCTGCCTCAAGAGCGAGCGCGACAGAGAACTCTTGTCACGTCTTAATAGCGGCCTGTGCTACAGGGCCAAGACTGTAACCCCCGAAGGGGTAGTCAATAGGCATAGGTGACTAACAAACGTTTCGCTCTAAATTTTAACTCACGCGTGATAGACGTATCGACGTTTTTTTAAATAAACTTATACCTACCTAACACTTTTTTTCTGACGAAAGCGAAACTGATCAACCGGCAGGATGTTTCATAAACTGAATTACTGTGTATTTATTGATGAATTATATGATACCGCGTTGATGTATTTTATCCGCTTTAAGTAACAATTTTCGTAATATCGGCAATCAATCAAGAAATTTCACTTTAAAGTTGTAAATTGAATTTTTGTTATATCTTAATATAATATCAAACTATCCTCGTAATGACTCATTAAAGTTAAATATAATATGTTTCATAGCTCTGGCCTTCTCTGTTTAATTAGGTTATTTTCTTAATGAAGGTAGTAAAATTATGGTCTTTATTGTTTTAGGACTTTCATTATGGTTGAACTTTGCGGGTATCTTTTTAAATATTAATAAAGTAAATTATCTACTCCTTTAATAAAATATCAGTTACTAAAACATCGGTTCTAACAGTATGTAGTACCTACTGTATGTTTACAATTAATTTTCTCATTTAATTAATTTAATGTCGTTAATAATCATTTATTAATTAGTCATTGAAATTAAATATTATATCAATGAATTGAAAACCCGTGTGAGATAAGGTGGGTATTGATATTTTGAATCAAACTCAAGGTTAATGTTTATCTTAAGGATTTAGTTTTTTTTAATAATAACGAATAGTCCTTTTGTAATTACACGCATATCTCAGACTGTATCAATGAATTGGATTAACCTATGAAACCCCCAAATACATAAATTAATCAGAAAAATTACGAATATAATGCGATTAGATTCATGGCACAAGCACTACTTATACCTTTAACAATTCCATCTATCCAGTTCAGCATCTAGATCTGGCACCAAAGCGAAATATTTTGTTTAAAAAAAACTTTACTACAAAAACTCTTTCTTTACAAACGCAATATTTACTAAGTTTCACGTGCCAAAAGTCTCAGTTACACTTTTCAATCACAAAAACACTTAAAAAATCAACAGCCGTTTCCGAAAGCAAACTAGCAACTGACAAAAGTTCGATCTTAACCCTTTGCATGACGCTCCCTAAAAAAGTACCACATAATTCACTTTCACCCATTAACCTGCAAGAACTAACCCTTTCTGTCATGAGAATTTTTTACGCCGCTCGGCCCACCTGAGATTTAACAAAGGGATGTTTTGAGATTTTTTTTGTCGGCAATTGTCTATTAACCCCTTCAATATACGGCCGGAACTTCTTTAAAACACCTGCGCCTGAGTTGAGAAAGTGAATCAGCTGTTGTATTGGGGATCTTTATAGTATTTTTACATATTTCCAGATTTATTAGAAGTCTAGTTCTAGATACCTATAGGATATTTTGGAAGATATTCTTAGAGAGTCTAATATTAAGTTGTATGTTTCATTGTTTCATTAAGTACGTAATAACTTTTAAAATCATGTATTTAATAATATTTTTTATGCACATTGAATTAGTAAGTATTTTCACGTGCCACTACACAAAAACTTTGTAAATGTATGGAAACTTTACGTGCTGTCAATTCTTGCCACGCCTTTTTTTTACCGACAAACTTCTAAAACATGTAATTATGAGTCTATATAAATAATTGGCATTCCATCGAACCGATACAATTAGTCAGAACGCCGTTAAGAAATCAGCACAAAATTCACACGCATATTAAATAGACTACGAATCGCGCCCTCCTGCAAGCAACAATAATGAGAATCGATTTTTTACGAGATCCATTGTGACAGCCGAACATCCGAGCACCTGAGAAGTATTTGAATACAGCTTTGTGACTGCATGATTTATATTTGCATACGGGTTGTATGAGAGTTCGTTAGCTCCTTGCAAGGGCGGGCGATGCCATCGATTGTGATTTCCGACGTATCGAGGTCTGAAAGACCCGCGCTACTATTGAAGGGTTGATTTGAATATTAATTTTAATTTGCAACTCCTTGTTGGCGTGTGATTTTTTTGTTGACAAGCACTTTTTAAAGGTTAAGCGGATACAATTTTTAACATTGTGAATAATTTGGACCATTTAAATGCTTGTTAAGTTTATCAATTCATCAGTATAAAATGCGTTTGTTGATTTTTAAAAGCGTTTGATTAGGATTAATTACATTTAAAGGAACGGTGCACTAGCTCAGCATTATTATACCAGGCAGCTAATTTAAACACTAACAACGTTGTTCGTAGGCGTGCAATGAGTCATTCTAAATTCAAACAGCTTTTTAACTGACTGTTCCATAGACAAGCGCCTCCATACATACGAACATAGAGTGTCTATAGCTAGTCGCTGTCGCTACTGGCAGGCTAGAACAGCTGCTCGATCGCTTTAAGAATAAAAAGTAAACCTAGCAAGCTAGTTATCGTTTGCTAATTCTAACAAGTGACGGGAACCTGAATTCTAATGCGAGATAATAAGTTACTTTTTTCATTAATCCAGGTACAGCTGAAGCGGATAGTGGCTACCGGCTGTAGTAACTAGTGGGATAGGAAATACTTTGCAGCCGTCAAGTCACGCTTTTGTACGCAATTGTACATGTCTGATTTGCATAAAGTTAACTTTTTATTTGATAGTACCCTAGTGCGGTAGCTACAGGGCGGCATTAAAATAAAAGGTGTTTTGATAGAAAATTGAAAGGTAGGTATAAAATGTAATTTTAATTTATGAGTGTGAAATTAGTAAGTGTGTAGTACTTACTAATTTGTGCTACATTTTTAATACTTATGTGCAGCTTGAGTCATCACATTGCAGATATTTATACTATAAAACTAAACATAGACATACAGCAGAGCTGATGCAAAGTTTATTTATTGAATGAGCATTTTGCAAGAAAGTAATCGATTTATTACGCATCCTGTAGATCCCGGAAGCTAAGGTTTAAAAAAATCGCGAGGTAATATTGAATAGTGTCTTTTATTATGCAAAAATGCCCTGTAACCGAATATGCAAATGTCAAACCCCTTTACTATGCTAATTTGTATTTTTCTACACAAAGAGTTTGCATCGTACACCCGGTAGATGGCATTAGAAGGGATGCATTTTTGAACTTCGAATCCGATCAATACGGCTATTTGATTTTTGGAGTGATTTATGGTTTTATGGGTTTTTGGCATCAGTTAGTTTTTGGGTTTTGATTTAAAATATACTAATCTCACTGGTGATAACTGATATGATAACATTAATAACAGAATTTTTTTTTGATTGGTATACATAGATATACTTTAGTTTAATCTAGTAAGTATATCAATAAATTGAAATATAGTAAGATCTATCTTGTTTACATGTCGGTCGGTTACAAACACAAGAGTGATAATAGTTAGGCCTATAAACTAGATTTACGAACATAAAAAATTACAAGCACTCTGACAGAGGATAGGTCATCTACTTACATAATATCTGAAACATCACGTCACCTATAAACAAAATTGAAAAAACCACGTATAATAAAAATAAATGCATTAAATATTAAAAAAAAAACTAATTTTCCACTTGACCGCTCCCCATTTTTTTGCCCCAAAAGTGAAGACCCTGCCCCTCCTACATCCTATTGTTAAAATTTGGAATAGCCCCTTTCGATTTCACGTCGAATCCTAATTGGTCAGTTTTGCAGTACGAATGCAATATAGGTATTTCCACAATTTTGATGGATGATTTTACGTCGGCCGAATGGCGTAGTGGTTAGTGACCCTGACTACTGAGCCGATGGTCCCGGGTTCGATTCCCGGCTGGGGCAGATATTTGTTTAAACACAGATATTTGTTCTCGGGTCTTGGATGTGCCCGTAAAATGGCAATAGGCCCGCCCCCTATTACATTGGGACTAACATAACACTCTGGCGAAAAGTGGGTGCAGCAATGCACCTCTGCCTACCCCGCAAGGGAGTACATTACTACAAGGCGTGAGTGCGTGTTATTATTATTATTATTTTTTATTTTACGGGATAGAATGATTTCATAATTCATATATACAGTCGCGAGCAAAGAAACAGTTCCAGTAACAATAGCACCAAATTACTACTACTAAACGGAAAAGAATAGCTTAATGACGCCGCGACGCAGAGAGCGGTGGTAGCTCAGTCGGGTAAGCGCCCGCTTCTCACGCAAGACATGCGGGTTCGAATCCCGGCACTGACATGTACCAATGAGTTCTTTTCTGAATTTAAGTACAATGTATACCATCGCTCTTACGGTGAAGGAAAACATCGTGAGGAAACCTGCATATCTAGATTTAGCACATCTAGATATGTGAACCCACCAACCCGCAGTGGACCAGCGTGGTGGGAAATGGTCCAAGCTTAGGAAGGCAGTTTAGACCTTGGGGATATGCACAAAGGTTCCACTCGAGAGAGCCAGGTGCAGGTACTTACACCCCCACAGAGAATAGAATAGAATAGAATAGAATAGACGCCGCGACGCCACGTCTGCAATATTGAAGTATCCATTTAAAAGCGCATCAGAATTCAGAAAATTGGCAAAACTAAACAGCTATTGCGTTCAAATTTTCTATCACTGTATTAAAAAACTTTTTATTTGCTCGTTCTTTCGCCTATTTTCTCAAAACTATACAATATAAGGCCATTATTTTTTATTTTTTATAGTTCTCATTCTAAAGATACAGAGTCATTCGCTACAGTACAGAAAACAGTATACCTACGTATAACGTACACATCTTGCCATGCAACTGGGGACAGCTAACATCAAACAGGCGGGGCAATGATTAGTTACGTGTCTTGTAGTACCCCGCATTGTCTATAGAGGAAGTGGTCACAATTAATTTGCCATGCACTGGGAGGGGGTTTTAATAACTTTATAATAGAAACTGGCGTTTTGGTTGTACCTTAACCTTAGTTGTTGGGGGTAGTTGGTAATTACGGCTTAAATTATTAGTGTTCGTTGTTATAGATGCTAGATAAGTTATACCTTTACCTAGTTATTTGTCAGTGCCTTATTACGCGAACCGTTTGTAAAAATTTATTGCTGCATATATTTTTTTTATTTAATTTGGTATTTGTGCATATTCTATATTGTATTGTGTATTTTTATTAGGTAATTACATCGTTTTTTATTTGTCAGCAAAAATAATTAGGTCTTATTATTCTATTTGTGCTGTGCTAGCTTACTTATCCGATACAATTACTCAATTCATTCTTATATACTTATAAAAGTACATAAGGTCACAAAATACCTATATTAATATAAAAGTAATTTAACTAAACCACGAAAAATAAAAAACCCTTCTCAATTAACGTACTAGACCACCACTGTAAAACTAAATTGCTACAAAATTGTCAACGTATCTAATTACGCACTAATAACCGGTACCACCAACACACACTTAAACTAATAAGTCGAAAATAAAAAAAAACAACACTATCATTACCTTAACAATCCAGCGACACATGAAAAAAATATGTAGGTACTTAATCCTACTCGCTTTCCTATAATTTGACGAACGCACGAACCAAAAAATTGGCGGGATAGTGAAATGACCCACCCCATTTCTGGGGTGGGATTTCACCCCACCGGTATCGAGGTAGTGTGGGGAGACGCCCATCCCTTTTTTTTTAAGGGCTCACCACCGCCTTTTACTTGGGGTTGCCAGCTGTTGGTTTCTTATAAGATTATTCCTTTTATTAGATGCCATTGACCGCTGGCTTGATGTATGACGATATTGAGAATGCCCCGTTTTTTTTGTCACGAAGTGTTTTCTTTTTCCTGGATATGGGAATAAAACATCTGTCGTTGTAGGACGTTTTAATAGTCAGGCGAGTTTTATAGGGAATAGTTTAGTTTATATCTACTTACTTCCCCTCATAGCACTATTTTATTTTAACCCGACTGTTCCTTAAAGGAGGGTTATGAAAACAGTTGCGTTGTTTCACTAGTATTATTGAGAGTGTGTAACAGTCTGTGAGCTTAGGATCAAGTATTCTAACACAGAACTGAAAATCTCTGTAAGTACGGTCGGCTTTATACGTAGCTAAACACTTCTTTACCTTGTTACAAACTAACATTGTTGTTTACTCATGTTCATCATTCAGTCTGCCATAGTCCTAGACGTATGTCCATTATTGAGGTGTCCGTATTACTTACTTAAATATGTTTGTGCATAAATAAAAAATATGTAAAATCACCACATCATCGTGAGTGTAATAAAATCTTATAAGAAAAATTTATACTTTAATCGATCATTTCCGATTCAGATTACTGTTAGATTCTATCAGACTGTAACCAGTCTCATTTAATTTCAATCACTGTGTATGTATCCGCTTTAAAGGCAAAAAAAATATTAATTATCACTTTTACAACGTTAAATCATGTCAAAATGTACTTTATGATTAATTTTTTTTATTCCAACTTATACGTAAATTTGGACAGTGTGTTGATTAAAAGTGGTGAAAATAGGGTCTGCTTACCTAACGTATTTGCGTGTTTTGAAACTATACAAGGCCAGAACGCAGAGGTTGGGACTGCTCGCGTATATTTTCAAATTAAAATGGTGCCATGATTTACTTGAAAGTATACAAGGCCATTACGCACTAATCGCGTATATTTTCAAGTAAGTTGGGCCAAAATTATGGCTTGAAAATATACTGCAGCAGTTACCACTGCGTACTAATCGTGTATATTTTCAAGTTCCAAGCGGCAATACGAGCACTTGAAACTATACGTGATTAGTTACCAGGTAGCCCTTTTGAATTGTTGCTCTCTCTTTCTTTCATGCGAAGTAGTAATAAGTCTATTGCTTTCTAAACATTGCATCATCATTCCGCACTTGGCATTGTTTTCGTAACGTGTTTTTTGTTTAGACCGTACAGTAAAAAAGGAAATTAATTTAAATTAAATTGTAGAACTGTTGTAAATAGTAAAAATGATCTCAGAAGAGGGTGTAGAACAATTCATAAAAGATAATTACGTTGAAATCAAAACTTGATGAAAAATATGTAAGTAATATGAATAAGTCCATGTAGCAAAAAGACAATACCAATTGACCCCAATTTTTCAATTGTCACTGTAACTTTTTCATTGCTCGTGAGTGTAGTAGGTATTACTCTTAATTCATATACATAATAAGATATTAGTATTCTTACTTGCAAGTATGATTGCTATAAATATCAATTTATCAATCAAATTAGAGCTTGTTCATCTATATTTATTAACATTCTATAGGTATGACAGGCATAACAAGTAAATTGTAAGTAGTCATGTAGTACATGTACCGAAATAGTTAAGTAAATCAGAATCAGCATGTATGTATAAATTACATATATGCGACAAGTACGCCAATCAAGCAATGTGCGTAATAGCATTGTATATTTTCAAGAACGATTCAGTAAATCCCAACTTGAAAGTATACGCGATTAGTACGCACAAATCGTGTATATTTTCAAGTAAAATATTATTTTTTTTCACTTGAAACTATACAGTGCTAGTACACTATGGGTGCGTTCTGGCCTTGTATAGTTTCAAAACACGCAACGTATTTTGTAGACTTTAAATATTTGAGTGGGCATATATGGGTTAAGTTTTGATAGTACTCAAAATTTAATTAAGTAAATTGATAGTCTTTAGAATCGCTTCGATTAAGTATATCAACTAACAAAGCTTCATTCGCGAAACTAAATCAAAGTTTTTTTTATTGCAGATTCCCGTCTCTCGTATGAAAGGACTACTAGCGCCATCTACACACTCTCGGTAAGTTTTTCTCATAGCTGTACCTACGGAGGATCTCAACCCTTCCTGACCTTAGTTACAGTTTTTACCACGACGCAAAGGATGGCGCTGTCGCTTTTATTGCCACTCTTTTCTTTTTGATACGGTTTTATCTTTTTTCCAAATGAGTTTGAGTAAATAAAATGTGTGTAGGTAACTTATAAAGATGGTTTAGATCTACATAATTTAATAGAGTTTTTTTTTACTTATAGGTACCTATTACAAACCTATTTGCAACTTGCACAGATGCATCGGCAGTTATCATGTATCACAATTTATATGATACATGAACAGTTTGTTCATGTATCATATAAATTGTGTGCCTTAATGAAACATTATAGTTGTTTGTAGTTTTTCGTTATAGATTAAAAAAATACAATTACCTACTCATCTTAAAATATAACCAACCTTCACTTATTCAACTAATTAATAACCGTTTGATTACAACAAAACCAATAGCAGGTGTGAAGTTGCAAACCATTAATAAATCATAAGGTGATATCCTTTAAATTGCATTTCACACCTCCAGCGGGAGTGCTAATAACCGCTTGCGAACAGAAAAAATCTGCGCCTTCAATTATCCCATTACAGCCAGCCTTTGGCATAATTGCACGCATTTCATTGTCTACCAGGTCCAGTTTTTAGAAAACAGCACTGAATTCCATTGAATGCAGCCGAGACACGCAGCGGTAATGAGAAAACAATTATTTTGCAACAATTGTCTGTCTCACGCTATGGAACCATAAATTCAACGAGAGCGTTCGACAAAGTCTACATTGTTTTGTAAGAGTCTTGTCATTTGTATTCGACGTCAGAAGTCGCTAGGCACGTGTAAGGAGCAAGTACTGGTCCGACACAACTACATATAGCAACCGCGGCGCGAGATACCGCACTACAGAAGCGATAACTGATAGGGTACCTCAAGGAGCGGTCTCGGGACCTAATTTTTTCACTACGTGTGCCACTGTCTTTTATTGGAAGGATATTTCATGTTGCAAAAAGCGTCAATTATTTTGAATGTTAATGAAATTCATGACGTTTATTTTTCATGGCGGCTGCCTGATTCGTTACTTTAAATTGGAATGTGTCCGATATGTATTATTTTCAATTTATGCAATGATGAGAAATTACCTTCTCATATTCGCGCTAACTTAAAATTCTTTATCGCCTCCGGATTAATATTTAATTCAGCTTTTTTTTGTAATGTATATCTATTAATTGTTTTCATACTATAATGTAATTTAGATATATACTATAATAGAAGTCATGCAACAAAGGTAAAAAAGCCGTCGAATTCAAACTCAAACTCAACTCAAATTTTTTTTATTCATCGTAAAAATATAAAATTTTCTGATGAACGTCAATTTTTACAAATTACTCTCCGTTCGGATAAGCCCCCCTTATCCGAACGGAGAGTAATTTGTAAAAATCTTTCTGTCTAAGGAGAAGAACGGAGGCAAGAAACTCCTGAGCCATATTTTCAAAAAAAGACTTAATTAAGAATTTGAATTAAGAACCTACTCTTTTTTTGAAGTCGGTAAGCTCAATCAACCAGTCACTCCATACAAAGATGCACACATGCCAATGACTAGCTGCATTCTGATGGCTTCAATTAAAATTCGCATTCTAACGAAGCTTTGAGATCTGAGATAGACTGCATATAGGCAGGCTAGATAGCAAATAGGTTGGTTGCGAAATAACTTACTTATACACGTTTGTAGAATGCACTGTAGATTTTTTGTGAGAGAATAATATGTTTTTGGCTTTATATTTTTATGGAAACGCGCGTTATTCAAATATTAATTTAATATTTGATTCAAAAATAGTTTATTTTTTTAAAAGGGTTTTTTAGATAATTTAATTTCAAAACTCGCACTAAGCTCTCAGTGTCCATGTGAAGGTGTAAAAACTCGTACTTGGCATGCTGAATACCGATCAAAATAACAATGTGTTTCGGCAGTCGATTCTGACAACACCTCCATTATAATAAATGCTTCAGGGCTTATTACCTTTACTTTGTATCAAGTAACATGAGAGTTAAATGGACCGATAAGATATAACCAGAAATAAATACTATGTAAAATTACTTAAGTATTTTTAGTATTTTTGTATCTTTCTTTGTATGTAATTGATATTTTTTAGTATACTTTAGTATTCAATAAAACTTTTTTAAACACAAACTTGATCACTGTAGTAAAATATGTAAGACTGTAACTTAATTATTACATTAATCCATTACCTAGCTCATTCCAGATATAATCATTGGATTAAGTTGTTCAAGGAAATTATCTTGAATATCATAATTCTAAATCATAATAAATTACTAGCTTGCTCATAGTTTTTGCTCATAATGGTATAAGTAGTTCAATGTTGATATTCATAAGATTTATATCAATCCTTATTTATTGATTGATAGCATCGGTATTATAAACTAATGGCCTCATAAGTTTAAACGGGGTTTACATTGGCAACAAAAATGCCGAAGTCTTCTACAAGTTCATACACTCGCAACAAATAAAATTTTAACATAATATTAACGTTTTTGTTCAATCTAATTTAATATTAGAGACAGTGCGCGTCATTAAGTATTTTTTTCCGTTTAGGAATAATTTGGTGCTAGTGTCACTGCAAATTTTTCATTGCTTGCAAGTGCATAAATATGAAAACTTGCATAAGTAGGTATATATAGGTACCTATTATATATGTTTTCTCAATAAAATTACTCGTAGAATCCCCCCTTAAAGTTTGTCGGGTCCGAAAACAACATACTGTATATACCTATTTACGCCTTTGTAGGAAGGTGCATATTATTATACTTCTGACTTCTGTTTTTTATTGCCAGTATGAATCCATCTTTACATAAGTTTAGCTTCACACCTAAGGCCGTCTACAGAAGGAAAGCAGGAAACTTGAAGTCAAGCGCTTACTTTTCCATACTTTTCCGAACCAACGCTGAAAAACGCGAGGAAAATACTTTTTATTTATTATTTATTGCACAATATACAAAAGTAAAATATCCATAGTAAAGTATATATAAGATTATTTATAAGATTCCAGCTTTTTTTTCTGTATACGGCCCAACATTGTAAAACAATTAGGTTTTCCAACAACTAGAAATTGTCTTTCAATTTTAAACCAGATGCATTACAAAGAGTTGTCACTCACGCAAAACGCATTAGTGCAGCATCTAAACCCACAGCATGTGCCAATGCGAAAGAAAATTATCTACACAACGACCATGCAACAAAGAAACTTAATATTTCAGTCAGTGACAATGTGCAGACTACATCCGTCTTTCCTGATTCGTGTTAGGGTGAGTTCCCACTGGTGCGTTGTGCTGCGTCAAAAAAATAAAATATGGCACTGACGTCGCTGCGACGACATAACGACGTCTAGATCTAAACTGGCATAGTGTATTGTATTTGTATAAAACAAGCTCGTTTTAACGGTTTTATAATAATACGCTGTCAAATTGATTGGTCTACCAGCTTCAATATGATAGTAAAGTCCGCAGACATTTTCTTTTATTTGTAAAAGCCTAGGTCTAAATAAAATAAACTGGCGTGATATTTTTTAAGCAAACCCAGCAGGTCCTGCGTAGTTAATTAATAAATAATATATTACCTATATATCATTTATTAATTAACTACTTTGCAAGGACAGCTTAATTAGATACAAACAAAAAAAAACACCGTGAATCTTTACTGAACCAAATCTCAGCTGGAAAACAGACAAACCAACGTTGAAATTATAAATCCCTATATTATATCTGAAGGTAGTATGTTTAGTTGAAGGTAATTTACAGGCACAAAGAGTTGTGGAGTCTCGCTGAGATCTATCAAGCTGTCAATCTGTTGAGTGTCCGAGTCACTGGGTCATTCCAAACTGCATCACTATCTTAATATCTTACTAATATGACAATCACGAGCTATGAAAAAGTTCAAATTAAAAATGTCGGCAAGAAAAACATTTATTTAGAAGTTGATCAAAATATTTATGTTTTAGTTGGTAATATTCTGATGCGCTATTAAATGTGCTTCAATATTGCAGACTAGAGTTTTCCGTTTAGGAGTAATTTGGTGCTATTGTCACTAAAGGTTTCTCAATTCTCGTGAGTGTGTTTAACAATTAATACCATCAGCTTTAGGAATGCCCCGATGTGCAGATTATGCATTTGCATTCAGGCAGCGGCTGTCGATTGTTCGGCCATGTTTCCTGATGAGGCTGCCCGGCTCTGACTCAGCATGAGCACGGATTTATTGTCGTGTCAGTTAGTTCAGCAAACCAACGGTAGATGGCGCTGACAAGGGTTTGTCATCTGTTTGGGGCTGGTAGTAGGTGTGTGTTAGTTCTTAGACAAGCAGTAGTATATGCCTAGAATAAATAGTTCACTTTTCAATTAAAATGCTCGATTGGTAATTGAAAACCTACACTAAGCCCTCAGGACTCGAACAGGGCCCAGCCACATGCTAAATATTGCCAACTGTCAACACAGACATAATAAATCATTACTTACACGGAAGCCCAGGGTATCAAAATCAGAGTTATTAAAAATATTATATTACAATTTGTGTCAAAACTCAGATGCAGTATAAGATAGTATGAGTTGTTATTGTGAGCTTGTATTTTAACACTAAAATGTCAGTAAAGCTTTCTACCAATTCACATTTAAATGTAGCAAACGTTGATCTGTAAAGCCGTGACCTGAATGAACTGAAATAAGTCAACTACTGCATTTCCGAAACTGTTGAAGGTAATTCACTGATCTGTATCGAGACAACAGACTGTCAACTTGACAGAGAAACTTCGTTTAAACCAGATTTCTGAGACCTTTTCCTAGCCATGTCTACATTGTAACTTGCTTTAAATGTGAATACTACGATACGATAGAATTTGATGTAACCGAAGCCGAATCGCTATAAACAAAGTCTTCTTAATTTGCGACTTCCTCTATCCATGGAACTAAATATTTCTATCCTTGGCTAACTTTAAAGACCTTTTTCTGGTGACATTTTCAATAAACCGGTTTCCGTCTAAATACACTATCAAAGACCAGGATAAGTTGGTCGCTTGTAACAGATTTACTGTCAACTGTAATCAAGTTATTTGTGTGGCTAATGCTTATTGCATAGGTTTAATAGATTCAATTTCTGATTTAGTTAAACCTTTAGTAACGGTATTGGGAATTGGGCAAGGTTTTGATGCGGTCGACGTTTACGTAAATGCTAAATCCTGGGAATAAATTGTAGAATTTAGTTTAACTAGGTGCATATTAGAATATATTTGCAATTTTCAAATGCCTTCTTATCTTGATGAGATGAATTAGGCTCAAGTGGATTCTTGGACGACATTTCTGTGCAACTATGTTGTTGAGTGCTCCTAGCTTTTAATGTTATTTACACATAAACTACATTTACTTTTAAATTATTTAGTTCACTTTTAATTTCATTAACATGCTTATCTGTGACGTACGTTTATGAACTATTCTTATCCAATGTAATGGAAGCCCTTTCCTCAATTAATACCAATTTCATAGTTATTATCTTCCATAATTCTAACCAGTTAGGACTAAGTATTCTATAAGTGGTTAGTTTGTTCGCCTATTCTGGCAAACGATTCGGTCTTGATGCGATATATAGGAAAAAAATATATGTACAATTTTACACATAATTAAACAGTTTTGAGAATTAGAGTGATGGTAGTTTTACAGGTAACGCGTCCCCTGTGTTTCCTATGCAACAGGCAGCAGGAGGCTATTCTATATGACAAAAAACGAAGTTTCGGAGGGCTGCTATGCGAGCCGCGACTCTCGATCTTGCTGTACTACACATACCGATTGCACAACAATTCTTGTTCGTTAGATTTTCGCCAGTATAGAGTAACCATCCTGAATATATCTAGCTTAAGAATAAGGAGGCTGCTCAAGCAAGTCCCCACGTGCAATGCCATTATGCATTCAAGCGAGACGACTGGTTGTTTAATAAAGATATTGTATGAACATGCCGCGTGGCCACTAGAATTTCAATCATCACGACGTTTAATGTGAATTTTAAGTTTATACAAAGTGAACGTCTTGGTCATTCTGAAGGGTCCACTGGGTTACGGAGAATTTAGGAAGTATATGAATGTTTAAAAACATTATGGCCTGATGATAATGTAAAATTTCATGTGTGTTTATAATGTCAACCTTATCAAAGTTTAGTTAAAAAACACGACACCAAATCTGGGTCTGGATCTGGAAACACATTTATAAATAACTTTAACAAATTATTAAGTGACTTTCAAACACATCAAACCAGGCGTAACCAGGATGTAATAGGAAAAATATAGATGCACTCACGCTAGTCTAGGGTAAAAAAACTTTCGTATGAAGAAAACGGGTCCTAGAACGATACCTTGCGGCACACCACTCGGTGACAATGGAAACAATCAACCGCCTTCTACGGCTCGCCTTAGTATGCAACGTGCAACCTTAAATAGTAGCTGTATTATCAACCACATTGCATATTTGTACTTTATCGACATTTCCGCATATTCACGTTTGAATAAAGATTGGGTATTAGGCCTCGTCGATTGCTGTCGCTAATTGTTCTGCTTTCGCTAGTTCGTAGTGAATTGAGTTGTACTTTACTATTGGACTTTACTTTACCTAAAGCATTTTTCTTCGTTTGCCACCCATTGTCGCCACATATCTTGCTACATAAGGGCGAATACAAGACAGAGCTTCCAGGATTCTAGCCTTATAAGGTGAAAGTTGCCTCATAAATATAAATAAAAAATAAACGAACGATGGAACGATGAATTTTGAAATTTTAATTATAATAATTTATTTATTAAACTAATTAAAATGATACCTACATGTTTTAGTTGAGAAATAGTCCTCTGAACTTGAATATATTTCTGCATTTCAGAGGACAGAAGAGAATTATAAACTCGAAAGTAGTAACATTCGCTTCTAACTAGGCGCTTATTAATTAAAAAGATAGCCATTCTCAATAGAAAACAGACTGGACTTTGTATCCCGCCATAACAATTTGTTCCACTCACAACAAATGAGTGTTCCCAATTAACGCAGCGTGATGGTGCTAATTGTGCAATTTGTGGTGTAAATTTAAAACCTATTCCTGCCATGTTAGGGTTTGCAAAATGATTCTGTAGTTTATGGTAATGATAAAATAAGTAACTTATTAAAACTTACGAATTTGTAATATTAACTATCACGTTCATTTTTTGCATTCCTTTTATTTTATCTATGGCTGATTTTTCAATTAGCCAGATAAAAGTTATGTTAGGAATAATGCTGTCGCGTCTGAATGTTTCTATTATACAGTGACAGCAATAATTTTATTCGTCAGATTATATATATGATTATGACTGTGGAAAAATCAGCTCCTAATATAATAAAGTGACGTGCTGACTAATTTTGAAAAATGAAAAAAGTTAAATATATTGCAGGGATGTAGTGTGACCATACGGATAAAGGTGACAAACCTTGCCTGACAAACCCGTTGATTCCAACTCCAGTAGCAGTAGTTATCACCGACATTCTTAGTTGGCAGGAATAGATGACGATTTTTTTAAATCCTAACTATATAATATTATAAATGCGAAAGTAACTGTGTCTGTCTGTCTGTCTGTTACTCTTTCACGCCAAAACTACTGAACGGATTTGAATTAAATTTGGTATACATATGGTCTAGACCCTAGGAAAGAACATAGGCTACTTTTTATCCCGGACTTCCCACGGGAAAACCTTTTAAGGCGAAGCGAAGCGCGCGGGGACAGCTAGTAATTTATATTTACAAAAAAACAATGTGTAACATTGTAAAGGATAGCATGATTGTGTGCAGAAATTTTACTTAAAAGGTCTTTATTACCGAGCAATGTGCTGGTAATGGGCCTTAATTGATGTGCTTCAAAGTGATAAGTGTCGGGTACTTGGGATGTTTTTAGGTAATTTATTATTTCTCTAGAACACGTTGCCATCACGGGTGCTTAATGTACTTTTAGTACTTACCACTGTTTGACATAGTTTTACATTAACCGTGTTTCACGCATAGAAAGTGGCATATGTAGCGAAACTTGAAACACTACATGACAACTTTTGACAGAAAATCTGCATGATATTTCAGAAGAAAATGATATCAATTATCTTTTTTGTAAACCATAAAACCTTCAGTTTGTATTACTTTGTAAAGCTACCTTAGATGTAGGGGTCATTGCCTAAGAAGAGAGAGGCAACCAACAATTAAATATATTTGTAGGGAGAGTGGAATCCGGAACTGTGGATCAAATTGCTGTAACGGCTACACAGTAGCGTTAGTAAGGACAGAGGGGCGATAGCAAAAAAAGCTTTTAATTAAACATAATATAATAATAATATAATAATGTCCTCCTAGCCGAATTTCGACCACGGCGGCCAATCTCAATTGAGATCAGCCATCTACGCAGGAGTAGATTATAGTGCCCAAGTGTGTGCGCAGTACACAGGAGCACTCTCTGTTCCATCACTCTCATAACCCAATGGGACGGATTGACCGACACGACTGGAGAGAGCTAGGCGCAGGACCGACTGCTTTACATGCCCATCCGACAGCATGGATCGTTGCACTGTTTCGGACATCAGGTGATCAGCCTTCTATGTCCTAACCAAACTTAGAACCACAATTTAGAAACACAAATTGATGGTCCCACCCGGGAATCGAACCCGGGACCTCTGGGTCATGAAGCGAAGCTTCTACCACTAGACCACAGAGGCAGTTATAATTAAACATGAGCACATCTTAATTGAACTGGAATATGTCATTGTAAAGCTTATAAATTGATTATGTTTTAAGATGTAGTACCTGAAAAATTGTCAAATAAAATTCTTTTTTAATTTAGCTTTTTTTGTTTTCAACTTTCGTTACATATTCTTAATGTTTCAACTATTTTGAAGCACTGTGTCTAAACTAAGTTAAGTATTGCGCAAATAATTAATGATATAATTAGTTGGCTAAGGTGTCACCAATGCAAAACAATGAAAAAAGCATTAAAAAATTGTTATTTTTTGAAATATTTTACTTTTAAACATAAATTTTGGCAAAAACCTAAAAAAACTTAAAACTTAAATATTTTAGAAATTGTTGAATTTCGGATAATACATTATGGGGTTCAATCGACTGGAAATGCCTTAATCTATAACCCATTTAATGGAATTCATCGACTTACCAATCATCCTGTATAGCTGAGCTGAAAAATATTTAATCGTGAAACAGACAGTTGTGACATTCGTGACCAAGGAACATAATACTTCTCTATCGTGACGGATAAGACCTCGTCCTCTCATCCAAGAGGATATAGGTTAAAAACCTGGCCACTGATTTTTATTATTTACTTATTAAGGAATTTAAGTACAATATTTTAATTAACTTTCCGATTTTACTTTTCAAAATCGGAGCTAGTTTTGCGGACGCCCCGCAATCATGATCAAAGTTTTCCCAATTGACTTACGACGTCCAGTGGGCGGCCGGCATGCCAACAATGCCTTCAACTGATATTAGGTACATTAGGGTCCCATTTGGCAACCAGCGACTTGTCGCTCGACGACACAACCATGTCGTCGGCCGCCAAATGACACCTTAATACACCTAATGCAGACGTTATAGTTGGCATAATCAAAGAAATATTATAGAAACCAGCAGTGACGTTTCGAGTTGCGACATGCCGTCTACCGCAGCCTCATGTCGTCGTCTGCCAATTCTTACCATTACGGTTAAATCTGATATTGTGTTGATAAATCCCTGATCGATGTTATCTATCGTTATTGCAATGAACGGAGGTATTTGCTCGTGGAGAGACGGTGGGCGGAACTCTGATTGTTTTGCTCCAGACCTGATGGATTACATGGTGGAATGCTGGCCTAATTCGATCCGTGGATTCAGATTATACCTTTACGTTAACTGAATTCAATAACGTTATGATATGGGTACAGAGGGTTACTTTATACCAGCGAAATACGAACGAACGAGAGCTGTCGTGCGATCGGCACGTTTGATACAAAGAATAGATATTATACTTAATTTTTCGTCATAAGAGCGACTCTCCAGAAACTTTGTTGACCACGTAACTTTTTACTATGGTAGGCAGTTATTTTTTTCCGCGAATTTTCAAAAATCACCTTCTTTGTCTCGCCTTTTTGTCTTACTACATAAGTATACACATTAATAGAAGGACTTACTCGAAGTAGCCCGTTACAACATCCTGTATACCTACTTACCAATAAATAATTTTAATCCCTGTATCGCCCCAGATCGTATGATACACAATGGAGTAGTAGTTATACTATACACTTAGTGGTTATAGAGTCGAATCCTTTCTTTAAAGAGGTGGAAGGTTCTACAGAGGTTCTATTCTATTCTATTCTATTCTCTGTGGGGGTGTAAGTACCTGCACCTGGCTCTCTCGAGTGGAACCTTTGTGCATATCCCCAAGGTCTAAACTGCCTTCCTAAGCTTGGACCATTTCCCACCACGCTGGTCCACTGCGGGTTGGTGGGTTCACATATCTAGATGTGCTAAATCTAGATATGCAGGTTTCCTCACGATGTTTTCCTTCACCGTAAGAGCGATGGTATACATTGTACTTAAATTCAGAAAAGAACTCATTGGTACATGTCAGCGCCGGGATTCGAACCCGCATCTCTTGCGTGAGAAGCGGGCGCTTACCCGACTGAGCTACCACCGCTCTCTCTACAGAGGTTTATATGCAAACAAATTTTAAGCAATGTTCTTATATGTGCTACTATAGCTAGATCGTACATCGTATATCTTAGAAGGTACTAATTTTGTCTAATATTAATGCCGCCGCAAGTGCGCTATAAAACCTTTAGTACTGTCTATAATTTATCTATTTTAATACCACCGAGTTTATTTCAATTTATACGACAATTTGTACTTGATCAGCTTTTCAACAGGTTTATACATTTTAATGAGGCGCCAACGATAACTGTTCGAGTTAATTATTTATGAAAATTATTCATAATGGTAATTTTAAGCCTAAGCTATAGGCAACAAGTCTTAGGCTAATATTTGCTGTTGGTGTGGGTATGAAGTATTTTTATAGGTAGATTAATCATTTGATACTGTAGATTAGATTTACTAATAATCATAACAGTCATGATGGTAAATTAATAAGAATAACTAATGTTTTTTTTTAAATATTTTTTTTTAATCAAATGAATTTCTTAATTAAAAAAATGTTATTAAGTATTTATGTTAGCTCTGACTGGCAAATAGTTGTTTAGAAACGTTTGACAAAAAATCCAGTAACACAGTCATATGCTCCAGATATAATTAATGGGTAATAGGATAATTGCTGATGATGATGATGACCTGAGACTTTATCAGAATTTGCATTGTGAGACAAGCGCTAAAGCAACTAAATAGGTAGGTTACCTATAAAGACTATAAAAAAGTGAACATAAACATAAAATATGTGTCTACATATTATACATATACAGACTTTAGACTTTAGAGTGACAAATAGTTAATATAATAAGTACAAAATAATTGTTAATGACGTTTTCTGGTAAGTAAAAATTACTTATTTGGTGTAGCATTTTTAAATTTGGTTGGTTCGATTTTTATCACGTAAGCTTCGCCTAATCTCTTTTCCCCAATATAAAACAGCTTACGACGCCCCCTACTGGCCAAATTATTGGAACTAGCAAATAAAATGCAAATAGCCACATGCAATTTCATTAATTCTGTCTTAAACTATGGTTACGTGTGATTGAACGGGCTTTTCTAATGCTTCTTGATTTACCGTTTTTTATTTGGTAAGTATACCTACTCATAAAGGTAGTATAGCACCTACCTGCCTACTAAATAAATAATACAAATGTCAGCACTGTCGCACGTGAAAATACGGAACTTCTTTGAAACAACCCTTATTCCAAACAGTGCTGCCACCTATACAAGAAAGTCAGAAACACTCACTCACCCCTTTCTAAACTTTCCCTTATCAAAAGTTCCGCTACTCCCCACTAGGTGGCGTAAAAAGTGGCGCATCCCGAAGCATTCGGTGGCATGTATGTGTGCGTGATAAAGCGAGACCGCAAGATAAAAATAAAAAAGGAGTAAAATAGACAGCAATATGTGTAGTACAAAGGCGTGGTTACGTGCATGCTAACGGATTTTTTATGGCAAAAATGGCCGGAACTTTGCACGTTTTGCATGCGACTAGAAAGTCGCAGCGTCAAATCGTAGATTACCCTATTTGAGCTCTATGCGATTGGTGTAGAGTTGAAAATTCGAGGTCAAGTTAGGTTTAGTTACGATAATCCGTCAAGATGATGCAAAATAATTGGCGTCACCGGCGTCGCGGCGCGAACAGAAAGGGAAAGTATCAGTTCTATGTACGCGTTAGAGCAGAGCACCCTTAGCAACCGTTAGAACGAGGGGGATGGTGAATTCGCGACGCTAGCCGTTAGAAAGAGACGCGGTGTAAAAATTCGTGAAGAAAGAATTTTTTATTGAAGGTGCGCGGCGTAGAGAAATTACAGAGAAACATGGGCGCGGTTTAAAAATGTACAGAAGGCGCCTGCGCCCTAGGTGGCAAGAAGTGTGCGAACTGACGAGGGAAAGAGAAGACCATCAGTGAACATTTTAGTGCCGCGATGCAACGCCGCGGCCGCGCGCGGTGCAAACAACAACAATAAACCACTAATTACGATTTCAAAAAAGGAACGATGTGAATAAGAAAAGGAAAATAAAAACGGCCAGTGGCAAAATTCGAATAAAAATTTGAGTGATGCAGTGCTGTGAAAATCAAAAATAAAATTGATAGAAAAAGGTAAATATTTGAAAAGACTGATTGGACAAAAAGTTGAGTTTGGGTGAACCCGGGTTTGGGTCATCTTGTGGGTTTTTGAGTGATATGGGTCGTTAATTATTGGTGGTTGTGCTAGGTATTTCTTATTTGAGTAAATTTTGTTTTGTGCTTGTATGTGCTTGGCTTTACAAGAATTTAAAATACGTTTTAAACTGAAATTAAAATTAGATATATAAATCCTAAAAAGCATCTATAAAAAAATTATACTTCCTTGAGTCTAGGTTAAATATTATCCCTAATATCCGAAATATACAAAAAAAGTATCAAGACTTAAATAAAAATAAGCAAGCAATTTTATTAGTAAATCTAGCCAAGGTAAGCCAGGTGAAGATTGACATTTCTTAAAACAAAAAAAGATATATTTTTATTTAAGTAGTTCTTTATGTTACTTATCTCATTCTCAAGACTTTAAGGTAGTTACTTACATTGTAATAAAATATTAATTATTTAATATTTAAAAAAAAACCTATCAATAAAGATTTTAAGTTAAAGAAAAATGCTTTTATCAAAAAAGTGTTAGGTACTCATATATATTTTATCAAAATACAAAAGATTCCTGTTTGACGATTTTTTGGTAAACATACCTACAAATAGATTGATTAAAAATAACTGATATAATGATAAGTGATAAGGTAACTTACATAATCTTAGATGCTCGTATAATATAATTTGTTGAATAAATAGGTACGTACATACTTCCTTATACTGCCTATGTTAAAAAAAATTAATGTAATAAAAAAATTAATGTAATGTAAATGAATATTAAATTAATGTAAGTTTGTTCGAAGGATGTAGGTGTAGTAGAGTTTCGCTGAAAAAATATTTTATATATAACCAAGTACTTCTATGCGAGTCTTAAGTACCACAAAAATACTTATTGCTAGTGTGTTACCATATTTTTATTTGTTAAAGGCGAATTATGTACTTTAGTTAAAAAATTCAGTAAAAAGTAAAAGTAGAAAAAAAATTGTACTTATATTTTTTTTGTACTATGAAAATGAATATTTTCTTAATCGAATGTACCAACTTACTATCTACTTTCATGTACTTAGGTACATGGAAGTCTACTTATATCTGGAAGTGTGCTAATAATATAAAAAATAGGCAAAATTAAATGTGTGAAATACTGTATAATTCAGCTTTAGTAGTTAAGATGGTAGCTGATGTTTGGTACTGGTAGGTTGTACATCCAGATACCTATATTAAACAAATCTTCTTTAAAAATTGATTTCTATCTTTAAAACTCTTTTAAAGGTCTTTAGAGCCAGCAAAAATAAACTAGGCATAACAATCTGAATACTTTACAGGCTGAAGACAGAACTTTATGGAATCTATTCAAACTTGCAGAAATGTTACAAAAAAACATATCATAGCTTGCTAAGTGCCCTGCAAAGCAAAAAACAAACATCTTGAACTCTTAATGTGACAAGTCTTATTTGAAATTTTCACATTCGAATCTCGATTCTGGTATTGCAAAATACGAGTGGGCTCGCGAGTGGGTGCCAACAACTGTGTAAACGATTCTTCTTCGGAACACCGCCACGTTTAGTCACCGCATTAGCGGACTTCACTCCATTAAAAAGGTCATTACACCCGCCGTCTTGTGGCCAAATTAGAAGCTTAATCTAAGAACTTAAGAGCACAAATGGCTTACTATATTTATACACTTCGTATTTTAAGAAATGGCAAGTTTTAATTCATTATTGAACATTTCGGTTAAAATCTTTTTGTATGATGGTTTTATGACTTCTGTGATGAGATTTCTCTACTATTTTGAGTTTGGTTCTAATAGAGTGTTTTTATATACGCTATTGTTCATTTCTTTTCATATGTTAAATTCGTCCCATGTGGACTGTGCTTCCACATTTTGTGGTACATCTAGTGTTAAAAACTTATAGTTCAATTTTTTTATAACATCTCACATTAGCCACATTGGACTTTCAAATACCCATTAGAGCAGTAATTCGCCACCTTTATATGTTGCGTTTTTTGTTACCATTTTCTCATCAAGATGCTAATTATCTAGAATCAGTCATGTGAGCAACAAATTCTTTACTTTTTATCATAAATTGATGTATTCTTGAAAAGTTAATTAACGTTAAATACATTTATATTGAGTTCTTGGACACGACGTGAGTGAGTTTCAACGTCGAGTAAATTTAACCCGCAATATCCAGTGGTCCGTGAACGGGTATCAATTATTAATTTAAATGAGAAAAAAAACTCATCGGCTAGCTATACGCCACATGTCGCGTTCCATCCGAGGCGAGTAGAAACGAAAACGTACAAAACAGTAGTTCCTTTATTAAAATTTCAAGACACAGCTCTCATCCACGCGTAAAGTCGGACACGGACGCACGATGGCATCGCACTATCGCGAGCGTTTCCACAGAACACATACGCGGCCCAACTACCGATGACGCCGCTCCCTGTCGCACTCGCGGCGTGGAGCAGCCGTCTCGCTCTACACGCACGATCCATCGCCGGTCGTGGTCCGCTCGTCACGTCCCTCACGGTCGTATATCTAGCGCATAGGAGCTAGATTGGTGCGTCGAATATTCAAAATAGGGAAGGTAGTAATGGATGCGAGTGGCGTGCGCGTGTGTGTGTGCGTGTAGCCGGTCGCCCCTCCCCCTCCGCCCCCGCCGCCACTCGCCGCGGAGGCCGCGCGGCGCGCGTGTGCCCTTCTTGGAGCGACGCGCGGAGCGCGAACACGTCTCGACTTCAATTGTTTTTTTGTGTTCGAATTTCGAAACGAACATTTTACAAGATTTGGCGCGCACTTTTCAGTCTTGCAACTTCTTATAAGATAAAAATTTTTGAAAGTTTTTTTTTAATGGAATTTAAAAAAAAAGTGTTGGTTTTTGGGGAATTCAGCTGAGCGTAGAGAAAGCGATGATGTCCAATAACTATAACACTTGTATCAAATACGAAGAAATACTTTTTGAACCTTACGCTGAAATAGAAGATACAATTAAAAAATAAGGATTAAAATATTTTATTGTGAAAGTTTAAATGAATGAACTTACAAGTGAGTAGCTACTTAGTGCTTCAGTGATGGAATCATGCGATGCATGGAAACAAGACTTTGGCGCCCAAACAGTGCCAACGAGGCAATCGCCGCCAAACGTTGAGAAATCAATAAAGAACTCGAGTTTACCATCCAGTGTGCACTTCACATGGAGAAATAAACCGGTAAGTACGAATATTTTTAGAAAAAAATTAAGGAATTATTATATTGTTTAACATTAAAAACCGACGCACCAAAAAAAATACAACTAGTGGTTCAAAACAATAAACATTTTCAAATTATCAAAAAAATACCCTTGCTTTGTCATACCAAAATTCATTAACAAAATATCTATCACTTTTATGGTAACTGATACTTCTTGTATATTATTATTAGTCACTTTTTGAAGAATTTTTGACTGAGCAAATTTTTACTGAATAAACATTCAAAAACACTCAAAAGGCACTGTTATAAAAATTTATATATTTAGTAGTATTCAGTGAATTAGATAAAATGACAAGAGTTTCTTATAACTAAAATCAACAAAAAAAAAACAAATTGATTAAGATTTTTGTGAATTTTTATTGTAAAACTTTTTATAGTATCGTGCCTTGCTTGACAGTAGCTGTTTACTATTTCATTTAGAACTATTTAGAATGCATCTGTCAAATTTCTCAAAATATGGTGAACGGTCCTGTAGGTGTAGACATTATAAGATACATTTACCTTAATTTTAGGAACCTGTCAGGTAGCTACCTCTCCAAATAGGGACACCAGTCCACATATTTCGTTATCAAAGGCTCGTTTCATTTTATTTATGAAAAATATCAAGCCCGCTCTCGAATATTTACATATCTACAGAAATTTTTAATCTTTGTTTTTAACGTGGGTTCTAATCTAAGTGCTTATCGCTGTCACCGCACATATGTACAATTTTCACAATGAACATGAATACAAAATTTGGGTGATAGGCACGTCATGTTCAGTCAGACTCAACTGTTTCAGAAATATACACACAAATTCATTATCACTCATCACACTATCCGTAACACTGTTGCTATGCGTTTTTTTTCTGATAGTTGCTTTAGAAATTAAAATTCATGTAAGATAAAAATAAATGTAGGTTTTATAGTCTTTATTTTGTCAAATTTAACTCCTATAATCTTCGTTTTGCGTAAACTAAACTTTAGAAAAAAAAACCGGCCAAGTGCGAGTCGGGCTCGCGCACAAAGGGTTCCGTAGCAGCAAATCAAAATTACAGTTAAATCAACCTATCTCAAAAACTATAAGAGATACTTTGATCAAACCAAAAATCGTTGAAAGAGTTAATTAGCATGCATCACCTCTATTTTTTTTAGAATTTTATACCCCGTAGTTATAAAAATAGAGGGGGGGGGACATACTTTTTACGACTTTGAGAGCTGATATCTCAAAAACCGTTCACTTTAAGAAAAATGTTTTTTAGAAAACTTTATATCATTTTAAAAGACCTTTCCATTGATACCCCACACGGGTATGTACATCGAAAAAAAAAATTTCATCCCTCAGTTACATGTATGGGGGGCCCCACCCCCAATTCTTTTTTTTACTATTTAGTGTCATATTTTTGTAGCGGTTCATACAACACATATTCCCATCAAATTTCATCACTGTAGTACTTATAGTTTCCGAGTAAATCGGCTGTGACAGACGGACAGACGGACAGACGGACAGACGGACATGACGAAACTATAAGGGTTCCGTTTTTGCCATTTTGGCTACGGAACCCTAAAAAACTGATCACGTCTTAGCCACATATTTTTTTCCTTGCATTTAAGTAAACTTGTCTACCGAATAACTGAACTAGCTAGCAATTATCATGAACTCAAAGTAAATCAAATCCAATACAACGAATGACAAGACCTGAATAATAAATTATGTATAAAATGCATTGGAAACTAGGAAAATACCACAGACAACACTCATAAATATGAGTATTCGTATTTCAACCTGTGATTAACCGTCATCAGCTATGTGGTTAATCGCTCTGGCTACATAATGGCTATTTATCACTAATTCGAAGCCGCATGAGCTGTTCGTTCAATATTCAAGTAGGTAATAAGAAACCGTTAAAATAACTTTTAACATCTTTTTACCGTCATCATCCGTCGTCGTAGTTTAATTTCTATCAGCTGTGATAATTATGAAGCGAATGGCCACAAATATGTTTTTCTTTTGCGTAAGGATGTATATTTTGTTGTTAAGTATGTGAGATTTGGGCATTTATTAATTTGAATTGGATTGCCACGTTTGTTTGCCCTCCGGCTTATCGTGACTCGGCCGGGGCGGTTATCTCTTCGGTTCGGTTCGGTTTTTGAAAACTTGACAGGCTTTCGACGCTTTCTTTTTTTGTATACAAAATTCTCTAACTCCAACTTTTTGGTTCCTTATGTTTGGATATATCACTTTGTTAAAATTTTAAGACAGGAAGGTTTAAATAAATATTTAAAAAAATACTTACTATGATAAAAATAGAGTAAACATATAATAAACCATTCATTATTATTATTTCACAAATTTTAATTAACGAAACATAAAAAACAAATCAACTTATAAGTTTAAAAAAACTCAAATTCTACTTAGAGCCAATGAGTAATGATTTTAAAACGCCGGTATACGTATGAAGATATAAATCAGCGGTTTCTTTGGTATTATTATTAATTTCCGTCTGCCTCCGGCGACAGGCTAGATAGTTAGCCTCCAAGTGGCCCGGGTTCGAGTCCCGGCCACTAATTATTATTTATTACCACCTCTTATCTCTGGCCCGTCGGCTAGGAACTTACATTCAATATTAGATGTATTCTTGCGTGTTTTGATAAGTAGAATTTCATAATTTAACGGTATATCTAATTTGGAATAAGTTTGGAGAGATTGATTATTATTATCGTCTTAACTACCTACCACTTTTTTTTATAAAAAACGAAACTGCAAAATGATTGCCTCATTCCGTACATCCGTTATGCAACTCACTTCATCAACTTTGTTGTAAATTTTAATGAAAATCACTCGGACAGGCGCGTTAAATATGTTTTTTACTTCCATACATTTTCTTAACTTTCGACTTGTACCATTAATTATATTACCTGACAAGTTTATTTACGGTCTGCAGGCTGCTTCTGCCTTTTTTGGCTTTAGATACGTGATTTAATATTATATATTTTAAATGTGAATATAAAAAGTAAATATTACTATTACTAGACCAAAATGCTTAAGTCCTATTTTGACATTTCATAAGTTAGTGCAAATTTTGTAACTGTGTTCTGTTTTGTGAAAGGAAAAATATATAATTATCAGATATAATACCTATATATTTACATAATAAATATATATATTATCTTTTTCTGCGACCAAAATTACTAGCCTATTCTACTTAAAGAATGCATCGGCCAGTCGTTATTCTATCTTTACGCTGCAGCCTGGTCGTTTCCGAGCAGAAAATGTGAAATAACCTTGAGATCTATTTTAGATTGGGCTCGAAATGCTGTATACACCTATATACAAAGTAATAATATTGCATTGCAGTAGTAAATTGCATAGTTTTTGATCTCATGCAAGTTTCTTGGCACCAATTCAATCTTTTAATAGCCATGTTCCTATGCTAGGAGAATGCTACGTTTTGATTGCAGTATTTTTAATTAAAAATCATTATACAGAATACGAGTATGCTAACAATTTGAAGCATGTCTTAAGATTCTTTTAAAAAATTTAGGTAGGTACTTTAAATTTGGTAACGTAAATAGAATTTCAATTATTTAAAAAATATATTATATACGTAGGTACTACTTGATTTAAAAACTCTGTAGTAACTGTATCAAATAGCATTTATTTAACGTTTAATGAACAGCAAAATTCCTTGTAGAAATCACCTCTTTGCTTTGTACAAACGACTCTAATTAAGGAAGTTATGTTGTATAAAAAAATATAAATACAAAATGGAATTGTTCTAAGTGCAGTTTTATTAGTACTGATCACGATATATCTATTGGTATTAAACTGATACATACTTACTAGGTACAAAATTTCTAACATGCGTGCAGGAAATATTGCATTTCCTTGTTTTTGAATTATAATTTTACAACATTAAAGTTATTATGTAGTCTTAAGTTTAATTATTACCTATGATCAATATGAGTGTAGTTTACCCTATAATAATAAACGATTTTAACTTTCACTTGCCCCTTGCATGCCAGAACTATGAATCTAAGATTATACATATCTACCTACTAATTGTTTATGATTGGTACCTATAATATTGTCCCGTGGTTTCAGATTTGATCTCGATACCTATACTATAGGCACATTATAAAGAAGTGTATCTATTTAATTTCTAAGTTAGTAAGGTGCAGGTGGGTAATGCCGATTTTCGGGTAATTACGATTTTTGCCGATTTCTTCCAAACGCAGCCATACTTTGAACCGTGGAACCATTCAACTTGATGGCAACTTAATCTTCTACCTCGCTTGGGTTGACTCAGGGCGCTAGGACCGAGCGTACGTGTAAAAACGTAAAATTAGTAAAAAAGTGCAAATTTCCGGATTTTTTAATTTTCGGAATTACCTACAATTCGGGACATCGGTAATTAAGAAATCAGTTAAAATTACTTAACTGAACGTCCAACTAGTTAGCTGACTTAAAATCAGTCAGGTGGTGAATAAAACAAATATGGCGTCTAACAGTTAACAGCTGATACAAAAAACACCTATATTGTTAGTTTTTTGCAAATAAATTAGCTTCAAAGTGCGTTATTTGTGTAAAAATAGTGTGACAACATGGATTTACCAATTGTGGCAAAAATGGACATTATGAACAACAATATGAAGGTACGTTTATTGTTATTGTTTAGTTAATTTGTGAGATAAGAGCTTTGTAACATAGTATTTTTGTTGACTCTTGTCTGGTGATGTTCACCCTAACCAGACATTAAAAAGTTGCTATACTATATCCCATTCAACGACTTCGCTGAATGACGTTCAGTCAAGACGTCGAACGTTACAATCAACGACTTGACGAGTTGTCCTTTAGTCATACAACTGAATAGCGCCATCCAATGAACGGGCTAGTGGTTCAATCAAAAAGTAGATTAAACCAGATGCCTGCGACATGTATAAGTACTTCTGGGCAGTTCTAGGCAATATTTTTGAAATAAGTTTTTGCGAGGTTATAGCTGATCGAAAAATACATATGGTTCTTTAGCTTAAATTACCTAAAACTCATTTTAAATGTTTTTCGGAATAACCCGCATTCATTCGGAATTACCCTCGTGCAAAGAAAAAAATATCAGCTTTTGAAACTAAAATATACACGCATTCCGTGGGTATTTAGAGAAGTCTGTTAAACAGAGTTTTAGGTAGTATATTCAAGTATACAAAGCGTCCTTAAATGAATCAAAATGACCCAACCAGTCCTCATAAATTGACAAAATACGAACATGTATACAACTCACCCAAAAACCTTCCGGAATAACCCACCTGCACCTTACTTACATGTTAAGTTTATTATAGTAGAGTATGCTTAGTTTTAACGGGCTTTTAACGAGTTGAAAGTCTAGGAAGCCACGAAGAGTACAGTCAATTGCTCATTCATTTTATGAGACTATAAGTTAAGCATTGTTTACACACATCCTACTTGTTACATACTTTCTCATACCTTGTTGTGTGTAATAGAATAACATTTAAGACAAAAATAATAGCATCAAAACAAGAATCAGACCATGGTCATTAAAGGAAACCCTTTATTTTAAAAGTTGATACCTAATTACCATTTTTGTATGAGATATTATTTGTTATGAATATGTTATATAATGTTATTATATAGTAAATAGAAGGTTAATTATAAATTGAAGTAGTTAGTCACCAGACCTGACGAGATAGGCATAGGGTGTTTAGAATACTGGATGTGACAGAATCATAAGGCCTTTAAGGACAGCACTAAACATCTGTTGGACACTGTCTCAATTTGATGGTGGACCCTGTGTGGGATATTCACATGATTAATTATAATAATACTAGCTGTTCCCGCGAGCTTCGCTCCGCCTTAAAAAGTTTTCCCGTGGGAATTCCGGGATAAAAAGTAGCCTATGTTCTTTCCCAGGGTCTATACCATATGCATACCAAATTTCATTCAAATCCGTTCAGTAGTTTTGGCGTGAAAGAGTAACAGACAGACAGACAGACAGACACAGTTACTTTCGCATTTATAATATTAGTTAGGATAGCTATCCTTGCCAAGCTTGACAAAGCAATTTAACGTTGCTATAGAAGAATTTATTGGTGGTTTCCTCAGATAAGCCCATTTGACTCTAAAGGCCAGCTAGAAACATGTTTGTAGCTATGACTCACTTGTTCAGTCACTGCTAGGAATAGAACTAATATGCTGGAGGTGCGACCACACTTAACCGTACCTTTATAGTGATGTGTTAAGGGTGCGATCACACTTGGCTGAACCTGTGTCAACTATCAATAGACACTTGGATAGATACTTACTGACACACTTTGGCATACAATAACATTTTGAAATGATTAGTAAGATGCTCGCTATTAAAAAAAAATTGATCTTTGCAAACACATTTTTTTAAACATAAGCAATATGAGCATATTTAGTTAAGACTATGATGAGTACTTAAAATTAAATATACAAAAATAAAACATCAGATATCAAAAACAGTAACAGGCGCGTCACTACTCAGCATTATACCTAAAGCATGCGATATCTAAGGCCGGGGTCTCCTATTTCTCGTCGTAGGTTGCGTCCAGCGTCACGCCGTAGGCCGCGTCACGATGCTCACTACGTCTACGCGCCAACGTCGGCGTGTGAGAGAGACCGCATCAGTACATTTCTATAGTGAGCATCGTGACGCGGCCTACGGCGTGACGCTGGATGAGACCTACGGCGTAAATAGGAGACCCGGGCCTAAATGACTTATCCAAATACAAGTGCTACGCTATTGACACCGTTTATTATTTATTTCTTTGAGTTGACATCCCAAATTGAGAGTCAAGGGCTTTTGACATTTACAAATGATGCTAAGTTTAGAAATTCTTTCCTTTTATCTTTTTTTTGGCAGTGTTCAATAACTTATTATGATACTAATGCATTATTCGTGTCTGAAGTTGTATAGACGATACATTTATTACATTGGTATTTAGAAGGATACGATGTAAACAGACAAACTGGTAGTAACTGGATGTAGTTCTAATCCTTACAACAGAGTGTTATAGCGCTTGATATTAAAGTCCTATGTCCAGCAGTGGACGATTACAATACAATACAATATAACTTTATTGAAAAAACTCGCAACATAAATTAACATTAAATAACAAAAAAGGAGTAAGCACAATAGGCGGCCTTATCGCTAAAAGCGATCCCTTCCAGGCAACCTTTTGGTAAATGAAAAACTTATGGAGTAAAAGAGGAAGGACGATTCGTCCACTACAAACTACACACTAAATACGAAGGGCCGAGACAGAATCACATACAAAATATTACGTGCAGCATACGTTACTAAATAAGAAAAAGACGTGTCTTCAATGTTATGGCGGTGTTAGCTGTCAAAACATGCTGCAGTAAAGTCACAAGCAATTCATTACTGTCTTGTTCAACACAATGGCATAAAGAGAGCATATTGCACCGCACAATCGCCTTAAGCACTTGCTGTTCAAACTATGGCATTGTACTCGACATTTGATAGATTTTTTTGTTACCGTAAAAAAAACATAGGTTTGACGATTGAGACGTTTTTGCGGAAGCGCCCCAATTTTTACGCGCGTAAACTTTTTTTGTTACTTTTTCTAAACGCAAAAACTGCAGTTTTTTTTGTTTACCTGTAGCGTAGCAACAGGTTAGGTTAAACAGCTAAAAGGCGAATGTATCAGGTTTTCAGTTTACGCCAATATGAACTTTGCCATATTGCGTTCCATTCTAATAACTGGAAACATGATAGTCGATGTGTTACTTTGTTATTTTCTGAGCAACTAACTGCTTAGAAAATGCGTTGGAGGTGTTTTTTACAGCATGTAGGTACTAAATTTTAGCCCACCTAATGAGATAATGATAAGACCTACCTAATGCCAAAATACTACGCATGTAAACATCAGAAAAGCCGTGAACGCATCATACACTTTTTTCTTAATTTATTCGCAACAGAATTTGAATATCGAACAGACGATGTGCGAACACGCCGGTGGCCTAACCCGTGAATGCGAATGCAAATTTTGTTTAAATAAATAATGCGCCGTCGTGCAACCGAGATATCTGCCGGATAAGCTCGCTGCGACATAGATGGATGGCGTCTCGCGAATTGGTGACACCTCTCTAGCGATAACGATATTAATAAGACCATGTCTTTTTATCTCTCGGAATTTTGAGTCGCACTTATGATCCATTGTTCTGAGCTCTGAGCGTATTTTTTGGTGCGAACCATGTGATGCATGTTGTCAACTGTCAAGCAGTGTTTGATAATGTTTTGTTTTTGTTACAGGATTTTGATGTGATGCTGATTAGAGCTGTCAAATTGTAAGTACTTTCATTAGCACTTAGGCCTATACATACACACTAGGGCATGCAATACCGCAATACCGGTATTGCGTAATACCGGGATCCCGGACAAATCCACGCTTTTTTCAATACCGGTATTGAAAGTTAATACCGGTATTGAAGTAATACCGGAATCGGTCATTTTTTAGGCTATAAATCAAGCGATTAAGATATAGTTAACCCTGTGCTCCCATATACTATGAAAGTCCACTTGTTTTAAACCGTTACATGCGGTTTTTGGCGTTTGGAAACCTACTTGTTGTACATGCGTTCTAAAATTTTAACTCTAATACTCAATTCTCGTAAAAAATATTACATTATACAGAATTTGATTGCTTTTTCTTGTTTTATTTTGCCCTATACGACCTTTGAACAAAATATATGCCATTTATAACAAGGAAGTCTAATACCGGTATTAATACCGGGATCCCGGTATTGAGTTCTAATACCGGAACTCAATACCGGTATTGAAAATATTACCGGTATTGCATGCCCTAATACACACAAGCAATGAAAAAAAAAGTCGAACCTGGCATATAAAACATAGTTGAATGCGTAATAGACATCGTGTTCTGTAGTAAGTAAAAAAATCATTAGAGTTTGCTTATAATTTTGCGACGTAAGAAGTGATCATAAAATTCAGCAAATTTTCTTATCGGTCGGCTGGTCCGTGCGTTAAGGCGGCCAGACTGTATGTCGATTCTCTCGGAACGAAGGTTCGATTCCCAACTCAGACAAAACATATTTTAGTTTAACTTTGGCCTTTATCGAAGCTACGTATTTATTCAGTTGGATATGCTAGTCAAAACAAGGCCAATATAAAATGATCCCTATCGGTCGCGGCTTAGACGAAAAATGTCTTCATACGTATCACCAAAGGGATCTACATATTTTGGTCTTTCACTTCCACAATATACGTTTTATTCAGAGAATTATTTATGCTATATCGTAATCAGTCAAATAAAACGCTAGATCATTGTACCTCCACATTCAAAGAAAGTTTTTTTTATCATACCAACAGGTCTCAAAAGAGATTACTTGCCACGATAAGGTGAAGTTATGATTACGATATCATATCTAAGGTTGATAAAGCGGCCGTCTATTTTTATTTGCTTCAAAGTCAGATTAAATAACCTTTAAAGGGCAAACGCGGAGTTAAATAAAATATTTTAACTTCTTTTGGAATAATTAATTATCTTGCTCCACATTGTTTACCGTCATTCATTCATTCCACTCGTAATGGTTCTCACATGGACTTCTACAAGCCCCCTGTAGCATGTACCCAATTAATATTAGTAGACAATTTTTATAGCATTAGCTGCATTCAAACAAAACCACTACAAAAGTTTTAAATGAAAAGCTATAATTCAAACTTTAATGTAATGTTTCGTCTATTATGAGAGTTCTTTTGTGCTGGCAGCCGGTCTTAACCCTTCTACGACATACGGCGTCAATAATACCACTCGACTTTCACATCCTTCCTGTTTTAAACGTATTCATAACACGGCAAAAAAGCCCTAATGCGTATCATTTGACGGTTTTTAGACAAAAGGCCCTATCTATTGTGGGTTAAAAGGATTTTTTGTTCGTTTCGAAAGTGGATCGAAAGATGCAACGGATACCTACTCGGCTTCGGAATTAGAAAGGGCAATTGCATTATTAATAAGATTCAAGAAAAGGTAAACTTCCAAGAAAGAATAAAGAATTGTGATTAAGACATTGATCGTGTCATAGTCAAGAATATAGTTAAAAAGTGAAAAATTCAACATTTGGTAAAAGTTCAATAATGTTTTTTCTTGGAATGGCCGCACAAAAAGTGGAACGAATCCATTATTTACAGTCAATACTTTTTTGCGTGTTGATTTGAAGTACTCACGCAACATGATTTGGCTCGTTATGGAAAAATATCGTAAACAAGGAAAACTACCGCCGGCATTTCAGTTATTATTATGTGAGAAAGTTATGAGTAATTTATACCAAAAAAAACGTAATATATAATTAATCACCTGACATAAAATCTTAAAAGTATTCACGATAAAGATTCTGTGAAAGATGACAATGATAGCAGCGATCACAAAAGACAATCTTTTGTTCTACGCATTGTCTTGAGACCCTCAAAAGAATACCATACAAAACTTTCTTAGGAAACCGCGACACAGCAAAGTGTACCATTGTATCTGTTACCCTTACACCCTACTGCTACTGTACATTATCATTCCGACAAACATCCACGCAACTTTGAATAACACATCCCATTGTTAATATTATAAATATTATGCTAATGCGATAAAAGAAATATCTGACTGCAGGCCGAATCGGCCAGGTGTCCTTACGAAGGGTTAACCCATGAGATTCAAATTTCCTTAACCCTTCACCCTCCACACAACGTGATCATTTATTAAGATTTGGTGCCATTGTCTAGCGTAACTCATTCCCATACAGATGCATGCATCGTCAATAATTTATGTGAGAAGTTGTATCGTGATATATTTTTCTAATATTCTAATGCGTTCACGCTCCTTAATCTTTCAAAGGTGTGTTGGGAACCTCGTAAATTTGGGATTAGGCTAATTTTATCCTCTGCCGTATAGTTTTTATGGCTATGGGAATAATGTTTAAGAATTTAATATCGTACATAAAAAGACTAAAAAATAATGCAACCATATATGAGATGTGACACACATAGAGAAGTAGCGTGGGCGCAGTGGCTCGATGTTTATATTCGTCGACAGACACAAAGGCTCATGTACGAACCTGCGACGGGAGGGTTATTAACTTATTATTTAAAAATAAAATAACAGACTACGCGATCGAAATTAAGAGTTCCTTTTACGAACTGAAACGTTGACTGGTCGATCTGTAATTGATGTTATTTTCCCCACATTCAATTGTCAGCAATTATGTCAATTATTTCAAGAAAAAAACCGAGGCAGTCGTGGTTAGCTACAACAATTTTGCACTTATCCATAAGGTCTGTAGAGCTCTCTGTTTCTTGCTCGTGTGGGTTTTTGTGACGAATAATTCGATTAAATTGACATGTGTTTTTTTAATTGCTTCTTCGTAAGTCGTTAGCTTTTCGCATGGTTCAGATTGTACAATGTACATACATACATAGTCCGACAGCTGGCGGGTCACTCCATATGACTAAAAACTCTATCTCTACGTGCTAAACTAATTAAGGCCCCCCTTTCACCTTAAAATAACCCTGTTATGTAGAGTGAACACATTCTCGATGTCGACGATCATTCATTTCATTAGATCTAGTAATGATTGTCATAGATTGCATAACTAAATCAGCCTGTATACACATACGTTTGGTGCTAATACTAGAACTAAGCTGTAACCCTGTCATTATTGTATTGCCTTGTATATGGCACTGTTTTGTGTATCAATAAATATAAATAAATAAATAAATACAAACCATGAAAGTTTCGCATAAAAAGGCTCTAGAGGAAATATCATGAAGCATTTCTTCAGATGACAATGTCAAATGTGCACTCTCGGTCACTTTTAGTCGAAATCTCATGCATCTACAGTTAAAAAGAAAAACGGCTGTTAAAAAGACTTAGTCAATTCAAACTCTACACGTGCAGTAGGTATGTTAAAGAACACAAAATAAAGCGACTGTTTTACATAAGAATAAGAACAGCTGTGGAACTAACATCTGGTGGAGCCGTACCTACTTGCATTACTCGTATGTACTTGCATTGAGTAATGGAACGTAAATTGTATGTGCGGTGGACAGTTTTTTAGAGCTGTCAAATCCTTAAACCATTGTCCTTGTTTATGTAATTTCCTCTGCTGAGATAGGTATATTAATCTAAAGCAAAGTAATTAATAATAGGTAAATTTGAAGCACTGCGAATATTAATTTAGATAGCCTCGACTATTTTGAATCTGCGTTAACTATTTAATATTGTTTTGATAAGCTGTATGTAAAATTAAGTTGATAGTGACATAGCAACAAATAAAGAGGACCTCTATAGGAAAATAAGCCATAATTTCAGATAGATAAAGTTTTAATTGGAACAGCACGCGTTGTTATCAGGCTTTGTATGTTTTCTATAAATAAACTTCGAATACAATTGCGATTAAAAGGTCAAAAGTCAATTGATTATGACAATACCTACAACTGACGTGTTACACTTTTATCTACATGAAAAAAAAAACTGTTTGTTCATCTTATTTAAGTATTTACATATTTTTCCGTTGGCTACTGGCTGATAGATTTTATAGTGCCGTCAAAGAAAAAATCATGAAGTAAACTGTCAATCGTTTCATGCCCCTAGACGATCAATTATATTGCGCAATATTGACAACTGTGCAATATAATTCATCGTCAGATTAATATTGAAGACTGCGCAAACGTCATGATTAAAAACTTATTGCACAATTAAATATATTGCACAATATTATTGTAGGTCTAGGGTCCGCCTTACTGATCTCTCGTAACTGTAGTTAATTATCCTATCCCAAGCAAATCCAGAACAAAATGTACGTACAGATGTATTTATTCCTATGCGTTGGTTATTATTTATTTATATATCTGTGCCAATTGTGGTGAGAATTTATTGCTACTAAAAATAACATCAATATCAGCCGTCCTCTTTGTGGAAGCTATTTAAAGATGCTGGGACCGTTACAATATCTTAGTCAATACTTACAAAATATACTTACATACGAGTAAATACCTAATAAGTATACTGAAGTGAAGTGTTCCGTCCTATATATTTTTATACTTAGTATAAAATAAAAATATGTCTAATCTATTTGATTTTATGTAATCCATAACACTGTAACTTCCTCTCTAGTAGTGGTTCTAAATTAAATAATGACTTAAAAAATATTCTTCCAAAACTCGTTCATCATGGAATACACAACACATTTTAAGTATGTTGTAACATTTAGTCTTAAGTAATTAGGGGAACCCGGGGTAAGACGGGGTCGCTAAGGGAAAATAAAAAAAACAACAGGTATTTATAACCACAACGTTATCAATTATTTATGGCTCATTAGGAACTTAATGACGAACACTTTGGCACAGCTTTTGCCAAAAAAGTAATCATTACAATTGACTTATTTTAAGGAATGTAAAAAATGGGAAATAAACCATCTTGCCCCGTGTACGGGGTAAGATGGGGTAAGTATACTATGTGGGGCACAAAACATACAAACAACACTTCTTCTGTGTTTTTATCGTCAACAACAGCACCTGCAGTGTGAGCCCAACGCCTGCACCTTTGACATCCGACCCAGTTTTCCCTAGATTTAAAGTAGGACTGTTGATATCCTCACAGCAGAAGTAGACACAGTCATCTTCGTTGTTTTTCTTCTTCGTAGACAGTATCTGCTTTGTGTTTTTAGCCAACTTCCCTGTAGCCCTTTTAGAGCCCTTCTTTAATGTCAAATATCGGGTTGGAGAAAAAAAAAACTTCTCCAAGCTTGATCCATACACCATCTTGCCCCTCCAAAATTACCCCGTCTTGCCCCACGTTATATTTTTTATAAAAATAATTCATTAAAAAAAACTTTCAATGTTAAAGCGATATTACACATATCTAAAGAAAGCGTACCAAACCTTAAATAAAAATACACAATTACCAAAAATGCCACTGTTTTACTTACTGTGTTGTGACCTTGTTTCTACGGGTCAAAAATAACATGGACACTACGCAAAAACAAACAATTGAGCTCACACAAAAAACGCATGCGCTCACAGCTGCTGTCACTGGCGCACTAAAGGTCAATCATTTAAGCCTTTCTATTGGCTCATTACTCAGATTCCTAAGATGTATAGATTTGCATATATGTGGGGGGTCCCGTCTTACCCCACGACCCCATCTTACCCCGGGTTCCCCTACGTGAAATGTAACTCATGTCAGTAAAATGCTTCGTCCCATACGGTCTTCTCAGTTCAAGCAGAATTCGGGCACATCCTTAATAAAATTTTATAGGCGATAATTAGCCAGACCACACGCGCTGGCCACTTGTTTAAAACTATTAAACAATAATTTTGACAGATGGAAAGAAACGGTCGGTTTTGAAAAAAGAACTGTCAGTAATTGGCTCCTGTTTCGGAACGCATAACTTCATTCCACACTCTCAATTCATCATTCAGCCTTCTTTTCGTTGGCTTACACCAAGCACTAGGTACAGTCCGAGGCACAGAAAGCTGGCCAGTCTCAAAGTGACCATGCCACTTAAGAGGTTAAGAGACTTATTATGATTTATATATGTATATATCAAACTATCTTTTTTACCAATATAATGTTACATTATCCGTCGGTTTGCCGACTAAATTTAGACAGTAGCGAACTTCGTTAGTTCTATAGACTATAGGCCATGCAAGTAAGTTTCTACATATTCATAATAAATACAGTAAATTAAAAACCCTATAAATGAGCATTATAATGAAATTAAACTACATTTTGTTCACGGCTGTCATCACAAATTAATATCAGTAAGATTCTATCAACCATTTATCGTCGTCACCTGGTTATAAAACGATAAAAGTCATCACCACTTTAAAATAAACACTGGGAACGGTTATTACATTTGTACGTATATACAATTATATATAGTATAGAGGTACAGTTATTTCAGTACTTAAAGATGTATTATATATATAGGTATGTTAATTAATCTGCTGTTCTATGTAATAGTTTTATTGATATTGAATATTCACTTAAAACTATTTCTATGATTTTAGATGGTAAGAGTAAACTGACCAATGACTATAATTATTATTACTTACTAGATATAGTTATTGCCTCCACAGTACCCGATACCCACCCTTCTTGTTCCACGGGCGTGGTCACTCACGCACCCTCGCACATAGATCATCCGCCATTTTGTATTGCACTCTTTTTGTAATTTCAACTATTGTGAGCTGACCCTATAACAATAATTGCAACTTGTTAACAGTAGCTACAGTAACGGACACAAGAAATGCTCCAAGCTGAAGTGAAGACTCCTAGAAGGCGAATATACTAAAAAAAAAAAAAAAACACGCACTCACGCCTTGTACTAATGTACTCCCTTGCGGGGTAGGCAGAGGTGCATTGCTGCACCCACTTTTCGCCAGAGTGTTATGTTAGTCCCAATGTAATAGGGGGCGGGCCTATTGCCATTTTACGGGCACATCCAAGACCTGAGAATATACTAAAGATTCAATATAGCGCACATATTTCTAATTTAGGAGAAAAAAAATACATACAGACGAATTGAGAACCTCCTCCTTTTTTCGAAGTCGTTTAAAAAGTTGAATTACTTTAAGCTTGACCATCATAGAATCCATTCAGTTTAACCAAAAAGGACAACCACTTTTTTGTAAACTCATTTCTTCAACACTGAGCTACTAAGAATGATTCGTTCAGCTCACTTCAATAGAGTATCTCACCAAGTCGTTCACTTGTTAATTTGATACCCGCCATCGGAGTTCAATTATTTTTTCTGGTCCAATCGTCTTATACTCCTTAGCATGAATTTGTGAAGTGAAATTACTCGATGAATTTTGTAGGGAAATTTTTGTTCTGCTACCGACCACCAGGGGCGCTGTTCATAGTTTCATACAAAATTAATCGATACATTTTTCTTCACGTTCACGATGAAAATTCATGCTAAGGGGTCTGATGTAACGATGGGTTGCCTTAAGAGAGTGCGGCGTTCTGATTCTAGGCTATCTCATTTTAATACTTTACTTAGATGAATAATTTGATTCGCTATCGTAAAATTTGCATGTTGTTTATATGTTAATAGTGTTTTCTAGAAACTAACGAGCAGTAGCTCCTTCTTTACTTACTCGTTAAAAATTTAGTAGCAATTAATGTGTAAATTGAAATAATATCAAACACTGTTTTATAGTTAAGTAGTATTTTCCAAATCAGTTTATTCTTTGAAACCAATTGATGATATACCTGTCAAGTCATTGTGTAAGATTACACTGCTGGCACATTTATTCAGGCTATTTTTGTATACGAAACCTTTTTGATAAAATATAAAGGCAGTTCATGAAATGAGATAAAACCTGTTTAAAAATGGTAAATTTACAAGACTGTTTGGTATCCGAAGTCGGCATCTTTAAAGGTATTCGCTACGTATTCTGTTGAAAACAGGCATTTTACTGTTGTTTTAATATGTATGAGGTTTCATGAAATTATAATAACGTAGGTATATAACCTCATTTTTAATTTATGAAAACTATTACTAATAGAATCAGAGTTCCTACGTTTCCAAGATTTTTTTAAACAATAAGTATATTATATAAAAAAAAACATTATTACATCTGACTTTCAAGTAAGTATGTAGAATTGTAATTATATAAACATTTTATTTAAGCAATACTTTTAAACTCTCTGACAGACCACACATAATAGGTATTAAAAATAACTTTTTAAACCGTTAATATACACACAATCTCGGACAAAGATTTGCAAAAAAGTGTATACAGGGTGTTGCAAAAAGGGTATACTAAGCCGAAACCTACATGTGCAGCATGGTATATCTAAGCTCGAAACTGAAATCAGAATTTGAAAATTCGCGAAAAAAAAAAAACATTTTCTATAGAAACTATGTTGGTCACGTGACTTTTTACTATGGTTTTTTTTTCGGGATTTTAAAATTCTGACTTCAGTTTCGGGCTTAGATATACCATGCTGCACATGTAGGTTTCGGCTTAGTATATCCTTTTTGCAACACCCTGTATAAACTAAATTTGGGAGCGTTGCTGCGCGAGCCACGACTCTATCTCGTTGTATTAAACGTGCTGATTGCACGGCAGCTCTCGTTCGTTCGTTTTTCGCCAGTATAGAGTAACCCTCTGTAGCGTTCTCGTATTATCTCACTTAAGAGGGCATTTTCGTTTGATTGTGATTATTGTGAATAAGTAAAAGTAAAGGCTGTTTTTACAAGTGGGTCTCATTTTTGGAAAAAGCCAGTTAATATTAAATTGAAATTAAATGAGTATTTTTAATTTTGATTGATTTTCAGTTACTTAATTAATTAATTCCGCATGAATTTATTTAATGTTAAAGTGTACATTTTTTGAAGACCTTAAATTACGTTAAGTATGTAGGTAGTATTTCTTCGTAGTCCGACAACACTCAACTCGCTGGAATGCTGATGTCTGTTCGTGACGCGAGTGGGCGAAGGAAGGAACAACGAAAAACAATTAATTACTGTCATTCATATTAACTATGATAAATAACGTTATTATTTCCAAAATGTTTCGAATTCTTTGTAATATGAAACATCATTAGTACTTATCACAGTTTTAAAAATGCCGGCCAGAAATTACGATTGTGAGAAAGTGGGGGCCTATTACCGAAATTGGTTAATAATGAAATCGAGAATACCTGAACGTAACGTGTCGGTAACACGACAGAATCGACCCCCAGAGTAAAAAATGATATTAGAGAAAAAAAAACTGGGTTAACCTGTTGTTCCCGAGGAGACATTTGGTGAGCGTACGGACCATTTCATTTCTTTACCCTTTTTTGTACCACTTTCGAATTGTAAAAAAAAAAATATATCTTTTGAGTATTTGATCCGAGGGTGTTACGGTGAGGGATACGTAGAACTATTTTAAAAAATTTGGTTTAGACAAATTATATACGTTTAAAACTTTTTGATATAACGCTAATATTTATAAATGTAACTGTCAATAAAGTATCATGTTCCTAGAAGGTATTATTTAAAGAATGAAATCATCATCATATCACAAACGATTTCCCATTTATCTCACTGGTGCAAGAAGGTGTAATCATTTAGACATCAAGTCCCTCTATTAATATGAACTGAACAAAGATAGTTCTTAGAAGTGATTTATATCAAGTTTAGTCTCATAACAGTTTTGATACGTCTAGACTTTTTGCTGCAAATCACTTATGTTTCAAGGAATCCTGTTGATTTGTTTTAAATTGTGGCGTGCGTTAGTGGTTTCAAATGGGTATTGCAATTATGCAGTCTTCGTAACTATTTGTTACAGTTGCAGTTCACTCATCATTTTGATGACAATAACTCGCCATTAAAATTTGACTCAAAAACACTGATTGGTAGTTTTAACATCTAACCCCGCGTCACTATGTCAATTTCATGGCACTAGTGATGTAAAAATGAATTAATTTAACCAATCTACTCATTTAACCTACGTTGAATATTAAAGTTCCTCAGTCCTACATTCTTATGACTATAATGGTTTTGGATAATTCAGTTGCACTTCGGTTGAGTGTTTCAAAGTAAGATGGAAGAAGTAGGAGCTAAAATTGTTTATTAGTATAATTTAAACATGGAACACTTACTTATGGCTTGTTAACACAATCGTGGACAGCCCACGTCCTGTCTCGCACAAGTTTGACATGTTCTAAATTTAAAATAAACAACCTTTATTTTTAAAATATTAAAAAGTAAAAAGCGGGCGCGATTCCGGAGATTGGTGTTCTAAAGATAATATTAGACAAAATTCGTAGGGATTGCTAAATAGAGCTAAACGCTCGCAGTTAAATCGTGAGTTTAGCTTGAATATTTCCAGTAAATAATTTAAAACATTGTAATCAAATTCAAATTTATACGCGTTCAAACAACGCCTACATGGCGAATGGGTATTAAAAATTCAAAATAGTGTCTTTAAAGCGTATATGGCAATTTTGCTAACGAACTAATTTGTAGGGATCGGCAAAAACATATTAATTCTTAATAGCTTTCGTTGTCCAAATAGGCGCGTCGGGGATGAGTAATGTGTCATTCGCTCGGTTTCAGTTTATTAAAAAGCCGGTTTTCCTGCTTTGGTGATGTGTTTGATGTTTTTACAAACGTAAAATATTATTGAGGTATTTTGATATTCTTTTTATCAATTTTTTTTACAGTTCACAAAGTATTTTTTTTTTGTAAATTAGGCAGGTAGCACCACCCCACCGGGCAGTCTGTGTAATTATTCTAAAATCGGTTCTCCTATTAGTTTATCTACGACACGTCATTTCGAGTGATTAAAGCCCTATTTGGCCGATAAGGTGGATATTTGGAAATTTCCAAACTATTTCGTCCAGTCTCTCTTGCTAGCTTAATTAAATGGTGAATTATCATTAGCCACAAAATTGTGGCGCCGCAGTTAAAATGAATTGTAATTTGTAGCTACTTGTAAAGTGGTTAGTGGCCGTTACGTTACAACTGACTCTGAGAATAGGTGCCCTGTTGCCGGCGAGCGTTCCACGTTCCATGTTCAAATTCAAATTCGAAAAATAAATAATTTCATGCCAGTGTCGAAACTGGTTTTTTATCGGCCAACTTCTCGTGTTTCATTATTTTCACGCAAACGAGTTATCATTGAGATCTATTCGGGTTATTTATTATGATTTTCGCTGGAGCCGAACGGACAGGTCGTCCATTTATTCGGATCGGGCAATTTGTACACAAAAACGCCTAATACTGAAGGTTGGCTGTAACAAAGAGTTAGGTCGTGCAGGTCGCGCGGCCGTTGCTCTGAAAAAAAATCCGAATCGCCGCGCAAAAACGCCGAAGCAGCATGATTCATTTCTTTATTAACCGCCTGTAATGAAGGGCGGCTGTGAGGAACTGACGAGGGCATTGCTCGCATCACCACACAAAAACTGTGTCACTCCGCCGATCCAACTACAATGAATTTCATGTATGTCTCCGGCTGAGTCACGAAGGTGACACCGGTAGGACATTAGCATCAACTGTAAAACGTGTGTTAGTTTGAATAATAAGGCCGCGAACGAACGCCAGCTTATAAATTATGGCTAAATAAATACACGTGTGCCGCTCAGTCGGACTTTACCTGACCTTGAACGAGAAAATATGAATACAACAAGCTGTACCTACCCAGTGCAAGAGCGCCGAGGAACGTAAACAAACGCTGCATGGAAACAGCGCGTCATTCTCGCTAACAGGCACAAAAACGTGCACGAAAAAAAAACTAAAATTATCTCTGGTCTAGGATAAAACATTCGGAGTTGACCGAGGCAAGGTCGTGATTCGTGGGTATTTTGAACTTGGAACAAAAAATGGTTCCACATTTGACTGCAACGTTCTTGCTGATTGATGGCTTGTCATGTCGGGCTTGATTCGCTTTGTTTCGTTTTTCGAACGCTATTTGTGTACGGCCAGCTGTAACGATGTGTAACCTTATTTCGTCTTTTGTTTCAGATAATTTGACTGCAAACAGCCAGTGACAGTTGAAAAAGTGTGGAAATCTCAGAATACTGAGTAAGTAAAAATTGCAACATTCCTAAGAGCTAGTACTGTTGTCAGCGTAAGTAGGTTTTTAGTAATTTATTTAATTATAATAAACCTCTTTGGGGGATCCTCAATATTGAGTCATGTGGCCGGTAGACTCATTGTCTTGCGTCGCTCGTGAGTCACGGTAGGCCATCGGTTCGTTACACAATGGACGTCTTTGTGTATTGTCCTATGAGACCTGGTGTTACGCATATTCTTGTACCATTCAACTTGTATTTGGGTCAGCGTCACCACTCACCACATACTTACCTCTTTCCTTTCATGCATATTAATAGCAGTCACAACACTCACAACTAGTCATAAAACTTTGATGTCAGTAGTTTTATTCACAGTTTATGGATACTATCTTTGTAAGAAGCATCTTTTTCTAATCCACCAATTTTTTTTATAATATAATATGAAATGCAATATCTCATACGGCACGCGTCGGGTCGCCCTCGAACATTCCAAGTTTGAACTACAAAGGGCAAAAAAACCAAAAAGGGTCTGGCCGAATATAAAAGATACGCGAAAACTCAATCGGCGCTACCGACAATAAAGTATAAAATCGCCCAATGCACATGTAGAATAAGGATGTAAACTATTTTCGAGAGTTTAAATTTTGAATTCAGAATCCCCTATCTGAGTTGGCGCGTTTCAACTGGTAGGCGGGAAAAGTGGCCGTACGTTTAGAAATGTCAAAACAAATTAGTTGTATTCTATATGTTGGTGTGTGCAAATTCAGTGCTTCTCTATCTGCACACATCGCTTCCACGGGTGTGAAAGGGACAGTCGGATAACAGTTTACGATGATCGAATCCAATTTATTGAATTATTCCCCCTCTTGGCTTTTAATGGATTGGGTTACCTACCTACTCTAGGTATTAATATTATAATGCTGTGTGGTTATCTTGTTTGTTTTCTTCCAATGGTAGGAATATAAATATCTAGATTTGATACTAAAATGTAAGAGTCCTAACAAAAACATCACATTAAACATCTATGTAGGTATAGTATTTTTGACGAGAGAATAAGAACATCGCACATGACAGGGCGCATTTGTTATCGTTCCCACAAGGGCAGTTACAGAAATTGCTTTAAATCAACCAAGTTTCTAAACGGTTGCCATACCACAAATCATCGCAACACGCACCCCACAAAAAGAAACGAAACAATTCAAAAACCGAACAACCAATCGCCATTAGCAGCCAGCTACACCGATATCCGAAAAACGCATAATTACAGCACTGGCCGCAAAATCAAACGGAAAAAACAACAAAAATCGAATTACGAAATTGCTTATGAGTAATTCAAATATCGAATGATGCGTCGAGTGGGTGGCGACGCGTTGGTTGATGGGGTAAAAATTACCCCCGGGGGTGATTGGGGCCCTCTCCAACTACATGGCACCCGAATACGAGTAGTCTGCGTATGTTTGTGTGCGTGACGCGAGTATGTGTGAATGTGCTATGTGTTGGCGGAGGGTATGATAATGGCGTATTTCCGTTCTCGAGTGGTCCCTCTTGCGAATGCAGCGCCTACTGTGAAATTCTGCGATAGCAAGCTCTTCAAATGAGTTATAGCGGCCGCTTTTAAATGTTGCAAAAAACGATTCCGTATTAGGTATTTTGAAGCAACGACCGAAATAGTAATAGGGGTGCTAAAAGTACCTCCTGTCTAAATGTGAATGTGTGTTGGCTCAGACAAGAAAAATATTGCGAAGTGCATCACAACACAATACGTTGCCTCAAAATAGCTTGAAAATACTTTTAATATATTTCGATTATAGTAAGCTAGGAAAACAATTACCTACTCAAGACCAAAATTCGTTATATGTAAGCATTTTTAAAGACATTTTGTTCTACTTATAACCACGCAGGTAGGTCAAAACAAAACAAGAAACATGTTGTAACCAATAAGAGCAGTCTCAATCTAACCCTAAAACCGGCCGCGGAAAAAGCTCAACTTCACACATAATTACGCAAGCGTTAACCCTGCCCTTGGGAGGTTTTTTTTTAATTGCGGCCATAAAATTTGAATATGGAATACCGGGGAAATGTCCCCATAAAGCCACGCGAGCATGCATCGCCTTTTGGCAAGGCGCTAGTCTTTTTCTCTTGCTAATGGGCCGTAACAGCGTAGTACTAAAATTGTTTTTTTTTATGGATAGCACCAGTACCATTTTGAGCCAGTAATAAATGCCTGCACGTTTAATTTGCAATGCGTCGAGCATTATTTGCGCAGTGTCTCAGTGTTGCCAGTATGTATATCGTTATTTGGAACGGGTTATAGTTTTTGCCGTGATATCGCTCTCGGCGTTTTTGTTTCGAACTATGTTGATTCTGTTTTGTTTTAATAAACATAATGAGTTTTAGTTACGTAGCCTACGTATGGGGTCTAAGCTGCAAGTTGGTTAGTAGAATCGGACCGCAGTTGTGCACAAAACGACCTGCCAACACGCATTGCGGTGTCGAATGCGTATTTATGAAGTTTCAGAACGTTACTAGCTAGTGAATACTAGTGATGGGACACTTTTGAACCGACCGACATCGGCATCGGGGAGTTTCTGGCAAATCGATACAAAGTTACAAACACGTTAGAATTTGTACGTTGCGTTCTTGATTTGAAGGACGTAGTAAAAATACAATATGGGTTATATAAGACACTTAATTATTTAGGTATAGACCAAAAAAATATTTACTTACCTTACCTTCATTATTTGAAAGCTAAGCCATAAATATCATTATGTCGCTCTATAATAATCTTAATTTACTATTAGGTTACGCACAAATATTTATTTCAAAACTGCTTTCTCCGCATCCCTAGCAAATACCATTCTAATAAGTCTGGAGACACGCAACAGTCGCGTTCACTTCATGCGCTTATTCCGAGTTATCTACTGCATTGTGCGTTGCGATTGAGCCGTTCATAAATATTTAGCAGGCATTATTATAACCCTAGGAATTCGGATTACTTCGCTACACTATAAACATGCCATATTCACTATTACTTACGAGCGTTATGCGTGCAGACTTTAACAGCTAAAATATAAAACAAAAAATCGTGAACGCAGCCGTAAATTTCTGAAAAAAAAAACAGAAAAAATACTTGCGCGCGAAACGAAATCCGCGTTATCCGCGTTCTTGTTATTTATCTGCAGTCATCCCTTTCGTGTCTACATCTGTTACTTGGGGTCGGGGTAATCCCGAGATTTGCGAACTAATTTCAACTGCAAATCCCACAAATGAGTGGGATTTAGTGGGAGTGGCGTCGAATCCGCCTTCGCGTGCGAAGTGTCTGTGTTCCCGCTTTTATGACGTTGCCGTAATGTGCTTTTCTTATAAGGTAAATAACCTCATTCTTGTTTTCACACCTTAATTTTAATAAGAGTGTGTTTCATGCGCTTTGGTTGCAATGAACTTGGGTTTCATCTCTCGAATCACTGCCTTCGCACAGTGGAAAGTTTGTTTAGAAGATATAAATTTAATTATAACGTGTTTTTATATGCCAATTATCGGAATTAAAGTAGCATTAAAGTGTGATTTTAAAACTTTTACGGTGTTGCAAGTATAATGTCGATACAAAGGCATTTAAACCCAAACACCCACAGCGATATTAGCAACATTAGCATTTATATATCAAAGTTATAAATTAGTTTAAAAAAAATACCAGACGGCCAGAGATTACTTGGTACTTAATTACGGTGAAAAATTTGCATTCTGCAATATATCCGAATTACGTGCTAAATTACACCAACCCTACCGTTTATGGTCGTGTGGGCAACGTTTTTATTATCTTAATAACTGATACCGTGTTTTAAATTACCAAGTTTCTTTGTTGCTTTTTAAAAGTTTTTTTCTAACAAAATATATATTTTTATTTTATAAAGTACCTTTTCTTTGCTATCACCTTAATTATTTCGATATTTTAGTGCCTCTAATGTTTGTTGCTAACATTTTTATAACAAAATAGAAATCCTAGCTGCAGTAAGTAAAAAAAAAACGGTTCGCGTCCGCCTAACTGACTTTATTATAGAGTTATAGGTAAATACAGGTTTCCACCTTGCCACCCGTCGACTAACTAATTAAATATATCTAGGGTGCAGACACGTCAGTTTTAGCAGTTGTTAACTTGTAACGGCTCATTAAAATTGAACTTTTAAAACAGCATATGCTTTGAGCTACGCGCAAACGAGGTTTGTGTACGAATTCAGATATTCAGAACTTGTCGTGGGTAGGCCGGCAATGCATACATTTACCCTATTAACGAATGCCTGTAAGATATCTTTGGGGTAGTATTTTTTTATCCGCGTGTTTCACTTTTTCTGGTTGAAAGCTGCATATTTTGTTTTCAATTTAGGCACATTCATAAAATTTATAAATAATAAGGTTCAGCGTGGCTTAGTAAAATTATAACATTTAAAATTAGGTACATTACCTTGCAACAGAATCCTGTGCAAACCTCTATTATAAACGGTTTTACTTACTTAGTTCCTTAGAAAAAACCAAGTCAAGAAAAAATCACTTCTTAGATGCTAAAAATAATATTTACGTAACCAAATTAATTCAAATGCTAACCGAAAAATCCCGATTTACCCACTGAGTTCCACCCTTAGAAATTTAAGAATTTCTTATGCGAATTCTGAGTTCTCACGGACGGTGCTAAAACATTTGCATAACCTAAAGGGTTAGTCGAAAGCCCGTGGGTCCTTTTCTTAGAATATGGAAATTTAGTCGCGGAAGTAAGTTTAGGCCAGCTGCTAAATCAATTTAACTTGTTATTTTGTTATTATTATTTTTTCTTGGTAAAGAATTCCTGCTTTGAAAGTATCGTGCGAAATGTGTGTATCTTCTGCTGTGTGTTTGCATATTATTTGATTTATCACCGTAAAATGTTTAAATAGTGTTTGCATTAGAAAAATTGAATAGCAATTTTGTTCTTAATAATGATTGACATTATCTTATTATTAATTTAAAATGTAGATGCTCTATAGTTTGACTTCCAATTTTATTATAAATTGTAGCTCTATCTTTGGTAAGTAAATAAATAACTAATGACATCAAAATTAAACTTACAGTAAAGTACGAACATCAGAAGCAAAAATACGGATTACAGATGGCAAAGAAAAGTGAATGCACAGAAGCGACACCAAAGAAGAACGAAGTTGCAGAACGTCATCAAAGAAGAACGAAGATTGCAGAACCGTCATCGATAGGTATTAACCACTAGCGAGGTATAGAGTTCCTACGTGATGATATTGTAGGAACTTCATACCGTGCTCTTGGGAAGCCTAAGTCTCAACTGTTGCACCACGAAGTATAAGGAAGAAAAGAAGATTTACCTACGAGATTTTTGTATTGTTGGATATTTTACTGATAAATAATTATTATTCTTTAATATCCTCCCATCCCATCCGACAGTATGGATCGTTTCACTGTTTCGGACATCAGGATCAGCCTTCTTTGTCCTAGCTAAACTTGGAGCCACAAATTGATGGTCTCACCGTGGTGAGAGCGGTGGTAGCTCAGTCGGGTAAGCGCCCGCTTCTCACGCCAGAGATGCGGGTTCGAATCCCGGCGCTGACATACAATGTACCAATGAGTTCTTTTCTGAATTTAAGTACAATGTATACCATCGCTCTTACGGTGAAGGCAAACATCGTGAGGAAACCTGCATATCTAGATTTAGCACATCTAGATATGTGAACCCACCAACCCGCAGTGGACCAGCGTGGTGGAAAATGGTCCAAGCTAAGGAAGGCAGTTTAGACCCTGGGGATATGCACAAAGGTTCCATTCGAGAGAGCCAGGTGCAGGTACTTACACCCCCACAGAGAATAGAATAGAATAGAATAGAATAGATGGTCTCACCCGGGAATCGAACCCGGGACCTCTGGGTCGTGAAGCAGAGTTTCTACGACTAGACCAGTGGCAGTACGTTCGTACGTACGTAGACTAGAGGCAGTGTGTTCTTTATATTATTGTCTTGATGTTGTGTGTTCATAATTCTGCTAAAAATACTTATTCATTATTAATTAGTTTATTACGTTTAAAACACTATTCATTGTATCAGTGTCGACACTGTTGCTAAGCTACAAATTTACTTATAACCGTTACACTTACTTAATAATATTATCACCGAGGAATTAAACATTTTGTATCAAAACAACCGTCATAATTGGAGTCTGATAACAAAACCAAAATAATGGACATCGAATCTCAAGTTAAACTGGACATAATACTGCAAAGAGATAACAAGTACCGAAAACATAAATTTTAAACAAATGGTAATTATCATAAATCTGTAATTTACTTATCAGTACACTAATTAAAATTAGCACTCCGTTTTAAGTTAAGCAAAAACAGTGTTAGAACTTATTTAACATATAAGTATTTAGGTAAGTATTACATTCAAACAGTACACAAACATAGTTTTATATCAAGAATATTTTTTTTATTGTTAGTTATTTTACATGTATAAAGGGTGTTGCGATAATGGTAAGTATACTAAGCCGAAAACTAATAAAAATATATATAATAATAATTTTGAAATTCTGTTTTCATTTTCGGGCTTAGATATAGCATACTGCACTGCACATGTAGTTTTCGGCTTAGTATACCCTTTTTGCATCATCTGTATAGTTTTAAGTATCATCGAATTACTTATAAAAACAAAAAAACCGGCCAAGTGCGAGTCGGGCTCGCGCACAAAGGGTTCCGTAGCAGCAAAATTACAGTTAAATCAACCTATCTCAAAAACTATAAGAGATACTTTGATCAAACCAAAAATCGTTGAAAGAGTTAATTAGCATGCATCACCTCTATTTTTTTTAGAATTTTATACCCCGTAGTTATAAAAATAGAGGGGGGGGGACATACTTTTTACGACTTTGAGAGCTGATATCTCAAAAACCGTTCACTTTAAGAAAAATGTTTTTTAGAAAACTTTATATCATTTTAAAAGACCTTTCCATTGATACCCCACACGGGTATGTACATCGAAAAAAAAAATTTCATCCCTCAGTTACATGTATGGGGGGCCCCACCCCCAATTCTTTTTTTTACTATTTAGTGTCATATTTTTGTAGCGGTTCATACAACACATATTCCCATCAAATTTCATCACTGTAGTACTTATAGTTTCCGAGTAAATCGGCTGTGACAGACGGACAGACGGACAGACGGACATGACGAAACTATAAGGGTTCCGTTCTTGCCATTTTGGCTACGGAACCCTAAAAAAGCAGTTGTTTCGGAGCTAGGCTACCACAGACCGATATTATTTAGGTACTACACTGACGGGCAATGAAAAAGTTCCATTATGAAAATCAAAAAATTACTCTTAAACGAAAATAACTAACTTAATGATACTTGGCAATATTAGTTACTAGCTGTTCCCGCGCGCTTCGCTTCGCCTTAAAAAGTTTTCCCGTGGGAATTCCGGGATAAAAAGTAGCTTATGTTCTTTTCCAGGGTCTAGACCGTATCTATACCAAATTTCATTCCAATCCGTTCAGTAGTTTTGGCGTGAAAGAGTAACAGACAGACAGACACAGTTACTTTCGCATTTATAATATTAAGTTAGCATTTGGTGTCTTCATTTTGTAAGTGGAGCTGTTCCTTTGCACGTGAGTGTATTAGTTAATACCACAAATACACAAACATGGTGAACTTAGACCCGTGTTTTTGCGACGGTGATTAAAACGAGACCAATGAATTTAGATTTATTTACAACTAGCTGTTCCCGCGCGCTTCGCTTCGCCTTAAAAAGTTTTCCCGTGGGAATTCCGGGATAAAAAGTAGCCTATGTTCTTTCCCAGGGTCTAGACCGTATGTATACCAAATTTCATTCAAATTCGTTCAGTCGTTTTGGCGTGAAAGAGTAACAGACAGACAAACAGACAGACAGACACAGTTACTTTCGCATTTATAATATTAAGTAAGGATCCATCAATCCATAACTACCGCCAACATCAGCAACAATCGTAGGTAGTTCGGCTTTTTTAAGTCCAGCTACCGTATCACCACCGACACATTAGCTATTAACAATCCATCAGATCCATTCAGGTTACTTCAGATTTGACAAACGAGCGACGCTTTTTTTGTTTTTATTTTACAGCAATTATACTCTGTCCATTATATTATTGTTTTTTTGACATTCGAAATCCCATACATATTTGACGACTGCAGAAGAAAACCAACTTTACTTACCAGATATAAGGAAACGTCAAAAATACAATAACATAGTGGAAGCTCTATAAACAAATCAACACTACAACACTCTGTCCACGGCATTCTTCATCCAGCTACTACCGGCCACCTGTCTTAGGTGTTAGACCCAGCAGACTGGAAAGCTTCTAACGTCGTTTCCTATTTGAGATCTTCGCAAACTCTTGGCTGGAAAAGAAAAAAGTTACAATGAGATGATAGGTTAAAATTCTGAGAAATGGTGCACGAACTAACTCTTTATAGAGACAAGGCTAGAAATAAATCTACACGTAGTTGTTCGCATACCACAGCAGCGTGTCGCCTGCTCTCGCTGTCAAAGATCTGTCAGATCTATACAAGTTACGTTAGATTTGACAAGTGAGCGACGCTGCTTAAGGATTTATAAATGATAATTGACGGTGGTGGTAACCCCACTGTTATTTCACTGTTATGGCCCCCTGACCACCGACTTTTCAGTGTGTAGATTTCAATTTCATTGATTCATGAATTTGTAATTTGACAGTAAACCTGATTTTATATATTTCAAATCTATGTATAAACCCAAACTAGACTTAGCTTATTTACTTAAACTCTGCATAAATATCATTTCATATAATTATGTTTTATATTTTTCTAGGTATAAAAAGGTACCTACTGATCTAGACACGCGGTAGCGTGTCAAGCCAAGTTCGAGAAACAGAACTGGCGAGCCGCACCGTGTGTAATTTTACACGAACCATTTCGAGACACTTTTGACCCCCTCATAAATCAAAAACTATTTAATATAAACGTATGAAATTTGGCTCATATATGGACACTAGCGAGATACATATGTGTTCTAAATTTCATAAGCGTATCTCAAACGGTTATTTAGATATTAATGTCCAAAAAACCTCATTTTTAACATTGACTGACTCACTCACGTAGGTATAGATCAAAACTCTTATGGTACTATTACTATCATAATATGCGAAAACTATGAAATGGTTTTGAGATGTAATATTATGCCAAGTTGTTTTCTTAATCTGTGCCGCACCCCTAACAGAGGTTATCATAATTATTACATATATGTATCTTGCATTTCACGTGTATAGTAATTTAAATTATATTAATATCTGTAATAAATATAATTAAACGTGGCAAGCTACATCGACGTAATGGGCGGAATTATCATTGTTAGGTATACAGACACACTGGGACATTAAACAACATTCTTAAAACGAGTGTCGTAAGAGTTGTTTTCAAGTGGAGTGGTGCATTCTGTGTTATATCCATAATTATTCGGTTTTCCTTGTACTAGTCTAGAAGTTTGTATGTGAAGATGACTAACTGGTAGTTAGTTTTGTATGTATTATGATTATGTCGTTGTGATCAATTATCCTGCGAGCGACCGGTGACCTAATTACTGTGGCTAATTTTGTAATTGCATTTGTATTATTTATTTAAATGTAACTATTTATTTATCACTGTGCATGGTACCCGAAAGGAGTCTCCCTGAGAGATATGTATACATATTACATATACATAATAATACGCACTCACGACTGTAATCCCTGAAGGGGTAGTCAGAGGTGGCTCACAAGCGAGCCACTCACTTTTCGCAGCACATTTGTACTCACGTGATAGGTTGCGAACCATATCGCCGTTTTGGAATAAGTACAATGCACTTAGGATACACATCTAGAATCTAGATGTGCTGGTTTCCTCACGATGTTTTCCATCACCGTAAGAGCGATACATCGTATAGAGAGATATAAGGCTTATTGCTAATGGTCGGTGGTGGTAACGCCACTGTACTTTGCATACGTCAGGAACACTCTAAGGCCCGGGTCTCCTATTTACGCCGTAGTTCGCGTCCAGCGTCACGCCGTAGGCCGCGTCACGATGCTCACTATAGAAATGTACTGATGCGGTCTCCCTCACACGCCGACGTTGGCGCGTAGATGTCGTGAGCATCGTGACGCGGCCTACGGCGAGACGCTGGACGCGATCTACGGCGGTAAATAGGAGACCCGGGCCTAAGAAGTTAGCGACTCATAACTAATCTGGCTGGCTAATCCTTCCACCGTAGTGAAAAACGGTCCTTCGGACCTTCAACAGCTTCGGTGTTTGTCACTGACATGGTAAGAAAAGAAGGATAGGTGATCCAAAACAAATATCATTTTTTATATGACCAAGAGGTAAACATGCCGCCTTTTGAGTCGAGTTAAAAGTTAAAGTACCTACTTATTATAAATGTTTGAATCAATTTATTTTTATTTAAATCTTAAATTTTTCACGTCTTTCCAGTAGAAAATGTTCACAGGTATTATGAAATTTTGCATGTATATTTTATTATTATTTATTTATGACATTTATTTATTCTTATTCTGAAATTGCGAGAGAATTTTTTTAAGGTGAAACTTGCGGGATAAGCTAGTCTATCTACAGGGTGTTGCAAAATTGGTATACTAAGCCGAAACCTGCATGTGCAGCATGTTATATCTAAGCCCGAATTTCCAAATTCTGATTTCAGTTTCGGGCTTAGATATAACATGCTGCACATGTAGGTTTCGGCTTAGTATACCCTTTTTGCAACATCCTGTATAATGTAACACCCGCACCACCAAATGAGTGTAGCACATGGGATGCTTGTAATAATTTTTAATGGGCGCCTATCTCAGCTATTACAACATCCAGGCTTGCTGCTCCAGTTTACTCGGGAGCTAGGCTGGTTGAGCTGAAATCAAGGGGATATGTTTAAAGGACCACTCGAGAGAGCCACGTACAGGAACTTCGCCCTCTCTCAGAATAGAATAGAATAGAATTAAATAGGAATTTTTTTTCCACACCCACCCAGGTACCAGGCTAGAAGGCGTCCCACGCTACCTTCTCATATTCTTGCTATTGACATTATTAGAAATATAGCTAAGTTTATGTTTTATAACTCTCATTAAATATATTAAAAACTAGATATACAACAACATAATGCCATAAAAAACATATGTCACCCAACATCTCACTTATAATACGAAATTTATGTTTAGTACCGCAGTTTGCATACATTTGTGCCCACAAGCTTGTAAAGTATCGCTTCTACTCTATTGGCTGTTATTAGCATATTCTATGACGTCTTATGACGTGGGATGCCAGGTAGAAAAATATGTGAGTAATAATAATAAAATAATATACCTACCTGTCTAGTAATTTCTCTGTTGAGTTCAGTTTGGGGGATCACGTACAAATAAAAAAAATCATAGAATATAAATTGCATTTAAAAAATTCCTCGTTTTATAACCAATTTTCTGATTACTGTGTCTACTAAAACAGTCATGTAAAAAAATATTGTTTCCTCTATTTTGAAATAAAATGGCGTGAGCGTCCCGATTTAAAAAATCTTCCATAACTTTGTGGTAATAAATCCAGTTTTACGGTTGCATAATGGTTGTAGAACTGTGTTTGTGACATGAGAATCTAAGCTCAGGCCCTGTAGCACAGGGCGCTAATAAGACGTGACAAAAGTTCTCCGTCGCACTCACTCTTGAGGCTGCGCGATGTGAGTAGGGCGATGCAAAACTTTTGTCACGTCTTAAATGCTGCACTAACCCTTCTGACTGGCTAATCCTTTCACCACGTTGACAATCCCTAGACCAGTTCTCAACAGGGTAGGTACAGTCAATCAGTCAATTAATTGGTAATCGGTACACACAACTAGTGAAACAGTTGCTAACAGTCACGCCTGGTGAAGAATTCCTATTCAATAGAGGTTACGTATTTTATCTGCTATCTTAGTATCTAGCTTAGTAGTTCTAGTTATAGCTTAGTTCTAGACAGGCTAGGCGTAATATATTTATCGATATTTTTAAGCGTGTCAATCGTAAATACATAACTATGCACATTGTCATAATCATTGATAGGTATACATATAAGTGTAAAGAGGTTGGATTCGCGACTGGCATTAGAACAGAAATAAGGACCGTACCGAAATCTATAAAGTAAATTTCACTTGGATAATGCTAGGTTTACACGGGCTTAGTAGCTAAGTGCTTAGTTCTTGTCACATACTAATTCCCAAGTGATTAGTAGTATTAGTGTTTGTGAATAGAAATCGCTCCTATTTACTAAGTGACAAGTGATACCTTGACCACGATTTTCTAAGCACCTGTCACTGACTGACCGTGTCGACAAGCTAGTTATAGTGACAATATGTCGGGGAAGTGATACTATTATGAATATCTGGTCACTAATGCCTTCTACCTACTACAAAGTATAAACGGTTACTTCTATCTTGTCATATTGGGACTAGTATTAAGTGCTTAGCTAATAAGCCTATGTAAACCAGCCATAAATTATGCCGAATAAAATGTAAGTATCTTACAACAGTTATTTTTGAAATTCACAGCACGAAAACATCTAAACATGACAATAAAACAAAATAGATTTCAAATGACCAGAAATATTTATCGAAAAATATTTTCGAGGCATAATTTTCTCCCAATCTCAAAACTGGAGGTCACTGACCGCTCATTAGTTTTTGACCAGAACCAGTTCCGAAGCCCACAACAGCTCATCTCCAATTCTCTACTCATTTAAAAGCGCCTTAACATGTTTTTAATAAAATCTAAATTCGTATAACCTGATTTAGGAACTTGATTTCGTCGTCGGATAGTACCTATACTGGTTTTCTTGTTGAAAAATACGATTATTGGACTACAGTTTTGGAATTCCTTTAGTAATTTTGTGTTGGAATAGATATAGGGACGCATTTTTTCGTTCGGCTTCGGGGATTAGATTAATTCGTCTGAACTTGACCCTAACCGCATTTTTCGTCTATAGTTAATTATTATTGTTAGTAAAATTGCTGTGAGAACAACGGTGGACAAACGTTGCGTTAGTTGAATGAGTAATGATATTATTTTAGGGTTTCGTACCTAAATAGAGTAACAACGGTGCCCTTAAAGGGATCACTTGGATGAGTTGGATGTCCCCGACGGGACGGTCGGTCATGGCCCTTTAGCAATTTATATAATATATATATATTATATACCTACCTTATAAATATATATTTTTTATTGCATACATTCAGTTCATAGGATGTTACAGTCAAATTAGTATCAAACATAATAAACCCTGCAGGGACACTGCAAAATAAATTATTTCTACAGGAACATCACATTATACTATAATTTATTAGACCTATTGGTGCTCTGTACCGGTGAAAATAGATTTTTTATGTTATGTAAAGAAACTGCATTTTAACACCTTTAGTAAACCAATATTATAGCCAGCCTTAACTCATTGGCATTCATTCAAAAATGCCGAAAATACCTTATAATTATAAAACAAATGCATCCATACTAAAATTATTATTAAGTAGGTTCTACTACAGGATATGAAAAGTCAGTGAAACTAAGCGCCGTGTAAACGTAACATGATTGACCAATTCCATGCTAAGCTCCAATTTCTCCATAGTCGGTTAGATCGTAACCAGGGAAAGGTTGATCTCCATATTAAATTCTTGACAGATGTGTCAAAAGTCAAGCAATAATCCCTAGTTATGCTCTAACCCACTATGGCGAAATTATACTAAACTTAATAGAATCTACATGTTTGATTATTAATTATCTACTGTTCTTATACTATTTCCTATTACCTATGTGGTGCCGCCCTATCCAAATAAACTAGATAGCCCGGGGTGTTAACATTAATGCTCCCATACTTTACTTTACTTCCTAGTGCCTATTCCAAACTGTGCTATCGAAGATTTAGAAACAAACTAGGTTTAGTTCAGTCAGCCACACAGATATCTGACTCCCATGATTTAGGTATTTCATTTAGAAAATTTACAGCTCTTCTGGCGCGTCACTTTTATACGTCCTGAAGGGCTAGCACGGGGCGCCATTAAGACGTGACAAAAGTTCTCCGTCGCGCTCGCTCTTGAGGCTGAGCGATGTGCGTTAGTGCGATGCAAAACTTTTATCACGTCTTAAATGCACCCCGTGCTAGCCCTTCTGGGTAGTCAGCGGCTGACAACTTATCAGACCCTTTAGTACGGGTTTTGCTATTTATGAAAACGAAAAAAGTTTACGTTTTCTCCTGTCATATGCATAAGTTTCAAAAGTTTCATGATAGTTTCCGCTAGAGGCGCCACTTTGTATGCGAGGAAACGTAAACTTTTATAGTTTTCGATAAACTATCAAACCTTTACTAGTCGGTCTGGTTGTCTATTCACCTCCTAAAGTCAAACCCAAGACAGTCCCATACAAATTGCAAACTTTAATTTTCCATTTAGGCTCAAACAAACGCGACGTTTTCAAGAGTCCGTTAAAAAAACGTTTATTGAGAAGGGCCTGGGGGGTCGGGAATCTAAACGGCAACCTGTACAAATAAACCAACATAGACTAAAAACCTAATTAACCATTTCCTAATCTACGGTCTAAGAAAGGCTACAGTCGTGCATGTCCTTTTTGAATTAAATCATTGTTTTCGAATTAGTTAACTAAGTATTTAGTGATTTATCCAAAAGGCCATGGGGCTGAGATTAAATTGAATGCAGTAGCAACAACAAATAGGCATTAAATCTAGGTTTTAGTCTCGTCTAGTTCTAGGTTTTTGTTTGTTTAATTAACTTAGCCGCTTTCTTTTAAATGTCGAAACAGATTCGTTTTTGATAACTTTAAAATCGGTAAGTACTAAAGATTCTTAAAAGTCTAAGAAAATGTATTTTCCAATAAACTGTAGGTTATGGGTCACTCGACAAACGAAACACACAATAATAATAATCCCAGAATAAATTTACAAAGAGAGCTTTATAAAACAATGATGAAGGATCGAAATTATTATTACTACACGAATTAAATGCCGAATTAATATGCAGAGGTGATACGTCATGCTGTTGATGGGAAGGGGTGTGTAGTGCAACTGGTAGGTTTTGATACTTGCCTGTTAATTTATTATTTGACGTCGCTATTATTTTTATTTATGCTTCGAAAATCTAAATAATTATCAAGTTAAAAATCGTTCTCTTGTCAAATCTGACGTAACTTGTTTGGATCTGACAGATGTTTGACAGGCGAGCGACGCTGCTTATGGATTGTCAATTGCTAATGTGGCGGTGGTGTAACGGTAACTGTTTACCGTGGTGGAAGGGTTAGCCAGTCAGATGAGTTGCTGGAATTTTAGTCTGAAATAAATTATTTGAATTAATGAAGGTCGCAGTTGCTATATACATAATTGTAACTAGGAAAACAAAAATAATAAAACATGATAACTTACTAACTTATGTAGACAAATCGAGCAGAATTATTAAATACGATAGACTATTTAACCGACAATTTTGTTATAGGAATAAAATTATATTATTTTAACAAAATAAATATTCACTCAACTATCAAGATTGTTTATGCTTGCTTTATAAGGATATTTACTGCTCGAAGCAGTATAAAATAATAGAAATTAAAAAGAACGTGAACTCAGTCGCACTTAACTAGTACAGTGGACCGAATGATCTTGATATTTATAAAGCTTTCTGGAAATTATATATTATTAGGCCTGTTTTTTTAGATCTATGAGTAATTTAGCACTTGATTTACTTATATGCTGTTTTATAGTTTATGTTAAAAATTCACCTTGTAAGAAAATCTTAAATCAGTTAGGTGTATTTATGTTCAATACACTTTACATACTAATTATTGTAAAAATCTGAAAATTTACCTACATATCACCTAAGTAACAAGTTGTGAGTTCATAGCATTTTCTAGACAGAGATTTTTGTTGACCAAGTGGCGCCCTCTATTCATTAGCAAGAAATGTTGGGCCCAAGGTGTTTCTAAAAAGTGCGTATAATGGATCGGGCAAAAGGGTTAAGAATAATAATTGTAATAGGGGACTCAACCCTTTATAATCATAGGTGATCTAATAGCGGCTGGCCACTCTTTGTCTTTTTGTTTTTAGAGTTCCTCGGGTCAGGACTGAAACGGAATAGATTAATGAGATTTTAACAGCGATGGTGGTGTAACGGATAAGATCTGGACTTCCATTCGTGAGGCCGTGGGTTCGAGTCCTGCCATGTACCTACCAATGAATTCTGTAGAAATAAAGAAATTTAAGAAATTATACCATGTCTCTTTACCGTGAAGAAGCCTGCGCATTGCGCATCTAGACTTAGCATCAACATCTAGATGTGCCAACACACTAGCCCGCAGTGGAACAGCGTGGTGGGAAATAAACATGATTGTATATTGTATACTTACCTAGTCAAATTTATATAACATACTCTCTACAATAATTTCAAACTCACTCTTGGCCGTCTTATAAAAAAAACCAAGCGATTAAGTTTTCAGATTCAATGCGCCGGACATTATACACAGGGTGTTTTAAATTTACGTGTATAATTGTATACAGGATGATGGCTACGTGCGTTAGAAAGTGGAGCAGCTGCGTTATTGTCTGGACATAAATCTTTGTGGTTTTTTTGTGGATTAAAATTAAGAGTTATCTTGTCCAGGGTTAGGTCAGGCGTTTGAATACAAAATTGGGTTAATTTATGTACGGGGGTTCATTGAAATAATTTGGATTTTACACTACAAAGAGATTTTTTGTAGGATTTTTAGGTAATTTTAAGGGAATGTAATAATTATGAGTTATGGATGGTTCGGTGGTCCCCTATATATAGCATGTATTGTATATAGCAGCTATATATCATGTATATGTATAGATTAAAACCATTTCTGACAAAATCAACGTCAGGATAGGTTAGAATCTGGTTCTGGTCATCTCGGTTATATGAAATAACCTAAAACAAATTTAATCATACTTCGATACCACCGTTGTCTTATCTTTTGGATTTTCCATCGCAACTGATTTACGGTTAAAATTATGATCTTAAAGTTGTCGTCACGGCGATATCAAAGATAAAAATACTCTTGTATAAGTAGGTACATTAGCCTAGTACCAGAAACCCTACATTAACTCTGATGACAATATAGAATTCATAGTACGATGTTTTAGATCCTTTGAAGATGAACTTACTTATGAATTGTTATTGTACCAATATGTGAATTTAAAGTGTTTTTTTTTTATAATGCTACAAAATAAACCAGTTGTGCTCCGGAAACCGGACTATAAGAAAAAACAAGATATTCCTCCAATTTTAAAATAAGTTCGTTATCCAAAAGAATCCCTTTGTATGTACTCGTAAGATGTGTATTATTATTCCCTTATCCCAGTTTCGACCACATGTGACGCTCCCGAAAAAGATTATGAATAAAAAACCTGTTCCAAATTTAAACAATTGAACTTTTTCCGTTACGTCCCCCGCAAAGATACACGTTGTCCGCCAAAACAAATTTTAAACGAGTTCTTTTTTTCAAATCTGTCGGGCTTCTGTTGTGTGCATCTGTGATTTGTTCTACTTTTTATTTTGAATTTGGAATGGGAATGAGTAACTTTTTATTCCATTCAACCTCACAAATATACCTATATTAGTGCCGTGCAACGAAAAATGTTCTGGTCCTATTTAGCTTAGCTCCAATTTCTCCTTAGTTGGTTAGATCGTAACCAGGGAAAGGTTGATCAATTATACGTCATCTCCATATTAAATTCTTGACAGATGTGTCAGAAGTCAAGCAATAATCTCTGGTTATGCTCTAACCCACTATGGAGAAATTGGCACTCAAGCTGATAATGCATTTTAAAAACTACACTCACGGGAAATGAAAAAGTTCCAGTGACATAATGCAACGACGACCGAATGGCGCAGTGGTTAGTGACCCTGACTACTGAGCCGATGGTCCCGGGTTCGATTCCCGGCTGGGGCAGATATTTGTTTAAACACAGATATTTGTTCTCGGGTCTTGGATGTGCCCGTAAAATGGCAATAGGCCCGCCCCCTATTACATTGGGACTAACATAACACTCTGGCGAAAAGTGGGTGCAGCAATGCACCTCTGCCTACCCCGCAAGGGAGTACATTAGTACAAGGCGTGAGTGCGTGTGTGTGTGACATAATGCAACGTCAGTGGCAGGTGGAGCTTTTTCATTGCCCGTGAGCTTATTAGCAATACTCTTGCAACTAACCTAACCTATGTATTTTATACTTATCCCTTACACTCAATATTTAAAGTTCCAATCCTAACTTCCTAACTAATATTATAAATGCGAAAGTAACTGTGTCTGTCTGTCTGTCTGTCTGCCTGTCTGTTACTCTTTCACGCCAAAACTACTGAACGGATTTGAATGAAATTTGGTACACATATGGTCTAGACCCTGAGAAAGAACATAGGCTACTTTTTATCCCGGAATTCCCACGGAAAATCTTTTTAAGGCGAAGCGAAGCTCGCGGGAACAGCTAGTAGGTTATAAATTCCAAAATTTTAATACTTACAATTTATCTAAATAAGTATATAGGTACTTGCCTACAAATAATCTGACATCCTCTAATGTTATTCAGCTATGGCTAATATATTATGTAAATATATATTATAAAAGCTATCTTGAATTTATGATATTTGACAGTAATTAATTAGTTCCTAAAAGCAAAGTGCCAGATCTAGCTCTGAAATTTACGACAATTATTAATAAACATAAGTGAAAAATCGGAACGGTTCAAGATACATTTCGGCCGATTTATATTCAAAAAACTTTATATTATTATTGTACTATAAATAATATCGACAGAATGTCTAAAATTAACTATATTCAAGCTAAGTATTCAAACGCATTAGGTCCTAACAAGCTTTATAATGCCTTCTATAAAATATTTATTTAATTCACGACTTTGACATCAAAATTTTAGAAACCAACACTGAATTAAATTTCCAACCTAACGGAAATTTAGGTGAACAACTTGAATAAAGAAACATTTTTAAAAATCATACAAGTTCTCAATCATAAGTAGCATTAGCAACTGTGACAAGAAAAATAATTCCAAATTTGAAAAACGTCGAAACGTCAATCGCGAATTCAATTTGATTGGACGAAGTCCCGCGGGATGCGAGTCGTAGAAATTTTAGAACGAATGGGGGAAAATAAGAGATTATTGCATCATACGTGCAACACGGCCAGTTTAGCTAGACCTCCCTCACCCCGCTCGTCACTACACAAGCTTAGTTCAATAGGCGCAGTTGTTCTCTTATCTAGGTGTCACGGAAACTGGTCGGTGTTGCGAGGGCCGTGCGGGGTAGGAACCAATCATATGAGGGCGTATATTCGATTGATCGGTAAAAGGGCGATTTCGCAAATTACCCCGCAAGTGGGGGCGCATTTAGATATATTTTTCTAACATGTGTGGCTTCATGTGGGTGGGACTTAGATAAGCGTTACTCTTATGTCCCTGCTTTTATGAATGTCAGTGATTTTCACGTAATTTTGACGCAGCATCTCCTGTTTGCTGGTAAATATTTGTCATATTAAAAAAAACACAACTTGAAGTAAGCATACAAATGTATGATTATATAGGTACTTACTTTACTTAAACATGTGTGGTCTACAATAGAAACTACCTATCCATAATTTCGAAGTTAGACACCATGAATAGGCAAGTGTAGCGTGGGATGCCCTACATCGGATCTATCGGTTTCATACAGGGTGTTGCAAAAAGGGTATACTAAGCCGAAAGGGGGTGACTCAGGAGGTAATTGTGAACAACTTTTGTTCTACGAGTCTTGGTAATTCGCGAAAAAAAAAAGTTCTTCATAGTAAAAAGTCACGTGACCAACAAAGTTTCTATAGAAAAAGTTTTTTTTTTTCGTGAATTTCCAAAAATCGTAGAACAAAAGTTGTTCAGGATGACCCCCTGAGTCGCCCCCTTTCGGCTTGGCATTCTTTTCCTTTTTGAAACACCCTGTATTTGTTAAACACATTTTAGGTAGGTACCAAGCTAGTAGGTATGACCTCTCATGTAACAATAACAGCCATAGGGCATGTACAACTGTACAAACCGGCCCACACTATACAGTTAGGGCCACTTGCACAAACATTTAAATCTAGATTTAGTGTCAAATCTCGATTTAAGAAACGTCAATCCATATAAAATTTGACACTAAATAGAGTTTTAACACTAAATCTAGATTTAATATGTTGGTGCAAGTGGCCCTTAGCAGGCCTGTGTCACTCCGCGCGTGGGCGGCGCAGGCGCCAGCCTGGCGCCTGCCGCCTCGAGTGGGCAATCTAGTCGGCTGCCGCAAGCGGAAGACGATACACGCGCGCGCTATTTGTTTCTTTTTCGTACTAGTTTATAAATGTCGTATTTAGGTATTTATTAAAATTTATGAATAGAAAAATGGACATAAAAAGAAAAAAAGCAGCAAAAAAATACTGTGCCGTATTTAATTGCTTAAATACGGATCGTGATCCAAATATATTTTTTTTTAGATTACCAAAAGATGCTGACAGGTAAAACTAATCTAAGTATTTTATTGATTTCTTCTACGTTCCTTATTCGAAATGAAATTAATCCGAACTACAAACCCTTTTTTTCTTCATGTCTTCAAAGTCTATTCCAATTTTGTTTTCGTTAAAGTATTAAATTTACAGACACAACTACCTTCAAAATGTATTAATGAATCGATTATAAAATGTGCGCTGAGTGGGATTAGTGCTTAACGAAACTAACACGTTCTGTATCATAATATAAATTATATCCATAATATAAATTATAACGAAAAAAAAACATGTTTTCACAGAATTAAATGTTTTAGGTACTTAGATTCATACATATTTTATGTACTTCAAAATATCTTAACTATGAAATTGTTATTGTTTTTACTGGTTATTTCCAATAGAAAAAAGTTTGGAATAGCTTTGTATTCTAAATTCAAATTAATTTTGTTTTAAAACATGACATTCTTCTTCTTTCATTTTACAAAGTCGGTCCGTTGCTTAGTAAACGTTGTAGTCTGTGGTGCTGAGGCAACCCTAAGGTGGCTTCTTTTTCAATGCGTATAACCACGTATAACTTATTATGCACCGTAGTCCAGTGAAATAAGGCGCATATTCCCTCAAAAATTAATTGGTAGGTAAGTAAATAAAAACGTGTGCGGCTGGAACGCGATCTAAATTAGATCTTATTGCTTATGGGATGGAGTCATATTTCTTTGCAAGCCATTGCGAAGATGGACTTCTGTACCTGGTACTAGTTATTATTCTGTGCCCTTAGTGAATTATAGCGGCTTTTTCCCAACTATATAGATAGATAGAATACACTTTATTTGTACACCAAAACAGAATAATAAAATTAACAAAATGTAACTTAATTAGGGTACAAAAGGCGGTCTTATCACTAAAAGCGATCTCTGCCAGACAACCTTTGGATGGAGGGAAACAGAGATTAAGATTGGGTGCAGTGTACATGTTAAAAAGGAATGTAGATTATTTAATATACTACACACTAACTAAAATATTACAAATATACATAAACAGAGGTAGGTACATACTATATTACATAACAATATATATATATATATGTATACATATATGTATACATATATATATATATATATATATGTCAATATATATATTTGAATAGGCTTTTTTGCTTTTTCTCACGTATAGGTGAGACTCCTACGCGTAGCAGTATGTTTTAGTTCGGTTGTAAAATGTTTAGAGGCTGTTGTGCAACTTTTGTGGTTATGGGCCTTTTACTTATTATGGTCAGCCGATCTGTTACTATGTATGAAAGATGAATGTTTAAAGAATGTTACATTTTAGTTAAAGGAAGGAGAAATTAGTTTTTTTACTACGTAGTAGGCAAACTAACCCCCTTATTCATAGAAAAGTTACAATACGTTTTAACTAATAAACTGTTTTGTCCCTCTCTGTCAAAGAACAAATTGTTCTTTGTTGGAGAGGGACAAAACAGTTTATTAGTTAAAACGTTTTGTAACTTCTCTATGAATAAGGGGGTTAGTCTATAGATCTTTTTAAATCTAAAGTTCGTCTCCACTACCTCCAAGAGCAGAACATTCAGCTTAACTGATCCCTATCTATGCGATGATGATGATAGTAATTTTAAGTTTATGTATGTATATGTGTATGTATGTAATGTATGTATGTATGTATCATGTATATAATTATTTACTTATATTGTATAGGTATAGTTATTAATATTTTGGTTAGGTACTCAATTTAGACCATCTTCTATCGTAAGCACTACCAATCACTTTTTCAACATCACCAAAGGTTAACTGGTAAAAAATGCTGCTAGCATTAAGTTCGCCTTTGTAACAATTTATTTTGTTCAATAATAATAATAGTAGGTACGTGACTTAGAGTATTTTTTTTAACTTATTTGAAAAGTCGTATAACAAAAGTTGTTCAGAATGGGGGAAAGGGGTTTACGCTTTACCATACCACTTTTGTAACAACCTATCAAGAGAATTGGTTGACATCAAAACTGTTTTTGCTAGGGTGGTTAGGTATTTTATGCTGACAGTACTAACATATTTAAAAAATGTGTTTACTTTTGAGAAGTAAAAATATTCATAGTCCAATACAGTCTTCTGGCTTTAACGGATACAATAAAATTATACTACCTAGTTACCCTAATTTTGCTGTCACATCTATCTTTCCCACCCTGTACATACCTGTGTACTAGATAATTGAAGATCTCAAACCAAAGAGATTTTTCACTAATTCATGTGAGAAAACCAGCACTCAAACCATCTCAGGGTATAGAACAGTAGTCAAATCCATATTTACATAAATCCCCTTCCGCACCAGTGTTGGTATTTGTTAACCCCATGTTATTTAATCCTAAGAAACTCCTGTGAACGAAATTTGCATGAGATCCAGTACATTTTTGTGACAATTTGAATATTTCAAAATTTGCATATAAAAAAATTGAATCAATCGAACGGCAGAAGCGATTGCCCATTGTTCAGTGTTGCAGATGTCCTTCACATGCCCTTGAGAAAGAAACATAGCAAATGATTTGTTCGTTTATCTTCATCATGATTCACGAGTGAACAATCATAAATACATATACAGGATGTTGCATAAAATGTACACAAACCGAAATGGGGTGAGTCAGGATGCCAATATGTACAACTATGTGGGTCCAGTTCGATCCAATCCGATCCGAGATCCAACTCGAAATACGTAACTTTTCAGGAGAAACAAAAATTTATATTTTCGGCACAAAAATATAATGTTATGTTCTATCACAATGTATTTGTGGGTTGACTGGTAGAAAATGCTTTTAACATTAAGTCCACCCTTTGTACACTTATTTATATATTTGTGCAATAAAGGATTAAATAAATAAAAATAAATAAATAAATAAATTAGTTACCTACCTCGTCACGATACTGTTTCAAAGATATTTGACCCAAAGAACTGTTCAAAGACTTATCGTAAAGAAATGCTTCTCCGATAGATAACTACATAAGGAGCCATCTCGTTTAAAATAAAAAATATGCTATGATATACGAGTAGATACCTATTTACGTTAAATGCCTGTACTAAAACCCAAAAAGCCGCCTTGTTTATATTTTAGGTACGTACAGAAAGATCTAGGTATCTATTGAAAACCTGTTCGGCAACACCGAATTCGGCTACAGGTTACCAAAACGGTATTTTGAAAGCCGTAGTTTATGCATCGCTTTATAACATTTTGATGATAGTTTATGTGTCATAAAATGTTGAAGCGGCAGTTTATTTTAGTAACTATTTCGTTTCTGAATGAAGGAAGTGTACCATTAAATATTTATACTCATACTCATTTATTTTACGATTTTATAGGAAAATCAAGTAGCGAATGCCTTGTTTGCTTAAAGATTTATTTAATTTAACCTAATATAATGTACTCAATACTCCAGCTTTTCGAAAACGATATTTTCGATATAATCTATGTATATTAGACCAGCGAGACCAAGCAGATATTTAATACCAAAGCTACCAATAATAAAACTAACTCGTTTTTCATAAGCAACGAAAAAAAGAGCAGATGTATTTGAAACAAAAACCGGTACCAAATCGTAGAATGAATCGTGAATTATACTTACCAAAAAAATCTAGCAACTCTGATTATAATATAATGACAACAATAAAATTTGTCTGAAAAAAAGCTTAACCCTTTTGTAGAGTTTTTTCTCAGGGCACCTAAAGTGGACTAGAAAAAAATGTATGAGGGGTGGACTATACTACGTATGCAAATTAAGATGAAATAATTCGTGCACAAAATATGCCATTAAAATTGGCACAGCCGGGTATCCGGATATTATGGGGTCAGGATGCAAACGAACTTTTTATACACCTACGTAAAAAAACTTCTGCCGTTAAAAAACTACTCTTTCATAAAAAGTTCTATCTTTTTAAAATGTATTAATTATGCAGGTATCCGACTAACAAAATTATTTAAGTATTTGGATTTGGTTTAAGGGATCTAGATGAAATCTCTTCATAAAAATCGTTTTAGCTATAATTGTTTTAAATTTACAGATGATTTACATAGTTCACGAACTATTGAAAATTTACACTATTCATACATGTATAGTTTTATCTAAGAGTATTTTGAAAACAACGCTATTCGCCATACAAATGGCTGTTAATTTGTTATTAACGACAAAAAACAACTCGCTAATTGCGCAAAGTTTTATTATGCCATTATGTCTGCAGTTAAGAACTAATGAATATTCTATTAAAGTATAAAAGTAGGTCGTATAAAATATGTAGGCATGCATTACGTCAAAACTAACATTCAATATGCTGGTTAATGATTATTAGATAAAGACTGTGCACTTGATTTTATAGGTATGTGTTGAAAACAGTTGTAAGAAAGGAGGAAATAAACCAGTATAATAAAGTAGCAAGTATTTTTTTTATAAATCAGTAGTATAGTAGGTTTAAAATGTCTGGGAAAGTGTAATGAGGATTGGTCAATTTCATATTTTTTACAGATTTATGAGCTTAAAAGGCTCAAACGGCTCAAACAGATATTGACGTCTATCAAACAATCGGTCTGATTTTAAATATTCACGCAATCACGCTTAAAAACGACAAGCACAAAATTGTAGTAAAACAAAATATGCAAGCTGGCATCACAATCCTCAAGATCCGGTTAAAATTTGGGGTTTCAACTTTCAAAAAAGTGCCAATTAAATGCATTTAACATTTCAAACCTAATTTCGGAGGCAAAAAGTCCACATTAGTCGCTGCGTTTCAACAAGCATTAACATTTAACCGTCGAGCTCACAAAGAAGCCCGTATGCCGGCAGATGATAGACAAAATGCCTATTGTTTTAACCCTTCAGCGCGAAACAAAGGCCGCATAGGGCGGGAATGCGAGCTTTTGTTTTAAAAAATAATAATATAATTTTATGCAAGCGCCGCTAATGGGTTGAGCTGGGGTTGCCAGCGTGAAATCTGGCGGAATATTGTTTTGTTAATTTTTAACGAGCCCAACAGACGCTGCTGCGTCTGCTTGTGCGCCCCGTGTGTAGTTTTGTGTTGTAAACCGTTATTTTTTAGATTGTATTCATTTGCTTCATCTTTGCGTATTCTAACCCTCTACGACAGAAAATAATAATGTTTTTGTTTTCCTCATCCAACTAATACCAGCTTCCTACTAGCGGATGGCAAGGCATTTGACTCAACATCTCTTCAACGGTGATGGTTAACACACATCCAATGAGCAACACAGTGATTCATACAAATACCATACGTTTCTTGGGCAATTTATTTCACAAAAATAGCTAAGCGGTGCTATTACGTGGACAATGTCATAAAAACCATAGACCACGCTGTCTTCTATTCTAGGAATTTAAAAACGGCCAAGTGCCAGTCAGAATCTAATACGAAGGGTTCCGTTTATCAGATTTGTCATGAATGTCAGTTAAAATTTATAAACATCATATAGAAAATATATATTCTTTGTTTATTAAAAAAACCCTATAAGTAGCTGACTACGTAAGACTGAAACGATGGTCTTGAAATCGTTTCAAACTATTTCAAAAATAACACAACAAAAATAAGCTTAGTTTCACGAAGAAACATTCAAATAGACCGCAGCTGCAAAACTATGACACGTCTACTTTTAGTGGGTCTCAGAGCTTATAACACTAGAGTATAAGGTGAAAATAAGAATGGAAATTTTAAAATATGTAATAAATAATTTTATTATTAATTAAGGGTCATCAATCACCATTAGGGCAACAGTAGCTCATTAACCCTTTATATTTTTTTGTGAAGTAATAAATTAAAGAGAAAATACTCTTAAGATCGTAAAATAATTAAGGCAAAGGTTAACTATTAATAGTGAATGATAGACACTACAATGGTCTCAATATAAAAGTGAAATTAGTTAGCAATTGTCTTGTATTTATCAGGTTGTAAACTAGTTACTTGTAATGTTTTGAACAAAATTAGTTCAAATAGTAAATGTCACTCTATTTTTACATTCTGACGATTGTTGATAAAATAAGTTTGAATCTAATTTTTTAACATTTACACTTTTACCTTAATCATTTAGATAACCGTCGCTTAATACCTTAAAAATTGCTACATAGCACATATTTATTAGCACTCAGTAACCGTCTAACTTTAGAAGTCTAGGCTAGGTACTCTATACGTTTAGGGTTCTGAAAAATATTAAAAGCAGGTACATCACAATAGTTATTACCCCGTGACATCTGACATCACACAAATATCTAAACTTTGTTAGAATGCGTGTTTCCCGTATTAGGTACATGCGTACCTAATGAATGACTGAAAATGAATGAATGGTTGAATTTTCATTAACCCTTTTGCAATGGTACCTATCACTGGTACGTACTACGTAATATTGCGTAGTCGCCATAGGCAGATTCATTCAAATTAGAAACTGGGCCATAGATACATATTTTACATGTTGTTTACTAATCAAGAGCTACGATGCCATAGAAAAAGAAGTCAAACAAACCTTTTGGTTTGATACATTTGACAAGGGAACCCTGACAGCCAGCTTGCACGCATGGCGACTGACTTACAAGGAATTCTTGTGTTTTTAATTAGATTAAACGCAGTCCCTTCGCGGTCTCGTCTTGTCACATCACTAACATCTCAAAACTTAAGTAGCTAGGTATTAAGGTTGAGCAAATTTTGTAGTAATTTCAATATTAATATAATAATTATTATTTTTAAATCTTAGAAACACAATTCCTATTGGAAATTATTATTTTTGAATCCTATTTATGACATCAGAATAGTCACAATTTCTCATTTGACGAACCAGTTGAAAAAAACGCAACTGGCGCACAAAGTTTCAGAAAGTAGTTTTGAAGTTGTTATTTAGTAGGAGAATCGAAACAAAAATACGCATTTAAAAATAAATTCAGCATCATTATCACATAATTACAATTACATACAGCACGTAGCGTTTCACAGTTTGGTCAAATAGAAATACAAATTTTCTTCCGCGACATGTTAAATTATAGGCATAACACTATTTTAGTCATTTTTTTACGTAAATTTTAAACTAAATAAACAATAATAAATACGTGGCCTAAACGGGAAGGGCCCGCGCATCGCAGAACTAACTGTCCATCACCGCATCGCCCGAGCCCACTCAGCTCAGGGGGTCTACTCTTGCTTCCAGAAAAACAAAGAACAGCTAGGCAATCGGTTCCTTTAATTATGTGTTAAAATTTAATGTAGACTTTATATCTTTATTATTTGAGCAAATACCAAAAAAAAATTACTTTGTATTACTTAGAATATTATTACCTAGATATAAAAATTAAACTTGCTCTACCCTAGCCTACAGGGCACTATGTTAAGGACCATGTGTAATTTTGTACATAATGTTAAGACCAATGTAAAACTTGTTGCAATAAATATATTACTATTACTATTAATAATGAGTGTATAAAGCGTGCAATGAAATAGTTCCACTTACAAAATGATTACGAAACGTGTTCGTTAGTTTTTTGTCAAGCTAAAGAAACTTTCCAGAAAGAAAGAGAAAGAGAGAAAGAAAAGAAAGAAAGAAAACAAAAACAGAAAAAAGAAAGAAAAATAATACAACAAAAAAATAACAATACAGGAATAATACAACATAGTACAGACAAAAAAACTAGGTTGCTGTCCAGAGCGTCAATTCGGTACCAGCTCAGCATGTGCTGTGGCCAAAGAGGCGAAGAGCGATTCAATCATTTGAATTTTATTGATTCATCGGAATATTACTTTCTCCCTGTAAGATCGTTGGTGAGGCGGAATGAAAGAGGACTTTTCGACATTGTTTTTAATTGACTACCATATTTGATACTAAATATAAATACTGTGACTACGTTCACTGATAGACCCTTATAGCACTGATACTCCATCTTGTACAAATATTGTTAATCTAAGACTAGGCCTAACCGAACTCAAGGAAAACCGAACCACTGAACAGCCGACTCGGTATCAAATGTCAGACCTTGAAAAACTTGAGGGGATGTTCTGGTAAAAAAAAAACTTTTGGAGAGGTCAATAAGGGACCATAAACTGCATAGAAGTGGAGATGTTGGAAGAAGTGGAATTATAAAAAGACGTAGTTTCTAAAATGTAAGATGTAAGTACGTATAAACTGTACGTCTAGTATTGGTTTGATAGTTTAAGGGTGGATTTCAACAAGTCCTAAAAAATCTTCATTTCCGTGGACTTTTTTATCTTAAGGGGATTACGAAACCTAAAATGCTAAAGTCGGTTTGATATACTTGATTGGATTGGAAAAACGGTAGCTTCTATCACTTTGAGAAAAATATATATTGTAGCAGAGGGTATACTCAACATGATATTTGCTTAGAAATTGGTGCAGGATTATAATAAGTATGTTAAAAAAAATTGCAAACAGACCATGTCTTTTGCCATTTTTCGACTTATTATGAAAAAACCCTCGAAATCAGAGGGCCCATTTTCATGGAATCTTATATGTATGTGTAGGTAATTAAATTCTTAACAAAGTTACCTTAAAGAGTTGGATTTAATGGACCAGAAGTCAACTTTTTTTGCAAAAAACTAATAAATTCCGGTTTAAAAATGATGACGCCGTGACAGATTTCAGATTTCTTCAGTCGTCGCCCTGGTGGCGGCCTGTTAGGAGCGATACCCACGCCATTTTATTTTTAATCAAATATTTCACAAAAACTGATTAAATCAACAAATGATGACTGCAAATATTATAATACATATGCATTTGCTATGAAAAGTTAATTTTCTAAACATTTTAGATGGAGAAAAGCCGAAAATTCTTAGAAAACATTTCGCCTTTTCGATTTGTTTACATTTTTTACTATAGAGTTACAGATGCATAGATAAAGGTAAACATTACACATAATGACACTCATTAGATTCTCCGAATAAGAACTATACGGTCAATACAGTATGCCAAAGCGCGAGCCTGTTTATATTCTGAGGGGTAATAATTTAACTTTATTTTATTTTAACGGTTGTGTATGCTAGGTAAGCTACACAATATACAGGGTGTTGAAAATTAAGTTCTCAATTTGTATTATTTGAAACTAAAAACCGTAATTTTTTATAATATATATTTTAAGATGTGGTAGTCTGTACACTAAAGGGTGTTCAAAAGTATAAGTACTTTTAAAAATTGAAGAACTAAAATGTACATATTTTTTTAAATCTATGAAGGTATTTAACAAGCTTTGCAAAAAAAGCGGTTAAGTGCGACTTTATCTACATATCTACACACATACATACACTCTCACGCCTTGTACTAATGTACTCCCTTGCGGGGTAGGCAGAGGTGCATTGCTGCACCCACTACCTCTGTAGTACGTGGTGGTACGGTCTCGACCTTTCGGACAGTCAGTTTGGCATCCGAAATGCGTGATCGTTCGTTCACTGTCGGAGCAGGATGAGAACTAGCTCTTAGCTTAAAAATAGTAACCGCGTTCCTAGAGGGCTGACATCCCTGGCTGGAGCTGTGCTCGCCATGCAGTGCATGGGCTACTTAGGAATCTGGGAGGCTGTTGCAAAGGAGTCTGTTGCCTCTATACGGTACGGGTGCCGTGCGATTTATGGCCCTTCCAGGAGCACCTGTTTTGTCAAGTCGAAGAGAATGGCTCGTATTCGACGCAACCTGCAGTACTGGTGGGATTGGTTGGAGGTCTGGACAGCACGTAGCTGCAGCAGCCGTCATGCCGTCATTCGACGCATAGATGCAAAAAAAAGTTGAAATTCATGTTAATAATTAGATTTTAATTTTACAATATTGCAAAAAAAAAATATTAACATTGTTGAGTATGTTATTTTATTTTAGTAAAGTAGTAATAAAAACAAAGGCTTATTGCATAGTTTTCGTTCACGCTCGCCTACATCGCACGTTGTATATGAGAATAAAGGGAATTACTAAATTTTCTTGTTTAAAAATCACGGTTTCTGGTTTAGAGGAAAACAAATTGTAAAATGCGGAATACAGTTTTTTTTTCGAATAAAGAGTAAAACAAAACATGTAAATTCAAAAAACGTTTCTATTGACACTAGGGCATACAATACCGCCATACCGGGAACCCGGAAAAAAATAAGTATTTTTCAATACCAGTATTGAAAGTTAATACCGGTATTGAAGTAATACCGGAATCGGACTTTTTAGGCTATAAATAAAGCGATTAAGGTATAGTTAGCCTTGTGTTCTTATATACTATGAAAGCGCACTTGTTTCCAATAGTTTAATGTAGTTTTTGGCCGTTGGAAATCTACTGTTGCCCATGCGTAAACCGACACCAAATTTTTTTTTTCAAATCTATCATTTTAACTCTAATAATCGGAATCCCGAAGTAGTAATACCGAAACTCAATACCGGTATTGAAAATTATTCCGGTATTGCATGCCCTAATTGACACCAACTGACACTAATTGACTTTTCGCCGAGAAAAGTGGAGTTACAATGTTTGCGATCTAAAGTGATTATAGAATAATTAGAACTATCTATTTTTTTTCAGTTCACCTGGTGTTGACTGAAATTGTAATTAGGTACTGACTCCTTGACTTGAAAATAACTTTTTTTATAATCGTTATTACAAAACCGCAATTTTTTTAATACAGCAATATTTGTAGGTACTTACAGTGAGCAAAAGAGCGCAACAAGGTTTTATTTTTTTTTGGTTTTAAGAAACAAAAATATTATTTCTATCATATCCAAAATACACATACTTAAGTACATATTATACCTCACCCAGACCACCCCATATCACCACCTTTGCCAGCTACGAAACCTTTTGGGACACCCTGTATATGCAGAGTTCTGCAAACTACTGTTCTGCTTTTAAAACACCAAAATAAAACAGGTCGTCTAACTAAAAGGTCACGTGACCAAAAAAAATATATGGAGAAGCGTTTTTTTTTTTCACGAATATAAAAAAATACGTAAGATAAAAGTTATTCAGAGTAACGCCCTTTCGGCTAACTATACTTTTTTAATACAACACCCTGTAGTCCCTCTTATATTAAAATCTGCCCCCAAGTGAGGCTATACTTAATTCGCGAAAAAAAAAAACGCGAATTTTTACATTCTGATTTCATTTCCAGGGTTTTAGACATAACATCAATAACATGCTGCACACGTAGGTTTCGGCTTAGTTTAGTATACCCTTTTTGCAACAACCTGTATAAATATCGGCACGGGCACGACTTTTTATAATTAATGATTAAATATTAAAAATACTTTCAAATAAAAATAAATATTTTCGTATCACTTACAAAACAATATTACTTACTTAGTATATGTTTAACAAAGTGGCATGTCTTCACTTTAATGTTTTCGAGTACTATGTTAAAATTTCATGTCATTGTCCGGAGAACGCCCCGCATACCTCAACCCCCCCTCACTAGATTTGACAGATTCTGATTTTCTTCTAGCTTTAGTGACAGCCTTAAGGTTTTTTATATTAGAAAAACGCTTTTATTAAAGTTTTTGTTCATGTTAGTGTTCTTACTAAATGGGTAGCAGATAAGTTAAAAACTTAACAAGATACGGATGATTAAAAATTTCGTGCCACGGCGATGAAACATGCGTTCACGGCAATGAAACAAGCGTCCACGGCAATGAAACAAAGGCCCACGGCAATGAAACAAACTTCCACGGCAATGAAAGAACTGTATACAATGGAAATAAAAGAATCAATTCACTGCATTTTTTTAAAAAGACTGTGAGGGAAACGCAAACTTAGACAGGTATGTATGGCAAAAATATTTGGATAGATATTGGAACGAAAGAAAGAACGACAGTATGTATAAAAAATAAGAATATAGTATGGAATTCTCTAGGTAGCATTGTGGGGTCCGTATTGCGACGTATGAAAGAAAATGTTTCATTTCACACTAATAACGTTCACAAACCTTGATCATAAACCTTACCTATAACATCTATATTTTCATAAGGTATAATATCCAATTTTTATACTGTTCGTTTTATGTAAAATTAATAAAATATACTATAATATGACATAATCTGTGCAGAATTACACAACACCGGCAAAACACCTAGCACCAAAATATAAAGATAGGTGCGGTTAGGTGCACATGTTGGTCAGCTAAGCGTCCCCCTACATAGCGCCAATAATAATAACGCAGTCAAAACTCCTTGCACCAAAACCTAAACATAGAGCGTCTCCCCTTGTAGCCCCGCTTTGCTTTTGATGAACATGTGCACTTAACCGCTCCTCCTCGCTTTTCTCGTCATCGCACCTATCTTTAGGTTGTGGTGCTAGAGGTTTTGATGGTGTTGTGTATTTTAACACAGATTATGTGATATGATAGAATATTTTATGAACTTTATGCTAAATCATAGTATATTTTAATTGGTATAATAATATGAAATGTACATGTTATCATCATCAGCCTATAATCATCCAATGCTGGACATAGGCCTCTCCCAAGGAGCGCCACAACACTCGGTCCTCGGTCTTCCGAATTCAGCCACTAACGGCTACCTGCCTAAGCTTGCATATTTTGACAGCTATGTTGGTAACCTTAGTCCTCTGACGTATAACCTCTTTTCTGATACCATCCATAAGAGAAACCCTAAGCATAGCTCTCTCCATAGCACGCTGAGTGACTTTAAATCGGTGGACCAGTCCCACCATCAGTGTCCACGTCTCTGCACCATATTTCATAACTGGCAGGGCGCAATGGTTGAAGACTGTTGGATGCGCCTTTCAGCCTCCTTGTCGAAGTTGCTTCTGCCTAGCCGAATAGTCTGCCTCCGGTAGTCATATTATTGCACAACTTCTCCTGTAAAGCAATTAAGTTTTTGCTCTTAACTCTAAATTTAACAGAATTTTTTATTTTATTTTTTATTGTGTTTAAGAATAGCTCATAATAATTATTTTTTACTTTGTTTAATTATTATTATTTTTTTGTATCACAAACTGTCAAATCTGTAATAGTTAAATTGAACCGGGAGCCCGCGTTACAGGTTTTTCCTAGTGCAGGTCCCACTGTGTATTGTCTTTTGTGAATACTTTTTTGGCTAAATAAAGAATTTATTTATTTATTTTTTTATTTATTTATTTATTTATTTATTTATTTATTTATTTATTTATTTATTTATTTATTTATTTATTTATTTATTTATTTATTTATTTATTTATTTATTTATTTATTTATTTATTTATTTATTTATTTATTTATTTATTTATTTATTTATTTATTTATTTATTTATTTATTTATTTATTTATTTATTTATTTATTTATTTATTTATTTATTTATTTATTTATTTATTTATTTATTTATTTATTTATTTATTTATTTATTTATTTATTTATTTATTTATTTATTTATTTATTTATTTATTTATTTATTTATTTATTTATTTATTTATTTATTTATTTATTTATTTATTTATTTATTTATTTATTTATTTATTTATTTATTTATTTATTTATTTATTTATTTATTTATTTATTTATTTATTTATTTATTTATTTATTTATTTATTTATTTATTTATTTATTTATTTATTTATTTATTTATTTATTTATTTATTTATTTATTTATTTATTTATTTATTTATTTATTTATTTATTTATTTATTTATTTATTTATTTATTTATTTATTTATTTATTTATTTATTTATTTATTTATTTATTTATTTATTTACTTCGATAGTTGTCTCACGAACGATCACTGGCTCCGGTTTTATGTGAACATTCTACATGACTTTTGTCTTGCTCAAGTATATACGGAGGCCTACACGTTGCAAGCAGCATTAAGGCCACTTAGCATCCAGCTGAGTTCCTGCAGAGATGTATGTTCTATTATATTCTATTCTACTATCTGTGGGAGGTGTAAGTACCTGCACCTGGCTCTCTCGAATGGGACCTTTGTGCAATGTGAATATTCTATTCCAAGGTCTAAGCTGCCTTTCTAAGCTTGGACCATTTCCCACCACGCTGGTCCACAGGGGGTGGCTGGGTTCACATATTATCTAGATGTGCTAAATTTATAGGTAGATATGCAGGATTCGTCACGATGTTTTCCTTCACCGTAAAAGCGATGGTATACATTGTATTTAAATTCAAAGGAACACATTGGTACATGTCAGCGCCGGAATTCGCACCCGCATCACTGGCTTGGGAAGCGGGCGCTTACCCGACTGAGCTACCACCGATTATTTATACATAACGTTCATTATAATTGATTCGATTGTTATTATTAATGTAATATTATATATTTCGTTTTTATACATCTCGAAACGCACCCGTCTTAACGCACTGCAAAAAGAGGTAATTTGACTAGTCCTGTAGGTAATATGTCAGTGATCGGTATTAACTGTATTACAGGTAAAAGATGGTAAAGATATGTTACCTTGCCTAATCATACATACCACGGCGATGAAAACATAAGTCACGGAAATTAATAACCTGGCCACGGAAATGAATAACCTAACCACGGCAATGAATACAAATTATTTTACAGGACATGGCAATGAAATTTTTTTCATTGCCGTGGCTTTTTTTTTCATTGCCATAGCAAATATTGGCCACGGAAGCCACGGAAATGAAAGCATGGCGATGAAAACCAAGGCATTAAATATAAATAACTTAAAAAGTATTAACTATTCGAAGAAATAAACACTTTATAAGTTAAATATTTTCAAAAAGCTTTCTTTTGAATGCTTACTCTAGAAGACAAACTTAATTTTATAGAAGTTATATCTATCCACGGCAATGAAAGAAAAAATGTCCAGTCCCCAAAATTTTTACTGATTTTCACTATAGCGCAAAAACGCGGGCACTGATGTACCTCCTTCCACGTCGAGCAGTTAGGCGACACTTGTTAGAAACAATTAGCGCACTGAGGGGGGCACCCAAGTTCATAGGTAAAACAATATCCTTGATCATGTTTAGGACACGGCGATGAACAGAAGTTCTGGGACACATGAATTTTCACTTACCGTTCGTTATATTCTTTATATATTTCAATAAATTTATACCGTGACAATACTTTAACTATGAATGTATCAAATGAAACTAAGTTTAACTATCAATACTCAATATTTTTTCATCAATGAAGAATAATACAAAACGTGGTGACGTGGGGACAGACACGGCAATGAAAGATTTGGAGGTTTAATATTTTTTTTAAAAATATCCATTAATCCTATTAATAAAATATTTAGTGCTACAGATAGATAACTATTTCACTTAACCGGAAAAAAATATTAGAAAATTATAACTTGGTTTTTTAGTACCGATTTCATTGATGCCACGCAATTTTTGGCTGCGGGAAATTCACCCTTAAACACTATTCTGAAACTTTTGACAGATAATGTAACCATAGAGGCACAGGCACCTATATGTCAGAGAAAATAAAACGTTATTTTTTTAGTTTTCATAAATTGGAAAACCGTAGAGGCTACCAACAGTAAGTTTAATCGATTTAACGCGGTATTTAACGAATGCATATTATGTATAGGTTTTTGAAAGCTCTTTAAGTTTGTCTATGATGTTACTAGATCTTATAGAAAGAATGTAAGACGTAACCACTTTATATTTTAATTTCTGTTTACAGAGTACATCTCCCAAAGTCCTATGGCCTAAAATCATGACCTACTTCCGATAACAATATTCCCGCATAAAGTTATGATATGGCTCAAAATATGTTTAACAATAGAGATATTGTTTTAACACGTGCTGGCTGGTACACGAAATTATAGTGGTTGGTAGTGGCTGAATTGCTTTGTGAAAAAAACAATAAAAAAAAAAGGAAATTGATCAATGCTCTATTGAAAGTAGGTATATTATATGTAGGTATTTGTATTACACGTTGTACACAATAACAACTTTACTTCAATGCTATAATTAATTAAGCTAGCCTTTTCCGTTTAGGAGACATTTGATGATATTGTCCCTGGAACTTTTTTTACAAGTTGGATACTAGAAGGCATTACTTTATCTAGCTTCACTACAATTTTTTATACCTTCTACCAAAATAATGACTATTTAAGTGACTTTTATGCTGGACTTATTGCATGTAAGGCCTGGGTCTCCTATTTACGCCGTAGATCGCGTCCAGCGTCACTCCGTAGGCCGCGTCACAATGCTCATTATGTCTACGCGCCAACGTCGGCGTGTGAGGGAGACCGCATCAGTACATTTCTATAGTGAGCATCGTGACGCGGCCTACGGCGTGACGCTGGACGCGAACTACGGCGTAAATAGGAGACCCGGGCCTAAGAGAAGATAATGATTTAACATAAACGTCACCTGTCCACCCAAAAGCTCATTTCAAACTTGATATTTCACTAAAATCTCGAGCTCACAATAAAAAAAAACCGTTGTCAAAATGTTAATCAGACTCGAATGGCAAGATGAATAAATTAAATTAAAAAAAGAAGTTAAACGACAAAATTTTCATTGTAATTCCTGTCGTGATCAAAGCGATCGCATCGTGTTTTTTTTATTGAGAGAATAAAATACTTGTTGATCGCCTTTCTCGACTTGAGCATTATCGTTGGGGAAGACTGCTGTGGCTATGATTTTAAGTATATAAATACTCAAACATATATACATTTACATATGTACATACATTATGCTCACGACTGTAATCCTTGAAGGGATAGTCAGAGGTAACTCGCTAAATTTGTACTCACGTGATAGGGCGTGAGCCGTATTGCCCTAAAAATATACTTAGGTATTATAATTTTTACGACGGTATTTTAACATGACTATAGAAAAACATACTAGGTACAATTTTACCTTAAGGAATGTTTATGGTTAGGTCAAGCCATGTACTTAAAAGTAAGCTTACAATGTGACTAAGGTAACATAAAATGCGTTAAAGATTAATTCATAAATAAATCTTGCAAAAGGTTGCAACAATTTTTCAATTGTTTCTGGCTCAAAGAATCTCTCTGGCTATACAGCGAGGCAATGCAGCCAGCATTATGGGAACATTTGAGCCAGGTACGATAAGATTAGGTATTTTTGATTAGGCTAAGTAGTTTGTAATTTGCATGTTTTTTTGTTAATTAATATTATTTATTTTTCACGATATTTTTTTTCTACTAAACCATGGTCACCGTCTTCGCACATTTAGCGACACAAAGTATTTTTGGGTTTTTAGTATTTGCCTCCGGTTTATGGATCATAAACTATAGCATCTCGACGTGCGTCGGGTAAACGCAACGGGTGTCATGTCTTGCATGTTAATGTATGTGTGTATGTGTTGCGTCATTTGACGGCAATCTCGAGTTTTATGGTGTACGACTTCTCGCACTCGGCTCTCAGATTAGGAAATACAGTGTAAGTACATAGTGGATGGGTTTACGGTTTTATTGACCTCTTCTTTTGAACTCCTAAGTTAAAGCTCTTGGGAAAAAGATCGCGGGAAACAGCTAGTGTGCTATTATTGCAATCTGGAATATTTTTACACTCACGGGCAATGAAAAAGTTCCACTCACAAAATGAAGACACCAAAATACCCCAATTTTTTCAAACATTTTATTTAAAATTTTAACAAAATGTTACCGTGTTCAGTTGGTAATATTCTGATGCTCTGATAAAAGTACTGCAATGTTGCAGAAGGCGTCATTAAGCTAGCCTTTTCCGTTAGGGAGTAATTTGGTGCTTTTTCAGTGGAATCCTTTTCATTGCCCGGGAGTGTATTATGTCATCAAAATAAACAAAGCTAAGTTAAAAAACAATCGTGTAATCATCCTACAGACATTATGTCTGGGTTTCACGGACCTGAGCTTATTTATTATACACTATTATATATACTAAAAATGTACTAATTACCTTCTAATGTAGAATAATACTTTTAGTTAAGTTAAAGGCCTTCTTTAAGGAGCATCTTAATTAATATTTCAAACAATAAACTCATGTTTATGACCCTCATAACAATAAAAAGCTAATTTCCCTACATTAGTGGGAAGATTTAAAGGTTTTTCAAGGTGTAAAGACGCCGTTACATATAAAACTCTAAATTACCCAACTGGAGAATCACTATTGTAAAATCTACTATGAAACAGGCATACATAAATAACTGCATGATTTTATCAACAGTTTTAATATTCGCTCGACCTATGGGAGACTGAGTACCCGTACTTAATAATAGATTAAAAGGCACACCCCAGGAAAATATAAAAATAAAAGTCATAAAAAGTTTATGACTTTTGAAATGTCACATATGCGTATTTACGAGCCACCACACACGTTCCAAATCCAAAGTTCATTTCAAAGACGTAGTGGGTACAAAGTGAATGAGAGGACTAGTTTATCGACTGTGAAATATGGAATGGCTCTCGATTCGACTGAAGTTGTGCGTCTACAGATCATCCCAAAACCACAATCTATTATTGCGATTAACTGCCAGTTTCAGGGGGTATCTCTATATGACGAAAAACTAAGTTTCGGACCGCCGCTGCGCGAGCCACGACTCCATCTCGTTGTAATAAAAGTGCCGATTGCACGACAGCTCTCGTTCGTTAGTTTTTCGTCAGTATAGAGTGACCCTCCAGTAACCAGTAACTATCTCTATCCATGACTCGTACTTTCAAACGATTTTGACATTATATAAAATATAACGATCTGTCCAATTTGTCCAAACCAAAACTACCAGTCATCGTTATATTATTCACACTGACAGTAAAAGTTTTTTTTTGTTCCCGCTAAGCTGCAAAATTCGTATACATTACTTGTAATGTCACTTTATAAATGTAACTTAACCACATAGCTTTAGATAATATATTGTGTATAATGGATACATTCATAATAATAAATAACTTTATTTAAAAAATGTATGTGTATAATTTTTTTATGATGTTTCTGGGCATAGGTAGGTAAGAACAATAATTTAGTAGCTACATGGTAGTGTACACAAAACAATTTTGTCGTAACCTACTCCCTCAAAAAAGGGCATAGCCCTGTAGACATAGGATTAGTAGTAATTGCTCAACCCATTACAAGGCCACTTAGAGGTAGCTAACAAACAGAAATAAGTAATTTAGATTTATAGTAATTAGTAGACGACCGAATGGCGTAGTGGTTAGTGACCCTGACTACTGAGCCGATGGTCCCGGGTTCGATTCCCGGCTGGGGCAGATATTTGTTTAAATACAGATATTTGTTCTCGGGTCTTGGATGTGCCCGTAAAATGGCAATAGGCTCGCCCCCTATTACATTGGGACTAACATAACACTCTGGCGAAAAGTGGGTGCAGCAATGCACCTCTGCCTACCCCGCAAGGGAGTACATTAGTACAAGGCGTGAGTGCGTTTTTTTTTTTAGTAATTAGTGACGAAAAACAAGTTATTTTACAGTACTAATGTAGATAGGTATTTGGTTTCGGAGTAAAGTGTAGGATAGTACAACACATAAATGTCACCAAAACTGGCAGAAACACTAATAAATTGTGACCTGATTGCTTTTTAAAATTATCTTTAAATCACTGAGAGCATATGTAATGGGAGGGCTCCTAAAATATTGGTTTTCTATTAATAAGCTATTGAAGATTCATAGCAGTCGTAAACCTGTTAATTATATTTGAAATAATACATTTAGTTAAAAGTTAACTTAAAACAGGATTTAGGATTTATTATTATTTTATACTTTAATTAGGTATTTATTTTAAAACTTTATTTCCATGTTAGGATTATGATGAGCTTACTAATAACGTGTTAAAGGTAAACTAAACTTAAAAAAAATGCACTCACGCCTTGTACTAATGTACTCCCTTGCGGGGTAGGCAGAGGTGCATAGCTGCACGTACTTTTCGCCAGAGTGTTATGTTAGTCCCAATGTAATAGGGGGCGGGCCTATTGCCATTTTACGGGCCCATCCAAGACCCGAGAACAAATATCTGTGTTTAAACAAATATCTGCCCCAGCCGGGAATCGAACCCGGGTCCATCGGCTCAGTAGTCAGGGTCACTAACCACTACGCCATTCGGTCGTCTACTATACTTAAATACCATTTTTATTTTTTTTATTTAGAGGTATTATTTTTTAGGTTTAGGCTACAGACAGATTGTATCTAAAGGTATATTTGCCTTGGATGTTAAATATTGTGAAATGAAATTAGGTATATGAAAGCTATACAGGGTGTTGCAAAAAGGGTATGCTAAGCCGAAAGGGGGCTACTCAGGGGGTCATCCTGAACAACTTTTGCTCTAAGAGTATTGAAAATTCACGAAAAATTATTTTCTTTTTCCATAGAAACTTTGTTGAGCACGTGACTTTTTACTATGGAGAACGATACTTTTTTCGCGAATTTCCAAAACTCGTAGATCAAAAGTTGTTCAGAATGACCCCCTGAGTCACCCACCACCTTCCGGCTTAGTATACCCCTTTTTGCAACACCCTGTATACTAGTAGGTACGTTTGTATGGAATATTGCTCAGTACGTGGGATCGATAAGAATACAGCCGTTTCTACAAACAAGGCGAGTCGCATTCACATCTCTGACACATCTCGTCCACTTTTGGAAGTGACAATTTGTAGCCCTGAGCGAGTCGACTTCTTATTTAGGCATAACTGCTACCGCTACACGGGTTTATTATCGACGTAGATAAACATCACTATATCGCGATTCATCATAATTACGGCGCTGTTTGGTGGTACCCGCACCAAACCATACATATTTGCATTATTTGTATGGTTTACCTACCTAACCTAACCCAAGGCCCTCAGATGAAGAAGGAACAGGACAGATGTCACAGCGTGCATCGGTTCTTCGGCAGACATAACTCGCATGGTGTGTAACTCATAGCCTTCTCATAAGCATTCCGGCAACCGGTACGGTACCGCTTAATTAATTCAATTACCAACCTGCAAACGCATCGTTTTCTCTTTAAAAGAGAGCAAAATGTCAAACTTTACATTCGAAATTATGCACAAAAGTATTTTCTGGAAACCAATCATGGAAACCTAAATAACCGACGTTTATTTGACCGTCCGAATACACTTAACCACCCGTTCCACTCAAAAAGGCCCATCACTTTTATTCGTATAAATATACAGTCGAAATTCGTTTAATGGGACAGCAAATATGTTGTTGTGCGTGAGATACACATTTTGACGCGAAAGTTATCACTGCACTCGAGTCCGCCCTTAAAATTGGCCTCGTAAGGTTTAAATTGTGGTGTTTAAGTGTGTATGTAATATGGTCGCGTTATAATTTTCAGGTCACTGCAATTGGTTTGGCAGACGCCTCCAGCGTTCATTTTGTACTGCATGTCTTTATACAGTTTCCTTTCTGTTATTGTGTAGGTACACTTGTATTTTAGTGTTTTCCTCGTTTACGTCAGTACAGTAAAACTATAAAGTCCTGAAAACGGAAGTGCTAATTTATAATTAGCACTTCAGGACTAATATATAAGTGAACGTAATTTATCGATGTACTCGTAATATATTTATTTAAGAACAAATCCGTTAAAAAGCTATACCCAAACGGTATTTTATTTTTAAAATGTATGTAAATGTAAGTAAATAACTGACAATAATAAAAAGTCTTAGCAAAATCGCACTCTTTATTGTTATGACTTTATAGTTAGTCTGCATGTAGTTTTACTCCTAGTCTGCCAGTTTCAATAACTCTATCTACCGATGACAAGTAGTTAAAACTTTCATATGGTTTTGATAGGTCGTAACTTTTAATGTGTCAAAATGGTATGATAATGTCGGCTATCGTAAAGTGATCGATAGATAGAGTTATTCAAACTGGCAGTTAGCGTAGCGGTATGAGTCATTTTACAATAACTGAGATTTCGATAGCTTAAAAAAATATAATTATAAACAAACAAAAAACCCAACTGCACGCTAAAAAGATGAAAACAAGCCCCAATGTTAATGGAAAGTATCACAGGCGGGGACCAACAGAGGGTTCATCATTTAGCTGAATGTTACTTAGATAGGTAGATACCTTGTGTGGCGGTCAAGTTGGTCCCCGCCTGCGATACTTTCCATTAACATAAAACTGTAATTAAATCCAAAATAACGTGACAACAAGTCCATCCACTTCTCGAGGTTATCAAAGACAGATGACATTACAAGTGCGAGCCATATGTTCCCGTAATGTGACAGTTATGTGACAGTTACACTCTCGAGACGACTGTCACACTATAGTGGTAAGTATGTTGAAATAAAGTACACCCTGTTTAGGTCGCAACTTTGTTGTTGTTGTTATTTATTGTTATTGCTAGGATTCCTAATTATATATTTATGATTTGGTAGGTATAATGTGTAAATAAACGATTTGTAGCGAAATTTACGAATTTGTAAAAGTCGTAAATAGTACAAAAGTGGTTACCGTAATAAAATGGAGCATCAGCAGGAATTTAATAATTTCCTATAAGCATAAAAGGCTTCGCCAACCCATTAAGCCTTAATAAATACTATCAATTGTTACTATCACAGCACAATAGCCCAACCAAAACCTAATATAGCAATTCAAAGCTTTCATAGTTCATAAAATCTCCATAAACTATTGAAATTGAACAGGAAATCGAACAACGTATTCATTCGATTAACTTATTTGAATCGGAACAATCGGGTATATTTCCTAACGGTGTCTAATTGTCAATCTGATATGAATCATGGTAGGGCCACGGCTGATCGCATGATTTGATAGTAGGCACACGCATTGGTTGGTTCTTATATATATCTACTGATAGATTAACTCTGTTTTTTTAACATAAACATGCGTTATGAATTTGATTGCGATTTGAACCAAACAATGCGTGTGCCTACTATCTTTCATTCTAACAAAATTTTAGGTTTCCTATTAAGTATTTACTCTTTTCCTTTCTCCATGTCGCAAAAGTGATTGGAAATTATGGAATAAAAATCAAATTAGCTTATTAAAAAGTCACATTAACCCTTAATTCACTTCGTGAAATTTACTAACGTAATTCACTTGTATGAGTCCCTGGGACTCATATATTTTGTAAGCGTGGGTTACTCAAATAAAACATATTTTTTTCAAAAATATAGGTCATAATGTTATTCAGTACTTATTAATGCACTAGAAAAAGCAACGAAACTGGACAGACTTCTGAGATCCTCTCCAAAATTAAAGAAACTAATTTTATGAGTCTAAAAAAACAGAGGTATTTTATATCCTCTACAAAAATATCAAATATTCGTAACAAATATATCTTTTAACGTTTTTTTTACTCTTAAAGACATACAAACCAAAAATAAAAAACAAAAATGTATGCTCTAATACAAAAATAAAAAACGTGCAATGGGTTTTGCCACTGCTTACAGGCAAGAAAAGAAAGAAAGAAAGATACATTTATTTGACACACTGGGACAGAATAATAAGACAGAAAAAGAAACAATAACAAAATAACGAGAATACTTAATACAGAACAAACAAACAAAACAAACAAATAAAGGATGCTGTCCAGAGTGTCAAAACGGCACCAGCTCAGCATATGCTATGGACAGTGAGGCCACAGCGCTGGTTTTCAGCTGGCCCTTGAGCTGACCTCAGTCACGAACGCGAAGTTGGTATTATATATATATATTAATTATGATGGGTTGTGTTATGTGATGAGATATTAATAATTACATAGGTTATAAGTGTGGAAAGAAATAAATAAATAGTGGGTGAGATAGTGTTTGTGTAAGGTAGGTAGGTATATAGATAAAATGTAATATGTACAATCTGTATTAAGTGTATTAAGTAATAAATATAATCGTAACGGCAACGTCAGCATATCTTTTTTGAGCAGGCCAAACATATGGGTTTTATACATTTGGTACCTACATAGAAATGCAGTTTATGTTCTCTTTTTGTAATGGAACAGACAGCAGTACTTTTTTCATTACCTACATGTCTTCAGTTTCAGGGTGGCTCGCATCTTCAGGAATGTCTTTTTTCATGATACGAGTAGATGAAATCGAGCAGCGAACTCTGTGTGACAGACGAGTTCTGTGCAAGCGTGTCCTTAGATTCATTAATATTAACTTGTTTTCGATTCATTTTGCCAATCCATAAAAATATATCTTTTAAGCATATAAAAAAATATGATTTATATCAATAATAACGACAAATAAGCAACAATCGAAAATTTAATTTATTAAAATAAATATAGCATAATTCACTTGTATGAGTCCGTGGGACTCACTCGACGCAATAACTCACTAAATACGCATCGCCGGCGCATGTCCTCTCGCCACCGCGGAGCCCGTGACCCTTCAGGAAGGTACTGAGACTGGGAGGAAACTCAAACGTTACAATTATTGAATTTTGAAATTTTGATGTGAGTCCCAGGGACTCAGGAAGTGAATTAAGGGTTAAACACAACAAAAGATCTAAAAAGAAGCACCAATAAAAATATACGCACTTAATCTAAGTTAATTAATTAAGTGCAAATGTATTAAGTAATTAACAAAAGGAAAAGTATGAGTCCGCTATTTTTCTATTCTCTAAAATACAGACTAAATAGATTTTGATTTTCATAGCATGGATACTAGGACTTTATAGTGATACTAGGATAGCTATTGAGGAATAAAACAAAACATACGAACACACAACAGCATTATAGCTAACTATGTAGCTGTTCCCGCGAGCTTCGCTTCGCCTTAAAAAGTTTTCCCGTGGGAATTCCGGGATAAAAATTAGCCTATGTTCTTTCTCAGGGTCTACACCATATGTATACCAAATTTCATTCAAATACTTTCAGTAGTTTTGGGGTGAAAGAGTAACAGACAGACAGACAGACAGACAAAGTTACTTTCGCATTTATAATATTATTATATATTATATATTATATATAGTTAGGATACGCAAATAGTTGATAATCGCGTCTCGCTCGGGGCCTGGCTAATGTATGTGTAATGTGTAATACATGTCAACGAGACCGGGTACAGTCGGATCACTAATGCACTACTACATCCTACTTGTACGCTCAGGAGCAATGAAAAACTTCCACAGATGTAACGCCAAATTACTCCGAAAAGGACAAAAATACTTTTACAAAATACAGAATTTGATTGCTTTTTCTTGTTTTATTTTGACATTTACGACTTTAAAATTATGTCTGTAGGTATACGTTTATTTTATAATATTATGTATAATTAAGTATATATTCTAGTGTTTAACAATATAGATATTAAACAAAATTAAACTGTCCTCATTGTCTTTCGCACTGCCTATCACTTTCTCCACAACGCCCAAGGTGAACTGGAAGAGAATGCTTTTAGCATTAAGTTCGCCTATGTACATAAAGAATTTAATAATAATAATAAACCCAATGTATGCCATTTATTACAAGAAAATCTAATACCGGTATTAATACCGGATTCCCGGTATTGAGATGTAATACCGGATCTCAATACCGGTAAGGAAAATAATTCCGGTATTGCAAGCCCTATTACCAACTCGAAACGTAAATATTTTGTTCAAATTAATTTAAATGTTTGAAAAAAAAATGGTGCTTACTTGGTGTCGGCATTTTGTAAGAAGATTTTTTTTTCATTGGAAGCGAGTTTGTTTTCCAAATATTCAACAAATAGTGAACGCACTGTAAGATCATAATAAACAAGTCTTGTTCAATTTAACACTCTATCAAATTTGAAACAAGGGTGTCTATCCTGTGCACATTAGGCAGAGTTACGCACTACGGAGGCCGAATAGAGCCATTTCCTGATTTTGATGTCGTAATGCTGTCAGGGGACAGTATATTGATGATTGCAAGATAAATATGATAATAATCATAATGCGACAGTGCGCTTAACAGCTAGCACACACATGCATAGCCAGTGTACTAGTTAATTATAAAAAATATATCATTTAAACGAAAATTTCAAAGGTTTTTTTATCATATTGTGTTAACATGTTGTAATATATATATATATATATATGTGTACAAAACCATACACACATTACAGCGTCTTCTTCGTATGATAAGAATAATAGACGCATTTTTCCTGAAATAAAAATGACATATTATGTATCTAGCCTATCTGAAACCTAGTTAAACATTGTGAGATATGGCGTTTCGACTTTCTCCGTGTTCGGCATCATAAGGGTCACAGTGACAGTTAAATAAAGTCCATTTTTCTCTCCACCTTTAATTTGCAAGGTGCGGGTGCCTATATAAATAGAGTGAGTCGCCCGCGCGCCTCAGTTGTAATATCACCATGCAGAAATGACTAGGTTTCAGATAGGCTAGATACATAATATGTCATTTTTATTTCAGGAAAAATGCGTCTATTATGTAGTCTGAGCCTATCTGAAACCTAGTTAAACATTGTGAGATGTGTTTATTATCGCATGGTGGAGAGAAAACCAACTGTGACCCATAAGCTACTGATGAGTATATCAGTAGATAAATATTTGAATCTATAAATTTATAATGTATAGATTTCTAGGTAATAGATATACTAAAAAGAAAGGTATAAGTATACATAAGACTTAAGTACTTCCTTATTATTCCTGACTTGTCAGAAAGTTATGGAAGGTATGTACCTATACATATAGGTAGGTATTTATACATATGGATACACACAGTGCCTCTTCGAAAGCAATACTTATAAGTAATTATTGATCAAAATCTTGTTATTGTCAAGGCAATATTTTTAACATACACTAGCCGAATGGATGGAACCAGTGAAACACTTTGCAACAATATTTAAAAGCTGTAAAATGTAGAATATCGATCCAGGCCGCTGGGGCTCAGGTCAGCACATGCTGAATAGGGTATGTAATTCTGGACTGACCTCAGAAATGCAGCAGCCGACCCTGGAGCCTCGAGGACCTGCTCAGTCAGCCCTGTACGACGACACGGCCTGCAACACCTGGCGCGGCATCTAGTCCTTGGAACGAGGAGTGGTGCTTGAAGGGAAGATAATTTTACTAAATATCTCAGCCTCATCAGCTACTGGAAAAGATTAGATGAAGGCTGTGACACTGGCGGATAACTAAGTATTCAGTTTTTCAAAACATGATGCAGGTCACTATATTCATATTCTAGATTGACAAGTAACACACAGTCTAATTTTGTATTCTAACTAACTCGGCGGTTAACGAGTTCCTGTGCAGTCCTACTAGGAAGGAAAGTTATTTTATAAGCCTTTGCACCGATTTTGTGGGCTACTATCATTCTGTATCATCATGTGTGAATATTATGAGCTCTGGCAGCATTCCTTGGTAGATGACATCAATTAATAAAGATTGATTAACACAACAATAACAATTGTAATAGTTGATAAATGAAACCCGGCTAACATGTCTTAGCTGGGTAAGTAAATGATCAGTCATGCCACCAGGATAAGTAAAATGTTCAGTACTTCATATGAAAAACATTAACAAGGTCACCTTTAGGTATGTTCGTCAACACTAAGGGCAGGTCTCGGCCAAAACCTTAAGGTTTCGCCTTGTTGCAACTTCAAAGGTACGTAGGTAGGTACCTACTTACATTGTTGTAGGTTCGATTTTGAAACCATTAAGTCAACCTAGATAAAACAAAATAAAATAGCTCGATTAAATAAAGATGGTACGTAAAGATGTTAGTTGTACCTGATCAGACCTGATGCAACGACAGCCAACATAGACTCTCTAATCTGTGGAAGCAACAATCATGGTGGCGGGAACATGGACAGTTGGACGAGCCACCTCGAGCCTGACTTATCAATCAGAACTGACAGTTCGCCAACAGCAGATAGCTTGCGGCTATCTATAGGTAAACTTAGGTAGTTAGCTAAACCCAAGAAAAAGTCCTTGGACATCGATATGACAGTGGAACGGCGAATAATTCTGACTCTCTTTAAAACAAAAAGGCTTGTTGTTGTCCAGCTAAGGAAGGTTACCTACTTCAGCGACCTGGTATTGCATTCTGAAAGAACTGCGAAGAGTTAATATTATGACTAATAATTATTACTTATTTAGAAAGTTTTCAGCAAACTCTAATAAATCAAGCAGCTACCATGTCACCGCTGCCCGGTTATAACTCTGTACTAGCTTAGTAGATATATATACCAGTTTTAGCCTTCAGCTAGAGGCCAGAGAGCTCCTAAATGAGATGCGAGTACGAGCATGACACAAGTAATTTTTTACTTGGTAACTAGTTACGTAACTAACTGAAAGATCCATAAAACAGTTGAGGATTACTCAAAATGGAATTGTGAAAACGGCACGTCTGCATCTTAACCAGTCAGTCTAAGTAGTTTCAGCAGATACAGTGTTGAAAAATAGTTATGAAACGTTTGCGCCAGAATCGAATTAAAAATACATTTTCATTAGAGAAGCCGTTTAGGCATGAATAGGTAAGTACTTTCACCCTTTGGATTGTGCTCCAAATGATGACCTTCGAAATTCATAGAAATTTAATGACGACTGCCATTGTTTATTATCTAGCCCCGTACGTTGAGTAGGGCTGCGGCTACACGTGATGTGATACACAGTACACAGTAGGTATATGCATGTTCCCAGAATAGTGGAAGTTATAATTTTACCAAAAGGTAGTCGTCTCGTGCAAGAGCACCGTTACTCGATTTATTCGATACACAACTAGTAGACAGCTGCTGCGTAGGAGGTTCACGCATTTTTCAACAAAGAGCTCGGATACACACTCACAATCCACTGGGACATAAGGAAGACAGCTAATATGGTGCCACTCAGAAACCGCGATGACACTCCGATCATGATCACCCGACAGTAGGATCATAATAAATTCGGTAACTTGTGAAGCGGTATGGTATAGCAACAGCGACTTTCACGAAATCAGGAATTAGCTCAGTGCTTTTAGGTTGAACACACGCCGGTGGGATTCACTTTGCTCACAGCCGAGAAAAGAAAAGACTCAAAGCTGGAATCTGCCGATGTGTCATGACACTTAAGATAGCGTCTGGGGGGTCACTTTATATGACGAAAAACGAACTTTCAGTGCACTGCGGCGCCAGCTATCTGTTTGTATGTATTAAACGTGCCGATTGCACGACAACTCTCGTTCGTTCGTTTCTCATCAGTATAGAGTAACACTCCTGTACTTACCGTGCGTCACCATTCCCATGAGCAGTCCAATGATCTTAAGGCAGTTTAGAACAAAAGCTGCATTAGACAGTTTCTTCAGCAGAGACATAGAAATAAAAAATAAAATAAAAAATTGATTGCACAACTATCCCCAGGAGCAGTCTACAGGTCACTTTGGGCAGTTCAGAAGAAAGCTGCTTTAATAGAATACCCTACCTCAGCGGAGGCATCAAATTGAAGTGCTATAACACTTTTAGAAGCGGTGCACGTTACCCGATTTGTCGTCATCCATGCCGATGCGGCTACGGCGACTGCAGGTGGTTACTCAGGCTTCCTTGGTGTGCCCTTGTATGGCTAACATGACCAACCTTGGCAGTAAACGTTCGTCTTCATATGCCAAAATCACTGATGAATAGCGCACGTTACTCGATACCTTCTAAATAAGTCACTCATAATGATGGCTGATGATGATGATGACCGTGCTAGCAATAGTGCAGGCGGTTCCGCTGAGCATAAAATCTCTTCCCAGACAGGGGGCGTTTGGATCTGGCAACCAGAACAGGAGTGCCAGGTGTGCGCAGCGATGCAGGTGGGACAACACAGTCGCCAGGGCAGGAGTGCATGGCTGGGTCTATGCAGCGATGCAGGTAGCACAAACCGGTGGCCAGGGCCAGGACCGGGTGTACGCTGCGATGCAGGTGGTACAAAACGGTGGCCAGGGCCAGGACCGGGTGTACAGCCGCCAGGGCAGGAGTGCATGGCTGGGTCTATGCAGCGATGCAGGTACCACAAACCGGTGGCCAGGGCCAGGACCGGGTGTACGCTGCGATGCAGGTGGCACGAGACGGCGGCCAGCGCAGGAGCACAGGGCCGGGTGTATGCTGCGATGCAGGTGGCACGAACCGGTGGCCAGGGCAGGAGCGCAGGGCCGGGTGTACACTGCGATGCAGGTGCCACAAGACGGCGGCCAGCGCAGGAGCACAGGGCCGGGTGCAGGTTACACGAAACTTCAATTTCACCGAATCGGCCTGCCTACCCTCAGCGGGTAGGTACAGGCGGATCACATTACTCGCCGCATCTGCTACAATGTCCCAACATACTGAAACTCGGAGCCACGTGCTTCCTGTAAAAAATCCTATGACGGTCCTGGAAAGCTCCTGTTTGTAAAGCCTTACATAAGCTATAATCAAGTGCATTATTGTAATAGCAAAGTTTTTATCAACTGTTTTCTAAAAATATTAGAAATTGAGGGTAGAAAAATATATTTTTATTATTTTTTTTTTCCTGTATAAAATTAACATATGCTTTACTTAAAGCGGTCATTAATGTAAGTATCTAGCTCAAGCGCCACTAGTAGGACCGGAATATGTGATCAATCATCACCACGACTATTGAATCGGACCCTACTGCGTGGGATAAAAACCCCAAGCGCCGGAGCATTATGACCAGTGGCTGAGCTTTTAAAAGCAGTAAATAATAGCATTTTACTCACGGCTTATCAACTCAAACCTTCGTTGCGAAATCCTCAGCAATGGCTGCGCCGCCTGGTCCGCATCACGCTACAGCTCCCGGCAGCGAGGACTCCGCAAATTCAATATTATATTTTTCCCCGTCGGAGCGAAGCCGACGAGAACCGTGGCTACATTGAGCCATTTTGCCGAAGTGTTCACTTCAAAAATCAAAAACCAATTGAGGCGCGCGGGCGACTCACTCTATTTATATAGGCACCCGCACCTTGCAAATTAAAGGTGGAGAGAAAAATGGACTTTATTTAACTGTCACTGTGACCCTTATGATGCCGAACACGGAGAAAGTCGAAACGCCATATCTCACAATGTTTAACTAGGTTTCAGATAGGCTCAGACTACATAATAGCTTACAACTCTCTTTTTCTTATAGTACCTTTAAATATTTTACAAAATATTGGTCTGAAATCAGCCCATTTTCTTGTAACAAATTTTCCGACCCTACGACTATGATTCTTAAAATCTAAGGGCCTTACCATATTAACTTAAACAGTATTTAACAGACGTTCAGCGTAGTCAAAGCTTAATAAATCTGTCAAACTTCATTTTAAACACTTGTTAAATAATGTTTAAAGGTTTTTATGCTAAAACAGTAAGGCCCTGTTTCACAATATCTGGTTATTGGCTACCTGTGAGATAAAATACATCACTCTCTGATATTATTTTTTTGACAGTGACAGCATGTTGTATTTTATCTCACAGGTAGCCACTAACCAGACATTGTGAAACAGGGCCTAAGTAAAATGTTGTTGTTTAATCGCAGCACCTTGCATATACTGCGCTTAGAACCACGTATCCGCAGCAAGCGTGGAGACACAAATAGGATGCGTACTGCGAGCGGGTAGTGGTAATGTGACGGCAAATTTCGGCTAATTCTGTCCCATCACTAGCTCTATGACCGTACTTAGTCTATTTGTGTCGTCAACGCTGATGCCAGTAAGTGGTCAGTTATAAACGGTGGAGTTATGTTTTATGATTATGCATGTAGTGGCTTTTAATTTTGCTTTAATGTGAGATATATTAGACGACCGATCCTCTCATTTGAGTTAGTATAACTTAGGGTTAGGTTTACGTTTATAAACTTGTATCCTTCTCAAAGAAAATACAGCACCCAATCATACATCCGCCACTAACGCCTTAGCTGAGCCGCCGTCCGTTTCGGTGCCAGACAACGCACACATTTCTTTTGTTTAGTCATAATGTCTTTGTGTTCATTTATTACTGTTTTTCATTATGTTTTCTTTTTTTCTGTGTGTGTGCGATGGCACGGAATAAACGTTTTTATTATTATTATTATTATTATTATTATTACATTACGAGGTTGCGAGAATGAACCTACAGTTAATGTTACAGGCATTTTAATAAGTCAATCTGCAAAATGCTCATGGCATTTAACAGTGAAACTAAAATTTTATTTTTGTTCACTTCTGAAAATAAAGGAATATTGTGTAATCGCCACCGTACGGGTTCACACTTAAAATCGTTCTTTACTGAGCAGATTAAGTTTCAGTTTTGGAGAAAGTAATTCGAGCCGAAATCTCTGAAAGCGCGTCAGGCATGAGCTTCAAACGTGTTATTTCACGGGTTTACGGCGATAAGGCCGTGCTGTGGGGTTACCACCACCGTCGTGGCCCGCTTGTCAAATCTGACGTAACTTGTATGGATCTGACAGATGTTTGACCGGCAAGCTACGCTGCATAAGGATTGTTAATAAAATTGCAAATTTTCGGTGGAACGGTAGCTGTAAGTGTATTTACGAACGAATATTCGATTTAGATTATACCTAGTGCATTTAGAATATACAGAAGCTATAAATGCATGTATTTAACTATTTATATAAATGGTTTGTAGAAGAAGGCTTAAGTTTTTTTTTCGTTTTAGTCTTTGACTAGCAGAGTATTTTGATAACTTAATTATACATAAATATATGTTTTTCTATTTATAAAACATGTCGGCAAGACAAAAAACACCAAACTCTAAAAAGTCCTCCACTTAAACTCACACACCGTGACATGTTTTTGTTTTCCATTGTTTCGATGAAATTTGATGATTGTACCACAGATTAGAAATTACATCACAATTTGTAGGTATAGTGCCACAAACTTATCTGTTCCGGTGAGAGTGAACTAAATTGATCCATGTCTCATTACTTACTAATTAATTATATATTGATACAGATTAGATGGGTTTATTAAAACCTCAAGGGCAAATTACCACTACGGCCAAACTTAAAATCTTATAAAATTAAGAAATATTAGACATTTACTTGAACTGCCACCGGAACAGATAAGTTTGTGGCACTATATGTCTTTGTTATTTAGTTTTTTCCTAGTTAACAGTTTCCCTGTTAGTTTGAATAGTTAGATGAATACATTTGTTCATATCTTATATATATACTTATAGCGTGTCCATAGCACATATAGCATTTGTCACCGTGGTGAAAGTATGTATACCCACTAGCAATGAAAAAGTTCCACTTAAAAAATTAATGTCGACACCAAATGACCCAGTTAAAAAATATAAACTTACTATAAGTTATTAAGAAGTAGATCAAAATATTAACATTTTATTTGGAAATATTCTGATGCGCTGTTAAATGTACTTACTTCAATATTGCAGACGGCGTCATTATTTTCGTCGTTTAGGAGTAACACACACACGCACTCACGCCTTGTACTAATGTACTCCCTTGCGGGGTAGGCAGAGGTGCATTGCTGCACCCACTTTTCGCCAGAGTGTTATGTTAGTCCCAATGTAATAGGGGGCGGGCCTATTGCCATTTTACGGGCACATCCAAGACCCGAGAACAAATATCTGTGTTTAAACAAATATCTGCCCCAGCCGGGAATCGAACCCGGGACCATCGGCTCAGTAGTCAGGTCACTAACCACTACGCCATTCGGTCGTCGTTTAGGAGTAATTTGGTGCTATTGTCAGTTGAACTTTTTCATTCCTCGTGAGTGTATCCAGCGAAAGTCAGATGTAAGTCGCTGACTGCCCAGTTAGTATGTTCAGAATATCCGCTACAACAGTTTGTTAACTATTATGAAAATGTTCTCGCCTTTGCAAGTCTTATCTTTTTGATCTTCCAACTGGTTTCAGAAACTGATATATTATTATGTTTATTATCTATCTGAGTAGATATTAATATTCAAAGATAAAACAGTAATGTTTTTAATAATATGTGGTAACAGTAAGTAATTTATGTACATTGCACTATCATTGTAATTACTGGCTCATAACATTTAGATGTAGCGTTTAGACATTGACGCGTCATATTTTAGAGACATTACTATGCACATTTTGATGCGCATGTAAAATCAGTTGCAGATACTATCTATGTGGGTGCAATCACGCATAGAGTAGTATAGTTAATCTACTTTTTAAATTATCATAATTATTAAGTATTAAAAACTGCCAAAGTTTGTAAGTACTTATGAATAGATGGATGTTTCCAGAATAGTGTTCACAGGAAAGCTGAAACATTTTTTATGAAATTTGCCATGTAGTAAGCTAACCCTGGATTAACACATGGGCTTATTTTTATCCCGAAACAACGTATTAATAATAATTTCGACGATGAAAAGTAAACTAACCCTAAGCGATTTTTGTCCGATGATTACATCTAAAAAAGGAGATTTCAGCATTATCAAAAAGAGTCTTTTTAATTAACTGCTACAAGTATATAATGCATGTTTAATGTTTATGTAAGTATGTAATAACAAAATTCGTCGATATCTTACAGACAATCTTAACTTTATTCTCAGTAGCATCTCTGTGCTATCCTACGCCGACCACCATCTCTCGACAGAATCAAAACGTCATCGACATAAGAGACCACGATGATATCGTCAGCAAATGTTGCTCTAAAGATTATAATTATTCTGTTACCGACTCGCATAGATAATTCACAGTTACCCAGCCTCCTCTCTGGATGTTCTTGATATTTATTGATGCATAATTCAGCCATTTTGAATTCTTTAAACGTAGTTAAATATATTCGGTGGTGCAGTCGGAAACTACCGCTATCAATTAAGGCTGATATGTAATAAAAAAAGATCATTCAGATTAAATAGATAGAATATGATTGTGATATTGATAAATTTAGAATCGATGAGTTGGTCTAAACCTGGTAAGTATGATACTTAATAAACTAAACTTACTCGGAGTTTCACCCCTAATAACGTCAAGTTAAGCATAGCTATGACTGGCTGAATCCTGGTTGAGTAGACTTAAGTCCTTATTAACCGTCATTCTCATTGCGCGACGATTCTCGTTCGTTCGTTAGTCGATTTACAAAATGACCTCCCTGAACACTGCTGGCTGGTGGAACACAAACTCTTTGCTCGAGAGAGTTTAAAAAATATAAAAACTGTAACACAATACGCCGGATGCGCGGGCGGGCGCGGGCTGCATTGTCATTCACGAGCTTATGCTCTCTGTGGGTGTAGGGGGACCTTGGCTTTGCGTTTCACAGGAATAGTGGTGTTTTGTTTAAACATAATTTATTGTATACAAAACATATATAGACAAAATCTGACGATAGAAAAGTAAATACACAAAGGCGGGGTTATTGCCAAAAAGCAATTTCTTCCAGCCAACCCTTGGTTGGTGGAGAACTACAGTACCTAAATATACAAAACTCATTTTATACAAGAGCTGTTTTTTGAACCTTCAGGTTGCTTTACACAGGTGACGGAGAAGAAGTCAGTTTGTTCACCTTCTGTACGGACGCAGCACTTCAAGACATCGTGCAGCAGTCGAAGAACGCGGACGAAATGGTGTCACATTTGTAACTAATCAACTCATTACCACCTTATCCTAAGTGTGACTTGCAATAAAAACATTTTAATTTGCCTCTGTCCGGCAGTGGGGGCTGAACACTGACTCTTCAGTCTATCTGTATTTGTTAAATGGTGGTAGAGTTATATTATATGGACAAAGAATTGTAAAATTTTACGTCCAATAAAATGATATTTCATTCTATACTATCCAAGTCAAATGTTTTTATTTATCTTAAAAATATTTTTATTTTCTGAGGTATGTCAATTTTTACCTACTCTCCGTTCGGATAAGGGGCTCTTTTTGTCATCTATCTACAAGCTTTCTTCCAGTTCTTACAATTTACTTTCCTGATAATCAAATCTGTGTTTTACCTATAACTTAAGCATATTTTCAAGAACTCATGGCGACCCTACTGGCAGTGAACAAACCCTATTGTCTACAGTAACACGATTAACAAAATTATTGTTTACCTCGTAGTGGCACTCCACCTATTACGTCCTACGTCACTATTATACGCCGGTTACCATTTCCGCATTTGACTAATATAATTAGGTCACTATTGTACGTTTGATTTGATACCACGGGCAAAAAATTGATGCTATTTGTTTCAATTTGTGTCTGTCCGTCTGTGGCCAAAGCACTCTTTTGTCGTAATTGCCAGAAGTTTATAGTTTAGTTTAGTTCTTTAATTTCTTATAACGATGCTGGTTTTGCGATTTTGAGATTGCATACAATAAAATATAGTCTACATATACAGGGTGTCGCGAAAGGGTTATACTAAGCCAAAAGGGGGTTTGACTCAGGGGGTCAATCTAAACTACTTTTAGTTTTACGACTTCAGGAAATTGGCGATAAAATATTGTTTAGATTGACACCCCGAGTCCCCTCTTACGGCTTAATATACAACTTTTGCGACAGCCTGTAACACCTTTAAAAATAACCTCTCCTGATCAAGAAATAAAAGAAATTTAAATTGTATCAGTGTGCCAGCGAAGGTTATATAATGGTAATTTAGAAAATAAATTACCACGAAAAAACTATTACCGTCTAAATCACAGACTAATTCCTCCTATTTGATAGCAATAGGTTCAACAAACGGCCGAACACACCATTCGAAATTCAAAATGCGTTTCCAAAATAACAGGCTGTAAGCACACACGTTCCTTTGCCGACTACAATGGACTATAAATATTGAAAGAAAAAATATAAATTATCGAATGCTTCTTCGTATGCTGTGTCTATCGCTATCAGTTGCTTTGTATGCCTTCTGTGCGCCCACAAAAAGAGTATGGACCTTGGAATGTATTATAGTATGGGATTGTGACGGCGAAATTGGCGTGAGTACCTTATTAATTGTTTCGTGTCGATAAGTGCAGTCTTCGTCTTGTGTACAAAAGACTACCTCCCAAATTCTTAGACTGTATTTTAAGTTTAGAGAACGTTAACAATTGACTTCGAAATACAATGGTTTAGACTTTTTGTATCAGTCCTAAAGTCAAAACGTAATCACAACGTAATTTGTAAACCTATTTAAAGTGACAACAAGCCATATGAATTCGGGGGTAGAGCCATAGGGTAAACCGTGAGGGATTACAAATGTGACTTTCTCTGTTATGTCATCATTGTCACCATCGTCAGCCAAGCATCGCGGGGTGTGCTAAAGAAGTACAACTGTACCCGTATTACGAAAAACCGCAGCATATTCTATTCGATAGTCTATTCGAAAGTGCTGTCAACCTGTCAACAACAAAATGGCGGTGTATAGATTTGCGAAAGTTTGACAGCTATCATTCCATAGGTCATTGTCAGAATAATATTATGTACTCTGTGGTCATTCTTTTCGAAACTCATTCGAAAGGTAAAAAGTGTTCGAAAGTGCTGTCAAGTTGACAGTAGTCGCACTCGCATTCGATTCTATTCGTTAGCTCGAATTTTCATGATACGGGTACTGGTTCATGTCATCCCGATGACAAACCCTAGTCCAGCTGTAGTGTTTGTCACCGATATTCAAAGAAGACGAAGCCAAGAATCGATTTGAGCCTAATATTAGCGTCCCCTAAGGAGCGCCAAAACTCTCTGTCCTTGGCCTTCCTTATCCAGCCACTACCGGCTACTTGTTTAAGACATCTTTTAAGCAATGAGGGCGTCCCACACTACGCCAGCATGTAACAAAATGTGGTGAACCATTTAACCTAGTCGGACGCAACAGGCAAGTCCGTAAACTACATAGTTCAATTACCCCAGACGGAGGGTCAGCAACGGCGAAGTTAGACAAGGTCAACGGAGAATAGTTTACAACTTGTTTTGCCACCAGTACCTACTTGTGTTCAGTGGTTTCAGCTGAAGTTTGTGTTAGTTTAAACGTAATTACGTTGTTTGTTTTGCTTTGAACGAGGTCGTTAACGTTGTAGTTATTTAGGTTTTAGGTGCGGTGCCTTGTCTATTAAAATGTATAAAGAGACGCTTGTACAAATAAAGTTACCTCTAACCCTATTATATTTAAACACTTGTTGATCCACAGCTTGTCAGGTAGAAATAGCTTTAAGCAAGAAGGCCGCCTTTTGGTGCTGTTTTTATTTTTGTATTTTTCTGTTTAATTCAAATTATTAGGAGTGTAATTGTAATTGTAAAGAGTGGAAAATGTACTTATTATTATTTATTTTTTATTTTAGATACAGTATTGACACGGGACAACATACTAACGAATATACAGCCTTATAAGATACAATAAAATTACTTTTTAGAAAAACTGCTACCTACTATAAGTTAACTACACAAGTTATTTATAGATCAACAAGCACGGATCATGGATCTCATATTAAGCAGGTCGTTCACACAGATTAAGCAAATTTGCATACGGCGTACGGTACCAAATACTTTACTAATGAAATCACACCGCTGTACCGAAAACGCATCACATTAGAATAATTACACCTATCTGGATGAGATAATCATCTCTGGTTCGGCTTTTTATAACAGCTTAGACTGCATGGTTGGCTATGAATATAAACTTGAACTAAGTACCTAAGTAAATTTAATTTATGCTGTGTGGTCCAGAAGGCACTTGCCCCAATAAATACATAATTATTTTGTTAGTCATTGAGACTCATTAAAGAGACTGCTGCAAAAAAAAACAGAAAAGCGGTTCAGCCGTTTAGCAGCTACGCTATCACAGTGTATCTGACACACACACGTTAAACTTATAACACCCCACTTTTTCTTCGGGGATTAAAAATACTTACGAAGCAGTAGTGACTACTTGTATGTATATTGGAATTCTGCAGAGATTTTCTACATAAATACCCTGTTTAAAAGATAATGGTTGCGACTTACGAGTGTGGAATAAGAACCAAACTTGGGAGGCCTTTCATATTACGAGTATATGCGTTTTGTTTCGTTTGGCTTATTGGTTTCACACGACTGAACGGATCTTCCTTATCCGGTCCTATATTTGTTGTTGGTACTCCTAAGTACTTACCCAAAAATGGCGATGGAGTGCAGCGATGCACGTGTCTAAATACATGGGCATTGGTTTTGAAAGACTTAGACCCATTTCTCACAGGTCCGTCTCAAAGATGAAGTTAGGTAAGTCCCTAGACTGCTTCAATTCAGCCAATCACACTATACTAAAATTCTATTTAAATTGATATTCGGCATCTCCTATACTAAAAAGGTTCCTATGAAAAAGAAACTCGAAAATACCACAAAATAAAAGGAAAAGTAAAACCAACTAACTATTTAAGGTAAGTACCAATCGGTATAATATATCGCACCAAACGGATTGTCATAAATGTATGGAGAAACGGCGCGGCGTCGACAATGCCGATGAAGTGGACGCACTTGTATGAATTTTGAATGTGATGCGTCTGTTGCTTACGATGCCAAAATATGGACGCTTACCACAGACCTGTATTTGAGTAGACAACGCAAGTGCATGTACTTCGCGTGTAAAAAGGGAGTGAAATTATCTTCCTTTAGCGCAGTGTCATTAGGGACGTTCCTAAACTAAATCGTTGAAGTGACGTGACTGACGTGACAGTAGGTATAAAAATAATGGCACGCTTGGTTTCTATACAAGGAATGAGACAAGCGTTGTCTATTCAAATACAGGTCTGTGACGCTTACCTTTACTTTACTGTACTCAAAGCTCACATGCTAAAGCAATTTGATATATAGTTGATTATAGATAACTTAGGTATTAATGGAAATGCGTATATTTTCTCCAACGTGTACAAATAGTGTACAATGTCCATGCGTCCGCGCCGGGCCCGTTTCCGCACAAAAACTGGTAGAAAGCATTCACGTTTCCAACCATTTGTCTAACGGTGTCGGCGGGAGGAACTGAGGAAGTAAGTGAGCTACTGAAGAAAGTTTAGTTTTGTAATTGGAAAACAAATGAAAATTTAACCACCCCAACGGCTGTTTAGTACAGAGTTAAAAACTTTTAACAGCGTAATAGTCTTAATTTTGATGGAGAGAACCTATGTTTTTGTAATTATTCTACTTTATTCGTACATAAAAAAACAGTCATCAAACAATATACTTTTTTGCAAATTATTAAATTCTGATTTCATTTGCTGCACATGTAGGTTTCTGCTTAGTACCCTTTTTGCAACTCCCTGCCCGCTACCCGTGCCCCAGCAGTGGGGACGTGATGGGTCGTGATGATGATGTGATGATTTATCTCATCTATTCAGTATCCCTAATAGCCCTCAGTATCTCTTTCACTCAATCACAATCACAACAGTGTTTTAAGTTGTTACACTGCCCCGGTTCCTCTGCATGACGGACCACCTAGCTAGATGTGGTGTTTATGGTTTTTCTGCGCGCGCGCAGCGAGTTGTCGCATCCACACTCGACGCAGTCACATTTACAGACTGACCTCTGTCGCCTTCAACCAAGCTACTTATTTATGTATTTATTTATTTATATAAGGCACATCGACAGTACAAGTTACAATACACGTACCTACAAAAAAAAAGTTAGCGAGGTAATTATCAACAACATGTAAGTACCAATTACAAGCTACTGCTTAAGCTACTGCTGTACATAGGCCTGGCTACGCAACTCAAAACGTAAAACTTAACCTAACCATCGTTAAAACCCGATATTCAACACTAAAATTCGCATATCTTTTGAACGGCTCAACCGATTTCGATGAAATATGGCTAAGAACACTCGGGGTTACATTACCTATGACGAAAAAAATACAAATGGAAAATTGGTCCAGCCGTTTGGGAACTACGCTACCACAGACAGATACACATAAACGAAAAACTTATAACACCCTCCTTTTCCGGCGGGGATTAAATACTGATAGGAGAGGAAAAGTGCAAGCTTATTAATGCGGAGAAAGGTAACGAGATAGAGTGTTGATATACACGACCTTTACATGGTAGTTGGTACGCAGCAGTAAAATTATGTTTATGAGCTTTACAGAAATTTATGGAATATTAAAGTTTTAGTACCTGAGGATTGGTGACTTGGTAAATAGTGCAATAATATAGACTTACTGGCTGTGCCCGCGAGCTTCGCTTCGTCTTAAAAAGTTTTCCCGTGGGAATTCCGGGATAAAAAGTAGCCTATGTTCTTTCCCAGGGTCTATACCATATGTATACCAAATTTCATTCAAATCCGTTCAATAGTTTTGGCGTGAAAGAGTAACAGACAGACAGACAGACAGACACAGTTACTTTCGCATTTATAATATCAGTTAGGATTAGGATAGAGACCCATTTTGCTATCGATACAAGTTTTAAAATATGTGTGGCTTTAAATGAGGGTCAAAGCTAATTCTCATGTTCTCTTCTCTGTTCATGTGGAGTGTTAGAATTCAGAGCCAAATGGTCTACTAAGGCCTAGCTGGGGCCCTATCGCGAAGTCATATCGAAGTCGTAACATTTATGAAGTAATTACTGTGAAAACCATTTTGAATTCAAAATCGTTGTCAAAACTAGTCAGTGTTAAGTAATACACAAGTTCAAACATATTAATTTCACCTACAATATGCCAACATAATTAATAAATAATTAACAACATTTTAATTTTGGAATGACACCGGCATAGACTCAGTAAAATGACACTTCGCTTTCGTCTACATTTACGTTAATTATCGATGCAAAAGCTCATTTTCGCAATCAAATTGGACGAATTAAATCGATTTTAAAATAAATTAATTACTTGACCTCGGTAATGAATGAAAACAGGACCCGTAAGGACTTAAAACTGGGCCCAATTTGGGTTGTTATTTTTATTTTCGTAACACATTTGATGACTTTTTACGTGAACATGCCGTCAAAATTTAAATGATGTTAACATCATAAATACAGGGTGTCAAAATTGCTTGAAGCCAACTCGCCTTGCCAAAACACCTGCTCTTGACAGGTATATTCAGACAAAATAACAAGCTTGATCTCTTTCTTTCACATTGGGTTAGACAGTGAGAGGGGTAGTTGAGTTCTGTTGTCTATAATCAAGTAGGTTTGAATTAGTGGAATGTCTTGTAATGTATGAGTAGGCTTAGTTGTTAAGGGGCGTCTTCACTGTGACAGCTTAGCCTAAAGGTGTTGTTACATCAATGTTAATGGGCATTTAGAAAAATAACATAGGTCAGTGAAATGTTGCGTTAAATATAATAAAATGACCTATTCATAAAACTTAGTACTTGCGTAAATACAAAATAAATTGTAAGTGTGAATATAAGTATATTAATGAGTGAGATAGCCAGTAGGTATGTGTTGTGTATCTATTCTATTTTTTTCGGGGTTATTAGTAGGTAGCTCCCTCGAAGTTTATTATTATACACAGATAAGATACTGTCGAATAACTCAGGGGTGGAAACCCTAGGCAGGTAACAATAATAACATAGATGCCCATCTATCACACGGCCTTCCAACCCCCAGCTAGGCAGAGCCTGAGTATCGAAATCTAATTATATACATAGATAATCCTAATCCTAACTAATATTATAAATCCGTAACTGTGTCTGTCTGTTTGTTACTCTTTCACGTCAAAACTACTGAACTGATTTGAATGAAATTTGGTATACATATGGTATAGACCCTGGGAAAGAACATAGACTACTTTTCATCCCGGAATTCCCACGGGAAACCTTTTTAAGGTGAAGCGAAGCTCGTGGGAACAGCTAGTTTATTATATAAGTATATTAACCACCAAGACAAATACAAATATATTATCTGCCTGCTGGGGTTCGAGTCTGTGACCTTCGGCGTAGAAGTCAGGATCACTAACCACTACACCATTCTGTCATCGAGGTATACTTTAAAAATAATATTAACAGCCTGCATCGACTTAGATGAATAATATAAGAGTCGAAATTACTTGAAAGCCGCCGACTCAGCCAATCCAATTACAATTTTATGTCAACGGCTTGAAATAAAACAAGCAACTAAATAAAATTGAACCTAAAAATAATAAAAGTGCCAGCAAACGTATTATCAATCAAATGAGGAACTCTTACATGTGGGTGTGTCGATTACGACATACCTCGCTTGTGGTGCTAGACTCGTGTGCCCGTGAGACTTGCCCAGCTTAGTGATTCAGAAAGAAATTGGTAGGTTCTTAGTCTCAAAGCTAAATCTCATGATGATCACGACATGCGTCGATGAACATACGGCGATTGCTGATTAATTATAAAATCACTAGGCCGCGTGAAAAATTTAAAAGCTCATTCTTTGAATAGAGAAAACCATAAAGTTTAAAAGCAAATCAAATAAAAATTTAACAACAATGATATTTTGTATATCATAAAATACAAAAATAAATGTCATTGAAGTATCGCTCTACAAACTATTAACCCCTTAGCTAAAATTTTATTTTTAGTTTCTGATCTTTACTACGGTCGTATGGGAACAAACCCAGCTAGAGGTCTTAATTGAAAGGTTTCAATTTGGGAAGGTAATGAAGAGCCAGCGGTAATGAAACTTCATACACAGTTATGTATGGGACAAGTCAATGATCGAAATAAATTGAAATGTAGACGAGATAAACACCGATACGATATAATTTAAAAAAGTAATTGTGGCCGCACCTCTTGAGATGTTATTATTAGTGTATGTGTAATTAAAATAGGTGTTCAATGATCCGCAATTACTATAGGTATAGTAATTAACTGCCTATGTAATGAAAAACATACATATACATATGCACTCACGACTGTAATCCCCGAAGGGGTAGTCAGAGGTGGCTCACAAGCGAGCCACCCACTTTTCGCAGCACATTTGTACTCACGTGATAGGTTGCGAACCATATCGCCGTTTTGGGATAAGTAGGTACAATGCACTTAGGATACACATCTAAAATCTAGATGTCCAGGTTTCCTCACGATGTTTTCCATCACCGTAAGAGGACGTGGTATTATTGTACTTAAACTCCTTAATTGAAAACACAATTGAAAGAATTCATTGGTACAGGCCAGGATTTGAACCCACAGCCTCTCGATTGAGAGGACGAGGCCTTATCCATTACGCCACCACCTCTTTCCGCACGTAATGAAATAACAACGAATTATTTTATCATCAAGTCCCCGGAATATATTTAGGTACGAGTAATCCCCAAACATACCTACAGGTGCATTCCCAAAACCGAGTGAAAACGATGCACCTTGTATTTTTTTTACTAAAAAGGTCCGTTAAAAAGTATTTTTTCGGTCACCACGTTCGATTTACGAAATGGTTATTTAAAATTGGAACCGTGAAGCTAGAGGGCGTATTGCGATGACGTATCTATTAATTCGTTTTTTTAAACCTGACCGTTAAAGTTTTTAAACTTAAATAGTTCTTGGAGTGAATAAACGCAAATATTAAAGTTAAAACTAGTTTACGGTTTTTATTTTGATGTCTTGAATGATTTCTTATTGTTTCCGTCAAGTAAAAACATATTATTAAATTCCACGAATGGATACTTTGTGTTCATTAGTTATGTTTTTAAATAATTTTTAAGTATTATTTTATATTAATTATCTTTCACATTACAATTGATATAGCAATAATTTTAATTAACTCCACATCAATTATTAAATCGTGCTTTCCATTAATCGACTGATTTCGTAGAATTAAATTTGCAGTTACACAATAATTATATCCATTTGTTTTATAATAATTGTTGATTGCGATTCAAGTTAGTACTAATTAAGACATAGCTTCACTGAGGGTTCTAATAAAATTACATTTCATTTTCGCATTATTAGTACTTTAGGCTTCAGGTTCAACTGAACTAACATGATAGAACAGAAACAACCAACCAATAGGATCAGACCCTCTAGTACGGGTTTTGCTATTTATGAAAATGTTTTTTTTTACGTTTTCTCCTGTCATCTGTATACATTATCTGTCAAAAGTTTCATGATAGTTTCCATTAGAGGCGCCTCTAATGGAAACTATGCGAGAAAACGTAAACTAAGTATGCGAGAAAACGTAAACATTTGTAGTTTTCGACAAACTATCAAACCTGTACTTGACCTACAGAATGATGAGAGTATAGTTACTTTATCTGTCGTTTATAATATATCTATGCTATGGGCAGGCTATAATATGCCGAAACCGACGACCGGTGAGATAAAGCAGTAGTGAAGTGAAGAGTTGGCAATAATTGTAGTGTGGGACGCCCTCCAGCCCGCTGGACCGATGACCTTAGACCATCATCAGACATAGACCACCCTCAAGGAGGAATTTTACGTATTGTACAAACGGATTTTCATAAATGTACAGAGAAACGGCGGCGGCGATGCCGATAGAGTGGACGCACTTGTGTGAATTTCTAAACAAACAATACTGAATGCGATGCGTCCGTTGCATACGATGCCGAAAGTTGGACGCTTACCTTAACTCTCTGTCTTCAGATTTCCTCATCTAGCCACTACCGGCTTCTTGTCTCAGCTAAAATATACACTTTCCTTGTAATCCTCACGCAACTCTCTCACACAATAATGGGCCCACCTGTACCGTTCGTGGCGGAATCACCTATTAATTTCAAATTATCTTTTAATAGGTTTTCATCCATTCGCCTCACAATCTCCCATTGAAATATTGAGCCCTGCCCTCGTGGGTCAGAGTTCAGGTCTTGGCTAAGCTATTGAAGAACTCACTTGGATGTTGTAAATCTTGTGATCCTACTACTGCCTGTATTTACGTTTATTTGAATAACGCAACTGTCTAAACTGTATTTATTGCATTGTTGTAAATCACTCAAGTATTATTAATATATTTACAGATACTTTATTGTTCACAAAAATACAAAATCTACCTACATCAAAACTAATCAGTAAAATCAATAAAGGCAATTTCTTCCAGCCAACCTTTGATTGGTGGAGATAGGTTGTATGTAAGTAATCTCTTAAAATGCACAACAATAAATTTCGGTAAGTATGCAAGCACAAATTTTAATATATATACCTACCCAAAAAAATATAAAAGAACCGTTTGTTTTTTAAACAATAAAATATTTTGTGTCGTTCCTACCATGTTTTTTTGTTTGACAGGTGACGGTGGAATATAACTGCTGAGTATTTCTAGGTAGTAAAGTATAATTCTAATAATCAGCATCCATTTATTAACCTCTGACCACTGGTCGAGAGTTAACAGACTTCAAGCTGAGAGCGAACTCTTATTGTGGACTCTGACTTCGTGTCATTAAGAAAAAAAAAACAGTTGATGCAGAAACAGTTGACTATCTTTACATAATTTAATAGAAGGATATTATTATATAAAGTATGATTCAAAATATAGCCTGGGAGATAAAATGAAACCAAGAAATACGAATAGCCGTGGCAGAATAACATATTATTACTATGTAGGTATGTTTCTAACAGGTTAGATCTGGGTCTAATAGTAAGTAATTATACATTTTAATCATCACTACAAATCATTTTCGATAATAATCTAAATATTTTGAATTTAAATCCCATTAATATTTTTATAACGCTTTTTGATATGTCACTTGCCAAATTTGATAAAATCCGATAGGAAATTGAATTGATTTAAAGATAAAATAACCTACTCAGAATTTAATATTTTTTGCTTTTTCGTACCGTCTTAGCAGTTAATACCTAATGTGACTTTTTAAATACCACCATTCAGAATGACGGACTGAGTCCCTTTCTACCTTTTCTATCTTTACATAATAAATGAATATGATAAATTCAATCCAAAAAAAAAAAATACTAAAATGGATACTACACAATCACGAAGTAGACAAAATGCGAGGAATATGAACAGCAAAAACTTTAATTTATTTTTATGTTGTTAAATAATCGAATATGATGTTGACAACGAGAGCCACCCCGCTAGTGTGGGCCCATAAATAATGACACCTCACGACCTTACGCCGTAAAGCGTCAGATGACACGTCTAGTGTTGTTCTTGCATTTTACTGAGTACCCGAGAGACATGGCCCATTCACAGAAAGCTTTCATAATTAGCAACTATACTAAGTACTGGTTTCTATATTATTATTATTTCTATTGCATTCATTTATCAGCTAGCGACATGACGCTTGACGACAGCTCCATAGATATATAGGAACCAATAGGGACGTTGTGACATGTCATCGTCGTCGCCTGCTGCAACCTAACGTTATCGGAGGCCAATCGGCACCTTTATTGTCAAAGTCATACAATCTATTTCCCTTAAATAGCCGTTGAATTATAAAAAACATCTTATTTAGAGGGTACTTAATCCACTAAAACATCATGTGTACTAAATTAGTTCCATCTGATCATAATTTTCACGACTACTTTATCACCCCACTACACGATGGCACCAGTGTTATTTATAAAGCATTCGTAGATGTTGTGAAATAGGCATTCATTAAAATGACTGTTTATCAGCCTGTCAAAACGGAAATTATTGATGTAATTTGATACCAGTTGTACTGTACAGGTGTGAACGGACTGTGGGAGACATATTAGATGCGACACCCGTAGTTGAATATAATTCTTACGACCTACGTGTTATGAACGATACAAAATCTGAAGTGAAACTGTCTTGTAGTGTGACTGTGCCTGTACCTTACGTATCTTTGAGGCAGAAAAGCTAAATTTCTAACAATAGTTTATGGCTTCGGAGCATCATCGTGTATTTATGCGATTTCTTATTTATTCTTCTACCTCTATAGGAGTCGTAAAACCTTTTGAATTTGGAAAAGGAATATTAAATGATTATAAGGTAGGTATTAAATGATTGTAAGGTAGGTACCTATATGATGGCCAAATGCTACAAATTTAGCGATCTAAAAAACACTCAAAGCGTATAGTTTTATGCTACATTTAAAAAGGTAATAAGCTAGAATAGCTTTCCCAGCTGAATTATTTTCGTTAATACAAAATATTAGAATACTGGCCGACGAAATAATTAACATATTTTTCTACGCGACATAAAAATAAATTGTATCATTACATCATTATGCTTCTACTGATAGTATCAGTTAGGAATCTATGTGACGTGTGTGTGAGGTGTCTTTATTAAAACTTTTTTATTAAATTCATTTTTAGATATTTATCAGTTACGCGCTTGGTGTGCGTTGGGTATTATAGGCTGTTTTAACTAAAAAAAGTATAATAGTCAAGTTAGTTACAATAAAATTATAAATCATTGGGTGTCATATACATATTTTTATGAATCATTAAGTAAAATTTTAATTAACAAGTTTAAACTATAATGTCTTCTAATTTTATACTCAATAAATTATACCTATAATAAATTTGATTTTTATTTTATAGAATGAAAGAAAATAGATTTGATATTTCATTTCATTTTATGTTATTATCGTAAGAGGTATTTACTATTTACGAGCAGACATATATTATTTTATAAAATACTCACTTATGATTTTTATTCCATATCCCATACATTTTGTTTTTACGATTTATTGATAATGAATTAGTTACGCATACGCAATTTTTTATATACCTACGCACTAATGTACAGCGATATTTTGAAAATCGCGTCCTCAAGTCACAATGGTTTAAAAAAATATATATTAGGAGTTGATCATTGACGTGGACATAGTTGAAGGCACCATTTATTATTTATTGTACAAAGTAAATTGGTACAAAGGCGAACTAAATGCTAGCAGCATTTTCTACCAGTTAACCATACTATTAACCTAACTGATAATATGACTAAGAATCTGATTATTTATTTTAATTATCCTTTATTATGTACAATGATATCATTAAAATAAATGTGGCATGCATAGCACACTTAGATTTTATCTCGTAATAGGTATAATGCTTATCGTTAAGATAGTTTAAATACTATGTAGTAGGTAATCGCTAAATAATGCAAATGGTTATGATAAAGGAACTGAATACGTTATCCAGCTTACACGTGTACGTAAAAACGGTTTAGTAGGCCGAACAGAGGTCATACAAATCTTTATTGTAAACAATATTTTTTTTCTACATCATCATCATCAGCCTATAGTAGTATTTATAGTCCACTGCTAGACGTAGGCCTCTCCCAAAGCTCGCCACTGGATGCGATCTTTAGCTTTCCGCATCCAATCATAACCAGCCACCTTTCGCAAGTCGTCACCCCATCTAGACGGAGGGCGCCCCACACTACGTTTGCCTAATAGTCGCGTTTTTCATAACTACCAAAAACCATAAAACGAAATGTAGATAAATCGATCATTCTTTATTGCACTCAGAAACAGAAATTACACAAGGTGAAAATGTACAACAGAGACGGTACAAATGGCGGTCTTATTACTAAGAGTAATTTCTTCCAGACTACCTCGGTGGAGAGAAATTATACAAGAAAAGGTATGTATTCAGTGATGAGTCTGATTTACTTTAAATCACTTACTGTCTTGATGAGTTGATCGTCTGCGGAGGTTTCATATTTTAAGTGCATCTACCGTAGTATATTATATCACCACTGGATCCTGTGGCTTTTCGAAGCAGTGACCTTCGTAGACTATACAGAGGCGTGTTTTACTGTATTTTTATACGTAGTTGAACTTACTTACATGGGTCAATTACCATTAGACAATTATTAATAAACAAATAAAATATATTAGGCGTTACTTACTTAGGTACTCGTAGTTTCTCGCAAAAAGAACCACAGAACTTAGAACTTCGTCGCAACAGTTAGTGTAGCTTCATAATACCTTTGAATTAACCTTAAAAACAATACGTAACTACGAAACTTATAGAAGTTTTCGACTTAACACGGTAATAATAATGAATAAATATGTGGGGACATCTCACACACTGCCATCCGACCCCAAGCTAGGCAGTACCTGTTTTATGGGTGTCGGACAGCTGATATATCTACACAAATACATAGATAGATACATACTAAACATAAATATCAACACCCAAGACCCGAGTACAAATATATGTCTTTAAACAAATATCTGCCCCAGCTGGGAATCGAACCCGGGACCTTCGGCATAGCAGTCAGGGTCACTAACCACTACACCATTCAGCCGTCGGTAAACACTATGGTGATTGCTGATGATGTTGTGATCAGTTGGGAATAGTGACAGTAGTCACTGACCTGTCGGCCGCCGTGTCCAGTTATAATGGAGCGCACAGTTGCAACTGGGGGCGACTTTTTTGTCGCATTTTATGACCCGGCTTGACTGGTACCGATCCCGGCAGATCATTATAATATGGTTTAGCAACCTTGTCATTAATACTTATGTGATTAGAGTGGCATTGATGGTAAACGTTAATTTTAAATCGTTCTGTGAGATGTTGTCATGGTTTTGTACTTTATGTTGATTGAACACAAGTATAGACGACTGATGTGCGTAAATAGCTTTACCTACTTAATAGCGCTTGCAGCAAACAGCTTCGTGAAAATGCAGTTGGTTTAGCATTATCCTAATATTTTTAGAAAAGTGAAAAGTTTTTCTAATAGCTGATTTATTCATACCTTTTTACACACAAAAAATCGATGCTCCAACGACTTTAAATTGGTTTTTAATTTCTTAGTTGGTATTATTTATCATGAGATTGAATTACGAATACTAAGTTAGTTTTTTACATTATTAATCAGCAGTGATTTATTATCATGGAAAACTGACAGTCTTAGCGCTAACAAAAAACAGAGTTGCACTGACGCAAATTGTATGTAATTTAATTAACATAATATAATAATAATAATAATAATTAAATTATATGATATAGTAAATGAGTATCGTTTTTATTATATTCCTACTTACCTATCTGATTAAATATCAAAATATATTTTTCTTTCATAGTACCTACTGCCGAATTTTCTATATGTCTTAAATTTCCTATATAGGTACTCGTATCTTAAATGAACAGAAAGTCTTCCTTTTAGCTTTTTATACCATTTCGGCAACAGCCTGTTGATTGATACTTCAGTTTCCAATAGGATATTACTGCTATGTCCCAACCGATATCGCATGTTGATGATCAGTCGGGACTGTCACCTGCTCGGATCCTGATGGACAATCAGGATTTTGGTGGGATCAACTTTTTATTGCCAATTACAAGTCAAGATGGTGAACATTCAATGAATGATTTCGCTTTTTGGCTTGAATGGGTACAGTATGTGGTCTTGTACCGTGGTGTGATAAAAAAACTCGTTTTTTTCCACTCTTCATTAGTGAGAATGCAGTTTGTGAATTATTGGACTTGTCGACAATGTTTCTCTTCCAACTAAATGCAGTAAACGGCATAGAACTTAAGTAACTATTTTATTTTTTTAAATAGCCATTTCTAAACTCTATCCATATGTGCCCATGTATATGACGGATACACCTACCTATTAGTACATATTTGTATGTATAGTTTACCAAATATGAAGAGTGCCTTCCGCATATAGAGTTTTCACTAGCAAACATTAAAAATCAACTTAAAATGCTAACAAACCATGTTTACTCGTACAGTGAAGGAAACATACAAGCGACAACCTAGGACAGTCATCGCTTTTTAACCAGTATGTTACATTATTTTTAAGACGGGTGAAAAAAGGGATGCTCTAAGTTTAACATGATACAGAAATACAGTCTGTCTATGTGTTTGTCTATTGCAACGTAATCTAATGAGTTAGCAGATCCACAACATTACCCAGCCATACACTTGCCAATGAGCATCTTAAGAGTGCCTGTCTACCAGAGACTACTATCCAGCTATCTGGTTGTATATTATGTTGCATCATCAGATCCTGGAATTCCTAATCAGGGAGATATTGCTCGAAGAATAGATTTTCATTCTGATCGGACCTATGCCACGCCTTCGATTTCCTGCCAGCAAATGCCGAGGCCAGCTGCCTCCTTTTAGACAGCTATTCTGCGATGATTTGAAAAAAAAAAAAAGTTTCCACGAGTGCTATTCTATGAGGACCAATCAATATCAAACGCATCGCAACGTAGCATTGCACATGGTGAATAAGCACCCTAAGTCTCAAAACTCGCACTAGACACACAGAAGGATGCGCAAAAAATAGCATAGCAACACGGACTATGTAAAAACTTGGACAGGCTGATGTAATACTGGTTCGTTGACCCTCATTCACACATTTCGCACGTTGCCTGGCGCCTCGACTCATACATATTATGTGTAAGAATAGTTGATAAATTCACAAGAATATACGTAGTAGATATAGTTGGTATACGTAAGTACCTACATACTTGCTTACAGGCGTTTTAGAATCTTTTTTTGCTCCCGAAGAAAAAGAGAGGTGTTATAAGATTAACATATCTGTGTACTTGTGTGTGTGTATCTGTCTGTGATAGCGTAGCTCCTAAACGGTGAAACCGATTTTCGATTTGTTTTTTAGGTCATATTTAATGTTACCCCGAGTGTTCTTAGCCTGTTTCATAAAAATCGGTTTAACCATTGAATTTGAATTGTTTATGCGACGTTTTGTGTTTAATGTCTAATGTAAGTTTTAAACTTGTAATATTATAAAGCAAAGTAAGTAAAAAAAAAATCCTTTAAAAATAAACAAGAGATGGTGATATACTGACCCCCACACTAGGCAATGCCTGTCCCGTAGAGGATAGAGATAAGGAAGATCTTATTTTAGGTTATTACACAGTATGATTGTTTATTACAAGTCTTGATCATCACGTATCAACTGTTCCTACTTGAAACCTGTGAGCAGTCAGTAACTGACGATATACAGACTGTATACAACTCTAATACCTACGATACACAAAACATTACGAAATAGAGACGGAAGTTTGTAAATGGTTACATATAGAAAATACACATCCGTCGCAGGATATTAGATATTAGACACAAAAGATTATCTTAAAGATAAGTTATATTACACTCACGGGCAATGAAAATGTTCCATTGAGAAAATTACTTATAAACTGAAATAAGTAACTTAATGACGCCTTCTGCAATATTTAAGTTCATTTAACAGCACATCAGAATATTACCAACTAAAAACATAAATATTTTGTCTAAATTTCCTAAGAAATGTTTAAAAAAATTGGATCCATTTGGTGTCTGCATTTCGTAAGTGGAACGGTTTCTTTGCCCGTGAGTGTATTAAATATGTTTATAGTTTAAGTCAGTCAGTTACATATATTAAATTTAAAGTCATGACTGTTTAGCGTATAATTATAACCATGTCTTTAATTTGGGAATATGGATCCTTAGATCCTTTTTGATCCATTAAAACTATTAAAAGCGATCGTAAAACCGCCTTAACTTAGACACCTGATAGTGACTATGAATACAGCCTTCGGAAACTGACCACCAGCGATAGTGTATCGTACAAATTGTTATGTTAATCCTACATCTGACGTAGGAGGCACTATAGAACCGTTACACCGTACACTCCACTCCAACCTAACTGCAACATTTACCATCCAAATTCAGCTCTTAATTTTGTGTAAATAAGATAGGTTTAAACAGCAGATTGTCACGGCTAGGGTTGCCAACTGTACAAGAATGCCATGATTGCGTGATTCGGAATAGATTGTTTCCAGTGAAGGTTTCGGTTTTGTAATCGCCATCTCGATATTGTGTAAAGGGCCCGGAATGCCGCCGTCCCGGCCGCGGATAGACTAATGAGACGTGTGCCTATTCTGGACATTCTTATGGCATTGTTTGATTGGAACTGTAGTGCTGCAATCTGCGGGATAGTATTATAGGAGTGTTGTGTTGCTGTTTATTTTGCATCCAGAAGCTGTTGAATGGACACATGGAAATCATATTTTTATGACAGCCGCCGCCTTTATTCTCAGCTTGTAATTAATACCTATACTGAAATAACTCGTGCTTTAAGTGAAATTACCAAGCTCACTCGATACATAATTATATTATTTTGTACTAGCTGTTCCCCCGAGCTTCGCTTCGCCTTAAAAAGTTTAACCTATGTGTTAATCCAGGGTGTCAGCTAACTCCATACGAAATTTCATTTTAATTGTTTCAGCCGTTTTGACATGAAGATGTAACAAACATACGCATATACACACACACACACATACTGACAAACTTTCGCCTTTATAATTATAAAGCCTAAGCGAAAATCACCACTCTGTGATTCAAATTTTGACAATTCTACACTCTTTTTAACATAGCTGAACTTTGCTATAACTTTGGCTATTATTATTATATTGGACTAGGAATAGTCAGAATAAGGTTAAAAGAGTTGCCGGTTTTTTTTTATTTTAACCCTGCGTTGCGTAGACATGGACAGGGGTCACATAAATCGCGGCAGGTAGAAATACCAACCCTCTACCTCATCTATGGGAGTCAGGGGTGCCCAACTTTAAATATAACCGACTTTAAATGAAATGACAACGTAAAAAACGTTCATTTTACTTTCACTATAGGTACTTTAACTTTGTGAAAATGCTACACTTCATCAGAGTTTTTTAAATTAAAATCACGTTTTATAATATAATTTAAAATTCCTCTTATGGTGGCATTGCACTTAATTTTTATTTACCAATCAATGAAAGCTACTTTTAAAGAACTACTACCACTTTTAAAGAAACTGTATTTTCTCCACGGTGCCAATAAACTTTTTTCCCTCTTCATTTCTAACAAACAAACTTATTGGCCAGGCGAAGTTTGCCCACAGCTTTAATCAAACCAAGTCAATTTAGAACCAACCGCAGCCTTCTTTTGTTTTAAAACCAACTACAAATAAGAGAGGCTACGATTAGAGCAGCATTGTAAACAGAACTAACCGTTTTCAATTTCGTTAACAATTGAAACCGCAAGAATGTTCTTTATTTAAATTAATGTTCCCGGCCGCATGGCACGACTTCCATGCTTCTTAACGGTTGACTTGTTATGAACTAAAGAGGTTCATAGCTTGATAACGTTATAGGCATAACAGATCAAATAAAAAATATAAATAAAGTTCTGAAGTGTATTTATTAAATATATGAATGACAAGCACGAAAGCCAAATAAAATGACCTTTTCAATTAGTATAGTTATTTTGATCATAAGCTTAAGTATACAGTCATAATAAATACTTAAAATAGCCTGGCTAAGGTTTAAAAGTACATAAGGAAGGCTATAAAAAAGCACTGTAATTTTATTAATATCAAAAATATGAATTGTAAACGAACACAATATTATAACAACCAAGCACAACCGACTAAGACAAAATGCACACATACTTTGAAGGGATTTTGTCCGGCTTACAGCGAACTTTGGTCCCAAATGTTGACAGCCCCGGTCGAAGGCGGAGAAGATTTTTTTCCCGGATTAGATAACCTCGAGGAAATACAACGCGCGTACAATTTACGTTGTGGGTTGTTTTTTCTCGTCCTAAATTATGGTATAGACGAGAATTCCACTATACGGCAAATGAGAAGGCGGTAGATGCCAGCCCTTGATACGGATTAGGGATCAATAGATAAATTCACATATTTATTTAAAAACTAGCTGTTCTCACCAGCTTCGCTTCGCCTTAAAAAGTTTTCCCGTGGAAATTCCGGGATAACAAGTAGCCTATGTTCTTTCTCAGGGTCTAGATTATGTGTATACCAAATTTCAATCATATCCATTCAGTAGTTTTTGCGTGAAAGAGTAACAGACAGACAGACACAGTTACTTTCGCATTTATAATATTAAGTTAGGATAATAGTTATGTCCAGTGGAGAGAGCGAAGTGAAAAAGCTGCGTGGGACGCCCTCCAATCCATTGGAACGAGGGCCGTCGTCAGTACCCTGTAGTGGTTGGATGAGGAAGGCTGAGGACTGAATTTTAAGCCACTCCATGGGAAAGGTCAGTTGTAGTTAACTATTTTTTTCTGATGATGACGAAGACAGAAAATTTATACTTATTCGAATGGTTCTCCCGTGGAAATCATACATTAATTTATAATAGGTATTGTTTTAATATAAATTTATCATTTATTATAACTGTTTATTTAATGTGCTATGTATGGACGGAACCACATAGTTATCAATGCTAATAGAATAACAATGTTCGTGTCCTCTTTGGAGAAGTGGTTATTTTGTTAATTATACGATTTTAAACACAGTTTTTAGGGTTGAAAGAGATCCACTTCACCGCAAACAGTTTGATCCTAAGATTCATGTGTGAAGATAGATGATTCGAATATAATATGTTATCCATACAAAAACAATATCTATACTTGAAGTATTTTTCATGTCACGTAATATGTACAGTCAGCTGCATCAGTAGCTGTGCACCTTTGTATCTTGTCAAACTCATAAACTGCCTAATCAAACATTGTAGGTAGTTTGACAAGGTACAAAAGTGTATAGCTACTTATGCAGCTGACTGTACGTCACCGTATAAAATTAAAGATTACAAGTAAAACCGACAGAAACTATTTCAAATCCTTCATAGTTATTAATACCAAGTTAGTTATTATAATCGTTTATACCCTGCATAAATAGCAGTAAAATAGTAATAAATATAGGACACCATAAAATGATTTGAAAAAGAAAGTTCTCGTGCGTTGAATTCTAATACTAGGGAGAAATTGAATATTGTCAACGTTTAATCTTTCAGTAACAAAAAACATTCATTTAAATTTTTATGTCAATAGGTACCTGAAATTGTTCCAGTTTTTCCTGTCAATCTCTATTACCTATAAAGTTTTTTTTTCTCACGTATGACGCATAATTTCCAATTAGATATATAGGTACCATTCTAGTTCGATTTCCAATTTGAATACCAAATTCCTTAAAAATCTTAACATACGTTTGAACTTCAAAAACATTATTTTCTAAGGCCCAGATAAATAGTCGTTGCTTAGCACTTGCTCAAACTAATGCTTAGCCAAGTACGACTTCACCTGAACTAAGTCGATTTGCAATGAGTCTCTAAAATAGACACTACTTATAGCTTGACAACTTCGTGCGCGACCCTCCTTGCGGGGTGAAAGCAGTGGCGGGGGCGAGGTAGCACGACATTTTTGAACACATAGTACACACGGAGAAAAGTGTGCCCAGATAAATCTCGCGATGACTTGTCACTATTTGTGACGTAATGTAAGAAGTAAATTATGTTGATCAATAAAAAGGTTCTTAAAACTAGTTTTATTATTTATTCATTTAAAGTATTGTTGGCAGTTGAGGACAGACTAATAGGCAGAGTATTTTTATTTATTTATGTTAAAGTATTTTATGTTATCCATGTCACGTTGTCGTCGTCATCTTCATCATCTTATTCATTTAGTCTGTCGTGTAATAGGCTTACTCATTAGACTCAGGGCTGATTCGACACACGGTTATACAGAAAATCTCCGAAGATTATATAGTTTTATAATGCGATTTAATCTATTTTCGAAATTATACGATTTGTGGTTTTTGACGTTATTTTATTGGCGAATCATAGATAATAATTATATGATTGTAAAAATTAAAAGGATAAATATTTCAAAGATTGTGGAGGTTCTGGCCTCAACACAGATCTTGAGACTAATGGTCTCAGGATCAGTGGTCTCATGTGCGTCGCACTCAAATTATGACAGATTCTACAACACATGTGGCCGCCTCGGCTGCGCGGCCGAGACTGCCGTAATAATGACGTGCAGTGCACGCGTTGCCCTTCCCCGCTACACCACCCGCTATCCGCTGTCACCTTGGTTACCTCGTCCCTCCCACGTCTTTCACCCCGCAAGGAGGGTCGCGCACGAAGTTGTCGAGCTATAGCGTTTGCTCGGCTAAGTCACTGGCTTAGAACCTGTTATGTCAAATCTGCGTCAAATGTATATTTATTTATCTGTGGTCATAGTTTCATTCCGTAGTTTTTTAGCAAATTTGGTATAAATGTGGTCTGTGGATAGCCTGAGAGCATAGAATAATAATTTCCTGAGAGTGTGGCAGATGTGACAACTTGGGTTTGCTAAGCAAGGGCTAAGTCTTGACAAATGTGAACTCGAACTCGGCTAAGTCAGAGTGCGAACTTACTGGCATAGTCTGTGCTCAAGTAGTGTCTATTTTAGTGAATTCGTGTTCTTAGCATGTGCTTAAGCTAAGACTCCGTCTTAGTTTCGTCTATTTATCTTGGCCTAAAAGTTTTCAATATAATTTAAATCCATGCCTATATGCATATCTGAATCTATGCCATTCATCTATGACAAGGAGTAGTCAACGCTCAGGATTGGTCGGTCGAACAATCAATATACATTGAGTTGTCTATCACAAGCAATGTAAGGAAAGGATCAAGATGCCATTGTGTAGTTTCCTTCTATAAACGGCTATATTCTGGATTCTGAATAGGTTCAAGATTGGATGAGTTATCAATTTAGTTACGCAATACTTATGCACGCATAGTTGCAGTGTAATAGTGCCAAAATATATAAACTACTACATGATGAAAAAGTACTCATCTACGCTGATTTAGTCCAAGAAGATATTTATACATAAGTGAGTACTACTTATTTATAATTATATTCTTCTTTACTAGTGATTTGTTGCGTATGTAAGTGAAGCATCTATGTAACCTACCATCTACATGGAAATACATACGAGTATAATCTTTAAGTTTTCTTATATTCTCAGACAGATAAAAAGGGCAAAATAAATATTTAACAATATTTTTTTAAATAACAGATGCATAGAATTGCTTCAGAATAGAATTTTACCAGTATTACCGAATACGTGTCCTGTTTATCTGACGGAAGACCAAAGGTGAATCTGTATACGGCGGAGTCGGGTACAGAATAACAGGTGCATACTAATGCAGGGTTGTATCGGCAGCTGTACTCCTTGACTATTTGTCTATCTGCGAGTAGAGATGTGTGTTTATTTATTTTAGACGGCCGAATGGTGTAGTGGTTAGTGACCTTGATTGCTATGCAGAAGGTCCCGGGTTCGATTCCCGGCTGGGGCAGATATTTGTTTAAGGACAGATATTTGTACTCTGATCTATGTACTTGTGTAGATATATCAGCTGTCCGACACAGGTTCTGCCTAGCTTGGGGTCGGATGGCTGTGTGTGAGATGTCCCCACATATTTATTATATATTTATTTTATTTACCTATCAAACAATACCTGAGTCTTTCTCTTAGTGTAGCGTAGAGCTGCTTTAAGGTAAGCGTCGACCTATCAGTATCGTACGTATTGGACCAAACGGATTGTCATAAATGTATGGAGAAACAGCGAGGCGTCGGCAATGTCGATGAAGTGGACGCACTTGTGTGAATTTCTATACAAATAATACTAAATGCGATGCGTCCGTTGCGTAATATGACGAAAGGCAGACGCTTATCCATAGGGTTTTTCACCGTGTTGAAAGGATTAGCCAATCATAATTTTATCGTCATTCGCCTGGGCGACAAAAGTCAGTGCTTATACAAACACTCATACCTCTATATTATTTATGTTAATTATTATGCGCAAGTAAAAAACAAACTAAGCAAGTCCCATTAAACTCACTGCAAATGAAGTGTGATGGCTATAAACGAGGCAATAAAATTCGTTACCGTTTGAAAGGAGTATTTTTTTTATTATTTTTGAGTAAAAAGATACAATTAGCTACTGCGCATGCGTGGTCGCTACAATGTAGCGAGCAGGTTTGTTCCGGTGGGGGCTAACTCGACTACTGTTGAGGATTCTCCAAGGCGATCGTTTCTCGCTGCGTTTTGCGTGAATTGTGTGAGCTAGCTAAAAGTCAAAGTCAAAATGTTTTTATTCATCGTATAAATGTAAATTTTATGATATGATACCTATACAATTTTCTGATGAACGAGTACTGTAATATTGATGAAAAACCAACGAAAGGTAGCTGTCGGGCAATCGGTAAGCTTAATACAACAAAATAGATTCGTGACGACCGAATGGCGTAGTGGTTAGTGACCCTGACTACTGAGCCGATGGTCCCGGGTTCGATTCCCGGCTGGGGCAGATATTTGTTTAAACACAGATATTTGTTCTCGGGTCTTGGATGTGCCCGTAAAATGGCAATAGGCCCGCCACCTATTACATTGGGACTAACATAACACTCTGGCGAAAAGTGGGTGCAGCAATGCACCTCTGCCTACCCCGCAAGGGAGTACATTAGTACAAGGCGTGAGTGCGTGTGTATATGTTTACATATGTTCACATATGTTGGACTGTGCGTTATTGCTTTACAGTTGGACAACATTAGTTAGTGTTGTATTATGCGGATTTTTAACGTTGATTAAGTTGTAATTTAAGAATCATTCGGTAAAACTTCGACATCCAGCAAATCCGCTACACTGGTCGTTTTATTCCCCCGGCTAAAAAGTAGGTAAGTATTATTTTCTCACGTGACTGGCAATTAGGTATTGGCTGATTGATCCACTTTTTAACAAGACCAAAAGAGGATAACCATACGGGTAAATTGAAACAATATACAATTATACACTGTATGTCAGAAAGAAAGTAGCAATTTAATTAAATAATTAACAGGTAAAGTTAAAAACGTGGTCAATAGGAATGTAGAATAGGAATAAATAACAACAGTTTTTTAGCTTTTTCTTTTTGCTTTCATAATGAAAGTATTTTAGTACATATGTCAGATACATTTCTCTACAATCCTAAAGTCACCTGGCAAATATCATCCTGTATACGTTTTTGTTTCAGAAGCGATTTAACTAAAATATTTATTTCAGTAATTAATTTTGCAAAAAAAAATACACACAGACGAATTGAGATACATCTTCTTTTTTAGAAGTCAGATAATCAGTCAATCGCTGCATATCTACTGAGTTGTTTTTAACTTCACTATTTATCTCTAAGTTGTGAAACCGGCAGATAGGCAATGCTAGGACTCTTCGGAGCCGGAAGCGGGGTCACCGACCTCTTCTGTCAACAGTTTGAACTGTCAATAGTGTGGACACGCGGCCGTGGTGTGTCACTGTGCAAGTTATAAGCAGAAGCGATATTCAAAGTGTTACTCTTCGACTGAAAAAGGAGGGTGTTAATCGTGTGTGTATCTGTGACTATCCAGTTCTTCCAATAAATATTAACATTGTTATAATAAGCCTTCTGGTCAAAGACAAATATACTCGTAAATGCTAAACACAACAAAGTTCAGCCGTTTGGGAGCTACTCTAGCACAGACATTAAACTTATAACACCTATATTTTTCACCGGGGGTTAAAAATAGCTCACACTAGTGGTAAGAACCTTTTACCTTGCTCCAAACGAAATAGTACGGAGAGTGGTGTGGTCCCTACTCCGAGCCGCTACGAGGAAGCCTGACCAACCCATTGGGACATTCCCACGGGTCAGCCGACGCCATGGCACAGTGGTTAACAACCCTGCCTCTAGCGATGAAGCCAGGGGTTCGAATCCAGGCTTTTGCTAGTTGCATCAATTTTAAGCGGTTAAAATTATTGTGTTGTTTCTTTTAGGAAAAAAAAGACACATCATTATGCATAATATAAATGTGATTTTCAAGCAGAAATATAGTTAAATCTATTGCCGGTAGATATAAAGGAAAAAAACAGAAGCAAAAAAAAGCCTAAAACATGAAACTAGACAATCTAATCAAATGAACTGGCAAGACCGAATGAGGGCGATAGTCTAGTATTAGCTCAATAATTCAGACTTTATACAATTAAAGTGATAGATAAAATGCTGTCGTAAAATTTTATATCCACTCGTTTGTACTCTGTCGAAGGAGCAGGTAGGTGCAGTGAGAGAACAGTAATGTGGACTTCATAGACCATGGCTTTCTTATTTAAAATGCTCGAAAGTTAGCATATTGTTGTTTTTAGACTCGTCAGTATCTAGGGTATGTTGTTTTTGATCTTTTATAATCATATCTACACAAAAGCCTCGCCTCGCCATTCGCGCATTCGCCAACGAGGTGTGGCGGGCATATGTGTAGAGATGGCATATTACATCATATCATCATCATCACGACCCATTACGTCCCCACTGCTGGGGCACGGGTCTCCTTCCAATGAAGGAAGGGTTTTAGGCCTAGTCCACCACGCTGGCCAAGTGCGGGTTGGTGGACTCATATATTATGAGGAAATCAACACATTAGAAGATCGAGTAGTATGGTTTGGTTCGGGCCAACGATTAAATACCTACCCCAAATGTGCCATCGTCCGTTCTGCACACACGGAATCGGGCTCGCATTCACACAACATGCAGTGTGATGGGTGTTAGTGTGAGAACCGCCTAACAAACCACCTGAAAATCAGCGCTGTGGCTTTATTCTCCACAGCACATGCTGAGCTGGCGCCTTTTTGACGCTCTGGACAGCAATCTATTTTGTTATTGTCTATGTTGGATTGTAGTATTTTCTTTATTCTTTGTCAGTGTGTCAAATAAGTTTCTTTCTTTCTAATAAAATTCTATCTTCCTATTATAACTATATCTTGTAATCTTAAAGTTTGTAATATGGGTGTCTAGCCTGATGACTATTTACCTATTCATTAAATTATTTATTCTGCCGCCGCACTGTCCGCTCACTACCAACTCGGAGGCTCGGACGTACATTTAAATCTACTTACATTATCATAAACCGGCGATCACTAGTCGATGTTTGCGTCGATGACTTACGCTCCCATTACCATGCTGATTGCGTCGGCGCTGTTCATTCGCTTTTACCAGCGGGGAAAGAGGAGTGTTTGACGTTTGAGTGTGTCTGTCGGTAAGTATAGCATCTATGAAAGTAATCTAACGAATATGCTGATGCGAAATTAGGTTTATAATTTGAGGCTGGATCAATAAATAGTTGTGTTAAGGTCAGGTCAAATTTGAAAAAAATATAATTTTAATTATTTATTAGTATTAAATTAAAATTACAGCTGGATTATTTTTCAGTTCAGGATCAGCAGCTCAAGATTATTACAAATTGACATAAACTATTTCTGTAACTTCACCTCCAGTCTTTGCTGACTACCAAATAAAAGTCAACCAACCAAAATCCTCCCTCACTGCCAACGCCTTCTTACACCGGCAGTCTTACCGCTAAGAGCAATGTCTTCGATCACAACAAACGCCTAGAGATGAGACCACAAGTTATCACCGCACGGTAAGTGTTGTGGCCGCCATCTTGAATCATTGTTGAGGAGCTCCTACTGCTTTATGGGTTATTTTACTGGTCTAGGAGCGACCGCAAAGGTTTGTTGGCTGTAATGAGCAGGGCCTCCGCGGTTTCTTTTACTACTGGTGTAGCGTAATGCGTATATTGACAAGAAAATTTCCGTAGAGGTAGAGAGGCTAGGTAGAGGAGCTAGGTTTTTATCTAGGATCTTTTCTTTACTAGGTGTTGTATTGTGACTTCGTGTTTTAGGCTATTAGATCGTTTTGGAAGTTTTTAAACTTCTGAAAACTTAATAATGTGCTTATGAAAAACAATTAACTGGAAAATCAGAAGAAATTTTGGATAGTCCGCTTTGTCCAATGGGAAGTTTATTACTAACTAGCTGGTCCCGCGCCTTCGCCTTAAAAAGTTTTCCCGTGGGAATTCCGGGATAAAAAGTAGCCTATGTTCTTTCCCAGGGTCTAGACCATTGGTACTCAACCTTTTTTATATAAGGGCCACAAACACGTTCAAGTCATGGGGTCGCGGGCCGCAAGCAATTTTTTTTTTTTACTATTATAGGGCGATGTAAACTATCGAATAATAAAATTTGCTCCTTCAGAAACCATACACATACGCCAACGAATCATCCAATCACCACAACATTTTTTTAAACGCTGTTTTCAGAGTTGTGTTTAGTAGTCGCGGCGATTTTTCTTTATTGTCTTCTATCGATTGAAAACAGTGCCTCGAAGTAGTAATTCACGGCTCTAGCTTCTTTTTTAGAGCTAGAGCTGTGAGCTGCAGCCATATCTGGTTAATATGGTGAATGCTCGATGGTATTTTTTGAGTGTTTGCTCAAAAAATCATTCACAATGATGATTCTCGTGCGAAAGGCGCGATATCGTAGTGCAAAATCTTTTCTCGATTTTTTTTCCACATATCTCATTTTGACCTTCTTCGTCGAATGTATTAAATTCTACATAACCCGCAAATAATATTATTTTCTCTGTAAACAGCGTTTAAACGTTTAAAAAAATGTTGTGATGATTGGATAATTTGTTGGCGTATGTGTATCGTTTCTTAAGGAGCAAAATTTGAAAGTTATAAAATAAATTTGGATGAATAACAAACATTTTTTGTTTTATGGATATAATCCCGATACTTTATACACAGAATGTACTTATAAATAAAATAAATAAATAAATAATCTTTATTTCAAAAACATTCTTACATTCTTGTTATACAATTATATAGTAGAACAAGGGTCAAGTCTCTACTCCCTAAATAGGTGGAAAACCTGTAGCTTAGGATGAGTAGATGCTCTTCCCGAAAATATGGTACGATTATAAATACGCTTATAATTATGTACATTATTATATAACATTATTTGTGTAAGAATACTAGAGTATATATAATGCAATTTTAGAATTTAAAACTATAATAAGTAAAGTACTATAATTCATTATGGACTAAGGTTATTTTTAGAAATTTTAAAAATATTACCTGTGATATAATAAGAATTTTTTTGAAATTAAACAATCAAAGTTCTCATTTTGTTCATTTAACAATAGTTTTACCTATATTCTCTATTATCTCTCATGGCACGCGGGCCACTGAGAAAGGCCCGGCGGGCCACATGCGGCCCGCGGGCCGCAGTTTGAGTATAGCTGGTCTAGACCGTCTGTATACCAAATTTCATTCAAATCCGTTCAGTAGTTTTGGCGTTAAAGAGTAACAGACAGACAGACAGACAGACAGACAGACAGACAGACAGACAGACAGACAGACACAGTTACCTATAATATTAGTTAGGATTTATATGACAATTTCACACTAGATTAGATTAGGTAAAGCTCACGTGAAAAGCTCTATTTAGTTTATATTTTAACTGTTAAAAGGATCTTACACAATCCTAACTAATATTATAAATGCGAAAGTAACTGTGTCTGTCTGTCTGTCTGTCTGTCTGTCTGTCTGTCTGTTACTCTTTCACGCCAAAACTACTGAACGGATTTGAATGAAATTTGGTATACATATGGTATAGACCCTGGGAAAGAACATAGGGTACTTTTTATCTCGGAATTCCCATGGGAAAACTTTTTAAGGCGAAGCGAAGCGCGCGGGAACAGCTAGTTAATAAATATTTAACAGATACTGTAAAAACTTAGTTGGTAGTTAAAACTGTAGATGTAACTAATTGTAAGTCGTAAAATAATTTAATCATCTTAATAAATAAACGACGGTTGGATCTTGTTACAATTTATATACGGAATTTATTACAGGTTAACAATTTAATAGTAAAACTTTAAAATGCATTCCCAGTACATCATAATCATAACCATTTCGTTAAGCAAACATTATTATAATATATAATATAGCTGGATTACCACTGACTGATTCATTGACATGATTGTTCTCCCAGAAGGAGCCATTTTTTGATATGAAAATGTTTTAGGGAAATGTACAGGGTGCTCCAGTGAGTAGAGAAAAAATCCGAAATTTTAAAAAAAGTTGTAAAAAAAAAAAATTTTTTTTGCTCCTCTTTTTTGGTGACCATACATTTTTTTATATTTCGAGGGTGTATTAAGAGTGTCTGACAGATTATAAAAAAAATATAAAAAAATAAAAAAACAAAATGGCGGCCGAGTTGCAGTGAAGCAAAGTTTAGGGCGTGTCAGACCCGACTTGAGGTGAATTGATCTCCCGGAAGGGGGGGAGGTGGGGGGATGGTGTTTTTTGTAAACGGTGGGGCACATGATGAAATTTATGGGAAAATTCCAAAAAATGATTTTTTTTTAATTGCGGGGGGAGGGGAGATTTTTTTATAAAAACGTGTTTTTTCGGGGATTTTCAAAGCATTTTTTTATTGTGTTGGAGGCATTTGACAGGTTTGACTTGTATGGAGCGGTTGTGTAGTTTGACGAGTAGAGTTGCCATGTGAAAGAATTTTCCCCATTTTTAGGGTAAATTTCGAGATTTTCCCCAAAAACATGAAAAGTAGAAATAACAACTTTTGATTTTAAAATTTGATGCAGTTTTGTCGGAAAGACCCGTACTAATGACATTTGACCATTTTTATTACTTTCGACTGGCAACCCTGCGCGATAGGCGAGATTATATTTTTTCGGATTTTTTTACGTCGACCCAACTTGAGGTGAATTGATCTCCCAGAAGGGAGGCAGGTGGGGTGATGAAATTTTTTTGTACACGGTCTGTTGTATGGTGCAGTTTATGGGAAAATTCCGAAAAGTTGAAAATACAAAATGGCGGACTGCTTTGGCGGCCATTTTGTAAAAGTGACTTTTTTTCACGATTTTTGATTGATTTTTTCACGTGTTTTGAGTGGTAGGGGAGATTTGTCTTGTATAGCGCATTTGTGTAGTTTGTTGGGAAGACTATACCAGTTAAATAAAATTTCCCCATTTTTAGGGAAAATTTTGAGATTTTCCCCAAAAACCTGAAAAATAGAAATAACCGTTTTGGATTTTAAAAAATGATGCAGTTTAGTCAGAAAGGCTCATACTAATGACATTTGACTATTTTTATCACTTTCGGCTGGCAACCCTGAGAAATACGGGAGATTATATTTTTGAAAAAGTTCGACGTCGATTCAAGTTGAGGTGAATTGATCTCCCAGAAGGGGGGGAGGTGGGGTGATGTTTTTCTTTGCACATGGTTGGATATATGGTGAAATTCATGGGAAAATTCCGAAATCTGCAAAAATCAAAATGGCGGATGAAGTGGCAGCCATTTTGTAAAAGAGAAATTTTACATGTTTTAAGGCTATTTCACCTGTATGGAGTGGTCTGACAGTTTTGACTTGTATGGCGCATTCGTGTGTTTAGGTAGATTGAGTTTTTCTATGAAATAAAAACTCCCCATTTTTAGGGAAAAAACCAAAATTTCCCTAAAAACATGAGAAATTATACATAAATATGCAATTTTATCGTTTTGTGATGGTCTGAGGGGATTCAAATGTATGGCGTGTTTGTGTAGTTAAATGCATAAATTTTTAATTAATAATAAAAACTCCCCACTTATAGAAAAAAAACAAAATTTCTCTAAAAACATGGGAAAATTTACATAAATATGCAATTTTATCGTTTTGTGATGGTCTGAGGAGATTCAAATGTATGGCGCGTTTGTGTAGTTAAATGCATACTATCATAATTTAAAATAAAAACTCCCCATGTATAGGGAAAAAAATCAAAATTTCTCTAAAAACATGGGAAAATTTACATAAATATGCAATTTTATCGTTTTGTGATGGTCTGAGGAGATTCAAATGTATAGCGCGTTTGTGTAGTTAAATGCATACAATTTTAATTTAAAATAAAAACTCCCCATGTATAGGGAAAAAATCAAAATTTCCCTAAAAACGTAGAAAAAATTACCGACATTAGCAATTTCACCCCTTTGAAGTGGTCAGACAGATTTATGGTATATGGCGCATTTGTGTAGATAAATACAAACAATTATTATTTAAAATAAAAACTCCCCACTTTCAGGGGAAAAAATATTTTCCCTAAAAACATACAAAATGTAAGTCAACTTTACCACAGTTTAAGTGCCGAGCGCAGCGAGGCTATAGTCCTTCTACAAGCTATGCCAAAATAAAACCAGCCGAGCGCAGCGAGGCATCCGACAAGTAACCCTGCCATAATGAAAAGAAATCCGAGCGAAGCGAGGCATTGCGTATCATAATTATTAAAATCAATTAAGAAAAACTATGGGAAAGTACCGTTTAAGAAGTGGAAAGCCGAGCGAAGCGAGGCAAAACAACCTAAAACATCAATCTAAAACCTAGAGAGCCGAGCGGAGCGAGGCAAATCTACTGAAATTAACATCCGAAAACCCGAAGAGCCGAGCGAAGCGAGGCAAAACAACCGAAACTGTCATTCCGAGACTGGAGAGAAGCCGAGCGAAGCGAGGCTATACTACTTTAATCACCAACTGCCTGTTTAACTGGAGAGCCGAGCGCAGCGAGGCAAAACAATCCAAACCATCATACCACAAACATGGGAGAGCCGAGCGGAGCGAGGCAAAACATTTCAAAACATCATACCACAACCACTGAAGAGCCGAGCGAAGCGAGGCAATACAGCTTAAGTATAACCTAACCGTAAAAGAGGAGCCGAGCGAAGCGAGGCAAATCAATGCGAACCACCATACTGCAAACCCTGGAGAGCCGAGCGAAGCGAGGCAACACTACTGAAACCCTCGTCAACACAACTATATAACCTGAGAGCCGATTGTGGCTAAGAAATATCTTGAATGAATAAAAAAAAGACAAAGTGTATGTTTGGGCGTTTATAGTTCCAATTATGGATTAAATTAAAGTAAAACATAGTTCTGTAAAAATAGTCTTAAACAAAAGCCTTAAGAATAAAAAAAAGCCTGTGTATTTCTGTTCTATAAAAAAGTTTCTCTTCAGGACAGAGTAAACTAATAATCGAGATGCTAGAAAAACGCGCGAATGGGGGTGACTCAGACTTATGAGGTATTAAAAAACCCAATATTTGTACGTACACAAAATGATGTCGGCTCGATACTAGGTAAAGTTTACGAAATCAAATTTTTTTCATATAGATTAGTTTCTTTACCGTATTTGTGTGAGACAATCCGTAACAGGAACCATTTTTTTTAGTACGAGTACGGGATGGAGTGTTGGGATATGGGCCGAATATTTGGATGCGTCTTTAACTTGAACACCAGAAAGATCCGCTACGTCATTGTAAAGTATACCTACCTGAATTTTCCTACTGGTATTTTTAAAGCGAAATGAATACCACTAAAGTAATAATAATAGCAACATTTCATAATAAGAAAATCATAAGCATAAAGCCATAAGTATTCTTCACTCAAATTTGAATACAAAGGAAAACGCCAGAAATTTGGTATATTATAAGTAAAGCCAGCTGACCGATTATTATACTTACAAACTGTTTTGAAAACAAAAACAAAAGCATCAATACCGACATGATATCGAAATTCATAATGAAAATAGTTTTTAAGGCCTTACAAAACGCAAGAAAGATTTGCTACAGTATGTTCAAGTCAATACCCTGCTGAAACCAATATTCACTGAAAACGTATAACTACCTAAAACAAAATCATCAGTTGGTAGGTACCCCTTTAATATAGAAATTCATAGTGAAAACAGTTTTGAAGGCATAAGAAAATGCAAGAAAGATTTGCTACGGTTTGTTCAAGTCAATACCCTGCTGAAACTGAAATTCATACTGAAAAGTGTTTCCCACGTCAAACAAAATCGTTAGTACCCCTTTAATTAAAAAAAAAAAAAACATAGTGAACACAGTTTTTAAGGCGTAACAAAACGCAACAAAGATTTGCTACGGTATATTCAAGTCAATACCCTGCTGAAACTGAAATTCATACTGAAAACTGTCTCCCACCTAAACCAAAAGCATCAAAGCACCGCGCGGCTGCTTGCAGCCCGCGCCACAACGCAACCTCTAGTTATAATATATAAAGCTGGATTACCACTGATTCACTGACTGACATGATTGTTCTCCCAGAAGGAGCCATTTTTTGATATACAAATGTTTTAGGGAAATGTACAGGGTGCTCGGGTGAGTAGAGAAAAAATCCGAAATTTTAAAAAAAGTTGTAAAAAAAAAAATTTTTTTGTGTTCCTCCATTTTGGTGACCATACATTTTTTAATATTTCGAGGGTGTATTAAGAATGTCTGACAGATTATAAAAAAAATATAAAAAAAAAAAAAACAAAATGGCGGCCGAGTTGTAGTTAAGCAAAGTTTAGGGCGTGTCAGACCCGACTTGAGGTGAATTGATCTCCCGGTAGGGGGGGTGGTGGGGGGATGCTGTTTTTTGTAAACGGTGGGGAACATGATGAAATTTAGGGGAAAATTCCAAAAAATGTTTTTTTTTTTATTGCGGGGGGAGGGGAGATTTTTTTATAAAAACGTGTTTTTTCGGGGATTTTCAAAGCATTTTTTTATTGTGTTCGAGGCATTTGACAGGTTTGACTTGTATGGAGCGGTTGTGTAGTTTGACGAGTAGAGTTGCCATGTGAAAGAATTTTCCCCATTTTTGGGGTAAATTTTGAGATTTTCCCCAAAAACATGAAAAGTAGAAATGGCCACTTTTGATTTTAAAATTTGATGCAGTTTTGTCGTAAAGACCCGTACTAATGACATTTGACCATTTTTATTACTTTCGACTGGCAACCCTGCGCGATAGGCGAGATTATATTTTTTCGGATTTTTTTACGTCGACCCAACTTGAGGTGAATTGATCTCCCAGAAGGGAGGCAGGTGGGGTGATGATTTTTTTTGGACACGGTCTGTTGTATGGTGCAGTTTATGGGAAAATTCCGAAAAGTTGAAAAAACAAAATGGCGGACTGCTTTGGCGGCCATTTTGTAAAAGTGACTTTTTTTCGCGATTTTTGATTGGTTTTTTCACGTGTTTAGAGTGGTAGGAGAGATTTGTCTTGTATAGCGCATTTGTGTAATTTGTTGGGTAGACTATACAAATTAAATAAAATTTCCCCATTTTTAGGGAAAATTTTGAGATTTTCCCCAAAAACATAAAAAATTGAAATAACCGTATTGGATTTTTAAAAATGATGCAGTTTAGTCAGAAAGGCTCATACTAATGACATTTGACTATTTTCATCACTTTCGGCTGGCAACCCTGAGAAATACGGGAGATTATATTTTTGAAAAAGTTCGACGTCGATTCAAGTTGAGGTGAATTGATCTCCCAGAAGGGGGGGAGGTGGGGTGATGTTTTTCTTTGTACATGGTTGGATATATGTTGAAATTCATGGGAAAATTCCGAAAACTGCAAAAATCAAAATGGCGGATGAAGTGGCAGCCATTTTGTAAAAGAGAAATTTTACATGTTTTAAGGCTACTTCACCTGTATTGAGGGGTCTGACAGTTTTGACTTGTAGAGCGCGTTTGTGTAGGTGGATGCATTTAGTTTTCTTATGAAATAAAAACTCCCCATTTTTAGGGAAAAAAACAAAATTTCCCTAAAAACATGAGAAATTATACATAAATATGCAATTTTATCGTTTTGTGATGGTCTGAGGAGATTCGAATGTATGGCGCGTTTGTGTAGTTAAATGCATAGATTTTTAATTAATAATAAAAAACTCCCCACTTATAGAAAAAAAAACAAAATTTCTCTAAAAACATGGGAAAATTTACATAAATATGCAATTTTGTCGTTTTGTGATGGTCTGAGGGGTTTCGAATGTATAGCGTGTTTGTGCAATTGAATGCATACAATTTTAATTTAAAATAAAAACTCCCCACTTATGGGGAACAAAATCAAAATTTCCCTAAAAACGTATAAAAAATTACCAACATTAGCAATTTCACCCTGTTGAAGTGGTCAGACAGATTTATGGTATATGGCGCATTTGTGTAGATAAATACAAACAATGATTATTTAAAATAAAAACTCCCCACTTCTAGGGAAAAAATCAAAATTTCCTTAAAAACGTACAAAAAATTACCAAAATTAGCAATTTCACCCCGTTGAAGTGGTCAGACAGACTTATGGTATATGGCGTATTTGTGAAGATAAATACAAACAATTATTATTTAAAATAAAAACTCCCCACTTTTAGGGGAAAAAATATTTTCCCTAAAAACATACAAAATGTAAATCAACTTTACCACAGATTAAGTGCCGAGCGCAGCGAGGCCATAGTCCTTCTACAAGCTATACCAAAATAAAACCAGCCGAGCGCAGCGAGGCATCCGATCGACAAGTAACCCTGCCATAAAGAAAAGAAACCCGAGCGAAGCGAGGCATTACGTATCATAATTATTATTATCAATAAAGAAAAACTACGGGAAAAGTCCCGTTTAAGAAGTGGAAAGCCGAGCGAAGCGAGGCAAAACAACCTAAACCATCAATTCAAAACCTAGAGAGCCGAGCGGAGCAAGGCAAAAATACTGAAATCAACATCCGGAAACCCGATGAGCCGAGCGAAGCGAGGCTAAAGCGCAATAAACAGCAAGTGGCTATGTAACTGCAAAGCCGAACGAAGCGAGGAAAAACAACCGAAATTATCATTCCGAGACCTAGAGAGGAGCCGAGCGAAGCGAGGCTAAACTACTTTAATCACCAACTGCCTGTTTGACTGGAGAGCCCAGCGCAGCGAGGCAAAACAATCCAAACCATCATACCACAACCACTAAAGAGCCGAGCGCAGCGAGGCAATACAACTTAAGTATAACCTTTCCGTAAAAGAGGAGCCAAGCGAAGCGAGGCAAAACAAGGCGAACCACCATACATCAAACCCTGGAGAGCCGAGCGAAGCGAGGCAACACTACTCAAACCCTCGTCAACACAACTATATAACCTGAGAGCCGATTGTGGCTAAGAAATATCTTGAATGAATAAAAAAAATACAAAGTGTATGTTTGGGCGTTTATAGTTCCAATTATGGATTAAATTGAAGTAAAACATAGTTCTGTAAAAATAGTCTTAAACAGCAAACCCACGTAAGAAATTAATGAATAAAAAAAAAGCCTGTGTATTTCTTTTCTATGAAAAAGTTTCTCTTCAGGACAGAGTAAACTAATAATCGAGATGCTAGAAAAACGCGCGAATGGGGGTGACTCAGATTTATGAGGTATTAAAAAACCCAATATTTGTACACAAAACGATGTCGGCTCGATACTAGGTAAAGTTTACGAAACCAATTTTTTTTCATATAGATTAGTTTCTCTACCGTATTTGTGTGAGACAATCCGTAACAGGAACCAATTTTTTTGAGTACGAGTACGGGATGGAGAGTTGGTATATGGTCCGAAAATTTGGATGCGTCTTTGACTTGAACACCAGAAAGATCCGCTACGTCATTGTAAAGTATACCTACCTGAATTTTCCTACTGGTATTTTTAAAGCGAAATGAATACCACTAAAGTAAGTATAATAGCAACATTTCATAATAAGAAAATCATAAGCATAAAGCCATAATATAAGTATTCTTCACTCAAATTTGAATACAAAGGAAAACGCCAGAAATTTGGTATTTTATAAGTAAAGCCAGCTGACCGATTATTATACTTAAAAAACTGTTTTGAAAACAAAAACAAAAGCATCAATACCGACATGATATCGAAATTCCTAATGAAAATAGTTTTTAAGGCCTTACAAAACGCAAGAAAGATTTGCTACAGTATATTCAAGTCAATACCCTGCTGAAACCAATATTCATACTGAAAACGTATAACTACCTAAAACAAAATCATCAGTAGGTACCCCTTTAATATAGAAATTCATAGTGAAAACAGTTTTGAAGGCATAACAAAACGCAAGAAAGATTTGCTACGGTATGTTCAAGTCAATACCCTGCTGAAACTGAAATTCATACTGAAAACTGTTTCCCACGTCAAACAAAATCGTTAGTACCCCTTTAATTTAAAAAAATCATAGTGAACACAGTTTTAAGGCGTAACAAAACGCAAGAAAGATTTGCTACGGTATATTCAAGCCAATACCCTGCTGAAATGGAAATTCATACTGAAAACAGACACCCACCTAAACCGAAAGCATCAAAGCCCCGCGCGGCTGCTTGCAGCCCGCGCCACAACGCGACCTCTAGTTTATTAATATAAAGCTAACACACTTTAAGAGCGTAATCTTTGGTCAGTCTCTCTCAGGGGTTACTCTATACTGACAAAAAACCAACGAGAGCCGTCGTACAATCGGCATGTTTAATACAACGATATACAGGGTATTGCAAAAAGGGTATACTAAGCCGAAACCAGCATGTGCAGCATGTTATATCTTAGCCCGAATCTGAAATCAGAATTTCAAAATTCGTGAATAAAAAAACTTTTTCCATAGAAACTTAGTTGGTCACGTGACTTTTTTACTATGGAGAGTGAATAAATTTTCTAGCGAATTTGGAAATTCTAATTTCAGATTCGGGCTTAGATATAACATGCTGCACATGCTGGTTTCGGCTTAGTACGCGTATACCCTTTTTGCAACACCCTGTAGAGTCATGGCTCACGCAACAGCGCTCCAAACCTTAGTTTTTCGTCATATAGAGTGACTCCTCTGTTATCAAATGCAATACGACGGTTTCTCTAGCTAGGGTACTACTGACCACGACTGTATTCGTTACATTTAGCATAATTATTAAGTATATTCAGTATTGTTTCTCTGCAAAACTTTGAATTTTGTCAAGCAAGACGAGCCCCCAGATGACCAATACAACTGGAGAGAGTCCACACACGTTTGTGTAAAATAACTCAGAATGGTGTGAAAGTTCCCTCGCACAATATCCATACATCACACACCGTACATTCTGTCAGCTTTGCCAGAGACAGCTATAAAATAGAGAATTTCCTATCTTTTGTGGGTTTTGTAAGCACTCTCTTAACGGAAAGTTATCTATAGACCATTCATAGTTAGATTTCCTCTGAGATTTGTCAATACAATATGATATCACTGTCATCTCATAAGCCAAATCGCCATAACAGTCTGATTCGTTTGTTAAAAGTATGCTGAAGTAGCAGTGGGCCGGGTTCCAGTGGAGACCACGAACAGGCAAGCGTGGCGTGGCCCTTTGCCATGCTACACCGACGATTTTATTTTATACATATAAGCGGCAACGATTGAATTAAGTCTGATAAGAGTACCTACTGTGGCTAAATTAATATACTGAGGCCGAGTTTCAGTTAAAAACAATATATTTATTTAGGTATTCCCACGGACAGAGTTGCAACTAGCTTCTCTAAAACAATATTCAACTTAACTACTTAAGAACTATCATATATGCGTGAAAGAGCTATGGGGTGACTAGCTATTAAGCCACCCAAGCTAACCAGAAAGCCAGTAGACGACCTAGTCCTACGTCCAACAGTTGATGGTGATGTTGATTGCGCATCCTCGCGCGAGGTGTCGGCTTGCGCGTCGCTGTGCGCATTAGCATACAATGCGCGCTGCGTGTCGGCTCGCGCGCAAATAACGGAGCCGCGAGATCATTCCTATCTTGGTAGCTTTTTATGTTGTGGTTTTTATTCTAGTAGAGCAAATAGTGCAATGCCTTTAGGGGACGATAGAGGTAGCAATGAGATATACGCTAGACTTTCTACCGTCGGAAGCGAATTTAACATTGCGATGAGAGGGCTAGCAGGGAGGGGAGTAGCAGGGCTCTGTGGGGTTACCATCACCGAACATTAGCAAGTAACAATCCTTTAAGCAGCATCGCTCGCTCGCTAAATCTGACGTGTGTAGATTTGACAGATGCTTGACAGGCGAGCGACGTAGCTTATGGATTATTAATTGCTAATGTGTCGGTATATATATAATAGCTGTAAACTTTTTGAGTTAAAAAGGGAATAAAGGCTATTTTTATTTTTGTCGGTAGTGGCAAGGCAGCTTCAGAGCCTAAACCATAGAATAACGTCGGCGTCGATGGGAACACAAGCCTCGACGAATCCACGAACCACGAACAGTTTTTAAAATTAATTATAAAGTAAACTCTACACACCCTGAATCTATCAGGAAGAACCCTTAAACACTCTAGGAAAGCTGTCAATTGCAGCAGGCTACTTCACCACAGCTCCTTGGCTTTGAATTAACTCGCAAACTATATATACAATAGATATACCAAACGTTCATCACGCCTTGTCCCCTAACACTTACGCTGACCAATCAAAACACTGCTATTACCCAACGTATTAAAGTACTAGCTAGTCGAATCAGCGTAGATTTAAAGGACAAGTTATGTTGGATACTCAGTTAGTCCAGGCGATTGTCACGTCTCGGGCTTGCAGTATCGGACTGACAAAATGGTTGACAGCTGTCACAGTAGCTGTCAAATGTTCTAATGTAGAATGCAAAGTGTCTCACTATGGTTCTAAGATCACTGTTTGCATACTTGGTTCAGAGCTATATTATTTATACTTAATTATATCTATGTACCTACCAATTACACAAATTAATTCTTCATCAAGGAAAATTACCTACGTCTGTGCCTTAAAGCTTAGAACCTTCTATAAGCCCAATCGCTTCCTCCACCTATATAGTACGGTAGGCTGCAAAAAACCTGACCCCTTCTGAGTTGTACCACTCTAAAAGGGGTCAGATTTCGGTGTAGGCTACTATACATACATTATGTATACTTAACATGGATTATAATGACGAGTCAACGAGTCTGCAATTCTTACTCAATGTCTCCAACTGACTCAACTAACTGACAAAAGCTGCTCGAAGATCCCATGAAGGGGACTGACTTCCTGGAATAAAACGCAAATTATTTCACAGAAACTTTAAGTGCTGTTTTAATTGTCAGGAAGCTAAATAGTTAAATTACTAACTCCTACGGGAAGTAAATATAAAGTTGCTTGACTAACCAGTTATGCAAAATTGTCTAGCAAGCAATTATCAACCTTACTACCTGATGAGGAAGAACTAATTAAGGTTGCCGATGTAGATCCGTGGTCATTCTAGGCTCGTCTTCGAATTACTAGGAATTTTAAGACGTGCCTATAATTTCAAACAACGAGTGTGGTTGGGCCTTAATATGAGGTGCTTTTTTACGACGCTTTAGCCGTTACAGTTTTTAAGAATTGAATATTAAAGTCCATGATTAACAATTAAGCGCCGCCCTCTTAGATTAACGATATACGAAGAAAATGCTGTGTCACAAAAACAAAGCAAAAAATTGCCCACATTTTTTTAACCATCAAACCGCTTCACGTTCTAGCTAATGACCACCATTGTACCAATGAATTAAGTCACAACTCTTCTAACCGAACTAATACATAATAAGAATTCAGTGGTACAAGTAGGGTGTTATTTGTCGAGACGTTTTATTGCTCTGACACTCCATCTTCTTTAATTTGTTAATCAGAGGCCTAAAATTAAATAATCGTATCCAAGACTTTCTGAGCACTCTAGTAAGTAATTACAGTCGGCCGTTTATATGACTAGATGTACTTACCATAAAGTTTTATTACTTTTTTAAGAGATGTAGGTACAGTTAGCTGCATTAGTAGCTATACACTTTTGTTCCTTGTCAATCTGAAACCACCTATCAATTCATTGAAACATTGACGGTTCGTTAGTTTGACAAGGTACACAAGTGTATAGCTACTTACGCAGCTGACTGTACATAGTTACAATAATATGACATTTAAGTCTGATTAGAAACTTGGAAACCAAGTTCATTGTCCTGCTCAGTAATTATCCGCCAGAAATATGTAGATCCAGCCGGTCGCGTGACTGAATGCGATTTGCTGGACTCATATTGAAATAAATTAGCATTTCTTATACGTTATTTAATCTATGTCCACACTCAACAGTAATTATTGTTTGATTAATGAGTTCTGAGAGGCTTGCGTCGGCTAGCCCATTATTTTTAGAGAACCTCGAAGGGTTTCCGAAATACAATCACGAGCAATGAAAAAGTTCCACTCACAAAATGCCCACACAAAAAAACCCCAATCTTGTCAAACATTAATTAAAAATTTGAACAAAATATTACCGATTTTAGTTGGTAGTATCCTGATGCTTTCTTAAATGTACTTCAATGTTGCAGAAGACGGCATTAAGCTAGCCTTTTTCGTTTAGAAGTAATTTGGTGCTTTTCTCAGTGGAACCTTATTTTCATTGCCCGAGAGTGTATTTGAACCCATCAGCTCTCGAATGAGATGACTAGATCTTATCCGTTAAGCGACCACGGCTTTTCAGTTCACTTCAGCTCTAATTATAATCAATTAATGAAACATTCAGCGAAAATACCCCCATATCATTATAAATAATGAACTAAATAACACACAACCTATAGCTAAACTCTAATATTACTTACTTACCAAATACCCATCAGGTAATTCAACTAGATATGAATCTTAATGAATGAAAGCCAAGCCCAGGCCGGTGACACGTTAGCGTGATCAGTCATAGCCACCGTTCAACATAACTAAAGACCCCTGACTACACCACTATCTAGTAACCATGGACTCTATATCCTATAAAAAGAGGCTAGTTGGCTAGAACAGGATAAGGGGGATAGGGGACTAGTGATTGTGAATTGAAGGTACTTTAGAGATTGGCTGTTAGCAAATGCTGATGCCGGCTTGGTATCTGATGATAAGCATGCAAGGATTACCGTTTGTGACTTGCCCTTATTATGGTAACTGGACGAATTGAAGTGAAAATAAATTATTATGTTAAAATTATAAGACGAACCGGCCACAGAAATTATGTACTTCAAAATAATTTTTTATCGTTTTTTAGTAGAGGTAATATATGTAAATTTATAGTAATACTCAGTTTTTTTTGGTACCTATGTGCCTTAGATCTGCCACTGATAAAGTTTCAGCTACATAATCTGTGTGTATATCTCCACTAGATTCGATAGTACACTTGTCCAAAATTAATAATGCACATTGCAGATCTTCACATGCGAATCATTATATCGTAAGAGCCTTAAAAATAACACTTGCATTTTGCACCTTGTTGAAAGAAATAGGACTCAATATCATGTGTCACATAATCGAAAACAACCGATCTGTCAAAGATTTCTATGCGCATTATCAATTTTGGAGCACTATACGCGGTTACCGACTATATCTAGCCTATGTGCTATATCCTCGATACTTATTGGTTAAAATAAAAGAAGAAGAAGAAGAAGAAGCCCACACTTACAGCTTTTATAAGGCCCATTAATTTATTTCAAATGAAATAGGCACTTGTTTGTCATAAGAATGGTTTACAGTCCCGTTTGTAAATATGTTTACATTTAATTATGCTATAAAATTTATGTCGAATGCACTCGTAAAAGTTGCAATTAATTGCAATAAACGTTTCTGAAACGAACAGTTTATGACACTTTTAGCTTATAAACTAATATTTCTTTGACTATACTTAACTCCAAATTTACTAATTTTAACATGATATCACAGCGTAGTAAAATTTGTATTTGAATAAGACTTTCTTGTCTCTTTAATATCAAATCAATCAATTAAATATTTTCGTAATTTATCTGATACAGAATTTACAATAAATTGGCTTATTACCTATTACAAGTTTTAAATGTACCTACAATTTCCCATTGATCATCCAGAGGAGATAAACAAATCCTACAATATTATTATATAGCACGCCGCCCTGAATTCTATATGTATTTGTTATACACACTAGAGTTAGACTAAGGTTTGTCTCCCTGGTGAAAGGATTGGCCGATCAGATTTGCTGTCAGTCGCTTACGTGACGGTCCAGGGTGCGCCATTAGGGAGCTTCGTTACCACAGACAGATACACACACAGAAACGTTAAACTTATACAGGATGTTGCAATAAGGGTATACTAAGGGAGAATTTCCAAAACTCGCAGAACAAAAGTTGTTAAGAATTACCCTCTGAGTCACCCCCTTTCGGCTTAGTTACCCTTTTTGCAACACCCTGTATAACACTTGACGACCGAATGGCGTAGTGGTTAGTGACCCTGACTACTGAGCCGATGGTCCCGGGTTTGATTCCCGGCTGGGGCAGATATTTGTTTAAACACAGATATTTGTTCTCGGGTCTTGGATGTGCCCGTAAAATGGCAATAGGCCCGCCCCCTATTACATTGGGACTAACATAACACTCTGGCGAAAAGTGGGTGCAGCAATGCACCTCTGCCTACCCCGCAAGGGAGTACATTAGTACAAGGCGTGAGTGTGTGTGAGTGCGTGTATAACACTCCTCTGTTTACGCGTAGACAGCAAGAGGACTAACACAGGTAGCCGCTGCCACAAAATTAGCACAATCGTAAAACGCAGCGGCCACCACAACGCTAATGAAGCTGAATTTTATAACGTAATAATTAACGTGAGATGAATTATTTCGTAACTGTTCGCCTACTGTTATTTATTTACCTGGCTTTTATATTAGCTCGTTCATCGTGACATTTATAGCTGCTGTCATTTGTACAGGGTGCTGTCTATTCTATTCTATTCTATTCTCTGTGGGGGTGTAAGTACCTGCACCTGGCTCTCTCGAGTGGAAAATTTGTGCATATCCCCAAGATCTAAACTGCCTTCCTAAGCTTGGACCATTTCCCACCACGCTGGTCCACTGCGGGTTGGTGGGTTCACATATCTAGATGTGCTAGACCTAGATATGCAGGTTTCCTCACGATGTTTTCCTTCACCGTAAGAGCGATGGTATACATTGTACTTAAGTTAAAAGAACTCATTGGTACATGTCAGCGCCGGGATTCGAACCCGCATCTCTGGCGTGAGGGTGCTGTCATTCATCGTCGTTTATACAGGGTGTTGCTAAAGTGGTATAGTGAGCCGAATAATTGATGCTCATGGGTCTGTTCTCTTCGTTGTTCGCGTTGACACTACAGGGTGTCTAAAGGTTGTCTAAACGACTTAACGTAATGCAGTACCTACCTATTTATATAATATATATATATATATATAAATTTCAGATCTTCTGTATAGTATATGAATCCCATAAAAATAAGCAGAAGTGGAGTGTGACAAGTCGTCTGCCACTCATTTGATCCACATCGTACGCAACGTACAAATCTCATTCAGTATTCTTTCTCAGAAATTCACACATGTGCGTCCACGTCCTCCGTACATTTACGAAAATCCGTTTGGTCCGATACGTACGAAACCGATATGTGGACGCTTACCTTTACACAGATACCTTTACACCGCGGTGTGGAGCGGTCCACGGACATTCTTGCCTCAATCGTCTATTCATTACAGTACACACACTGTGCAATCACCAATTCTATGGCTCCGTAATAGATGGGTCGACACCTTCTCGACATTTTCTGGTTATTTTATTTTAGATATTCCAGAAGGGCTAGTACGGGGCGCATTTAAGACGTGACAAGAGTTTTGCATCGCGCTCACTCACATCGCACAGCCTCAAGAGCGAGTGCGATGGAGAACATTTGTCACGTCTTAAGAGTGCCCCGTGCTACATGGCCAGTTTGAAGATGTTTAAGAGTACTAACGGCCTTTCAACGCAGACTACAACGGTATACTTATTACCGCAAAAAAGATGAACCCATAAGACAGCGCTAATATTGGACGATTCTGTTTTAGGGGTGTCTTATTTTAATTGATGGTGCATAGGCTCTTTAGGCAGTCTTATCGCTAAGAGCAGTCTCTTCTTTCGTTGAGTTAAAGGAATGACTAACTTATGGAATACAAGAGGTAAGATTAGATACGGCGATGTTGAGAGATTGAACAGCACAGAGTAGAGAATTTTTCCATCACGGTAAAAGTCGTTTGCACTTTTAATGGATTTCCCAGTTGACTGCAACAAACCTTTTGATATTCCAGATCGGCCTTGACCTTTTCTATTCAGATTTTTATTTAGATTATTATTATTTGCATATGATATAAATGTGTGGATTTAAGATCGACCCAGCCCGGTAGGTCTAATGAACGTGTTGGGACCACTCATACCGTTCCGTCAATTACATATCTATTATACGTTCAAAACAACATTTATTCATAACTGCGGGCTCGGAAAGGTTACGAAACTTCGCCTAGAGGTCTTATTTATATCCAGCCGCCATCGCCATTTGCATAATTGGAGGGAAATCGTCTTCGGTCTTTAAATTTCCTTTCAAAGTGGTGACAGACCCTAGGCCAGCTCCAGTGTTCCAAAATAGATACATAATACATACTGGTAAATAGACAGCCGTAAGGAAAGTCACAGCTTATCGTACTAAACTACTTATGTTAATAAAAAAAGTACCTACCACAAAATGCAGACACCAATTTTTTTAATTGAATTTAAAATTTGAACAAAGTAATTTCATTTTTAGGGTTCCGTAGCCAAAATGGCAAAAACGGAACCCTTATAGTTTCGTCATGTCCGTCTGTCCGTCTGTCCGTCTGTCCGTCTGTCACAGCCGATTTACTCGGAAACTATAAGTACTACAGTGATGAAATTTGATGGGAATATGTGTTGTATGAACCGCTACAAAAATATGACACTAAATAGTAAAAAAAAGAATTGGGGGTGGGGCCCCCCATACATGTAACTGAGGGATGAAATTTTTTTTTTCGATGTACATACCCGTGTGGGTTATCAATGGAAAGGTCTTTTAAAATGATATAAAGTTTTCTAAAAAACATTTTTCTTAAAGTGAACGGTTTTTGAGATATCAGCTCTCAAAGTCGTAATAAGTATGTCCTCCCCCCTCTATTTTTATAACTACGGGGTATAAAATTCTAAAAAAAATAGAGGTGATGCATGCTAATTAACTCTTTCAACGATTTTTGGTTTGATCAAAGTATCTCTTATAGTTTTTGAGATAGGTTGATTTAACTGTAATTTTGATTTGCTGCTACGGAACCCTTTGTGCGCGAGCCCGACTCGCACTTGGCCGGTTTTTACTTGGTAGAATTCTGATGCGCTGTTAAATGTACTTTAATACTGTAGACGGCGTTTTTAAGCTAGCCTTTTTAGTTTAGGAGTAATTTGTCAGTGGAACTTTTTCATAGCGCCGCTCTGCGAAGCTTCGGAAAAACAAAACTGCAGCGCTAACCTCGACTCTATCTCGTTGTACCTAGAGTGACCCCCAGTACCTAATGGTATTTTGGATATGGATTTTAAATTAAAGTAAATCTCTGCTATAAAATTGAAACAGCCATAAAGAATTTGCCGCCTCTTCGGATTTTGTGGATATAACAATACAAATGTTAAAATAACCAGTGTTAGCTTTTATAGGCGTTTTTATGGTTGCTAGACCAGGCTTTCGAGCATTCTTGAACATTAAACTTGTAAGTCATAAAAGATTTGTAGTTTCTAGTTAAACCAGCTCAAGAAAGAGTAGACATTTTGTCTTTATAGAGAAAAATACAATACCTACGATAAAGTTTAATAACCATCAAAGACATATAAAATACTTACCGTGAAAGTAATAAAGATTTAAAAGTACATATATAGCTGAACACAAAAGAGTAGAGATTAATGTTTTTGGAACTAAACAGATTTAAACCTGGCAATAAAAAAAAACTTGTGATTTGTGGTCTGTTTCTATGGTTTGAATGTCAAACTCGCCCTGTTCCTGTATAAACAAATCGAATTTTGCTTAATTTTGGAGTTTTGTGGATTGTTGAGTTTGTTCACGAGGTGAAAATGAATAAAACCATTCGCAGCGAAGCTAGACAGATGGTTTACAGCGTTTACCTACGATGTTTGGCGGAGAATGAGGCTGGAGAAGTATTAGTCAATATATACGATGTTTATGAAAGAGCAGCGTTTTATACTGGTGAGTAGGTACTTAATTTCTAACCATTAACATACATTGCTTATATTTCTTGTAAAAAAGTACTATTTTGATGTAATAGAATGCCTTTTAATGTGTATTTGTTATTCTTATAGAGGTTAGAAAATACTAGTGTCAAACGTTACATGACACCAGGGTCTGGATGCTAATGTTGTTAAAACATCAGGTCTAGATACTTTTTTACTAACCCCCGACTCAAAAAGGGTATCGATAAGTTTTACAGCTGTAGGTGTACTATACCATAGTGTCTATGTGTGTCGGTCTCTCCGTGTTAGAGTACCTATTGTAAAAATATGTGTAAGAATAGTCGGTATAAATTCCCCAGACATAATAATTTGCAAGTCACTGCTTTTCTGACCAATTAAATAATTTGTTGCAGGAAAATCGGTAAACACAGTTTTAGAAGAATTGCCGGGGCACATTTGAACTTTTTCCTGAGCAAGAAAAAACTGTAATAAAATATCGATGTGTGATAGTATCACTTTTCTCCTATAGTAATTACATAATGGGATAACCAACTCGTCCAGTGCAAAAAAACATTATGAAATACACAATGAAATAAAAGTTACAGTTGATTTGATTTAATGAAATTCATTCAAGACTGCCCCCTCTCCCCTACTAATTTCTTCTCTTAACATAAACCTCCCCAAAAAGTGGCATTTTATAATTAGTAAATATTTGAAACATTTCTCGTTTTGATTTTTTCTGCTAAAGTATCGTGATACTTTTGTCCGTTTTCTATACTATAATAGTGTGGCCACTTTCTTAGATTGCCACGCCCTCAATTATTCTCTACTCTTTTATGTTCAGCTGTACCACGCCTCCTATAGAACAAAGAAACACTAGTGCATTCTTTTCCTAGAAATATGTCATCAATAAAGGCTGTCTATCTTTTAATTATTTTTTTAATATATCTTCATTCAATTCCAAAACTTATTTGATTAAATTGCACTTATGTTATTTTTCTACTAGGCAAATACTATTTTAGATCGTTACTAATAAAGGCAATAATTTAAAGCGAAACTAGCATTGACTTATATATTACTAGCGTAAGGACAGGCCCAACCGCTCTAGAAAATGACACCCTCGCGTTGGCCCTAAAACCTCATAAATCTGTCATAATTTGTATGAAATTAGGGCCAGCGCGCGGGTGCCATTTTCTTTTGACAAAACGTTCTGAAGGGCGTATCCTTCCTTTTGAAATCATTGGAAACTAGATAATTTCACTTAGGTAATCGGTATTCGACTATCGAGAGGTAATCACTCTAACACAATAACTAAAATTTTCTGTAGACCATACATCACTTGTCAGTATGACAAGTTAATTACATTGCAGTAACGTCAGCAACTCAGGCAATGCAATCTGAAGCTACAAGCTAGGCCAGAATATGCAATGACTCATTTTAATCATCTGGTTGTTGGCTATTCGGTGTGTGTGAGGATACTGTGTAGGATATTAATAAAACTATATTCCTTTAAACATGTACCTACACCTACACTGCACCCAATCTCTTAGTACGTCCATCCAAAGGTTGTCTGGCAGAGATCGTTTTAAGTGATAAGACCGCCTTTTCTGCCCTTATTCTTTTTGGTGTATAAATAAAGAGGACTCTATCTGTCTTTGCGGTTTCATTGCTGACGCTACATCAAAACGGCAGAAGATTTATGGGCGCAGAGTTTGTTCATAATAAAAGTCTCTTGAAAATCTCAACTTAGAAACATTAGTTCAATTACGTCATATTTCATTATTATTTATGTGAACCCCCCATGGTTCTCTGATAAACAGGCCCTAGTTTCCTTGTGAGAGCTTTGTTTAACTATTTCAACTATTTTAAGGGATTTTCTCATGATGACGACCGAATGGCGTAGTGGTTAGTGACCCTGACTACTGAGCCGATGGTCCCGGGTTCGATTCCCGGCTGGGGCAGATATTTGTTTGAACACAGATATTTGTTCTCGGGTCTTGGATGTGCCCGTAAAATGGCAATAGGCTCGCCCCCTATTACATTGGGACTAACATAACACTCTGGCGAAAAGTGGGTGCAGCAATGCACCTCTGCCTACCCCGCAAGGGAGTACATTAGCACAAGGCGTGAGTGCGTGTTTTTTTTTTTTTTAAGGGATTTTCTCATGATGATTAATATACACCCACGAGTCACGAGCAATGAAAACGTTCCAGTGATAAAGGACCAAATAACTCCTAAACGGAAACGCCGTCTGTGTCTGCAGTATTGAAGTATTTTTAACAGCGCATCAGAATATTACCAACAAATTCATATTTCAATTACATAAATACATACACATTCATTTTTTCATTACTCGCGAATGTAACGTTAACTTATACACTCGAAAGCAAAGAAACAGTTCCACTTAAAGAATCATCATCATCAGCCAATAATCATCCACTGCTGGACATAGGCCTCTCCCAAGGAGCGCCACAACACTCGGTCCTGGGCCTTCCTCATCCAACCACTACCCGCCACCCGCCTAAGGTCGTCAGTCCAGCGGGCAGGAGGGCGTCCCACGCTGCGTCTTCGCACCCCCTGCCCTACCGTTACCTAGACCGCTGCCGTAGTCAGGAATAGTAGGGCTGCCGGGAACTGGGGGCCGGGGCTTTGGGTGTGACTCCATGGAGGATTTTGCCATAATCACGCTTAAAGAATACAGACACCGAACAACCCAAATTTTTTTAAACATTTAATAAGAAATTTTAACAAAATATTTACGTTTTTAGTAAACAGTAATATTCTGATGCGTCGTAAAATGTAGGTAAATATTGCAAAAGGCGTCATTAAGTTAGTTTTTTCCGGTTAGACGTAATTTGGTGATTTTCTGAATGGAACTTTTTCATTTCCCGTGAGTGTAATAATAATACACACACGCACACACACGCACTCACGCCTTGTACTAATGTACTCCCTTGCGGGGTAGGCAGAGGTACATTGCTGCACCCACTTTTCGCCAGAGTGTTATGTTAGTCCCAATTAAATAGGGGGCGGGCCTATTGCCATTTTACGGGCACATCCAAGACCCGAGAACAAATATCTGTGTTTAAACAAATATCTGCCCCAGCCGGGAATCGAACCCGGGACCATCGGCTCAGTAGTCAGGGTCACTAACGACTACGCCATTCGGTCGTCAATACAACAACTGCAGTACCTACATATAATATAATATGATACCAATACCAATAAGTAACATGAAATTAAAGGGAGCAAGGGCATTTTTTAGTGACCAAGACAGATGTAAAGTAAAAAAACCTCTTGACTTTCCATTTCCTGTATACTTATACCTATTTGATTGTATATTTTTATATCTCACCTATGTTTTGAAACAGAGGTGAGATATAAAAATAATATAACTTACTTAAACATATAATAATATAAATTACTCAGCGCAAAAACTATATAGTAAGAAATCATGTGCAATGACTTTTATTATGTGTTAATGGCACTTTTTAATTGCCTGTTGATTACTATTTAATCTTGCTTTGAGAAAAATATCGTTTAAAGCTCAAGAATAAGAGTCAAACTCGTGTGCAGCGGTTAGCCGTTTGGTTAAATGTTAATAAAAAAAACACGCTGGCTAAATTACTAAGAGACAGGATATGTGTGTCTTGGCTTAATTTGTATGTCTTCACTTGGAGAATTTTCGAGTTGAGAAATACCTTCTTGGGCGTTTAAGAAAAAAGGAAATTATTACATCCTAAATGCGATGAAAAGCATAAATTGACTCCAATCATCCTTATTTAGTCGGATAATGATCATGGAGTGAAGTGACCGGATGGTGAAACAGTCATTTGTTTTAAAACATATATTTTTGTTTCCTCTCAGGTTTTTAGTGTATACTTAAATCTTTTTTTGAAAAAATCTATTAAGCGTGGATTTTACTTCAAAATACTTGTACTTACAGTTGTTTTAGGAGAAACTCAATTTTGATACTTAATGTGAATTACGGGTCTAAATTCTTCGTTCAAAATACATATACCTCATTTCATACTCAGCAGATTTCGCTTACCTTCACAACATCACCAGTATCCATCAGGGTCCACCCAGCCCGCCTTACTTACTTGACCCCACTCTCCACACTTCGCCCTCGCAAGCGCAGCTCAGCTAACCCTGGTTCTCCGGTACCACAGATAATTTACGACGAGAAAACGTCTCACGGTTTAACCCTTAAAAAGTCTGTTAAAAATGACGTTTAGCGCTATCAGTAATTGTGCAGTTGAGAGAGCGGCCAATAAGCGTATTATTATGTTTATTTAACCACGTATTAATGAACTGTAACGTGGGTCTGGGCAATTTGTGCAACATTGTTGCTTTGCTGACGGCGGCACAGCGATGCGGGGAGTAGTGAAGATACTCGGGATAAATCGCTTTTAAAAATTCATAAACATTCCGAGTAATCTCCGAAGGAATAGTCCGAGCTTTTCACTTTACCTAAGTCTTTAGTAAAATTTTGTCATCACCTATGTAAAACTCAGTACCATTATGATACCTCGTATCAGATAAGATGATTTCTCTGACGTTATGGAGACGTTTTGAGTCTTATGGTTTTAACTCATAATGTCCCTTAATAAAATTCTATACATTTTGTCAATAGCATTGAGTCGTATTCAATGTAATGTAATTGATTGAAACAGATTTCGCAATAGTATTAGTGCGTAATTCGGATAATTGTAACATTATAGCACAGGAATCGTGCTTGCTGAAACGAGGTACAAATGGTACTAGGGTAAAAGCCAGATCTTCAGGCACAGATTAATAAATAGTCCAGGTTTCACCGTATAAACACTAAGCGTTGTTACATGCCAGGCTAAAAAAAATACGTTCTTCACTGTACCACACTACACTGAGGAAAAGGCAAGATAAGTTGTAGGTACCTACTTGTAATAATTTAACAATAATTGAATGAAGCCTTGTGGGTGACATGACACCGGCGTGTGGCTTGGCAATAAAATGTAGGAAACATGGACAGTCACGCATGCGCATCGCCCATGTTCTCCCATTGATATTTTATGTTCAAATTATTTTATTACATAGATTTCCTTTAATTAATTTTCTTCATTAGACGTCACAGTCATGACTTTTAAACCAACTGCAAAACATAATTGAAGTGCTGAATTCTACTCTCCTCATATTATTATGTCTGGTTCAAATCTCCAATTTATGGTCACACGATAAAATATTTTTTGAAGATTGACGTCAGATCGTCAGAATAGCATTTTTCACCCGAGAGAAACGCAATTTTAGCATTGGAGATGATCTCCGTAACTGCGCTTTACACGCGAACAAAATAGTAGCATAAGTACACAAACACATAATAATATTATAGTAGGTATATTAGAAATATTTTATTATTAGCTCCTGGATAGAGTCGTGTCTCAGTGCTACAATGTTGCTTATTACAAATTCCCTGGCGACGTTATGGCATCAGTATGAGCTGGGTTTATTCTCGTAGGGATTTGAGATTGTGACCATAATTTACTATAGTGTAACACAATGCAACATTTTCAATTTAGTTGTATCATTTTTGTATAAGCTTATTTATTTGACATTTAACTAGACCGACTTCAAAAATCATCCTATTTTTCAAAGTTGATTAAAAACCCATGAGGGGAACGACAAATGTTAAATAAAAAAATGAAGGATGTTTTTATAATTTATTTAATGCGGTTTATTAAAGGTCATTATCATTTATTTACTTTTATTTTATAGTTTAGTCAATATTTACTTAATTAATTATATATTTATATAAAATATACAAATATATATATTTATTTAACAGTTAGTTATTTCACAATCAACTAAAGTAATAATGTAAATATTTACCATCAGATGGACCTAAGTAATGCTAAAAACATTTTGCACCATTCCACATGACCATCGATGACGATGTAGATGCTGATCTGAAACAATAAAACGGCAGTATATTACAATATTATAATAATATCAATATTCAGCACAAGTCGTACAACATTGGTTAATTGATATTTATACCTCGACTACAACAACTACAGAAAAGTATTTATATTTTTATTTTCTCTTTTCATATCTGTCCTTTTTTACAATTAAAAACTGCCTGCCTCTATTTATTTTTATCGAGTCCAAAGCGACGGTTACACGGGCCTCAGCTAAAACACTAACAAATAGCAAGTGATTTATCCATCAGTACGACAATTATGTCTGTTCTCGGCTTAATATAAATAAGATTTAATTTATTTTCAGTTAAGCACTCCTCTCTCACGATTTTGAAAATCAACAAGTGATTACTCAAAAGCATCAAGTTTATTTATTGTGGCCCAGTTGGAGACTCATAACCACAAATGAAGAAATTCTTTCCATTTAAATTTACTTTTAGAACATATTATGAGTACATTCACTAGGTTACAGTACAAATTTATCAGTAAATGTACAAAAAAAAAAAGAAAAAACTAAGTGTAACACTTTGGGTATTATAAGATTTTTTTATTCGTCTTCAGGGTTAAATTCAAACAGCAAAATTGCTAAATGGCTTTGGTGACCAACTATATTTTATGTTATAATATTCAACTAAACCTTAATATAATAGAGAACTTAGTTCTTTTAAGGCTTTGCACTAAAATAGCCCTTATCTGCAGTAATTAAGTGGTCTAATTGGTATCACTCAAAATAGCACTTTTAATTGGTAGCATAAAAATAGCACTTTGAGTTGAGAGCTTAGACCGGTATTTGTAGGTAGACAGTGTTGTAATCGGAAATTGAACACTTTTTGTTTGTATTTATTCAATTGAGGTAATAATGTTAATAACGATACATTTTTTTTGCATAATGCTTGATCATAAATTAGAAACACAGATATTATAAAATTAAAGCTGTTTAGGGCTGTCAAATACCGAATGCATTTGTTAAAATACCCAGCCCAACTCTATTTGAACGTTTTGGGGTAATACGGAAATTTATTTGTTTATCGCTATCCTTACTATAATTTACATACATATTATTTCAATGTCACACCAGACATTACAAAACGGATCGGATCGTACAGACATAGTGATCGTATTACACTTCTATTTGCTCTCTTTGGTCACTTGGTCAGATACGCCACGTCTGAATGTCGGTCTAAGCTGTAGTTTTAATCAACCTCAATTGGAGCAAACACGCTTATCTGCACATTCTGAAGTTGTTTTAATCAAAGCTGCGGGACCGCAGCACAGACACACACACACACATTGATTGTACCTCTCTCAGGCACACGTCTCCACAGGCGAGGAATTAGCCACAGTGCCAATTTCTCCATAGTCGGTTAGCGTTAGAGCATACCCAGGTATTAGTGCTTAATTTTTGACACAACTGTCAAGATTTTTATATGAAGATGAAGTATATTTGATGGTCGGTTAAATAACCGACTATGGAGTAATTGACACTAAAGCTACCATTTTCCGTTTAGGAGTAATTTGGTACTATTCTCACTAAAACTTTTTCTTTGCTCGCGAATGTATTATTAATACCTTAATACCTACATTTAAGATCCATAAAATTGTCACATGGCATCTTCACATAAATGGATTTACTGTAGGTCAACTGGAGACACTCGGTGCCACCATTACCCCGATTAAGAAGTGGGGTCAAACGCTGTTATTATACGGGTTCAAATTGCCGGTTGTTCATGATGATGACTGGCCGGCTGTACCAATAAACTTTTAAACTGAAACTTCTAAAAAAGCCATTTATCGTTAGACACACACACACGCACTCACGCCTTGTACTAATGCACTCCCTTGCGGGGTAGGCAGAGGTGCATTGCTGCACCCACTTTTCGCCAGAGTGTATGTTAGTCCCAATGTAATAGGGGGCGGGCCTATTGCCATTTTACAGGCACATCCAAGACCCGAGAACAAATATCTGTGTTTAAACAAATATCTGCCCCAGCCGGGAATCGAACCCGGGACCATCGGCTCAGTAGTCAGGGTCACTAATTATCGTTAGAGAGTATAAAATATGCCTTTTGATAGGTAGACTGTCGTGGTTGGATCGTGAAAGACGAGGAGTCTATTGGATATGGTTTAATTTGATGGTTGAGTGGTGGAGTGGTTAGTGACCCTGACTGCTATGCCGAAGGTCCCGAGTACGATTCCCGGCCGGGGCAGATATTTGTTTAAAGACAGATATTTGTTCTCGAATCTTGGGTCTTAATATGTATGTATAATAACATACATATTAAGACCCAAGATTCGAGAACAAATAGATAAATAAATAATAGATACCCATAGTAGGTACAGGCTCTGCTTGGGGTCGGATGGCCGTGTGTGAGGTGTTTTCATATATTATTTTATTATTATTATTTGTACACAGCACTAATGGAAACTACTTCTTGTAAGAGAGGACAGGGCCATATCTGATACAGTAAGGGGCCCGTATCATTATTTAGATACGCCATTTGCGCTCATTTGGTTTGGGAGATTTAAACGGTAAAATATTGTTTAAATATGAAATTATGTATCTAGAGATTAATGTGTTCATGTTATGTACGTACATTCATGTGTTCATTTTATGATAATTTTTCAGCAGCATTCTTCTGGAAAGGCCATGTGCTGGCCGTGGGGGAAAAGAGGGGTGTTATAAGTGTAACGAGTCTGTGTACCTATCTATTTGATCTTACATACCTAATACTTAGACACGGGGATAGTAACTATGTACATTGTTTGTTCGTTTTTAAAGTTTTTTTTGTCGGCGGCTTTTCATTCATACATCATCAAAAACAAAGTTATGTTTGGAGGCATATACCTAATATTGGAATAGGTTATATTCATACTATTCATAGGTATGCAACCACGAAGTATAACTGCGACTGCTCTAGGCCGGTTTTATTGTAAGTACAAAACTACAAATACAACCTCGAGGTCTAGTCTGTCAGTTCTGAATACCGTCATATTCTGAGAAGTTCAACGATAATTAACAAACCGCATCTTCAAACGCATGACACTCCTTCATTACCGGGCGGTTCAACTCAATTATCTAAATGAGCACTAGCAGAGGCCAAGTAAAACGTCGCTTCATTACAAAATGCACAACATCTGCTTACATTACGATGGAAGATTGGTGTCAAATGGATCCCCAACCTAACCACATTTACTCCCCTAAGATTAGAGTTCAAAATGCTTTAATAGGTCAGCAGTCACGTGATCTAATTGGGTATTAAAAGCGACCGTAAAGTGTAGTAAATAAGGGTTAAATTAGATCGTGAGTGGCCTGCAATTTGTCCAAGTCGGGGTCGTCAGCACAGTAATGGATTAGTTCAATTCACTTCAGAGAAGTGTAAGCGCGACGGCCACTGGTCGAAATGGAATTCAACGCGATTACATCGAACAGGCATGTTTTTATTCCTCTAAGACACTCTAAGTGTTGCATGGCCATGGCCAAGCACTGGGAATCGAGCATGGCCATGGATATCAGACAATACTGACTCCATAAATGAGTATCACACTATCTAAATTGTAATAACATTTGAAAAGGATAGATAGATTTGACAGGTCTAGAAATAATATTGTTTGTATCTGAAGTAGTCACTGGCACCCAGTAAATAGTTGAATGCATTGCAAATCCTTGTACTTACACTGGTGTTTTATTTTCATAATCTTCCCGCTTGGCAGCTTATGTTGACATAATTTCAAACTATAAAACCTGTACCAGACGTACAACGTACATACCACCACAGCAGTGTGGTAAAGATTCTACCGGGTAAACATATGAAAAAAACAATTTTTTTTGAAAAGATGGCTCAGGAGTTTCTTGCCTCCGTTCTTCTCCTTAGACAGAAAGAGCCCCCCTTATCCGAACGGAGAGTAGTTTGTAAAAATTGACGTTCATCAGAAAATTTTATATTTTTACGATGAATAAAAAAATTTCAGTTTGAGTTTGAGTTTGAGTTTCAAATGTCACTTTTGGAACTGACAAATTTGCAATAAATTTTGACAGTGACAGTTGACGATACTGTTCTTTTTCCATATGTTTATGGAGATTCGAAAATAGTATCGAATCCTGTGATCGCTGAACAGTTTCAGAATCGTTTCTCAGTGTGCGTCCACCCCATCAATGAGTGTGGTGATGCCGTGTCATAATGAGCCGGCGGCGGTGGCGGCGGCGGTGGCGGTGGCGGCGGCGGTGGCGGTGACATCAGCATGCACCATCCGCGCTGGCCTTCAGCAGAGCAGCATCGGATATATTATCATGATACCTATGTATTATTATATTAATTTTATCGAAAACAAAAGTGGTTTAGTGCCTAAGCTGAAATATCAGGTGCTGATCGTTCTTTAACAAATTCGTGACAAAAGAATCCACTCCGTATACAGAAAAATCTGGTGCCTCTGCGGCTCCGTATAATAGAAAAAACATGTTCACTGTTTAGACTTATATCTTACAACTAGAAATTTATTGAGTGGAGTAGCCTTACTTGGTATACAGGCACTTATGTAAGTGCATAATACATTGTAAGAAACAATATGTTTTCAATATACGTTACAAGAAATAATTTACCCAAGTTGGGAAACACCTCAATTACAAAATAACAATAAATACTTAATTGCTTTGTTTACCAAGAATAGCGTCTTGAGTCTTGACCTTACCCAATATATTGAATTTAAAAAATAAAACCATTAAAATATTTCATACGTAAGACGAGACCAGTGTCAGGTGTGAAAAGGGCATTCTTCTTAACACTTCAAGTGTTTACGTGCATTAACACGTTCAGGGCCGATAAAATTACAAAAATATTTTACGTTTTTTACGAAGATAGGTGTTTATTGCACTACTTAGGTATTGTATTTAAGTTAACTGTATCCTACTGCTAAAAGTCTTATAATTTTTAGCATTTATAAGATACCATTAAATTAAATAATGGATGTCTAATTAATCATTCCTTGAGTCTTAGATTGATAATTTACGAACAAGACGGTGTGTGTGTCACATACAAAAACCAAACTATCCGCATTTTTCTGTAAACTGTTTTAGGTACAACCTAATGACAACCACTGTACTTATGAATAGGGTCACAAATCTTCTAACCGAACTAATCCTAACTAATATTATAAATGCGAAAGTAACTGTGTGTGTCTGTCTGTCTGTCTGTTACTCTTTCACGCCAAAACTACTGAACGGATTTGAATGAAATTTGGTATACGTATATGGCCTAGACCTTGAGAAAGAACATAGGCTACTTTTTATCCCGGAATTCCCACGGGAAAACTTTTTAAGGCGAAGCGAAGCGCGCGGGAACAGCTAGTTCAAAATAAGAGCTCAGTGGTAGAAGTGGTGTGGTTAATCCGAGATGTTTTTTTTTGCATTGACACTCCACTCTTGTTTGTATATTGTAAATCTAATTCTGGCTTGAAAATAGAGCGGTGGTAGCTCAGTCGGGTGAGCGCCCGCTTCTCAATCAAGAGATGCGGGTTCGAATCCCGGCGCTGACATGTACCAATGAGTTCTTTTAACTTAAGTACAATGTATACCATCGCTCTTACGGTGAAGGAAAACATCGTGAGGAAACCTGCATATCTAGATCTAGCACATCTAGATATGTGAACCCACCAACCCGCAGTGGACCAGCGTGGTGGGAAATGGTCCAAGCTAAGGAAGGCAGTTTAGACCTTGGGGATATGCACAAAGGTTCCACTCGAGAGAGCCAGGTGCAGGTACTTACACCCCCACAGAGAATAGAATAGAATAGAATAGAATAGACTGGCTTGAAAATTAACCCTATGTCATAGAAATAAAGATCGTTGAAGCTGTGACTTTTGAACTTCCGAAGAATCTTATAACATTATTAGATCTTCAATTTGACCAACTTTTTTGAAATTACTAAACCCGTACTAGAGACTATGGTCTACGAATGTGGAAATGCAGAAAAAAACCCCTCGTGAGTGTTGCCAGCGGGCAGCTGTGCTTAAAATGAGGATAATTCTTTCAAGTGAAGTATTTATTTGCTTTGAAAGAAAAAAGCATACGAGTTATTATACGCTGGCCTTAGCTAGTTGTTTCTCGGTATTCAATCAAGCAAAGTGGTGTAAGTAAGAATATGGCATCGTGGTTAACGTGCTGGTTCACCTTGGCGGGTTCGAATCCCGGCTGGGAACAGGGTGGGTTGGTTTCAGTGAACTTTCCCTCGGTAGGTCAATGCACCCGACATACTAAGCCTTTTTAATTGAGGGACCTATTTCGTAATCGCGGAATTCAAAATTAACTGCCCAGTGCCCATAGATAATTTGGTTTATAGGTATTGTATGAGTTTTGTTCGCGATTTAAAAGAGGACCCTATAATGATGGTTGTTACACGCTTAGATTAGCAATATTCATCCTGTAGGTTGGCTGGAACAAAATGATTTTAGCATTAAGTCCACCTTTTGTACACTTATATCTCATATTTCTGCAATAAAGTATTAAATAAATAAAGGAACAAGAAGAGAAAAACAAAGCAAAAACTGACCGCATTCAACCATTGTGCCAATAAAAAGTCACATATCTTTTAACAGAACTAATTCAAAATAAGAGCTTACTTGGAAAGTGAGGTATTAAATGTCGAGACGTTTTTTTTTGCATTGACACTCAATCTATTTCGTATTAAAAAATCTTTCATGATGTGCTGTAACCTCATGACGTCCAACACCGATTTTCCCCTTAACTCAAAACGACTCATACATTTCATAAACCATGTAATAGTTAGCAATCACACCACGACTACCAATCATCATAACTTTACCTCGGAACAGGGTGAAGAAAAAACACGAAAACCATAAACACATCGGCGAACCGCCATTAATATTTGTACGATCAGTAATTAAAGAATCGATTGCAATAATTTACCGTAAATGGACACTCTAAAGAGGCCTAAAACTGTTCAGTGGAATCGATAGCGACAAATTGCGATTCGATTAAGCCTATTACCGATTCGAATAATTGTATGGAATTAACGACTAACTGGCCTCTATGACATCTAAAGTTTATAGTGTCTAGGTGTATTGTATATAATAGGTACTATAATAATTATGTATATACATACACTGTATAGTGGAATGCACAGAAACTTGAACACCTCTCTAGCAATATCACTCTAAAAGGGGTCAGGTTTCTATGCACCTTAGTACAGTTTTAGGTCGCAGCTATGAGGACATAGGTACACATTAAACATTAAACTAATGCAATGAAAAAAATCCAGTGACTTTATGAAACGGTAATAGCAGGTTTATTTTTTTTGTGTATAATATTATTATAATTACCTATTTGGTGTGTGGTGCTGGACACTGAATAAAGAGTTTTTATCTTTAGGTATCTTTATCAGGTGGAAATTTTTCATTGCTCGCGAGTGTTAGGTCTCGAATTCAAAAAGGTAGGTTATACAAATCTAATCACATAGAAAATGTAGTAGGATTAATAATTATGCCCTATCTTTTGGCGGCGTCAATGGACTGTACTAAAAACCCAGTTATCTTTATTCAAGTCACTTGGGCAAAACTTTGAAACATTTTAAACACATTATCGGATTTCTTATCCCTCTGCGTTGAAATTTACGAGTCCGTCAGATTAGGCTTCCGTGGAGTCCACACATAAACACTGAGAGGCTGGTTTTAGTGCCACGCCGACAATACGTATATTTTTTAAGACAATTACTTACATTATGTTAACAGGGTAGTAGGGTACAGGCCTGAAAATAAAGAGTGTCATGCTTAGGCGAGAATGTTAAAATAGAAGAAGAAGATACGTTTTTTTTTTCTCTTACAATCGGGTAAGCCACTTTACACTTACCTAGATAACGTTTAGCTTTAGTGTTTGGTGGTTAGGGCCAGTGACCAGATACACCGCTGGATTCTGAAGCAAGGCGTGACGTCACTTAGTATTTCGTCTTAATAAAGCTCTGTTATTTTAAGAGCCAATTTCTCCATAGTCGGTTAGAGCATAACCAAGGAGTAGTGGCTGACTTTTGACACATCTGTCATGTATTTTATACGGAGATGACATGTAATTGATGAACGGTAACTGTTCGGTTAGATAACCGACTATTGGCACAGTTTTATAATAATGTCATAGTCCACTAAAACGATCCCGAAACATCAAAAATTACGCACAACAAAAACCGTAGCGAACTAAAATTTTATACGCAATTTGTCGGAAATTCTTATACCGCTCTTTCGGCACTTTTGAGAGAGTAATTAAATGGTTGCTTAAAAACTGTAAAAAGGGGTAGAATGCAGCTTGAGCTTATTTAGGTGTCTGCCGCCACTTTGACAGCTCTTCAGGAGGATATTTAAGAGAATTTAATGCCCAATTTCGGATCTTAAAGACGCCGCAAAATTAAAAGACACTAATGACCAATTAACATGCTTCTTAACATTTTATATCGGTGATTAGCGCAATAGGATAATTGGGGAAGTGGATAACAGTGAGCATGGCAAACCCTGGATCTAGAACGAAATAACGAACCTGAAACCTGATTGGTCAGCAAAATGATACAGCAATATTATCAAAAAGGAAGTTAAGTAATTAAAAATATTTATATTTATTTATATAAGGAACACCAGCAGTTAGTTGTCAGAACTTAAATATCCTGACCGTTTAAAAACCCACTATGACGTAACGAAAATGGCATGCATTAACTTTCAAAAAGCTGCTGAAAACTTAGCAAACAGGCCTATTTGTAGCATCCCTTTTCTGTTCGAAATTTGAAAAAAACGTTCGCCTGTCGGTTGAATTACTGACCCCTTGGCATGAATTTTCATCGTGAACGTGACGTGAAATTACTAGATGAATTTTGTAGGGAAATTTTAGTTCTGCTACCGACAGGTGCGCTGTTCATATTTTCATACAGAATTACTCGATGAATTCTACTTCACGTTCACGATGAAAATTCATGCTAAAGGGTCTGTTCGAAATTTAAAAAAAAATGTTCGCCTGTCGCTTCACTTACTGATCCTACAGAAACTCTGCACCGCACTCAACAGATGTAGTTAAATTGCAATTTGTTGTGGGTAACTAATCGATTTTTGATGGACTTATAGCGGACACGATCCTTAAAGCATAAATCTTTTGTTCGCAAAGATTGTTTCTTAGTAAAGCCTTAATAGGAAACAATTGTGTAAGAGTGAATTTAGCTTTAATGGGTACAAAGGAAAAACCTGTGCGGTATTATTTTATTGCAAAAAAATATTGGAATTTAATACTCCCTTCGAGCGGTGGTAGCTCAGTCGGGTAAGCGCCCGCTTCTCACGCAAGAGATGCGGGTTCGAATCCCGGCGCTGGCATGTACCAGTGAGTACTTTTAACTTAAGTACAATGTATGTATATCATCGCTCTTACGGTGAAGGAATACATCGTGAGGAAACCTGCATATCTAGATTTAGCACATATAGATATGTGAACCCACCAACCCGCAGTGGACCAGCGTGGTGGGAAATGGCTTAGGAAGGCAGTTTAGACCTTGGGGATATGCACAAAGGTTCCACTCGAGAGAGCCAGGTACTTACACCCCCACAGAGAATAGAATAGAATAGAATACTCCGTAAGACGTTTCAGATAGCTTCTTGCCGTTTTACTATCAAATCTCCAAATCGAATACACTCACGTCACGAGCAATGAAAAAGCAGTTCAAACAATATCACCCAATCACTTCTAAACGGAAAAGACTTGCTTAATCGTCATTAATATTGAATTTTACAGTTAACAACGCATCAGAATAGTACCAACTAAAAATGTAGGTAAATATTTAAAAAAATATATAAATTAAATCTTTTTTAAAATTTTAATATTAAATCTATTAAATCTTTTTTAATATTAAATCTTTTTTAAATAAAAATTGGGTCATAATTTGTTATTGATAATAATTTGTAAATGGAACATTTTCATCACTCGGGAGTCGTGAGTTAAACGTACATTTTCATATTTTCAAAAGCTTCTTTCCTCATCTAAAAACCCTTACGCCGCATAATTCCAAGTATCCCCCAAAAACTTCACTCTTCGAACTCGCCAATCGATTTTCGTCTTAATCGATTTGGAAGTGACGAGAAAGGTCACCGTCTGTGGAGGGGTCATTCTATATTGTGACGAAAAACTAAATTTCAGAGCGCGAGCCACGACTCTATCTCGTTGTATTAGACGTGCCGATTGCAAGACAACTCTCGTTCGTTGATTTTTCATCAAGCACGCGTTTTAGAATTACGTGATACATGATAGTCCTCGAGAATTCGGTTATAAACTACAGGCTATACCATCAGCCAGATAACAGTCTGACATCAGGAAGATGAGAGAGTTGTCGGGTAAGTGGGCAATGCATAGCAACCCGTTTTTCGTCAGTAAAGAGTGACCCTCCGGCGCGAGGGCAGTAAGGGCGAGTCTCGATTAATTCTGTAACCCGAGATCGAAGCCGTGACAGTCCCGCCGGCTAGCACCTCGGATTATCCGACATAGTATATGCGAGGATAGAAGAGGAATTGTAAAGCTTAAATAAGTAAGCCTGTTAGAAAAGTTTTCAATAAATACATGATTTGATAAACATCGAAAATTCTCTGAAAATTACTCATGTTACGTCAAACAAAATGCTCGGAGATATTCAGATTTTTCTGAAGTTTTATCTTCAAAAAACCTAAAAACTATAAGAACATCGTGAAACAAGTATTAGTAAATTCTGAATGTAGTAAGCGAGAAACCTCTGAAATGAGAAATAGAATTTTGAATTCTTATCTATTAATATCAAGTACCTAAACATTGATTTTTTATGAATAAGTAGCTGAATTTATTTGAGAGACCCTACCCCTACTATCATCAATGTAATTCAATTACAATTATCTGTGTAAAATTTGACGTGTACGTAATCATAGCTTAATGCATAATATCATATATTTTATTACTTTATCCGCATTTTACATATACTTCATTAAGCATTAACGAAAGGCTATGGGCGCAGTCGTCTCATCTTTCAATGTTCGATCACTTCACTGTAAAACGATGGCAATTTGTTTTCCTAAATTTATATTTATTCTTCTATGTGTCATCGTTATACATATTAGCTGAATTAAATAGGATTACGACTACTTTTGACACACTCTATCAGACTCTATGATACGATTAGGTATGTTTTAAGATTTAAGTATTTCTGCAGAAAAATTATCAATAACATACAAACATATATTTTCGAATTTAGCATTTTCAAAGTTGGTTGAGGCATAACATGGAGGAAGCCTAAACCCTGCAGTGGGTGGACATAGGCTGATGATGATGATGATGAATTGGTTGAAAGTTCCAAAGTCTCGTTACTGCACACTGACCTGTCTCCCAGAAGTCCACTGACGAAATTTCACCCTTCAATTGACTCTACAGTATCCAGTTACAATGAGCAATCGCTTGAACGCTCTTGATTATAATTCGATGTTCACCACTTTATCGGCATAAGGTATTACATTTTTAAAACCTTTCAAATCTGAATGAAATCTTTTTTGTTCTTCACTTACTCGTTTTATTCTTATTCAATTAAATAATAATAATAATTCAATTAAAGTAATTATAACCAATTTTGTTTGGCTGTGCAAGATGGCACGAATGGATCCATCAGTGACGTATCAACTACTATAATTTGTATAAACTTGAAATTATTAATGAAAAACAAAACAAATTTCATGGCTACCTAGGCCCTCCTTCTTCTAACTGGTAAGTTTGATTTTACAATAAATATAAATAAATTACGAAGAACATAATATTATTATTTTACGTCCAGCGCACCTTTGGCACTGGGTAGTCAGTCAATGGCGCTATTCTGACAGCCTAACAAATTTAATATACTCTAACCCGCTCTTAGTAATATTTCACACACTAAATAAGTCACAGAAACACCAAACTACCCAAACAAATTTCCCTTTTTACGAGGAAAACACCCCAAAACCCAATAAGCTGTAACTGTAACCCAACGACCGTGCCCGAGGCGGCATGAACGGGTAACGGGAGAGACCCCATCGGTGTCACATTTCACTAGCCAATAGGCATCAACTTTATTAGATTTTTTGTCACTTACTAGGTAACTTTTTGACCCCTGACTAAACTGTTACAGTTTAAAGTGTATATATATATGTGTGTATATATGTATATCTGAATGAATGAATTAATGAATGAATGAATAAATATATTTATTTCACAAATAAGCTTAACCTAATACGAGTACCTACATCCCACAAAACCAAGTACTTATATATTGGTTTGTCTGTGGGGAGGGAGTCGCACTTCTTTTTCTAGTGTTATCGAGTATCTATCTGTGATAGCATAGCTTTCAAACGGCTGATCCGATTTTCGATTATTTTTTTGGGTTTTAGGTGATGTTAAATTGCGTGTTCTTGGTCATGTTTTATCAAAATCGTATCGTTTTATCAAAATCATACGTTTAAAGTTATGCTACTTTTAGTGTTAAATGACGGGTCTTTTTCAACATAGGTTAGGTTATAATAATAAAGATGGAAGGAAATGGAAGAGAACACAAAAAAAAATTATGTAGACCAACTGAAGAATTATTATTGATCAGACCCCTTAGCCTGAATTTTCATCGTGAACGTGAAGTAAAATTGCTCGATGAATTTTATAGGAAAATTTTAGTTCTGCTACTGACCGTTCATATTTTCATACATCAATGAATTCTACTTCACGTTCACGAGGAAAATTCATGCTAAGGGATCAGTTCTACCCCAACTAACATCGTAGCGTTAAAAAAACTCTCATATAACTTGTATAATGGTTCCATTCGAAAATTAAAGTGTTAAGACATAGCTGTATAAGAGTGTAGGAGAGTGCTCTAACTCACTTATAACCACGAAAGAGGCCCACGATTTTGAGAGTAAAGGCTTTAGAAAGTCTGTAAAACGGTGTCATTGAAGTGTTTAAGTTATAGAAAGCCTGTAGTACGGTGTCATTGAAGTGCTAAAGTTACTATAGAAGAGGGTTTAATCCCTCTCAGCTAGAACTTTTACCGGTATAGTTGTAGTTTTAGAATGGTTATTTGACTCCCTAACTCTTATTTGTTTGGTAAAAAAGGGTTAAGTGAGTATGTTACCGTTTTTCGAATACACTTTTACCATACAAGTTGTATGTCTTTGAAAATAATAGTGTCAACAGCAATCATACGCGACAGTATTAGAGTGACAGTATTGATCATTACTAAATAACAGTAAATATAATATATTTACTTGACTTAACATGTTTTGTGAATTGAAAATAATATGCCCTTGTAATTTTACTGTAATGTATACCATATTTCCCACCTCAATTTTAATGCGCTCCGAATTTATTAAGGATTTCAAATGAAACATAAGTAAATATAAAATAGACGACTCAATTTTGTATTTTTTTGTATCCTTGCTGTATGTCCATTAGTTTCATAAATCGATTGGCATGACTGGAATGACAAAATTCACATAAATAAGTAAGTATTTTAAAGCAAATTATTGTTTATCCCAGCAATTTATAGGTTAGGTCGTCTATGCAAATGGCGAACTTACATTTAAGACAAATAGACTCACCTAAGTCATCTATTACACTTTTTGAAATAGAACACCCTTAGCCAAGGGTATTATGCAGTCTTAGTCGATCCGCACAGTCTTGCTTAACACCGTTACTTTTACAGTCTACTTGCCTAACGCAATAAGCGTAAGTTAAGTTAACCTTAAATATTAAAACTGCATTGTTGAGTTTTCCAACACTGTAAGAATCTTGTCTTACTGCACTCTTGACAAAATCTTTTTATAACCAATTCCTGCAGCCTAAATTCAATATGACACCTAAATATTTATATGGGTATTAAAGGAAACCACTTAACAACCATAAGTGTTAACAGGTGTCAGTGAGCACTCTTATATAGCTTTAGGTTCTAGAAACAGTTTAAACCTATAACATCTTAATTATAATTGCTTTGACTAATACCATTTTAACACTTAAACCTGCTGTTAACACTAATTTCATTTGTTAAATCATCTTTATCGCTTTATGTTAGAACTGAGATAATTATAACACAGTTATACAGGTTAAAGTTATAAAAATAGCTGTAACTGAGGGTAAAATGTTTGTTGGGACATAATGCCTGATGGCACCTTTATGCGTAGGTAGACCATGACAACTCATGCGTGGTTCGCAGTGCGTTAGTTATGTATATGTATGTATGTATGAGCACATCCGGTAGTAATTAGCTCTGCCTACCCGCGCTGCCTACCCCCCGCTGTCTGGCGTGAAGATGTAACGTCAGATTTGGCGGTTGTGTTGCCAGGGTGTGCACAATTTACCGACTTATTTAACTTTTGTAGGTTGTTTTTATTAATTACATTTGTATGATGTTCTTGTGTAAAATTCAAATCTGATCATTAACTGATTTAAATATTTGAAAACAGTTTTTTTTGTTTGTGATCAAAGCCAAAAAGTAGCAGTCCAACATTTAAAAAAAAACACATATGTTACAATTTAGCGTGTGTTCCACAGTACAGTGCTCCAAAATTGATAATGCGCATAGAAATCTTTGACAGATCGGTTGTTTTCGATTATGTGACACATGATAATGACTCCTATTTCTTTCGAACAACGTGCAAAATGCAAGTGTTTTTTTAAGGCTCTTACGATTTAATGATTCGGGTGTGAAGATCTGCATGTGCATTATTAATTTTGGACAAGTGTAAGTATGTATTTATATAAATACCTATTTCTGAATTTGGGATAATTTTATTTGGCCTATTCTGGTAACACCATCGCCATCATTTGTCAAGCACTATCGCCACTGCTAGATACGCGATCTATGCACTAATGCAGCTTTTTGCATCCAATTTGTTTTAAATATTTATAGCCTAGTGTTTAGGTTTATGTTATTATAAAGGTGCTTTTGCTGGGACTCGCCATTTTTCAAAGTTTCAATAGATAACATCGAGTGCGTTGCCATAATAATAAAATACTTGTAACGTTAATAAAACGTAGAATTTTGTCCTGATTGATCTATTTATGATTATGTACCTGTAGTGGACGACTTGAGTTGAGTACGTGTAATAGAGGTTTGATAGTTTGTATAACTTTAAAATATATATTTTTTTGTTTTCTATACAAGGTGGCGCTCCTAGAGGAAACTATTATAAAACTTATGGCGGATGTATGTAGGTGACAAAAGAAAGAAATATATTTTTTCATTTTCATAAAATGTCAAACCCCGTAGTCGGGGTCAGCATACGATGTGCCTTGTTAATACGTACATATATATTTCTTTGAAACAATACTCATTACCTACAGTCCTACAATATAGTGGTTAGAGGTAAATTATGCAATATGCATGCATGTATATCGTATACAGCTCTCCCACCAGCCTCCCAGCAGTTAATACCTTGTCTGTACCTACTTAATTGCATTTTAATAACTTACAAGCCCTTATAATTAATTATATTTGTATATCCTTTAAGTCTAGACCCCTCAGGTCTCCCAGAAAGGCGTTGACCATAATGATCTAGGGACCTAGGTCCTAGGCCCTAAGGCCGTGGAACATTAAAAATACATTTATCACTAAATGGCTATTACATTTGCAAGTTTAAGTAAAGTGCATCGGGTAATTGTATGTAAAAACGTTTTACAACAATTACAAGTGCAGACATCCATCTTGTTCACTCGTGGCTTGAAGGGATCGACGACAACGGTATAGTTTGGATCCAGAAAGATGAATAACTAACAATCCCTGGCAATAAACACTAATAGTAGCATAACTTTTGAATGGTAAAGCCGATTTTGATAAAATATGGCTAAGAACACTCAGGGTAATATTACCAATCAACCTAAAAAAACGTAACTGAAATAGGTTCAGCAGAGAACGGTGGTAGCTCAGTCGGGTAAGCGCCCGCTTCTCACGCCAGAGATGCGGGTTCGATCCCGGCGCTGACATGTACCAATGAGTTCTTTTAACTTAAGTACAATGTATACCATCGCTCTTACGGTGAAGGAAAACATCGTGAGGAAACCTGCATATCTAGATCTAGCACATCTAGATATGTGAACCCACCAACCCGCAGTGGACCAGCGTGGTGTGGAAATGGTCCAAGCTTAGGAAGGCAGTTTAGACCTTGGGGATATGCACAAAGGTTCCATTCGAGAGAGCCAGGTGCAGGTACTTACACCCCCACAGAGAATAGAATAGAATAGAATAGAATCGGTTCAGCAGTTTGGGAGCTACGCTACCACAGATAGATACACACAGAGAGATACACAGACACGTAAAACTTATAACACCCCCTTCCATCCTGTGACAGTCAGTTATGATCATTGAAGCTAGCTCAACTACGTCCGCAGTCATTGGCTAAGTTAGGTGATTTATACAGGGTGTTGCAAAAAGGCTATACTAAGCCGAAACCAGCATGTCTAGCATGGTATATCTAAGCACGAAACTGAAATCAGAATTTTCAAAATTCGCGAAAAAAAATATTTATTCTCTATAGTAAAAAAGTCACGTGACCAATAAGTTTCTATGGAAAATAATTGTACCTGTATACACCCTGTATTGTTACTATACTCAATTACTTACATAAAATAAAATAAATTTTACAAAAGCAGTTTACCCGAAAGGGGCTTTCCAACTCGTAATGCTATAGCTTCGGCTTAGTGTACCCTTTTTGTAACACCCTGTATAATATACAGTCATGGCTATGATGATCTATAAGATTGATATTTTACTTTATTCGATAGCTCCGAGAAGAAAAACAGAAAAAGAGTTAAAATACTAGTCACGGGTGAATGAGTAATTTCTATTCAACGACTTACCACCTTCCGAAGGCTCTAGCATATAATCAATACCGTCCATAAAAATATAATATCATACCACTTTTGACCGTACATGTCCCGGACTACTGATATACAGGGTGAAATTTTAAGAGTGACCTTTCCGTCGGTAGGACAATGCACCAGAAAAGACATCATTATAACAAACCCATCACGTCCCCACTGCTGGGGCACGGGTGTCCTTCCAATGAAGGAAGGTTTTTAGGCCTAGTCCACCACGCTGGCCAAGTGCGGGTTGGTGGACCCCAACACAAGCAAGCTTGTGCTGAGAGAGTTGTCGGGTAAGTGGGCAACCCGACTGTCAGATGTTTTCAAGCTGCCTGAAGGCCTGTGGCTAGGCTTTACGACCAGACATACATACTGAGCTAGTTCTATACTGAAAACAACGCTGAAATCGCAAAATAATAACAGCACATCCATACATTTTTCTTTATAGGTAATCAACTTTACTATGAATATAGCCGTCCACCAGCCTGAAAGGCCACTGATAAAGTTTCATCCCGCATGTCTAAGTATGCTATATACCTATAAGGGTAGGCAATGTAACACGTTTACGAGGCAGATTATTTCACATTACTCTATAGAGCCTTTTGTACTGTATAATGCTATAAATTTACGATTACTCGTCGGCCTATGGGGCCCGGTAGAAGCAAACAGTATTTTAATGCGACCGGTTCATTAGAAAAACATCACATTATCTATTACAGGCGGGAGGCTTATTCTGAACACAGTTATAAGCGTCACTTTTACCAACAACTAAACGTATTTAAAATTGTTTTTAAATCAATTATTTCTCAAATCATTTTGTACTAACTGATAGACGTTTGACAGGCGACTAAATACGTTTAGCGTTAGGTGAAATTCCACCCAAAATCTATTTCACGAATTTCAATTATAACTAAAGACAAACAGCATTTACATTACAGGTTCTTGCTAGTTGAAGTATATAATGCACGTATATAATGCACGTTTCACCCATCTTATCGCCGTGTTTAGCTCAAAGTTTGCCGTAATTTAGTGACACTGACTTGATTAGATATTAGTTTACCGTCGTAGATAAACAAACCATGAAGAGAGTGACTGTAGTCGTGCCTCATATGCTATAATTATACTGATTTCGATACTATAAGAAATATAATAGTACTAAGGTGGCTACAGTTTTTGCCCTTTGATTCGCGTGCCAATCATTCAGCATTCAGCAGCATTGTAATATGCTATGCACCCGTTCGTAGTACAATCGCCTTACCAACCAGAATACCGCTTCAGTATATCATTCGTCTATAACCATACCTTGAGAAGAGCTAACGGTGCATCGGAGGTATCTACAACTATACTCTATAGAAAAAGGTTAATCAGGCAATTTAAAATCTTCATATTCACTTATTATTGATCAGTTGTGTGTGTGACAAAAACCTTCCAATTAGCGTGGAGTATTTTGTTTAATTTCTTCACCTCTTGAATAACTTGTTCGACTAGAAATTTATTTTAATTCTAAAGAATAATACTTTTAACGGCTTTAACTCGGCTTTTTATGGGTGAAATATGTATTTTATGAAATTTTACGATAGATAGCTATATGTTTTCAAAAACATGCATCGTTTTAATAGCATATTTTATTTTTTGAAGATGTTCTGCCAATAGGAAATTCCTATAACTTTTATTTTATGCATTCATCTAAATAAAATAAAATATGAAAAGTATATTTAACTACTAATAATTATGTAATATATGTATATTATATGAATACCTACATTAGGTGGATTGTACCAACACTTTATACAGATTTAGAGAAGTACCCAGGTATATGCAAAATCATAACAGCAATAGATTTAATAATCTGGATTTAAGGGTTAGTACAAGCCAGCCATCATTTCAATTTCTTCTACTCTTACAGTTATTTAACTAATATAATATTTATTTTTCCGTGAATCTGTTTTTGGGATCAACAATTTTCATCTGGTCTTCCATCATTTGTTTCATCAGGTTTCTCATCAGTAGATTTTCAATCGTAATCAGTAGGGTTACCCACATCGAACATTAGCAATTAACAATCCTTAGCGTCAATTCACACGTATCACAACCACACCACGTCGCAGCGACATAATGTGGTCAAGCTGTGGTTACGTGTGTGACAGCGGCTTTTTGCGGCGTTGTGGCAGCGACAAAATATCGATGTGGTTGCGTTGTCGCTGTCATTGCGATGTGGTAACCACGTCGTCGTGTGCAGTTTTATACGGAGAACAGGTTGCCGCGGTGCCGCCGCCGCGTGCGATGTGGTTGCGTTGTGGTTGCGATGTGGTTGCGATGTGGTCGTATTACACAGGTGGTCGATAACAACGGCAAAATGTGGCACGTGTGAATTGGGTTATTCATTGTCAATACAAAATATACGCCCGACCACACCGCGTGGTTGAGGTGTGGTTGTGGCTGTGGTGTGGTTATGGTACGTCTGAATTGACCCTTAAGCAGCATCGCTCACTTTTATGGATCTGACAGATGTTTGACAGCCGAGCAACGCCGCTTATAGATTTGTTAATTGCTAATGTATCGGTGGTGGCACGGTAGCAGACCTCCCATCATCATCACTTTTCATCGGTAATCCAACTATTCAATCACTATGTCCAACGCAAATACCAAACAGATCGATACATCTACAGGGTGCGCAAAGATTACAGCATCAACAAAACTTAAGGGTTAGCACTTTAGCACACACTCGAGAGTATTTAAGGGGCATTTAATATCACTTACTTGGGTTTTAAAACTCTTTTTAGTGATTGCATTCTTTGTTGGCGGCTTAAGCTCTGATTGATCGGAACATGGCCTTTTGTTGTCGATTTTGGGGTTGCGTGTGTGGTGGAAGACACTGGAAGTATTTGTTGAGCGTCGATATGGAGGGGTTAGTCCCGCTATGGTATGGTCCCGGTATGGCACCCTCTTAAAATACCTATCAAATAGTCCCGCTATGGTACCCTTCAGTTTTTGGTACTGTTGTAAAGTAGATCTAAAATATGGGTACCATAGCGGGACTTTTTGATAGGTATTTTAAGAGGGTGCCATACCGGGACCATACCATAGCGGGACTAACCCGATATGGAGTATGTCATTACTCCCTTCGAGAAAATACTTTGTGGTCTAGAATCTGAGTGACTAGTATACCATGGAATGGATCACAAGTGGGCCAAATGATTGCCAAACTCCATAGGTTAGGATAAAAATAAGAACAATAGGTATAAGTATGTTATACATTTTAATAGTTTGCGCCATGAGCTTATAAACACCATCTAACATACTATCCTATAATTATGTTAAAAAAACCTTTCTACAAACAATTACCTAGTCACCAGTTTGACCCCACAACGCTCCACTTTTAAACGAAACCGATCTTTTTCACGCCGACTTAAAAGTTAATTTTCAATAAACATAAAAGAACAATATACAGTTAGTTCTTAAGCGTACATGTTCAATGGTCTTGCTTTGCCAACTGAGCCGTATCTTAACAAAGCTCTCTTCTAGTTTTTCATACGGCAACTTACTCTCAAGATTTCCCATGCAGCCAAGCATAAAATGTTAGTACTGAGTACTAGCAACCATTAATTACTTACTCCCATACATGGACCCTAGAATAAAGCTAGGCTTCCAACGACCTAGTGTCGACCATCGTGCTATTGTAAACCGTATTATTTCCTCTGTAAAAGTTATATTCTTGTGCGTTGGTTTCTGTAATAATAGCTACCCATCGTGGGAGCTCAGTATTGTGACATCTTTGAGACGTTTCGTTCCTGTCATTCTAAATTTAACTGTACATGCGAAGAAAGGGATTCTGTCTTGCGTGAAACGGAACGTAGAATTTGCTAAGCTCCGCCCTGTCATTTGGTGAAGTAATTTGAGTGTTACTATAGTTAGTACAATTATGCGTTTTTCAATTTATTTATAACTTTATAACGATCTTTTTGAGGGTTCCACGAAACAATGAAAGAGTTCCGTGTTAATTATTATTAGGGCTGTTTGTTATTTCCCTTTTGGTCGTAATGATTTTGTTAATTATGTACTTACTCAATTATAACGTATAATTAATTCTGTTATAATTTATTTTTTATGGGATCGCTATTGTCTCACTAAAGACATTGAACACTGGTCGAGTTTAGCCCACGGGCAGTTAGTTTTTACGTTTTTTTTTAAATAGAACCTAATGTCAATTTATATTTTTTATTATATTTGTCTTAGTATGTGACGTATTGCACAAGTGTGTGTAAGTGTGCATTCAGTGAACATTTAGTTAGAAGTATAGAGGATAACTTGAGAGGCCAAATATTTCTTGAGCAAACACACAAAGCGGTAAGACTCGCGGTGTTGGGATTGCTTACCTTCGCCGCAATAGGGATGGGCTGATAGATTATATCGATAAAATTTAAGCATCGCAACACGGCCACGCAGTTATCGCATATTCTTCGCAAAAGTATTCATCCATCCTATGGTTTTCTGGAACAAAACGCTTTAAGCACTACCGCCGGCATATTTACTTATGTGCTAGTATAAGTTACCGTAGTGAAAGGATCAAGCACTCATAACTGCTTGCAGAGATCGCACTCGTGGGGAAAGTGTGACTAAAAGGTGGCCTTACCTAGAGGTGGAAACTTGTGAAACATAAGCTACCCTGACATTGTTATCTACAAAATAAATTAGTTAAGTTTTCCTAATATAGTAAAATAAAATAAATAAATAAATAAAATGTGACCCAATTTAATGGCGAAGGGACCACTATTGAAAGGGACCACAAAATAGTTTACCACGGTAGCTGTAGGTGTGTATTTTGAACAATCATGAGCTACAGGCGGATGGAGTCAAATGTGCCCATTTGATCCCATATTTTTATCTTTGGATTATGGATTCGTCCCTCAACTATTTTTCCTCACCTGACATTTATAAATAATTATAATAATATAATGCCAGTAACATGTTTTTTGTCTATAGAACACTCGGGTATGCAATATATATAATATTTTTGGCAAAGTACTCCTAAGATAGGAAATTACTCGATGAATTATACTTCACGTTCACGATGAAAATTTATGCTACGGGTTCAGTGCACCAACATTTAATCCATATCGCAGTTGTTAAAATGAGTATATCGATATAAATCCCAAGTTTTATCGACACCAATCCCATCTCTAGCATCTCTCTGGATACATTCGCGCACAAAAGGGCGCCCAAAGCACCCGCGGCGCGCCATTAGCGTCGCGGGTTCGATCCCGGCTAGTAACGAATGCATTGTGCTATGCATTCACATTACCTTGTCCCCTAACTCACCTGCCTCAACACCTTTACAACCTATGACTTAAACACTGGTTGTAAAGGAAGGAATAGGAGTGAGGAGACAAGGTAAACTGAATGAAGCATCTACAGCCGCATTTCTTGATTGTTATTTCGCATAATGGTGAGACGGTGGCCTTTAAAGTGTTAGTGTTTGGGAATTTTAATTAAGTAAAGATAAAGGTAAGCTGTGGTGATAATGAGGATAAATTTAATATGTACTTACCGTAACGTATGGGTGTTTAGTTAAAGGGAACAACTATTTCCCTTTAACTAAACACCCATAGATGCTGAGGTCCTAACTGTCGTAGGAAATGGTTACAATCGAAGATATCTGATGCATTAAGTTCTAATGTAATGCAATCGGACTTTACAGCCATAGAAAAAGATGCGCACAAACCTCTTCCCATCGAATGGATTGACGCTGCAACTATCGTCTGATCAAGATGTCGTGGCCAATGATGATGAAGTTCTAATGGTACTTTCAATGAAAAGGCTGGCTTGACTTAGCACTGAATCATTCAGACACCAGCACACAATACCTATAAAAATCACAAGGCTTCCAACCCCATTATAAAAATAAATACCAAAATAAAATACGCCAAGGGCCAAACGTCGTGCCAGTGCCAAAAATACGACCAAAAAAGCGCCCAGACTTCAGATTTTCAGTATTATACGAAGCCGCCTTTCACGTCTCTCCCGAGCCTTGCTGAGTGCTCCACGAGGAGTGTGAGGGTCCTTGTCCATAGAATACGCTCGTACTTTGCCCTCTGAGAGGCTATTTTTTGCCCTGTCACGTAGGGCAAGGGCCCCTAGTGACGGATATAACCGGAAGGATTTTCAGGCTGCCGAATATAAGCGAAGGTAATTTTATTTTTTGAGTTTTTTTGTCTTTGAAGATTGACTGTAGTAAACAGTATGTTTGTCAACTACTATTGTTAACTAACGAAATTTCAAGTTCTTACAACCCTAGGGTCGGAAGCCGAGTCCGGTACAAACTTACCTACATTAATTTATTTGCATAGTTGCGGCCTGTCATTATGCAAAGGAACGTTTGCTCTTGTAATTACAGACCGAGTTCGGATTTGGGCGTATCGTGACTGATTAGTGGAATGGAGAAATTACATTGAGTTGTTAGAATGAAACAGTAGGGTTGCTTCAGCTTTGCAAAAACAAACGAACGGGAGATGTCATGTAATGTCATATAATCAGTACGTTAGAAACACAGGGGAATAAGCATGACAGATGACAGTGCGAAAATGAGACGCTTAGCTACATTAAGCATAGGAGAGAAACGATAAGCTAATACAGGTTCTACATCCTTTTCTAATAAATAACTAATATAACTATATAACAGATAACATGAAGTTAATAATTAGTAATTACGTGGTACATAATAATCTCAGCAGTCATTTCATGTCACTGGGGGAACACTGATTATGGGGAGGCATTTTTCTTTAGGCTGTTTGGAAATTAAATGGCAGGTTTGTATCTCAGACAGCTACGTCCGATTCTTAGGGCCTGTTACACAATGTCTGGATAATGGCCACCTGTGAGATAAAAGGTATGCTGCCACTGCCTAAAACATAATTACAGAGAGTGACAGAAAAAAATTAAACAAAACTTATAAGTTATATACTTTTATGCAACAATTTCCAAAAAATATACTCTCTTTAATTTTTTTATATAGTGTCGCGAAACAAAATGAAAAGTCTTTACCTACCACATAAGGGCAAGTGCCGATGAGGCGCACAAAGTGAGCGACTTATTACTCACATTACAACTAATCTAACTAAATAATTCACAACGGTGACAAACGATAGTCGGCTCTCCAGTTGGTAGCTAAGAAGAAGAACTAATTTTTTACAAAAAAAAAATAATAATATAACAATTATAATTCATTAATAACTAATTTAATCCAACGCAAAATTTAACGTTATACCAAATAATTTTAATTTACTTCAAAAATAGTACATAATTTATACTAATTAATTATTTTTTTTTGTTTGTGTATAAAGTTTTATTTTCATTTTATTGTATAAATTTTATGTCTTCTAATAGTTAATTAATATTGAATGTATTTTTTTTATTAATTTAATTTTCATTTTGTAATTTAATTTAATACATTATTTGTAAATGCTGTGCATGTCTGTTATGTGTGCACACTTCGGACCTACATTATTATAAAACTTACATTTAATTCAATGTTTTTAGTGTGTGCTGTTGACGTGCCAATAAATAAATAAATAAATAAACTCAAGTAAGAGAATAAAAGTCCAAAATTTACTTTAAGTGAGCCATAGGGCCTTTTCACAATGTATGCATAATGGCTACCTGTGGGATGAAATACATGCTGTCACTGACTAAAACATAGATAGCAGTCTGTGTCACTAACCACTACACCCTTCCGTCGTCAAATAGTCTGCATGAGCTATGACTTATAGTGTAAACGTGCCCTATATAAAACCTTGTTTTTCCCTGCTACCTGGCTGCAACACATCACGTTGTAAAGCTCAAAGTACATGAAACCCGTGTCGCACACCACCATTTTCCCATTCAGCATTCCTATTTTCTTTTTTTCGGTATTATTTTTTCCTTTTTAAGTTATTTGGCTTCCATTCTGTACTCTAAACATGACCAGCCAGCCTTGGCCTCTGGCACTTCAGTGAGACGCGTCACTTTGGTACAAATTGTTCGGCTCGAGTAGCCGGTGAGGGGTCTACGTTGGCTTGTCATTTCCGGAAAGTAGGTGGAAAACAAAAGGTAAGACTTTTTGCTTGCTTTCGCCCAGACGCGCTCATTTGGGCCTCTTTAAAAATGTAAAGACGGCTGACAATTTTGATGTTTGCAAGTTTATAATATGTAATATTAAATGACTCCCTTTGCTTTGCCTTCATATTGTAAAATTTGTTTGTTAAAATGTAGGTAAGTACCTAATTATTAATATGATACCACAAAGAGGGTTTGAATCTGTAATACCTTATTAACTATCGCTACATAATTTACCCCAGAGGTCTGCCAGTATAGTACTACAGAATACATACGACAGTGTCCATAATCCAGAATGTAATAAATAATAAATGTGATATTACTTAATAGATATTCAGTTCCAGCACAATCAAACAACACTTTCCAAAAAAGCAAACCAAAGTGTTAACACGGTATTTGACAGCCCTAAACATATTTAATTTTTAATTAACGTGTATCAATTTTTAAAAAACAAATCAACGTGAACGCTGGTATACCTCACTATCACTAGGCTTCCTAGGGGTGTGGTTCTTCAGTGTCCCTCGATGAGTGCCCCCGCTCGTGACCCCGCATGTAAGTAGTCGCCGACAACACGGACAATATTCACCCTGAAACAACGAATTCATCAACACTGATTATGTTTGATTATGCCGTATGTGTTTACACTCGCTTGCTATGAAATAGTTCCACTTACAATATTTCCCCATTTTTAGGGTTCCGTAGCCAAAATGGCAAAAACGGAACCCTTATAGTTTCGTCATGTCCGTCTGTCCGTCTGTCCGTCTGTCCGTCTGTCACAGCCGATTTACTCGGAAACTATAAGTACTACAGTGATGAAATTTGATGGGAATATGTGTTGTATGAACCGCTACAAAAATATGACACTAAATAGTAAAAAAAAGAATTGGGGGTGGGGCCCCCCATACATGTAACTGAGGGATGAATTTTTTTTTTTCGATGTACATACCCGTGTGGGGTATCAATGGAAAGGTCTTTTAAAATGATATAAAGTTTTCTAAAAAACATTTTTCTTAAAGTGAACGGTTTTTGAGATATCAGCTCTCAAAGTCGTAAAAAGTATGTCCCCCCCCTCTATTTTTATAACTACGGGGTATAAAATTCTAAAAAAAATAGAGGTGATGCATGCTAATTAACTCTTTCAACGATTTTTGGTTTGATCAAAGTATCTCTTATAGTTTTTGAGATAGGTTGATTTAACTGTAATTTTGGTTAAGTTATTTGCTACGGAACCCTTTGTGCGCGAGCCCGACTCGCACTTGGCCGGTTTTTTTATACTTAATTTGTTTTGAAAATTCAACACAACATTTACATTTTCAATACTTATTGCAGGCGGCGCGGCGGCGTCCTTCAGCTAGCTTTTTTCTTTTAGGAATAATTAATTGCTACTATTGTCACTGGAACTTTGTCATTGCTCGTGAGTGTATTTAAAAGGACATAAAAACAGTTGCCCATTGGAATTTTAGAATAATGTATGAAACTGGTCCATTACATTACATTCGGATCCTACTAACTAAATAATAAAAAACAAAGATCGAAGTCGTTCTTTTATACACCTCATTCTTACACTCTTTAAATGGTTCGTTCTAGTCTAATTCATTCCAACTACTGCACGTTACAAGCCTACATAAGTTCTTCAACTCTTCTCATACATAAAGTACTAGTATACATGTCACTATTCAGTCTGAAATCCCCGTCAAAAATAGAGCATGAAATTGTGAATTCAGTCCTCAGTACCGTCACCGGGGGCTCTCATGCTCTCAGCCCGATTTGTAGATAGCGCATACTCCGTACACAAGACGGGGGGAGATACGTGTGACCTAAGCAGTTGACCTTTTGGCTGGGTGAAATTTACAGGATTCCTAATCGCAAAGACCACGGATGGGTGAAAAGAGGAGAATTTCTAAATATTCGAACACTTAAAAATATGAATATGATATAAGTAATTAAAAACAAAAACACTTTGCCTGTTTCAAAATTAAATTAAATGCTATAATAATCTAGGCGAGTAAGCAAAATTTGGTACTCAGGTATCATCTTTGTTACTATCCAAAAAAAACTATTTGATTGTGTAAACCTCCTTAGTTAAGTACGCAAATTTAGTATTGAGACCCAGGAAAATCTTTTACAAAATGTTTTGTAGAGACTTTAGCTTTACATCAAATGTTTATTCCCGGGTCCACTGCCAGGTCCAGTGGGTCCCGGCCAGCCACTCGACTCTCCAAGGGGTGTGGGTTTCAATGCTGATGAGCGGGCGAGTTCGTGCCTTATTGCTGTTCTGTCGCCATCTTCATTTGTGCAGAATTCGGCGCTACTCGTCACCTCAAGGATGGTGTATACTTACATATATACCGCCTTATTATAAAACGAAGACTAAAGATCCGAGTTCTGGTTTAAACTCGGTTTTAGACTAGAAAGAAATAAAGACTTAAGTATGACTTATGACTACTGAAAGTGTATCGCGAAGTTATTTTGACGAATTAACGATGACTGGCACATATGGTTCTTTCATCAAAATAAGTACAGCCGCCATTTTACGGCTGAAATGCTGAATTGTAACGTTTTAGTAGAAAAGGTTTTATTCGTATTGATGCATATTTACCATAAATAGTTTTGCAAGCTGTAGTCAATTCAATAAAACTTTCAAAACAAATCATATCGCCAGACTCAATATCAAATAGGCCCAAAAATGTATATTTAATATTTAACAAAAATATTTATTTGAATAAAAAAATATAACCTTACTTCCTGCATTGTAATCGTTTAGTTCAGTTCATCTATTGCCAATACATGATGACTACACAATCGAAGTACAAACCACACAATCTTCAGATCCGCCCACTCGTCACATTTTGGGAAATTCATATATTGTTATTCAATAGGGCGTATTGAGCCCACACTACGAATAGTGATAGGGTTGTACAAACTATGCTAGACTAGCTGTTTATCGTGAGCTTCGCTTCGCTTTATCCGGTTATTGGGTTTTCTCTTGGAATTTCCACAACAACAACAAAAAAACTAAGGTGAGATTTAAGTACCTATAGAGTTTTCTCTTTGGACTTAATTAAATTAAATCATTTATAATTATAATTGACCACATTGGTAAAGTCCGCGCCATCATTAAAGCCTTCTGGAAAAAACGGTACCTATCCTTCCTATCCATACTATCAAACAATTAGTTCTACGATTGCAGGCAAAGAGTAAATAGTTAGTACTACGGTGAGTAGGTACTCTAGATCGATGCTTGAAGTTTTAGCGCGACTAACGCAAATTAATAGACTTTTATCATGACATATAGTCATGTCTAACCGTTTACGTTGTAATATCGAAATTTCAAATTAATTAAAGAACCGTTAGCGTCCCATCCCTATTACAGATATCGATGTTTCTATGTTCTCACATGATTCTCACGCTGCTTGGTGATTTATCGAACATTAGTGTTGTACCGCGTGGGCGTCAACCGCTTGTTATGAAACTAGTGATGTAGCGGAGGTACACAACTATTAATTATATTATTTTCAGTAAGTATTTAAATTGGTGCGGATTTTATGTCGCACATGGGTATTGCACGTAATTTGTGACGCGTCCGCCTTTCCACGCTTCATAATATCTAAATACTTAGAAAACGACGACGCGCTTCATAATACCTAAATACCTACTAAGAAAGAACGAAAGAAAATTCATTTATTTCACACACACTTGTATGGAAAGAAGAATTGCGGGTGTCTCGGTTGCAGATTATGAAAACTCTTATACCGAAAAAAAACGCTTCTGGAGATACCTTGTTCGTGATCATGAAACAAAGTAAGTCGCTAAGTACTTATAGGCACAGTCTTAATTTTTTCATTCAAAATCCACAAATAGAAGGAATAATAATTTAAAGCGAAATACCATTACGTATTTTAAATCATCTACTTAATTAACTGTACCTTCTCTATATTAGTTCCAGTTACATTCCTAAGCAACTTGTAGTAATTTTGTTTTGACAACGATGTGCCAGATACATTACATACACACAAAGAGGTTTATTCTAGCACATTACTTCTGACCTAGCAATTTATAGTTAGCAAAAGAGATAAGTAATCACTACTAAGAGTCTAAATCAAAAATATTAAATATTCTAAGATTCGTTTCTATTAGATTTGTGACTTTCAGGATCCATCTGTTTGCGCTGGGGTACACTTACCTCTTTTGTTGATTGTACATAGAACAAAACAACCTGTCCCCAAATCAATGACTAATAAAATCAGCTAAAGCCATTACAAAATCAACAAATAACACACACTTTTATTAATTACGTCGAAAAAATCCCGCTCTCTAGCTTACGTCACTCGCAAGGACCAACTTTACAAATGCTTTTTAAACGAAAGCTTCGGACAACCTTTAAATAGCTGGAAGTTAGAAGGTTTCACTTTATAATTGTTTGCACAACATGCCCACGGCTTTTCACGAACTGGCTAACAAATGCTGAAGACTTTTTTCAGTCCCTAAATTGTATTGTTTGTCGAAATGTTTAGTTTGTTTTTTTTATGTTTCACGCGTCACGATAAGTAGCGCCTATTACTTTGTGTCGTGGTGATCCTGCCATGTACCAGCGAATTCTTCATATATAAGGATTTTAAGTACAATTATACTACGTACCCTTATAGTGAAGGAAAATATCGTGAGGAAACCTGCACATCAACATAAATGGTTTTTGTGTGAAATTATTTGTAAGTAAACTATTGTTTGATATAGGAGCCTAAAGGCAAATACGAACATTTTGTACATTTGATCCGGTAAGAAATTACCACAATATGGCTATTAACATAATTAAGCTGTGATATTTCAATAATTATGATAATCTCTCGTCGATGGATGCATTCGGTATTGTGTTCCTTCCTACGCGGGATGGGAAATGTGAATTATAGAGACGACTAAAACTTGTATCTTCTATGGAAAATCTCGGAGTTTTATGAGTTTACGACATATTCTTTTCTATGATTATTTATTGGATAACAGTTCTTTTACTGCGACTCTGTATAGGAGATCAAACATATAATGCTAGTTTTTTATTATTTTGGGAATGTGCTATTCTATCCAAAGCTTCAGAGATTTTATGGGAAAGATGTTCGGTAAATAATATCATTCGCACCCATGCCACTGTACAGAATTGTATCCAGTGATATGTTTTTACACATACATACATACATATGCTCACGACTGTAATCACCGAAGGGGTAGGCAGAGGTAATTCGCAAGCGAGTCACCCGCTTTTCGCTGTACATTTGTACATGATAAGTTTTTCATATTAAAATATAGGTTCTACTACACTATTAATTACTGTATTACATTTACACTGTATTACTGATTACGTATAGGTACTTGTTAAACATTTCTATTATGTAACGAATATGATAATTACAGTTTAATACCTAAATTATCATTAGAAGATACTAAATTAACTTCGCTGCTGTCAATAACAACATATCTAATATTTATTGCCTATTAACATTCCATTAGGAACTGAAGGTTGATTAGTCGTAAATTCATGCAGATAATCATTACCTTGGGAACCTTATTAGAGCCTAATAGAATTCAAGCAATAAAATGATGGTCTTACTAGAATAATGATAGTGTAAACTTTTTCCGGTGAGCTCTGTCGTACAACACTCCTTTTTTGTTGTGGGATAATATCAGTACCTACTTGCTGTAAGCACTACGGCATATAGCGCGAAAAAATAAAATATCACCCAAAAAGCCTTCCAAATGTAACCACCAAACACTGACAACCAATAAACGGCTTCAGTATTCTAACAATAAGAGTGGATTTCGTTTCAACCTTAATACCGTTACGTCGTTTTTTCTTTAAGAGTTATTTATAAGGGCACATGTGATTTCATGTGTGGGGAAATCACGTAGTGAGGAGGCGGAAAAACGCATTTTTTTATACACTCTCGCTTCCTATTGGTGAAGACGTCGTGGCTATATTACGGGAACGAACTGCCTATATTGACTTGAATTCGTGTAATAAGTACCTACCTACTTATGTGTGTTCAAAATTATATTTGTTATGGTGTTATTGTACATTTATCAAACCCAAATGTTGATGTTTCTTGGTGTATTTTATAAATATCTTTCCGAAGTCAAGTAAGTTTATTGCAAATTTTATTCGTAACGTTTAATTGAGCATACCTTAAATCTGTGTTATATTACAGCTTCTCAACTTATCTCCTATCAACAACCAACTAGTTTAGCTGGTAAAAATGGTATTAGCATTAAGTTTGCCCATACACATATCTTAATGAAAATAAAAGTAAGTTATATGAAAATGAAAACACATTTTCAATATTTACGATGGAAAAACTAATTCCACCGAATGAAAAGGATACAATACTTACATAGTACAAATAATTTCAGATCGCTACATGAAATCACTCACCAGTCGGAGAGTATCAAATTCAATCCATTTTCTCAACCGTCATATTTTTCATCTCTAGACATATTTCCTAGATATGCCCACCATATAAATTTCGCTTCTAAACACCAAGCACTTCATTCTAAACTCCCTTGAACAGATTGGCAACCCTGGTTACAACTCTTCCAAGAGTCTATCAAGGGAATGTCGTGCTAATTGCAAAGGGTCAGGGTTGATAGTTGAGTGTGTGTGAGAACAACCGGTCCAATTCCATGCGATTTCACCGAATAATGATTTTGTACGTAATGAGGGTTCGGGGAAATATTTCGAGATGAGGTTCAATAGATTAGTGACCGTTTGAATGGAATCTGTTTGAATCATAGGACATATATCTATAATATATTATATCCTCTATATGTATCACGTTTGGCCTGACAAGCTTTTCTCGTAGGAATTTCGAAATATATAGTTGAGATTAGCCCTAGTTTCCCATTTTAGTAAACGAAAAAGTCGCTTAGAGTAAGCGATAATGATAATTCAACCAATCACAGTGATGTATGTCGTACTAAAAGACCTTCGTCAACAAAATTCCATTGAACTGGACATAACGCCTCTACCAAGGAGCGCCACAATACCCATTCCTCATCTAACACGCATCCTCATCATATTAACTTTTCATTAAAATAATAGTCCAGCTACCGTACCAACACCGACACCATAAGCAGCGTCGCTCAAGTTAGATTTGACAAGCGAGCGGCTCTCCTTAAGATTGCTAATGTTCGCTGGTAGTAACCCCATAGGTCACTTCACTTAACTAAAACCATTACAGCATTATCTAAACACACTATCCACTTCACAGGGAGCATATTTTTAATTTGCACACTGACAAAACTGGCAGTCTATTTCGGGCTTAAAATATTCATATTAGCATTTTCTTCATTTCGTCGTATACCCTGTCTCGTTACTGTGAACAGTGTATAGCTCTGTAGTGGAGGACCTTTGGCTATGTCACAAAGCAGGCTACATTTTTCATAAAATACTTGGCCTAAAGCCACCCGCACACCCACCGGTGGGACGCGTATTTGCTTTTGCTGTTTTAGTTTGCTCTGAAATGGGGTATGGTTTGTAAGGATTATGGTTAGGTATATATATTTATTTGAAATTAATAGCTTTGAAATTTGAATAAGGTTAATTATGATTTTATGTACTTATAATATAATATAGGACGATTTGGTGGTAGGTATGTAACTTAAAATGTTGGTTTATCCATTTTAGTCAGAGGCATAACATAATGAATTTCTGAAAACTGGTCAATTCGGCACGTATTTCACACACCGAACTAGCTCTAAATTCAGACAAACTAGAAATCAGCAAAGAGTGTAAACATGAAAAATGCCAAATCAGGATTTCACGTTGCGCCAGCATCCCGCCCGGGGCCACGCCATAACGAGTGGCAGATGTATGGGCTACACACTAGAAACCACTTCACTGCCTCTCCCTCTCTCCCCATCTGCTAGAGCGAGACACAACACAGCTACACCTCGTCATATTTTTCCCTTTACCACCCTCATCTGAAGCCCTCTCGCACATAAAAGAGGTTCTCAAGAAAATAATAACGGACTTTCTCAAAGGGCAAAACTTCCAACGTGACTTTGATTTTAGACTTCGCAAAGAATCCTCTAATCTTTAAACCACAAAGGGAATGCCCCGCGATATTAAGCAAGGATTTAATTTAATACTTTTACCTGATTCCGAGTAATTGTTTGCTTGTAAAAGATTTTACGAGCGATAAAAAGTTTTTTTTTCTCGTCAAGTGGCGCTTCTAAAGCAAATTGGCTGGCGGTCGCTCTCCGGTACAAATTAGGTACAGGAGCGACGATTTGTGTTACATTTCAGCGGCGGAATTTTTAATTTGTTAAACGAAGTTGCGAACTATTTCGGTAACTATGTGACGATTTTGTAATGTCGCTGTAGAGTGTTCACTGCTCGCTGTAAAAAGGTGAAGTTAAAGCTGATCGTTAAGCTTTATTGCGAAACATATTTTGTATTGATCCCCGAAGAATAGATAACTTCGGAATCCTCGTTAAACTTCCTCCAAACGTGACATCGCAAGGAAATCTTCCCAACAATAATAAGCGGCAAAAGTTATGTTTTTCCTTTACTAACAACGACGACATATCTCTCATAGCTGGAATACACGGAGAAATTTCATTGCTTTTTTTTGTACATGAGATTTTATGACGACAAATGACAAAAATACTCAACGTTTCATTGTGAAACTTGGAGACGGGTACGAGCATTTTTGTTCGTCCTCAGCACCTCCTATACGTGTGTAGAGGAGCGAAGTTATTTGCCTTCGTTTCTCTTTCGTCCATTTGCGTCTCCACTCCACCCACCCCCCCGCATCCGGCCTCGCCCGCCCCCTCCACCACTCCCGGACAAATCCCGACCTTCAGCCCTACACAATAAACCCCCATTCCCACCTTCGCACGCGACTTTGCTTTTCTTTTTCGCGCGGGAGAAAAGCGACATTTTTTCGCGAACTGAATTCCAACTTTGAATCCGCGGAGCACATTCGAATTTGGAACTGTTGCGAAGTCGCCAATATGGCCGTTCGGAAGTGACGTCGGCACGCGCCCCCCGGTAGCGTGGTCCGTGCAAAAAACATATTTTTTAGATAACGACAATGAGAAAGGAAAATATTCAGATGAAAATTGTCCGATACGGCGCGCCGGGCGCCCTCGCGTGGAAGATATTAAGGCGGGCGTGTGCTACTTAACGATATTTTTCGACATGCTTTACTTTTATTGCTAACTCACGGCCCCAATATCGGATGCCCGATTGTCGTATATCAAAATAAGAACTGTAGTAGACACTCGTAATGAAATATTGAAGACTCGAAGTCTGTAAAGTTGCAGTGCACCAGAGTTCCATTGAACAATCAAGAACCTTTGTGCAGTCGAACGTCTAACCTCTTTTAGCTAAAACCCTTTCGCAGAACAATGAGTTCCGATATTCAAATTTTTTACGATCCCTATTAGCACCCCTGTTTGTAGGAGAGGGACGGGAATATTGATTAGGATTAATTAGAGGGAGATGGACGAGAGAGGGCGATGTTGTCTAAAGGACATTGGCCTCTGGGGCACACGAACGTTGATACGGACTCTTTTATAATTCTTTTTGCTCAATGTACTGCTTAGAAACAGTCTTGATCATTGAGATTTGAGAATGAACAGTATACGTATTATTCTATACATAAAGGTACATGATTGATATCACTAATAGATAGAAAGGAAAAATATTTATTTGCAATAAATGCCGTAAAGGCCGTAATCAAAAATTAAATAATACGATTAAAAAAAGTGTTTAAATCTAAGGTTACACGATTTTTGGCAAAATGGATCTCAGCAGCACAGCAGCTCTATTTTGCTCCAGCTGTGCTATGATTGTTATATGTTTTCATAATGTTGTATCTATTTACATCATAAATTCTGAAATATAATTTAATTAATTAATAAAGTGTATAAAAATGTCAAGTATCAAGACCGTTCACTCAGGAGCAAATCTTAAACGCGGCAGCTTCCTTCTTCTCATTAAATAGCTTTTTCTTAGCGCGACGCTGGTTTTTATTCCACTCTTAATAGGTCGTCCGACAATTTTTTCGAGTTCCTTCGGCCTGTGGGAAGTAGAACCCTTGTAAGACATGTCGCTGGTTGTTAGGCTTACGAAATACTGATACATTTAACGGTGGTTTCATTAGTGTGTTCTGTTGTTGGTTTCAAAACCGTGTGTTAAGTTGTTGATTCAAATATTGTATGCGTTAGAAATCAGGTTAGTATTATTAACTGTTTAGATTGTTACTTTTCAATAAGTTAAGTATTTACTTATGTAAATTAAAAACAAATAAATAGGTAATTTCTCCAAAAACTCTCTCTGACTCTACAAACTCTCATACCTGTAACAATTTATGTGACTTATTACATTTAAATCAGTAGTGACACAACGGAACCCGCAATTAATAAGTTAAGACGCAAGAAGCATAATTTTAAAAATAAACTTGGCAATGAATTAATCTTAAACAGGAGGGGGACCTAAAATTGGGTCAGAGTTTGGCTTAATTTTTTTACGAAGGTCGTTTTTAATCGATAATGGAGGGAGCGTTTATTTTACGCCTCCCGTCTAATTGGATTTTAGGCCATCGATTTCAGTGTAGGTCAGGGCGCGGGGAGAATCGATTGAGATTTTTTTTAATATGGATTTTAGTTCTACATTGTACTGTAAATAGGATATGTTACAGTGTTATCAAAATATATTATATTTAAGGTTTTGAATCGATACCATTTCTGAAATATCTATGTTGAGTTAGCTACGTGGCTTGAAATGGGGTATAGTTTCTTATCTAAGCATTGTTATTATTTTAGTTAATGTGCTTTTTATATGTTATTTTAAAATATTCCTATTATTTTGTTAGTGAACTAAAGTGTTTGCAGATAACGCTAAGTTCAAAATAAACGGATTGCTTTATGCGAAGGCACAATCTAGAAAATACGTTAAAACATATTTGGGTATGTAAAAATCGCACTACTTTAATACGTAAACTGTTTACTTTAGGTATACATCAAATATGTACAGAGCACAAATAAATATTTGTGCGACGGTATGAAATTAATCTACCTACCTAACAATGTTTAGTTTATTGTTTACTGTCGTAGTTCTCTAACAAAACATAAGTGTACAAAAACTAATACTATTTTTTTTGATGCATTACCTGGACAAATTTGATAATAACTGGGCTGAGGATGCACAGGATCGAAAGGTGTGGAAGATAAAAGGGGAGGCCTTTGCCCAGGAGTGGGAAAACAAATAGGCCATATAAAAAAAAACTAACTAGCTAGCTAACTCAATACCAATATTATGTACAATGTTTACTAAATTTTCAGCAGGAGCTTTGCATCCTTTTAAAATGATTTTCCTTAGAAGTTCCAAGATAAAAAGGCGCATAAAATAACTCACCTGTATTATTGTACTGATATTTCTAAACGACAAAATAGCAAAACCAACATTATACATAATTTTATTATCAAGTTTGTTTGTAGGGCTTTTCATATTGAAGTCAAATGTCTCGGCATTTTAACTCGTTAATTGATTGACAGTTAGACTTAGCTATAAGTAATACTTTTACAAATATTACGATGATACTGCCTACTTGTTAACAACGGTTTCTTCCTAAACACTGAATACACTACCAGCTTTAATGTAAATAAAATATTATTATTGGTAAGTCAATAGATTACCTGAAAGCTGCGAAGCATATTCTATTCTATTCTATTCTGAGAGGGGGCGAAGTTCCCTAAGAACCTTCGTACATATGCCCTTGATTTCAGCTCAACCAGCCTAGCTCCCGAGTAAACTGGAGTAGCAAGCCTGGATGTTGTAAAGCATAATTAATTAATATATTATACGAAACCTCAGCACTTATGTAAAGAGGGAATCCAACTTGTTTTTTTCAACAGCCATAACAGTAGATAATTTATTTATTTTAATACAATAGCCAATAGATTTGACTTAACGAAAATTACAAAAAAATACCTAACTAGGTAATTAATAGTGTAAACGAAATTAAAGGCTATCACAACATGCATGATAAGATTGAACCTAATAACTTATTATATTACATACAGGTATTATAATTTGCGCAAATCTAACTTACTAAGTACTTATTTTTTTTTTAATCTTTATAATAACACATAGGTAGTAGGTACTTTATTGTACACAGCACATGCTGAGCTGGTTCCTTATTGACGCTGTGGAAAGCAACCAGCTGTGTAATTTTTTGTATTGTATTGTATTATTTCTGTATTTCTGTCTTTGTTATCAGTGTGTCAAATTAAAGTTTCTTTATCTTTATTATGATTAGTGCCAATTTCTCCATTGTCGGTTAGAGCATAACCAGGGAGCAGTGGTTGACTTTTGACACATCTGTCGTGAATTTTATATGGAGATGACGTATAATTGATGAATGACAACAGGTCGGTTAGATAACCGACTATGGCGAAATTGGCACTTGAAATATAAAATTTAAATGGCCGCTTTGGAACGACCCAGCGGTCAAACACCGCTGACCGCTCACACAATATTTGCTGACGGCTCAGCTACCGCATTCCTGACGACACACTCAGCCGACAGGGAGCAGGGGGGCTAGCGCGAGAGCTGAGCACCTCGACATACAGACTCGAAGACCTCTTCTGGCCTTCTTATTGCGATCATATTTGGTCTGATGATGTTTGTGAAAGTGTAGATAAAATATTAGGTTTTCGACCTTACGTGCAAGTATGTATTGGTATTAATTTTTATTAATATTATTTTCATCAGCTGTTTTTCAGGATAATGGGAATATTTTCCTGCTTGCTTGCAGTTGCAGTTCGTTCACGGATTAAACTCCACCCTAATCCTAACTTAAATTATAAATGCGAAAGTAACTGTGTCTGTCTGTCTGTTACTCTTTCACGCCAAAACTACTGAACGGATTTGAATGAAATTTGGTATACATATGATCTAGACCCTGAAAAAGAACATAGGCTACTTTTTATCCCAGAATTCCCACGGGAAAACGTTTTAAGGCGAAGCAAAGCTCGCGGGAACAGCTAGTTTATAATAAATGCATTTTAGTTTTTCCAGATGTGTGTTTTTTGGAAAAGTTTTTTCGTGGGACCAGTAAATTATGTTTTTTTTTTCGGGAGCATGACATTTACAACCTAATCCTAATCCTCACTTAATATTATAAATGCGAAAGTAACTGTGTCTGTCTGTTACTCTTTCACGGCAAAACTATTGAACGGATTTAAATGAAATTTGGTAAGTATAGACATATGTTCTAGACCCTAAGAAAGAACATAGCCTACTTTTTATCCCGGAATTCCCATGGGAAAACTTTTTAAGGCGAAGCGAAGCTCGCGGGAACAGCTTGTTTTCTAATATTGAAGATTATTTTCAATCATACCTACAGAAAACACATTCCTGGTTCACGTAGTAATGATAACTTGAAACGAAAATTGAGAAATCGTTAACACATTCAGGCGAAGTGAAAGTCTCAATACAAAATCAACGTACTTACTTAGAAGATGACGTCTCTTCTTTAGGAATATGTAGTTACATACAAATTTATTATTATCCGTTTATGAATACACCATACAAATATGTCCAAGTATGGTTTAGTAGCACTAAGTTTTGGAATTACTGGCTAGAAATTTACTAATTTATGGAAAACTAGCTGTTCCCGCGCGCTTCGCTTCGCCTTAAAAAAGTTTTCCCGTGGGAATTCCGGGATAAAAAGTAGCCTATGTTCTTTCCCAGGGTCTAGACCATATGTATACCAAATTTCATTCAAATCCGTTCAGTAGTTTTGGCGTGAAAGAGTAACAGACAGACAGACAGACAGACAGACAGACACAGTTACTTTCGCATTTATAATATTAGTTAGGATTTGTATAGAAACAGCTCTCTACCTAACAAATTGTTACTAAGAACGACCAGAAAATTTAAGAAAACAGGGTCAGTTGTTCGGCAAATAGGAAATAATATTATAAACTAGCCGAAGATAGAATCCCTCTACAAACATAATAAATAAGCACACAACTCGTGAAAAGCTGAACCGATTTCGATTATAAATACAGCTAACAACGTACGGTATCAAGATCTTTCACTAACAAAATCTCACTATGTTTAGTGCCAATTTCTCCATATTTTATTTTATTTTATTTTATTTATTTGGTACACAAAACAGAATAAAATCATTACAAATTAAGAATATAAGCATTGAAGAACATAGATCTAGATTTCATTCCAAAGCATGCATACACATAATCATATTAATATAAGGAACATGCTACATAATTAACTTATCATAATATCTATCAAGTGTTCATAATTTCATTCAATAGGTACAAACAATTTTACATAATAATTTACAAACATATTTCAATAATTATAACTTACGATACAATTAAAATTTAATTAAAAATTTTAATCGATATAAAATTTAAAAATGTAATAATACTGACAATATTCTATTCTATTCTATTAAATTAAAAGTAATTTTGAAAAATAAATAATCAAATTGAAAAAATTAAATTTATAATGGCGTGCTATTTTGAAAGATTTTGGTTAAGCATCCTTTGAATTTATACCTACGGCAGTCAAAAATATCTATGTCTGGAAATGATTGTATGGTTTCATTATAAACTCTACACATTCTCACTATTGGATTGTAATAGGAAGTGTTGTTAATGTACACCCTCAGGGTAAAAGGTAGGTATTTGCGACATCTATTGCGGGTATTAAAATTGATTAGGGACAACAAGTCGGGACAGTCTATCATGTTGTGTATGATTTTGTATAAATGAATTAGGTCAGATTGTTTTCTGCGGACATCCAAACGCATAATGTTAAATTTATTTAACCTTTGGTCATAGTTAGATAGGGTGCGTCCAAGATTACACCTGTACGACAATATCCTGAGAAATCTCCTTTGTACTCTCTCTATGCTATCGCTATGAACAATGTAAAACGGAGACCATATGATACAACCGTATTCCAGAATACTGCGGACAAGGCTATAATAGAGAGTGACCGAACTATAAGGTTTTTTAAATTCCTTGGTAGACCTAAGCACGAACCCCAATATTCTGTTTGATTTGCTAACTATATTTTGATAATGGGGTTTAAATGAAAGTCGTTCATCGAAATAAACACCCAAATCCTTTATAGTGGTTTCACGACCTAGAGTTCGACCTGATAATCTGTAATCATAAAGGATTTTATGATGCTTATTCGTAAACGAGATCACTGAACATTTAGCAACATTGAGCTGCATCAAATTATTACTGCACCAATTCGCAATCAGATCAAGATCTTTTTGTAGCAAAATACAGTCACTTGCGTCTTGAATGACTTTGTAGACCTTCAGATCATCAGCATAGAGCAGGCATGGGTTAGATAAGGTTTCAGCAAGGTCATTTATAAAAAGAATAAAAAATAGAGGTCCCAAGTGTGATCCCTGGGGAATTCCAGAAGTGACCTCTATAGGAGAGGATGTGAAACCCCTAACTGCAACCAGCTGAGTTCTCAACTCAAGGTATGATTGCACCCAGCGGTATAAACTACCCTTTACCCCATGAGCTGCGATCTTTCTGCACAAGAGAGCATGGTTTACCTTATCAAAAGCCTTGCTGAAGTCGGTGTAGATGCTATCGACCTGGCCACCCGTCGCAAAAGCGTTGCAGAGAAAGTTCTTGTACACCAGCAAATTACTTATAGTTGAACGACCTTTGACAAAGCCATGTTGTTTATCTGATATGTAGGGCTTTAATTGTGCATACAAAGAGCTATAGACTATTGATTCAAATAATTTTGCCAAACATGATAGTATGCTTATGGGTCTATAGTGATCACAGTTAGCCTTGCTACCAGATTTGTGTATTGGAATAATGTGAGCAGTTTTCCATAGCTTTGGGAATTGTCCGGATTTGAGAGACTTATTGAAGATTATTTGTAGTGGAGTACTTAGTTCATCAGCGCAATTCTTGACAAATACTGGTGGAATATTATCTGGACCCGCACCTTTGTTGACATTTAACTGCTTAATATAATTCACTATTTCATTTTTTGTGATTGAAAGACTATGAAGAGTGTCTCGACTAACATCAGGGAGAGGTTCAAATGTTCTAGGTTGCGAGCTGTCATAAACAGAGGCAAAATAATCGGAGAACAGCTCACATATACCCCTTCCATCAGTCGCGATTCTATCTCCAAACATCATAGTCTGTGGTATAGAAGTGTGTCCTTTTTTATTGTTAATAAAATTCCAAAAAGTTTTAATATTATCTCCCAAGGCATCTTCAACTGACTCTATAAAATCCTTGTAGCAGGTAGTAGTTAATGCCTTGCATCTAGCACGTAAAAGAGAAAACGTATCGTAGTCTCGCGGATTTTTATATTTTTTAAATCGTTTATGGTATTTGTTCTTTTCGGCGAGACATTTCTTTAGGCTTGCACTATACCATATGGGGTATCTATGAGAATCGCTTTTAACCAGTGGGGTGTGTTGATTAATTATACTATACAGTTTTGCATAAAATATATCTAGACATACATCTATGTCTTCAGAAGAAGAAAGAATGTTTTGCCAGTCAGTCTCACGTAATGACGTTTTTACCCCTTCGTAATTACATTTACTGAACAAATAACGTTTCGATTTATTTGGTAATAATGGGGGTAAATTTTTTATCTGAGGAATTTCAAAAGTTATAGCAGGATGGTGACCGTCAAGCCGAGTCATTGGATCTGCCCCATAAACTTTAATATCTGTTAGTGTAGACAGGACCAGGTCCAAAAGGCGGTTGTTTTTATTTCGTATACTATTGAATTGCTGAAGACTACACATATTCATAGTTTCAAGAAGACAGCAAGCTTTATTGTCAGCAGGATCACTGGGAGTAAGAGATAGATTAATTTCGTTAGTTGTCCAACTCATGTTTGGCGTGTTAAAATCACCCAAAAGCAAAAATACATCGGACGAAGAGTTCTTCAACATGATATCTTCGCAATTACAATAAAATCCTCTAAGATCCTCCTTTGGTATGTCTGGGGGTAAATAACATAAACACAAGTGAATAGATGGTGATCCAGGATCACTAGAAAGGATGCTTAACCAGATATCTTCAACATTGGATTCCCATGTAGTCTGCCTAATAACATTATAAGTTTTTTTGACTGCAATCAGAATACCTCCACCATCATCCTTATACAATGCAACGCAGCTGTCTCTACGATCTCTACGATAAACATGGTAGCGGTTATCAAATAATTCGCCATCAAACACGCTTTCATTTAAATTAGTTTCTGTTAAGCAGATAATGTCATGATCACAATTCAGCATATTCAGATAAAATTCTGTAATTTTGGTTCTAATTCTGTTAACGTTCTGATAAAATACAAAAGCCATTTAATTATTAAAATATTCACCAAACTAAGGCAGCTTTAGATGTTTTACGATTTTAATTCTAAGTTATTTAGCGAATCCAAATTTTTTAAATGAATACCTTTTGTATTTTCATCTTTGCGTAAATAAACTCGACCGTATCGCACCCACACAAATTTGAAATTTTTGTCCTTTGCAAATTTCCTAGCAGCGGCATGTAGTTGTTTAGTTTCAGGAGCGAGATGTTCCGTTACATAAACTCTTTTCGACTCACCCGCTAAACCCAAATGCGAGGTATTCAGTTTCTCCTTTGAGTGTGATTTATTGAAGCGTAGCGTAGCAGAAATAATAGAGTCTCGTAGACGAGGAGTATTAAATGTAGCCAGTACATTCCTTGGCCGTCTCGACGCTGAATCCATTTTAGCCACACGGCGACACGATCTTATATCTGAATCAGCGATGGGAACCTCGAGGGAGCTACACAAGTTTTTTAGCATAGAGAACAGATTCTCACTCTTGCTTTCAGGAACCTCCTGGATTTCGATATTTAGGTCTCTCGACAATTTTTCAATCTGGGAGAGCCTGGAAGTAACCTTAGCGCAACCACTCTGAGTACGTAGAAGCTCTCATAGTCGGTTATCTAACCGACAGGGATTGATTTATAAATTAAACGTCATGTCCATATAAAATTCATGACAGATGTGTCAAAAGTCAACCACTACTCCCTGGTTATGTTCCAACCGACTATGGAGAAATTGGCACTTAGGCTCCCACTGTACTTCAAAATAAATTCCTCAGTAGTATTGTTTATACGGGCGTTACATGAATAAGCATTAAATTTATTGCAATAGAATTGCAAAATGTAATTGCGAAGGTTTACAACCCATAATAGTCTTCTAGGTTCAAAGGTATAAAACCTTCATAGGTGGTCTAACCAATGGGTTCCTATTCTATTCACAAGCTGAAATGTTGTGGTTTATAACCTAATAGGAAATAAGCAAGTTATTAACTATAATTTTCTGATATTTTGTTGTGTGGTTTGGTTACTAAGTATTTTTTTAGAGATGCGATATTTATATTTGGATTAATCTTGACTTATATTGTCCATTAAATCACATCTGTCAACATATTATTCTATAATTTTACTAAGGGGATCACATAATTCGTTATTCTGAACAACTTTAGTTAACTTGGAGGAATATGTTATCAGTGTGTGTTGTGTAAACTGCTGGTGTTCCATATTTGATAAATAAATAAATAAATAAATAAATAAATAACTTGGATAATTCACGACAAATATCTAAATACTTCTCAAACTAGAAAGTGAAAAATGTAATGTTTTTTCCGTCGATTTTCCAAAGTATCCAAGGTAACAAAAGTAGTTCAAAATTAGAAGATACTTGAACAACTTTCTTATAATTTATAAACATACATAACTATCAAGGTAAATAATATAAAAGTACCTAATTCTAATCTAAATAATAATATGTTTTAATCAAAGTCTCCATCGATAGCCTACTAAGTATTGTATTACTAGGAAAATTTTCGCCTTTTTACACATGCCTGAGTTTTCAGCGTTTTCAATATGAAGATACAGGCTGTTACAAAAAGGGGGGTAACATAGCGGGTGATACTGAACTGAACCAATTTTGTTTTACAACTTTGAATCATTTTCCTTGTCTATAGAAACTTTTTTGGTCACGGTTTTTTTTAATGGGGAGATGATTTAATTTCTAATGAATTTTCAAAAGTCGTCAGAATGAAATTTGATCAGAATGACGAGCGGTGCCACCGCCTCTCTGCTTGCTATACCGACGCAACACCCTGTATAGTGCGTTGTCGAAAATCCAACTAATTTCAGTATGTAACGTGACTCGAGAGGGAATCAAAGAAAGAATCTGTGAAATTTCTCATAAGACGCGTCAAGGGCCAGCCTCAGCCCAACTGGGACTGCTAGATTTAACCCAGCAGGATTAAAAATAAACTTAATGTCACTGTAAAAAAATTATGGTCAAGTAACAGCTAAGTGCATTTATAAACTAATACAAAAAAAACTCATCTGAAAGATCCAGGTTACGATTCGTAGGAGTCTTACCCCCTTATTCATAGAGAAGTTACAGAACGTTTTAACTAATATACTGTTTTGTCCCTCTCTGTCAAAGAACAAATTGTTCTTTGTCGGAGAGGGACAAAACAGTTTATTAGTTAAAACGTCTTGTAACTTTTCTATGAATAAGGGGGCTAGTATATACAATATATATAATACCCTTACCTTAGACCTGGAAGGAAAAACTTTTAAAATACAATGATATGAATCGCCAAAAAACCTTTCAGAGAACCTGGGCTTAATTGTAAATAAATTGAGCACTAAAATTATAATAATTATTATCGGAGTGAAGATAATACCACGTAGGTATATTTTATTGCCCCATTATTATTATTATTATTCCATGAATACCATGATATTACAAGCAGAATCTTGTAAGAAAGTTTTTTGATAGATCACCGACTGCTATCCAACTTAAATAAAACTTTGAAAGCTCCATCGCAGACAACTGTAGATAATTACAACGTACAAATATCGCTTCAGAGCTAACCGCCATTTATTTTAGCCAAAACAAATAGCCACCCAAGTTTCAACTTTAAACGCGCGGGGTTTAAGGCAACTGGAAAACTTTTGTGTACATAAAGTATCCCAGAAAGGAGTTCAGACGAAGAACAAAAGACGGTCGGAACACTGTCAGCCATTAATAAAAAGTTTCCGCCAACTTTCGCAATATTCCTTCGGTTAAAAACCCCCATTCATACAGGCCAAGGAAGAAGTCTGCACTTTCAGTGCAATATTGTACATTTTATCACGGCTACAACATGATAATTACGGTCTAGCGTGGAGTCTCGCATCCTCTTTGCTGGAACTCTTTTTTAAACTTGGAACGAAGTATTCAGCCGGTGTTTATCGCGGAACGAAAAGCCTGGCCGGCAACAGTTTCAGTCCGAAATTAAAAAAGAAAGAGGGCGGCCATTTGTAAGTCTGTTTCCGGAGCGCGATTAACTATCCTTTGTTGGTGTAAAAGAGTCTTGTTTCGTGACCGCCGTAGATTATTCTTAGTGGGTATTAATTCAGTGGATATGAATTGCGATTGTCGATGCGATGAAGCTGCCCGCCTCCTCACACATGTTGTAGGCTCCTCCCAACTCTTTAGATTGTAAGAAAATCGCGGGGAAAACGCGGTTTTTCTCGCGCTTCGGTACATTTTTCCGATAGATCGGGCGCTCCAATGGCCACATGTGGGCGGGGCCTGGGCCGTGTGTCTTATTGAACATTCCGCGCCTTGTGTTGCTGCCAACATGTCTTCTAGGTATCTTATTCGGTTCCAACTGAATTCACGATTTACGGGGTATTAAAAAGGCTGAAAGGTCCCTTCGCAGCTTACTATACCGCTTTTGCAACAGAAGTATATACTCAAACACCAATAGCTAGACAATTTTATGTTAATTGCTATTTTTGTTATACTTAGTGCTTATTTACTTGAAAGCTGAAAACTAAAACTGGTGGGAACTACTCCACTCTACAGTAATTGCAATCCACTTAGAGGAAAATCTAAATAAACATAAAGCGACCACAAAAGATACCATTTGTATTCATGGATCGAACCATTCGCGCTTATTTTCATTAAAAACCTTTTCAGGGTTCCTTCGAGAAAGTTTCAGGACCGCAGATATAATATGCTAATAAAACATTTTCAACTATGCACATAACTTGTTATTTTTTTTTAATTCGTTAAGGACATCGTACCTTAAGGTACTGAGGTAAAAGATTGTAGAAAGTACTCTTTGTTTGATTACACCATTTATTAACGGTGTTTTAAAAATATTTTTTATTGGAATTAACATGTAAAAATATGATATATGTACTTAATAATATATCATGTTATAATGTGTAACACCATCAGAGACTTACCCTCAAATTCATAGACTGTATTGTAAATTTACAACCAGGTTAAAATTGAGTTTGAAATACTTACACTAGTTTCGACCCTTTACGTCAGTCAAAAAGTAGAAATTCGTATACTTATCACAACGTCAATTTTAAACCTATTGTAAAGTGTCAAAAAATTCTATGAATTTTGGGCTAGTACCTATATAGAACCTAGAAACAGATAGAGAACCCAGATCTGATTATCTGAATTCAAATTTATCTCATTTTTTCTCAAAGCTTTTTCCATTTTCATCTTGTCCGCTTGAATAAATCTTTTCTACTGCCACTTGTATCTTGTTTAAGGCTCTATGGCTATGTGCTACAGTTTCAAAAATATATAGTATAAATGATACACTATTATATTGCTTATTTTATATAATACAAACATACATAATATACTCTCGCCTGTCTCCTAAAGGGGTAGGCATAGGCAGAGACTATGGGTCCACATTTTTGAGGTGTTATTTTATCATTGACTACATGAAAGACTCGATAAGAATATCGGTATTTAGGTACAATCCTAATAAATAAAGTATGTACCTTTTTATTTGCCATCTCTTACTGTCACATCTTCTCTCTCAATGTTCGGATGTTCGCAGCGAGGCAAATCCTACTTATAGCGTCGCCGCGCTGAGCTCAAATGGATTTTTCTTTGACACAAACTGGGAAAAGGTCTTGATACTTTATACACTATCTGAGCTGGTAGGTACTTCTACAGGTACCTACTTTTATTGAATGTGTACTTAGGTAGATGTTATTTGATATGTAGATTTAGTGAATTAAAATAAAGCAATCCGTTGTTTACTTTTTTCTTTCAAATACCAGACCTATTATTACATTAAGTTTAAGGTAAAGTAAGTTACCGAAAACACCCCAGCCTATCCCGTAAAAGATATAACACGCATTCAACATGAACATGATTCAGAATTAATTAATGTACTAGTCAAAAACAATGTAACGAGTGAAACGCAATTCAATTGGAATTGTGTTTGCTCTTTGTAAATATTTAGTGCAAATTTAGGAGTATTTGGTAAATATTGTTCAAGTTCAATGGACTGTTAGTTTTGTAACATTATCTGCTTTGATTTAACACGTGTACAGCTCTGGCATTTTGCCAGAAACTTTTGTGTTTTCCCATATTATAGTACCCAATTGTGAATGGACCTTATCCCTTCCCTTATCCCCGTTATTATAAAACGCAGACTATAGATAGTCCTGGGACAGGTAAAGATAGCTTTCATACAAATCAATAGTCTAAAGCCGGGTTTAAACGAACATATATTTAGTCTTGGTTTTATAATAATGGGTTATATTTACACGTCTAGCACACGCTCGCTGGGCAGTCAGCAACTAATGCTAACCAGACTATCTAATTCTTTCATTATGACACGGTGAGAAGCTCTGGTCTAGCACTAGTTTTAGTCACCGACATTATATGAACCTACCTTTTACTTACTGGACATAATTTTCTTATTTTTCTTTTTCTTTTTTCTTTGTAATACGTCACATTCCGCAACATATGCCAAGTCATATTTATTATTTTGAATTTGCGTGTACCCCTTCTAAAACTGTCGTTTAATAATTTGTAAACTGTATGTCTATTTATTTTTATATTGTTGTTATGCATTACTATTCTTTTGGTATGTTACTTAACTGTGTGTGTTTACCTAGTTGTGTTAAGCCATCCTGTTTATTCTAAAATATAAATTAATTATTATAATATTTTTTTACACTGCACCGAGCACGACTCGCGGCCACCTGATGAAAATCAGCGTCACAGGCTTCTGTGACATTATGTTGAGACGGTGACCATTTTGTTTGAGACACTTTGTAACCTAGTGTATTTTTTTATTTGTTTTATTTATATGTTTTGTGTCTTGGACGAAATAAATGCCTTTTTCTTTCTTTCTTTCTTTCTTATTTCACCACTACTATTCCTAGTGTAGGTTAAATCAATATAATAAGCCAGATCAGACAGAATAACCATTTGAAATGTGGCAAATTTAATCGAATAGAAATACCTAAATATCTCAATAGCCAATAACACAATAATTATTCTTATAAAATGGATGTCGATTCTGAGGCAGAAATTCTAATTTTACAGCAATCATAGCCTTAATTTCTTTGTTTAAAATTCTGCCCTATCAGAGTTCCCGTAAATGTCACGTTTGACAACGTTAAAATTTCAGAATCCACATCCATTTTATAAGAATAATTATTGTGTTATTGGCTATTGAGATATTTAGGTATTTCTATTCGATTAAATTTGCCACATTTCAAATGGTTATTCTGTCTGATCTGGCTTATTATATTGATTTTTTTATCCGCCAAGTATCAAACCCTTGCGGGCGCACTACCCCACAGAAAAAGCGTTAGGAAGCTTACGCGTACAGCAGACAGATATTTCTTAGCTCCACTCCAGGGAAATACGTCGCGGCACAATGGAGAGCGCCGAGCTAGAAACATGCTGAGGAATATCGTGAAGAAATTACTTTTGGGCAATAAGTGCGTTGCGTAGTGGATTAAGGTTGAGTACTGCTTTATTTGGTTGATACTTATGTGGCCTTTATTATGTACATAGGTAGCTACTTCTATGTTCCACTGCTGAGCAAAGTAAGTAAAGTAAGTAAGTATGGTGTCATGTAGTCTTCATAAAAGGCTCTAAAAGAATCATCCTATATTGCAAAATATCTTTAAAAAATTAAACCATGAGTTGCATTTTAATGATTAGATTTTCTTTATTTCTTTTTAGGATTAGTTGTAGAATTTGCATGCTTGTCACAATACAAACACTTTGGCTTGTAAGGCAGCGTGACATATGCTTAGGCATTCGACTGAATGACTAAGCACTTAGACTTAGACACTGAAAACGAGGCTAGAATTTCAATGCATCATTAAACTGTTGCTAAGTAAACATGTATACAGGGTTCCTTCGTAAAAATCATCATCATCATCATCCACTGCTGAACATAGGCCTCTCACAAGGTGGCGCCACAACACTCGGTCCTCGGCCTTCCTCATCCAACCACTACCCGCCACCCGCCTAAGGTCGTCAGTCCAGCGGGCAGGAGGGCGTCCCACGATGCGTTTGCCTGTTCGTGAGGAAATAGTTAGTAAAAATATACTTGCTAGTCTCACTGGCTAATATTCTTTAAGCACAGTGACAAACGCTAGACCAGGTTTAGTATATTGTCACCAATATAATAAGAAGTAGCCGCCCTTTCACAGGATTTTGATTAAGAAAGGGTTTTCCAAATGATGATTTCCTTTACCGGAAGAATAATTTTAAAAAAGTACTTTTCTGGGAACTACATCAAAATCAGTTCAGCCAAAGAACCTAGTTTTTTGAACCCGGTAAACAATTATTTGGTACACGCAAAGACTGTAAACCAACATCTCTCAATGAAAAAGAATAAGAGTGTGAGAAACGTAATTCAAATCATAAAACAAAGATTAATACAAATAATAAATTTGGAAAACGTAAGGAACCCAAAAAGTGGTTTTAACGTGCCTAAATTCACTTAATCCATAAGCGATTAGCACAACATTTTAAACAAAGCATGTACAGTGTAAAATTGTAGATACCTATCCATTTGTATGACTCCCATATAATGATTGGTACATTACATGGGCCATTGTATGGAAATGCATCAGCTTTTTGGGAAAATTATAATTTTATGCGAGCACACTTTTATAGACTTGTTATGTATTAATGGTTTTAAATCCCACATTGGCCAAAGCTCATTGCTTCGATAATGTTTCTATTAAGTAGTTCTTTAACAAAACAACGATTCTTTTATTTGACTTTACAATTTCAAACTTTTTTACTTTTTGTAAACTATAAAACCTGCATTAAGGCTATGATAGACGTTTTTTTTCAGATATTTCTTCAGTACATTCAGTCGCCATTTTCTTTGCGTTTCCGATTTCTCTCAAGCCCCATCCATACGCTTGCTGTTTGTCACAAACACGGCAAACAGCAAACAAAGTCGCAAACACCAACCACAATCACCGAACACAAACAGCCATCCACATGCTCGGCGAACGCTCATAACATTCCGAACCGGCAAACACGGCGGACGACGAGCTATTACTTTCGGGTTGACATATTTTTATTATATAAATTAAAGCAAGAGAAAGAAAAAAGGAAAATAAGAAGAAAGCAAAGACGATGGTGGGATAATAATAATAATTTAAAAAAAAAACTGACTTCTTCTTTTTAATTATTATTTTATTTTATAGTTTTTAGTTTATTTGCAATAATTTTTAATCAAAAGTAAGATGCAAATGATACCAAAAAGTCCTACTAATCAATACGAATCATTCAAGCCTAAACACGAGGTAGTTGCTATATACCGTTGAGGAGTTCCCTTGACTGCCTTCCGTTTCCATCATCAGATCAGGTCAAGGTCACCATCATATTTTTTTGTTACAAGAACTATATTTATGTTTTTAATTTCATTAGAATCGGTTAATATGTGTCCAAAATGGAAGTTCATACCCTGTTTTTACCCCTTTACCCACCCTTAGGGGTGAGAATTTTCAAAATCGGTTCATAAACGGCGGAGTAATCGGTGAACATACATAAAAAAAAATGCGCGCCAACGAAAAAGTGTAGCAAGTTGATACGTCCGCCTCCCGCAATGCTAGCGCGCATACTGATCGCTGCCAGACGTGTGGATACGTAGCGAACTGTTTGCCGAACATCCTTTGATCTGGCAAGAAAAACCGACACCGATGCCGAACACTGGCGAACACAAACACAAACAGGCAAACAACGACAAACACCCATCCACACGTCAGTGTTTGCTGTTTGCTGTTTGCTGTTTGCCATTGTTCGCCGAGCGTGTGGATGGGGTAAAATACTTAGTTTAATATACAGGGTGTAGCAAAAGTGTTATATACAGGGTGTTGCAAAAAGGGTATACTAAGCCGAAACCTACATGTGAAGCATGTTATATCTAAGCCCGAAACTGAAATCAGAATTTGGAAATTCGCGAAAAAAAAAAATTTTTTTCCATACTAAAAGTCACGTGACCATCAAAGTTTCTATGGAAAATGAAATTTTTTTTTCGCGAATTTTCAAATTCTGATTTCAGTTTCGGGCTTAGATATAACATGCTGCACATGTAGGTTTAGGCTTAGTATACCCTTTTTGCAACACCCTGTATAGTTTGGCAAAAGGGTGAAACTTCGAGGCAATTCTGAAAAAAATTACTCAACTCGAGTTTTACAACTATTGGGCGTTAATGAGGAAATCAAAAAAAGTTTCAATGGACAAGCAAAATTAGTGTTTGCTGTCATAGAACAAAAGCGTTTTAGAATGACCTCCGGGGTTACTCCCTTTCAACTTTCGATTAACAATTTACCCGACATACAGAGCAATGTACAGTCAGCTTCATAAGTAGCTATAAACTTTTGTACCTAGTCAAACTACCTACTAAACAAAATGTCATTGTTTGATTGAATGAATTTGTAGTTTGTAAGTTTGACAAGGTTCAAAAGTGTATAGCTACTTATGCAGCTGACTGTGTACTGATAAAATCCACCCTGTAAGTTAATCTTAGGCGACAGAAATTCAATTTTAAAACGGCGCTTCCAGTACCTACATTTTTTTGTAAAAATTGTAGCCAATAAAAATGTTTGTACGGATGGCCATTTTATTTCTTAGTACTTATGCGAATGGAAATTATTTTATAATAAATTTACCTATGTAGAAGTATATTTAGAAGTTATTGAAAGAAAGAAAGAAAGAAAGAAAGAAACATTTATTTGACACACTGAACAATAAAAAACAGAAACAAAAAGAAAAAGAATACTACAAATAATTTATATGAAAAGAAAAAAAACAGAAAATAATACAAACAAGCACGGTTGCTGTCCAGAGCGTCAAAAAGGCACCAGCTCAGCGTGTGCTGTGCCCAGGAGGCCACAGCGCTGGTTTTCAGCTGGCCCTGAGAGTTGTGACCTCAGTCACGAACGCGAGGTACTTATATTAATTAGGATGGGTTGTGTTGTGTTGTGTGTGTGTGTATGTGTGGAATGTGTGTATATTTGAGTAAGCTAGGTTGGTGTATAAGTAGATATAAGTAAGTAGGTACATTAAGTAAGAATACATATTTATAAATAATAAGACGCATAATACTAAGTTTATAAATAAACCATAAATAATAGAATAGGTACAATATAAATGCATAACATAATATAATAAGAGTTACATAAAAGTACGTAGTTATTGCAATATTTTCTTCTTTATTCACGGAGTTAAAGGTCATTAAATGCTGAAAACCTCTGAAGTCGCAACGTACACGAGTAAAACAGGGCGACCGAAACTTTAAGCACAAAAGCTCCTCAAAGATCGGGTCAAACATAACAAAAGTTGGGGTAAGGTTTGGACAAAAGCGCCCGGAATGTACAGTCGGCAAAAGAGATTGTATCAGCCCAAACAGTTTAATCCTAAGGTGCTAGAGAGATCAATCAAATAATGTATAATAATTTATAATATACATTTATCGTTACATACACACATTCTCTATAGGTCAAAAGTATTTTTCGTGTCACGTATAACCCGATATCATAAAATTAAAATGTAAGCGCTGTGGTGGACTAGATATTTCTTTGGCTGACTGTATCTAAACGGAAAACGGTTACTTCATAAAATGTAGGGTCAGTGCGACATTAAGTATTGATTTCAGGAATATTCAGCAAAAAAATGTGCTTACATCATACAGTCTTTGTCTCCTCTCGCAAAATATCGAAGGCTAAATAGTGTGGACGCGGCTTTTGCTACGAAAATATTTAAAAAAAAATACGCACTCACGCCTTGTACTAATGTACTCCCTTGCGGGGTAGGCAGAGGTGCATTGCTGCACCCGCTTTTCGCCAGAGTGTTATGTTAGTCCCAAGTAATAGGGGGCGGGCCTATTGCCATTTTAAGGGCACATCCAAGACCCGAGAACAAATATCTGTGTTTAAACAAATATCTGCCCCAGCCGGGAATCGAACCCGGGACCATCGGCTCAGTAGTCAGGGTCACTAACCACTACGCCATTCGGTCGTCAAAAATATTACCTAACTAAGTATCCAAATTTTTTACTCAGATAATAAGTTTTTGGTATATTTTTATTAGTTGTTATTCTTTGTGTTAGGTGCATTGATTAAAGTTGTGTGTCTCACTGATAAAAGCCCATCCTAAGGATACAGGCTAGGTATGTTACTCCACAGTACAGGCTGTTATTTTCGCCAGCAGCCGCTGTTATTAGATGTAGTTATTTTTTCATAAACTGTATGTATTTAGTACAAATTTGAATACATGCTTCCTTAAAACTCTTCAGTAAACATAAAATGTGCCTGGTAAATATTAGAATCTATTTTGGGCACTGACAAGCTATTTCCTTCGATAAAAGAGTTGTAAAATTTTACACGATGAGTCAATTAATAAACGCATAACAAGTAAATGGCCATTGTTGCAGCAGTATGGTTTTATGTCTAAATCAAAAAATTTAGCCAGCAGTAGACCCAAAATTTTATAGTAGATAACAAAGTAAATAAAATAACAATTTATTAGAACACGGTCGATTTGCAGTCAAAAGTAACCGATCGATTAAGTCAGTTATTCGATTTACCACGGGTCTTATCGCCACTAATTACTGTATCGTAAATCTATGATCCGTTACGATTAATTCTAAATTACCTTTCTGCATCATCAGGTTATAATAAATAGAATCTGACCTGAATAAATACTTCTGGGTAATATAATGTATCAATTGTGTATAATTAACTCACAAATTAAGGACGGTACGTTAAAAGTAGTCATATTATGCTACAATTTTAGATTTTCATTGATTAAAATAAGATTATGATAGAGATGTATGTAATGTACATGTAACATAATTCACTACCCTTTTAAATTGATATACAATTCATACAATAATGAAAAATTACTTATGTTATGACCAGTCAAACACTATCTTAAAGATATCATACCAATGAGTATTAATAATGAATAATGCATGCAATAATAACTTTACTACGTACGAAAACTGAACATTTTATTATATACATTATATTAGGAATAGAATCGAAAGCCGCCATTCGTTAATGAGTTATAAAGTTTTATTCGCGTCATAAACGTGTGATTTAGACTCTGGGCACAGTGAATTGAATTTTATGCTCGATTGTTAATTGCCAAATTAAACTTATAGCCCAATACTGTGTGGTAGGTTACAAGTTATTTTTTATAAGCTCGACTCGACAGGTCATATAAAAATAAATTATTATCTCAATGTAGGTAGGTACCTACTGCGGGATATAAGTAGGTATAGTGCCACAAACTTATCTGTTCCGGTGACAGCTCACGTAAATGTGTTATATTTCTTCATTCTATAAGATTTTAAGTTTGCCAGTAGTGGCAATTCGCTCTTGTGGTTTTAATTAACCCATCTAATCTATATTAATATATAATTCATTAGTAAATAATGAGATATGGATCAATTTAGTTCGCTCTCACCGGAACAGATAAGTTTGTGGCACTGTAGTATGATTTGGTCAAGTTTAAGTTGTCTGCTGTCAGAGGTACAATCTGAAACCGCCTGTCAATTCATTAAAATATTGACGGTTCCTCAGTTTGACAAGGTACAGAAGTGTATAGCTACTTATGCAGCTGACCGTACTTAGTACTTTTTTTATAACAATTATTTACAGAGTGTTTAATTCATTACCAGTTTTTTTTTTCTTCATAATAATTATTATATTATGAAGACATAATAATTAATATAATAAAACCATTACTTTCTCACAACTCTCCATCTCCAATATTTATATTAATTAAAACGCTAAAATAATAAAACACGACCAAATTAAGGATTCCTACTCCATACAACTTAACCTCTCGAGCAGGAGAAGGTTAGACAGAGACGGCGCGCCACGCGTGAGCGAGACAGCCTCAGATAATCCACTTATGCAGCACGGTCGGGTTGTTTCCATACATTTTTACCCGGGAAATTCGGAAATTCTCCTTAATGCATATTAAGCCGGGACCAGAGTTATTTGCCATGAGGTATTGAAATGAAATTTTACGCTATTTGGAGGAGATTTTCGGGATAACGAAGGCAGATCGAGGATTTTGTAATTCAACTCTCATTTTCTTGTACTTACTGGAAGTATGTACTTAAGGATGTGTGTGTGTGCGTATTTGAGTACATTTTGGATATTCAGAGAGACTGATATTGACTTTATGTTTTATTTTGGTCTATTGTTATGAATGATATGAAAATCCGTACCAACATTTACAAATTTACGTACCTACTTAAATGTCATGATATACCTATGTACCTCTATGCTACATCGCCTCCACAGATTTAAAATACCTATCTACCAACAATTACATTGTAATCGATACGGTTTTCTTCCGTGGCGTATTTTCCAACGCTAGTACAGCCCATTCTTGACTGACTGTATGCGACAGAGGTCGTTTAGCATTAGAAAAAATAAATTAAATTGTAGCCAATGGAGTAACCATTATAAACACCAATTAGACTGTCCAAAAGAAGAAAAATAAAGGTACCTTGTTACTACTTACATGCGCTTATAGACTAAAACATCACGACACGACATTTAAATTCACTTCAAAGACATCTGTTTACACAGAATAAGCACCAATCACAGAGCTCCATTCCATGCCATAACCTTTCCACGAAAACTGTTACACTTCCCCCAACAATTCCAAGCCAAGGTCACCCTCACTGCTTTTTAATTAAGAACCAAATTAACTTTAATTAATGCTTATTAATGATTAATTTGATTAATTTCAGAGCTGAAACCAGTAGTGTTTCCTCCGCAGCACCCCGGCTTGCACTGGTTGGCTAAATGAGAAAGATTTCTCCTATTTCTTCCCATTCGGGAAAGAATATAAAACTCTTTTTCGCTTTTTTTACTTCCAACTTCGTCTTAATATGCCACCCACTCGGACCTTGCGATGTAGAGCGAGTGATAGTGTAGAGGTGGCAGAAAATTAAAGGTTAAAAGTTTTGGTTGACCTTCGAAATTCAATTAAGTACGACTTTTCGACTCAAGAATTATTTTACATTGCTGTAATTTTCCCTCTTTCGTTCAGTTATGGAAGGTAAGAAAATTAATTGCTGCATTCATTGAGTACACTAGCGACATCTATTGAAGTAAATGAACAACATTAACACGTGCCGTGTATAATACAGGCAATTCATAATGATTTAACAATGTAGGCCGGGACAGTCATATCTTTACAATAATTGCTGGTATTTCCCCGACATAGAATCATCAATCAATGAGAACTAAGGCTATTCAGAGAATTCACATTAGATTTATAGGGCAAAGTAAGTGACTAACCAGTGATTGTATGTATTAGTGACCAGTTATTAGTCAACAAGTTAATTATTATGTGAGAGAAAATAACTCGCCACGAGAATGACTCACAGAGGATAACCATAAAGAAAACCTGCAATTTCCTCTGAGGCTTATAAAAAGATTACACGTTTTATTAATTGCATGAGTAAACCTTGACGAACTATTATTTCAATTTCTCTGTTACAGCAGACAGTAGCTAAGAAATACCGCAACTAGGATACCACTACCGACATATAGCGACATCACATCATCATCATCATCATCACCACCCATCACGTCCCCACTGCAGGGACACGGGTATCCTTCCAATGAAGGAAGGGTTTTAGGTCTAGTCCACCACGCTGGCCTAGTGCGGGTTGGTGGACACAGCGACAGCGACATCACATTAAATTTTCTTTTCCTAACCTTGGCCAATAGGCGTTGAGTCACCTCTGAACAGTTCCTGTGTCTGTGGCTAGGGGTGGCTGTGTTAATCGCGGGGAGGGCGAAGTCTTCGTTAGTCTAGAATTAATGCGTTGATAAGACGCCGCGGCGAGCGCTCCCTGTCTCTTGCTCAGTAGGGCTGCCAAAAATGAGGAAAATTCATATTTTTTAAAATTATTATATTTTGTGAGGTTTTGACATGTTTTAATCATAATTAGGTATATTTTATGAGGTTTTGATTTGTTTTCTATGAGTGTATGTTTATTACTCTTTATGAGAGGAATGTGACTTGCAGGAAATGGAGGGTTTGGTGGGTGGTTTTGTTTTTGTACAACTAAAACATTAATATAATAGTTCTCATTATCATCATCATAAAATAGTCGTGAGAAAAATATTATTTTTCCAGCGGACTGGAGTGCATTACACGCTACCTAATCTTTCGTGATCTCGATTCGATTACAGGTTTTTCGGCAGATGCGGTCACTGCGGTTTTAAATTCTATTTTATTATTTTAGGTGTATGCAATAAAAAAATCATACCTAGTTATGCAGATTTCTAAAATGTCTGTTGTGTGCTTTAAAGTTATACACTGACGGGAAATAAAAAGGTTCCACTGAGAAAAACACCAAATTACTCATTAACGGAAAAGTATAGCTAAATGTCGCCTCCTACAACATTGGAGTATATTAAATAGAGCATTAGGATATTACCAACTAAAAACGGTAATATTTTAGTCAAAATTTAAATTAAATGTTTGAAAATATTGGGGTAGTTTGGTGTCGGTATTTTGTGAGTGGAACTTTTTCATTGCCCGTGAGTTTTACAAACTTATGGATGCAATAAATAATTGAGTATTGAGTGTATTTATATTGTTGCATCAAATAATTTTTCTGTTTCTGCTCACAGCCCTGAAAATCCAAGAACAAATTAAAAAATAAGAGCACAGATCGCCCGCGGGAGCGACCCCGCTGACCCACTCTAATGAACATTGCACTCTCTCTCCGTCCCTTTCCTTCTCCCTCTAAGGCCTGCTTCAAGGAACGCCGCTATCTCTCTCTAAGATTTGCAAATATCGTAGAGTTTTCTCATTTAGATCTATAGAGTGTGTGTGTCTTTTAGAGTTACTTGTGGCGCCAAGATAATAATAATAAAAATTAAAGACACAGTCATTTTCCGGCACCCTGTATAAGTCCAGAGTTCTGTTCCTGAATTTATATCCAAATTTTTCATCAGAAAAAAATCATTTTTTGGACGTCGACTTTTTATTGAAAGAGCTAGAATTCGTTTTTTTTAAATATACACACCGTTACACTTGACAGCGTCTAACATAATATGTGTCTAAGTTTTGATTGTAAAATGTTTTTATCTTTAACGGGCGTAAGTAAAACGTAAGCAACACAGTAACGGAAAAGCTCCCAGATCGTAATCTTCGTACATATCTCCCAAAGCTCTGGCCCTAAGCCCGTTAGCAGGAAATTACAAACTTTCGCGATTACCATCACTCAGAGACCCAACACATCGTAAAATTACCGTCTAATTGCACACCCTGTATAGCCCAACACTTGATATTATAATTTTTGAGCCAATAATAAGAGGGAAATTACAAATTAGAGTTATTAATTTAGTAATCATCATTAAGTGTTATCTTTCTAAATTATAGCTTTTGGATTCATTAAAGGTTTATAGAGGCTGAGAAGCGGTGAATCATGAATCATGAGTTTAATTGAAATTTGTAGCGTGTGGTCTGGGTACTGTATACTTAAATAATAAATATGTGGGGACATCTCACACACGGCCATCCGACCCCAAGCTAGGCAGAACCTGTGTTATGGGTGTCGGACAGCTGATATATCTACACAAATATATAGATAGATAGATACTAAATATAAATTCAACACCCAAGACCCGAGTACAAATATCTGTCTTTAAACAAATATCTGCCCCAGCCGGGAATCGAACCCGGGACCATCGGCTCAGTAGTCAGGTCACTAACCACTACGCCATTCGGTCGTCGAAATCAATATTGCTCCATAATATTATATTTTTGTTCATGTTTTTCGTTTAATCAATCATGCTTTTTTATCACGAATATAATTATATTCCATGTCCCTCCAGGTGTAATCCTCATATTTTTTATGTTTAATTAAAACAAAATAGTCATAGGTATTCCAATTTTCGTTTTATTAACAGAATATACAATTTCTTTGTATATATGTGTACAAAACCGTTGGTATGACTTATACGACTTCATAAAGTTCAGAAAATATATTATAGTACAGTCGTCAAGCCGCCCATACCATGCAAATACCGCAATCACTCTCATTAATGAAACCGGATACTGTACGCTACAATTTAATAAAACCAACTAACGAACCTCCTGAATGAACAAAACGTTTTTAAAATATTTCTTAACAATATGTCCCCCGAAGCGTCACTAATAGTCTTGCAATTTCGCCTGTAGAAACAATTAAGTTGTGCTTTCGATGTAAAGATATAATAATAAATAATAATCATATACTTGTACCTACATAAAGGTAGACTTACATCAAACGAACATAGAGCCACAAGAACATTAGTTAAACGGTGGTAATAGATCCTTGTTACAATTAAATTAAACAATTAAATTGTTTGTTTTGTATCGTATTATTTTTTGTATTTTTGTTGTGGTAGTCAGTGTGTAGAATAAATGTTTCTTTATCTTTAAATAGCTGTTTCCGCGAGCTTCGCTTCGCCTTAAAAAGTTTTCCCGTAGGAATTCCGGGATAAAAAGTAGCCTATGTTCTTTCTCAGGGTCTAGACCATTGGTACTCAACCTTTTTTATATAAGGGCCACAAACACGTTTAAGTCATGGTGTCGCGGGCCGCAAGCAAAATATTTTTTTACTATTATAAAGCGATGTAAACTATCGAATAATAATATAAAAAAAAACATGCATATGTTACTGTAAAAGCCCGAATAACGGTAAATCCTAAGATTTACGCGTAAAACCTAAGATTTATCAACTCTTAATGGTAAAAGAAACAAAATCTGAAACCGTTTTCATTGCAAAACTTAAAAATATATTGGTTAATATGCCTATTTATAAATTCACTGACTTCCCTGCCTCGTTGTCCTCTGTGACCCCAACCTTGCCTACCAACTAAATTGCAATAACAACCTGTACCTACCTATCTGTAAAATTACTGTATTTTTTACTACATTATAAATTAACATTAAAATTAAATTGTGATTAACTAAATAATATTACATACTTAATTAGCTAATGTACCTATCTATAAAATGTAATAAGTATAACTTGTGATTATGATTTGTGATTGTAATTATGATTTGTGAGTTGTGACGTATAAATAATATTTTATAAATAAATGATTTGAATTTGAATTTGAATTTTGCACGGTAAATGTTGAAAAAGCCAGGTTATAACTTATAACCTCCGTAGTCGAACAAAGCGTCCGTAGTCGAGCGGGCTTCAGTGATCGTAACTGATCACTGAGGTTTAGCAACAACCAGCATGGTCAGCCATTGGATGGGTTCCTTTCTGGATGCTTTCGTGCTTCGGACGGCACGTTAAGCCGTGGGTCCCGGTTGCTGCTTCGGCAGCAGTCGTTAAGCCTAGTCAGAGGCCTTCGGGCGGCTTGAAAACGTCTGACAGTCGGGTTGCCCACTTACCCGACAACTCGCTCAGCACAAGCTTGCTTGTGTTGGGGTCCACCAACCCGCACTAGGCCAGCGTAGTGGACTAGATCGAAACCCTTCCTTCATTGGAAGCAGTTTTTGATTGAAATAAATGAATAGGTAATAATTAATCTTTGTTTTATTCCCAAAACCAACTTTTACTAGGTGTCAGTGGTAAAACCTAGCATTTACCAAATTCTAATGGTAAAAGCCCGAAAAAAATGACCCATTTTCACAAATCCTTACATTTACCAACTCATGTTGGTAAATCCTAAGATTTACTGGTAAATCCTAGGATTTACCGTTGTTCGGGCTTTTACAGTAACACATATACTACTCTGTGTAAAAAGTATCGGGATTAGTTCAATAAAACAAAAAATTGCTAAGATTTTGAATTAATAGAAAGATTTTGCTAAGACTTTTTATAATTTTCAGTTAGGTATTTATTTACATTTACAATAATTTAGATACATTTAAAAAAAAATAACAAAAACAAAAAAAAAACACGCACTCACGCCTTGTACTAATGTACTCCCTTGCGGGGTAGGCAGAGGTGCATTGCCGCACCCACTTTTCGCCAGAGTGTTATGTTAGTCCCAATGTAATAGGGGGCGGGCCTATTGCCATTTTACGGGAACATCCAAGACCTGAGAACAAATATCTGTGTTTAAACAAATATCTGCCCCAGCCGGGAATCGAACCCGGGACCATCGGCTCAGTAGTCAGGGTCACTAACCACTACGCCATTCGGTCGTCTTAAAATAAAATACCGATTGATAATGGCTTTTTAACGCATTTGTCCTAAAATAAATATATAATGGATAGATCAAATACGGTCTTAAACAATTAGTTATAATCCACTCCAGTTTTCAGGACTTTATAGGTAGTTGTACTGTACGCCATCACATTTTTTTTAAACGCTGTTTCCAGAGTTGTGTTTAGTACTCGCAACTAATTTTCCTTTTTTTCTTCTATCGATTGTTAGTTAAAGTCACGTTGACTGTTTTTTTGACTATCGTGGTTTTGTGCACTCGGAAAAGTCAAACGGTAGGAAAATAATATTATTTGCGGGTTATGTAGAATTGAATAGAGCAAATTCGACGAAGATGTGTGGAAAAAAAATCGAGAAAAGATTTTGCACCACGATATCGCGCTTTTCGCAAAATAATCATCATTGTAAATGATTTTTTGAGCAAACACTGAACAAATACCATCGGGCATCCAATCCACCATATTCACCAGATATGGCTGCAGCTCACGGCTCTAGCTTCTTTTTTTCCTAAATATTCAAATCACCACATCGAGGCACTGTTTTCAATCGATATAAGACAATAAGAAAAAATCGCCGCGAGTACTAAACACAACTCTGAAAACTGCGTTAAAAAAATGTTGTGATGATTGAATAATTCGTTGGCGTAGGTATATCGTTTCTGAAGAAGCAAACTTTGAAGGTGATAAAATAAATTTGGATGAAATCATTTTATATTTTATGGATATAATCCCGATACTTTTTACACATAATGTATAATCTCTATTAGTGATGTAACGAATATTCGCATTCGCATTCGCATTCGCGAATATTCGCATATTTTTGGATATTCGCATTCGCATTCGCATTCGCAAAATTTTGTGCGAATGTTTTGCGAATATTAGTACCTACTTAAAATAATGGTAGGTTAACAAAATCAAAATTCATTCGTCTATAACATTTTATTACAAGTTACCCTCTTACTCACATTACCAGTCTTACTTTATCTTTGGTACCTATTTATTTATTTATTTTTATGGGTAATGAAACTTTAGAATTAGTTAATACAAGGTGGGCCAAAAGTAATCACCCTATTGGAAGTTGCTCTTATTTGTACAAATGGCCGCCAATTTCAATTTCGTTTTGATATTGGTGGACCAAACAAATGCAGAATACAAATTCAGAAGCCATGGAGTGATATACTCCCCAAGATCGCGGAATAATTGTGTATACTTATTCAGTTTTCGGGACGCTTTTTTTCGTTTTATGTGTCATTTTTCCCTGCAAAATCGCCAGATTTTGCCGTTTAAGACGGTTTTTGTGGGGTTTTTTGAAGACCCGTGTTTATGTGAACGAGTGCGAGAATCGTGATGAGAAATGCCATAAAAGAAGCCCGTATGGCAATCAATTGTGACGGCGCACATTTGGCCGATATCATCTTCTAGACTTTACCAATAAAATTGTAAAAGGTACAAATAAACATACTTAATCAAAAAACAAAATCCAAGTTTTTCATTTAGGAAAAAATGAGAACCAAACAACATCGGATGACTTCTATTGGTCTAACTTGTAGTTTCATAAGACCTAAACATATACTCACATGCAAAGAAACAGTTCCACTTAAAAATGCAGACACAATTAAAAATGCCCCTATTTTTTTTAACATTGAATTTTTTAAATAAAATATTAACGTTTTTAGTTCGTAATATTCTGATTTGTCGTTAAATGAACTTATAAATTGCAGAAGTCGTCATTAAGTATTTTATTTTGCGCTTATGAGTAATTTGGTGTTTTTCTTAATGGATCTTTTTCATTGCCCGTGAGTGTGAATAAACAAACCAAAAACCTATTTCGACAGTACCTATAGTGTCAGAGCAAGACAGCCATACATTTAAAATATTTAAATACGTTTAAATATTTCGTGTAAATCGTCCTCAGAAACTGCACACAGTCGCAATGTGTCGTAACTGTTATGGAGCTAAATAAAGTGTATCATTTTTTTGCGTCTAGTATTGGTTAGTCTGATTCGGAATGCGCCTAGAACGGAACGTATCTCGTTCAGTACGAGACTGCCACCAAACCATACAAATAACCCCAAATTTGAACACAAACTGAATATTCGCATTCGCATTCGCATTCGCGAATATCAATTTCAGATATTCGCATTCGCATTCGCATTCGCGAATGTCCAAAAACACACATTCGTTACATCACTAATCTCTATTATTTCTCATGGCACGCGGGCCACTGATAAAGGCCTGGCGGGCCACTGATAAAGGCCTGGCGGACCACATGCGGCCCGCGGGCCGCAGTTTGAGTATAGCTGGTCTAGACCATATGTATACCAAATTTCATTCAAATCCGTTCAGTAGTTTTGGCGTGGAAGAGTGACAGACAGACAGATACAGTTACTTTATAATTTATAATATTAGTTAGGATAAGTTTAAAGAATGCCCTGTGTTCGTTTGATGTAAACCGACCTTATGATAAACACGATCTGTCGTGGCTGACTCAAAGGTCCAACATAAATGATGAAAACATCACACAAGTAACATAATAATTTATTAAAAACGGTTCAGCATTTAAAAGGTTGCATCTGGAATGAAATATAACTATTTTTAAAGCACTAATAATAGTGATTAAAGCTTACTTGACTGTTAAGAGACTTTCTTTGAATTATGAATAAAAAGTACTAATCGTAGAGGTACAGTCGGCGATGTAATTTATTAGAATCTTAATAAGTAAATAAATAAAAGGAAAAATATATATTGGCGTAGTTTAGTATTTTGAGATTGTAGGCGGTAAACAGCTACAAATATCAAACACTAGTTAGAGACCTTCGCTGAAAAAAAACGGGACTCGAGGCTCTAGTAGATTTTAAAGCTACACAACCTAGCTATGTCTTTCTCATACTTTATTTCAGAAATCCAATCCATCTTCATCATCAGCCAATAATCATCCACTGCTGGACATAGGCCTCTCCCAATTAGTGCCACAACACTCGATCCTCGGCCTTCCTCATCCAACCACTACCGGCTACCCACCTAAGGTCGTCAGTCCAGCGGGCCGGAGGGCGTCCCACGCTGCGTTTGCCTGTCCGTGGTCTCCACTCGAGAACTCGTCTACCCCAACGGCAACGGTTATCCAATCCAGTAACCAAAAAAACAACCTAACCTCAAAATCAATATCGCGAACTTTTCTGAATAACCAGCGCATCGCACTGGCCACACAGGTACTCGCGAGCTAATTACGACACATCAATCAAGCAACCGCCGTGTGCCACTAATGATCCTGTGTCTCTACTGCATTGTGGCTCCACCTGTACAAGTGACCTGGTCACTAAAAGGTCGGCAGTGACGTAGGTGGAATGAATGAATTATTGCACCTTTAAGGGGATCAAACTATCCATGGCGGAAATTAATAACCTATAATTATAACTTACTATGCATAAATTTTTAGGTGGGTTAGATAGCCTTTTGGTATTTTCGGCTGGTACTTGAGCTGCAACATGGTCAGTGTTACCACCATCAAACATTATCAATTAACAATCCTTAAGCAGCGTCGTTTGATTTTCAAATCTGACGTACCGTAACTTGTATGAATATGACACATGTTTGAAAGGCAGTTGACACTGCTTATGGATTGTTAATTTTATTGCTAATGTGTCGGTGGTGGTACGGTTGCTGGCCTCTAGTCTTCCTTCTCCTTAGTGGTGAAAAACCTAAAGTTGTGAAAAGATTAGTCAGTAGATTAGTTGACAGTCGCTGACTACCCAGAGTGTGGCGGACGTATATAGATACAGATGATACGTCACTCAGACAGCCTCCTTACGTGCAATCTACTAATGAGACAGATAAGGGTACCTACACACCAAAGCCACACGGATATTTTTAAATGGTTTCGGCAAATTCTGCATCACAGGCACATAGTGGCTATATATTCTTGCCTGATGAAAAATTAGGTGTCCGTTTAATGCAACGAGATAGGATCGGGGTTTGTACAGAAATATTTTCGTGAAGCTTGAATGTTTTTTCTGGTCCTGGCACAGGCGATAGTATTTTTCAGATTTATAAAAGACGTCGAAACCAAATAAACGATTTTTTGCCAGTAAGCCAACAGCTCAGGTCTGTAGACGCCCTAATACCTACGCTATACGCAGTGAGGGAGCGGTCAAGAGCCCATTTATGTGTCTTGTATTAAACAAGCCCACACAGAGCCACACACGTGCCAGCTTAAAAACAAAGAAGCTCTAAAGCAGACAAAATCAGCAATAAAATGAGAATGATTCAAGCAATTAAGCTGTTATCAAATCAGGCGCCCACACAGCGAAGCCTCACAAGACACAGAGTAAAGAAACAGATTTCAAACAAAGAGTAAGTAACCAATTTAGTTGTCACAGAATAACCCGACCCAGTTTGTGGACTCAGTCAGCGGAAAATCAGCGTCCGACGTACCGCTTGTTTGTAGGCGACACTGGTAATTTGTGTGCTGTATTGTCGAGTATCTGGATGACGTGGTAGTTATGGGTAAAGAGCACAAGACTGCTTCTGGCATCGATTCTCAGGTACGGGAAAATTTCAAATGTCGAGATAAAGTATGTATATTTATACCAACGTTTAAATCTCTAGTAAAATATGCTTACAGTTCCCACTTAGGCTCAAACTCAAAAAGAAAATGTTTAGAGAGCGCCAGAGCAGCATTTTGCAAGTTTCAGCCGATTAAATTTAACGTTATCTCAACATGGGGGATTATCTCAGGGCCTCCGTTATAGAGCTCCAGTTGGTAACTGACAATAGTGTCCTGGAACTATCTGCAGATGACATGCTCATTGCTCACCACGACAACCGTAACAAACCTCACGGTCTACTAACACCAGACAATCCATTTCCACCCCAATATCCACCACTTAGGTTCCAATTTCATAATTTCATATCTGATACAGTGTGGGTGTAAAGGTCGCATGTAGCATGAACGGACCAGGCAGTTACTGTCAAATCTGTATCTGGATCTTGAAAGGACTTTCGTGACCCACTGGCAACGTCGGATCTTAATTGCGATTGTGGAACGGACGTAGGAAGTCCTTTATGACGATCACAATGACGATACACCAACGATACAGCTTTGTTATTGTACGGTCAAGATTTGAGGTCTGTGGTGAAATAGTGTGGAGTGAAATCTGTGCAAGTTTCTGGGTTGTCTTTATTTATGTCGATATGCTATTTTATTAAGAATAAGAAGAATGTTTATTTGACCAAAAAAAAAAACACACAAAAAGTAACTTAATATTAATATGGCCTAAAATTAACTTATTACCTATTTACACACCATGTGCATAGGTAATATTATGTATGCTCATAAAAATTGTCAATCATTTTGATTCGATTATTTGGGAATTTCGATCGTTGCAGTCAATTTTATCTCCGACCCTATTTGATCATAAATATCCTTCAATCCAAAGGTTTTCTGGAAAAAATGGGAGAATGAATACTTGAAATAGGTGTCTACAAATTTTAAAACACCCAACATACCGTTTTTAGATCGAATTCAGGACTATCCAGTTCACATGGCCGAGCAAACAATCCATAACTCCGTATCGATTCATCGCTCGATACTTTCGCGATGAATTCGATACATAAATCGTCGGCTGTAACCGATTAGTAGGTGTGCCGGTGTCTGCCCGCCAGAAACAATTTCCAATGCATTATTATAATTTATGGCTTCATCGGACCATCGCTCGGGCACGAAGCAGCGGTGGGTTCGACGCGTCTAGTGCAAAGCAGTTGGTACCAGTGAAAATATTACCGTTTTTGTTGTATCTACTTGCTGTAGTTTGACTGTGAGATTATACATGATATAACTGTTAAAGATAATATGCTTTTAGCATTAAGTCCACCTTTTGTACACTTATTAATATATTTGTGCAATAAAGAGTTAAATAAATAAAATCAAAGGAATAGTTAGGAGTAGTCTTGCTTTAAGGAACTTCAAGGACCATGAAGGGTTGATTCAGGCCAAAAAATGCAAAATCGTCTTTCCTAGCGCATTGTGACCATCAAAACACCTTTAATAAGTGAGGCAGAAATTATATTCCGCAAAAGCTTCTTCCAAAAGAAATTAGTACCGAGATGAAAACAGCCTTCGGACCTAAAGACAAGCAATAGGGCCTGAACGTGAGAAGGCTATATAGGGCTAAGGTTAGGGCGCCGCGCCACACGAAAATACAAGTAGACAATCGCCAAAGAGTTATAGCCATATTCTATTTAATACAGTAACCAATAACTATGACCCACAGTGTACATCGTCCGTAGTGAAGATGCTGCTACATATGCTAGAGTCTTCCCGTTTCTGTCATCTTAGCCCCTTCTCCCACTACGCGACTATCATGCGACGCGACTGCGTCGTAAGCCTTGGTCGCATATCTCTCGCATTACATATTTGACGAGTCAACGACGCGTCGAAGAGCCGTTCTTATAGAGGCGATCATGGGTTGCGTTGCTTGAGAGTCGCGTAGTGGGAGAAGGGGCTTACACTTGGCTATCTGGCTCAGAATCGGCAACGCCTATAGGTACTGCTATTTTAATCGTTGTCCAACATCTGATAATTATATCAAGTTCAAGATTTCATTTAAAATTATAAATATGTGACCGTAGTACATAAGCATCTAATATTTGATATACCATCTGATATAAAAGATCAAGATTATATTGAAATGTGGAGATCTGATCTATTTTAAAATCTATATAACCTGAATGACGTATGGCGCAGAGACGTGGACACTGATGGTAGGACTGGTACATCGGTTTAAAGTCGCTCAGCGTGCTATGGAGAGAGCTATGCTTGGGGTTTCTCTGATGGAGTGTATCAGAAATGAGGTTATCCGTCAGAGGACTAAGGTTACAGACATAGCTGTCAAAATGTGTAAGCTGAAGTGGCAGTGGGCTGGTCATATATGCTGAAGAACCGATAAGCGGTGGGGTAGACGAGTTCTCAAGTGGAGACCACGAACAAGCAAACGCAGCGTGTTACGCTCTACAACATATACCTATGATGATGATGATAATAAACATTACAATCATCATCATATCAGCCATAGGACTTCCACTGCTAAAATTAGGCCCCCCCTTATGTTTTCCTCAACTACTGATGGTTGATGGAGCGGAAGAGTTATACAGTGGAGAACTGGAGACCAGACGGACGATCTAGTCAAGTCCGCGGGGAAGCACTGGATTGGAGCCGCCTCCTATTGGGTAAGATGATGATGATGACGATGAAATAAAGTACCGTCGCTGTTGCTCACCAGTGCTGTGCCCACAGTGTGCACAGTAAGTCACATCGCCGCGGGAGTGGTCAGGGGCAAATGCCATCTTCGTGAATAAACTAATGTGGTTTATGTGCTACGAGCATAATGTATGGAGTGGACAACTCTGTGAAAGTTTGGGCGGCTAAAGATTATTATAATGCTAGCTTTTATCCGAGGTATATTCAGCTGTACAACTCTGGGTACAGTCAGCTGCATAAGTCACTTTAGTTCCTTAGCCAAGTAGCAAAGAATTTGATTTGAATGAAAAAGAAGTTTTGAGTTTGACAAGGGACAAAAGTGTATACCTAACTAATAGCTAATTATCTGACTGTACATTTATTCCATACTTTCTAGCATTTTCCCACGAGCATAGTGTTTAAAGGAGTTTAATTATGTGCAATAAAAAGTTTAATAATTACCCAATTACAATAATCTTCTAAGTGGAAATTACCCGTATGCCCATGTAAGACTGTAAAATTAGGAATTATTCGTTAAAATTTTAGCACCTCGATAATCTCTGTTAAAATGAACAGTTCAGTTTTAATGGCTACCAAGCAACGCGGATTTTCACACCTTTTATAACCGCTTGCCAACTATCAGCCTTCTAGAACCTTCCTATACAATTAACCGACGCTGCAAAAACAGTTAGTTCAATATATTTACTATCGCGGCTGTAAGCTTCTGACAGGCACAATTAATACGTGCTAAGGCCTGGGTCTCCTATTTTATGCTATATGCGGCGTCCGACTTTGGCGTAAACATTTCAATCAACGTCCTACGGCCTACCTACGGCGTCTACGCGCCAACGTCGGCGTGTGAGGGAGACCGCATCAGTACATTTCTATAGTGAGCATCGTGACGCGGCCTACGGCGTGACGCTGGACGCGACCTACGGCGTAAATAGGAGACCCAGGGCTAAGAACTTGGTCTGTAGCCTCTAATGATCGGTGCATATCTATGTCACCGGTAAAGGGTGATAGTTAGTAATTGTATAGTCTTTCTAGTTTCATTTTTGGATAGTGGTCATATTACCTGTTGTACCCTAATTAATCTGTAACGTGTAAATTCTATTCCTCTTTTTGTTGTGCAAAAAGCAATGTCAGGTGAGACTTGAAAGACGACAAAATAATAAGTAGTGGGTACTAGTAGTTCAAACTTATAACTAAAACACGATACAATATAGGCAACCTTATCGCTAAAAGCGAAGCTTCCAGTTCTAGGAGAAACAATATTGAATACAATGAGGAAGTAAATAAAAGGTAAATTGACCATAGAACTTCCGATCAAGTGTTCTCTTTAAAAAAATGATTGTTAAAAATATTAGTGGCTGGAACTTTGGCTTTAACCGCAACACCAATAATTTGGCGAGTAATATACATTTACAATTCTAGAGGCTTATAATGTCGCATATTAAATAATATTGTTAACTGCTTTAGATCGCAGTGGAAACTATATACTTGAGCCAATTTTAATAGTGTAAGATACAAAAAATAAATTGTAGGAATAACAGACATTCTGTAATGAAATCTCACAAAAGTAAATCAAGATTTAAAAATTTCCTACCAAGCCTTCTACAGAACCTATAAAAAAAACAAAAATAACCGAAACATCACCCTTTAAACTTAATAGAGTTACAAACCGGGCCTGCTAAGAATTCATTATATCCACATAAATTAATATTAAAAATAACCATAAGACTACCTATTTAGATAGCGGACGTGCTCACATTAAAATGCATCTTTTAACATAAAATTCTATATTATTAATCGTGCATCTACTATGAGAAAATAAATAAAGAGTGGTCCACTCTTATACAGCATGTTCACTGAATATGCACTAGGTTTTTTGAAAAGGTACATATATAAATTGTACCTGCAAATTTTTTGTTCTCAGGAGATTGTGGTAAAAGCATTGTCAATACACTCAAGCATTATATCTATTTTTAAGCCATTTTCTGTCTGACTTCGAATAACGTAAGTTTGATTACTATATTAGTGTGAGTGTGTGGTGACCCCTACACCACCGCACTATCCTTTGAGCTAACCAAAGGCACCGCTTTAGCTGGGTGGGCACCTTTATGAAGACGACAGTTTTTAGGGTTCCGTAGCCAAAATGGCAAAAACGGAACCCTTATAGTTTCGTCATGTCCGTCTGTCCGTCTGTCCGTCTGTCCGTCTGTCACAGCCGATTTACTCGGAAACTATAAGTACTACAGTGATGAAATTTGATGAGAATATGTGTTGTATGAACCGCTACAAAAATATGACACTAAATAGTAAAAAAAAGAATTGGGGGTGGGGCCCCCCATACATGTAACTGAGGGATGAAATTTTTTTTTTCGATGTACATACCCGTGTAGGGTATCAATGGAAAGGTCTTTTAAAATGATATAAAGTTTTCTAAAAAACATTTTTCTTAAAGTGAACGGTTTTTGAGATATCAGCTCTCAAAGTTGTAAAAAGTATGTCCCCCCCCCTCTATTTTTATAACTACGGGGTATAAAATTCTAAAAAAAATAGAGGTGATGCATGCTAATTAACTCTTTCAACGATTTTTGGTTTGATCAAAGTATCTCTTATAGTTTTTGAGATAGGTTGATTTAAGCTACGGAACCCTTTGTGCGCGAGCCCGACTCGCACTTGGCCGGTTTTTATAATTAGATTTGTAATGTAACAATATTGCTGTATATGTCAAATAAACTTAAATAAAGTCTATCTTTCTCTCTTTCTTTAGTGTAAAAGTACGTATCGTATACATAATTACGTACTTATGTGTGTGTATGTAGTAAGTAAAAACAATACGCAGTTGATGACTTCAGCCTGTATGGAGGCTGCGCCGGCAATCGATCGTGAATAAAGCCATAAATTATTATAATACCTTTGAAAATTGTTTTCGAACGCTGCCCTTCATTTTTGCGTCATTGATAACGATCGTGCAGGGCCGGACTCAGGGGGGAAATATAACCAGCTGAAACTATCATTTCAGGAATAAATAAATATGACGAACACTGTAACTTATTGAAAAAAAAGGTAGCCGATACTAACTAGTTTAATTAACGAGATCAAAGAAGTGAAACGAGCTGTGATGCTCTTCGGATACATCTTATTCCAGCAGCATATGCATAATTATAACTAGAATGCCCCATGATAGGCTCCTCTAGCTTGTGGCCTTTCCAATATTTCCTGAATACCTAGCACGGGGCGCAAGACGCGTACGCCAAAACGTGACTATAGCTTTGCGTTGCGCTCACTCACATCGCGTGTGAACTTGAAACTTTTGTCACGTGTTGACGTGTGCGTCTTGCACCTTCTGCAGAATGGCCCTCTAAAGGGTTCCCTGAGTCCGCCCCCAGCCTGCCTGATCGTGCGCGCTGCAGGGAGGTCGGCACCTCCGCATGAGAACATTGCAAATCACCAACACGACCAAATTATCTAAAACCCCAACAAACCTTCCACCTCACGTTATAAAGCCTAAAGTACGCAGTCTAGAGGTGTTCCAATCTTGGTGCTCCTGCCGTCGTTACAACCACCTCTTCTTATTAATAACGTGAAACATATTGTTACCAATTGGCTTCGAACCGGCAAGCATGCTTTCAATTATGTTGACACAATACTGGGTTAAAGCCGCCGCCTAAAACAACAGACTTGGATTTTCAGAATAATACAGTAGATAGGTATCAGATTGTACTATTCTATAGTCTTTCTGAAACGGTGCGGTGGTGCTATTCGCGACCTATACCAAGGGTATTAAAAAACACTGGAAAGCGACTTACGAGACAATTATTGTACAATTGTACATACCTTTCCCGCAATATGTACTTACCAATGTACGATTTTCTTACTTCCTAGCGTGTTCATGAAAACAGGGAAAAACACGAGAGCCGACGTGGAATTGTTGCCCCTTAAATGAGCAAAAGCTTAATCAGTATAATAAATACCCTTCATCGATTGTAGTGTTACGTCACACCTGAAGAACAACTCAGATTTAATTACCAACCAGGTCTGTAGGAAATATTTAACGCATCGTAAACGCAGCTCTCAATTTCATGGTTTCAGTTCAATTTTCTCGTTAATTAAGAGCACTTAGTAGAAACCGCTGCAGGCTGGGAAAGACGGATATTCTCTTCATAATAGGCATTTCATTAAAATGTTATACTTATTACGGAACCACAAGAAAAAAGCTTTCACGCTGTAAGTTCCTTTTACTAGAGCATGCGATTCCTCTGAAACTAAGTGGTTTTTCAATAACCTCTCTTCTTTAATCGTGCTGGACATATGCCTCTAAGGGCTGATTTTTCAATGGTCATATAAACGTTATCTGAGGAATAAAATTGTAATTGTATACCTATTATAGTTATGTATCCTTTGTATAAATTTATATAAGTATTAGAATGTATTTTTATTATATATATTTAGATAATTATTAAGTGACGTTTTTAGTTCTTTCATCTTTATTTATTTTTTTGCACATCTTTGTACCAGTTTTCCTGTACCTCCTGTAGGTTGGCTGGTAGAAAATGCTCTTAGCATTAAGCCCACCTTTTGTACATTTATTTTATATTTGTGCAATAAAGAATTAAATAAATATATAAATAAATAAATAAAATTGTTGCTGTCACTGTCTAATACAAATATTCAGATGTGTCAGCATCAGAATTATTATTCCTCAGATAATGTTTATTGCCATACCCATTGAAAAATCAGCCCTAAATAGAAGGTAGTAGTATGTACTTAGTGTATTTTTTTAATACAGACAGACAGACGTACGCAGGGCATACCCGTTCCCCAAATGAAATCGATTAGCGTAATTGTAGGATCTGGATGTTACGCGCATATTATTTGTAAGGCCGCGTCCACGACGCAAGCGGGCGGAGCGGTGGCCACAGACTACACAGGCCACTAGTATACAGGGTGTTGCAAAAAGGGTATACTAAGCCGAAAGGGGGTGACTCAGGGGGCTATTCTGAACAACTTTTGTTCTATGAGTTTTGGAAATTCACGAAAATTCAAATTCCTTTTCCATAGAAACTTTGTTGGTCACGTGACTTTTTTAATATGGAAAACGAATATTTTTTTTCGCGAATATCCAAAACTCGTAGAACAAAAGTTGTTTAGAATGACCCCCTGAGTCACCCCCTTTCGGCTTAGTGTACCCTTTTTGCAACACCCTGTATAGTCTGTAGAGGCCGAGATTCGTACGTGATTCTCCGCCATAGAGTAAATAATACTAGTGCGTGCCGCCGCCGCCGCCCGTTCGCCCGCTGGCGTCGTGGCCGCGCCCTAAGTGTTGTTCTAATTTATGATCAATATCGCATTTTTTTGGCTAAATTGTTGTTACGGTATAATCTATTGATTGCCTCCACAATTTATGACCGGTTATTAATGTGATGTGTGGTCCATTTTTTTATTCAATCATTTTCAACGGTTTCATTTTGAGCGGCCAAAAAGGACTGCTTGAAAACTACTTACAGTTGGAACAATCGAATAAGAGACATAGTTTTTCCTAAATTTATATATTTTAATATAATATATTTTAATTGACGATTAAATTTTAGAATGCTTTCGGAAACTGTGTTTCCAAATTTATTTCTCCATTCAAGCCCAACAAGCACGACGGTATATTTGTAGAGACAATAAAATTAATAAGATCTTTGACCTTTTGGAATTATGGCCACTTTTGGCCATAAATAACAGCTAGAAATCGTTTGCGTCAAGATCTTTCACGATTCTTTGGTCCTGTTATTGGGCAACTGAAGGCGTAAGTAATTTTATGTTGCCGTTACTGTTATTTTTAATTAATTAAAGCACTTATTAATGTTCTGGTTTGATATATATTATGTATACAGGATGTTGCAAAAATGGTACAGTAAGGGGGTGACTCTGAAAAACTTTTCTTGCTTTTACTATAAATTTTTCGTAATAGTAACCGGATTAATTGTTTTTGATAAGGGATAAGATGATAGAAAAACTCACTCAATCAAAAGAGAACAGCTAGATAAGAAGGGGCTTCCTAAGCGACCCACCTACTTGACACAAACTAGACAATCTCCAATAATTGCCAGTTCCACTCATGAATTACACATGATAGGTAATAGGTAATTTACATCGCATCTAACACGGCTTCGACTGCCGATACTAGTCTGTCGGCGTCTACACTGTAATCTCATCTTTATAACCGCTTATTATCATAAGCGGGTGATTTAAGATCGGGTTGGGCCAAGTAATTATGAAGAGCATTTACTATTTACGGGATTTTTTGAATGCGTGTTTTGATGAGAGTAGCTGTGACTGGTATAAATAGTTGTTGGTTATTAAGAGTGTATTAGATAGGGCACCACTGGCATTGCAGCATGCCTCAAGGGTTATAGCCATATTCTATGGTATAGTATTCTCTTGATCAATCAAGTAAATAAATAAATATGTGGGGACATCTAACACACGGCCAACCGACCCCAAGCTAGGCAGAACCTGTGTTATGGGTGTCGGACAGCTTATAAATCTACACAAATACATAGATAGATAGATACTAAATATAAATATCAACACCCAAGACCCGAGTACAAATATCTGTATTTAAACAAATATCTGCCCCAGCCGGGAATCGAACCGGGGACCTTCGGCTCAGTAGTCAGGGTCACTAACCACTACGCCATTCGGTCGTCTAAATAGACTAGAAACACTTCATGGGGTATAAACACTAAGGCATCATGCATGTCCGAACGTTTCTTGTAAGTCTCTCTGTTTTTACAATATCCACCATTCTCGGTAGTAAAGTTATAAATTTGATCAAAATGTTAACTTTTTTCAAAACAGCTGCACGTACGTTGTTGCTGAGGACTCTCGGATGACATAATTACTTCATTAGCACAAGTTTGGTGTCCGCTCAGTGCCCACCATTCTTGCACTGTGAGTCCACGCGGGTAGCGTCTGCAAAATAATAAGAATTTTATAGTTAACTAGCTGTTCCCGCGCGCTTCGCTTCGCCTTAAAAAGTTTTCCCGTGGGAATTCCGGGATAAAAAGTACCCTATGTTCTTTCCCAGGGTCTACACCGTATGTATACCAAATTTCATTCAAATCCGTTCAGTAGTTTTGGCGTGAAAGAGTAACAGACAGACAGACAGACAGACAGACAGACAGACAGACAGACACAGTTACTTTCGCATTTATAATATTAGTTAGGATGTATATTTTACAAAATAACCAAAATAATATGTAATAATAATAATAATATGTGGGGACATCTCACACACGGCCATACGACCGCAAGCTAGGCAGAGCCTGTATTATGGATATCGGACAGCTTTGCGATTCTGTAAAATCAGACATCTCACTTCGATCTTTATTCTCCCTTCACCTTTCACTTCACGTATGTCATGTCATACATTATTTGTCAAAATCTCGAAATTGCGGAAATTACAGAATGCCAATTTCAAAACTCACTCCGGTTTCAGAATCGAGTTTTGACAATTAGCTTTATAGAATCGCACTGTAGCTGATATATTTACACAAATACATAGATAGATACATATTAAATATAAATATCAACACACAAGACACTGGTTTTGTACACTGGTACAAGTATCTGTCTTTAAACAAATATCTGCCCCAGCCGGGAATCGAACCCGGGACCTTCTGCATAGCAGTCAGGGTCACTAGATTCAGGGCAGGTTCCGTGCACTAACCACTACACTAGTCGAATATGGATTTCTATAAAATATGGTGGGTTACCACAGTGTTAAGTTTATTAGTATTGTAAGCCGTATGGGTAATGTCCACAATTCACTAAGCTGCACCCTAATTACTTTTAGTCCATCGTGGTTTACACTTAGGAACTCGTTACTTATTTCATTAATTAAAACCATTAACAACTATAATATTTACAAATTTAATTTTAATTAAAGCAGTATTTTTTTGCCGACCGTACAGAGCTCATTTCATTTTATAACGTAATTAGGACCCATAAAATCAATAGTTAGTCCAGTTAAGGCCACATCATTTGTGCATTTCTGAAATCGTAAGAAATTTTGTTTTTTCATTTGCCTAGTCAGTTTGTTGTGCCTAGTGAGTTGTTTTTATGGTCCTCGACATAGATTTTGTAATATAAATATAAACCAAGGGATATATAAATCGTTTTAATGAGAACAGGTTCTGTTTTGTTTGGAATGATGGCTAATAATTATTATGTCTAGTTTTTACATATTACATATATAGTATAGATATAAATTCTATAGAAATAACGGTAATTATTCTTCAGATATCATAAACTGAAATATTAGATGAATTTCCTTAAGAAAGCAAGTCAAGATATTTTCAATCTTCACGAATAGCCAATTTGTGAGTAAAGTTATGTGTCAAACGACATGTTTATGTTTATTAGAATGATTATTTATTTAATTAAAACGTAGCGTAGAGAGATGGATGTGATTTGATCGTTTCTAGAAAGTTCTTTGCCTCGGGGTGTAAATACAAAGACGATACTTTGTGAAATATAGTATTCGAGTTCTATGACGTGATTGACATATTGTTATTGGTGAAGTTAGTTTTTCCGAACCTCTAGTACAGGTTTTGCAATTTTTGTAGGTTTACGAGGGCGATACCGAAATGATCGGGAATAGAAAAAAGTACAAAGATATCATAATATTATTTACTTTTATTGTTTTTCAAAGTAGTCTCCGTGACATTCAATGCACTTTTTCATTCGATTAAACCAATCATTGAAACAGTAATTCCAGTCTGAAGTGGATACTGTCAAAACAGCTGATTTGTAAGCTTCGACCGCCTCTTCTGGGCCGCTAAACCGTTGACCACGTAGCATATCTTTAATTCTTGGGAATGTAAAATTATCATTGGGGCTCAGATCAGGGCTATACGGAGGATGGTCCATCAACTCCACGTTTTCCATATTTAAAAACGTTCTTGTTTTGCCAGCGGTATGAGAGCTTGCATTATCGTGGTGAAGGATTATACGACGATTCGGGTTAGTTTTACGAAGTTCTCTTACGACTTCCGGCAAACAAACTGTTGTGTATCAATCAGCAGTAACCGTCCTTTGTTCTTGTAATGGAATCGTAGCCACATGGCCAGTTTTCGATACAAACGAAGCGACCATTTTTTTCGACACGCTGCCTGAGCGAATAACTTTTGTTGGCTTGACCTCACCTTCGAAGACCCAAACTGCCGATTGATGTTTTCTTTCGGGCTCATATGAATAAATCCACGATTCATCACCAGAGACGATATTGTAGACAGCATTTGAACTGCCTCCATTGAACCGTTGCAGAGCAGATCGACACCAATTAACACGAGCCGACTTTTGTTCCTCGGTCAAACGGTGGGGCACCCAGCGCGAAACTAACTTCTTGACACCCAGTTCTTCATGTAAAATGGTTTGAATGGCTGTCATATACCAATGCTGAGAGAAGCCCGAATCTGCTCGTATGTCACATGTCTATCTTCTTTTATTAAATGGCGTACAGCATCGATGTTATCTTGTGTTACCGCTGTTTTTGGCCGACCAGTAGAAGGGACTGTGGTAAGAGAGGAACGTCCACGGCGAAACTCAGAATACCAACGATATATAGTCGTTTTACTTGGTGCTTCAAGTTTATAAATAGAAACAAGCTCGGCGAGACATTGTTCTTGAGATAAACCTCGACGAAAGTTGTGAAAAATTATTGCACGGAAATGTTCCCGCGTAAGCTCCATTTTTTACACCGACTTGTCAAATTCAAATGGTCAATACTCTTTTATTTTTTACTTTTTTAGGGTTCCGTAGCCAAAATGGCAAAAACGGAACCCTTATAGTTTCGTCATGTCCGTCTGTCCGTCTGTCCGTCTGTCCGTCTGTCACAGCCGATTTACTCGGAAACTATAAGTACTACAGTGATGAAATTTGATGGGAATATGTGTTGTATGAACCGCTACAAAAATATGACACTAAATAGTAAAAAAAAGAATTGGGGGTGGGGCCCCCCATACATGTAACTGAGGGATGAAATTTTTTTTTTCGATGTACATACCCGTGTGGGGTATCAATGGAAAGGTCTTTTAAAATGATATAAAGTTTTCTAAAAAACATTTTTCTTAAAGTGAACGGTTTTTGAGATATCAGCTCTCAAAGTCGTAAAAAGTATGTCCCCCCCCCCTCTATTTTTATAACTACGGGGTATAAAATTCTAAAAAAAATAGAGGTGATGCATGCTAATTAACTCTTTCAACGATTTTTGGTTTGATCAAAGTATCTCTTATAGTTTTTGAGATAGGTTGATTTAAGCTACGGAACCCTTTGTGCGCGAGCCCGACTCGCACTTGGCCGGTTTTTTAAAATTCGAAAATGGAATTATGTTTGAAAAAACACTACATTTGATACACCAAAAAGGTTTCACTCTAATTTATTCCTAAGTATTCTATTCCCGATCTTTTGTAGGTAGGTCTGCAACTCTGCATACATTATCTGTAAAAAGTTGCTTGATAGTTTCCGCTAGAAGCGCCACTTTGTATGCAAGAAAACGTAAACTTTTATAGTTTCCGAAAATCTAACAAACCTGTACTAGGCCCTCTGAAAACAAACATAAGTCAGATAAAATGTATGGATGTCCAATGTCCAATCCTATTGTAAGGCTCATCCAATATTTTTCAAAGTTTAGCTTTGTTTCGGTATGGTACAGTTATTAGAGACATAATTTCAGCATCTTTACTCCTCTGGCTACCTTTACCTGACTATTTGTAGAAAAATCTGCGCCATTAAAAATGAATCGCTACTACTACTTACTACTACTTTCTGCTCCTGAACCTCCTGCAGGTTGACTGGTAGAAAATGCTCTTAGCATTAAGTCCACCTGATTGTACATCTACTTTTGTAAATTGTGCAATAAAAGTATAAATAAACGCCAATCTACCATTGGTAGAGCTGTTCAACAGAAGAAACTTGATAAACAAGCCCTTAAGTACCCAATAAGTAAAATCTTCACATAGGTAGGTACAAGTAGGATTCCGCTCTTAACTACTTAAGTGGAGACAGGAACGCGAGTGTCGCCCTGAGGTGATGTCACCTCACTTACCACATTCTCTCATGCTGACCGTACTATGTATGCTTCTCGTGTACACTCAAACGATACAAATACAAATAGTTTGATCCTAAGACTAGCATTTTTTATAATACTGACGACCGAATGGCGTAGTGGTTAGTGACCCTGACTACTGACCCGATGGTCCCGGGTTCGATTCCCGGCTGGGGCAGATATTTGTTTAAACACAGATATTTGTACTCGGGTCTTGGGTGTTGATATTTATATTTAGTATCTATCTATATATGTATTTGTGTAGATATATCAGCTGTCCGACACCCATAACACAGGTTCTGCCTAGCTTGGGGTCGGATGGCCGTGTGTGAGATGTCCCCACATATTTATTTATTTATTTTAATATTATAAATGCGAAAGTAACTGTGCCTGTCTGTCTGTCTGTCTGCTCTTTCACCCCAAAACTACTGAACAGTTTTGAATGAAATTTGGTATATTTACACATAGTCTAGACCCTGAGAAAGAACATAAGCTACTTTTTATCGCGATATTCCCACGGGAAAACTTTTAAAGGCGAAGCGAAGCTCGCGGGAACAGCTATTTTACATAAATTTCAAAGAATTCATTAGTACATGTCAGGGTAGGAATCGAACCCGCATCTCCCTGTATGAGAAGCGGGCGCTTACCCGACTGAGCTACTAGTCACTCTTTTAGGCATGTTCTTAGAGTCCTTACCTCGTTCCTGATACGATCCAGGGAGTAACCCCAAAGCTTACAAGCAAAACAATACGTCCAGCACAAAGCCCATTATTTTGCGCCCAAAGTGGTGCAAAGATTAGACAAAGAGCAGACGGGACACGCCTGGGCATAGATGTCGCGGCTCCGAAATTACTCGATGCTATCAGCGACACGACGCGGTGGACCTAGCACGACCCGACCCGAGCAGCGGGTACAGTTCTACAGGTGTGGGTTCGCTTAGTGCTTTTGTAGTCTTTGACTAGACTACATTCAACAGCAATGAAAAAGTTCCAGTGATAATAGCACCAAATTACTCGTAAACGGAAATAACTAGCTTAATAACGCTGTCTGCAATATTAATGTATATTTAACAGCGTATCTGAATATTACGAACATAAAACGTAAATATTTTATTTAAAATTTAAAAAATGGGGTTTTCATTTTGTGAGTGGAACTTTACCATAGCTTGTGAGAGTATTTGTAAGACCTGCGCATCCTAAGAATATTTTTTTGACCAGTGATACAAGCCGTAGCATGGCTCTATAGTGCCGTTACCGACACGCTAAGAACCAGCCTTCAAAAAAAATCTTGAGGTTTCAGTACTGTACCCCCGCTACAGTGTGATCCTGGCTCGGGTTAACGAGGCCCCTATTCAGTGCCCTGCATGCATCACAATCACATCGATCGGCGGAGTCACAGCGCGCGTTGTTTGTTTTATAGCGCACAGAGGGCGCGCGTGGCACAGGGCAGACTCAGGCTGGTAGACATAAGGTGAAGTGCTCTTTAAAGGTAAATGTCCACCTAGCCTACGGATTTTTTCGACCACCAAACTTTTCGTTCACTAAGTAGGTTCATGGGTCAATCGTCTGTTGATAATACAGATAATTTAAATCCATAAGATGAATCGTTTCAGACTCGTCTGTTCTATGCTATTCTCTGTAGTGTAAGTGCCTTCCTTAAATTCTTCTAACGATATCAATATGCTTTTTCCAGATACAATTTTCAATATCATTTACCTATGCAAATGTGTCCTTACTTCCATAATCGTAAATTTACGCATTTTAGCATGCCAATTAAACTGTTAAGCTAACTCGATTAAAATTATAATTAAATTTTGTAAGTTAAGAGGCTTGGTATTTCAATCACTAATATTTCATGTATCTTATGTCTCCTAGTTACTACCCAAGAAGTAGTTAGAATATTTGTAAACCGCATGTTTACAGACATCATAAACATAAATTATGTTGTTAATTTTGTTTTGATATGTGAGCTAGTAAGTTTACAAGTAAAATCTTAGATCAATTCAATCAATTATTCTACAGTATATATTCGACATTCGATAGAAATATATATGCAACTTATGTAGTTTAAATAAATAAAACATTTTGCAAATGTTTCAGCCCTTTAATTAATGATTTCCTAGTGCTATTTACATTATATAGGTTCTGTTCTGTTGCAAAGTGACATATCTAGCTAGCTCTTGTTTTGTTGCACCATATACCTACATAATTATAAATATTGAACAAAATATACCAAAAATCTGAAAGAATTGCACAACACAGGACGTGTCGAGACCGCATGTCCCAATTCTGGTGATTTAAACGGTGCCACATGTAACCAACTGGAACAGATCGTAAACAAAACGGACGGTTTGATTAATGAACGTCAAGTGGGGAAAAATGACATAATGAACATCACGAATGTCATCCAGAAATACTGTTTGTACACACGCCCCCTCGTGTTCTGGAGGTAGAGTTATTTATAACCAGTCATCAGTCTAACGTCACTTAAGATACAAATCAGATTCTGAAGTTCTAGACGACCGAATGGCGTAGTGGTTAGTGACCTGACTACTGAGCCGATGGTCCCGGGTTCGATTCCCGGCCGGGGCAGATATTTGTTTAAACACATATATTTGTTCTCGGGTCTTGGATGGCCCGCCCCCTATTACATTGGGACTAACATAACACTCTGGCGAAAAGTGGGTGCAGCAATGCACCTCTGCCCACCCCGCAAGGGAGTACATTAGTACAAGGAGTGAGTGCGTGTTTTTTTTTTTTTTTTTTTTTTTCATATTCTGAAGATAAATGCTTCAAATATTTTAAATTAAGGTATCTCAAAACTAAAATGTACCCCAGTAACGAAACTGGAAATATTGAAGAACCTGATTTAGGTATGTCGATTCAAATGCTGATTTGTATTTTTATGTGCAGTTGAGATTACTTGTCTAAGTTGTTTTTTAAAATGTTATATTTGAGTCCTACGCCCAGCAGTGGGTGGACACAGGTTGATGATGATGATTTGAAAAGATGGCTCAGTTAGAAAAAGTGATCTATCTGTAGAACTTTACCTGAACCAAACCTATTTTCGGACGAATTGAAAACCTCCTCCTTCCTTCGAAGTCGGTTAAAACCGTCACCGTGTTAATAGCGATGACTGTACCTTCAAAACAATTAGTTATAGTAAGAGCTGATGGGAGCCGCAACCCAACACGTCTCCTGGGAAATGCCGTCGAGTGCGCCGCACCTTCGCTATATCTCCTCTAATACTAGCTCAAATTCCTAATTAAACCACGCCTCTATTTTCATAACTATGTTTAGTGGAATTGTACTGACGGTAAAATTATTAAATTTTATACTTATTGTCTTATATAGTCTGAGTTGTCTATTAACTGGCATTTTCAATGACTAGCATGGCATTCATGGGATTTTGATTCTAAAATATATTATGTGTATCCTGGACAAAATAGAACATAGAAGTTTCAAGTAACTTACTGCTTTCCAAATCTCTATAGGTATATCAAGCTTCACCTAAGGCACAGAATAATAACTAGTACCAGGTACAGAAGTCCATCTTCGCAATGGCTATCAAAGAAATATGACTCCATCCCATAAGCAATAAGATCTAATTTAGATCGCGCTCCAGCCGCACACGTTTTTATTTACTTACCTACCAATTTATTTTTGAGGGAATATGCGCCTTATTTCACTGGACTACGGTGCATAATAAGTTATACGTGGTTATACGCATTGAAAAAGAAGCCACCTTAGGGTTGCCTCAGCACCACAGACTACAAAGTTTACTAAGCAACGGACTGAGTTTGTAAAAAGAATGTCATGATATTAAAACAAAATAATTTGAATTTAGAATACAAAGCTATTCCAAACTTTTTTTCTATTGGAAATAACCAGTAAAAACAATGACAATTTCATAGTTAAGATATTTTGAAGTACATAAAATATGTATGAATCTAAGTACCTAAAACCTTTATTTTTGTGAAAACATGTTTTTTTTCGTTATATTTTATATTATGGATATAATTTATATTATGATACAGAACGTCTTAGTTTCGTTAAGCACTAATCCCACTCAGCGCACATTTTATAATCGATTCATTAATACATTTTGAAGGTAGTTGTGTCTGTAAATTTAATACTTTAACGAAAAAAAAATTGGAATAGACTTTGTTCAACATGGAGAAAAAAAGGGTTTGTAGTTCGGATTAATTTCATTTCAAATAAGGAACGTAGAAGAAATCAATAAAATAATTCGATTAGTTTTACCTGTCAGCATCTTTTGGTATCTAAAAAAAATTAAATTTGGATCACGATCCGTATTTAAGCAATTAAATACGGCACAGTATTTTTTTGTTGCTTTTTTTCTTTTTATGTCCATTTTTCTATTCATAAATTTTAATAAATACCTAAATACGACATTTATAAACTAGTACGAAATTAGAACAAATAGCGCGCGCGTGTATCGTCTTCCGCTTGCGGCAGCCGACTAGATTCGCCCCCTCGAGGCGGCAGGCGCCTGCGCCGCCCACGCGCGGAGTGACACAGGCCTGCCTAAGGTTTTGGATTTCAATTCTTAATCCAACATAGGTAGTTACGCTAGACTACCGAATAAAATCTTACAACGCTAAAGCAATCTGTAGACGTGATTTTAAAATCGCATGCTTAGGTCTGCACTTCTAGGACACTAAGGGTGGCTTGCATAACAAAATTAAATAGTTTGTCACTTACTCTGACAGTATAATGTCAGAGCAAGAGGTCATAGATTTAATTTTGATTAACTTTGTTCTGCAAGCCACCCTAAGGTTTAGAAGTGTGTGTGATGGACTGATGATGAAAAATTAACTAAACATTACAAGATAATAGGAAGAATAGATAGTAGGAAGAGCGGTGGTAGCTCAGTCGGGTGAGCGCCCGCTTCTCAATCAAGAGATGCGGGTTCGAATCCCGGCGCTGACATGTACCAGTTCTTTTAACTTAAGTACAATGTATACCATCGCTCTTACGGTGAAGGAAAACATCGTGAGGAAACCTGCATATCTAGATCTAGCACATCTAGATATGTGAACCCACCAACCCGCAGTGGACCAGCGTGGTGGGAAATGGTCCAAGCTTAGGAAGGCAGTTTAGACCTTGGGGATATGCACAAAGGTTCCATTCGAGAGAGCCAGGTGCAGGTACTTACACCCCCACAGAGAATAGAATAGAATAGAATAGATAGTAGGAAGTTTAAACTGTAATGCCATTTTATTAATGAAGTTCAAAAGGCAGATGTAGGATGGAAGTAGGCCACTACGACCCTACAAAGAAGGTAACATATTACTAGTTCGTAACTTCTATTATTAAGTTAAGCAGTGTACAGGAAATGCTTTGGATGTGTTCCTATTACCAGGGGGGTCACTCTCGTAATCTATGAACGAACGAACGAGAATTATTGTCACTCAATACAACAAGATAGACTGGCAGTGCAGCGATCACAGGATTCGATATTATTAAAACAAATGTCACTTTTGGAACTGTCAAATTTGCCTTACATTTTGACAGTGACAGTAGACGATACTGTTATTTTTCCATAATATGTTTGTGTAGATTCAAATATACACACATTCCACACATACACACATACACACAACACAACACAACCCATCCTAATTAATATACCTCGCGTTCGTGACTGAGGTCACAACACTAAGGGCCAGCTGAAAACCAGCGCTGTGGCCACAGCACACGCTGAGCTGGTGCCTTTTTGACGCTCTGGACAGCAAGCTTGTTTGTTTATATTGTATTATTTTCTGTTTTTTCATATATATTTTTATATATATATTTTTTGTAGTATTCTTTTGTTCTTTTTGTTTCTGTTGTTATTGTTCAGTGTGTCAAATAAATGTTTCTTTCTTTCTTTCTTTCTTTCTAGATTCGAAAATATTATCGAATCCTGTGATCGCGGCTCAGTTAGCGTTGCAGGTCTTCTTTCTTGAAGTTGCGGAACGCTGTGCTTGTTCGTTCGTTCGTCGATTTAGAGTATGTGTAGTGACCCCAGTACCTCACACATCATTATTGTTATCATTAACAGCCCTGCTATTACGATACGAAGTCGGCAATATGGCTATTCATTACGGCTCTCACTTACTCCCTGCACTAACACTTATCCGCAATTGCTTTCTAGATTTCGTTGGAGTAATAGCGATTCGTATTCGAGCCTATAATCGGCTGTACTTATTAAAACTTCCGTGTCTAAAACTGAGTTCCACAGAGGAATCTTTAAACTAATGTTGGCATTAAATATATTGCTGCCTTGTTTTGACAGTATACGGACAGAAAGAGACAGTCATAGATTTAATGCAGATTAGCTTAATGTTACATTCTGCAACTCGGCAATAGTCTTTGATACTAATGATGATGAGCTGTAACAAAAATTATAGTTTAGCGAAAGGGTTTTGCATAATAAGTTACTGGAATTGTTGTTTCATTACGTCAGTTGTCACGATTTACACATTTTAGATTTGTCATTTTAAATTTGAAATTTAAGTATATCGACGCTATGGCCATGAAAAACCCTCGAAGATAAAAATATAGATAAAATAGTAACCAAACGCACAGTATTGCCCTTACAATTGAAGTAAAGAGCCAGTAAACTTTGCAGGTCTGGCAAATTCATACAACTAATATCACTTATAAGGCCTTTTAACCAAAAAAGCATCGCTTTTAGAAATGTATAACCCTACAGCGACTGTAGACCATAGAAAACTAATGATCTATGCCCATATCGGTGTAGTGTTAAATATTAACTAGGCAAGTAAATTGTATACAAGCAAATCGGTTCGAAGCGTTCAGTTGGAATACAAAGTGTACATTTAGCCGGCGGTAGACATGCGGGGGTCGAGTCAACTGTACAGTACACTGTACAACTGTACAGTACAAATTTCAATGCTACACGTAATTTACGAGTGATTTGAACAGGGTTGTTCCGGACCGCTCTACTCGCTAATTAGATTTATTTAGGTACTAGCCGTCCCCGCGAGCTTCACTTCGCCATAAAAAGTTTTCCCATGGGAATTCCGGGGTAAAAAGTAGCCTATGTTCTTTCTCAGGGTCTAGACTATGTGTATACCAAATTTCATTCAAATCCGTTCAGTAGTTTTTGCGTGAAAGAGTAACAGACAGACAGACAGACAGACAGACACAGTTACTTTCGCATTTATAATATTAGTTAGGATTAGGATTAGGATGGTCATGGATTATTATACATATTAATTTTATTTTACTACATGGTCTACCTAGGTGCCTTTAAAATTAATAAGGAGGTAAGTACAGTTTCAGTTGACCAATTACTTTTGAAGTTCGTGAAAAACCAATCTACTCCCCATACGTCACATGACAAATAAAGTGCCTTTGGAGAAACATAAACTAAACAGGATTTTTACAAAATTGTAAGTACATACAAAAAAATGTGTCAGTATCATCCTCTCATCCCCTTTCATCTGACCATATAGAAAGAAAGAAAGAAAATTTATTTATTTCTAACATACACAGAAACAACACATACATTTACAAGAAAAGGTTAAAAAGTAAATAATAAAAAAAATTAGTAATTAAAAGCATGAATGTTGCTTCTCGGTGCTGAAATGGGTTCTAGTTCAGCTTGATGCTTATATGTATGTATAAATACTTTTACAATGTCCTATATAAATATATGCAATTTTTTATTAAATAGGAATACACCGAAACGAGTGTTAAGCCCGCGTAAGTTCTAAGAAGCACCTTCACCTACATAATAAATATAATAATACTGCAGTTATCTCTGGCACAGTTAAAGTGAAATTAACAGAAGTGTCTTAAGGAAAACGCATGAATAAGTAAAAATTTTATGTTTTACCTTATACCCAACATTTCTACCATGTTAGTTGTGCGAAGATTCAAAACCTATTATGTTGAATAAAAAGTAATAAACTTCTTTATTTCACTAAGGTGTAATAAAATATTAATTAACTGACAGTACCTGCTAATTGCATATATACATTATATAGGTATATGCAGTTGTAACTTTAATGTTTCTTTTTCTAATTTTAAAAAGATATGACCACTCCCATATTACTTATTCGTTATTACCTACTCATTATTTCATGTAGGTACCTACATAACATAACATAAAATTTCATCCCCACAGTTTTTACTACATGTTGCACATTACTGTGCCGAGAACGTAGCATGACGCCCTAAATACTTACCACAATCGGTACATACGAAACAGTTAAGTACTTTATCAATCTACTGATACATTCTATGAGTGTTAAGTGTTGTTATTATTATAATGACGGTATCGGAGCTGTAATTTGTCATGTCAAAGTTTAAACGCTCCCGACGCTACGGCGGTTAGGTTATTTAACATTTTGTTAAATCACTCAGTTAAATGGATAATAGTGATAGATAACTTTGAGATGATATTTGGAACAGGTGTTGAAATGATACTATGTACTGACGTATGTCTCTAGTAGAGATGCCACGAATATTCGGCAACTATTCGGTATTCGGCCTATTCGGCCAGTTTTTTCAGTATTCGGTATTCGGCCGAATAGTGCGTACTATTCGGGCCGAATACCGAGTAGAGACTCTCTACTTATAGTATAGCCGGGAAGATATTCGTTTTATAGACTCTGTACTCGGGTTTTTGCTGTTAAATGTTTGTGTTGTGTGATATCTTCAACCGCCTGCCAAGCGTGGCGATTGTGGCAATAGCCGTCTAGTCTTAGTGGAGGCTCATGTGCTACAGTGGATTAGTACCTACGAGTTGAACCTACGTTTGCGTCTAAATTCTGCCATTAATTGGTTTAGTTACTTGTAGTTGTAGGCTAACAACAACTATAAATAGTATTAATAGATTAACACCGCCTTCTTTAAACGCCCATCACATAAACCACTTCCTCATACCTTCGTAATGCATTCAAATAATGAACGCTTTATAGCGATGATGCACTGACAACAATAACTTAACATAATGGACAATTTATACACATTGCTCACACTAGTCACGCGTTGAGACAACAACGGTGTGAATCATGGGATTAGTTACTCATAAGTAGTGTCTTTATCTACTTCATTAATACAATTGTTCTCCTTAGCGTATCGACGACAACTGAATACGAGACACTATAACTACACGGCTAGGGTAGTGTGATAAAGTTAGATTTGTGTGTTAAGATTTCGTTGGTTTTTTCAGCCTTGCGATTCTGTAAAATTAGACATCTCACTTCGATCTTTATTCTCCTTTCACATTTCACTTCACGTTCGAACAGTTATAATATTATATGTCATCTCATACATTATTTGTCAAAATCTCGAAATTCGATGTGTCTACGGAAATTACAGAATGCCAATTTGAAAACTCACTCCGGATTCAGAATTGAGTTCGACAATTAGCTTTATAGAATCGCAGGTAATTAAGGATGAAAGCATACACCCTGAGTGTTCTAATTGTGGTTGAACGAAAATGAACCAACCAAAATCGAAACGCACAAATCCAACTTTATCACCATAAACAAACACACACAGCTAACCCGTCGGGTGATCACAGATTATCTTGAACCGTGGGTTAGATCGGCGATAATCCTCGGATTAGCGTCTCGGACACGGCTGATGGCCGATAGTGTCGGATAGGTGCCGCGCCGCCGTGTTGTGTGTCAGTGGAGGCAACTTGCGTGTTGAGAGCTTTCCTAAGCTGGCTAAGTAAATACACTCAAGAGCAATGAAAAAGTTCCGGTGACAATAGCACTACTCCTAAACGGAAAGTCTAGCTTAATGTCGCCGTCTGCAATATAGAAGTACATTTACTTAACAGCAAATCAGAATATTACCTAATAAAAAAGTAAATAAGTAGGTACTTATTGAGTTCAAATTTGAAATGAAATGATCAAAAAAATTGAGTCTTTTAGTGTCGGCATTTTGTCCAAACAATGTCTTAAGGATAAGGAATGTACAAATGTACATGGGTGATTAATAAATTCCGCATGCTGTTAAAAACAGCCCTAGGGTGGCAATGGTATTTTACAAGAAACCATGCTATTCTAAGAACCATGTTTCATATCAAGCAACTGACCTATTTGGCAAATCTTAGCTGATGGCATATCTGAGCTCTTTCAACGAAGACTTATACATTATAGTAAATATATTTATCCAACTGGATAAGTATATCCTAATCCTAACTTAATATTATAAATGCGAAAGTAACTGTGTCTGTCTGTCTGTCTGTCTGTTACTCTTTCACGCTAAAACTACTGAACGGATTTGAATGAAATTTGGTAGACATACGGTCTAGACCCTGGGAAAGAACATAGGCTACTTTTTATCCCGGAATTCCCACGGGAAAACTTATTAAGGCGAAGCGAAGCGCGCGGGAACAGCTATTAACTATAATTATTACATAATAATAACAGCAGCAAGCATATTATTATGTATTTTTTTTAATTTGTGTATTTTTTTATTTACGGTTAACCTTCCAACTCTGCACTAGGTATGGGATTAGTAGTTTTTCGCAATGTATTTTAGGGCTGATTTTTCAATCCTAACTATATAATATTATAAATGCGTGAGTAACTGTGTCTGTCTGTTACTCTTTCACGCCAAAACTACTGAACGGATTTAAATGAAATTTGGTATACATATGGTCAAGACTCTGAGAAAGAACATAGGCTACTTTTTATCCCGGAATTCTCACGGGAAAACTTTTTAAGGCGAAGTGAAGCGCGCGGGAACAGCTAGTTTACTATATAAGTCTTCGTGGATTCATAATTATGATCATGACTATAATTCCCGAAGAGGTAGTTAGAGGTAACTTTAAGCTTTGATTTACCCACTTTCGATCTACATTTTAAACCTACGTGATAGGTAGCGAGCCGTATCGCCATTTTTGAATGAGTGCAATGCACTTAGGGTATACAATGACATCTAAAATCCAAATGTGCAGGTTTCCTCACGAATCATGATGTTTACTTCACAGTAAGGGTACCTACGTAGTATAATTGTACTTTGAAAAAAATTATATTTCTAAAGTGACTAGTATACCTACACCGTCGCATAGAACCGACTGCTGAGGTCAGGTACCTAGTTAGTTCAATAGGCTTTATATTTGCATTATTTATACATTTTAATTTAACAAACATCACGTGAGCATTGCCATTATTCTCCCGAATGCACATTTATCTCAATCCGCTATGAGAAGGCCTTTATTGTGCAAGTTCTCGGTACCTCATAAGGGCTCATTCATACTGAATTCCTTTACCTAACTGGAAATCTTACCCATAAATACCCGGGCCTTTGACCTCTATGTGGCCAATGTTAAAGTACATAATACTAACATAAACCGTTAGGTAGGTATACTTGTGTTTCTTATTTCAACAAAATTTGGTCCATCAGACCTACTTTCCCTTCTTCTTGTAATTTTCAGGTCTTTTAACTTGCTCAATTTTATAAATCTGTTATACCTTTTAGCTTATTACTACAAAATATAATTCAATATATTACTATAACTTGCTAGTTTCGCTGCAAATAAGTACCAACATTTACACCAAACAGATCCAATCGCGATTTCCTAAGCACAGCAAACTAAGATATTAATTAATAGGTAAAGTAGGCGTCCCTAGCTGCACTCTATCTTACGGAAAACTACGTTTATTATGCATATTTCATGACAGCCCTCGTTGTAGTGAAGCTAGAGTGGGGTTGCGCAGGCGCAGGCGGCGGCGTCTTTGATCGCAGATAGCGCGCGTGTGATGCGCCGACAGGACAAGACCCACTGGACTTGGGGATTGGGACACAGGGAAAAAAATATTTTTTTATTAATAAAAAAGAACAAATTGTTATCTGTCAGACAGTGATAAAACAGTTCATAGCTAAAGCATCCTATAACTTTTTTTATGAATAAGGGCGTATTTTCTTAAGTACACAACTACACATACAGACAATGTTTCATTTTAGTAAGTAGGTGTATTATTACGTAAGTACGTGAGTAAACTTTAATGGTATCCTGAAAATGGGATAGACAATCTGTATACTTAAATGGAAATGTGGGTGGAACCAGAGTTTATTTTTACTACTCAGTTTACAAAAAAAACTTTATGGTACAAAGTCGAACTTAATTGTAATAGCATTCTAGAGATAATATTGGATATTATGGCGATTGCTAACAAATGGTCAAAGGGTCCATACATTCGATTGCCATAGCTTCACTTTTGGATTGACTGATTTTTATATTTATTAAATTAACCTCACGATCCTTCATGATAGGTAAGCATTATTGTTTTCACACCGTCTTCCCATAGAAAAAAATAAGCCCTTGGCCATTGCAACCAATTCTGAACAATAAAAAATATATAAGTAAGAACTTATGTGAGTCAAACGAAGACACGTCTCGGCCCACGGTTGGACTAACAAGAAATATTTAACTGTCCGTTAGTTTGCATGCACAAACTTAGACCTGTTTAGGTTCCAAAATTGACATCAAAAGCAACGGTTTCGAAAAAGCGCTAAAATTACCGGAAATTCTGGTTACATTTATAAAAATTCTAGGTACCAAAACGTACTTAGCTAATACACGTGTTTAACGGCTAACTTTTAAGGTTAAGCGTAGAGATCTATATGGTTAAAAAAAATAATATTAATAGCTGTAGTTTGATTTTATGTGAATTGATATAATTTCTCTTTCATCATCTTTTTATTCAGTTAGATAAATAAGTACTTCCTGATAGAGATAGATGCAGACAAAAAGCAGCCATAACAGAAGCAGTTTCCGAAAAGGAGCCCTTTTGGAATAAAGGAATAAATGTTAACCAGATATTAATACCCTAGCTCTCAAAAAAAGGCCTAAACTAATGGAACTTAAAAATTACATACTTTAAAAAAAATCTAAAATATTTACTACTAGAGTTGCCATTTTATAGGAATCTCTTGAAGCTTCCTACACAAATCGTAAGCGATCCTCATCCTCATCTTTATCTATGGCAATCAGACATCAGATCGATAGCATATCTACCGTATTCTGTGTAATAGAATATTTCTAAAACAATTCCAATTTAAGTATTTTTTTTGGATTTAACATATAACTGAAAGAAAACAATCATGTTACGTAACTTTCAAACAAAGGCCTCATATTTCAAGGCGGATCTAAGATGCCACAGGTAGAAACAGTTCAGTAGACATGGTACATGGATGTATTATTTGCACATAGAATGCAGTCAATCTACATATTTTACCTGAATCTTAATCATCATCAGCTCACTGTACAAATTAGGAAGAGCAAGGGTCCCAATACAGAGCCTTGAGGAACACCGTTTTTGTTTTCTTAAAATAGAAGTGGAAACAAGCCAACGTTATCGCGATCGCCTGAGCAATGCTATGCAACGTTGAATAATCAACCAGGAACCCTTCATTAGTGCGTCGTATAACTCACCGTAGTACGCATCGGTTCGCATCGCATCGGACGCATCGGACGCATCGCATAAAAAACGCAACAAACGCTTATCTAGAGAATTTGCCTGCAAGTATTTCCAGCTGTACAGTCGGTGCGACGGGACGTTGCCCAGCTAATTATTTTTTACATCTTTTATTTGTATTTTTTTTTGCATGTCGCATATTCACAAGATTTATCTTCAATACGAGTATCAATGAAATGAAGAGTATCAACGACAATATTAAATACACCATATTTTTATTACATACCGATTTTATCAGACATTTTGCCCAGAAATAAATGAAAAAATAAATAAGACGTGCATTATATTAGTTATCCCAGACAAATAATAATTTGTACGATTTCCAAAACGTGCAAGAGATCTATGTTGTAGCACATTAAACGGAGAAACAAGTAGTCTAGCATGTACCTATAACACACAAAACTTATCATACATATAATTAAAGCATGCCCATCTTCACTGCACCACCCAGTACACTCATAAACACTGCTACTCTCAATTTGTCTGCCATAAACTTCTTTTAACCGCAATTTGTCAACGTCTGATTGCAATGCGCGTATCGATTCATCGGCCGAGTGAATCGATTCAGATCGATATCTCGTCTCTTTGTATGGATGCTACCGATTATCTCGAGCGATTATTCTGATTGTGTAAAGCCCGTTCGGTGTTCTCTGATGTTGAAGTGTGAGTGAGGAGGAGGAGGTACACAATATAGAGTGCAACTTTATCAGTGATGCATCTGACATAAAAACTCGACAGTTATAACATAACTTATAAGTAACTTATGTTATTAAATAAAGATGAGTGATGATGAGTTCATAACTTTTGAATAATGTAAATATTTCCTTCTGTTTCTGACTCATCAGGAAATTTAAACTGTCTATTAAGTCCAGCGACAAGCATCACTGAACTATTTGCCTATCATTAAAAAAAACACACACATTATGCCACACATGACTCCGAGAGGAATCATAACTTTATGTTTCCTAAAATGCGATTTTGATTTTGCAAGAACCGATTTTAGTTTTTTTTAACTACAATTTTTATGACACAATATTTCATCGCACGTGTATTAACCACGGTGATTTGGTGCCATCCATTTAAATAAGAAGTACTATGTAGGTACCATGAGGTGGTTCTGGAGGATTACTCTATACTGACGAAAAACAATCGAACGAGAGCAGCTGTCGTGCAATCGGCACGTTTATTACAAAGAGATAGAGTCGTGGCTCGCGCAGCAGCGCTCCAAAACTTAATTTTTCGTCATATAGAGTGACCCCAGAACTGGCTAATCCCTGAGGGGACTTCAAAGACGCAGGAATAGCCAGAACGTCAACCGCCCACCACAGGTGATCCTTCAGCGACTAGAATAGAATGTGACGGTATAATCTGAGGACGGCAATCTTGCTACAATGTTGTCCCGCTAGAGAGGACTATTAACTTAATTATTGTCATCAATTTTAATGGGTTGGCAGTTAATAACTGAAGTTAAATAAAGTCAGGACGGTAGATGTTCGTGTTTACCCACCCGATTGGGAAGTTGAATGTCTCAGCAGTTGTAGCTTATACAATGTCTACCAAGTTAGCAACAACATTATCTACCTACTTATACTGTATTTTTTATAACATAACACTATTCCAACAACAAGGGATCAGATTAATGTAATTTGTCTTACATATACATGCATACATGGATGTTTAATGGTTATGGACAAGAAAAAGGACTTGGTTATCACAATATAAAGAATTGAGAGCTGGAGAATGTTCCTATTCAGGATTCTATAGAGATTCCACTATGTTATTGTATTTTTGACTTTCCTTATGTCTGGTAAGTAAAGTTGGTTTTCCTTTGCAGTTGTCAATTATGTATGGGATTTCGAATGTCAAAAAACCAATAACATAATGGACAAAGTATAGTAGCACCTTCGTTCTCTACATAGGTACTTATCTCGTTGTATTATGCTGCGTACACACCGGGCCAACGAAGGCCAACGAACGGGTTTCGTTGGCCTTCGTTGGTTCAATCTGGACGGCTTAGCGAATGCCATCGATCGCTCGTTGGCCTGTGCCGGCGATCCGAAGCGTGGCGGCAACATCAAAGAAATCGAGCTATTTGAACAAACTCTGTTTGGACGGTCGCCGAAGACCAACGAACGAACGCTCAGTTGAAGCAAGTGGGCGTAGCGTGTAGACGTCCAATTTGATTATTACTTGGATATTTCCTCCCCATTTAGATCATGCAGAAAAACAAAGAATGGAGTAACGGCGATAATAATGATGTTGTCGTCGTCCATGATTAAATTGCGAATGAAAGAGAAAAAGAACCGGAATCCAGTGCCAACGAACGTTCGTCCGAGCACTAATTGTATTTGGACGTATTAACGAACTCCAACGAACATGCGGAGCCAACGCTAGCGAACGATAAATATCCTTCGTTGGCCGTTCGTTGGCCCGGTGTGTACGCAGCTTTAAGCGTGCCGATTGCTTGATCATTCTCTTCGTTCGTCGATTAACTGCCAGTTTCAATAACTATCTATCTATAACTGGTAGTTACTTTCATACAATTTTGACAGATTGTTACTTTTGATTATGTCAAAATCGTATGAAAGTAACTACCTACTTACCAGTTATGGATAGATAGAGTTATAGAAACTGGCAGTAAGGGAGTGACCCCCCGCATTTCTCAATACTGTTGGCATCGTCCCAACTGATTCACTGTGGCCGATGCATAATTTATAATTAAAACAATACGCGCTTTTCCTGCGTTGTTATTGTTAATGTACAATCTGATGTACAGTCAGCAAAAAGATATGTATGCCCTCCAGCGAAAACACTTATTACTTTAAGAATTACTCGGGATTGATAGGTTACACGAATAATATTTAATAGGTTTTGTGTGGTAGTATCGATATCGATTCAATCAACAAATATATGTTTTAACAGTAAATTCAAACGGTGTGCGATTGGGGTGACACTTTTTTTTTGCACATTGTATAATCTACTAGTTCCAACTACATATAGCCACTATTAGTTATTTTTTTTTATTCTCAATTTTGTATAACCATTTATGCGTAGTGTCTACTTGTTAGATTAATTTCTACTTCATATATAAATTTCTTTTCTACTTTGTTTTGTACATTAATTTCTTTCTTTCATGATTTTGCTGACTGTACTCCTTGTTTTGACGTCCCCGCTTGTTCCTTGTTATTTATACAGTTTTAGATAGGTGAGTATACATAATATACTCGCCATAAAGATCACTCTAATATATTTTGCTAATCCATTCATCCCATTTGCTAAATAAATGTTGTAAGAACAAAGTTGTTTTAGCTGGTGGTCAGCCAAAATGTACGTCAATCTGTTCAGATAATCTTTATAAATTGTTGTTTGGTATGTCCGTAACTTTCAGTAGTTAACTAGTGTTAATGGGCTTTCAAAGTGATAGTAATTAAGTTGTATTTTGTACTTCAGAACTGTGGAACTACGAATCGCTAATTAAAGATGTTACGGATGCCTAAATTAATAATAAATAGGATGTTAGCATCCAGAGGAAAAGAAATACTTATCAGTTTTACACGCATATAGTTAACCATAGCACCACAATAGGTAGCTATTGGAACAATAAACAGAAGATGTATACCGTTGTAAAATTACACTCACGAGCAATGAAAATTTTTCAGACACGTAGCAGTAGCACCAAATTACTCCTAAACGGAGAAGCTTTCTCTTTGCCGTCTAAAATATGTAAGTACATTTAACAGCGCCTCAGAATATTACCAATTTCTCCATAGTTTAGAGCATAAATAACCAGGTATTAGTGGTAGACTTATGACACATCTGTCAAGAATTTTATTTGGAGATGACGTATAATTGATGAACCAATCCCTGGTCGGTTAGATAACCGACTAATACTTTGATCAAATTCTAAATTAGAAGTTTTAAAAAAATGGGGTCATTTGTGTGAAACGTTTTCATTGCTGAGGAGGTAGGAGGAGGTATTCAAAAATGCGGAAGCATTACTTCTATCGCGTATGTGTCCACATCCAACGCACAGATTCTTGATGGCTGTTAGATGTAGATACGGAGTGTAAATGCAAATGGCGTCACTTGTGACACAGCCAGCGCCGATGTGGAGGAATGTCTCTGATGCCGCTTCGGGATAGGGGATTTCAGTTTGGCCATTTTCAAACTTTGCTGCTACACAAACGGAGGTAAGCGGTATTGGGTATTGCTATGGAAGACCGACAGTGATGTGGCACTTTGAAGGGGCAGTTCAACAGTGTATAATTTATTTGCTTACCTATATGATGAAAATAATAACTGACACTGAGGCATAATTTTATAACATTTTTCTAATGATTATATCAGCTTACGGGCTAAATCTTGAGTCTCTAACAGTACATAAACTCCGGGCACTCCAAATTATGTCACCATTCTTGCACCATATCTGGACCATCTCTATCTATCTATCATACCCTCAAACGTCTGCCAATAACCGAGCAACCAAGAATTTGCATAACAGCAAACTGATGGCTTCAAAAGACACGACATTCAAATTAATGGCAGGACGATACAGACACGATCGGAAAGTCTTGACTTTGTTTATATTGCAGCTCGAAGGGCATCGGCGAAGCACCATAGCTTCAGGTGATCATTGTTACGACAGTGCTATATCTTCAGAAACATGTAATAACCACGTAGTTTCGATACCTCCAATCCGCCTGCGAGCCGCCTGGAGATTATAACAAAAAATTCAACAAGCAAAATTGAGATGTTGTAGGAGTAAGACACTTATGAGATTCTTATATTGATTATTTACCAGCTTCCCGGTAGTGGTTGGAACTGACTGCACAAAAACAGAGTGTTGTGACGGCCCTTTGGATAAGTTTAGGTCCCGCAGTTAACAAATACGCTGATCTTATGATGAGGCTTTATCCAGAGATGTCCAAGATGTTGCATTGTCTGTAACACGTTTACTTCCGAAGCCTGTCCTAAATGTGCTAAGGCCATAAAAGGCGACGAAATGATCCAAGCCATCCGCCATATTGTTAGAGTAAATTGTTATTTTATAGCGTTCCGTGCTGCGTTTACCTTGTATGGTGTGAAGGGTGTCGAGAAATGTCACTTCACTTTAACGCCACCTAGCGGGCCGAGATAACTGTAGTTGTGTTAGGATATCCTTGGGACACTATGGCGTTAGCTATGTGAATGAAGTCAAATTAAGGCTGTGTTCATCCTGATTGAGACTGTAAATCGGTTCAACAGATCCTGTAGAGATGTCTGACTATACTATGATGAATTGTGGCTGTCAGAAGGATGCAGCATAGATTTCAATTATTCATCACTAGTATTTAGGTAGTATGGAATTATAAGAATAATTGCTAGTATGGAATATTAATATTGCTAGTATGGAATAATTCTGACAGCTAGTGATGTTCGACTACACATCTATATAATATCATCTACTCCTTGTAATCTTCTCCTGACGATTACAAGCTTCAGCAGCTTAACGATTGTCCAACATTGCAGGTTCATAGATCATCTAAATAGCTCTTTTATTTTTGATCCACCTAAATTCTTACTCAATTGACAAATAATTAAATCGTACAATATACGCACGCGCGTATAAGTACATGTATGCATTATGGAGTTAGTAAGACTTAATTGCGTGTCGAATTAGAAACGCTAAGTCGTCCCGAATACCACACCGGGATACAATGAATTATGAATTGTGCTGTTAATAAATGCTAAGCCTTAATCAAGCCGTGGGCTGGTGGCATCATAAAATAAACACATCAATACTTCACGTTCAATAATTATGGAGTCCACATTAAATATTCCTGGCACAATGGCAACGAGTAGGAGGATTCTAGACCAATCAAAGCTAACGTCAATCAAACTGTTATAAATCTTGAATAACAAATAATAAACGTATATCACCACCTGACATTCGTAAGTATACACTTGATGTAGCTTACAGTGGCGGTTTATATCAAACCTGCAGTCAAGGATATTACATACTAATCTAAAACTACTACTGAACGAAAAGACGTACATTTTGTCCATAGTGTTATGGTAAGTAACTAAAGCTGCGACTTAGTTACCTAACATAATATATAACGCAATATTTAACACAGAATAATCTTACCACAAAGCTACACTTTCATCTACAGTTGTACTTACTGTATAACTTATCCGTAGAGATTATAGAGCTTTTGAAGGTAAAATGAAGCTTTTGAAAGCTAAATGTTGTTTGTAGGGTAGTTTAGAAAGCTTGGAATTATATATTATATACAGTGTTTATGTAAACAACTGAGTGTGTTAATGTACTGTTGGAGCTGACCTCTCGGTCAATGATAGGTTTGGCCAAAATTATGAGAAGGTTAGTGAGACCACTTCGTTTGAACGAGTGTGAACTGTGAATATGTCGCATTCGGCTATGGTCATAAGTATGTACTTATACAAAATTGTATGCAAAAGATATATGTATATGTGGTGATAGATAGAGCTTGTTTGTTTAACTATCGATAAAATAATATTATTTTATTCATCTAACTTCTGCCTATGAATGACGAAACGGTTTGACCTGTTCATCGTTTACTATTTTTTTGTCATGGCTGCGCCTATTTGAAAATAAAATGCCTTACCCAGTGGCCTCACTACCCTACCCTGCCTTCACCATCTAAGCTACTAGGAACTCCTTGTCCCACACTGTAAGTGTTCAGGACCAACTATTATCAGGTTTCTAAACAACTGACTGACACCTCAGCCCGTTCATTTGCTTGAGGGCTTGTCCCTTCCTTTCTCATTACTAATATAACCTTAACAACCGTATCCCAGAGATATAAAGACTGTTATTGAAGATTTTTCATGGTAGGAAATCTATGACGAATGGACAAGCTTACGCTGAACGTATGGCTGCTATTATAGACGGTGGGCTATACTTATTGTACTATTGTCTTTAGCAGTTCGGATATCTATAAGTTGCCTTTCCCTTTCGCCGTCATATCTGCGGATCAAACCATTGCGATAATGCTGCTAGATAGAGATATTATATGTTACTTACCTACTATTGCTGGGCTTGCAAATACCTATATTCCACCAAAAACTTTAAAATTTAAAAAAATGCCAAGTCTCTCGATGCAGTCTTTCCAACGTAAAAAGTTATGAGATCTCATAGAAACCAAGTCCTATTCAAATTAATTTGTAGTTATAAATCAACAGTTAGTAATTTTATCAATAGTTTTCTTTATATTATAATTACAGTGACTTGGCAATGAGCACAAACTAAAAGCAGTCGAAATCCATACACAATGTTCTTACCAAACCGCAAATATAAAATTGTTTTCTATGCTATATATATATTTTTTTGTTTTTATTATTTTTCCTTTATATGTGGCTTGACCTATTACGGCCGAATGGCGTAGTGGTTAGTGACCCTGATTGCTGAGCCGAAGGTCCCGGGTTCGATTCCCTGCTGGGGCAGATATTTGTTTAAACACAGATATTTGTTCTCGGGTCTTGGCTGTTGATATTTATAATTAGTATCTATCTATCTATATATTTGTGTAAATATATCAGCTGTCCGACACCCATAACACAGGTTCGGCCTAGCTTGGGGTCGGATGGCCGTGTGTGAGATGTCCCCACATATTATTATTATTATTATTATTATTGCCTATCTTGTTGTAAAATTTTAAGTTTCAGGGTGGCTTTTACCAAAGTGATAAATGTATTTAACTTTTTATTTAAACACAATTTGAAATTAAATTTCGTAAAACATCTTTTACCACGACTTAAATATGATTAGTAATCTGTTAAACCTAAATGCGGTCAAATGGCTATTTAACTTTACTAAACACATTTATCTACTACGCATGTCATGGCGTCAGTCGCGGCGACCAGCTGACCGACCGGCTGTCAAGAGAACTTTTCCATTTCTAGCATTTTTCCTCAGTGATGTCTATGTCTAGTCTTCTTCTTCTTTCGTGTCAGTGAAATGCGATTTTTTATATTTGTCCAGACCAAAAAGAAGCAACTTTGATAGCATTCTGGTTGGCCTGGAGTAAGTCTTCCCGTGTGCAGGTGGAAGGGCACAGGGGACAGGAGAGTAAATGCTCCATAGTCTGGGGGGCGGTACCACAGTCGCATAGGTTGGTACCAACGGTATAGCCCCACTTACAGAGATTGTCCTTGCAGCAGCCTACCTCTGCTCGCAACCGATTTAGAGTCTTCCAGATGTGCCAGGGAAGACTGTTACCGGGAGCAAGTTTTTCCTCAAGAGGTAGGAAAGGATCCTGGGGCTGCTTTTCCTCCCAGAGCCTTAGCCTTGCGTTTTGTGGGTTTTCATCCGTTAAGGACACCTCACTATTTAGAAACGCTTTGCGGCTCTTAAGGCGGGAAGGTGCGGCAGTATGTGAGTAAAGTGGATGTCTGGAGTCGCATTCTTGTTTGGCTTTCTCTACAGAACATGCCACTTTACGCCGTATGCAAGGGGGTGCTATCCCAGCCAGAGAGTAGAGTTTGTGGAGCGGTGTCGGTTTGAGGCATCCCGTAACTATACGAACTGTGTCGTTAAGAGCAACATCTACTTCTCTAGCATGCGCGGACCTTGCCCATATGGGGCAGGCATATTCGGCAGCTGAGAAGCAGAGTGCTAAGCTACTTGTTCGTAGAACTTGCGGAGAGGCGCCCCAGCTGGTAGACGTAAGCCGTCGCAGAAGGTTGTTTCGGGAGCTGACTTTCTTCTTGGTGATTTGGCAGTGAGTTTTGTACGTGAGGGATCTATCCAGGGTCACTCCGAGGTATTTTGGTGACGAGCAGTGCTGGATTTTTACCCCTTCCCATGTTATGTCCAGCTCTCGATTTGCCTGGTGGTTGCGTAGGTGGAAAGCACATGACTGAGTTTTTGATGGGTTTGGCCTCAAAGCGTTTTGACTGTAGTAGTCACCCAGCTTCCGCAAAGCTGCAGTCAACGTGCCTTCCACTTCTTCGAACGTAGCTGCCTGCGATGCCAGTGCAAGGTCGTCAGCGTAGAGGAATCGAGCTGTTCCTGCATCGCGGGGCTGGTCGTTGGTATATATGTTAAAAAGAGTTGGCGCCAACACACTTCCCTGAGGCAGTCCATTTTTCTGAGAGCGCCATCTACTTTTTTCCGAGTTAATGCAAACTTGGAAACGGCGGTTGTGGAGCATCTCACTTAAAAGTTTGACGAAGTTGTTATCGTTAGTGAGTGCACCGACCTTCACCAGTAGTCTCTTTATATTGACTGTGTCATAGGCGGCTGATAGGTCGACAAACACCACACCAGTCACCTTTCCAGTTTCAAAACCATCCTCAATGGATTGAGTCAAATTTAAGGTCTGACTGGTGCAGGACTTTCCTGGTCTAAAGCCAGCCTGTTCAGGTATAAGTTTTGGCTCTATTTCGCTTGTGAGACGGTTAAGGATGAGCCTTTCGAACAGCTTATATGTATGGCACAGAAGAGATATTGGTCGGTAGCTCTTAGTTTCAGAAGCAGGCTTACCCGGCTTTAAGAGCGCTACAACTTTTGCTTTCCTCCATGGCTTAGGGATTCTTGCCGAATCAGTGCAGTTGTTGCAAAGGGCAAGTAACCAGGACACAGTCCCAGGGCCGAACTCTTTTATTTGCTCCACCATGATGTCGTCGACTCCAGCAGCTTTACCAGTCTTAAGTGATTTTATGACACAAATAATTTCACTGAGCGTAAACGGCTTGCTGATGTTGGTGGAAGGTTCCTCCTGGTTTACTTGCTTGGGTAGTCTGGGAAGTCTGCATGGTGGTTTGCCATTAAGTATCAGCTGGTGGGCGACTTGGTTTGCGGTAACTTGCCCTGGTTGTGTAGCTGCAGGTGGGTCGTCTGTGAGTTTACGCACCATCGACCACGCTTTCTTGCTATTATGGGTCATGTTGATGTTAGAGACCATGTTCATCCATTTTTGTTGACGGCTGTCACTTAACTTAAGCATGAGCTCCTCTCCGGCAATTATGGTCTCTTCCGAGAAAGGGTCCAGGGCGTAAAGTGACTCATATCTGGAGATTAGATCAGCCGCATCGATTGGCTGTCTGTATGTCTAGTTGTTGTCTGTGAGAGATTCAGAGGTCATTGTTCCGAGGTTATGTTGAGGTTATCTAATAAATAATGGATTTGTGGGATATTTTGTTTGATGACGATGATGAAGAATTACTTCTCTATATGAATAGACCTCGCTCATTACGCTATATTGCAGAAAGAACTAACTTATTTGAGACACTACCGGATAAAAAATTTGTTAGGAGATTTCGTTTGACAAAACAAACTGTATCGCTATTCTATTCTATTCTATTCTCTGTGGGGGTATAAGTACCTGCACCTGGCTATCTCGAGTGGAACCTTTGTGCATATCCCCAAGGCCTAAACTGCCTTCCTAAGCTTGGACCATTGCCCACCACCCTGGTCCACTGCGGGTTGGTGGGTTCACATATCTAGATGTGCTAGATCTAGATATGCAGGTTTCCTCAAGATGTTTTCCTTCACCGTAAGAGCGATGATATACATTGTACTTAAGTTAAAAGAACTCATTGGTACATGGTACATGTCAGCGCCGGGATTCGAACCCGCATCTCTGGCGTGAGAAGCGGGCGCTTACCCGACTGAGCTACCACCGCTCGCTAAACTGTATCGCTTCTACAACAAGAAATTCAACATCATCTTGAATTTATTTCCACCAGGTAAGTAGCTAAGGTATTGAAATAATAAAGTTATCTGACTACATAATTATCTTATACTTTTATTTAGACCTATAATTATTGTTACAAAAATAATGCAGTTACTCCAATGAACCAGTTGTTATGCACACTCCGATATTATGCAACTGGCAGTCAGTTAATTACTTGTGGAGATGTGATAGGTGTGGAAGAACCAACAGCTTGCAGAATCATTCATAGAGTTACTCATGCAATAGCATTATTGTATAAAATATACATTAAATCTCCTGATACCATTCAAGAACAATGTTTTTTTGCTCTCTATAATGTGCAAGTATGGTTCCAATACATTGCACAATAAATCTTGTTCTTCCCTTGTAAAATTGGGGGCACGAACACGAGAAGAAGCTGCTTGACTATTCATTTTACTTTGAAATCACAACAACAAATAAATACAAACACTACCACGCGGTGAAAGCCGAAATAAGTTTTGTTTTGAAATGAAATAAGTAGTGTTATTTTCTCTATGTTTGAAATTGATAGATTGACTCCGTTTTACGCTGAGTCGTTTCGAATGTTCAATAAAAATATGAAGTCTCTCATTAAAAGATGTGGAACTGAACGTAAATAACAAATCGCAGAATGCTAAACGCATTTAACTAAATAGTAATCAAAAGACCATGGTGAATTATGAAGCTAAACATGTTTAGGATAAAATTGTTTAGTGCATTAAACGAAATTAGGTAAATGAATTTATGTAGTATTTAAATAGAAGTTCGTATAGTGCCACAATCTTATCTGTTCCGGTGGTCAAAATGTGCAACTAACGAGACGTCATTGTCAAACGTCATTTCATATTCTGTGCGTTATTTGAGTTGTCAATTTCTGCGAAGAGGCTGACGCTACGTTATTTAATTTGTTTTGTGATTTTCGGCGTGAAAATAATGCCAAAAGCGCTAAAAAGTGATGCAAGAAAAGTAATACTAGATATATTGGCTTTTATGCAGGAAGAATAACGTATTCAGGCGCCTTTAATTCCGTTTGAAAAATTGGAAGAACGAGTTGCAGCGGCTACAGGTTAGTGTTGCCAAATATGACGAATAATTTTACCCGTATACTCACATGTAATTTTATTAATATTTTCACCCCATCCCGTGCCCCAGCAGTGGGGACGGGATGGGTCATAATGAAAAGTATATAATCTTTATTTTTCTTTGATTACAGGTGACATGTCACTTTAAATCATAAGCAGTATATACCAAGAAGAATTTCGCCTGCAGCGATTTTAGACGAAATAATAATGATTAATGACATGTTCTCCCAACCTACTATCAAGGGTTGGCTGGAAAAAATTGCTTTTTGGCAATTATCCTTTGTACATTGTCTGAATTTCTTTTAATTTTATGCTCTTATTTCTTGTTACTTTAGAAAATGTAAAATATAGTGTTCATAAATAAATAATAATTAATAGTTTTTTTAAGTCTGTCTATCTCGGTATTTCCACGACCCACAGATCTGATATTACCTAGACCATTGTAATCTAGATTTAATTTCCTATATAAGAACATAATTAGAGCTTATTTTATTTATGTTTGCCGTGTACAAATTTCGTTTGATTTATCCTCTTTCATTTACTATCGTCCCAATATTTTGATTTATCTATACTTATGAATGTACCTAATTATAAAATAGGCAATAGCAGAAATGCATTGTCGTTTAAACCACAAATAGGCAAAATTTAATCGATGGCATCACTGGATTCGATCACAGCGATGCCGTCACCGGAACAGATAAGATTGTGGCACTATAACAGCCACCTGCTAGAAGTACCATAAAGTTTTTAATGATCTGTCACATAGTCAGTGAGTGACAAAATGGTATAACTTTGATCGACCGTAACTCCTAAACTATTAATTCAATTGGCATGTTACTCAGATCAACTACAAATAGATTCGCAATCGCCGTGTGCACTATTCTCTTACTCAAACCATAGATGTTGCCGACAAAAAAATAAAACCTAAATATGGGGAAATTTCACTTATCATAATAACAAAAACAAAACTTGAGTATATCGTCGGTTGATAGGAAAAAGACACTAAAGGCTAATTTTTCAATAGCCAGACAAAAGTTTTGCTGGGAAATAATTTTGATGCTGTTGCGTCTCAATGTTTCTCAATGTTTGTATTACCCAGATAACATTTATCTGAATATTGAAAAATCAGCCTTAGTGAGTTTTTCCTGTCAACCGACGATATAAGAAAAAAAACTTTACTCATACTTATTTGATTTCAATATAATTATTTAATATACACAAACTGAGTGGATTGTATAATTCATTGTCTTCGTCCAATCGAAACAATCCTCTTCAAAATGTGCCGAACACAATTTTTGTATGTTTCCTTGGTTCCCAATTTGTGCGACCGGTAATGTCTATCCATTTTCTTGATATTTTTTTTTCTGTCGGAAACCTATGAAAGAGATAAATGGATGAGCATGAGCATTATAATCGTGGGCCAAATATGTGATGGGGTTTTTTTTAAAGGAAACACGTATTTCGTATCAATACAATAAACTTTATATTATACAGAAGAAATCACACATGGAAGAAAAAAAAAGAAACGAACGTTTCCTCACAATGAGAGGCACCTCATTTGAAAGAGGAGAATGACTTCTACAAAATACAATCTTCACAAAAACCGAATTCGTGCGCCCCATTTGTAAACCCAACCCGAGTCCGTTACAATTTCTAGTATTTTCTTTGCATACTATAATATTTGTGGGTAAAATAAATTTTCAATAACTTGCAACACCATGTGATTTGTTATGATATGGTACCTCGTAATTTTTACTTAAAACTGATACTAAAAGACCTTACAGTATTAAAATTAGTATCGTTTGGACGTAGTTACGCAGAAAGGCCTCAATCCACAACTTTGTCAAAATTGAGTTATATACTAGAACATGCTATTTAATGTAGGGTCTACCTGTCAAGAAAACAAACACAGTAAAAAACCAACTACAACATACTTTTTTGATGTGGGGGACCAACCCACATTGTATGAAACACACATTTTTTAGTTTCACATAAAGGACTCAAACTGTTTGAGTCCTTTTACAGAAACGCATTTCCTATGAAACCATGAAAAATTTAGTTTTTCACAAAAGACTCAAGCGCTCTGAGTCGTTTTAGAGAAATACGTATTCATTAAAAAAAGACAATTTTTATTTAGCAGAAAGGACTCAACCCGTCTGAGTCGTTTTAGAGAAATACTTATTCATTGAAAAAAGACAATTTGTATTTAGCAGAAAGGACTCAAACCGTCTTGAGTCGTTTTAGCGAAATACTTATTGATTGAAAGAAGTCAATTTGTATTTAGCAGAAAGGACTCAAACTGTCTGAGTTGTTTCATAGAATATAAGTTTTTAATAAAACAGAAAGGATTCAAACTGTTTTTGTTCCGTCTCTTGGCCACTATTCTGTCACCGCATTTTTCCACCTTCCGTCCCCCCACGAGCCAAGTATCCTGCCACTCCCATTTCAGTTCGGCGACCCGTATACCGACGTTGAACACTTTCCCCTTTTTGACGGATCACCTCGTTGGGAATACGTCTAAGCGAAATACTTAACATGGCTCGCTCTATAGCTCTTTGTGGAACTCTGATTCGGTGCAAAGTTTCGTTGGTCATCGTCCATGTATCGGCACCGTATGTTAGTGTGGGCAAGTCACATTAGCAATTAACAATCCATAAGCAGCGTCGCTCGACTCTCAAACATCTATCAGATTCATACAAGTTACACCCGATTTGACAAGCGAGCGACGATGCCTAAGGATTGTTAATGGCTAATTTTCGGTGGTGGTAACTCCAAAGGGATGTCACAAGGTGACTTGGTTCTCACACGACTGTCGGACCGGGAACCAAATCGACCACATTTTTATTATTCTAAAATGAAGACATTCACTTCTATATGTTAGAAATACTTAAGAAGGGTTGCTAAAGTCAAGAGTGATCACCACTTAGTCGTTGGAAAAATCTGCTTGACGATAGCGGGAGCTCAGAAGCAGGCCACAAGATCTGCCAAAGATGTCGCTGTAAATAAGCTGCAGGACCCAGAAGTCAGAAGATAACTTAGTATCCAGATCCACTACAAATACCATCAACCTACTAAGCGTGGGCGACGCGCCTCAATCAAAGATAACTGCACTGGCATTAAAGACATGTTTTAATAATAAGGCACAAGGAACACTTAAAGAAAGAATGGATGTCTAAAGGAACATGGCATATGATCAACTCTCCAAGGAAGACTTAACATCGAACTAGACTACCATTCTAAAGAAGCACGAGTTGCGTACGAGTATTTTCTTTGTGAACAAAATATCAAACGTAATTTAAAAAAGGACCAACGCTGTTAGTCTGATTCTATATCTTGGAGAAAACAAACAGCGGCTGCCATGAAGGATCTATAGAAAGAATCAAATAAACTTTGCAACAAACCCCAGGATATCTCCTTGTTGCTATGGAAGACCGACTTGTAAGATGGTATGACCACATTGCCGAAGTTTTTAAAGATCTAAACCAGTCTGCATCTGATGAGTTGGATGCAGATTCAATAAACCAGGAGCATCTTGTATATCCAGATCTTGATGTATGTCAAGAAGCATAATCGTAATCATTATGATTATAATAAAATCGATAGCAGTCGTTAAGCCTACTCAGAGACCTTCGGGCGGCTTGAAAACATCTGACAGTCGGGTTGCCCAATTACCCGTCAACTCTGTCAGCACAAGCTTGCTTGTGTTGGGGTCCACTAACCCACACTGGGACAGAGTAGTGGACTAGGCCTAACCCCTTCCTTCATTGGAAGGAGACCCATGCCCCGGCAGTGGAGATGTGACGGGTCGTGATGATGGTTAATGATAATGAGATTTATAATTATTCTGCATCTTAACATAAATTTTAATATCCAACCGCAAAGTAAAGTCGAAGTGATACGGACCATACGATCGCTGAAATCCCACTTTTCAGCGATCGTATGGTAAGCACAGGGAACGACGGATATCCTACGGAGGCATAAAAAGGAGGATACTTGCAATATACCGAGGATGATGAAGTGAAGTTAGAGTAAAGGAGAATTTTATTTATGTCCAACTTTATCCTTTGAGGTTTGCTTATGTTCATATTGCTTTATCCTGAAAAGTATGGGATAAATACGGGTCGTAGACACTTACTAAAAAAGCGGGCTTCCATTTCGTAAAAAAATATATCAAAATCGGTTAAGTTGATCCAGAGTTTTGCTCTTGGGAACACATTTCCGGTTAGAATTTTATTCATGCCCAACTTTTTTCTATGAGGTTTGCTTTCCGCCAAAATGCTTTATCCTGAAAATTATGGGATACAAACGGGTCGTAGATACTCACTAAAAACGTAGGCTTCTATTTTGTAAAAAAAATATCAAAATCGGTTAAGTTGATCCAGAGTTTTGCGCTTGGGAATACAGTTCCGGTTAGATTTTTATATAGATGTGAAATGTTGTTTCCGATTACATTTCAATATAAATTATTTAATAATAGGTTTACTTTTGATATATAATTTTTATTTTGTGTAAAAAAGTAATGTCTTGTGTCTACAATAAAAATATTTTACTTTAAAAACCATATTGTTATTTTTAAAAATATTTTATAAAAATAAATATTTGGTTGGATCCTTTCTGCGAAACGTTGAATTTCCCTGCTTGCATAGAAAAAGCAATTTAGGAGAAAGGATCCAAGTGCATATTTTCATTAATAACTCAATAAATATTCGTTATAGCCACACCATGATTTGCAATAGTAAAATAACAATAAATATGCATAATTTAAGATGATTTCCACATATAAGATGCTTTTCATTGCTGAAGAATACCGATTAGAACTTTAAACGTCTATATCTCAGAACTAGGTTTGTGTGGGTTGAGTCCTTTCTGCGTAACTACGTCCGTTTTATATTAAAATCGAGCCAATAGATAGTACGATGATGAATGTAAGCTTGTTAAACTTGATAGTATCTACTTACATGTGAAAATATATCTCATCCATCATTCCATCGTGTTTTCGTTCAATATGCTCTATACAACCGAACAAAATCCACCCACCCATGTCACACACTCGTTAAGTGATGATAATAGTCTAATAAACTTAATAAACACCCACAAATCACTAGCAAATCAAAAATAAATAGCATTTAGAAAATTTTGTTGTAACTGTCAGCCTTTGTTTGGCACAGATTTTTCATTTGTTTCATTGTTTGGCACAGAGAACTGACGTAAACAGGCGCCACAGCAAAAAGGACAAAAAACATTTACAGCTTAACGTTTCTTTCTTACGCTTAATGTAGCTAAGCGTCTCTTTTTCGCAATGTCAGAACTGTCACGATTATACCCCTGTGGCATGTTATTTCGAAATTAAGCTTGTTATGATGCCTACTATTATTCACCGAAAACCTAAACTCCTAGCTTTGTCCACATCGAAGATATAGGGGGTGCGAAACTGCCGCGAATCGCTTCGAGAAAAGATGGTACGGCCGTGCCCGTTTTGCTCGAGACTTCGCTGGGGCACTGCCGTGCCCCCAGATTTATGTTTTCACGAAATTCCAAATGTCGAGGAACAAAAGTTAACCAGAATTATTAAGCTTTGCAGAATTGTTAAATTATTAAGTTTTAACACCCTGAGACTATATACACATTATCTATATTATATAAGTATATAAAAGAAGACAGTGACTAATTGGGCATCAACGCACAGCCCAAACGGCTGAACCTACAATCATGAAACTTGGCACGTAGGTTAATTCCTTAGGTAGTGTAACTGAGCACTAAGAAAGGAATTCCCGAAATTTCCACGGGGAAATCTTTTAAGGCGAAGCGAAGCCTAAGATAGCTAGTCACAGGTACCAATACAAAGGGCATTTATTCAAAGTCTTTCTTACTCGATCATTTTACCGAACTACGACTGTGGAAACAAAATGCCGTTGCGCAGATAATAATAAAGAAATCAGTGCACGCTGCCTGCAGGCCATCCATCAGAACACCACAAATCGCACCCATCTCACGACTGCGGCCGCGAGGAGTCGGGCACTCGGCGCTTAGACTAACAATGTACGAAGAAGATGGTCTGTCGTGTACATTGTACCAATGAATAAGGTCTCAGTGGTATTCTATTCTATTCTGAGAGGGAGCAAAGTTCCTGTACATGGCTCTCTCGAGTGGAACCTTACGTAAAAGTCTCAGTGGTAAAAATGGGTTGTTATTCGTCGAGACGTTTCTTTAGCACTGACACTCCATCTGGTTGTACATTATTAATCTAACACTCGATGAAACCACTCGATGATGGACTATTCGATACTCGGCTCGATGTATAATCGATACTTAGCTCGAACAGCCGCGGGCGGGGGTGGGCTAATGACTGGGAAATGATTTTAGACGGGTCCTGATATCATGGTAGCCCTACATGTTAGATTGAATGACTGGTTCGGCAGAGATTTCTTAAATCCACGGAATTATTACAGTGTAACTCGAACTGGACATTAATTAGGGTATGGTTCTCAATGTCAGGGTAAATGTATACCTGTGGGATAAAACGCTGTCACTGTTTAAAAGACTTTCATCCCACAGGTAGCCATTATCCAGACATTGTGAAACAGGCCCTTAGCCTTTGGTGCTTTCGTATACTTTAATACAGACTGCAGTTAGTTGCTATTGTATTATTATGTTTACATGTGTATAGTGCAGCGTGCGTGGAAAAGTGGAAATAATACATGACGTGTGATATAATAGGCACGAAGCTATTAGATACGGATTCCCGTGTATTGTGGCTTTACCGCGCAATGTCTGTGCCGTTGCCTACTCTCAATCGTCATTGGTCTCCATACCCGTAGGCTAGCCAATAGTAACTAGTTGAGTTATGCCTAGTTTCACCATAGTCTGTTAGATCATTAACAGCTCCATTACATTGTTAGTGTCATCTAACATAAAATTTCCATATTGAATTCTTAATAGATGTGTCAAAAATCAACAAGTAATCCCTTTTTATGATATAAATAACATGATGTTTATGATCAAACAGAGTATGGTGAAACTTAAGGCTTAGGCCCTGTTCCACAATGTCTGGTTAGTGGCTACTTGTCAGATAAAACACATTCTGTCACCCTCTGTTATTATTTTTTTGACAGTGACAGCATGTATTTTATCTGACAAGTAGCCACTAACCAGACATTGTGGAACAGGGCCTTAGAGTGGTATTTTATCAGTGTGTTTTTGTTGGCAGGTAAATGTATCCGGCATACTGAGCAAATTTATTGTGGAATCCCTCAACCTTTTCTATGTATACCTAATATTTACTTTAAGTTCTACATCACGAAAGGCATGACGCGGCCTTTGTGAAATGATGGTAGAGTAATATAATATTACTCTATCGACAATTTTTTTACGTCTAATATACAGTGTTTCATTTCATTTCATTACAATATTTCATATCATTTTAGATATTTAAAAAAATAGATTCAAAGTAAGAAAAAAAAAAATTTTTTTTTTTTTTTTTCAAAGTAAGAGTTGTTGTATTTTCTGCTCCCGCGCATGCTGAAAGGTGATTAACATCATTATCCGCCGCAACTCACTCGTAACTCACTCGCAACTCACCCGCCGGCCGCGTCGCTCTCACTTCACACCAAATAACTCACCGAGAAGCCGATAGGCGTACTGAGTGGGCGGCTGGCAATCATGCGATTTTTTATCAAGGAAGAAATATATATTTTCTAATGCTGAAAAAGATGGAGGCACAGATCCACCAGACTTAGACAAGTTACCAGTAGAGCGATCCGGAAAAAACGCAGCACATTCTATTCGATAGTCTATTCGAAAGTGCTGTCAACCTGTCAACAACAAAATGGCGGTGTATAGATTTGCGAAAGTTTGACAGCTATCATTCCATAGGTCATTGTCAGAATAATATTATGTATACTCTGTGGTCATTCTTTTCGAAACTCTTTCGAAAGGTAAAAAGTGTTCGAAAGTGCTGTCAAGTTGACAATAGTCGCACTCGCATTCGATTCTATTCGTTAGCTCGAATTTTCGTGATACGGGTACAGAAAAAGACGGTATTACTGAAAATACTTCTTGTTACAGCGTCGTTGCCAAAGGTTACAGCTAGTCTAGGGTTTGTCTCCGAGGTAGAAGGATTGCTTCTCCAGCGTGCATCGGACGTATGTACTTATATAAAATACAGTTGATAGTGTTGATACGTCACTCGGGCTCCTTTCATGTACCCCATAATATTACATTTTATATTAGGTACAACGAATCCCATAATTGGCATCCGCCCACAATGCGCCACTGCAATTACGCATGCTAATACGCGCACGCAGCGAGACTAAAGAAAAACAATATAAAAAAACTATTAAAATTATAATTTATTGCCCCGCACTGTCATACGATACCACGCGTGAAAACAGGAAGCAGAAAGAATATATTTTTACTATCTTAAGTGAAAACTTAATTGTTCATTGAATATGCCTGCGGTAAGTTAAGATAAGTATCGTTTGATTTCACAGAAGATTACTTTAGCTCAAAGCTTAATCTATGCGCCAAGAGGAAATACCTACGTACGTACCTAACTAACCTACGATGTAATTAAGAAATTGAAAACAGCGAGTAACCTTATACCTTTTGTTCATGGCAGATCAAGTAAGTGCTACCTACCTAAAATACTATTAGGTATTTATTTGTTTTTGTCTGGTTATCGGTTATGTATCAAGAATTTATCAAAAAATAACCTTTATAAAAGGCTTTTCCCGTAGGAACTTCTGGCATAAAAAGCAAGTACTTACCACGTTCACAGGGTGTCAACTTATTGAATGCCAAATATCATAAAAAAATGGTCCAGCCGTTTTTCTGTTAAAAAGAAACAAAGTTTAAACTTTGTTGAAAGAACTCAAAGTTAAAATACTTACCTCCAAGCAAACTCTTCAAGTTCACTGCTAATGAACCCACTCCAATATCAAACTGCAACAATCTTAGCATTACAATAATGCAAGCATCGAAATGCCACTCATTTGGCTATCGTTTCACAAACAACCCAACAACCGTATCATGGCCACCAAAGGTGCCAGTAGGCAGTCGACGACATGAGGTTGCAGCATACGACCTGTCGCAACGTCACTAGTGGCTTTTAGGCCCGGGTCTCCTATTTACTCCGTAGGTCGCGTCAAGTGTCACCGCCGTGGGCCGCGTCACAATGTTCATTATGTCTACGCGCCAACGTCGGCGTGTGAGGGAGACCGCATCAGTACATTTCTATAGTGAGCATCGTGACGCGGCCTACGGCGTGACGCTTGACGCGACCTACGGTGTAAATAGGAGACCAAGGCCTTATGTATTTCTATGGCTGTGACGTCGAACGCATGTCGCTGGCTGCCAAAAGAATCCCATAGTACTCATGTTTTTTTTCTCATTTCTTACTACCAAGGCTATCTTATGCAGTTATCATACCATCATCGACACATTGGTATTAACAATCCATAAACTGCGTCACTCGCCTATCAAACATCTGTCAGATCCATAAAAGTTACGTCCGATTTAACTTCTTAAGGATTGTTTATTGCTAATGTTCGGTGGTGGTAACCCCACAGTACGACATAATGTGTATCTTTACATGTGTGGTCCTTCTGTACACAGAAATCAGTTGTAAAACGTCGCAGACCGCTGTAACAAGTCGTGCGCCACCAATTTGCGCCATAACAATGCCAAAAACAAAAGAAACACATCGTTTGACAAGTGAAAAAAAGAATTACAAGAAAAGGCGATTGTTATCGGCCCTTCGAGGTAATTCCCTAAAGTTTGTGCAAACAGTGTGGCTACCTCTCAAGCTGTCTGCAACTTGCGTTGTTGTGGCGGCAGTCCTGTAGGGCCCTTGACTTGGACCCACAGCAGATTTAAATTAATTGTTTGGTGATGGGATGGTGTTTTAGTTTAAATTGTTCTAGAGATGCACCCATTTCTATTTCTATTTGAAATTTCTTATTTGAAACTATTTTTAATTACATAAATTATGGTACCCCAAGATACGGGCAAAGCCTAGTTTTGGGACCACTTTATTAACTGAGATAACTAAGACATGTGCAAATTATAGTGTAATATTATTAGTGTACCTAACGGAAAATGGATGTACCTAAACTGTTTTTTGTGCAACAAAGTTTCTTTTTATTTTTTTATTTTTATTTATTTAAATGTTTGACAACCGGTAAAATATCTTAAAACCAACTAGTGAAACGTAAATAAATGAACATTAACAAAACATTATTGATATTACGTTGTTATACTCTCTTAAATCTTATGATCGAAATTCTAGACAGCATACACTGGCTTTCTTGCAATAAGTTGATACCGACCAGTATAATTTAATTTTATTGCTGCTCCAAAAAGTCCAAAAGCTCATCCCATTCGGTCCAGGGCCACTGCAGTTTTTGTCGAATGTCCGGTGTAAAGGCGTATGCTAATGCAATCCGCGTAATTACCAAGTGGCAACCCTGTATTAAAATATAAGCGCGAGCCTGCCAAACAAATTGATAAGCCTCATGCATATAGATGCGGTAAGCTTTCTTTGTCCGCTGACTTTGATGTACAATGGGGTCTCGTATGTCTTTGTACCGTTAATATATACTTCTTACATATTATAAAATGTATTACCATATTATGAGTTTAGGGATAACTGATCCTTTTAAATGGACAAAATGAAAATTACAATAAACCTAGACAGAAAATATAAGTTTCATAATTAAATAAATATATATTTATTTGATATTCTTTCTTAAAAACGTACGGAACAGTTCAGGAGTTCAGGCATGCGAGAGACAATATTTTACAATGTGAACAATTTATTATACAAGGTACTAACTTCAGCAAACCCTCCTATTTTCTCACAATTAAAAAAACTATTTGCGAGGTGGTGCTAACTTCCGAACGCAGCCTTAACTTACAGCAGGTGCGTAAGCCTTGGAATTTAAAATGAAACATACATCAAGGGGTTAAAAGTGAAATTGGCATGGTACGTGTTATAAGTAGTTTGGATGCGTTCATGAATATTGGAAGGGAAGAGTAAAATTTATTGACTTTTACGCTCATTGGCTACTGAAACTGTCTGTGTGTGAATAATGGCGCTGCTTCCTGTTTGTCTATGCTTCGTTATGGACTAGATTACCATCGACACTTCCACAGGATGTCCAAAGAGGAATTATAACTTTTTATAACGAGTTTCGTCCAATTATAAGTCTATTGTCGATTGTCACATAGTGTATGCTATCCCTAATACGTTTAACTCAATTTGCAGTATTGACCATAAATAGAGTATAAGTGCCAATAAAATTTTATTCGTACCATGTTCGTATCTGATACAATTTTTTGTCGATAATGTTTCTTAAAATATGTAGGTAGCGTTTCCTCATTCGCAACATTTTATTCAATAAATAATTCCTTGTGTGTCACTTAATTGAATGAACGATCCGCATTTTAATTAAATAAGAAACCATATATAAAGTTTTCTTTAAAACAATAAGTATAAAAATATAACAATCAGAGTTTTTTTTTTGTTGTGTGCCCTTCAGTTTAGATAACTTTAAATTAAAATAACTCAGGTTTTCAATTTGCAGAATACTACGAAGAATATAATATTATTCAAAACATTGCGAGGGCTTAGGCATACCATTAGCAACTGTGTTCCCACAACAATAAATTATTTAAACGTATAAATTGTTACTTTGACGTATTGGACATAGGCCTTACAACTGCATAAATTGTAAATGACATATGCCTAGTGGCACATCCTGCCTAGGAACAGGGGCCAAGCCTACCGGTCGGATAAGGATCTAACTTTGACCCATACGTCCAATATGAATTTCAGTGCAATTTCGTTATAAGCCGATTTGACGCGGTAGATTTAATCACGCATGTTTGCTCCTTAAATCTTATTAGCGTAGTTCCCGTCTCACCCTTTTATTACACCTTAATTTGAATGTTGTGAAACATGTTGTACGGAATGTGAATTAAATTATCAGGCTTACATTTCAAGAAGGATTTTTAATGACCAACTATAGTTACGTATCATCAGTTCAGTACAATCTTACCAATAATTATCATCTTAATAATTCTCGGTATTAACTGCCGGGAAACTAACTAAAAGCTGTCACTTACCTAGCAATTAGAGTACAATTCAGAATGGACAATGAGACCGCAAGATGGTCCTCGCAAATCGTCTGCGTAACCGTAAACATGGCGTCCGCGTCCGCAGGTGCTCATTTCCAATCCTTATTTATTATTCGAAGGTTGGACGAGGTCTGAGAAGACCGTGGGCTTTGTTACGGTCGTTTGACCCATAAAAGTGATAAACAATAAATCTTTATTCAATGAGTAATTCTTTACATAATGATTACACACTCCACACTCGCGAGAAATGTCAAGTTCCACCCACAAAATGCCGACACCAATAATTCAAAATTCAAATCATTTATTTATAAAATAATATTTATACGTCACAACTCACAAATCATAATTACAATCACAAATCATAATCACAAGTTATACTTATTACATTTTATAGATAGGTACATTAGCTAATTAAGTATGTAATATTATTTAGGTAATTACAATTTAATTTTAATGTTAATTTATAATGTTGTTAAAAATACAGTAATTTTACAGATAGGTAGGTACAGGTTGTTATTGCAATTTAGTTGGTAGGCAAGGTTGGGGTCACAGAGGACAACGAGGCAGGGAAGTCAGTGAATTTATAAATAGGCATATTAACCAATATATTTTTAAGTTTTGCGATGAAAACGGTTTCAGATTTTGTTTCTTTTACGTTATCAGGCAGTGCATTGTATACTCTGGGAACGAGAGTGTTAATACATTTATCAGACTTGGCGAGCCTAGTCGCGGGCGCGATCAGCTGGTTACGCCGCCGGGTGTTGACCCGGTGGAAGTCTGCTTTAGTATTAAATTTGTCAAGGTTACGCCTTGCGTATTTTGCAACTTCTAGCGCGTATAGGCACGGTAGTGTTAGGATGTTACAGTTTTTAAATAATTGTTGAGCGGGACAGTCCCATGGTTTGTGAGCAATTATTCGTACGGCACGTTTTTGGAGTCTTAGTATCCTTTCGGAGCACGCCGCATTACCCCAGAGGTCAACACCGTATGATAGAATCGAGTGAAAATATCCGTAGTATGCTTTTTTCATATTTTCATTAGACAAGCTACGAGCCAGACGGGACAGCGCGAAGCACGCGGAGGCGAGGCGGGCGCACGTGACGTCAATGTGAGGCGCCCAGGTGAGGCCGGCGTCGATCACGAAGCCGAGGTACTTCACCTGGTCCACCTGCGGCACCGCCACTCCGTTGCACACCACATTTAGGTCATGTCCCCTAGTCCTTCTCAGTTGGAAATGAACAATGTTCGTTTTTTCTATATTTAGCAGCATTCCATTTGCGCTGAACCAGTCATGTATGCAGGCAGTGACTAGGTTTAATTTGTGTTTGAGCAGAACATAGTTCTCAGCAGATACAATCAGGCAACCGTCGTCTGCAAACAAGACATATTCGGCGTGCTCAGATGCCGCTGTTAGGTCATTGACCAAGATTAGGAATAGGTAGTTTCCCATAGTAGAACCCTGCGGCACCGCGCAGTCACCTATGAATTCAAGGTCGGACTTCGAGTTCCGGACGTACGTGCATTGCTTCCGGTCACGCAAAAACACTGCAATTGTGTTGTAGAAGTCATCAGTAATACCATACAATTTAAGTTTCTTTAAAAGAAGTTCGTGGTTAACTAGCTCGAATGCGCGCGACAGGTCACAGAACACGGCGGCGACCTGCCGGCCCGCCTCGTGATGACTCATCACTCGGCACACGACATCACGCGCCGCGTCAACAGTCGACCTGTTTTGCTGATAAGCGTATTGTTGATGATTGAGAAGTTTATTTTTTATGAAATGTTTTATAAGTCTGTCACTTATAAGACGCTCAAATACTTTTGATATTATAGGTATGAGGGATATCGGTCTAAAATACTTAAGCATGTTCATTTCACCCTTTCCCTTGTATATAGGTTGTACTTTTATTTGTTTTAGAAGGCTAGGATAATCACCCTCATTTACGCATTGGTTGAATAGCATACAAAGTAAAGATATAACAACAGGAGGTAGATAGTCTAATACAGCCGTTGACATGTCGTTTATATCAGTGGATTGTTTACGCTTTATTTTATTTATAACATTTATTATTTGGTTCAATGATATAGGTGTGTTTATGAATTTAGGTACTTCGTGGGATTCTAAGTATTTGTTGAGGTAAACAATTGCGGAATCACAGCAAGGCCGGCAGTTCGGGTTGTTGTTAGCTTCGATATAGTACCGGTTGAGGGCGACGGCAGCGTGGCGCGCGCGCTCGCAGTCGCTGGCCCCCGCCGAGGCGCTGACCAGCACGTCGAGGGCGGCGCCGCCGCCGGGCGCGCCCGCCCGCCCCGTCTCCGACGCGATGACCCTCCACACAGTGCGGCACATGTCCTTTCCGGCACTAGCTATTTGTTTATTTATATATTCTTTACGCGTTAGGTTTAGGATAGATATGTGTTTCTTTTCTAGATTAACCAATTTGTCAATTAAGATTTGATCATTAGGATTTTGAGTTAGTGATTGTTTGACTTCTCGTATTTTTCTACGGCTGGACCGGACGTCCTCGGTGACCCACACCTTCGCGTTGTTTCTTACAGGATACTTCTTCAGAGGGAAGTGTATGTTAAAGTAATGGTTGATTACATTAATTGTTGCATCAATTTTTAAACTAGAGCACTGATATTTAGATAACAATTTTTCCCAATCATATAAATCTAGGCTTTGTTTAAAGTTGCTAATGTTAAATTCCGAGAAAAGGCGCTTATATCTTTCTAGGTTAAGCTGTAACATTTTGTTTATTTGTATAGACATAAATACACCTGAGTGATCTGAGACTTGTAATTGTAAAGGAGATACTTCATTTATATTAACATTTGGCATATTAGTATAGATGTGGTCCAAACATGTACTTGATTTGTCTGTTATTCTTGTAGGAAAATTAACTAATGATTTAAATCCAAACTGTCTTAAAGTCTCTGATAATAATTTTGAATTTGGACATTTTACTAACATATCAATATTCATGTCACCCATTATAATGATGTTATAGTTATTTACAAAGTGTATAGAAAGTAGGTCATTTAATTTTGAGAAAAAAGTAGGGAAGTCCCCTCTGTCTTTACCTCGAGGTGGTCTATAGATACAGACCACCACGGTGTCCGCACCGACGCACTCCACGGCGCAGGCCTCGAAGTGCATCTCCACCGACAGCTGCGCCACCTCCGGGCGCTCGATGGCGAGGACCTGGTCCCGCACGTAGATGCAGGCGCCGCCGCCCTCGCGCCCGCGCCGGCAGTAGTGGGCCGCCAGCTTGTAGTTCTCGAGGTGCACGCTGGGCAGCTCGTCAGGATGCAGGAACAGCTCGGTCAGGCAGAGGACATCTATGTTTCCGTGGACTTGTAGTTCACACTCCAGTTTGTTGGTCTTGTTTTCTAGTCTGTTGATATTTTGATGGAAGATTGTTAGATTTCTTGATTCAGTGCTGGTTGTTTGGTGTGTCTTTTCCGGTGGACTCATCAGGTGGTCTGTTGGGCCTTGGTAAGAGAAAGGGCCGCCATTTTGATATATTCGTATTCAGAGGCCACACGTCTGTTGCCATGAATTTTTCTATTGATGCAGCTGGTATCCCGATTTTGAAGGATGTATAGGTGTCATGTTTGGATGGGATCTTTTCCACGATGTACTGGAGTCCACCATCCACTTTCTTCAGGTGATCGATTAGGGAGTCCGTGGTCGTTTCAGTTTTGAAATAGCACCCGTGTAGGTACGTGTACCTCTCAATACCTTGGATGCCAGTGTTGGTTGCAGATCCACGTATTGCAGATGACTTTCTGGGCTGGCGTTTGGTGACGGTGATCCATTGTTCTCCATTTTCAGTTGCAACATCGGTCGTCGGGGTCGTTGGGATGCTCGTAGGTGTTACAGTAGTCGTATTTTTCTCAATTGCAGTCGTTTGATTGGAGTTAGAGGTCAGTGGGGTCGCGTCCGTTGTGATTATTTTGTCAGTTATTATTTTTTTCTTGTCCGTGGGGGTATGTTGGCTCGAGAGTTCTGTCTTGGCTGGTTGGCCGCGTCGTTGTAGGCTGGTTGGTCGTGTAGGTCGGTTCGCTTGCGTTGATATCTTCTCTTTCGCACGTATTGCAGTAGTGCGCTTCTCGCGTTGTGCCGCTGCCGTTAGAGAGGGACGGCTAGCTGGTGTGGATTTCGTACTAGAGGCCGGTGTTGTCACCGCTTCACTATAGCTGCCCGGTTTTGTTGATCCATCACTATTTGAATTCGATACAACGGATTTTAACTCGCGTATTTCGTCACTTATTTGGCTTATTCTGGAGCAAATGTCATTAATTTTTTCGTCAAGTGGTTTCAAGGCACTAGTTATTAAGTTTTTTAACAAATCTAGATCGATTTTTTGCGACATTTCAACCGCATAAATTTGATGTTTATTAGCGCGATAGTTTCGTATGCTTACGCGCGGGAGCGCGACCAACGACTACGAATGGGCCCAAATTATTAAATCATTTTATTTAAAAATAGAAGGCAAGTAAAGTTTTTGGTTTGTAATATTCTAATGCACTGTTAAATACATTTCAATATCGCAGACGGCGTTATTAAGCTAGCCTTTTCTCTTTAGTTGTAATTTCGTGTTATGTCACTAGCACTTTTTCATTGCTCTCGAGTGTATTACATAATATATTATAATGATCATATTTGTGTCATAAAAGCAGGGATAGGAATATAGAAATAGTACTTACATAAAAATTTATGATGTTAACATCAATTATGAAACACAATCTTTTAATACGACACTGCGACCTTTTGTAGTAGACTATACGGGTCTTACCACAAAAACTTAGACAGTATTTAACAGATGTTTAGCGCTGTCAAACGCTTACAAAATCTGTCAAATTTCGTTTTAAACAGTGTTTAAAGTTTTTTGTGGTAGCACAGTACAAATTTAAAAATAACTTTACTTACATATTTTTTATTAAAAAACTAAACGATTTTAATTTTAAAATAATAACATCAATAAATATTTTTAATAGGGTTCACTGCCATGTCCCAGTTGGGACCGCACCACACAGCTAGCTTGGAGGTTACAATTAATCCACCGAGCAGAACACATTAAGTGCGGGAAATAGCTAACTAGCAACGAATAGCTTGCGATTGGTTCCGGATGTTATATCTTATCGTATCTTATGTTATATCTCACGGTATCTTATGCTACATCTTATGGGTGCGTATTGCGACGTATAAAAACGAAATGTATAATTTCACATTAATAACGTTCACAAGATATAATGAACGTTAAGTATAACAACAAAATCTATATTTTCATAAGGTATAAGATTCAATTGGTATAACGTACATTTTATATAATATCAAAATATATAATACTTACGAGGACTAATATCAATTCGTATAACATACATTACGTATATCGTTTAAAATATATACTATCATTTAGTATAACGTTCATAAAACATACTAACATACAATAACATAATCTGTGTTTAATTACCCAACACCGTCAAACCCCTTAGCACCAAAACCTAAAGATAGGTGCGACGACGAGCAAAGCGAGGAGGAGCGTGTTAGGTGCACATGTTCGTCGAAACCAAAGCGGAGCGCAGCGAAGCGGAGCGGAGCGTCTCCCCACATAGCGTCAATAATAATAATAATGTCAAAACCCCTTAACACCAAAACCTAAAGATAGGTGCGACGACGAGCAAAGCGAGGAGGAGCGTGTTAGGTGCACATGTTCGTCGAAACCAAAGCGGAGCGCAGCGAAGCGGAGCGGAGCGTCTCCCCACATAGCGTCAATAATAATAATAATGTCAAAACCCCTTAGCACCAAAACCTAAAGATAGGTGCGACGACGAGCAAAGCGAGGAGGAGCGTGTTAGGTGCACATGTTCGTCGAAACCAAAGCGGAGCGCAGCGAAGCGGAGCGGAGCGTCTCCCCACATAGCGTCAATAATAATAATAATGTCAAAACCCCTTAGCACCAAAACCTAAAGATAGGTGCGACGACGAGCAAAGCGAGGAGGAGCGTGTTAGGTGCACATGTTCGTCGAAACCAAAGCGGAGCGCAGCGAAGCGGAGCGGAGCGTCTCCCCACATAGCGTCAATAATAATAATAATGTCAAAACCCCTAGTACCAAAACCTAAAGATAGGTGCGACGACGAGCAAAGCGAGGAGGAGCGTGTTAGGTGCACATGTTCGTCGAAACCAAAGCGAAGCGCAGCGAAGCGCAGCGAAGCGGAGCGGAGCGTCTCCCCACATAGCGTCAATAATAATAATAATGCCAAAACCCCTAGTACCAAAACCTACAGATAGGTGCGACGACGAGCAAAGCGAGGAGGAGCGTGTTAGGTGCACATGTTCGTCGAAACCAAAGCGGAGCGCAGCGAAGCGGAGCGGAGCGTTCCCCCCACATAACATCAATAATAATGAAAATACGATACGACAATCTTTTATACTTTTTGTGCATTATGCATTATGATAATTATATCCGTTGTAGAATATATGTTATAAACGTTATATATTATAATAAACGTTATGCATTTTAGTCGTTATATCAATTGAAATTATACTTTTTGAACGTTATTCTTTACGAAATTATGTATTTAGTAATTATGCCTTTCGTTTGTTATGCACAGTGATCGTTATACTTAATAAATTTATATCATATGGGCGTATACCTTGTGAATGTTATACCATTCGTTTTTATACCTCGTATTAGGGCATGCAATACCGCAATACCGGTATCCGTAATACCGGTATTAGGGACAAAATTCACGCTTTTTTCAATACCGGTATTGAAAGTTAATACCGGTATTGAAGTAATACCGGAATCGGACATTTTTTAGGCTATAAATCAAGCTATTAAGATATAGTTAGCCTTGTTCTCCTATATACTATGAAAGTGTACTTGTTTTCAACCGTTACATGCGGTTTTTGGCCTTTGGAAACCTACTTGTTGTCCATGCGTTCTAAAATTTTAACTCTAATACTCAATTCTCGTAAAAAATATTACATAATACAGAATTTGATTGCTTTTTCTTGTTGTATTTTGCCCTATACGACCTTTAAACAAAAAATATGCCATTTATAACAAGGAAGTCTAATACCGGTATTAATACCGGGATCCCGGTATTGAGTTCTAATACCGGAACTCAATACCGGTATTGAAAATAGTTCCGGTATTGCATGCCCTACCTCGTATTACTTACCCACATCTTATAACAGTAAATTACTAACAATGGTTTAGTGCTATATTGAAATCAGCCACTTCGATTGGCAGTTTTAGTAATTCTGCAGGGAATATTTTTATTTTTTATTTTGAAAAACGGGTGCATTCCGAACATACTTACGTGGAATTTATTACCCACACCTACATACTCCTAACTAATATTATAAATGCGAAAGTAACTGTGTCTGTCTTTCTGTTACTCTTTCACGCCAAAACTACTGAACGGATTTGAATGAAATTTGGTATACATATGGTATAGACCCTGGGACAGAACATAGGCTACTTTTATCCCGAAATTCCCACGGGAAAGCTTTTTAAGCGAAGCTCGCGGGAACAGATAGTATATTATAAACTCGCAAGCAATGAAAATGTTCATTGACATAGCACCAAATTACTCCTAAACGGAAAATGCTAGCTTAATGACGCCCTATGTAATTTTGAACTACATTTAACAGCGCATCAAATTATTATGCCAGTAGAAAATGAGAATTAAGGAAACCCGCATTGAGTCGAGTTTTAAACAAAGAATTTAATTTGTGCCTTCGGATTCGACATCATTATAAATAATATCACTAATGTATCACTAAATAGTAAGTCCATCCGTAGCCTCTCCTTTATCACCTACCAATTATTTAATTCCTCCAAAACCTTTGGCTTTTGGATATCAATTTCGGAATCTGCACAACAATCACAAGCCTCCACCGGTAACCTTCACTTTCCCATCGTCGAGTTAGCTTATCTGTAGTGGTCCATCGCCATATTTTAGCGTGGCGGATTCGAACCCGGGACTCCGGGGTCGGAGGTCGCCGCTTGACCGCTAGCTTTATGAGCTGCGCTGTTTAGGTCTGACGTCTAGGGTAGGATAGCGGTGCCAAGGAGTGCTTTAATTGTGCTGTTTCAAGATTAGATGGGTGAACATGTGCAACTTAATACAGGGTGTTGCAAAAAGGCTATTCTAAGCCGAAAACCCCCTTTCGGCTTAGTATACCCTTTTTTCAACACCCTGTGGATGTAATTTTAAGTCATTTAACGTACGGTAGATGCTGAAGAGGCAGGCCGAGACGGAGATGGCGGGACGACCTGGACAAATTCAATAATAACTGGGCTGAGAGTGCACAGGATCGAACGGTATGGAAGGAAAAAGGGGAGGATTTTGCCCAGCAGTGGGAAACTAAATAGGCGTTAAAAAAAAAAAGATGCTGAATGCGGTCACTCTGTAAATGAAAGAACGAACGAAAATTGTCACGCAATCGACACGCTTAATGCAACGAGATAGAGTCGTGGTTAGCGCTGCAGTTTAGTTTTTCGAACCAAGGCTCTATCCCATTGCATTAACCGTATCGATTGTTCGTTCGTCGATTTAGAGAGTGACCCCTTAAGCCTTACACTCAAATTCATACACCGTATTTCAAATTATCAAATTATCTTTTTGGTTGTAGCTCTATGCTATTTCAAATTTACAACAAGGTTAAAATTGACATTGAAACACACTAATGTCGACTCTTTACGTCAGTCAAAAAGATGAAAATGAAACTCGTATATCACAACATCAGTTTTAAACCTATTGTAAAGTGTCAAAAATCTCTATGAATTTGGGGGTTAGAATATAGAGACGAATGTAGTCTCTGCAATAATCTACGTTATTATAACGTTCTTCGAATGAAATAATGACTTGATAACCATTACATTTCACACAGGGAATATAAATTGTGTACATTATTAGTTGCTATAATAATAAAATACATAAATAAAGATCACTGACATGAGCTTTTTGCAATATGTTGCACATTTCTCTTGGCTAATTAATGCCTATACATATCAGATTTAGTGCCAAATTCTCCATTGTCGGTTATCTAACCGACTGGGATTGATTTATTAATTATACGTCATCTCCATATAAAATTCATGACAGATGTGTCAAAAGTCAATCACTACTCCCTGGTTATGCTCTAACCGACTATGGAGATATTGGCACTTAGGTTTTTTCAATTTTTACTTTATCTTTCAACCAAAGGTTGCCTGCAAAAATTACAGTGCATTCCTTTTATTTAAGATACTTACTATTTCGAAGATAATTTTATTATTTTTATGTTTTAGTATAGAAGGCAAAAATGCCTTTATCCAGTGCATTGGAGTTGGTTTGATTTAAGGCTTATTCACATAATTTTGGCCATATCTTTGAATGCAGTTTGTATTATTTTTTAAATTAAAATAAAGTATCTTTTCAGTAAAATGTCCGATCTTTACCATTTAAAATACCTGTTTCCCCTTGACATCGCCGTGCATGAAGTATCTAAAATATAAAAGCTATCAAATATACCTATTACCTACCTCAGTAAAAATATCACTTTCCTAATTTAATTACTTCAAGCCCCACAAAAGCCGTACGCCACGCAAATGAGAAACAATTATACCTAAATTGGCAAAAAGCAAGTAGATAAATGAAATACCTTCCAAAACAAACGGATGAAGTTTGAAACACAGTCCGGCGACCAGTCACACCTTCGTCACTGGACCAATTATGAACTGAGTGCATAGTTAATTCGTGAGCCCTCCCGTCATATAATTATTAAAGTGGATATCTAACGTTGGGGTCTGTAGAATATTGGGTAAAGTTTTATTTCTGGCTTCAGGTGTCTCATTTGGCGGTATACGTAACACGTACTTAACGATCCCTAAACAAAGTTTATACGTATGGTTTATACCTACTCACTTTTTCAATACAGTTATAAAGCGCTAAAAGTTATACCAGACACAGAATAAAATCCACCCGGTAGGTTGTCGATACATATGTTTTGTCTTCGAATACGATCTTACATCACCGTAATCAATATACTAATATGCAGTATTATATTACACACACACACACACACACACACACTCACGCCTTGTACTAATGTACTCCCTTGCGGGGTAGGCAAGGTAGGTAGGGGTAGTCTGCCTATTATATTACTTATGTAAAAAACCTAAGTATATTCTGTAGCCATTGACCAAAAAAACATTCTCAGGGTAGATCTCAAGATCATAAAGTTACTTTTTTTACTTCTATGCTCAAGATCGATCCATCCGCACTCTTTCGTTGCAAGTGTCAAACAACACACTTCAAAAAGCACAAGTGTTATTTAATCTTTGTCTAATATCGGCGCTGATGATCTATTGTAAATATAAAAACAAGCATCGTGCGTGCCCATTCCTATTTCGTAACACAACTGTTAATACGCCTACATGTTCTGAGATCTATGAGCCTTTCTATTTGATCAGAAGATTGAGCCCAAGAGAGGCGCAAACACCAGTTAATGCCCGTGACGCGTTGACACTGGACGACCATTCATTTAGCTGACAAACAGACATACAATTTCAACCTTGTTTGTTTTACTTTTATTCCTCTCGTAATGGCTTGACCGGTAAGTGTTGGTAGAAATGCCGCGGCAAACTTAGTCTGCGACTTGCGACCACTTCAGCAGGCAATGACAACGATGCTCGGCATGCGGCAGCCCTTACCTCGCACGTGTTAAATATCCCATAAAGTAAGCTAATTATTGTGCTGAGAAAAACGCCGTGCGGAAACTGCTGTAGAACGCGCGCTCAAAGAATTTCCGCTGCGAAAAAACAACTTCGATTTGATTTCTGAACTTGAGTGATGTGACGTTTGAGGCAATTACGCGGGAAACAACCGGCTAATAACTCCTTCCTTGCAGTTTAACCTCATTTCCGCGCCAGAACTGAATAACTACTACGAGTACTTTTAACGACATCTCTAGCGTTAAATATAAGTGTCAATGTTCCAACACAGATGAATTAAACATTGAATGTGGTTAGTGTTTCTCTAAACTAGCGAAGACGAACGCATCTGCGGACACGACGCATCTAAACTGCAACAAATGGTATGGCCGCCGGTTATCGGTTTTTAATCGTAGGCAGTAAGGAAGCCGTCGCGGCGAGTTATTCCTATGATTGCGGGCCTAGGGCCGGGACAACTAATTATTGCCTGGCCCTAGACAAGTGATGGATGGAACACATTAGCCACAACTGCAGGTACGACCATGCTGTGAAAATAATTGTCGTAAAACAGTAAAATATGGCTTTCGGAGGGAGCTGGTGGGATTAATTTAGAGATCTTTGGATAAATCTTGTCCTGTTTAGTACCTGCGCTTTAATGATCGTGGACGTTTTCAATTCACTCGCTAATGAAGTAATTTCTTCACTGCTCCTTAGCTTGCTTTGCATACAGCGGTAAACTAATACTTGCTAAGATTAAATGTAGTATTACATATATGTAATATATATATATTATATATGCTTGCTTATAGCTATTTATTGTATTAAAAGAGTTTATTTTAAATACTTTAGTACTCCACCAAACAAAGGTTGGTTGGAAGAAATTGCTTCTTGGCAATAAGCCCGCCTTTGTATACACTACTTTTAAGTCCCATTTTTGTAACTGTGTTTTGTAAGTATACAATAAAGTGTTTATAAATATATGTATTATTATATGCCCTAATGGGGATATATTCATTTAGATTATTTGGTTGTTGGTGCTTTCCGTTGCAATAAGTAGCCATTACCATTATAATCAATGTTGCTTTATTAAGCTCATTTAACGACGACTCTATTTCGTTTCAAAAAACGTTTCATATGTCTCATTTATTAATTTTTCTGTAACCCTCTCATTGTCGTATCGCAGTAAGTACTAGGTCCATTTAAATTCATGCATCTTCTATAATCTATACTAATACCTATAGGAAACCGGCCTAGAGTGTTAAATTAAAAATACACAGTCTTAAGCGCAGCACTAAGCGACCAACAATGCCTTTGGTGGTTCCATCATAACGAATGCAATAGCAAACAACATTGATCACCCGTTTATCCGATTTCGCAACGCCATTACTCAATGTACAATTTGAATTTAGAATCAGAACCAATAACGACATTTTGAATAGAACAAAGCCCCATGATAATCGAATACAATTAATTCTAATTTAAATGGAAATGGTATATTAAATTAACCAATTGTTTTATGAACAACATTAGAAATGCTGCTTAACATTAACCTAAGAGTTTCACTAGGGATTTAAGTATGTACAACATACGTATTATTTCAAAAATAAGCAACTAGGTATATAATGACGAAAAAAACAACATTTTAGTAGGTAAGTACCCCAAGTTAAACCAAACCTATTGAATCAAAATAGAGCAGCATTTTTTTAGGGTTTCAAGATGAGATACATAATGAAAGTAGTTGAAGTACCTCTTTATCTCGGAAACATTGACATGTTCACGTATAAAATTTCACTCTCTAGACATCATAGCCTTAAAGGTCGAGATGATAAAGTTGCTATAATTTGCGTAAAATATCAGTAGAGTCTAAAGGTAGAGCATTTTGCCTAGAGTAAGTAAGGCCGCCTTTTTGTACTGTTCTATTTTTTAGATTTGTATTTGTAGATTTGTAGACATCATATTGTTTTTGGTGCAAATAAAGTGTATTGTACCTATTGTATTTTACAGGATAATACCACACGCACCGCATAGGAAATCAATCGTAAAATGTGGCCTCTGGCTTGACACTGATGCATCAAGGGAAATGAGCAATTTACAATTAAAACGGAAAGCTTTCCTTTCCGCCAGCAGTGAACTGAGGGGAAACTGCTTCAATATTATATCGCCGTTTACTGCGCCAAGTAATGAGGATAAATTAGTTTTATTGCCGCATTGCTTAAGTTATAATACTTACTTAATAAAGTTTATTAGTACAATAATAAGTAGCTTATTAGTTTTATTAGACAAGAAATAAACTGTAGGACCTTTGGAATAACATTAAAACCTAAAGCACAGTTATGTACGGTGGCCTACGCCTAAAAGTATACAGGCGGAGTTTTTAAAATAGCGATCTCAAGCACTCAAGCACATCCACATAAACACCACTGCTACACACATCACACACAACACGTCCCCGGATTTATAACAGATGTAGCTGGTCCCTTCAACATCAGGGATCGTTATTTTAAAAACTCCGCCTGTATACTTTTAGGCGCAGGCCACACCGTACACATAATGTACTTCTTATAAATCGCCGAAGACCAGCTAAGAAATAACTCGCCGTCTAAAACCTAACATTACCCACGTATAATCAAATCAAATTGCATTTAAATAGTTAGCATTGAAGGCCCTAAGCTTTACCTAAACTATAAGTATACAGTAATATCATTTATGTAAATGGAGATTTATTTATTTATTTATTTATTTATTTATTTATATAAGGCACATCAACAGTACATGTTACAATACACTTATAAAAGAAAGGTTAGAGAGGTACTTATCAATAACATGTACCAATTACAGACATGCTCAACACTTGTTAGGCACATAACAAAACATAGAAATAATCATAATTAAAAATACAGTTTAGTATTACAAAAAAGAAAAATAAAACTTTAACTCACATTCTTTAAAAATTCTGACATGAAAACAGATATATTTAAACTTATTTAAACTATAAAAACAAAAACAACTTCTTAACACTAATATGTTATATGTTATACATTATTAGTTAGAGATCGCACTAAGTACCTTATTTCTAAAAACTGCAAGACTATCCCAAAAAATATCCAAATTGTCAAATTTACTATTTATAGTGTTGAATTCCTTGCACATTCTATTGAGTGGAGCGTGTACACCGAGGTTGGTTCTGGAATGGTTTGAGTGAAATAAATTGGTTATACGTTTACGCGGGTAATTAAATGGGACTGATATTTTGACTTTACTGGAGATATTACTAGAGTATATTTTATTATTAACAACATTATATAAGAACATGAGATCATGCTGAATCCGTCGATGCCGTAAAGAAATCATATTGAAATATGTCAACCGCTGTTCGTACGGACACCGGTGTGAGATGCCGGGGCTGATGAAGGCGAGGTGGCGGGTGAAGGCGCGCTGGATGCCCTCGAGGCGCTGCGAGTGCACGGCGTAGTGCGGGTTCCACACCACGCTTGCGAACTCCAATATACTCCTAACCAAAGCGTTATACAAAAGGATTTTCGTTTTATTACTAAATCCCCTTGTATTACGCTTTAGAAAGCCAAGCATCTGAGCCGCTCTTTTAGTGACACTGTCTATATGACTTTTAAAATTCAGTTGGCTATCAAGTATAACGCCTAAATCTTTTATTTCCAGAACTTGACTAATATTTTGGTTTGCAATTTTATACATTGATACTAAAGGGTTTTTCTTTTTGGTAAATTTAATAAAGTAACATTTATTTATATTGAGACACATTTTGTTTCTGTCACACCAGATTTGTATCCTATTTATGTCTTGTTGAATTAGATTTATATCGTTTACGGAATTAATTGTTCTATAAATTTTAAGATCATCGGCATAGAGAGAAAATTTACAATGATGAATGCAGGAGGTAATGTCATTAATGAAGATCAAGAATAATAGTGGACCAAGATGAGAGCCCTGCGGTACACCTGATACAGCAGGATAAATATTAGAGTCATAACCGTTAACAACAACACTTTGTGGTCTATTGTGTAGGTAAGATTTAAACCAAAGCAACAAAGATCCCTTAATTCCTGAATAATTAAGTTTATGCAGCAATAGATTGTGGTCAACTTTGTCGAACGCGCTAGAAAAATCTGTGTAAATAGCATCAACTTCATGTCCCTTATCAAGTGCATCAGCTAGTTCTGAGATGTATTCAACTAAGTTGGTTTGAACTGAGCGGCCGCTGATAAAACCGTGTTGGAATTCGGAAATCAGTTCTCGAAAGGTGTGAGATAGAGATTTATACATGAGTGATTCGAATATTTTAGAAAAACAGGATAGTATAGAAATTGGTCGGTAGTTCTTAATATCACTTTGATCGCCTTTTTTATAGATTGGTATAATTCTTGCCTTTTTCCACTCTGCCGGAAAGATACCATATTTGAGGGAACTATTTATAATGAGATAAAGAGGAAAAGTTAGCCTAGATGCACATCTTTTTACAAAAATAGGAGGAATGCCGTCGGGTCCAGCACCTTTGTAAATATCTATTTGCTTCAATTGTTTTAGTATATCCGTTTCAGTAAATACTAAATTGGACAAATTACTTATGTTGTTAGGGGAAATAGTTGATGAAGGTGGACTGTTCTCATTATATTGTGTGGTAATAGAATTGACTGTGTAAACTGATGAAAAATGAGAAGCAAAAAGGTTAGCAATATCAGGACCGGTGTCAGCAATAGAGCCCTCATTTTTCATTTCAGCTGGAAGACAAGCTGATGATTTTCTCTTAGCTTTCATAAAACCCCAGAACGCTTTTGGGTTCTTTGGAATGTTTTGCTCCAACTTTGATCTATAAGTACTGTAACAGTTTGCTGTTAATTTGTGACACTGGTTTCTTATTAAGTCAAATTCTAATTTATCACGAGGGTTATTGTACTTTCGAAACTTTTTCCTTAATTTTTCTTTTTCATTTAATAGTTTTATTAATGGGACAGTAAACCAAGGTGGCCATTGAGATTTAGAGGTTTTATGCTTAGGAACATACTTATCGATTATTTCATTAATTATTTTATAGAATATTTGAACCATTCCATCAGTATTTTCACAATCTACGAATTCAGTAAGCCAGTCAATTTCGGAGAGTTCAGTAAAAATGTTGGTATAGTCTGCTTTAAAAAAATTATATCGAGTCTTATTACGAGGTCGAAGGTAAGCCATGTTAGAAGATGGGATAGTGAGTAACAATGGAGGATGTTTAGTATCTAATTTACTAAGTAAGTCTAAGGGCTCCGATATAGAAACATCGGGAATGTTACTAAGTGCGAGATCCAACAGTTTATTGTCAATGTTTAAAATATTATTGCTTTGATATAAATTATTTATGGATAGAAAATCTATAAGAGAGTAACCTAAATTACAATTTTTACTATTGGTGGGTATCATATGGTTGCTATTACTAGAATGTCTACTCCAACTGAGAAAACCAAGATTGAAATCACCGACTATGATAACATTGTCTACATCATTCATTACTGTGTCTACATTATTCAAATAATTATCTAAAGTATCTTTTTTAACAGGCGGAGGTAAGTAAACAGCACATAAGGCAATTTTTTGAATAGTATCATTAATTTTAACTTGTACATTGACCCATAAATCTTCACAATCAGATTCATAATTAGAAACTCGGACAGATTGTATATCACGAGATGAATCTCGTACCAATATTTTCCGCTATTAGCTCTTAGTACACCCACGCGATGACTTTGATTAGAGTTTAGATTGATCACTTCACTTGATACTGAGTAAGTATATAATGTACCTACTTATAATGTATTCTACACGTTTTTGATACATAAAACATATTTGAAATCAATTTATTATTGAGGCAATTTTCTGGCACGAAACTGAAATCTGTTCCTAATAATTGTTCGATAAATGTTACGTCTTGCCTCTCTTTGAGCTGTATACGTAGGTACTCAGGTATGATATAAAATATTAAGGCTAACATGAATATATCGAAGTACCTACCTAAGAACTACGTGGATCTACCAACCACTTTAATTAACTATTTACGTTTCAAGGATCGTCATCTAATTTGGGTTTCTGCAATAAACACTTGCGAGTTTGACTATTATTGGATGAGTAAACGCACTAACCTTTCTCCTTTATTTATAGAGGAACACTAATCGCATTGAAATATTAATATTAGGTGGTAAATCTTCAGGTAATGAGTATGAAGTGGCTTGCACGCTCGCCAAACCTTTCGGGACTGATTATGTAGATAATTTAGCTTTTGGTTTATGTTTTTGCATCTTATGTATAGTGAGTGCAGGTTAATGGTAGTGTTATATTATAGTATCACAAATATTGCTGAAGAGGGATCTCGTAATATTCGTTCCTTAAGAGTTCATCGGGAATCTATCCAGACAATAAATTTTGTTTTGGTTCAAGTATTAATTTATTACTCAGCGCACCGGGCCATCTCATAAACCTCTTGAGTAGGTAGGTAATACTGTTCCAACAGTGGTCAAATTAGTTAAAAAACTATAGGTATAAATTTATCACACATGTTCGAGTAGGCCCTACAAACTATTGGGAATTATATGTACTTACTTAAGACCGTTTATTTATAGGCATGGTGACGATTGCCTCTACGTACCTCTACTAACTCTTGCACTATAAATCTGGAGTACACCCCCTGCATTTCATTTCATACCACAGTTTAACGTGGTTCAACGTAAGAAACCCTCGCCGAGGTGTGAAAAACTAGCAATTACTGTGTCCAACTTAACACGATTTATAACGTGTTATATCGGCGTAATGCCGGCAAAAACCAAGCGGTTTACTGCCAAGCATTCCCAGCTAGATTATTTACAACCTCCAACTTCCTACACGGATTTAATTGGCCAAATGAATTGTGCATATGGGCGTCGGACGCCCTCCGCTATTCATTACGGTGCTACATAAGTACTGTTATTGCGATTCGTTTTTAATGTTTATCTCGGATCGCATCAGTGTGGCTTTGTTGTATTTATTGAGCTTTATGAAAAGTGCATGTAGATTATATTATGTAGAATGTCATTTTAAGTGCCAATTTCTCCATAGTCGGTTAGAGCATAACCAGGTATTAGTGGTTGACTTTTGACACATCTGTCAAGAATTTTATCGTCGGTTAGATATCCGACTATGGAGAAATTGAATCTGTAAGTAGAAATGTGGGTCGTTGATTCTATATATCTATCGAAGTATATATGCTTACCTATTCATGTTTACATACAGTCGTCCGGGTCCTCAACCTTCCTCATCCAGACTCGATCACTACTGTACCCGTATCACGAAAATTCGAGCTAACGAATAGAATCGAATGCGAGTGCGATTATTGTCAACTTGACAGCACTTTCGAACACTTTTTACCTTTCGAATGAGTTTCGAAAACACAGGGGTATAATCGCGACAGTTCTGACATTGCGAAAAAGAGACGCTTAGCTACATTAAGCGTAAGAAAGAAACGTTAAGCTGTAAATGTTTTTTGTCCTTTTTGCTGTGGCGCCTGTTTACGTCAGTTCTCTTTGCCAAACAATGAAACAAATGAAAAATCTTTGCCAAACAAAGGCTGACAGTTACAACAAAATTTTCTAAATGCTATTTATTTTTGATTTGCTAGTGATTTGTGGGTGTTTATTAAGTTTATTAGACTATTATCATCACTTAACGAGTGTGTGACATGGGTGGGTGGATTTTGTTCGGTTGTATAGAGCATATTGAACGAAAACACGATGGAATGATGGATGAGATATATTTTCACATGTAAGTAGATACTATCAAGTTTAACAAGCTTACATTCATCATAGTACTATCTATTGGCTCGATTTTAATATAAAACGATACTAATTTTAATACTGTAAGGTCTTTTAGTATCAGTTTTAAGTAAAAATTACGAGGTACCATATCATAACAAATCACATGGTGTTGCAAGTTATTGAAAATTTATTTTACCCACAAATATTATAGTATGCAAAGAAAATACTAGAAATTGTAACGGACTCGGGTTGGGTTTACAAATGGGGCGCACGAATTCGGTTTTTGTGAAGATTGTATTTTGTAGAAGTCATTCTCCTCTTTCAAATGAGGTGCCTCTCATTGTGAGGAAACGTTCGTTTCGTTTTTTTCTTCTATGTGTGATTTCTTCTGTATAATATAAAGTTTATTGTATTGATACGAAATGCGTGTTTCCTTTAAAAAAAACCCCATCACATATTTGGCCCACGATTATAATGCTCATGCTCATCCATTTATCTCTGCTTCATAGGTTTCCGACAGAAAAAAAATATCAAGAAAATGGATAGACATTACCGGTCGCACAAATTGGGAACCAAAGAAACATACAAAAATTGTGTTCGGCACATTTTGAAGAGGATTGTTTCGATTGGACGAAGACAATGAATCATACAATCCACTCAGTTTGTGTATATTAAATAATTATATTGAAATTAAATAAGTATGAGTAAAGTTTTTTTTCTTATATCGTCGGTTGACAGGAAAAACTCACTAAGGCTGATTTTTCAATATTCAGATAAATGTTATCTGGGTAATACAAACATTGAGAAACATTGAGACGCAACAGCATCAAAATTATTTCCCAGCAAAACTTTTATCTGGCTTTTGAAAAATTAGCCTTTAGTGTCTTTTTCCTATCAACCGACGATATACTCAAGTTTTGTTTTTGTTATTATGATAAGTTAAATTTCCCCATATTTAGGTTTAATTTTTTTGTCGGCAACATCTATGGTTTGAGTGAGAAAGAGAATAGTGCACACGGCGATTGCCAGTCTAGAGGTAGTAGGTCTATGTTTTCGAACAACAATCCTCTTCAAAATGTGCCGAACACAATTTTTGTATGTTTCTTTGGTTCCCAATTTGTGCGACCGGTAATGTCTATCCATTTTCTTGATATTTTTTTTTCTGTCGGAAACCTATGAAGCAGAGATAAATGGATGAGCATGAGCATTATAATCGTGGGCCAAATATGTGATGGGGTTTTTTTTAAAGGAAACACGTATTTCGTATCAATACAATAAACTTTATATTATACAGAAGAAATCACACATAGAAGAAAAAAACGAAACGAACGTTTCCTCACAATGAGAGGCACCTCATTTGAAACAGGAGAATGACTTCTACAAAATACAATCTTCACAAAAACCGAATTCGTGCGCCCCATTTGTAAACCCAACCCGAGTCCCTTACAATTTCTAGTATTTTCTTTGCATACTATAATATTTGTAGGTAAAATAAATTTTCAATAACTTGCAACACCATGTGATTTGTTATGATATGGTACCTCGTAATTTTTACTTAAAACTGATACTAAAAGACCTTACAGTATTAAAATTAGTATCGTTTTATATTAAAATCGAGCCAATAGATAGTACTATGATGAATGTAAGCTTGTTAAACTTGATATTATCTACTTACATGTGAAAATATATCTCATCCATCATTCCATCGTGTTTTCGTTCAATATGCTCAATACAACCGAACAAAATCCACCCACCCATGTCACACACTCGTTAAGTGATGATAATAGTCTAATAAACTTAATAAACACCCACAAATCACTATAAAATCAAAAATAAATAGCATTTAGAAAATTTTGTTGTAACTGTCAGCCTTTGTTTGGCACAGATTTTTCATTTGTTTCATTGTTTGGCACAGAGAACTGACGTAAACAGGCGCCACAGCAAAAAGGACAAAAAACATTAACAGCTTAACGTTTCTTTCTTACGCTTAATGTAGCTAAGCGTCTCTTTTTCGCAATGTCAGAACTGTCACGATTATACCCCTGTGTTCGAAAAGAATGACCACAGAGTACATAATATTATTCTGACAATGACCTATGGAATGATAGCTGTCAAACTTTCGCAAATCTATACACCGCCATTTTGTTGTTGACAGGTTGACAGCACTTTCGAATAGACTATCGAATAGAATGTGCTGCGTTTTTTCCGAATCGCTCTACTGGCTGTCGAGTCCATTGTTTTGTACTATAAACATTAAGAGATAATCCACAAAGATGTCTTTACCCGTCTCATCCCAGTGGCTCAGTAAAGTAAATTATGGCGCATAAAACCCAACATTTATTCTCATCAGACCAACAAAGGCGGTATTGACAGGAACATCGCTAATAGAAGACAGCTCAGTTTGTTGTGTGTGATGTATGGATGGAAGCTACAAATGCTACAATGTTGTACGACTTTTCCCTTTCCATATAGAGATCAAACTTATGAACCCTTTTCGTGTGTTAATTTTTGAGAACACAAAACATAACGAATCTTTAGATTAGACATAAGAAAACAATAAAATTTTAAACTGATTTAGTTACCTGATTAACTACTTAGATATTAATATTATTCAGTGATTATATTTTCATATTATTATGTAAGGACTTAAAATAATGTAATTACACCTGTCTACCTATCGCGAATTTGTTTTGACAACGATTTTCGGATTCAAAATGAGTTGATATTGAATTTGACACTAGTTAATTACCTATTTCACAAATATTATTTCGTTTTGACTTCGCGATAGGGCCCATCGAGTCCCTACCAAGGTAAGGTAGGTAGTAAGAAGTATCCTTCCACACTTAGTACCGGCTTGCAAGACAGCTACAAATTGACATTATTCCGTCCCTACAAGTGCCCGCTTCAAACTCAAAAACATATTCCATCGCCTCTTCAAAAGGACACAAACAAAAGAGCTACAAAGTCAACAAAACGTATAGCCTGATGCCACACCCGTTAACCGCAATTTGTGAGGCCGCGGCCCCCGATAACTTAGCTTCACTAAGGAGGTTGCATCACTGAGTTTGGTTATGACCATAGACAGTCTATCTAGATCTGCTTTATGGCTATCTGTGTTCGCATGAGGTTCGCATGAGGTGCCTGTAGGCAGGTTGATGAAGATGACTATCGCCTCGCGAAGGCTGAAGTGATCCATCAGTTGTCTATGCCCTATCTGATAGTGATGTCCTCATTAGGTATCCGCCAGATACGATCTTTTGAGCGGACAAGGTATTTTTATGATCGTAGAATTGCTACCAACTGCTAGACTTGAGGTTTTTCTCAATGTGATGTTTATGTCATTGGTAGATACATAACGCCATAGAAAACCGCAGGCTTGTGTGTAAGTATACAGAATTAAACGTTAATACTAACTTTTTACACGGATTATAAATCGTAAAGCCTAAGCGGCCTGGCTATGCCATAAATCTGATGCATCTGCTGTTTATGTCCCTTAACGGAACTACCATATAAGGCTTAACTCTGCAAATCGTTTTCTCTCTTGAATTAAAAACTTAACATCCCATAGTTGCGTTTCTAATAAGTCATTAATATTAATTAACCTTTAACGGGCAACTGCTTACTTAAACCCGGTACGAATGAGAAACATAAAAATGTCCTTTACAGACAAGACGAGACTGCATTGAAAAACAGAGGCAATAAAATACCTAAGTTTTATAAAATAAAAACTTATTTCTACTTATCGGTTATTATTCGCATTCGCAACACCGACCTGCGCTCCAAAACTCAAATAGCTGACGTGGGTGCCAAGACTGCTAAACTGAAGTGGGACTGGGCGGGGCACATCTGCCGTATGCAGCCGGAGAGGTGGGCAAAAAATGCCACCAAATGGATACCCAACAACGGCCGCCGACGCAGAGGCAGACCAAGAAAGAGATGGCGGGATGACTTGGACAATTTTAACACGGAATGGTGTGAGCAGGCCCAAGAAAGGGATAAGTGGAATGTTCAGGGAGAGACCTTTGCCCAGCAGTGGGACAATAGAGGTTAAGAAAAAAAAAAAATCGGTTATTAATTTTAAGTAGGTAGTACATTGCTCACAAACTTCATACTATCTTTGATAGTAGGTACTTCAATCAAGCCTGACAATTTCTTTCTCATAGGTGCTTTACCTATTCTTTTTGCAACACTTGCACACAAGTGTATTAACCAAAGAGAATCGAGTCTCTTTCTCTGTATTTCTATTAATCTAAGATGCGCCACCTCATTCAATTAACTTTACGCTGCCCTCCGTTTGAGTAAATCACTGTTAAATAAATAAAATAGCAATAAAACGGTTCTCAAGCTGCGGGAGGTCGCAAGTAGCCTCCGGGTAAAGTGGTAGAATGTGCGACTTGTATGAGACTTACAATTAATACCAATTGATACTCAGATAGAGAATGTAACGTATTTTATAGGTATTTATATATATTCCTGCGTGGCTTCTTATGCAACTTCACTGTCCCTTAATATTTATTCAATCGTGTGTAACTGTGTAATGTTAAATTGTATAATGACTTCGTTCACAAATATAACAATCCATCATGCATATAATAATCTGCATTCACAAGCATACATAGTATACATACCTATACCTCAATATTCAATGTTCTACCACCAAAACAAATGCCATTGTAAATTTGTATATTATAATAATACCTACATATATGTCAATGCCATTAGAGCTTTTGTGAAATTAATTGTTATAGCATTGTTATGGTATTTGCTTGTAGTAAAAGCTTAGGCGCTTCGATTTTTACCCGCACGATACTATGATAATTTTTCTTCTTCATCATCATCGGCCAATGAAAGCGCAGAGAATCGCGCTGGACCAAATGACCAATACCTCCATTCCAGCTTTTCTAGTGTTTGTTGAGCAGTACGCAAGGAGCTTCCCTGATTTATGTATCAAATGTGCGGTCAGCTGCATAAGTAACTATACACTTTTGTTCCTTGTCAAACTAGCTACATAACAAACTGTCAATGTTTTAATAGGCAGTTTGTGAGTTTGACAAGGTACAAAAGTTACTTATGCAGCTGACTGTACCTACTTTGCAACTGAAGCTATTCGGACTGGCGAATCCTTTCACCGCGACGTGTTTAACTAACTGTAGGTATATATACGGAGCATAAAGGGATGAGGGTGTCCCACGCTAGGACTAAAGTTCGTCACCGACATGACTGCCGAGATTATTGTTGACTTGACTTGCTTGACTCACACCTGGCCATTTTTTCAGTGTTGACACTTCTCACCCTAGAGGACTTATATTCATACCCCCAAATTTACCCCAAATTCATAAAGCTTTTTGAAACTTTACAATAGGTTTAAAATTTATGTATATCAATTCGTTATCAAATTCGTATATCAATACGAATTTCAACTTTTTGACTGATGTAAAGAGCCAAAACTCGGGTGTTTCAAAGTCAATTTTAACCTCACACACTAGTGTTCACAGAATAATAACTAGTACCCTTGTTGTAAATTTACAATACGGTTTATGAATTTGAGGGTTAATTTTAGCGGGTAAAATTGCAACTACGAATGTTTGTCATAATGGTGAAAGGATCAGCCAGTCGATGAGTCAGCGTGAATAGTTTTATTACTGCAATGGCGCGAATACGCTAAGGCTGCGAATGCAGTAGGTAAACTGTTCGCTGTAGCTGCTGGGTTCTTAGTTTGCTAGTGCGATAAATATTTACATCATTTTTGTGTTAGGTATATAATTTTATTGCGCTAAAATAATTTTCATATTGACGCTGAATTTCCCCCTTTCCATGTCGCAGGTCAGGTGGTACTTCCATTTGTTCTTTTTCGTCACTACGTGGGTCTTTTCCTGTAAAAGAAAGGCAATAGTTAATTTATAAAACGATTCTCTGAACGGAAATGTAGCTAGTTACTGGGGGTCACTCTATATACAAAAAGTAGGTGTGGCTGTGTCCCCTGGCCCTGGACACAACCGTGTATTGACTTGAATACTAAGTTTTTAGCTGAATAATTAGGTGTTTTGTGTTGGTGTAATTGCCACACTTCATTTGGCTATAGGTTTTAGATTATTATTTTTTTAAAGACATTTATTTATAATAAAACCTTAGGCTAATACAATTTCTTTTCTGCCAAACTGCGTAACAGTTTGTTGGCAGACGCTCTTAGTTCTAAACTAAAAACTAAGTACTGACACTTATATTAAATTTAATCTACAAATAATTAAACTAATGATACAGTTGATATATTATATGAAAGGAATTTTATGGTACCATTTAGATGTAAATTTTTTCAGAATTAAAAAATATATTTTTTAATATAAGTTTTAATGTTGTTTTACAATATTTGTCGGTAGATCGCAAATGGTTGGTTTATTTGGTTTTCTCGGTTCGTGGTTTATGGGATGCGGTTGGTTTATATCGTGTGTTCGTTCGTTTTTCGTTAGTATAGAATAAGCCTCTTGAATGAGGAAATCTGATGTAGTCCTTGGAAGAGGCCTATGTCCAGCAGTGATGAATAAGGATAGGCTGATGGTAATGACGACGTCACACGCACCAGTATCTGCACGGCTCTTAAGGGATTATTGGAAGAGGCCTATGTCTAGAAGCGAATGAGTATGATCTGATGGTAATCATGACGACACACGTACAGTACCAGAAACCTGACCCCCCTCAGAAGCATTGTTACTATGAGAAGGGGGTCAGGTTTCTCTGCACCTGACCGTACCAGTATCTGCACGGCTCTTAAGGGATTATTGGAAGAGGCCTATGTCTAGAAGCGAATGCGACTCTTTGCCACCATACTTCCTTAAACAATGCCGCACTACCTTAGTTAAACCACTTCTGCTAGTTTTTAATCTTACATTACAACTAGGGCAATACCCAGCACAATGGAAATTAGCACATGTAGTACCCATTCCGAAATCCGGCTTCTCGTCTGACATTCAGAAATATCGGCCAATATCTATTCTTTGTGCTATTAGTAAGCTCCTAGAAAGCATAGTAGTAAGAAGAATTTACTGGCAGGTTAAACCATTTCTTGCATACGAACAGCATGGTTTCCTTCCCAAAAAATCAACCCTTACTAACTTGGCTATACTTTCAGACGATATAATGTCCACGCTTGATAGAGGTAACGAAGTCCACGCTATTTATACAGACTTTAGCAAGGCGTTTGATGTCGTTGACCATAATATTCTTTTAAATAAGTTAGCCTACTTGGGCATTCACGGTTCCCTACTTAGATGGATAGCCAGCTACCTAAATAACCGCTCTCAATTGGTCGCACTCTGCGGATATAAATCTAAGCAGCTTCCAATCTCTTCCGGTATTGCACAAGGTTCTCATTTAGGACCTCTTTTATTCGCCATTTTTATCAATAATATCCCAGTAGTTATCACCTACTCGAAATCTCTCTTGTACGCTGATGATCTAAAAGTTTATAAAGAAATAAAAAGACCTGAAGATTGTCACCAGCTGCAGACTGACATCAATAGCTTAGCAAACTGGTGTGAGACGAATAACATGACTCTCAACACATCTAAGTGCTTTCAGATAAATTTCACTCGTAAACGGCATCCAACAGAATGGTCCTACATAATTAATGGCCAAACATTACCGGGTGTTAAAACTGCTCGAGATCTGGGAGTTGTAGTGGACAGTACCTTTAAATTCACCGCTCATATCGAACACCTCGTGAGTAAAGCAAACAAATTTTTAGGTTTTGTCATACGCAAGACAAAGGTATTCCGCAGCACTGCCTGTCTACAACTTCTTTACAATAGTTATGTCCGGTCCGTTCTAGAATATTGTAGCCCTGCCTGGAACCCTGTCTACGCAGTGCACAGTGACCGTATTGAAAGAGTGCAAAAACGTTTCCTGTATCACCTATCTTATTCTCAAAACTTATGCAAATCCCTTCGATCCTATTCAGCTCGGCTTAATCACTTTAGAATGGAATCATTGAAGACTAGGCGTGTTCGCGCAGACCTAATTTTCGTTTTCAAGCTGATGCACGGTATCATTGATTGTCCCGAACTATTACAGAGGATATCTCTAAATGTCCCCAAAGTCTCAGCTAGAGTTATAAGAGATGCTCCGTTTACACTGCCCATATGTAGAACAAACGTTGGAGTTGGAGACCATGCCCCCATTAACCGAATTATGGCTTTATATAATACTTTAAAACATAGCATCGACATTTACCACACTACTATCCACCTACTCAAAATTATCCAACTGTGCTCATGATAAATAAAGAATCTATATAATTTATATTAAAAAAAAAAAACTAACTCATATAGTTCTCATGCCCATGTGACAATTGCTCACACACATTACTTTTAATGTATTCAAAATATTTTGTGATCTGTATACTTATTTTATATTTAAGTTATTATTTTTAGTTAGGTAACGCTCTTTAATGTTACACATGCTGTGGCTACATTTTTATTTAGAAGTGCATATGTCCTGTATTTCACTCAAATGTTATCAAATGTGTTAATGTAACTATCTTTTATGTGGTCCTTAAATTAATAAATTTAAAAAAAAAAAAAAAAAAAAAAAAAAGAATGAGTAGGTGCTGATGCTAATAATGACGTCACACGTACCAGTATGTGCACGGCCTGCCTGGTGCACATATCCCAGCTCACAAGATGCGAGTCGGCGAGCGCGGGCGACGGGCCGGCGCTCACGGCCGCGGCGCCCAGTCGGTATACGGACCATAGGGCGAAGCCGTTCACTGACGACAGCTTGTCTGACGGCGGGTTGCTGCGGAGAGGAATTAATGGAATTGTTATTATTTGCAAGCTTCGTGGCGCCATGAAAAGGGGGAAATTCAGGGTATACTAGCTTTCTGCAAGTCGGTACACGGACCATAAGGTGAAGCCGTTCACTGACGACAGCTTGTCTGACGGCGGGTTGCTGCGGAGAGGAAATTAATTAAATTGTTATGGGTTGTAAGCTTTGACGCTATAAAAATGGGAAATCATAAGTAATCGGTATTAGAGGTTTGCCGCACCGCCGAGTCGGTACACGGACCATAAGGTGAAGCCGTTCACTGACGACAGCTTGTCTGACGGCGGGTTGCTGCGGAGAGGAGAGTAATGGAATTGTTATTATTTGCAAGCTTCGGTACGCTTTTAACAGGGGAAATCTTTTCTCTACGAAAACGTAGCCTATTTATACTGTGTTGTGTCTACAGAGTGTGTTGCAAAAACGGTATAGTGAGCCGAAAGAGGTTGACTCATACGGAATAAATTTTGCTTCACCCCCTTAGTGTCAAGCAAAACTTACATAATAGGACACACGTCCTTATCTGCTGGTCGCTCAACCGCTAAAAACCTATGACACTCCAGTTATATTAAAGCCGGCGACACTCACATGATAGGACACTCGTTATCAACAGTATAGCTCTGTTTGACATCTGTAAAGTCCACATGCAACAGCTGTTGTGGCGGCCCGCGCGCGCGGCACGGGTACTCCCAGAGAGGTTGAGCATCTAGTTCGTCGTCGCTGATTTGACGGGCACCCTGGAGTTGATATACAGGGTGTCTAAAAAGGGTATAGTAAGCCGAAAGTCGAATTTCCAAAAGTCGTAGAACAAAAGTTGTACATAATGACGAGTTGATTCGAGTCACCCGCTTTCAGCTCTCTTTAGTACCTCTCTTGCAACACCCTGTATATCCATAATCCATTCTTAGGGCTCCCATCAAATCAGCGACCTACTGGTCGCTCAACCGTTAAAAACCTATATCACTCTATTCCACCTATATCCCATTCCACAGGGAAAAACATCTGACAGAACCCTTAATACATTCGAATAAGGGCAGTTTTTGTTTGTATCAGATGTCTTTCCCCATGGAATTGGATTTAGTTATATAAAGCAGGTGACACTCACATAATAGGACACTCGTTATCAGCCGTATATCTTTCCTTGACATCTGCAAAGTCCACATGCAACAGCTGTTGGGGCGGCCCGCGCGCCCGACACGGGTACTCCCAGAGAGGTTGAGCATCTAGCTCGTCGTCGCTGATCTGACGGGCACCCTGGGGATATAAATATGTAGTTATTATTAAATTAATGACATAAGTAGATGTATTAGCTGTCCGATACCCATATTATAGGCTCTGATTAGCTTGGGGTTGGGTGGATATTATTATTATTACATAGCAAACTTCGCATGGGGTAACTTGGGGTAGAGGAGTTCTCGAGTGGAGACAACGACCTGGCAAACGCAGCGTGGGACGCCCTACTGCCCGCTGTACCGACGACCATAGGGGGGTAGCTGGTAGTGGTTGGATGAGGAAGGCCGAGGACCGAGTGTTGTGGCGCTCCTTGGGAGAGATCTATGTCCAGCAGTGGATGATTATTGGCTGATGATGATAATGACGAAACTTTGCAGGCCACCGTATATGCACAGTGCACACTATGATAGATAAACTGTCTATCATCTCTCACTTCCTTCGTCCTTAATAAATACCCTTCTTCTCTAACTTTTGCCATTTTTATAGTTGAAAGTAGTTAGTAGGTATACAACACAACTTACCTCAACCAATTCATCGAAGATAGCCATATCGAACCCTTCGCACTTTTTCACCGGCACCCTAATCTTCTGCAAATCATAGAAATCTACCGGCATGGCCCAGAGCTCACAGCTATCTGGTACCATTTCTACAGAACCCTTCAACTTGGGCTTTAGCTTCAGAACAGTATGCGCGTATTGCATTAAGCTATGCCACGGCTGTATGGAAGTCTTGAAGCAGGGATCGCAAATAATAACATCTGCTTGTGCTGCTATTTCATCTGTTATTTCTGGTATAAATGTGATGTTTGTAATGTCGTTCGCTTGGCAATAATCATTCAGAATACCCAAATTCACTTTCTTATCCTCGTGAATGTACACAGTTTTAGCCATTTTAGCCGCGGCCAAACCCATAAGGCTGCTTCCATTCAAGTCTAAAACTACAGAGTTTGGACTCAAAACCTCTTTCAATCGAGCTAGAAACTTTTTGCTTCTGGTGCCGTCGTTCAAATACGATATGTGCGTCCTTGAGAATGTCAAATGAAATCCGCATTCGCATGCTGGCCGTTTGTACTCTTTGAACTTTGTTTTTTCGTCTTCCAGATAGAACCATAGAGAATATTCGTCCTGGCAGGATACTAGGCTGGCTTCAGTGTCTTTGTTCAACATGACTGATTTAGGGAAGTAGTAGACAGCTTGCATCCAGTGGTCGCGCCACGGGATGGTGTCTTGAGGTCTTTCTGCTTCTAAATTCACATCCGGATGATTCCACCAGGGTGCACAGCTTAAGACGATTTTGCCTGGAAGTAAGTAGGAAGTAAATTAATGAGCATAAAAAAACTATTTTATATATTTTTGAAAATTTTAGCAATAATTATAGACACGACGACACGACGTAAAAAAACATACAGGCGCGGCAGACATTCAAGTTTCGGGAAAATATATCAGTTTCATAATTTACCAAAGGGAATGATTTTTTTTCTATATTTTCAGCACAGAGTGTCCAATTTACATCCAACTAGCCAATCCTTTCATTATGGTAATAAACCCTAGTCTACCTCTAGTGTTTGTCAGTTTGTCACCGACACAAACTACGAAGATCGTGCGGCCTTTACTGGACCAGCTAATCATTAAAAAGCCCAACCAACCTTCAGTATCCATATTCAAGTCCCACCACATGAACACCATCTGGCCCGCCCCCGTCTGTTTCACCACAAAGCTCTGTCTCACAGTCCTATTGAAGTCCACAGGGGACTTGCCGGACCAGTCGTAGTAGAACACGGGCAGTGGCTCCGAGAGAAGCTTAAAGGAAGAATGGGGCAGCTGGGACAGCTGGATGTCGTGGACTGCAGCTGTTTCAGGACAGTCTTTCATCTGGAGAGTGGGGATGAAAAGTGGTTTGTAAAGTAGAAAAAGTTATGGTAACGTAATGTTATGATGGAATAGGTACTTGGAATTCCGAACGGAAGTTGGCCAGTGTAATGATGGCAGCAGCTAACAAATTAATATTAAAATTTATGTAAATAGGTAGGTCACTATATTTTAACATGGCTTCCTTTACATTTCATTAATCCATGGTATGAAAATTTATATTCATTCTTGCAAGTGGTAAAGACTACGGTACCTATATTTTTTCTGAGTCTGTGGTGTGGACATAGGTTTCTTACAATAAGAGTAACGTCCAATGTAGATGCTGTAGGATCTGCAGGATCAAAAATAACCATCCAACTCCAACTGACCTTCTGCGGAGTCCTCAGCACAACATTCAAGTCCTCATCGACCAGATCATTCACTTTGTTCCACTTCTGCATGGTGGGGCACTCCACCACCTGTGCGTATATGACGGCGGAGTCTGGAACCACGATGCAGTCAGCTTCTAGGAGATGCTTGTGGGCGTGGGAGAACGTTGATAGGGCTCCTGGAAACAACGGCATGGTTAATAATAAGGTCCTCCTATTCGGATTTTGACCATGGCATCCAATTTCATTTGAGATCAGCCATCTGCGCGGGACTAGAATATAGTGCCCACGTTGTGCATGCTCTGTTCCATCACTCTCATAACCCAATGGGACGGATTGACCGACACAACTGGAGAGAGCTAGGAGAATTGATAAGGCTCCTGGAAACCACAGACTGGTTATTTAAGTTGCTATACTAGTGTAGAGGTAGCAAAAGATAAGTGCGTGCTGTTTAGTTTTCCAATTCCAAATTTCAGTTGTCCAAGTTATCAATGTAAAAAGTGAAAGAATGGAAATAGGTTTATTTCACTCAATGAGAACAAAAATTTGGACAACTATGTAACAATGAATAGTTCAGGGTATGACCTTAAGAATTCAAATAGTTAATGTGTGATATTAGAATCAGCTCAAGAACCTAGAATAACCATAGTAATCATATTTCTTTTAACCTATTGAGAGAACAGGCTTTTTGTATTTGAAAAACTTTACATTTGAAATAAATCATCTTTTAGAAGGGTATATAAAACCCACCTTCTCCAATTAACTCTGTGTCAAAGACCTCAGTGACCAGAATGTTGGCTCGCTGCTTCAAGTCTCCCTCCTCGCCCACTGTCAGCTCTGTTGATCGCTTTGGTATCACTTTAATTTTATCTGCTAATCCATTTCTGTAAAAAGATATTCACCCTTTCAATTAATATTGACTGGAACTTTATTTGAACTCAATATGATGTGTATGACAAAAAAATGGGATTAAAAAAATACCATAAAAATTTAAGTTTGTAAAAAATTGTCCCATTAAAAATAACTTTAATTTAAATAAAGTTTGTGGTGAAAAAGACAAATGAAAATTCAATATTTTTCCAGTAAACTTACTTGGCCAAGATCTTCAGGCAGCACTCAGCCATGGGCTCAAACGCCTCGCAGGCCACAATAGAGTCAGCGCCGGCCCTCGCAGCCATCATTGACAGGAGACCAGTCCCTGTGCCTATGGAATTAACTTTAGCATTAGTACTAGGACTTGTCTTAATAGCTTATAGTAACAATAGGTTTGGTACATCCTCCTCAGGAACTGTTGCTTTAGGTTTGCACTAAATAACAGGTTGGTATTATATCAGTGATTGACTCGAAGAACAGTGTATGTATCACACTCAGTGAACAAGTAATATTTGTTTTCTTATTCTCTTTATGTCCTAAAATGATTGTTGGATTTATTAATTAAAATCTTACCTATATCCAAAACATTAGCCGGCTTCCCCTGCTCATGCATCTTCTGTATGGCCAGCTCCAGGGCTCTCTGGTACTTCTTGTTTCTCTCCGTATCATGGAGCATATCGGCGAAGGCGGCTCGAGCTATGTCCTGGAACGTATCGTACTCCTCATGCTGAACATCCCAATCCATGGACCCCGTTAAAGGGTTCCGCACTTGTTTAAACACCTGAGACATCTTAACTTCGGTGACTTTCGATGAGCTTTTGAAACTGAAAACAAAACTGGGATGAAAATGGATCTCGGATTTCTAGGATATTACTGAATAGAATGGGTGAAGGTGGTGTTTACCGTTTTACAGTTGGTAGTACTAAACATTTAATTAATCTTTGAGTAATATTGTAATTCATGTATTCTTAAAATTAAAAATATTCCCGATTGCCGATAACAGAAGAATAACCTCAAAAATGTTTAAAATAAAAACAGATGTGAACGAATTAATGAATGAACTAAATCGTTATTTTAGTCTGTGATTTACGACTTTACGTCAGTACATTACAATAGTGAAGTAATAGGGCTAGTTAAACATTATTCATTCCTTTCTTCTTTTACGACATTGTGGGTAATCGAGGCCACTAAACTGGTTCTACCTTTTTTGGCCTAAGATTTATTTGCCTAATATCGTATTGCATAGTAACGTTTGGTCAAAGTCTCGTTTCGCCAAAAATCGTATGGCATAAATCTCGTTTAGTATAAATAGGTATTTCGCATAATCTTGTTTAGCCTAATAATCGTATGGCCAAATCTCAAATAGCCTAACAATACTATGGCATAGCTTATACAAACTACTAATACTACTACTTCTTTATTCCGAGAACTGTTTTTTTTCGTATGGTATACTTTGTCCGTGATATTCTGTTGATATCATCAGTCATTTGATTGGTCTTTCATTCCGACGTTTTACTAAACATGGCGGCCGCCGTAGGCAGGATTTGTGGGGCACGACTTTTGAAAAGTTATGGTGTAGTCGGACCCCAGGTACTGAAAAACGTGTAAAACAAATTGCCCATCCGTTATAGTTTACAAAATTTCAGTTAGAAGTGCTTTTTGTGTTAAAATGGCTAAGTTATAGAGTGTGCAAAATTCCACGAAATTCGGGTGTATTTCGTCGTTTATTTCATATTTGCAGACAATTAAACGGTTTATTCCGCAATTACATTAGTGAATAACTGTACCGGGAAGATATTGTGTTTAAAAGTGATATTTTTATTTGTTAGAAAGAAGTGATAACCTATTTCACATTATGTAACAAGTACATAGAAATCTAATGAGGAATGTCAATTTCAGGTTGCACAGCTGTCCACCCAGTCCCAGGGCTGGTCTAGAAACAGAAAATGGGTAAGTCCCCGCCTAGCCCTACATTTGCCATCTACTTTTCAGTCTCAACTTTTGAAGGACAAACTGAAAATAGAACTGCAATTGCAATATAAACTTTAAAAACACTATAGATATGGGTTTATAGCTTTTATTAAAATAACATTACAGGCTGTTAACTAAATAGTGTCTTTTACTAATTACATCAACCATAATCATTAAAAGGCCAACTCTCACAAGTTACACAACATTTTTTAAAGACTTTGCTATACTATGTATATCCATTATTTGGTATTTACATTAGCTTCTATGGCTTTATATAGAAATAAGATTATTGCCACAGATTAATACCTAATGAAACTTACCTATAATTTTGGATACAGAAGGAAATGCTGACAAATTTAACTGTTCATATTTTGGATTCTCTTTTAAAGCAACATTAGATATGAGTTATGTACATGTTGACTGATTACCAATATTTTATCAATAGGAAGTTTAACCAGGAATAACATGAATGCAGCTTTTCTACATCTTTGTTTTTCATATTAATATTACCTTGAATGGGTCTTTCATAGATTAGCAGTTCTTAGTTATAGCCCAGACCCATGTCACTTAACATTTACTTGCCTTGAGGCAACCAATTTGTCTTTAACCATTCATATTCTATTCCATTTATTTTCCAGATCCTGTCCACACTAGGAGTGATGGGTGGTGGAGTGGGCGCGCTGTTATTTGCCCTTGAGCAATCAGTGCAGGCGTCGGGCTCCGAGGCGCACCCTCCTCACCAGCCATGGAACCACTTCGGCTGGTACCAGTCCTTCGACCATGCCAGGTCAGTGATTAAATATGACCTAGACTTTTTTTTAAATCCTATGGTCAATCCGTTTCTTTCATCAGCATTTACTTACAAAATTATTTATTTTGAAAATATATTTGATGGCTCTGCTTCTCTCGTGTTAATAGCATGAGATTGGTTAATGAAATATGTAGTACATATATTTATGTTTAACAGGAACTATCAATTCACTGCAAATAGTTAAAAGTGCTTTGTTTATCAGTATTTGAATAGTGAACATTTTGATAAGCAATGGGATGAATGGCTGTCATCCAACTATTACGATGACAGCATTTATTAGGGTTCCGTAGCCAAAATGGCAAAAACGGAACCCTTATAGTTTTGTCATGTCCGTCTGTCCGTCTGTCCGTCTGTCACAGCCGATTTACTCGGAAACTATAAGTACTACAGTGATGAAATGATGATGGGCACCAATATAGGGAAGCTGGGACCAGCACCAATAGAAATGAGTGATACGTCATTGAAAAGGTATTTTTTTGCAGAATATGAATAACGGAAGCGCTTGTCTTGATTTACTGTCCAATTAGAATAATCTTACCTTGAAAGTTTTTATATTTTATTTCTGTAATTTTAATGTTTTTGTTAGTTTTTCACATTCATTTTTAATTTTTATAACTAAATGATCATATTTCATATAATATTATATTTGTTTATTATCTCAGTAAATAAAACCAGTTGAAAGTAATTTCTCCAATTTCAATAATACGTGTTTACGTGTATTACGCCCTAACTGTCATCAGGAAAGAGAGTGCAATGCCATAGAAAAATACTTCCTTCCGACGAATATATTTCAAAATGGACAACTTATACGGATTTGTCGTCATAATACTTTTTTGCTCACTTGAAAAGAGCTATCCAACGATGTATGTCTCATCTTTATTGGACATAGGTCCCAAAACGCCCATTGTCATTTGATGGGAATATGTGTTGTATGAACCGCTACAAAAATATGACACTAAATAGTAAAAAAAAGAATTGGGGGTGGGGCCCCCCATACATGTAACTGAGGGATGAAATTTTTTTTTTCGATGTACATACCCGTGTGGGGTATCAATGGAAAGGTCTTTTAAAATGATAGTTTTCTAAAAAACATTTTTCTTAAAGTGAACGGTTTTTGAGATATCAGCTCTCAAAGTCGTAAAAAGTATGTCCCCCCCCCTCTATTTTTATAACTACGGGGTATAAAATTCTAAAAAAAATAGAGGTGATGCATGCTTATTAACTCTTTCAACGATTTTTGGTTTGATCAAAGTATCTCTTATAGTTTTTGAGATAGGTTGATTTAACTGTAATTTTGGTTAAGTTATTGTGCTTACACTATATTTGCTGCTACGGAACCCTTTGTGCGCGAGCCCGACTCGCACTTGGCCGGTTTTTTTTTATAATAATAAACATAATATTATCTGACAATATTATAAATTTTACAAGCTCAGACCAACTAAATTGATCTGAGTTTACAAGCTATTATATCAAATGAGTGCAATATATCAATTCTTTCTGACAGAACCAATGTAACAAAAACTTCTAAAGTGTTCTTAAAAGCCACATATTTGAAATTAAATATCATCATCAACTCTGGGTGTAGGTCTCTTCAAGGAGCACCCACAACATATCCTCAGCCATTCTCATGAGAACTGAAGCAGGCTAAAGAACTCCTCTCCCCAGATGTTGTACCCTAACCCCATGGCTATAAAGTTTAAACATCATGGAATGTTTTTAAAAAGACAAATTTTAACATAATTGGGTTCCATTAATCTCGACACACACTAACTTGAAATCTTGCCACGTGGTTAGTCATAACATCATCTTTGCTTTGTCAGCATTCTTGACAATGTGACTGTGGAATGTTATATTTATGTTTGTATGGTGGTCTCCATGAGAATAGAATATCATCATTTTATTCAACATAAAATTTTACTAATATTTGTTGATTGTTAAGGATATTGAAAAAAGTAGAAAGATAAGTCTACCACCATTACACAAAGGCTCAGTCACTGCGGAGAAGAAATGGCGAAAGAAACTCCTCAAGCATCTTTCCGTTGAAACTGTATAACTAACATTGACTAATTTGTTTGTTTCTCCCCAGTGTCCGCCGCGGCTACGAGGTGTACAAGCAGGTGTGCAAGGCGTGCCACTCGCTGCAGTACATCGCGTTCCGCAACCTCGTGGGCGTGTCGCACACCGAGGACGAGGCCAAGGCCGAGGCCGCCGAGGTGAGTTTAGAAATAAGAGTCCACAAACCAACCCGCACTAGGCCAGCGTGGTGGAATAGGCCTAAAACCGTGCCCCAGCAATGGGGACGTGATGAGTTGTGATAAAGAGTTAAGAGGAATGTTGAACATAATAAAAAGCGTCAGAAGGTAATCGGCTACTTTCTACACGATGACAAACCCTAGTATCTACTGTACCCTGCTCTAGTGTTTGTCACCAACAAGCTAAGAACTCCTTCTTAGCTTGTTGGTTTGCATCAGCAGGTTTGATTCATCAAAATCTAAAAGTTATCGTTTAGTGCAGTGAAATTTACACTATTTACAAAAAACCCTAAATAGGACTGCTGTTATTGAATAACCAAATTTAATATTGAATAGTGACGTGAAAAAAATCTTATAGGGTAAATCAGCCCAGGATCCAATTTAAGTATTAAATTGCTATTGTGAATAGTAAACCTATCACAATCACAAGCCGCAACTGTATATAAATGAAGGAATAAAAAATAAACTTCTTAGAATAGATCAATCCTGAATGAAATACCTTCCTGAACTTGGCAGCAACACCGCCTAGCAATATCACAGGAATGCTGAGCCAAAAATGGCAATTTTCCAAAAAGTTTATTCAACTTGGAAATGCTTGAAATTATTTTTATTTTACTTAGGTACTTTGGATGATCTCTTCTGAGGTTTGTCCTCTTTTTAAAAGTAATATGAGATTTCCTACACTGCTATCTAGTAATATGAGATTGCAAGAATTACGATAGTATAAAATATAAAAAAATGCATTTTTACGCGCTAGGAAATTAATTTAATATGTAATAATGCAGAACTTTTGATTGACTAAACAATAATGAGTGTTTAGTGCCTACTATGTCCACTTTATGTACGATACAAAGCATTACGTTTGTTTACATTGAATTCTAATCACTAAGTAATTTTTGGCTTCGTGCCAATTGGATCAATAGGTACTTATTGCTCTTAGTGCATGCCCACGTCTATTGTCCTGAAAGGGATTTTCAGAGGTGACACTGATTATTACATTAAAAGGATTCATGCAATATCATTGATATCAAAGTTACATTCATTTCAGACCGCGTTCAAAACCATCAATCAAATAGTTTGTATAGTAGATAGATAGAATATTATTTATTTCTATATACACACACAAGAACAGAATTACAAAGCTCATATATAGGCGCAAAAAGGCGGTCTTATCACTAGAAGCGTTTTTTTTTCCAAGACAACCTTTGGGTGGAAGAATATTTATGTTTAGTAGTATGTAGTGTAGATAGATGGCTCCGAACCAAATTGTATCACCACTATAGCTCACACTCCTGTATACTAACCCTCTCTACTCTCACAGGTGATGGTCAAGGACGGCCCCGATGAGGAGGGCAACTTCTTCGAGCGGCCCGGCAAGCTCAGCGACTACCTGCCCTCGCCCTACCCCAACGAAAACGCGGCCCGCGCTGCCAACAACGGTACGTACATTTATGCCTAGTGTACCATAGTCTGTTAGATAATGAAAACCCCTGAAACGTTGTAATATCATCCATTACACGTCATCTTCATGTTAAATTCTTGATAGATGTGTCAAAAGCCAACAACTAATCCCTTGATATGATCTCACAGAGTATGGTGAAATTGGTGAAACTCGGGGCTTAGCTTAGGGCAAGAAAATAATTGGTGGTAAAATTAAATGTCTTGCCTTTCTTCTTCTTTCAAAGACAAAGGCTTGGCAGACGGAGTGTCTAACATTGTGTTGTTGCGCTTAACTTCGTTACCGTCGCGTCGCTCCGGACGACCCTTTGACTACACTGAATGATTATTCTTGATTATCATAAAAATAAGTTTCGGAAACCACGTCTCCATCTCGACGAGTTTTATCAAGCTAGGGTAGCTCTCTCGGCCTATCAGTCCGGGTGCATACTATAGACGTGACCTGGGTGCCCGGCCACGTCCATAAGTATACTTACTAAATACATCTATTTCCTCTGTATTCTTGAGAGACACAGTCTCAGAATATAATAGAATAGCCTCCATTGTCCCTTCCAGAAAGCCAACATCACTCTACAATATACTTTAAAACCTCTATCTCTCCGCAGGTGCCTACCCACCGGACCTGTCCTACATCGTCTCGGGTCGCAAGGGCGGCGAGGACTACATCTTCGCGCTGCTCACGGGCTACGTGGACGCGCCGGCGGGCGTGGTGCTGCGCGAGGGGCAGAACTACAACCCGTACTTCCCCGGCGGTGCTATCTCGATGGCGCAAGTGCTGTACAATGAGGTGGGTGGAGTGGAATTGTAGAAGTTGCAAAATGGTTGTGGAAAGTTGGTGACTTTGGTTGGTGGAACATGTTTAGGTACGGTGGCCTGCGCCTAAAAGTATACTGGCGGAGTTTTTAAAATAGCGATCTCAAGCTCACATGCTGCTCAAGCACATCCACATAAACACCACTGCTACACACATCACACACAACACGTCCCCGGATTTATAACAGATGTAGCTGGTGCCTTCATCATCAGGGATCGCTATTTTAAAAACTCCGCCTGTATACTTTTAGGCGCAGGCCACTACACGGCTTTTAAAGATTCGTGAAAAAAAACATGTGGCCGATTGCTTGGTTGTATAGATACAGAACCAAAATTTCACGTATTTTAAAAAGTTTTATGCTACTACTTCACTTGGCTATTCGTATTCGCGTATTATTGCCAAAACTGCCATGTGTGGTCAGTATATTCGACAAAATTTTGCCAACATTTTTGGTACAGCAAACATCAAATAACAAACATGAATAGCTAAGTGTGGTGCCATCATTACATTAAGAATTGTTTGGAATAACCAACTTGTTTGGAGGGCCTCAAGCAGCATAAATACATGCAAAGCTCACATAAATTTTATTGACCTACAGTCAGCTGCATAAGTCGCTAATCGCTATACACTTTTGTACCTTGTCAAATTCACTAACTGCCTATTCATTCATTCAAACATTGACGGTTTGCTGAGTAGGTAGTTTGACAAAGTACAAACGTGTATAGCTACTTATGCAGCTGACTGTATGTTACATAAATTAGTCCAGCTGATATTAAAATCAACCTCCTTACAATCGTCTCCTAGCTTATGGTACTAATAAAATGTGCCACTGCCACCTTAGGAAAATATTAAAAACGACAAAGCCTTCTGCCGCTCTACATTTATAAAGCAGAAGATCCTAACACCCTCCCTCCCTCCCCAGGCGGCCGAGTTCAGCGACGGCACGCCGGCCACCGCGTCGCAGATGGCCAAGGACGTGGCCACGTTCCTGCGCTGGTGCTCCGAGCCCGAGCTGGACGAGCGACGCCTCATGACCATCAAGGCCATCGGCATCTTCTCCATGCTCGCCGCTGTCGTATACTACATGAAGCGACACAAGTGGTCTACCATGAAGTCCAGAAAGCTAGCCTTCAAGCCGGTATCCAAGAAGTAATAGACAAGATAGACAATTTCAAATAGGCGCAGTTATTAATTTGTTTATAATTAAATTAATTTATTGTATGTAACTCATCTTTTCCCGGAATCATGTTTGACGCTTGTCAATTGTTACCTAAGCTGGCTGTTGAGGTGGTGTATAATTTTGATATAGTATTGTTACGGTCGATTCCAGCATTTTATCGTCTAGTTAATACGTACTGCGGGCGCACAGAATTTAACGATGTTAGTTTATTTTGTCTGTGCTTGTGACGTTCGTTCCAGATAACTGTGAATCAGTGTACAGTTGAATAAATGAGTTATTCAAAAACATTATTGCCGTTTGTTTTATTTATGGAATGTACTTACGTAGTTAATAGGTCTAACCAAGCCTTGTGTTTTTTCAAACTTAGGGTGAAGCCAAACGATCGTAATTTTGTGAGATGTGCGACGCGTATTCCGACAGAAATATATGCGCGGGGACGATAAGAGAGAGGAAATTATGACCGAAAGTACGTGACTCAAAACCCACAATATTACGCTCGTTTGCCCTTACCAATTTTGTGGATCGATACGGTATCTTTGCTTTGGGTGGATTTCTTTTTTTATTTAATCCTACAACAACAGTCAATGAATTCTCTTAATAATTATTCGAAGATACATTTTTCTTATTTCGTCTCAGAATAATAACTGTAATATTTTGCATTATTTTGGTATGGTATCCCTAAAACAACCGGAAATGCATGCAGCCAACATAAAGAAATAATAATTAATCTGTGGTGATGAATGAAATAAATAGGATCTTTTCGTTCATTCGCTCAATCAGCTGTTTTTTGTCAAAACAAAACCGAAAAAATATTTTTATATTTAATTTAATTTCATGAAGACTTTGTTATGAATGCAATCGTTGGATTGTGCCATTTTTGTGAAGCTCACGGGCCACGGCCGGTATTCTGTACATTTACGACAGACGACGAGGGGCACACAACAGAGTCTGCTAATTCTACGCCTCAGTGCACTGGTTGTAGATCATTAGGTCCGGAGACTGTGCTGGTCACTAGGGATGAAGATGGAACTATCTACTGCAGCAGGGAGTCTGTGCCCAACGCTGAGGTGACGGCCTTTTTGCGACAAGCCGCTGTGAGGAGTATAACTTGTGAAGTAAGTTCGTTTGTGTTTTACCTATTGGATTTGAAAGTTTGTTTGGTTGTATCTCAAGATTCTCTTGTGAATACTACCACCTACGCACGTTTCTTACTAGGTATAAAATGACATCTCGAACCCTCTATATCCATCTACTCACGGATATTTCGTCCAATATCATTGAATATGCGAGTCAAAATGTTCCAATTTACATTTCCAGGTAAGTTGGAGTAAGGAGGGCGGCGTGGTGTACTTCAGTGACGCCCGCGGCCACGTGCTGAGCTTCACGTTCCAGCTCAAAGACACGCGTGCCCGCGGCCTCAAGCGATGGTTCTCCATAGTTGTTCTCATGAAGGATAAGATGCTTCTGCTGAATATTACTCCGCTACTGTCGGAGAATATGCAAGTTAGTTGATGATAGTTAGATAAGGTGAATAACACAAAGTAGGTATGTGATTGTTATTAAACAATTTTGCCTTCATTATAAATGTATTTATCATTTCAGTCAAGTAACAAATAACCATAGCTAGTTTTTTAAAATAGCTATTTTCATCTACAGAAAATTGCGAAGGAATTACAAGAGTATGCAGCGACGGTATATGATGAGGAGCAGAAGGTGTGCTCCCAGAGAGCTCTAAGACTCAACACCGGATGTAACTACTTTGGACAGAGCAGATCTTTGAAGAATTTAACAGGTAACCATTTAATTACAAACAAATTAGGGTATATGGTGGCTACTGTTTGATACTACACCTTATTTTATTTTTACAGGGCAAGATGATATATTCAACAAAATCCATGCTAAATTCACATGGATGCTTAAAACTGGTGCCCTGAATTACACAGAAACCCTTTACACTAGTCAAGACCTACTCAATAAGATTGTGCCTAATGGTACAAAAGGAATCTCAATATACTCACCCAATGCTTGTTCTGTGCCAACTGAAGAAGAATGTATGCCATTGAGGGTGTTAGAAAGTTTACTAACCAAATCAGTGTTTAGGATAGTCTTATATTGTGCACTGAGTGGATTGAATGTAAGTTAATTTATAACATTAGTTTATGTCATGGAATATAATGTAAGTTATATTTATGCATGCTTTTTTTCATCAACAAATCCTAAAATTCCAGATAGTTATAAAATCAAATGAGACACCAGCTAAGGAAATAGTGAAATGTCTCTCAAGATTGCTGCCAGTACTGGACAGTGAGTGTCTCCCCAATATAGGGGTAGCCAATGAGGAACAAGTTGTGCCCTCGGCTAGCAAGTGTGTCTTAGAAGAGACTCAGGAGAGACAGTTCTTGTGTAGATGGCCTGGAGTTGTGCCTAATAAGTGTAAGTATGTTTAACACCTGCATATAAGGAAACAATATAAAAATGGCGGACAGACGCATACGCTATTTTGCCCTATTCATAGGTCTATCAATACTCTGCTAAGATACTCCATCTTAAGGAAGCCATTTTTATATTGATACATCTATGGGCTTATAATTTCATCTGATACAGGCTAAAACGGTATAGATGTACTTTATTTTTGCTGTGGTTTCAGGTCCAACACTAATGAATAGGATTGAAAGTGCCATGAGCAACAATAAGTTCAATGATGATGTTTTGCATCAGCATGTCAAGTCTTTACAACTGGAATGGTTAGGGTAAGCAAGCACTATTACTTTATCTTTAAAGACCTTGTAAAATAAAGATTTAAATATGAACATGTTTCCCTATGTAATGTAAAACTATTCAACTATGAATTTAGTTCTAAGATTTGTATTTGTCTTTACAGAATAGCGAGAGCTATAAAGTCTGCAGTAGATGCTTCAGGAGCTAAATCGGAGCCAGTAACGAAACTGAAACAAGTGTTCGGCGTGACTCCAAATGATGAGCTTTTAGTTAACTATTGGATTAGTGCCTTCTGTTCCTAGTACTTTGTGATATGTACATAATAAAATAATTTATTTATATACCCCATCCAACTTTCACTTCATTTAGAAAGTAATGATAGAAAAATATTATAATATAAAATTTATTAGTAAGAAATAATTAGTTACGGGTTGCCCATCATCAGCCCTCTGCTGGACATAAACCTCTGTGAGAATCTCGACTAATCAGATAACTACTTTTCCTTCCCTCCCATCCCACAATAACCTTACTTAAAATAAAACCACAAAATTTTCTGTACTCTTATATTAAAGAATTACACGTTAGAACGACGGCTGGGCTTGGCCTGTTCGTGTCCCTTGGAGCGGACGTAGGGCTTGGTGTGTGACCGCGGCGCGCCGGGGGCGGGTCCGAAGTGGCGGACAGCCTCACGGGCGTTGCGTTGTCCCTGGATGAGCACAGTCTTGCGGCCGGTGGGCGCGCGCAGAGCCAGCTGGTCGAATGTCAGGATCTCACCTGGAATGGGAGATGGAGGATTAATGTCATGTAGAAGCCAGAAGGATTGGTATGCTGGTGACATGTTGTTTATACAGATATGGTGCAGCATCTGCAGTCCATAATTCTGTTAGTTAGGAATGTTCAATGTATTTTTGCCAGTGATAAGAGTTTGCTAATGCTATGCAATATTGGACACACCGTTGAACACATAGATAAAACAATATTGAACACAAAATTTATATTTCTTGAATTTTCATGCCTCAAGTCATCAAGTTCTTAGTATATGCTTGCTATAACATTGCTTGTGATTTATAAAGTTCTAGTTTGTTGTTGAAATGTGAGATGTAAAACTAAAATTGGCCCTAAATAAGTACAAGGCTTCAAGGAACAACACAGAAATTGTTTTTAATTAAGAATTGACTCAAGACATGAAGCCTAGACCAGATGACAAGAGTTTTGCATCATGCTCACTCACATGGCGCAGTCTCAAGAGTGAGTGCGACGGAGAACTCTTGTCATGTGTTAATAGCACACTGTGCTACAGGGCCTGGTGAATGATTAAGGATGCTCATAAATAGTATTTTCAGTTATTTGAACATACTCATCAAGCCAGTGGTCATAGATCCTGCTGAAGGGCAAAGCATGCTTCAGGACTCCTAAGTTTAATTCACTATGAAACTTTACTGAAATTATCAACAGATTTTTCCTTGAATAAAACTATGTGAAAATGAAAGTGTAACAATCTAGTAATACATCCAAGTTATATAGACAATCTAGAAAAACTAGTCCAAATATAATAATGAACACAGATTTAAATGCACAAAAATGATTGTTTACATCAACTTGCCATACCCAAAATTTAAATTAGAGCACTAAGAACTTCTACAGCTTTCTTCTTAACTCAAAAATGCAACAATAAACAAAAGCTCCATGCTACCACCTAACCTAATTATCAAACAACAACACTCACCACCAGCGTCGAGGATGCGAGCGCGAGCCTTCTCCGTGACGTGCAGCGCGGCGACGGTCATCTTCGGGACCTTGTACAGTCTGGTGTCGTTGGTGATGGTTCCTACAACCACGGCGATCAGACCCTCACGAGTGGGCTTCTTCATGTGACGTGCCAGGCGCGACAGAGATAGCGGCGGGCGGTTGATGCGGCTCATGAATAGACGCCTCAGAACAATCTGGTTGAACTTAGCATTGGTACGCCTAGCCAAATACCTGTACAGCTGAAACGAAAACAAAGTTAGGTTAGGTTATGTTTGGGTCGAGGGTTTGGAGTTATTTGGTGAATGTTGAATGGGAATTTTGAGTGAGGCGGATGACGTGGGAATATTGAGCTGTTACTTACTTTTACAAGCAGCCTCAGGTATACATCCTGGGATTTGACTTCGGTGCGCCGAACTTTCCTGTCGTGTTTATGGTTGATGTCGATACCCTGAAATAAACAAGGCAACACATTTTAACGACACTGGGGCAACTAATAATCACTTTAAACTTTCACTTCACTTAGTTTTCACCGAGATTTCATTGGATTTTTTACGAAATTCGTTTCACAGAAACTCACCATCTTGACAATCGGATGAAAAAGAGACTATAGACAAAAAATATTTTGACAGTTTGTCTTTTCTCAAATTAATGTTGCCATATAACAATACTCGATTCGATCTCAGAATAATCACAACATAGCACCTGTGGAATCGGGAAAAAACATGAATCTGGGAAAAAACTAGCAACTTGCACCCATTATTTTCCAAAACTCGTTATCATTCTGAAAACCTACATTTAAATTATTTATGAATATGTTTGACAGAGGAAACAAATGAACCAGCCAGCTGTTTTTTGTAAACATTGTCATCGTGACATTGCCAAATTTCGACCGCCGTTTTCGAAAGGGATGGAATTTATTACAAAACATCGAAAATTATGCAAAACTAAAAGTTCTGCTCGTATTCCTTCCTCGACAAAACCTCGTCAAAACAAAAGGAAGACTGTAACCCGTAAACGAAAATGTGCATGTTTTCCAGAAAATTATTCCGTAGTTGAGTTCCCAGCTATATGGAATGAACTCAGACAAAATGGACAGTTATGCGATGGAACGATTGTATGTAAAGACAAAAAATCAATACGTATTCACAGGGCGATTCTGTCCGCCGTTAGCCCATATTTTAAGGCAATTTTTATAAATTCGTTAAATAAGGGAGAGCAAGAAGAAAAGGAAATCATCGTTGACGTTCCGAGTTGTTATATGAGTCAAATTCTTGATTATGCGTACACAGGAACGTGTGTAGTAACTGCAGAGAATGTTGAACACTTGCTGCCGATAGCGGATCAGTTTGATGTGGTCGGAGTTATCCAACTGTGCTGCACATACCTTTTACAGGAATTGAGACCTCATAACTGTCTGGGAATATTTAAGTTTGCTAAGTATTATTTTTGTAGTGAGCTAGAAAAGAAAGGGAAGCTGTATATACGACAGAATTTCAGCAGAATCCTGAAAGAATGCCAAGAATTCAATAATCTTTCTTACGAAGAGCTTGAAGATCTATTGCGAGACGATGAATTGAATGTTAGAAACGAGGAAATTGTATTCCAAGCGGTCAAAACCTGGGTAGAACATGATTTAGAAAACAGGCGGAAATATATTTCATCGCTTTTGTCTTGCGTCAGGTTTGGCCACATCAGTTATAAATATTTCAAAACGAAAATACTGCAGTGGCAGCCAGTCATAAATGACGAGGTATGAGATTATTAGCTTAATTTTAAAGTACTTACATTAATTTTTGTTAGCATTAGTTAACAATTTATTTATTTCATTTACAGAAATGTCAAGAAGCACTTTACCCAGCAATGGTATTTTTAACAGTGTTGGATTCAAGACCCGGAGCGGAGGCGGATCTGAATGATCCACTGGCAAGGCCTCGAATACCGTACGAGATCCTATTTGCTGTTGGCGGATGGAGTGCGGGTAGTCCCACAAGTTTTGTGGAAACATACGACACAAGGTAGGTAATTTTATTTTTATATGGCAACACTGAGTTTATTCCTTTCTCTATGGTCTATTAATGCTTAGAATAATAATTAAAAATAGTCTTATGACAGTCGCTAGATGGCGCTAAATAACATTCCCTTTTCACCTTGCCAGGGCTGATCGTTGGTTCCTCTCAATCCACATGGACCTCACTCCCCGCGCCTACCACGGTCTCTGCTCGCTATACAACCTGATCTACATGATCGGCGGCTTCGACGGCAGCGACCACTTCAACACAGTTCGCTGCTACGACCCCGTTGCCAACACTTGGCACGAAAGGGCGTGCATGTATCAGGCGCGGTGTTATGTCAGCGTTGTTGCTCACGGTTACTATCAATAAAATTATAATAATTAAATGAAATGATTATAAGCCTTATTATATCTTAGAGTTTTTCCGTGAATAACCGAAGCAATGAAGAGTCATGAAAAATCAAATACTCTACTAGTTACCTATTATTTTATTTGATTGACTCTCCAGACGGCTTGATCTACGCGCTAGGCGGGTACAACGGTCGCACGCGCATGTCCTCAGTGGAGCGCTACCACCCGGACCGGAACCAGTGGGAGATGACCACGCCGATGAACAAACAGCGCAGCGATGCCAGCGCTGCTTCGCTGGGCGGGAAGGTGGGGAGTTTTGGAACTTTTCTTTGTAGCTATAGCTACTTTCTTTTGGCTTCGCTTACCTAGATAAGTTAAAAGTAAGTATAAGCTTCCTTTCTTTCCTAGGGCCTAAACTATGCATAAACTAACTAAACAATCTTAGCATTTACATGCGCAGAGGCTGTGTAAACTGTAAACCTCAACATGGAATATTTTGTTGTAACCTTCTAACAGGAATTCAACTTTATGGTCCGGAAGGTCCTAGTTAGCTCAGTTTCAGTCAGCATGTGCATACCAAAAGGCAAAAGGGTAAGTACCTAAGCGTTTGAGGTTCACTGTGTTGTAGTTATGAGAGTCCATGCATGACACCAGGAAAGCAGCTCCATCTTATTAACCAGCAATCACCAATTTATCAATCCCAAAAGAAACATTTACTTTGTCCTCCCCTCCCCAGATCTACATAGTAGGCGGGTTCAACGGGCAAGAGGTCCTCAGTTCGGCAGAAGTGTTCGATCCTGACTCGCGGCAGTGGACCCTGATCCGTTCCATGCAGTCCCCGCGCTCGGGGGTCAGCCTGGTCGCGTACAGGGACTGTCTGTACGCGCTCGGCGGGTTCAATGGGTACAGCCGGCTGAATACTGGTGTGTATATGGAGAATAATATATTTTTACCCCGTTTGAGATACGAATTACCCCACGACTACAGTGGCGAGTCAGTGTCCTCGGCCGATCCTCGACCAATGAACGGCTAGCAATTGACCGAGTGCTCGGCCGAGGATATTGTCTCGCCACTCTACTCGGTAGGTGTAACAAAGGCCTTAGCTCGGCGAAGGTGTTCGACCCCGACTCGCGGCAGTGGACCCTGATCCGCTCCATGCAGTCCCCGCGCTCGGGGGTCAGCCTGGTCGCGTATAGGGACTGTCTGTACGCGCTTGGAGGGTTCAATGGGTACAGTCGGCTGAATACTGGTGGGTATAGGGAGATATATATATATTTTTACCCCGTTTGAGATACGAATTACCCCATAGTTGCGGGTCCGTAAATATGCTTACTCTATTACAGTCCAACTGTAAAGTCGTGAAAACGGAAGTGGATGCTAACTAATTGTTTAAGATCGTAACTATTTAATCGATCGATGTTATAGGTATTTATTAAAGAACAAATCCGTTAAAAATCCATAATCAATCGGTATTTTATTTTTAAAATGTATGTAATAGTAAGTAAATAACTGATGATCATAGAAAGTCTTTGCAAAATCGCATTCTTTGATGTCAGGACTTTATAGTTTGATTGTACTTTTTTTTTGTATAGCTACTTGTTTTCCCTCTACTGGGCAGGCCTCTGATTGTACTTACTTTCGCAATTATTTAACAAAATAGTATTTTTGTTCCTTAATTAGATTTAATATTTAATATTATGAGATCCAACTAACCCCATAAACATGTAGACAGGTAGGTAATTAAGTAATGTTTAGGTACACACTTTACATAACTATTACACAATATATAAGTATGATATCACTTCAAAGCTATAAAAGACTAACATAAATTAATCCAAGAATTGAGCTGGCCTATTATTTGCAGGTGAGCGGCTGAACCCGGCGCGCGGCGGCGAGTGGCAGGAGGTGACGGAGATGTTCAGCGCGAGGAGCAACTTCGCCACCGCGCTGCTCGACGACATGATCTTCGTCATCGGAGGGTTTAATGGTTAGGAAGTGGAATGGACTTGTTAGGAGCTAGGCGTGTTGGTGACTAACATTAGATCTGGAGTAGGATTTGTCACCATGCATCAAAAAAACAAGCATAGCTACTCTGTAAAATAGTATACTGTGCCATGGTGAAAGGATTAATGCCTGACTGCCCAGGATGCACCGGATGTATTTTAACTCCCAACGGAAAAAGAGGGGTGTGATAAGTTTTAGGCATAGCACAGTACAATACGACCCTCGAGGAGGTTTATTAGCTAACAACTTATCTATCTCCATAGGTTCAACAACAATTCCCCACGTGGAGTGCTACGACGGCGACACCCTGGAGTGGTACGACGCGGCTCCCATGAACCTGAACCGCTCGGCCCTCAGTGCGTGCGTGATCGCCGGCCTGCCCAATGCCAAGTCCTTCTCGTATCTGGCCAAGGCAGTGCCGGCCGCCGGGGCAGACCAAGCCCACCATTCTTGACGCTGACTTGTACTTAATATTTATGTTTTATATTTCCCTAGTTTATAGCTGTTACCTATGTCTGAATCTGGCGTTGTTAGTGTCAAATGAATGTTGTGATTAGCCTAATAATGATATCATTTCACAATGTAGGTAATAATAATAGGTATCTACAGCATCGTTTTGGTATGTAGATCAATAATTTATCATGATAGTTATTTGATACGGACGATTACATAGGCATCAGCTGAAAATAAGGGAAACTTAAAAACAACACTTTTCACTAGGACTTTTATGTGACCAAGTTTGTACCTGATTTCTGTGATAATATCTAGATTGTAAATAATGTTTTTTGTATTTTAAATCATGGTCAATCATCGTTATTGTATACTACTTTAGTATTTGTAAAATTCATAATCAGAGCTTTGTATTCAATTGTTACTAATTTTATGTAAATGGTCGGAAAGCTCAATATTTTTAACGCCAAACTAATCTGGCACCTTTTTATTGTAGAGTATTGCTTTAAATCGTGAGTTCTATTGAAAATTATCTTTGTATATTTATTTTTTATGTGCGCGTGAACTTTACTTATGATTTTGCTTTGGTATTGTAACTGTTAATAATAATATACTACCAAATATTATTTTACCTTGAAAAAGCAAAAAAAATGAAAATATGGGTAATTTTAATTATTTATGAAAAATTTACCGTTTAAATTAGTCAAAATTACAAATATAGAAAAATTATTAATTTACTAATTTTTTCAATTATAACTACTCCTCCCAAAGAAAATAAGTACCTACATACTTTCTCTGAACCACCTACGTTACCATTCTGAAAATAAATATAACTGGCGAACGCTCATCCCCATAAAAAGGGCTAAAGTGTCACACAACACAGTGCATATAGCGACTGCACACATGTGGTACAAACCTGCACCTCACACCACAAATACGTGTCCACAACCCGGTGTCGATACTATACGCATATAGATCTACGCTACGGTGAATCAACTCCCGCCTCCCGCGCGTATACAACTAGGGGAGGCAGGGGGAAACCGAACCCCCTTCCCAGACTTTCCCCGTATCCCGTCGCGATCGAACGCAGTTAGGGTGCGGCGCTTTTCCAAAAACATAACTTAATAAGGTTAAAATGGAGCTGAAGGGCAAGGTGGCTTTGATAACTGGTGCCGCGGCGGGCATCGGGCTGGCCTACAGTGAAGAGCTGCTGAAACAAGGAGCAAAGGTAAGTTATAATAAAAACTCTTGGAATAAATAAGCAACGCACTCGAGTGTGGTAGAGTGTCCTTGATTTGTAGTGCTTATGATTCATGATATTCCCTGTTAGGTTGCAGTTTTCGATATCTTACAGTATTTTTAGGGTTGACTCACATTTCAAAATAGAACTTGTCCTAACGCACTGGCACGTAAAAGTGTTTTTGTTTTCTTAGTCACATGTGAATGGTTGAATCTTTTGTAAGTTGAAGGTTTTAATCTGTTGCATGAAAAGTGCTGGAAAGTGGCCAATCTTTTGAGTGTGTGTAGGTGCTACTATAAACCCGATAAATTTTGAAACTAAAAAGATTATTCACGCCGCTGAACACTTTCATTTTCTAAGGTAACCTACACTTTGCCGGTTTTGGTATTGATTTTCTTTGCCGGCCGTTAGTCGTATTACTTTCCACTGATTTTCCTTGTGCCAGACTCACATCGAGACAATGGAGATTTTTTTGGTCCATGTAGATAATAGTTAATAATGTGTAACTATATGTTAACATCTGCACTGCAGAGAACACACTCGTACTAACTATTATAGTACTTAGGTACCTAGTATATAAAATTATTTGCGTAATGCTATTTAGGTAGGTAAGTACCTACCCAGAATTGAAGTCAATGACCTAAAACGTAAACAAGAGTCTAGAGAATGATAAGTTGATAACGAAGCGTTGGTGTCGTGATAACTAAATGGTATTAAGTACCTAATGAAGTTTTGTATTATATCGCATTGCACAGTAAATATAAGAGTTCTTGAACTATTTTTATCTTTACCAATTAACGGAAGACGTTCGTATATCCGGGGCGGAACACTCAGTCACTTCGAAAGTTCACACTCCCATAGAACATCCGCCATTCATCAATCAAATATTCTAGCTACTCTTATCCTTTAAGTATTTTAATATGAGGTGTACCCCCACTTTAGACATAATATAGCTGATCTGTTTAAAAAATACCAAATACAAATTGTAATTTGCAGGTTTCCCTTTGCGATATTGATTCTGAAATCGGCGAGTCAGTGTCTGACGAGCTCGGGGCGAAGTATGGCCGCAAGAACGTGCTGTTCTGTCAGTGTGACGTCACGGACTACCCACAGTACGAGGGTGAGTGACATTATGTAGTCATAAGCGTTATGTGTTAACTTAGTTTCATTCGCAAATAATATACCTAGGTGGGTTTTAGGTGACAAGCGAATATCTTAGGTAATATTTGAGTATACTTGCTAGAAGACTGAAAAGTGGATTATAGATTTCTAGTGAACTAAAAATAAATAAAAAAACTTTGGTTGTTGTGGTTCTACTGTCCCTGAACTCCCCTATTAGGGTTAGAATGTTTTCGTGTAGGTACTTATAATATTTTTTTATTTTACAATTGCAGAGGCTTTCGCAATGACTATGAAGGTGTTCAACCGACTGGACATCGTCATCAACAACGCGGGAGTCATGAACGATCGGTTTTGGGAGCTAGAAGTTGATGTGAACTTGGTAAGTGCTGTATAGTGTATAGTCTACAAAGTTATAATAGGGCATTTTGTATTTCAACTCTATTGTATTTCCACATTGAAAGTCAAAACCTTCCTACCATAAATTTTGTTAGTTACTTACACAGCACACAATAGTCAGTGTGTATAATATTATTAGCTACATTACATATTACTTACATATTTTTAATATGACTTATATTTTACCCCGGGCTGGGGTAACTCCCATCTCAAACTATGAAAATAAACTGAACCTTTAATCCCGTGGAGCATTTATTGAATAGATCGAGGTGCACATGCATATTGATCGCTTCACTACGAATCCATTAGTAAATCATGAAACTGCTCTCGTATTCAGATTTATTCAATAGAGCGTGCGCCCGTGTTTGCTGAAAACTTTGCCATGCACTGCATGAATTCTTGTGTGAATATTTCTACTGCGATCCACTTCAATAGAGTGCATAGTGCATGTTTAGTGAGACGTGTGCGAAGTGAACGCCCTGCACTTTGGAGTAGTGTGTTCCATATACGCCTCTATGAAAATAGGCAGGTAGGTAAAATCAAGTGAGCAGAAATAAGTAGGTAGATGAGTATTGAAACTGATACAGCTTGGCGTAATGAGCTTGTGGTGGCTAGGCAACCTATGGACGTGGTTTACGTAATCCGTACATATTTAATTTCATGGGTTGTGGTAGTTTACCTTTAGGTAAAGGCCCGATGTACTTGAAATCTAGAAAAAATAACTACTATTGCAAGTACCTCTACATGCCTACCCACAAATGGTAGGTTAGGTAAGGATGGTATGGTATGACACCATCTAAAAAACGATGCTGTTTATTCATATAGGTGCATAGGTGCAATCCATGCAATCAAGTGTGCAATGTAACTCATCGGATGCAGCGTATCTTTTGACAGTCTTCAAGCGCGGGAGACGGCATATCCATGATTGTTGTATTGTGAACATTATGTCACGACAGCGTAAATAGCATATCACTTCGACTGAGCTTTGGGCATACCTTACTACTACTGTTGTTATTTCCAGAACGGCGTGATCCGCGGCACGCTGCTCGCGTACCGCTTCATGGGCAAGGACCGCGGCGGCGCGGGCGGCACCATCGTCAACACCGGGGCCATGGCCTTCACCAGGCCGCAGGTGTCCACACCCATCTACACTGCGACTAATTATGCTGTGGTTGGACTCACTAGGGCTTATGGGGTGAGTTGCCACGTAGACATAAATTACTTTCATGGTTTCCGGCACCGGCATAGTCGACGGCTTTCACGCGCTTCCAGATGCCCATCTACACTGCGACTAATTATGTTGTGGTAGGGCTTATGGGATGAGTTGCCACGTAGATGATACTTTTTCATGCTATCCGGCAGAGTACCTACCTACCTAAACAGACTGCTGAAACGTAACATACAATGTAACACGCATTGAAAGAATTAGTTACCACCATCATCAAATGTTAATTGGATAAATAGTTAAATGAAACTCCTAAAGCCATGAGTGACTACATAATGAAGCAGACCTACGACCTTACCAACTAACCAACTTCATGTTCCAGGACCAATACCACGTGAGTCTGACCGGCGTCCGCACCCTCGTGCTCTGTCCGGGGCTCACGGACACGGGGCTCGTGAAGGACATCCGCAAGCAGCTGATGAGCAGCGAGTATGAGGCCGCGTGGCAGCGCGACAACGGCAGTTGTAAGATGCAGAGGTTAGTGGGGATGATGTTCCAGTAAATTCCAGTTGTGGTTGAAGAGGTTCCAAAACATATACTTATTGAATTTTTACAGTTTGTGGACCTAATAAACCTGGCCCCTTTCAGTCTGACAATGCTATTTGAGACGGCAGAGGTGTTCTTTGCCCTGTCCTTACATAGTAATGCAATGCAAATTGTGATTTAATCAGTAAACAATTTTATTCTGAAACAGAGCTAGTGCATAGCGTGTAGTTACCACATCCACAACCATCTTCGAGGCGAAAGCGCGATGTGTCAAAATCAAGCGATGCTTTATGCCTCTAGGACGCCCTCCGAATCCTCTCTCATCATTCCTTAAATAATTTCAACATTCGCCGCCATTTTGATCAAATATCTTACTACATGTGTGTGACATATATCTCTAACTTACCCATTAACCATCGTATACCTACTTCCAGTGCGGAGCACGTGGGTCGCGCGCTGGTGGAAGTCCTGGGCAAGGCGCAGAGCGGCTCCGTGTGGATGGTGGAGAACGGACAGCCGGCGCGGGAGTGGCGCGGTTAACTAGCCGACGAGGATGATGACGTCAGCCGATGATGATGATGAGAGGGCGGTAGGGCTGGCACATATAAATAGGAGACTATGTCGCGGCGTAAAAACTCAAAGGGATGAAGCAAGAGAGTGGAAGGACACGACGACGTCGTATCGTATTTATGTGTGCGAGCCCGTAAGGTCAACTAGGTCAAATGTGTCTACGGGATAAATGTTTCAACCTAAGTTATTTTGTATTAAGTAGTACGTTTGGGTCGAGATGGACTAGTTGACCTTTATAGTGTCAAGAACTTATCTGAGCTATCATCATCAGCTGATTATCACCCACTGCTGGGCATAGAGTATTCCCATGGAAGGCTACAAATTCTTTCGTCTCCGGCCCGGCACTGTATGATTTTGTCGACGTCATTCCATGTTTGATTATTTATCAAAATACAGAATTCATCACTAGCATTTTGTAAAACAAACTCTAATGCGGTGTCGGTCGTTGACAAAACATATTTTTTATTAATTCTTTTTCACATTCAGCCTTTCAGTCAAATACGGTGATCGGCTGAAAATCAGAAGTAAATCAAATAACGTAACCTAGATCTAGAAAGTTTATCTATCAGGGATGTAAAGGATGTTAATAAGTAATAAATAAGTATAATAGGCTGGTCTTACAGTGCTGGCAATCCACACATTTTGGTCTCTCAGGTCGACGTTATAGTAGAGATTTCGCATTTTAAGACCAGCCTATGGTCTATGGTGTTTTTGGTAAACCCCATTTGTAGCAAGTTCATTTGGGTACAAAAAATATTTATATTTAGATACGTACAACTTTCTAGTTAAGAATAAAGGTAGGTATCAAACAAACGTCGAGGTTGATACGCACCTTTAGAATTGCCCCTAAAAGGCATTTTTATGATTACTGGCTCAAATGCTAAAAATATAATCATCATTAGGCTATAACGGAACGTATGAAGTCATTAACCAAAAAAGAATGGTTGTGTAAATAATTCATTCATCTGTAATTATAAGCGTAAAATTAAAATATTTGTCATAGTTAGTGCTTATACCCATGTAAAAGTCCTTGTATAACGAAGATAAATATGTATTTTATTATTGACGTGAAGGATATACGGTTACGCTCAGTCAACTACTGTCTGCTCAAGCATAATATGACTGCGTCTCCAGAAGGTGAACACTTTATCGACTGGGAACGCAGCCTAACTACATTTTCCTCTAAATTACATATTGTAGTGGCTATGATCAAGCTTCAATACTTATGATCAATACTTGATGCAAAAGAAAGCAGTTTAGTATCTGACTGAGCGTAATGCGTAACCTAAACAATGTATTCTCATAACATAAGTATTTGTTATCCTTGTATTATTAAGATAAGTTACGAATGTCTAACATATTGATTTTTAATAATGGGGGGACAGAGGACTGAAGTACTTATGAAGAAGTTGAGTGTTTTTTATTTATATTTGTATTGCCTCAGTAACGTGTAAAGTTAATTCTTTTGCAATAAAAAATAAAATCCACCGATGTGTTTCATTACAAGTACCTAATACGTAAGTATGATTATGCTAAATTTATGGGATGGAGAAATAAAATTGTATCATTTGGAAGATTTGTAGTAAATGTATATTTCCATATTAATACAATCACCAGGTACAGTTTTCGAGTTACAGATTTATTTTTACAAATATATTGGTGTCTTGAGTCGTAAGTCAAGATAGATTTTGAATTTCAACTAGAAAAGGTCTTGAAAATCTCCAAAAAAAAGTTATGAGAAACAAATCTAATACAGTTTGCCTTTTCTTACTGTAACAAATCTACGTATTAAAATGAGTGCAGACACTTGAGATAGTTGGAGGCGCGGCCACACTCGGCGCCAGATCTGGCGCTCTTCAAATAAATATCTAAACAATCGTTACAGTCTGTCGCGACCTTACAAATAATTACAGTAAATGGCCCTGCCATTGAGACCACCGGCGGCCCTGCTCTCATACCGATACTACACCTAACATTTAATTAAAAAGACAGTCAATAAAACACGAATACCGTCACTAACTTTCATTACAATAGCCGCAGGGCTGCCGGCACATCACGACCGACAGTCATTGCTTACTAAATAAAAAAAATAAAATGGAAGTGCAATGACCCTTGAGAATAAAAGTCGGCATAACTTCTAACTTCGTTACAACATTATAGGCACATCAACGCGTAACTGTGATAAGCTTTAGGAAAATATATAAATTCATTGGGCATAAATAAAGTTATCAATTAACTATGTCGGACTCCTCGCGTCGTAGCCTCGGATATAATTTACAGAAGGCGTCTTTTATTCGGGGTCCACATTTTCACTTCGCGAAGGCATCGACATGCTACAATCACATAATTTAGCCTAATATCGTATTCAGTGGGTCGACTTGTGACATTATACTATACATTTCAACCAATTTAGTAGATGCCAATGCTCGCTCGCTCTATACTTACATTATCCTACTGTGAGCGCTGATATCTGGACGTACTTTGTTCAATCGCTTCATTACGGGAATTTCCTTCTTACTCCTTCCATATATTGGATACAACACTAGCAAACCAAAGCAATGTCCTTCATTCTTGAAACCTCACCACTTTATAACTTCCCGCAATTACTTTTAACTTTTTTTATCGATAACATTTTATTTAACACGTGAATCACCGACACTTTTCCGTTACTTTTCCATGTGTTACTAACAGGTCCTCGCGATAATAAATTAAGATTCACTGTACGCGCGGCGTCAGATCTCCATCCTACTTGGCGGTCACTGCAACAAACAAAATACTTACATCAATCAAGAGCAAAAGAAACTCAACTCTGCTTAAATAAATTATTGCTTATGGAATTTGAGCGGTTTATAAAACAGGCTTCCTGAAGGCGTTCATCTGGAGCAGTATTATACGCTATATAGCCCTATAAATTGTGACGGTTTGAACAAATATCGATTGTGTTTAAACAAATATCTGCCCCAGCCGTGGAATCGAACCCGGGACCATCGGCTCAGTAGTCAGGGTCACTAACCACTACGCCATTCGGTCGTCTAATAAACAATATTTAGGTATATGTAAAATATAAAGATGGCTGATGATGACGAGGGAGTGGTACGTACCGGCGGGCTGCGGGGCGGGTGCGGGCGGCGCGGCGCGCGGGCGCGGCTGCTGCTGCTGCTGCGAGCCCCGGCCGCGCGGGCCGCCTCCACGCATGCCGCGCCAACTGAACGAGTTCATCCTGCAACACAGAGAAGAATATGTTAGCTTGGGTTCGGTATTTACTACGGGTGCACGAAAGAAGGTTTCTAGTGAAACTGCACTTATGGGAGTTAAAAATACTAGTAGGTACTGCGAATATGAAGTCGATTTGATAGGGCTTTCGCATTCATCCGAAGTAGTGAGCTAGAATTGACACCGAATGTGCTCTGACTGATCAAGTCCACTCGATAATATGGTCTCAACTTCTACTATGGCCGCACGACGATTTCTGCGTGAGTTAACTAGTGCGTTCGAACGGTCATGAAGTAGAGACCATCACAGGCTGTCTACAATTCACGGGTTTATCGGTGATAGGCGATAGTGACTGACAGTTCAACCCCATGTATCGGCGATAAATATCCATCCTTTATCGCCATGCGTGAAGCCCCCCTGAAGGGCTATGCACTATGGCTATAGGCCTGTGCGCATTTAAGAAGTGACCAAAGTTTTGCATCGCGCGCACTCACATCGCGCAGCCTTACGAGCGAGCACGACGGAGAACTTTATTCACGTCTAAATTCGTCCCCGTGCTAGCCCTTCTGGTGATGAAAAAATGACTATCGACAAATAATTGTAAAATTTTACGTCGATTAAACCATTTGAATTTGAATTTGAATTTAAAGGTTTAGCCATACAAAAAAAAAAAAAAAATGATGATAGCTGCAAGATGAGTAGACACTCACTGCTGGTGATGCGGGTTGTGCCGCCAGCCGCCGCGGCCGCGCCACGCGCCGCGCCGCGCCGACGCCACGCCGAACGTCTCCGAGTTGAGCTTGCAGTATACTCACTGCTGGTGGTATACAGTATACTCACTGCTGATGGTGCGGGTTGTGCCGCCAGCAGCCGCGGCCGCGCCACGCGCCGCGCCGCGCCGACGCCACGCCGAACGTCTCCGAGTTGAGCTTGCAGTATACTCACTGCTGGTGGTATACAGTATACTCACTGCTGATGGTGCGGGTTGTGCCGCCAGCCGCCGCGGCCGCGCCACGCGCCGCGCCGCGCCGACGCCACGCCGAACGTCTCCGAGTTGAGCTTGCGCTCCGTGCGCCAGTCCGTGCGCTGGCTGCGGCCCTTCGACCTGGAATAATATAATATAATAATAATAAAATATTTATTGATCAAAAAATGTATGATAGACATACATCGACAATGGAACAAAAATCTATAAAAAAAAGGGGACACGTCGAGTGTTTTAGTCAAGTTTTCGTGGCATAGATAGGGTGGTAATTGTATTTATAGTAGGGAAAGAATCACAGATCCAGCTGAAACGGTATTGCATGCTAAGTTTTAGCGTCAGATGTCTGCCAGTCTGATGACCTGTGACAGGCATAGCAAGTAGTGGCTGAATGAAGAAGCTCATAGACGAATGTAGTGTCTATCTGTAAGATCAAGATCATAAATGGACTAAACTGGGCCTCCGCTGCATTGAGTAGACAACCAAACCAAATACCCTTTGCAGAGCTTTTCTTTTGTCTTTCCATTCAACATCCAAAGGGTATTATTATAACAAGGGGATGAATTTAGGAAATCCCTTAAGTAATAATTCTATCTATAATATATTGGTATCTCCCACAATGAGTATAATAATGTACACTAGACATACCTCTCGACGGCCTCGCACGAAATGTTGTCGAAGAAGCTCTTGGTCTTGTCGTAGGGCGCGCAGTCGTCCTCGGGCTCCGCCTCGCCCGCGCCCGTCTCGTTGCCCGAGTCGTCCTTCTTGTCTACCTCCACCTGCAAAGAGGATGAAGGGTTAGCAACATTATTCGTGTCGTTATTGTAACTCATTTAAAATAAATCACACAACTTTGAAAGTAGTGCTTCGCGCCGTAATTGGTGTATTGCTGGTACCCTCATTTTGCCAGTGTAAAAAGATGAGGGCATATTGTATATTAACTGGCATAACCCTGTAAGAACAAAATATATCAGTAAATATTAGCAAATATATTTTCCCGACAAATATGTAGTTGTTGTATGTAGCTGTAATCCAGGATATTCGAGAGGCTAACTTTACAATTCAAAAGTTACCTACAGGGGCACTATCTATATCTCATACAAATCCCGGTGATCACTTATCAAATAAGTGGCAATACTATTAGAGATGGCATGAAACCCGGACTTTCGGCGCCTAAGTCACTGCAAGACAATACCACGACGAACCAGGATTAAAGAAGCAAACTTACGTTTACAAGAGCGACAGCATCCAGCGTGTCTGGCTTCACGTCATCAGAGATCTTGGCCTTGGCGAGCTGGCTGCGCAGCTCCTCGAACTCCGTGTTGGCTTGCTCGAAGTCGTAGTCGTTGTCGAACTTGAGCTTGTTGGCGCCGCGCGGCACGAAGCCGCGGCCGCGACCGCGCGCGCGCCCGCGCCACCCGCCGCGGTTGTAGCCGGGGGGGAAACCTGCGGGGAATGGATGTTGAGTTATAGGGAGGATATATACAATGCCTGCAGGCGGAGTTCTAGAGACCTATTGAGTTATAGGGAGGATATATAAAGCTTGTAGATAAAGAAACAATGTAAAATAGTAGATGTAGTAGACGGACTTATGCTATCTAATAGTATGTCTGACAGTCCTCCTTCCTACTTATACATGTAGCGACTGCCGACTGCCATATGATTTGGACCCACCGAAGACTTGTGTGGTGCTCCCAGGGATTGGATTGGCCTACATTGTTGGCTGCTGATGGTAATTATGAGAAAAACGGCTTGACTAAGCGATAATTTATGTTCAACTTTGGCTCGTCAACTGAGAAACTCATGGGAATCATGCATTATAGACCCTTCGCCACTTATATCTTTCTGTGCTCACCGTTTCCTCCCTGGTGCTGATTATTATGCTGCTGGTGCTGATTGTGCTGTTGATGCTGGTTGTGCTGCTGATGTTGGTTGTGCTGCTGGTGCTGCTGCTGGTGCGGGGCCGACGACTGCGGCTGCTGCAGCGCGCCGCCCGCGCCGCCGCTCGGGTACCTCTGCTGTTGGTGGAATATACACTTCAATATGAGCACTAGCACATAGATTAGACACGAGTTTTCGAGTCAGCAGGCATTCAAATGTTCCAATCTGTGGGAATGACGATTACAGAGACGTGATAGTAGCTGATAGTCTTTTGTTTAAGAAGGCAAAGAATGTTGTGTAGAACAACATGTTTGAGGACAAAGAAAACCTAATCTACTCACTCGCTAAATTAGATAGGATGTTTTCTCGAGTAGAGACCACCACATAGATATCAGTAGTATAGGATGAGGAATTGAGGAACTCAGAGCACATAGTTGGATCGTGCGCCTCAGGAGAGGTCCATGTAAAATAGTTGACAACATTTAGCTGATTCAACATGTAAACTAGTAGGTATATAGGTGTACAAGTGTAGTGTATGTTATACTGACCCGGTTCCGCGAGTTGTTCCTCGGCTGCTGTTGCTTCTGCTGCGGGTTGGAGCCGCGCCGCGCGTCCCGCTGTGCGCCCACCTGCACCGACTGACGCTCAGTTATCAACAATAAGGCTACGGCCGCACAGCCAGGAGGCTTGCTTAGCGCTTGGCGAGTAAAACAAACGTTCTAGAATCTTCGTGAACGACCGCACTGATACACGCTAAGCGACTATCCAGGCGCTAAGCGCTCAATACGGCCGGTCATAAAGATTTGAGACTCACTTAGCAAGTAGCTTAGTCAATCAAACTTTGTTTTACTAGACTACTCGCTAAGTGAGTCACTAGAATTTAGGCGCTAAGCAAGCCTCCTGCCTGTGCGTAGGGAATCATACACTACGAGTGAGCTACTTAGCTACTGCCTAGGCTATGGCAGTTTAGACCTCGGGCTCAAAGGTTCGAGAGAGCCGGTACTTACACCCCCACAGAGAATAGATTAAAAAAAAATAAAGTCTCCCTCCCCTCCCTTTCACTCAGCTCACTGTGTAGAGCTGGTTTGTGGTGTAGCCAGTCTAAATTAGGCTGTATTCTACCTATCTTAACTCACATGTGAGCGCATTAGCCACACTGGTCACTGCCACTGGCAACCAGGATATATTACTTATAAAAAAGAGACGGACAAATACAACAAAGTGATGAAGGGAAGAATGGCAGTATGAATTAGATGTTATGACACTAGCTGCCTCTGGCCACTTGTTCATTCTTTAACAAGTGGCCAGAGGCAGCTAGTGGAGAGAGCCTCTGAATTCATAAGTAAAAAATCTGTGTAGTGTCTTCTATTATCATCTTCATACACAGTACTGACATAATCAAACCCTTGGACATAGGCTCACTATGTTTTCCTAGTTACACGTTTATTGATGTAAATTGATAATGTTTTATCTCTATTTGATATTGGCTGTCTTATCTCAATCTCATCATGTGGCTAAACACGAACAGTTTCTTTACTACATGATTTATCTGGATTTAGAAACTATTGTTTAAAACAGTGACATGATGTTAGCGACAATAATATCTATGAAGTTATACACAAAAGATATTTTACCTGGGTACCCTGGTCAGCAGTAGGGCTCTTCCTGTGCCCTCCGAGGGCCGGGGTGTTGGACCTTGACGAGTCCCGCTGAGCTCCTCCGCCAATCAGATCAAGCATCGAACCTGGATCAGGTAAGATTGTTAGAAAAATGGGTTGAATTCAAAGTATAATATTAAAAATTGCATTTGCATAGCTAGATGAATCATGAAGTGTGATGTGATGGCAGCAATTTGTGAATTAAATGAAAATATGATGAATACGAAAGCATGAATTGATAAGAGATTTACTGTTAAATTTTAAATCAATCTTGCTGCAAGATACATGTTAGTCAAAATGAATGAATAAAATATGTGGTAATATTTATGTATTCAAATTAGCTTTTACATAATACACAAAGGAAAGCATTGAATATTTTATAATATTATTTTCGCGAGATTCAGGCAGACCAAAGAACTGATTTCATTATGCAGATTGCGATTTTTTGCTGAACATTTTAGTGTTTTAGTAGACTCAACACAACAAAGATTAGTGGAAATTTATTAATAGTCTATTCAGGTGTTCACTATTGATTAGTTTAAGAATCAAGTAAAACTTTGATATTGATAAATAAAAATATAAATGTTAATAATCGAAACTAGTTCATACATAAATCTTTATGGTTAGGTAATAAATTTATTACTATTACTAAACTTCTTTATTTATAAGAAAAAACACCCTTAATAGAACTAAAATAGCCTTCTTCATAAAGTTGTTAATTCAGTATTTAGAATTGATAAATTATCATTGTTAGTATGAAGGTGAATAGTAGATAATTATTATTCCTTTGTGAGCTGATAAATAATGAGTGCAATGACACATAAATAAATACAATTTACTACAAGCAAGGCCAACAGCATGCATGGTGATGTAGTAAACAAGGCAAGCACACAACAACAAAAACATTAAACTCTGAATTATTGAAAAAAACACATCAGAATTTCATGCTTTTGGGGGCGCCACACAAATGCTACAATTTACATACAGGTCACCGACCCTAAACTGGAGCATTTGCGAGCGCGTTCAAAAATCGCAACATAGCATTTGATGGGAAGCAGAAGCCCAAACACTTGAAATTGAAACCTTGGTCTTTGACTTGGTTGTGGTGGAGGCCAGAGCCGATGGGCTGCGCGAACGGCTGCGGGGCGAGCTCCGCGGACAACTCACTGGTCTTGCCGAGCGAGGCGTGCACGCCGGGGAAGCCCGCCATGGGGTGGTACTGGGGGAACTGCTGCTGGCCGACCACGGGGTGCGAGTACTGCGGGAACTGCGGCGGCGGCGCGCCCGGCCCGCCCAGCGACGGCGGCACCGACATCTGCATGATGGCCGGGTCGTTGGGCAGCGACGGGACATTGTTCAGCACGCGGATGTCCTTGATGTCGGAGCCGCGGAACAGGATGTAGTCGTACACTTGGCTCTGGGGCGCTACCGGGTACTGCGTCTCGCGGTCCTCCGTGCCGAATGAACGCACTGCAAGAAATACGGAGGAATTAGTTTCGGCAAAAAAAGAAAGTTAATAAAGGAAGGAATTAGTTTCGGCAACAAAGCCGTTAGTATTGAGCGTCTACAACGTCATCAATGTGATAGTACGGTCGAATGCTAGGGTGTAAGAAATAAACTTCCGAGGGTAGTTTCATAATACTTGCCACGACACCGATTACACCTTTTTGTGGCTGAGGTAATGATTTCGTGGGAAAACCGCTATGTAATTGTAACAATCTAGATGCAACGGCGACTTTATAAACAACAATCGGTTTCCTAATTACTGAAGGAGGGAAAAAAATACTGACGTTCTGGGTAGGCGGTCAGTGTTATTCGGCTAAAATGCATTTTCGTGGGGAGAAATACGTACAAACATGAAATAACTTGTTGTATCAAACAATAAATCAAAGCCAAATAATACGGTAAAAGTATCCATTTGTCAACTTACCGCTAGCCAAAGCGATGGTACATTCTTGAGGATCGACGGTGAAAAGACGGCCTTCATATCGAATATCTGCTTTAGATATTAGGCTTATCTTAGAGCCCAATTCGGGCATTCCAGAACTCATAATGTCACTGTAAAAATTAACTGCAGATGACGAAGATATTTTACGATTTTGTCGACCATGAAATATCAACCACCGAACAAAATGACTGAAAATGACTGACGTGAAGTTGGCAACAAGCGGACGTTTACAAACAGCTGAGATAGTGTTGTGCTAAAAATTCATATGGCAACACTGATTCGATTCTATTTCGTCGATTATACCTAGATATAGTTAAATCAAAGAATAAGTACCTTTCTTATATTAAATGGGTCTAAAAGTGGTCAATCTCATTGAAACGAACCATCCTACTTATAAGATAAACATGAGACGGACGGAGGGATGACCGATGTTGGCGGTTGGCACATCCCCATGGCAAACTAATAGAACCCAGGCAGAGCCGACTCGACTATCTTGATATGGTCATCCACTGTTTCGAATTAACTCACTTGTTGGATTACAGGCAGGTGATCAGCCAACTTAGTATTTCCTAATCCTTTGACTATCCCATATGGGGACGCGGACGAAGTTTACAAAACGGAAATGGAAACATTTTTGCGTACAGACTACTCTTTTTTGCCAGACTGTACGTCACTGTCTCATTCACTTTCTTCATCACTGTTCACTGTACTGTACCATATTTATTATGGTATCCCATCACAATTGTAAACAATTTAAAAAATCAAATTTCAAATGTCCGTTGAGATTTCGATGCACGAAAATGTTGTTTTTCGTAGATAAACTTGTAAATTAGTGTTTATTTCAAGTGTTATGTGACTTTACAAAGTTTTATACACATTGCCAGTGATTTGAAAGGTTTTACTAGTGTATAGAAGTGCGAAATGATGTTGGAAAGTCCGATATCATCGACACCGGATTTGATAAGGCTGAGGAAAAGTCTTGGCGGGAGCGCGAATACATCCCTCCGGAGACGAAGCCTTATCCCGAAAACTCCTGTAGCTGATGCTAGACTCGAGGTATGATCATATCTATACCATTTCTATCCAATAACACTGCTTTTAGTATAAATATTCTTATGGAATTCCTTCCTTTTTTGTATACCCTGCAGGCACTCTAGTCACTTCTGTGACAGGTACCCCGTGTAACTTGCTTCCTAATCCTTACTGTGATCCCAAAGAGGTAGTCAGAAGTGTCTCAACCCTCTCAATCAACCACTATCCACCAACACCTCACCTACCGCACACGACCACACCTCCTAACACCCCTACCGCCCTGGTCCGCAGGCCTGCAATGACGATGACGAGGAGCGCTCGTCGCTGCTGGCTCGTGAGCGCGCGGTGGCCACGTCCACGCCGCAGTCGCCGCGCCGCGCCCGAGACACCATGTCCTCGTCGCCGCAGAAGGAACACTTCCAGGGCTGTCTCAAGTTGTACGCTGAGAATGTGAGTTGATGGAATGTAACAGTGAATTTTATGTTAAGTTATGTTTTTTGTGTCCGATGCTGGAGAATTCCCATGGAATGAGGATTTTTTTACGTGCAAACCTAATGGGCCAAAACTAGTATTTCTTATGGCTAGATTACTGCTTCAATCTCTATACTCCAAGAGAGAAATATCCACATAAACTCCACTAAATGTAATCAGTTCGGCTCTTGTCTCAACTACGCTACCCACTGCTTGGCAATGCAATGGCCTGGCCCTTGCTTACCCACTTCTGTTGGCCTTCTAATACCCTCTTATCCTCCCATTCCAAATGAACATGTACTAACCAATATTTATCTCCATTCCAGAAAATAACAAAAGACAATGCGTGGAACCTCCAGCTCATAGACTTCATGTCGAGCATGCTTCGGAGACATGACACGCGCATGGAGAACCTGCAGACCGCCTCCACGGTGGTGGACGCCTCCGCGCGGATCTACAGCTTCAGAGTGGACGCGGTGCACCATGATGTGCTGAAGATGGCCGGTGGGCTCACTAAGGCTTCTCATGTAAGGGTTATCTTAAATATCTATTTGTGCATGAAATGGAATTACTAAATATGCTGTGGTAGATTTTTTGAGTAACACAGAAACAGCATTGACCGTTCTATTACATGCCTGTCTTACAAGTAAGGGCAGTTGAGCTTAACCTGTACACTTTTTAGAGATCACAGTACCATCTAGCCCATAGAGTGCTGGAGATTTCCATGCAAGCAATTCATATCTTTCTATGATCGATTATGCTAGCCAAGACATGTTACATATAGCAGACCTTCGACAACTTTTAACTTTAGCTAATCCATACCACCCTCCCAACAGGCCAAGCGAGGTAAGAAAGACGACGACGCGGCCACGCAGGATGACCCCGGCGACGGCGAGCCCGCGCAGACGCAGGCCGTGAAGAAGAAGAAGAAGCGCAAGGGAGCCGTGGCGCAAGACCCTGACGTGTTCAACGGAGACTTTGATGCTAACGATTGTATTGGTGAGTTGGCTTATGAACTGTGTATAACAGCTTATAACAGCATGTTCCGAATGCGTAATCAACTCATCACTCATTTGCGTAAACAAGGGTGACACATAAGCTGCTTCACATTATAAATATTTGAGTGAGCATTTGATCAGAATTTAGAAGTTCACTACTGTGTAAGCTTTGACGGTGTACTAAACAAAAATATGAAATGTTTTGAAGATAAAACATTATGAAAGTTACAATCGCATTGCAATAATACTTAATACTTGTTAAAAAATAACTTTATGCCTTATTTTTACAGATCCATTCTTCGAGAGACTAGCGGCGACGACGGGGGATGTGACGTCATCGAACAGAGCCTTCAACGCGACCCTGCCCATACACGATAACACCCTCGGACTTATATTGAGGTATAATAGTTGCTAGAGTACCGATGGCATGCACAGTATAAGCGAGTCTATACATATAAAGTGCACATTGCACATCCCAATCAAAAAAGGGGTCACACATTTTGTAACTGAACTGAAGTACTGTCATGTGACTTTTTCACATAGGATGTATCTGAAGTTTCCCCAAGAGCAGAAAACATACATAAATTATATGATTTAACTGCGCGTAAATGGCGTGGCGTCTTCTTGCCCGGTAGCAAAAGATACACACAAAAACTGAAGATAATTATACAACCCTCTAAAATCTCCCAGGACCGACGAGCCCTACCTAGAAGCCATCAGCGAAGAGGCCACAGAGGACATAGACCTGTCCGACAGGACGACGCTGCCGCTGAAGCTGCTGCCTCCCTTCGCCGGAGACAGGATCTGCGAGCCCTTCGCCGCCTTCTCCATCAGCAACTGGGACCCCGACACTGAGGATGAGTGAGTTGTTAAATCTGTTAACTGTGTCTGTCTGTTACTCTTTCGGATTTTTACTAAACGGATTTTAATGAAATTTGGTATACATACGGTTTATACCCTGGGAAAGAACATAGGCTCTTATCCCGGAATTCCCACGGGAATATTTTTAAGGCGAAGCGAAGCGCGCGGGAATAGCTATACCTAAATAATAGTAATATAATATGTAGGCATAACTCACACACGGCCATCCGACTCCAAACTAGGCAAAGCGAGGTATCGGACAAAATCAACAAATAAAACTCCAAAATAAAGCTAGCGGACAGCTGATATTCTGTCTAAACATAGATAGATACATATTAACAAGACCCGACAATGTAAAATAATGGTGGTGTAAGTTTGACGGACGTGTCTTTCAGATTTGAAGACGCTACTTTAGGTTATTTATTTGTAGTGTGTCGAGAGACTCGAGAGAGCAGCCATAGATGCCATGATAATGTACTGTTTCATCCCAATCTATCACTGAATATTGAAAAGAAGCAGAGTTATAGTAATAAATAAAGACTCGAGCGGCACGTAAGTTAATTACTACAGAGGCCTCTAGATGGCGTTGTGGACGTTGCCCCTACATCGCGATGTGGTTGCGTTTCCGGGCCCGATTGTGAATACGATCAGCAGGGCGATCACGAAAAACAGAGCTAACGTATAGAATCGAATGCGAGTGCGACAACTGTCAATTTTATAGGTAAAAAGGTAAAAAGTGTTCGAAAGTGCTGTCAAGTTGACACTAGTCGCACTCGCATTCGATTCTATATTTTTCGTGATCGCGCTGCAGATGATTTTCAGTCAATGATTGTGCACCTTTGATTCCATGGCTGTTCCCGTCATATTGAATGAAAACCATTCAATGGCATTTTTTGATGCCAGGAGTACATCTGTAACTAACTGGCTATTATAATATAAAAGATGTGTGAATATGATATAATATTAGTCATGTAATTCGAAAAATACAATAAAAACATAAGTAATACTTTATTATGCTCACACACGACTGTAATCCCCGAAGGGAATAATATTGGTCTTTTATTTTGCTTCAAAACATACACTTCTCCGGTATGTAATTTAAGTACCTACAATGTATACCATCGCTCTTACGGTGAAGGAAAACATCGAGAGGAAACCTGCATAGGTAGATTTATATCCACTAACGAAGGTTGGCAACAAGAAATTGCTTTTTGGCAATAAGCCCTATATGCTTTTACTGTTTTTTTATTTATTTCTATGTTTCTGTGTACAATAAAGTGTTCATATAAACAAATGTTGTGTTCGCAGCGACAATCGCGTCAGCAACTGGGTCGAGGAGAATCGGCTCAACTTGTCGCAACAAGCGCTCGCGTTTGATGTCAACGCCGAAGTGGAGCCCATACCCGTGGACGAGGCGCATAATGATCTGTTGGGTGAGCACACAAATACCTAATACGCTACAGTCATCCTTACTAATATTATAAATGCGAAAGTAACTGTGTCTGTCTGTCTGTCTGTTACTCTTTCACGCCAAAACTACTGAACGGATTTGAATGAAATTTGGTATACATACGGTCTAGACCCTGGGAAAGAATATAGGCTACTTTTTATCCCGGAATTCCCACGGGAGAACTTTTTAAGGCGAAGCGAAGCGCGCGGGAACAGCTAGTAATAGATACCTTTTACGTCGTAATTTATAATCTTCCAAAAAAACTTTACTTTCAAAGGTACTTTCCTATCCTACCAATATTATAAACGCTAAAGTTTATGTTTGTTACTCACGTAATTTAATATGAAGTTAACTGACACCCTAAAATAACACAAACAGTCTATATTTTATACCGAAATTCCCACGGGAAATCTTTTCAACTCCCAATCATTAGCTAATAAAACAACAAATCCCGTATCCCCTTCCAGACGACGAACCCCTAGCGGGCATCGACAGCGACGAGGAAGCCGACGTGGCCGTGGCGGCGTGCGTGGCGCGCCTGCCGCCCGCGCCCGCGCCGCGCCTCACGGACATGCGGCCCGGGCGGGGAGACTGCCGGCTGGAGTACTCGTATAGCGGAGCCGTGGTGCAGGCCTGGGCCGGCCCGAGGCACTGGCGGCTGAGGAATAATAGAGGTAAAGTGTCATAAGCTAATATACCATTGCTGGGTATGGCTGATTTTTCTGTCTTCGGCCTTCTGTATGACTACCTGGCTAACGAGATCATGCTACAAACAGTCCCACTTTTATTGTCATTTCCTGTTTGTGGTCTCCACAAAGTTGTCTATCCTTAGAGCAGCCAATCCTTTCACCTCGGTGACAAATCCACAAGATCGTTTGGCACAATAATATTTGTCACCAACACGATACTAAACAGATAGGTTTCGACACATTTTCACGACTAAAAAATACCCCAATAACCCGTTCACAATTTCTCTACCCCCACCAAAAAACTAACAATCGCCCGCCACTCCCCACAGCATCAGAACGCACCCAATCCACCGCCGGCGGGCTAACCAACACCAACCACAACAAGAAGCCGGCTCGCAGCAAGCGGCAGCTGGACTTCCTCAATGCCGGGCTCGCCTTCGAGGCGGGCGGCGGCGGCGAGTTCGAGCCCGCGCCGCCTGCCAAGGTCATGATTAGCAGGAAGACGCTTGCGACTGGACATGCGTGGAATGAGGCGAACTTTAAGACGCCTGTTGATCGGTAAGCTTGGGTTTAAGGGAGCGAAGAGTATGCGTTTTTGATCGCGACTGGAGTCCCACCGAGTCCAAATTCGATAAAGCAAACAATACTCGCCAGACTTAAAGAGACGGCGAAAACGCATTAACTCGGCAGTCGCATTCATAGTGGCATTGCATAATGTAGCCCCAAAGAAACGTTCATAAAAAAATATGGCTGCGACGACGCGACGCAACGCATCAATGTGGCCCTCGGAATTATAATCTGCCAATCGTTTTGAATTGCTATCAGCGCAGATTAATCCAATAAGCATTACAAGGGTCGCGCTCGGCTGCCCTATACTCCTAGGAAGCTTATTACCAATTCAAATACCCCAGTAATCCTTTCTAATACCCAACAACCGCTCACATCCCCATTCCCTCCACAGAGGTCTAGACGAGTCCCACTTCTACAAGCTATACCTACGTCAGTCAGTCACCCTCCGCGCCCCCGCGGCCCCCGCCCCCGCGCCGCCCGCGCCCGAGCCCATGCTGGATGATGAACCGAGAGACTACGATTATAATAATGAGAACGACGCGTCGTATTGTCCCACTAATGTGCCGGTAAGTGGCTTCTTTACACTTTTTATTTTACCTTGTGTACGAACAACTAACTAAGAGTCCGTTCATTGCTTCTATTATAGTTGTCCACAGCAGGCAGCGATGATTGATGCTGATGGTGTAAATTTTATGATATCAAAATGTGTGTTAACACAAATAATAAACCTTATAACACAGACTCTAGGTTATATTTCCAACGTGAAATTAATCTGCTGTCATCCCAATGTGTGTGAACGGACCCTAATAGTTACTTTCACACTACGAATGTTTACAAATTCTTCGTTCCGTAAGTAGATATATTCATGTACATATAAGAAATATGTTTCGCCGGCAGTCCCGTGTGTTGAAAGAATTTGGACATGTTTTATTAACGAACGGCTCACTTAACTATCGCGAGCTCCAATTTGTTATCTGCATGTTGCCTAACTGGACCAGTCATTAACCTCATTATTCCTCCCATCCGCAGGAGGGCGAGGAGTGGGGTCCCGAGGACGGCGCGGCGGCCGAGCTGCCGCACGCGCAGCCCGACGGCGAGCTGGGCGACATGCTGGAACCACCCACCAAGGTAACATCATTGTTTGTATGATCTCATGTGAGATTACACAAAACTAAACTATGCATGTACAGTAAGGGGCAGAAAAACCTGACCCCTCTCAGAAGCATTGTTACTATGGTAGGGGGGTCAGGTTTCTCTGCACCTGACCGTACGATGGGAAAACACATTTGGTAGACAGCAGATATACTATTTGACGACCGACTGGTGTAGTGGTTAGTGACCCTGACTGCTATGCCGAAGGTCCCGGTTTTGATCCGTGGAGGAGGCAGATATTTGTACTCGGGTCTTGGGTGTTAATATGTATGTCTATTGTCTACCAGTTGTCAGATACCCATATTGAACAAAAATTGTTCAGGATACTTTCGGCTTACTATAATACTTTTATAACACCTGTAGATACATATAACGAAGGCACTCCTCGCAATGCCCGTATTCATGTCAATACTCTGCTTTCAGGTGGCGAAAATCTTCATTCCCTACGCGATGCGAGCGAAAAAGGTAGACATGAAGCAACTGAAGCATCAAACCTGGAACATGCTGACGGAGAGAACTCCAACAGGCGAGAAAGAAGATGTCCAACCGACTACATTCTTCTCCATCTATTCACGACTACCGAACAAACTGTCCACTAATATGAAAGAATCTCTAAGTGTGCCGCTAGCCTTATTGTCAGTCCTACATTTAGCCAACGAAAGAGGATTGATATTAGATAAACGGGATGACCTAAAAGATTTCGATATCTTAGGCCTTATTAAGTAATTTGCGCATAATTAAATGTGGATATTGTCTGCATGGGTAGGAAATGAGTATTTTAATACGAATAAAAGATTTCAATAAAGTATGTAATTGATATTTGCATCACAAAATGTACTCCTTTACAAAGTGTAAAGTAATGCGGGCCATGTAAATACGCTTTTTAAAACGTTGCTGTTACAATTTAATATGAAATGTGTTATGAATTTTAAGATTGCATTTGTTATTTTGGATTTACTTTGTATCGTAGAAATGCTATGTTAGTATAATGTACAGGTGATTTTGTAAGAATTTAATTTTGTATTTTCTGTACGTGACCATCTAAAATAAATAAATTTACTTGAAATACAATATACTGTTTATTAATTAACTCTATTTAATACCGTTTATACTAATCTTAACAGGCTGAAACTTATGGAGCCGTAAGGATAACTAATGAAAAAAATACTGGGTCATTTTCATACGTTTTATTGTGTCGTTTGTGTGACATGAGTTTATAACATAAACAAGGTAATTATAACGGAGATCACAAGACTTTAGGTAACAAACAAGCAACATTGTGTTAACTGAGTATTATAAGTTAAACATAGCACACGCTCACTGGTTTTGTGATTATAACAAAATGATAGACAATCAAAAGACGGTCGTACGTAATATATTTTATATGTACGTCTTATTATGATAAGAACAGTGGAATTTACAACCATCGTTTTCTCAACATTTCACACATTTTCAAAGAATAAACAAGTCAAAAACAATAACTAATCTTTCAAAGAAGTTAGACTTTCGCAAAAAATCAAAATAGTAAAAACAACTTATCCTAATAAATGGACAACTGTAGAATGTAGAAGTCATTGACTCTCTTACAGCCTAACTAAGAACACAGTAAAGAATAAATAACAATAATTTTCTTATAACTATCACATGAAGGGCACTTGCTCAGCAATGGCCGAAGTTTCATCGAGATTGTATAATACTTAGGGATACAAATATAAGTTTTAGACTTATCAATCAACAATTAGCACTTCTGTTCTATTTACAACATTTTAGAAAGTTTCTTAAACTGCCTTTACTTCAGAACTAATTTCTGACAACTTGTCTGCAGTCTTTTCATCCACTTTAGTTTCACCTTCTTCTGATTTCTTGCTGTCAGTAACAGCTACAGAATCTCCTACTGGTGATTTTTCAGCTTCACTGGTGTAGCCAGTATCTGGGTTGATGGACTCTTTTGATTCATCCTTTTCGGGAGTTTTTATAGTATCGTTTGAACTCTCCAAAGTCGTGTCTGGTGAAACATCTTTTTCCGTCGTGACTATTTTATCAGATTCACTTTTGAATCCTTCATCAACTTCTTTATCGTCTTCTAAAGCGTCAGCGTTGGCTTCAAACGATTTGTTTTCTATCACTGTGTGGTTGCTGCTGATGCTTTCATTTAGGTCAATGGGTGTTGTGTCCAAATCATCAACTACGGTCTTTTCAGGTTCATCTGATTTAGATACCTCTGGCGTATCGGCCTTTTCCGTGGCTTCAATCGATTCAGTAGGAACTGCAGTAGGTTCTACACTATTAACATCAACTGGTACGAATGCAGATTGTTCAGTTTCAGTCTCGGGTTTCGTTACTTCTGCTGGTGCCGCAATTTCCGTGGACTCAATCGACTCAACTTGTGCTGAAGCAGATTCTACTTCTACGGGCTCTACATTATTACTACTATCTTCTCCTACTTTTTGGACGATTTCGTTAACTATTTCTGAGGACACTTCATTAGCACTCACTTTGGGTTCTTCTGATTTCTCCGACTTTCCAACATTAACCATTTTGCCGACATCTTCACCGCCCAGTAATAATCTTACAAGTACTGGTTCTTTCGTCGTGTCCAACAACTCTATTTGGAATGTATAATCTTCGGCCGTTAATTCGTCAAACTTTTTCTTCAAGTTTTCATTTGACGTGGCGCCTTCGGGGAGTGCCAGGCGGCAACACTTGGCTAGGGGTTCTATTAAAGCTAGATCTTCAGGTAACTGCCTGAAGTCTTCACACTTGGCTTTATTTCCGTAATCTACAAACAGCACCTGTGATCCGACATCGCAAAACTCCAGTATCTTGGCTCGGTACCACTGCTCGTCTTCAGCCCAGAAGGCGGCACAGAGTGACCCCACTTTGAGTTCCGGCGCGGTGTCGAAATCGGGCGCGTCGATCATTCTCTCGAGCACCTTGTCCAGGTCTGGAGTGGAGGACTCGAGGTGGATGTAGAAGTCTTCTGTGGAGTTGACGTGGCAGACCTTACCGGTGGATTGCAGCTCGAGACCCAGCGGCGCGGGGCGCTCGGCCGGTGCCTCCACGACTGGTGACCCCTCGGCTGGTGCCTCTACGACTGGTGACCCCTCAGCCGGTGCCTCCGCCGCCGGCGCCTCCTCGCACAGACCCACCAGCTCCTCCGTCACAGACTTGCCCTCCAAGAACAACTCCACTATCGAAATATCTCCCGACGCGATGAACTGCACTGTGAATATCGTCGCGCCCTCCGCTGCCAACTCATTGAACTTAACCTCCGATTTCCGTGACCAGGATTTGATATCACGAGGCTTCTGTAGAGCGCACTTTCTTGATAACGCCGGCTTTTGCTTCAGCTCATCGGGCAAATTACGTAGTTCAGTAGCTATGGACGCGTTACCGTAATCCATAAACAGCACCTCAGTGCCTTCCGAGCCGTCCACTATGACCTGAGCTCTGTACCACGCGCCGTCTTCGGGGTACTTGGCCGCGCATATCACGCCTTCCTCCTTATCTGTTAACTCTGGGAAGTTATCGGCGTCTTCCATAAGAGCCTCCATGGCTTGCAGCTCAGCTGTGGCCGCCTCCAGTTGAACCCAGAACTCAGATGGTGAATTCACGTGACTAGCGAAGCAAGTGGGCAGGTCACCACACGCTGGTTCCTCGGCCCTATTCGCGTGCCCTTCCGCCACTAACTTATCCGTCAAGTTTTGTCCATTGACGAATATGTCCACATAGGTTGTGACATCTTTGAGGACGATCAGAGCGTCGACTGGGGAAGACAGATCTCCTACCAGTTGCATGAAGTAGTCTGAAGCGGTATCGGACCACTGGCCAGTGCCGGTCGGGACTGCATTCACGCTCGACTTGACCGCGTACCGCTCGGCTTCCTTCAGATTATCCGGCAACACCTTGATCAACCCCGGCTGGTTGTCCAACACATCTGTGTTACCGTAGTCTATGAACCGCACTGTGGTTATATCAGAGTCTGCGTCAAGTATCTCCGCTCTGTACCACTGGTCATCAGCCAAGTACTTAGCAATACATAGGGTGCCAAGCTCTCTGTTTTCAACGTCGGCAAAACTGGCTGCTTTCTCTTGCAGCTCCGCTTGTATTTCCTCAATAGCGTCTATTTTGTCAGACATCTGTAGCCAAAACTGTCCGGGAGTGTCAATATGGCTGATGTAGACTGAGGTGCAACCAGACGGCAGTGAAACCGGTTCTTCAGCGGCCGGTGCGGGGGTTGCCTCTTCAGCTTGCGTCTGCGGCGCCGCTAGCTTCTCATTCACGAGCTTCATAGACAGATCCACACCATCCGAGTGCAGACTGGCCAGCCAGCCGTCAGTTCCAAACGACACCGTCACTTGTAGCTCCTTCTCTTCCGTCCACTCTTTCAGCTTAGCAACTGCATCATCACTTAAAGGCGCTAACCCTAGCCCAACGACTAGTGCTAGCGCGCATGGCTCATAGAACTTGGTGTTGAGTTTCTTGAGCGAGTCTTTAGGTAGTGTCTCGCAGTTGCCGTAGTCAGTGAACTGCACGTTGCACTCGTCGTCCGATGACGTCACGATGGTGGCGCGGTACCAGTTGCCGTCGCTCGACTTGGCCGCGCAAAGACCTTCCACCTCGAAGCTCTCCAGGGGCTCTGGTGTTCCTGTGGGGTAAACGGATTCATAAGAACAGGAGAGAAGACTATAATAATGGAAATGTTGGGTGAAGATTATGATATGTATCGAATCATAAAACAACCATATAAAATCTACAAGCACAAATTATTTCCATCTTGTTCTTAGCGTGTCGGTGACAAACACTACGGCATAGCCCAAGATTTGTTAGCATTTCATGCCAGGATTGGCCAGTGTTTCCGTTTAGTTTTCATACCATAATTTCACTCAAGCTTACACTTTTATTTTACAATTTACTTATGTAATCTAATAACTTACTATCAGGTGCACTGAAAGCAACACTTACCTTCCTCATAAAACTTGTACAACTCATCCAGCAGCTCAGCTATCCTGTCTCCATCGGCTGCCTTCTGCAGATAAACTTCATCCAACGACGCGACATGCGAGATGTACGCCAGACCAAAGTTATAGTTGAAGACTGCGCGTGCGCACAGCGGAGTGACAGATTCGTATGCGCCCTCGTCGGGGGTGAAAATGGCCACTTTCGCGCCGGTTGCCGGGTCGTACAGGGTGGTGTGCAGGCTGGAATGAGATTGCAGTGTTAGATTAGTGACTTCTTGAAGTGTGGGCTATATGATATGATAAAAATGCTATGGTTGGAGTAGAAATATCGAGATTAAAAGTTATGACTGTCTCCAACAAGTGTAATGAACGTATGAAGTATATCGTGTTTGGTATATAGCAACAGTAGTGAATAGGTTTGTTTGAAATATCACAAGTCTCAGGATACACTTTTTACTGTTTAAATGCCGGATTGAAATGAACTGGTAATTAAATTAACATATTACAGGGGTATTTATGCAAAACAAGGAATGTAAATAACGAAGCCAACCTTAATTCACCAATAACACGCATCACACTACATTAATCATGCAAATCACACGCCTCTTTACACTTACAGCATATTCTATACCCATATTTATCACACAACAAGGCAACTACACTCATCATACATCATGTTATGTTGCGAGCTAATCACATAAACATGTTAAATACCTGATATTCGGCACGTCATTGATGTAAACGATGAACTTTTTGTCCGTCAATCTTTCTTTCAGCTCGTCGAGAGAAAGCAACTTTGTAGATTCCTCAGTGTAATTGTGGAGGCAGCATTCCAGCGATTGGTAGTAATACACGCTGAGCTCCGTCGGTAAGATCATTAGCTGGAAGTGTAATTATGTCATTACTATGTGCGGGATTGAGTGATGATTGTGCAGTGATTATGGGAAAGAAGTTTAATTGGTCAAGTAGATCTGAAGATTATTGATCTATCAGTAACTGTGTATCATTGAAACAGATTTTTTTACGAGATAAATGACGACCTACTTGAGATACACTAAAAAGTATTTCATGCGTAACATTGCAGGAATTAGCTATATTGAATCTTAATTTAGTCAATCCGCATTAGAAGACATCAACCCTAGCACCACGGCGGCATAGGGAACTATTCAGCGGTATTCTGCATTTTCTCCTTCACCCCTGATGAATGCAAGGAACCTAAGGAGAAGTCATCATCATCCAGTCACCATCAACTGCTCGATATAGGCCTCTCCCAAGAGTCCCAAGGGACAACACTCGGTCCTCGGCCTTCCCAATCCAGCCATTACTGCAGCCGGCTTCCGGAACCATTTACTGGCCCAATACACAACAAGCTTATTTTTGTTGTATGTCATTACTGTTATGTGCTATAACTGTATTGATGCTGTTATATATTTTGTGAGCAAATAAATTATGTGTCGATGTCTGTCTAAAGTCGTCCAAACGGCACTACGCATGCCTATTCATGGCCTAAGCGCCTACGCTTCCTATGTGTAGATATGTCCACAACAAGTTCAACATGTACTCACATTATCCATAGTAGTAGTGACATTAATTCCATAATCAGGCAGCACGGCCTTGATGGCAGTCTTGTCCGAGGTGTCAGTGAGTATGGCGCGATGCGTGCGGCCGTCGCGCTTCACCGTGCAGTGGACGCCGTCGGTTAGGCTTGATTCCGCTAGGGGGGTTAACTGGAAGGGAGAATAGGGGGTTTAGTGTGAGGTCTTTTGGTATGTATATAGTGACTTAATAGTTAATTTTTGTATGCAATGTCATTAATCTTTTTATGGCAACAGACTGTGAAGCTAATGATGAAATACATAGTACTAAATGACTTTATGACAAAATTATAAATTGTTTTAGTAGGCCATCGTCGGTGCCGTCTTTCACCGATTCTTTAAAAAAAAACACACAGAAAAAAATAATTACTGTTATTTTTGAGAGCTGAATGAAAAACATTTATCATTCTACATACACCACACACTCACTATAAAATTCGTTTAGGAAAAACATAGCATTATTAATTAAGCGTTTACAATTTCAACTCACGCGTCGTCCCAAGAATGACTGTAAGGGATAAAAAAGGAATCAGATAGGTACTTGTAATAAAAGGACACCAAGTTAATACCACAATATTTCTCACATCAATTGGCAACCTTACACTATACGTAAAAAATAAACATAGTTACTACCGAAGTAAACAAAAAATCAACTAAGGTTTTCTTTTCTTACATTTTACAGAATTAAAAAAAAAAAAAACACGCACTCACGCCTTGTACTAATGTACAGTTCTCCCATATTAATAATGCGCATGCAAATCTTCGCAAACTGTCGTATTCCCGGAAATACCCGAATCAGTGCCTTAAACAAAGCACTTGCATTTTGATCTTTGTTCGAAAGAAATAGTAGTCAATATCATGTGACACATAATCGAAAACAATTTGGGCGGTCGGTGGCTGTCACCGATCAGTCAAGGGTCTCAAGGTCAAGATCAATATTACTTTTGTGGAATTATAAAGAGCTGCAATTACACATCGTTCTTGTTATTTTTTTCAAATGTGAATTTAATTTCAACTTTAATAATTTTTGACGATGTCATATTATGAGGCACATTTAAGAATAAAATATGCGTCACATTGATAGACTTCACTTTGCCAATAAAGCCACACCCAAAAGACCAAGTTTGTAATTGTAATATTATTGTGAATGATCAGCGCTGTAAATACTTTTGAACTGAGATTTTAATGTAAACAAACATTTTTATTAATGTGAAATAATCTGTGCTGTAAATACTTTTGAACTGAGATTTCAATTTTTTTATATAAACCTGTGTTTGAAATCCATTTCTCCTTATAATATAAACCTTGTGTTATTCAAACCTTCTTTCATCCATCTACATCAGCTTCAGTAAGACACTTGAAAAGTACCTACTGTAACATTTTCGAAGTAAATTTTAATATTATGGAATATTATGAATTATCGAATCAAATTTCGTTACTGATAAATCAATTATCTCTTTTAGCACCAATTACATAATTCTACTAAAATTTCATGAAGAAAATGCACTTAACCACTCTAAATACATAATAGTTTTCTAACGCTCGGGAATACGACCGTTGCCGAACAATGACGAAGATTTCTATGTGCATTATCAATTTTGGGGAACTGTACTCCCTTGCGGGGTAGGCAGAGGTGCATTGCTGCACCCACTTTTCGCCAGAGTGTTATGTTAGTCCCAATGTAATAGGGGGCGGGCCTATTGCCATTACAGACTTTCATGAAACGATTTTATTTATTAGTTGAAAAGATTCAACATAAATCCGTTTATCTTCACTCAAAATACTACAATCCCAATCCTCTACATTTCCCCCACCTCACAGAATAGTAATAACAGCACAAAACTCACCAAAGTAGCGTCAAAGTTATCTATAGCCTTCTCGACGAGCTTGGCCTTCTCCAGGTCCAGCTGGATGAAGAACTTGTCGAACGACTCCACGTGCGTCACGCGGCACAGCGCTTGTTGGCCCACGATGATGCTCAGGTCTATCGCCTCGTCTGCGGAATGGCAGGTTTGAGGTTTACATGGACATCATTTTAATTAATGAAATGAAAAGACGCTGTGTAAAATCATAAGGATATGTCGCTGGTGCATCCAAATTGGGGTTATTCGTCAAAGAGCTAAAAGAGTTATGTCGGAACATTATGCAAGCTTAAGTGGGAGTGGGTAAACGAGATCTAGATCATGTAAACGAGGCGTGGGGCGCTTTCCAACCCCGAGGTAGCCGGAAGGTCAAGGAGAGGAGAAAGTGTTAATGGCGGTGGTGTTACTTGGAGAAGACTATATCCAGCAGCAAACGACTGTTGAATCATAAAATGGACTTACGAAAAAAAAACAACTGGCACACTCACCTTTAACGGTAACAGCGGATCCCAGGTCCGAGGCAGCGGCCAGCTCCTTCTCAATCAACATATCCGCGACGCTCGCTCCATTATTCCACAACGACACCTTATATTTCCCTTCCTCAGTAGCCTCTTGGAACACGCACTGGTACCTGGGCGCATTGAAACACAAGTCTATGTCGTTATTCGCCTTCCATTCGCCGTCTTTAGGCGCCACGCCTAACAAAGAACAGTGAACTGCCATCTTAGGGACTTCTAGAAGTTGCTCGTCCAACTGCCAGATGTCGCGCGCGTCGACTACGAATTTGTTCCCGAAGTCGATGTACTGGACGATGTATTTGCCAAAAGGTTGGGTCGATATCACTGTGGCTCGGTATAGGACGCCGTCTTCAGGGTATTTGGCCAGGACGGACGCGCCGACCGATATATCTCCGGAGTAGGACCTCACTCCCTTGTATATTTCTGGTATTTTGTGCATCATGTCGAGGAATTTTGTCTGCAGCGACAGGATCTGCGTGTAGAAGCTATCCGGGGATATTATCCAGGTTACAGACACCTCGTGTTGTGCGTTCGCTTCGATAGTTTGTTCGGGGAATGGCTTATTAAGAGGGACAGGGGAGGGGAGGTCTTTGGGGACGTTGCGGGGTTTGTATGGCCCCCTCGGCTTGTCTGTACGGAAGCTGCGGTCAGACTTGTGCTCATCCGATCCGAAGGACCGATCTGCGCGGTCTCTAGGGGTGAAGTTGCTCTTTGGCCTGTCTCCTCGGTCGCCTCTCTCTCCCCGGTCTCGGTTGAAGTCTCTCTTCTGATGGAAGTTCTCTTTCTTGTCTCCCCAGTTGTCTCGTCTGTCTCCTCCATACTCCCGCCGCGGGGGACGCTCCGGGCGACTGTTGGACTCCCAGTTGTCATTCTTCTTTTCTTCCCACTCGTCTTGTTTATTAAACTTGTTGTCGCTGTAAGAAATTTCGATAATTATTGTAAAGTTTTAGTTGGCTTGGCAACGGGTTATTCGTTTAGTGATTATAATTATAACATACATAACATGTGATTGGTAGTAACTTTATGAGCGTTAATGCAATGTAATCGAGTTATAATTGGCAACGGAATCAATTAAACAGATTGTGTTACGGCATCAAATTAGGTAGGCATTACTCACACTCAAATGTGAGTGAGAGCTAATTGAAACACATAAAACAGACGATACAAGTACAGCGAAAGTGAAAAACCAAAATACCGCGTGATCGTAAAATGTGCTGATATGAAAACGCAAAAACCGGAAAACAAGTGTACTGTTAAATGGTGAGAATACGATATCAATTTATAAGCTTGCAAGATAGTGCGGGCCGAGTATACTCACCCAAGCGTTACCAAGCAAGTGGGGCGAGGAATGTGGGGCAGAGTCTATCTCGCTACCGTCCACGCCATTTCTATGTATTTACACTGCTAATGGATACTAATAGCCATCTAAACCGTGCAAGTCTAAATATTGGCTTGTGTACATTTTATGAAACATGTAGAACTTTTCTATAGACTAATGCTGAGTCCGCACACCTTTTTGAACTAAAAAACATCTATAATGTAGCTATGTATAGGGTGATGATAAGAAAGTTGAACACATATAAGGCAAAAACAGATAGGACACACAGGACAGTAAACAGGCAGTGGGTGGTCATGGGTGCAGGTGTTAACAAGCAGTTTCATACGAAACACTGATCTTTATACACCACTGTACCGTCTCAGCCGGTCCTGTATAGATGGTTTGGGGTCGTTTGGACCATCGCCGGGTTTGGTCCTCTTTGGTCCACCACTCTCGGCCTTGTTCTTCCAGCCAGGTTTAGGCCCAGTCCGGTCGGTCGGTTGGGACCGCTCTGGTTGATCAGGTTTAGGGCCTTTCTTTCTGTCAAATCAGTTTAGAATGCCTGTGACTTCATAGTTTGTATTTGAAGGTTTTTTTGTGGGAGTCGAACCCATCATCATTATGGATTATTCATAATACATAGATAATTAGATAAACATTTACACAAAGTACATAAGATAAGTAAGCTTCCAATAGCTTTAGCCATATTAACAGCATAACTAGCCAGATAAATCAACTTCCCTACCTCAGATCTGTTCTTTGGCAGCTACAGCCCTTCAACTAGAGCTTTTTAGGGCTCCCACACGTAAACACGGTACGACTTCGCGTTATGCCTGTCTCTCCCATTGAACAGCTACGAGCGGGAACAAGACGGTTTAACGACGTGATAGCATGTTTATGTCTGGGAGCCCACAACACCAGTACATACTTGTCTCTAAAGTCCCTGCCGTGTCTGGCGGGCGGGGCGCTCTCTTCCCAAGTGTCTTCAGAGGCGGTCACCGGGCCGCTGCTCTGGTTCTCCCATGGCTTGGAGCCTCCACGCCTGTGTACATGTAGTCCATTGTATAGGGTGAAGACGGTAAGGCATGCCATGCAGAAGTAATTTGGCCTTATTTATGAAAAACTATCTACATAGCTGACATCCTAAAAAGTTATCTACTATAACTTATCAGTCATTGCAGCACCCAAGGTTGCCTATTGTATCGCTGCAACTGTATAAAATTGTAATATTATGTTTTGTTTGATAAATGCGTTTGAAACGATGGTCACAGTCGATTGACCCAAGCCCTCAGAAGGTTTCGTCAGAAACTAAATACAAAGTTATGGACGAAACCGATCCTTGATCAATAAATCTATTGTTTTTATATCTAGTTTTATACCTGTCTCCCTTGTCGGGTCTGCCTGCGAACTTCTCGCTGTGTCGGCCGGGCCCGGAGCGGTCGAACCCATCGCGGTTGTCTCTGTAACAAACAACATCTCTATGAAAAACTACTATTTAGCATGCTTAAAATTTTCATTATGCTTGCTACCGATGGATGTTAGATTTTATTTCGAAAACTTCGCTAATTTCTGCCATCTTGCTATTTTGAAACGTACATAAGTACATCATATTTTAATGCCCCATTTATGATGCTTAAATATAATCAATTCGATTACTCCACCTATTTACAAATCCTTCACACTTGACTGCACTAAACATGTTAGGTATAAGCGCTACACGCAAAGTTTTAAATAATTACTGTAATTACAAAAATATATAATACTTAAATGTATTTTCGTATCCTATCATTTACTTTTTTATAAAATTACTGGTAAATCTTTGTATATTTTGATCAATATTCATAATTTTACTTACCAAAACTACACCAGACTTTGCTTTCAAAGCTATTATCTTAAAAAAACTACTAACTCGTAGACGAAATGCCAGTACCTACCAAATAGTCTGGGTCATCGAACTTAGATGGAGTATTTTGTTAGAAAAAAAACTCCAAACGTGATTGTAGCCGGTTGCGTAATTATACTCTTCGGTACCGATAATGGGATCATGGGTATACAGGTTTTTTTGCTGATGAATCATTTTATTTTGAAGTTCGCTGTTTTGGTAGGTTAAATTATGACCATCTAAAGCATTTTCGGGTACTTAAGCGATGAAAATAAAGTAAGGTGTAACATTATTTGGATCAATAGTAGGTATTTACTTTAAAACGCAGATCTATACGAATATATTTGTGTGAAAATGATTTTTGCCTCAGGTGCGTGATTTGATTGCTAATACGAACATCATTGCTAATAATAATAACCCAATTAGAATCTTTTTGTTTTTTTCGCAGATTCGCTAAATAACACAAATACGATTCATCATTGCACCAAGCCTTGCAAGATCATGCTATTCTCTGTACCTACACGTAAAATGTAGTTTATTTATGTGTTTCGGTTACCTACTATCTATGAATGATCGTTGGATACCTAGACTCTAGGTCATCATTCACAGATATCCCAATCTAAGTCCTAGAGGAGGGTAAAAAAACCAAATGATTGGAAGTGCTAATGTCTCAGCCCAGCATATCATGACTGCAATCTCCGAAGGGGTAGTCAGAGGTGACTAGCAAGCGAGCCGCCCGCTTTACGCTGTACATTTGTAGTCAGGTCGCGAGCTGTATCGCTGATTTTCAGTCAGCTCACCATATTTATCCACAATTTACAACATTATCATCTCACCTAGCTCTAAAGCTGCCTCCTCTCTGCGCCAGGTCATCCCCCTCGCGCGGTCTCCTATCTTCCTTGAAGCTCTTGTCCCTACGGAACCCCTTCTTGCGGACGTCAATTGAAAGTGCTAATGTCTCAGCTCACCATATCATGACTGTAATCTCCGAAGGGTTAGTCAGAGGTGACTAGCAAGCGACCCACCCGCTTTTCACTGTACATTTGTAGTCACGTCGCGAGCCGTATAGCTGTTTTTCAGTCAGCTCACCATAAATGTATAGCTACAAATTACAATAGGAATCATATATCCTCTCACCTAGCTCTAAAGCTGCCTCCTCTCTGCGCCAGGTCATCCCCGTCGCGTGGTCTCCTATCGTCCTTGAAGCTCTTTTCCCTGCGGAACCCCTTCTTGCGGTCGTCGGCGCTCTCGGGGGAGCTGAAGCCTGGCTCCGGAGCGTCTTTGCGGACCGGCGTTGTGGCTTTCGGCTGGTGGGGAAAAGGGTGGGTTAGGTAGGTTAGATCTTTAGGGGAAATGCAGTGAAAAGAGGTTCTATTACTGAGGGTGAAATATTGTAAATGCTGTAATAAAAAGATTGATGGTGATATAGTGTTAATTAAGAGGTTTGTGTCTAGTAGTATACTGCGATTGGATTACGGCGACGGTATACACCATTATAACAAATAGATTTTTAGATAAATCTTAGTGTATTGTTCCACTCCTATCATTTGCGAATCGGGAAACTATAAGTGAATTCGCAATTGTTGCTAGCTGAAAATATAAGCACCTACTGAATACTTTGTTAACGCAGTGGCAACTTGTAGTGGATATCATTCGAACAGTATAACTGTTATGAATGTTATGATACTTTCAAAACATTATATCCGCCGCCTACTATTTATTGTATGCAGAAATATTGTTATTTGATCGCCACCACATAAATACTATCGTCAACAATATCAGAGCTTTGATTCAAGGTTACTAAACAAAATTATTAAGACAAGATCATAAGATAATTTACTCGCAAGTGAAACGTCGAAACGAAATACCTAATTGAGTAGTAATTCAGAACGGAACAATAAATCAGTTTAACGCTAAAAACTCAGTTATAAATATTTAAACAGAGCCGTTTTTACCAGATATTAAGTAGGCAGCAACATACCTACTTTCCTCATAATTATATAATCATTTAAAAAGCAAACACCAACCAGACCAAATTGTACCAAAAAAGGGTGAGGATTAAAAATAAAGAAACCAAACAAAGTAACTCAAATTGTGCCTAATCGGACAGGGAATAAAGTCGATAGCAATCTGCAGTAATTAGCGAAAGTTGCAAAAATTACGAAAATCGCGAGTAATATAGCCCGAGTAGCACGCATTGCATACACAACAACATATCAACGTAAAAACGGACAGCCAGCGCCGCTTGACTGGCGGCTAACTTATAATTATTACGATAAATAAACGATGCAATATTTTTTTAGATTCCATAGCATAAGTAGGGTAAACCTGAGTTGTTAACTAAGTAGTGGAATGTGGATAGAATGCGATGTGTTTTCTAGTAAGCTACTCTCGTTCAATGAACTACGCCTGAGGCGAATTGGATGAATCATAATGATAAAAAAGTGTGTAAAAAACAAACGTCTACCTCTCTGAGGTAGAAGTACAAAAATGCATCGTTTACCACAGCCACTTAATTAGAAATCAAGGTTACACATTATGTGAATAGGAAAATAGGATAGATTTCATACATTTCATTTCATAACATCCAGTACAATAATACGTTACATACGTATTAAGTTTGTTACTCTATCACACGAAAACAGCTGGTAATTTTTTTATGTTTGGTGTGTTGTAAGTTTACACCCTGGATTAACTCCTAGGCTACTTTCTATCCCCTCCCTATCTTTAAATAATTGTAGTTTTTAGTGACATGTATAAATCCTTATTTTAATACTATTTTATGTAACCAGTGAAGCCATACGATAAATAAATAAATATCCCAAAAATTCCCACGGGAAACCATTTTAAGAGGTTTTCCCTTCGTCTCGATGTAAAATCTAGTTGCATACATTTGCCAAACAATACAACACTTAAAACCCCAGCTCCCCATAATCCTACAACTCACCTCATGGCTCCTCGGTGTGGACAGCTGCATCATACGGCGCGCCACGTCTAGCGGCGGGGAGCAGGAATCATCCACGAGTGACACCAGCATCGTGTCTGCTGATGTGGAGCCCATCACGTGCGCCATGAGCGTCTTCTCTAGCGCTAGCATCTCGAGCTGGTTGGACGACTTGGTCTCGATTGGCTTGTCTTCGTAACCCTGTGGGGGTAGGTTGCGGTGATATATTGGTATAAATTTGCAAGAAAGGAGTCTTGGCGAGTGATGTATCAATATAGTTAAGACCTCATTATAGGTCCAGTGCAAGTCATCTCAAATCTAATAATCCAGCTCTAGTTACCTACTTGTTTGTCAACATGATAATATCAAGTTTCAGAATGTTTATTTAAAACTGTTACAAGTTGGTAATAAAAGTGTTTAGTTACCTTCAAAGCGCACTTCAAGGCTTGCGCCGGCAGCTGTATCAGCTCGGGCGTGATGGTCCTCAGGTCCGACACGCTGATCTCCTGTTCATTGCCGTAGTCCACATACGCCACCGTGACCTTGCCGCCCTGCTGGTTGAGCACGCGCGCGCGGTACCAGTTGCCGTCATCAGGGAACTTGGCGCAACAAGCGGCACCTAATGGTAGTGCACCAGGGGACGATGACCGCTCGCAGTGCGCCTTCACTGCATCCATCACGCGGTTCAACTCTTCAATCTGGTCGGATAGTTGCACGTAGAACTTGTGGCAACTGTCCACGTATGAGACTAGGATCGACATCTTGCTGCCGCGAGTCAACATGTCCATCCATTTAAATTGTAAGGTCTCCTTGATGGTGGATGTTAGAAGGTCGGAGACGTTCTTGTTGTCTAGGTATAATTCTCCGTATTGAATTAGAGGAGGCCCTTCAGGCGCGACTACGCGCAGTGTCAATACTTTTCCGTTCACTAGCTGCTTGAATGACTCGTTTAGGTGAGGACCTTTTTTGAAATTCTTCACTCCAGACAAGCAGAATCTCATAGCAAACACGTTAGGCTTCACAAACTCTTCCGGTATATCAAATATGTCATAGTAGGACACCATTTCTGTGTCCCCAAAGTCCACAAAGAATAGTTTACACTGTTGTCCTGAGAGATTCATAACTATGGCTCGGCATATGATGCGGTCACCGGACATGCGGCCGAGGCAGACTGTGCCTATCATGGGAGGCTCCGTCAAGCTGCGGTGAGGCTGCCTGTTGATCTCATCCATCATATCTTCGAGCCTCTTAGCATCAGTCACAAGTTGGACGGCAAACAGTTCCGGGCCTTCTTCACAGTATGACACAAACACTTTGTGTTGTGAGTTTATTTCCAGTAGTCTACTCTTGTAGGTTTTGCTTGATTTTTGAGGAGACACAGGTTTGCCTGGTGGTGGAGTGTTGAGAGCTGGTGACACTGGAGTAGCCCCTCCAGATGGTGGGGGCTGCTGAGGCTGGCGAATAGGAGCCCTCAGTGTGACTGGGTTCCTAGATGTCTTATTGACCATCAGTCTTTGGCTAATAGCCGAGGGAGCGGGCACATAGCCTCCATTGAAAGGAACAGACACATTCTGTTGCAACCTCATAGCTGATGCTGGGTTAGACGGGAATATCTGATTTGTAAAGAAAGGCACATGTTCAGTGAAGTTGTTTGGCTCAGGCGAGTAGCTCGGCTGCCAGGTGGAAGACATGGGTTGCATGCTCTCATTATTCAGCTGTAGTAAGAGCACCTCCTGCTTGGTGACGGGTACAGCGATGCCATACTTATTATTCACAAGGTGCTGTGACAGATCATTGCCCTGGAAGAGTATGGAGACGATGGGTATGGTGCGAGTCTGCGCCTCCACGTTGACAGGATACTCGGAGTAGCAGAGCAGCGCCTGCAGCTTGAGCAGCAGCGGCTCGTCCCAGCGCGCCGCCGGGTGCATCACGCGCGCCACGTAGTAGTCGCTGGCCTGCCCGCGCAGCTGCAGCAGCAGCGGGTCGTATGAGTCCAGGAACCGGATGGTGCTCAGCGAGATTATGTCCTTGTTGCCGTAGTCGATGAAGTGCACCCCCACTAATCCGTTAGACAAAGTTGTGGTGCTCACGATCTTCGCGCGATAGTACGTCCCATCTTTGTATTTGGCGGCACAAATGATGCCCTCGTGAATAGCCGCCGGCGGCACCGCTCCGATGCCCTTCTCGAAGTTCTCTCGCGACGAGTCTATCAGGCTCTCGATCATCAGCGCCGCCTGCTTGTCCAGCTGCCCGCATATTTTCAAAAAGGGACCGTCGCTGTCCACATGGGTCACGAAGAGACGAAAGGCTCTTTGTCCATCATTTGGCAAAGCCATAGCTGGTGTTTTAAAAGTATCAAGAATATGAAAAATAGGCACTGACTCACATAACTCCAGTTGCAAACTACAAGTAATCGTCGTACTTTTACAGAACTAACGTAAAAAAACTCATCTACCGCTTTCTTTTCCGTTTACGTTTTCAACAAACATGGCGCACGCAATTTTTTGCTAGTTTGAATGAATGAATAGAGTGAATGAAATAAATTCCACCCTAGTGATGTTCTAGTAACGGTGATTTTGCCACCAGGATAATAATGCGTTGTTCGAAACATACATTATGTTCCTTGGGCTGGCACAGGCTATAGAATAAATAATAAACTATAGTAACTTTATGGATTTACCCACATTTCATCTCCTTCACATACAAGAGTTTTGAATATTTTTTCCGACCATCCTATGCGGTTGCCGAAGCCCGGTTGCTTGGGTCAAGCCGAATGCAAGGCACTATTTCGGTGGTACCACGTTGGCCGATGCAGTGTCCGCTCCGGTAGCGCCGGAAACGTCGGATGTACAAACCCATATATTTCTACTCTGTGTATGTTAACTACAACATGACTACAACACTATTTTTTTTTCTTGTTTATGTCAACTGTCAAATCTTATGTCAGAAAACAGAAATATTTGCGATTATTATGAAATTTATATTTTTTTGGATTTAATGATTTAATTCAGAATCTTTCTGCTTTTATTCCACTCGAATAATTAAAATCTGTAAAATTAAATTTTAACTCTCGTAAAATGATCGAAACTTGCTCAAGACGATGCATGCTTCTTGGAACTGTGAGCCTGGGAATGTTGGTTGATGTTTTCAATTTTTCATCATTTTCTGTGTGAATCTTTTAATAATATCACTATCTTTCCGTCCACTTTCTTTGTTTCAGCCTCACCATAGTTGTTCTAATTTTAGAATCACATCTAGCAGAGACACTGTCTGGAAATCACAGAATGAAGAACAAAACATTTCCAACAGAAAACAACTCAACATGCTGGATGCATCAGCCCTATCAGATCATCAGCGAGTGCCATCCGTGCTCAGGTAACAGCATCTCACTTTAAGATATAATATTTATAAGATAATTATTAAAAAGCAACATTTATGATATCATTGGTTACACTCATATTTATTTTATTGTTGTATTTTACTTTCAGACTTTGAAATCAGAAGCAAGAGTATTGGTGTTTGCATACACACAAGTTTTAAAGAAATATTGAAGTGTGAGAATGGAGAAACAGTGACTAGAAGGTATGTTAAATGAAAGCAAATTTTACAATTAATTTAAATGGTTCTGAGGTTGTTATGTATGAAGCTATGAATATGACATTTTCTTATAATACATTCACTGTGTTACTGATTGTCCCCCATATGGGTTTGCATGTATGGAATCAACACAAAAATTATGGATACTGTATGTATGTTTTGTCTCAAGAAAGCTTACTACAAATTATTTGTTTATTTATTTGGCAATACACATTGTTGTTGGTCTACACCATGAACTTGTTGTAATTATTAATAGGTATTTCTGATAAATCCATAGACCCTATACCCTAGCATATTTTCAAAAGCCTATGTTTTTTGTTTCAGTTGTGACAGAGTGGCATATCTTGATGAGAGAGCTTTCTGGAAGTTTACCATTTGGTCATTTGCAATTGGAGCTGTATCTTCTATTGCTGTGATGCTGAGGATGAGAGTTCTGAACCATAAAGCTAAGAGAAGAGCAAGACAACTACTCAGCAATGGTTCTATTTAGCCTGTAGAATATTACTAGAGTGTGTGGACTGAATTCTCAAGGATACCTTAAATTAAAAGGCATACATACTAGGTGCCAAGAGATAATAATGTTGAGCCTGTATACTGTACAGAAATATGGCATCTGAGGCTTCCAGTATTTATTAACAAGACAGTGATGAAAGAAAAATCAAGGATTATGACACACATAAAGTGATACTGTTATTTATTGTCATGAATATAATATTTTTAATAATTCACTGATAACTTTTACATTTACACTATTCCCTATTAGTCTGTAGCACTGTTTTCTAGTTATATGTTTGGGAAAACTGTATTTCTTAGGGAAAGCCATTAAGGCACACACTTCTTTTGGTGAAAAGAACCTTAATTTCAATTGTTTGATCTGTTCTATGTAGTCAGGACCACCAAGCTCATGGGTGTTAGCATTTTTGAAGCAGGATTCTACCATTTCCTGGCTGCATGGAGTAAAGACTGATCCGGTGCCATCCAGATAGTGGGAGTAAGCTTTTGTGAAGCAGCAGGATCTCTTGCTGTCCTTATAGCAAATGTCTAGGCAGTTTGCCCTCTTCAGATATTTATCTGGCAACAGGTATTCATCTCCAGCCTCTGGGTCTAGGATATTTTCTAAAGAATCAGGCTCTGGGTAGACCCTGTCAAGGGTTAACACCTGTAATACAAATAGTTTGTTTAGTGTTTGTAATAAACAAGAGCTCCTTGAACTATGTCTACCAGAAGAATATTTTTAACAGACTAGTCAGATAAAATAAAAACAAACTTTTGTAAGTAGTACTTACGATTTCATCTGTCCTTTGATAGTTCCAAGGTACTTGTGTCCTCCTCGCTGTGCAGTAATACCTGAGCCTGGAGTTGGGAATGCCAATGCTCGACGGACTCAACAGAAACTCTTGAAACTCAAACCCACATTTCTTCAATGCCTCAATAAATTTGTTCCGTACTGAAGAACATTCAAAACCTTTTACATTTTCCAGCAAAATGTATTCTATACAATTCAGCTCTTCCAACAACTGCAATATTGCTAGTAGTGAATTAGTCCTTGGGTCTTCTTCATCTAAATACTTTCCATTCCTTGTGAACGGCTGGCATGGTGGAGACATTAGGATTGTATCAACATTCAACTTTTCAATCTCACTTTTAGTCAAAGTTTGAATGTTCCTGGTTAGTGATTTTGTTTCTGGAAAATTGTGTTTATAAACCTCATTGGCCACTGTGTTTATATCAACGGCTGCTGCTACTTCACCAGGCAGACCGGATTCTAAATAAAAGGAATACAAACATAGTTCTTGTTAGAAAGTTGAAAGTGAGGTTATCTGCTTGTATGTATTTGAAAACGAAATATATTTACCTTTCCATGCACAGTGCATACCTCCTATGCCACTGTATAGTTCCAGTATCCTATGATTCATTTTATTCCAGTATAATTTAGTATAAACGCTTTGAAATTCTAGACTTGCAGGTTTTGTAAATATTACCAAAGAGTACACAGTACTGCACCACTCTACGTCAACGTCATAGCTGTTCTGTGGAGTTTTGCGAATGAAGCTCCCACTTCCTAGCATCAACATGTCCGACCGTGTAAGGAAGGACTGATTTTTTTTTGATCTGGCAACTTCGAAATAATTTGTGATTGTCAGCTGTCATCTTGTAGTTTCTTATTGTTTTGGTTAATCTGTGAAATTATCAGTAATGGCGGAGCTAAATTCAAGGAAGGACGTGCCGAACGATATCGAAGGCAACTATGCCGATTCCAAAGAACAAGTTTACCTCGAAGAGACCTTTTACATCCTTTCCAAGAAGAACGCAGTGTTCCGGGTGAGACTAACGTCGAAAGGATTGTCACTATCAAAGGAAACCGATGGAAACTCAAAGGAACAGACGATATTATTGCGCGATATCATCGGCAGCAAGTGCATGAGGAGCAAGCGGCGCCGCCCCGGGGCTGGCTCCTGTGTGTGTAGCTCGCTCGTGTCGCACCAGCTCAAGGTGGTGGACGAGAACAGCGGCGATCTGGACGAGAACGACGTCAGCGCCTACCTGTACGTTTACGCTTACATTCTCAAACAGAACAGGCGCGCGTCGAAACGAGAAAGAACGACCATAACATTGCGCTTCAGATCCTTCGACAAGTACGAAGACAACAACAAGGAAGCGCAGAAGTGGCGGACGACGATAAAGTGTTTAATCGCGGGACAGTCGGTCTCACACGTGCCGCCCGTCGCTGAGAAAAAGCTGTTGATTCTGTTGAACCCTAAATCAGGGCCGGGCAAGGCGCGCGAGCTGTTCCAGACTAAAGTGGCTCCTATTCTCCAGGAGGCGGAGGTTCCCTACGATCTGCATGTTACGAAGTATGCGAACTACGCCCGGGAGTTTGTCCGCACGAGGAATGTTTATGCGTGGAGAGGCATCGTGGCGGTGGGCGGGGACGGGGTGCTGTTCGAGGTGATCAACGGCATGTTCGAGCGGCTGGACTGGCAGCAGGCCCTCGCCGAGGTCCCACTAGCCGCCCTGCCCTGTGGCTCCGGCAACGGCCTCGCCAGATCTATTTGCCATTTATACAAGTGAGTACACATTCTTGTTAGAATCTTACAGGATGTTTTATGGTGATAAACAGATTTTAAGATTATTGTCCAATGGCTTAATGATGTGATGAATGTTGACAGTAAAATTAATGACCCTCGCAGCTCAACCTAAATTAATGATAAAGCTAATCTTGTTTCTAAAGTGATTAAATTGTCTTTACAATTTAACAACCATGCTTAAAATGTTTTGCCTATTTACCTTTTGCCTATGATAAAGTAGTTTTTTTAGGTAAACCTGTGTAGTTTGTACCCACCCACTTACAGTGAACCTCCACTGTGTACATGTCATCATAAGCCACTTCTTGCATGTTAACATATAATATAATATTTTGTAATATTGTTTAAATTGCTTAAGTCTGGGTAAGACTAAGTACTTATATCCCAGGAAAAAGGTATAGGTAATGTATGTAACTATGTACCCACCTAGGATCTATTATAAAAGAAGCAAATCATAATTAACTCTATTTCAAAAATTATCTCTTTAAGCCTGCATATCATCAGACAGACACAATGTCATGGAGGACTTTCCATAAGTTATTATTATTGTCAGTGTTCATCAACTCTGTCACACCATTTAAAATTGCTTATTTTTATGTAAATTCCTTTTGGCTTCTATGTAATGCAGACTGTTTAAGTAGCTTATTTGCATTACATTCATTTTTTTTAATTTCTTCTCGTTGTAGCTGTGTAGCAACTAGTAGCAAGTCCATTACAATTTACCTACAATCATTAGTTTTGATTTTGTTACCTATTACCTACGGCTGTCTATTATTTTGTGAAAAGTAGACACAGAAATATGAGTGAATTACCATGTTTCGACATTCAAAATTTCAAGGAGAGGTTCTACTATGATTAATTGTTTTGGTAGTAATTTGAATGGTCCCTCTGCCATTTATTGTATTATCGGCTGTAATCTTGACCCTTTACTTTCATTGACCTCTGTTTTTATTATCAACAATTTCACCTTCATATTTAAAAGAAGTCTATAAGTTTACAAGATTATAGGTAGCTATACATATACATATATTTTTTTGTGAATAACCACAACTTGTGAGGTGTACTCTTGAATTATGAGAATAAAACAATATGAGGAAAATCCTGCTGCTGCATCTTATATTCCACAGTATGGTTCTCCATGGGAGTCATGACTTGCAGACTTTAGCAACCAATGCATTTTGGCTGATGATGATTTACCTACCCATAAAATAATTGATAACTGATAATGATAATGTTAAAACATGAATTCATTAATAGTTCTTTACACATGAACTGTGTTAATAACTAACCTTGTAATACTATGTGTGAGGTTTAACCCAGTTTTGGTGGGTCATCTTTTAAGCCCAATTAACCTAGTGAACGTTGTTCAGGTAAACTATACCTACTCCGTTCCATTCTATGTTCCTAATGATACCCAGAATACATTTGTAAATGATACCTACTTAACTTTAGAGGAGCTTTAAAATCGAACTTGCAGTAAAATCACCTTTAGTAACGCAATCGCAAATTAAGCAGGACTAGAGTTAGTCGCCATGGTGAAAACATTGGCCAGTGAGATTAGCGTCAGTCGCTGACTGCCCTGGCTGGGCCGGATTTGAGGAGCTTCCTTTCGTGCACCAAAAACTAAATATCTCGTACCTAAATTGTAGAAAACAACAAGTAATTTGTGAATGCACTGCCTCCACTGGCCAAGCCATTCTCTATTAGGAAACATACGTTTGAATATTCATATTGTTATTCAGTCATATTTTAAAAAGAAAAATAATACCTATAATAATTATTGTCAAGGTTTTTTTTACCTGTAATGAAAATAAGTAACTACTTATTATTATTTATCACTGTTTAAGTGCGTAAACACAACTATAGTTCATGATTAATTTAATTCATGTTATTGTGTAATAAAATAGATTTATAATGTTACGCAATGACAATAATCTACCTTCAATGTTTGGCTGATAACGCGACCAATGTAATTAACGTTCATTAACGCTTGATAAAAGCCATAAGCTAAACGAGGCATTAACTTCAATAATTTTACATTATACCCAAGGGATAAGCACATAAAAATACAATATACCTACTTTACACTCGCGAGCAATAAAATAGTTTCAGTAACATAATATATATTATCGTCATATCACATGACAATGGCAGGTGGAGCTTTTTCATTGCTCGCACTGTAGTAGGTGCTCTTCCAAGGCTACAAGCGATTTTTACTATACTGCATCTTTCGTTTTGATACATTTTATCTTGATTTGCCGACTTTATGCTTTGTAAGGCACGCAAATAAAGAAAACTGTAAAGATGGCAACTGGACTTGTACCTAGGACTATTCGGCAGACCTTTTCATATTGTTTATTTATCTGCAGGTGTTATAAATTATAATATATCTAAAGTTATTGTATATTGTTAGGTATGTCATGATTCATATAATTTGTAAAATAAAGAGTTACATAATATAGATTAACTTACTACCTATATAATATGTATACCTACTACAAAGTACTTAAACGATTTTGTTCTGTCTGAACTGAATAGCAATAGCAAGCTATTTTATGGTTAAGTGGCTATGTTTGCCGTCGTCTTATCGGCTTAGTGATATTATTTCCAGCCATAAAATACCTAGTTACGATAAAATCACTTTCCATGCGTGTTATTGCGAGCTCGCAAGACCGAAGCAGTAAATAATATCACCTGCATATGACGTCACATTACCACAAGTTACAAAAAACTTAAGAGTTACTCAAATGGTAAACAGATTCATTCTTGAAGGGCAAAGTTTAACAACCGTACTCAATGGATTTTTTGTCATTATAAACATTGGTTTAATAGGTATACTTACAACATAATAATATGTAGACACCTACAACCTACATCTGTATAAGAGCAGCGTTATAAGGCTCCATATACTGAATGAAACAGCGCAAAACTATACAAAAATTAAATCATTATTACACCACGCACTGTGACAAACGTTGGTCTAGCTCGAGTGTTTGTCCTCGACAAACTTCGTCAGGTTTTCTCGTCCTTGCTAAATAAATCCTTGTGGGAAGATTTTTAAATCACATTATTCACATAGCACCTGCCAAGAGAAGCTTATTAGCCAGGGAGCTGTCGACCAGCAGTGTACTGTCTCGGGCTGTATGTGTCTTAATCTGTGGGCTCAAAAGCAACAATAGCACTAGCAGTTGGGAAACGACTCAAACTGGATAGAAAATAGGTTAATCTATTGTTATTATCTCGCGGCCTACTGTATATGCTTGCTCCATTTGTTTGTTATCACAAAAGGAGGTCACATTCTACTCCATATCGGACCCGGGGGATTTTTACCTCTGTATCGGCAATGCACGTGACCTCTTATCTGATTGGCTAATAGGTTTGCCAGTGCGCCTGCGCTATTGAACTATTAGATTATCAATCTTATAGGTACTTGCTTTTCCACGTGAGCCTCGCTAATGTTTTCTTGAAACTCCTGCTCATAAAAGCTTACAATTATAAATTGTGGTTTATGATGCTCATGTCGTACGTAACCTATAATTCCGATAATACATTTCAAACATAACTTATTATCCTTAGAATAGTATTTCTTTATTTCAATAACCTACTTAGATTATTTACAAAAAAAGTTGTGATCTTATCTTATACCTAGAAGTTGACTAACGGGTAAAACCAGTACCTAAGTATTATTGAAAATTAAGTTGAACTTTGTTGAAGTGCATAATTGATATTGATTTCCGCTTCTCATGAATAAATATGATTGCTAAATAAGACCTTCTACTGTTAATAATCATGGTGCAGGGAATCTTCAATTATCCGCTTATACATAACTAGCTGTTCCCGCGCGCTTCGCTTCGCCTTAAGAAGGTTTTCCCGTGGGAATTCCGGGATAAAAATTAGCCTATGTTCTTTCCCAGGGTCTAGACCGTATGTATACCAAATTTCATTCAAATCCGTTCAGTAGTTTTGGCGTGAAAGAGTAACAGACAGACACAGTTACTTTCGCATTTATAATATTAGTTAGGATTAAACGAGCATTAGTTTTTGCATCTTTATTATTTATAAAGTAACGAATGGTAACGAGCTAACGAGTAAAGACATTAAATCCGGAACAGGTTATGAAGTTATGATGCTCATCACAATTGGTCTTAACTTGCCGGTCAGAGTCCATTGTTGTCTATAGTTTAGTTGTGTAATGTAATAAGTAATAACAAGGTGAGTAATGATATATCTGGCTAACACCAGTAGCAACAGATTACATGTATGAATCCTCGCTATAATGATATCCGCACTTGTTTGATCAATTTAGAAAAGAACTAGCAGTTGCCTGCGAGCTCCGCTTAGCCTTTAAAAGTTTTCACGTGGGAATTCCGAAATACAAAGTAGCCTTTATCTTAATACAGGAATCCAGCCCCCGTATTATGTAACTCCGAGTGGGGTTGGTTGTTATAAAATGGCTGACAACTTAGAGCATTATTAATTAATAACTTTTTAATGACTTATCTGATTTCACAAACGTTTATGTTGAATGTAAGGGTAATAGCGTTAATATTGGTAGGCTTCTTGCATATTTCTTTCACTAAGATTTTTGGTGTTTTCGGTTAATAAGTCTCTAAGTTGATACCAATTATCACGGGTTGCTAACTTTCAAAAAGTTACAAAATACGGGGGCAGGGAGTCAGCTTCCCACATACCAAATTTCATCAAAATTACTTCAAATCACCAGGCTTCATCAAATGTAGCAGTTTTCCCGTGAAAGAGTAACTAATATCGATCTATCCATACTTACAAACTTAATAGGATTTAGATACCTATATCACGGAAAGCTAAAGATCGCATCCAGTGGCGTGCTTTGGGAGAAGCCTGGACGTAGGCTTCTCCTAGCCTATAGGCTGATGATGGTGATGATATCACGGGACATTCGTTAGCGATACAAACATCATAGCATACCGTCTGTGAAGTATAATAGTAGTAAATTAAGGCCTAATACACATACCTACATGTAAGCAGTTATTATTTTTGTTGATTGGGTCTGACTATCTGAGGCTCTTTGTTGTTGACCACACATACGCATTGATCATATTCCTTAAATTATGTATGACTCATTGCTTATGTCAATTGTCTTCAATACCACGGTCAGGGTTCACCATGATTTCATAGAAATTGCCATAAATTATAAATTAAAGTGGTCGCGCTTGTTCCATTAAAACAATATTTAGGAATATCTTAAAAAGTTAATGAAATGGCAATGTACCTTCCTATCTTCCTAATGTCAACAACATTATCAAAACCGCCTCTCTGACCTTCTGGTTTATAAACGAATCTAATACGATTAAGATTTCGCAGCGGTCAAGCTGGTTTCGTCTAAACAAAACACACAAAGCTCACAATACGTTGCAGTTCCAACAAACTGGTTCTTTAGTCGATGCGGAAGGCTTCATTGTTGGCAATGAGAAAATTCTTGTGAAACTACACTTTTTTATTATACTGCTCTACCGCACTGCAACAAACCGTGTAAACCGTCCTATGCGGGTTGTAATGCCTAATGTTATTTTGCAATTTCTTCGCTATCTCGAATTTGTCTATTCAACCACACCATAGGCAGAAGGATCACCAACCGGCCGCTGCTATAACACATCAAGACTCTCGTTCCATCATCTAACATCGATTCAGGATGCCCAAGGGCCCTCCCGCGCTCCCAGTTTGTCTATAATGCTTTGTTATCTTTGTTCCAGCGAGCCATACATTCCTCAGAACCTGACAGGAATGAGCATGGCACTGGCGAGGGGCAAGGCAGCCCCCATGGACGTCGTGCGAATAGAAACTAAAAGTAATGTAAGTATTCTTTACTTTCTCTCATGTTAAACAGGCCTGTTAACCGCTGGATTTGGTGATAAAGCAATTAGGTGCTGCGTTAAACCGGAAAAGACTGTCGGGAAAATTCTTGTAGAGGTCACGGCCGTCGAATTAGGCCAGGCGAAATAGCTGCCAAATGTTATTGAAATAAGTTTAGAATTTATAGAATGTCCTTTATCAATCCTTATTGGCAATCATCCCAGTTTCATTATTTTCAACTGCCCGAAAAGGGGATAACTTATGTTTTTTCTGGATGAACCGATTGGAATTTAAATTTTTAGTAAAAAATTACGGTAATTTTCTTTCACAAGATTTTTACTTTAGGTAGTTCAATATGCAAAAGATATGACTATGGTAAGGTTGCATAAATAAATGCACAACTCAAATCCAGTGTAGTAACTGTTACATCGACAATGGTAAATTGTTGCATAACATGAGAAAGATTTGTGCTGTAGCGGTCTTGCTTCTTACCCGGTGCAGAGACGCCGATCCAATCAGAGAAGGGATTGCAAAACTGATATCTCTGTGACGTAACAACGTCATTGATAGTGATATTCCCCGTTGTAAGAGGAGTTTCTTGAATAGTTTAAGTATCTGGTTTATCGTAACGACGACGTCGATAGGTACTTGCTTGTTTGCAATATATGTACCTACATACACCTGTATGTCTTAAAGATAGTTACAGGTTGAATACATATGGGTTGAATTATTTTCTTATTTCAAAATGCCCTTTCGTAGCAAAGCTGTTTGCCGTATTCACGCAAAAGGGCTCAATATCCTCTGACTCTGACCCCGGTAACCGTTGACGTTGTCCATAAATTAACTGATGGATTGCAGTCGAGGTCAATCTATCTGAACTTCGCGTGCTTACAAAACCACACTAGATACATTTTAATACGCGTAATGACCACAACTGCGAATGAAGTTGGTATTATATTCTACATCGTAACAACAGTTGTCAAGGCTTCCAGACTGAATTTTTCGTAATTAATGAGGGGCTAAATAGATTAATTTGATAAACTACCGCTTATCACAATACAAGATAGTGTAAAACGAAAATACATATACAATCCGTATTGATATTTGTGTTTCAAGTGGCATTGTTAAAACACACGCTTTCAAGATGATATTGGTTAGAATTCAGATTATATCCGATGAAAACAAAGATAAAATTGTTTTCGCCGTCCACGAGCTACGAGAAATCTTTGGCATGCACAGTTTGTTACAAGTTAGACAATGAGAAATTCTTAATAACTATAATAATAGGTACAGTTTTTTTTCACAAATATTCACACATTGTTTTGAAACTTGAAGGAATGTGACTTTGGACTCCTAAATGTAAACAACTGAAGCCAGGTGATCATACTTGTAGAATGAAACCGTTTTCAGCATAACACCTTTCAATTGAATACGTCCGTTAGTGGAGTGGTGCCACGGAAATGATATGGTTGGATTAGCCGGGGGTCGGGGGGTCCTGTTTACACGCGAATTATTATGACGCCGATCTGTCACACTACGCAGTAGCGTATAGATTATTTATACAATATAATCCAAGTAATTGAAACTGCGATTAATAACATCATTGACGTAGTATCATCGGGAAAATCAATCATCATAATACCTATTTATAATCCAGTGCGTGCGCAAATCTTTTAACCGTAGAATATGTGTTTTGGGTTCACGACAACCCCCCTTCATTGCCAGTTTTCCGTTGTGCTTCTCTTTACTTTACTTAATTATTTATGATGAATACAGTCATCCTAAAGTTCTAAGAATAGATGCTCCTTTACAATGCTTGTACCTACTTAGGTATATCTTAAAAATTTGCAGTAATCATTTTAAATATGGCCGCTGTCTCCTTCCAGATAATGTTCTCGTTCCTATCTGTCGGCTGGGGCCTCCTGTCCGACATCGACATCGAGAGCGAGCGCCTCCGAGCTATCGGCGGCCAGCGCTTCACCGTGTGGGCCATCGCGAGACTTCTCAGCCTGCGCAAGTACAAAGGAGTCGTCAGCTACTGCAAGATCAAGGACATCAGCAACATTCCCAAACCTAAACAGCCGTTGTTGCTGAGCCATAGTGTAAGCCACGACGGCGCGTTGGATTCCCCCGATGCAGAGGCGTTTATAGACTGCGATGAGAACACTGATGTCTTCACGACGGTCAATGGTAAGCGGCATCAGAGAGTAGACTCGTGGTACTCTGTGAACTCGCGGCGAAGCGCGTTCTTTAGCACGCGAGGGTCAGAGTACCACAGTGTCACTAGTAGTACATCAGAGATGAGGTCGCCAACCCATGCGTGTATGCACGGACCGGCACCCCGACTTCCGGCGCTAGTGTCACAACTCCCCTCGCATTGGGTGCATCTGGAGGGTGAATTCGTGATGGTCCACATCGCCTACCAGTCGTTCATAGGCGAGGACTTCCTGTTCGCCCCGCGCGCGCAGCTCTCCGACGGCATCATCTGGATGCTCATAATCAAGGCCGGCATCTCCCGCTCTCAGTTATTCTCGTTCCTGCTAAGCATAACCAGCGGAGGGCACGCGGATATCGAGACGGAATACATAAAGATGGTTCCGGTGAGTGCGTTTAGAATAGTCCCCGAGGGGACGTCCGGGACGCTCACGGTTGATGGCGAGCAAGTCGAGTACGGACCTATTCAGGGAGAGATCTTCCCCGATATAGTCAACTTGCTAGTTCCGGATATTCAGTAGCACAGGCCTGAAACGCCCTTGCCTAGCGGAAGTGCGTGCAATAATTGATGTTGTCTTTTGTCTGTCGCAAAGGTCGAGCTGTATAAAGTTTTTTAACCACAGTTTTGCGACATTTATTCAAGAATGTTGTAGTGAATTGGGCGTTTGTAGCCATACTTATAAGCCAGTTATGGCCAAAATGGGTATGGAATGTGATAGAGTAATAGGAAACGGCTAGTCAAATCAAAACTACCTAATTAACGTTAATGTATCTACCTAGTGCCAAATGTTATGGATTTCGCACTTTTAAAACTTGCATTTTCGATTTTTGAAAAACCGATACGCTCAAAATAAGAGCAATGTAAAAGGATTTACAGATTGTAACAGATGTGTGTAAGGTTGGAAGGTATTACACGAATATCACTAAATGATTCTTACTCGTGTTGAGGCAATAAAGCAGTGATGTACCTTCGTAAAGGTATTTAATAATTACGTATTGTTTTGTTATAATTAGTAAAATTTAACTTGCCTATAATTATTACTACTATTAGTTAATATATTTCTTCATACCTAGATAGTATAACCTACTAAAAAGGGATTGGGAACTTAATATGAAATGTTAATGTTTAATTTTATATAACTTTCTGTGATAATAATTATTCTGCCATATCATTTTAACATTTTGCGGATTTTGATTCCAAAGTTATAAACCCCAGGGAAGGCCTGAATAATAAGGGATTATTTTTTTCTGCTATCCCACAAAGTAATGTAAGGCAAATTAGAAATTAATTATTGAAATATCTACTTAATTTAAAATTATTACCTACCATATTCTACTTTAAAAAATATATAATTGCTATTTAAAATGTTACATACAGACTAGGTTTTTTTATGGATTGGGGATTTTTATTGAAATAATAGTATAATCCAACTGCTAAGTATTGTCCAATATACTTGTATTGTTAAGAAATAATTATAAAGCCACAACAATAATTAATTCACGTGGTATTTTCCTAGTTTTAATGTAAATATAAAATTTTATTGTATGTAAGGTTTTACCAATTTCTAATGCATTTAAAGTCTGTGTGAATGCATTTTCTATAGGAATAAAAAAACTGTGGTGGTTGTGACGATTATTGATTGAAGTTATGTAAAGCTCTATTGGGTCTGTAAAATAAATAATTAAAACTTAAATGGGCATTGTTGCAATCACCATGCACAATATAGTAAGCTCGTTTTTAATCTTTGTGTGCAAAGAATACCTACCCACTTACAATGGCTTACAAACTACATTTGATATACTTTGGAAACTTGCAAACACAAGACTCTTTCAATAATAAATTATTAATACATTGATAGCTGGCCTAGAATTGTATATTTTTCTATTCCTGTTAATGTTCTTGGAATTGCTAGCATCTTAGATTTTAAATTATAAATATGAGGTGCACAAAATGTTAATACATTCCTTAGACAGTTGTCTACAATAAGAGTACAAGTTATATGAAATAGTTGGAAATATTTTTACAAGATCACTTAGTATTATTTATAACTTGATCACATTTGGATGTGGATTACAGATATTATTCATGTATGGACCATTGTTATTACTTTATAGGATATTCAAATGAATTGATATCATCTGAACATGTCATAAAAGATAAATGGCTGTATGATTTTTAAAATTCCAAATTGTTTGATAAATTTTTAAGTATATTATTTTAACATTCCATTTTTTTTTGTAATGTAATTTTTTAATTTATCATAAATACTAAGAAGTCTATATTGTGGTTACTTGAATTGTGAGTTTACAAAATTGTTGCTGATAAATAAATATATTATTAAAGTTTTCTTGTGTCTTTTATTCGTGGATGTTGTCAAGGGCCATAGTAAATTTATAAGGGGCAAAAAAACTGCAGCCAATAAATCAATAATATTTATTATGATAATATATCTAAGTTCGTATAATAGTTAAATGATACAAATTTTAATGTAATTATGATTAATTGACTAATTATAATTATCTAATTAATGTGTATAACTAAATGAAATTCCATACAGCTAATGCACTCACCCATTATAAAGTATTAGAAAGTAATTAAATACTATTTTTTACTTAACTGCTACCCACCAAGACACATAAAATGGCAGATATGTAATAGTTATTTTATTTATGAATGGGTACTTAATTTATAGTGTTGTTACTTATTGCCTCCAGTAAGTAGACACATTATCTTGTGCAGTGAAATATTATGTAAATTACTAAAATTAAACAACTTGTGAGCTCATTTTATTCTTAGGCAGTAAATTGGTTCATTACACTACACATGGCACAAATGCCAACACAATCACATTTTTGCATAAAAATCTCTTTAAAAATTTACACATCCAAAGTAAGGTAATCCAAATAATTTATAATTTACAACCACAACAAGAATAGGAGTACAAAATTCCTTAGTCAATTATCAGCCTTGGATTTGTGCCATGCATAATAAAACAGAGTCCAGTGGACCAAGATAAATACAACAATTACCTCAGCTTCAAAGAGTCGAGGTTGTCAAGGAGGTTCTGTACCTCTGAGTCGACCTGCTCGCGCGTGCTGACCTGCTCGAGGCGCTGGCGCACGGACTCCAGCTCCCCCGCATCCGCCTTCTGCACCTTCATGTACTTGAGCATCATCTCCACCACCATGCAGATCTCTCCAATTAGGTGACGTGTCTCCTCAAAGTTCCCAGCCCCACTTGGACGCATCTGTATCAGTTTAAGTTTACTCTGAGCCAGCTGAATAGGATTCCTGCCATTCTTGTCATGAGAGCTGACGTCTGTGCCGGCGTCCAGCAGCTGGATGACCACGGGAATGTGGCTGGTGCACGCCGCCAGGTGCAGGGGGGTGTTGCCCAGGGTGTCCTTGATGTTAGGGTTAGCCCCATGTCTGATTAAAGCTTTCACTACATCTATGTATCCGCGGCAGGCTGCCAGGTGCAGTGGGCTTCTCTTGTGCTCGTCTGAGGAGTTGGGGTCGGCCCCGGAGGCGAGCAGCTTCTCCACCAGCTCGCTGTTGTTGGTCCACGCCGCGAAGCGCAACTTCTGGTTCTTCAAGTGGCAGAGACTGGTGCCGTAACGATATTTCAATCTGCAGTGTCTCGCCTTAGTGGAACACTTGATTTTACCGATGTGATCGTGCGGGTGCGGCTCCTCTAGGAAGTCAATGGGCATGGGCTGGCCAGCCTGATTGATGGGTATGGCTGGTGGGTTGAACTCGAGCATACAAGCAGAATGATCGAATAAAGGATTGTCACTGCTTTCGTTACTAGTGTCTACGCCGGAATCAGCCATCCTCCTGATAAGCTATAACTCTGCACCAAAATATTCGCTGTGTTCCTATGTTATCACAAAGAAATTCTGCATAACACAAACAAAATAAGCAAGCACAAAATGTAGGTGATGATGTTAGGAGAAAGTCAACACAAAACATAGATTAAAATTGAGTGAAACTATGAAAATATAAGCGCTTTCTGACATTTACCAGCGATACACAATCAAACTTGTCGGACGGATGGTTGTTCACAGGGTTGGAAATAGAACCACAGAGCATAAATTGCGTAATTTAACCGTTTTAGCGGAAATTGACATTGCTTGACAGTAGTTGACATGCATGGCATTTGATTTGATTCTTGACAGCGCAATCGGCCTCGAAAAGAATTTATCACATAAAACAAAAAAAAATACCCGCTATTACTGCGTAAACCCATAATAAAAACATGCAGAATCTATCCATATTCATGGTGAGTATCTAACATTTAATTTTTTCGTCGTAAGTTCCGTACAATGCTCGAGTGCGTTTCTAACCTATATTGTTTGCCGCAAGGATATCGAAAGTTCACGTTCGTACGTAGACGAGCTGTTCTCGTCGGAGGCGGGCAGCGTGGTGGAGGCGCTGGTGGCGCTGAAGAACGCCGTGATCGGCAGCAACCGGCAGAAGAGCTCCGTGATCCAGCAGGGGGTGGTCCCGCGCCTGCTGCAGCTCAGCACTGATGGAACCCTCGACCCCAACATACGGCTGGAAGCCACCATCACTATCGGTAAATATAAAGAACCTACTTGGTAATAAAAGTTATTAGTATGAGTGTTATGTATAGTTAACAAAAACACATGGGTTATCTATCATAAACATTGGATAGTTGTTGTTAATACTTTTGTTGGCAAGTAAGATAAGTTACCATGCAGCTACATTAAATCTGTACAAATATAACATAATAGCTTGATTTCATAACTCTCAATATCTAAACATGAGTAATAATTTGCCAAGTGCAATTTTAAAACCTTAACCTAATATTTCAGGGTCACTAGCGAAAGGCACACCAGAGAATGTTGCGTCACTGATAGAGCTGGGCTCGGCAACCACACTAGTAGAGATACTGAGGACGTCCCCGGTAGACTCCAAGCTGACAGAGGCTGCTCTGTGTGCGTTGAGGAGTCTGTTCCTGCACCCACAGGCACCTATCTCCGCATTGCCTGCTGACCCACCACTGTTGGCACACTTGACCCGTAAGTACATTAAATTATTGAAGTCAAATCAGGGAGGAAGTTGAATTTGATGCCCCTTTAAAGTTGGCAACCAACAGATTGATATGCCAAAATGAAAATTTATTTAGGATTTATATGGTGTATTAAATAATTATTCCCTAGATTGAAAAAAATAATTGAATCTTATCTTTTAAAAAAACATGCAAATTCTTATTTTGTCCTACTAAGAGTAGGAATGAAGATATGACATACGTACTAAAATATAAAATAAAATAACTAAATTAAAGGCATGCAACTCAAATACATACTTAATTTAAATATGTTACTATAAATAATGGTAATACTAGTGATCTAAGTACTTTCTTTTTTAAAAATCTCATTTATTTTATAAGCTTGTACATCTGACCTACTTACTTATTTAATTGAAAATTTACGCAAACAGTTTTTGTGCTATCTATTTAATCCTTCATTACTCTATTCCAGAAATAGCGCACGAAGGCACACCCACCTCCCGGGCATCCATCATCCGCATCCTGTCCATCTGGTGCGGGGGCTCAGCACAGCAGGACGCGCTGTGCGCGGCGGGCGCGTGTGCCGCCGCCGCCGCCATGCTGGGCCCCCGCGCGCCGCAAGCTCTGCCTGCGTTGGATCTGTTGGCTGCTATGTGTTTTGAGAATGCCGCTGTCTCGCAGTGCGCTATTAATACTAGGTAATATTACAATACAATACAATAATCTTTATTTGCACACCATTAAAAAAAATCTTAGATCTAACTGAAATAACAGAGATGCACAAATAGCGGTCTTATCGCTAAGAGCGATCTCTATTATTCGCTCTATAACGGGTACTATGAACAGAAAAGCGTAGTATGATCACCCTCTAGAACAGTGGACCGACGATCTTCGACAGGTGGTTGTTAGTGGCTGGATGAGGAAGGCTGAAAAATGCTAGGCACAAACAGAAGTGACATACTTCCCCAAATGTACCAGATAATTTTTTTACTGGAGGTAGCAGTATCTACCAGTTTGCATACCTTTTGTGTACGAAATAACGTAACTGTAATATAGTGGTTTGTAAATATTTAGACTAACTTAACGTATCTCCTCTCTTACTGCACTTACTTATCACTTTCTTACGACCATCTTTACACTTTCCCTTCCCAGACACAACGACAAATCCGTCCCAGCTCTCCTAAGCTCGCTAGCGGGTCGCTCGCAGCCGCTGCCGGTGGCGCTGGGCGCCGCGCGCGGGCTCGCCTTCCTGCACCGCGCCGGCGCACTAGACGCCTCTGATCCCAGGTGAGGATGGATAGGTCTTATTTAGTGTTAGTTAAAGACTCGACTATTTACCCGACTGCCGAAGGAGGAGGGTAATGTTTTTTGCTCTTCATTCCTGAATGTCAGTCAAATCAAATAACTCGGAAATTAAAAGTGACTTTGAAAAAAAAAATGTCCTACGAGTCCTATTCTTGAAAAATGACTCAAAAAAAAACTTGAAAAATGACTTAAAACTAAAAAAAATACTCGAGTCTTTAACCAACACAATAGTCTTATTGCTTATAGCAATCACTACCAGACAACCTTTGGATGGGAGATGTGACATAGTTTAAAGGCAACGGTGAGGGTTAGTCCAAGCAAGTCTAGCTAAATGTTTTAAATACGGTTTTTACTGCCTGCACCGCGCCGGCGCACTCGACGCCTCCGACCCCAGGTGAGCTTATTGCTTATAGCAATCTGCACCAGACAACCTAGAGAACCATGAGTGACATGTTATCAGTGCTCTAGATTGGCGCTCGCACCGCGCCGGCGCACTGGACGCCTCCGACCCCAGGTGAGGGTGGATAGGCGGCCTTATTGCTTAGAGCAATCTGTGCCAGACCACTGGACCACTCCAAGCCCAGGTGAGGGTGAGACGGACTTATTGCTTGTTGTTATTTGTGCTAGACAATCTTTGGATGGGAGATGTGACTTAGTCTACAGATATTGCTGAGGGTTGAGGCTTCCATTACCATCCAATTGCCTCTGAGCACCTCCTTGTTCGTCCACAATGAGAGCGAGTGAGAGGCACGCGTCCCTTCCACTCGGGCATGGTTAGCCCGCCTAAGAGCGAGAGAGACAGACATAATTTGAGGTAGTCGTTGTCACGTAAAACTTTCGCCCGTATACCGATTTTACAGGCAACCAATTTTTTGTTGTTGTTGTCATTTATCTTTTACTCACACTGTCAAGTAATAATTATTTCCTCAATGCCCCCAGGGTGGTGTACGGCGCGCTGCCGTGCCTGGCGCGGCTGTGCACGCGCGACGTGCCCGAGGAGATCCGCGCTACGGCCGCGGAGACACTCGCGTATTTGGCAGAGGTAAATATCTATACAATAAATGCCTGTAAGGGTAAACAGGGGCAACATTAGAAGGGAGAAAACGGGTGTATAAGAAGATAAAAAGAAGAAGTGTAAATGGCAGACGGGCCTTATGTTCCCATGTCGTACCTCTGTCTATACTCCTACTTATTCACCGAGTCATTTTCATTTAGTTGCGCGGCGTATAAATATAATTCCACACTAGGTATTGAACTTTGTTAGGAGTTCTCTTCCGATCAAAGCAATGCATCGTTCCAAAACCAATGTTTTTCAGTTTGTTCAGCAGTTCAAATGGTTTAATTTATCACATGGATTTAATTCATGTTAATCCTATACATATAACATAGCCCTAAACCCCTAGGTGGACACAACCCTCCAACGCCTAGCCGCCATCTCCAACCACCTGATGACGTCACTAGCCGACATCGTCACCTGCCCGTCGGCCGCCGCCAAACAAGGAGCCTTCAAGTGTTTCGCGTCTTTAGGAGCCAATGATGAGGATATTAGGAAGAAGATCATTGAGACGTACGGCCTGATGCTGCATGTGGTTAACGGGATGAATAATCCGGAGCCTATGGTGAGTGCTTTGAGAAATAATGTTTTTTGACGTAACAAGATAATGGGAAAGATAAACGGTGTTGAAATTTTGTTTAAGATTCGGCACATTTCACACACGTCTATGGAACACGTAATTTGTCTTTTGTCTAATGTCTTTTAGGGCCTGTTCTAGAGTGATTGCATACAGTTTATTTGCGTAATCAATCTCCTTTTGTTTTACTGAAATAGCCCCGATTTTACGTGTGACAATAAGTCAATAACTTATTGTCTATATGTTGTTAACAGGTGCGACTCGCAGCCGTCAGGTGTTTACACTCCCTGTCGCGGTCTGTGCAACAGTTAAGGACAACATTTCAGGTAAAACTTATGCGAAATAAGTCCCCTTTCACAGCTTTCTTATATATCTAATATTATAAACCTAAAAGTATTTTACGTATCGATAGATCGAGGAAACGGCTGGATTTTATATAATTAAGCATGTGGTAAGCTGAAGCCCTGGGTTAACATATACTTGTTACTCCGATATTTCTTCGAGAAAACCTTTTAAACCGAAGCGAAGCTCGTCGGAAACCCTAATCCAGTACAAAAGCAATTAGGCATCATCAACATTTTTCCCCTTAATAACCTCAACCCCTCGTCCCCAGGACCACTGCGTGTGGCGGCCCCTCATGCAGCTGCTGACCGACAGCCCCGGCACGGAGCTGCTCACCGTTGGTTCCTCGACCTTATGCAACCTGCTCTTAGAGTTCTCGCCCGCCAAGGAACCGATGTTGGACCAAGGTAACTTCGTACATCCACGAATTTATACCTACAGCTTTTGGTCACTTTATATGTATTAAATTACGTTGCGACATTCGAATTATGACTTTTGAATGACACAAAGAGTCTAAACTCCTGTACTTCATAGTCATTTGTAAATATTCTCTAAACTTAAAATACGGTCTATGAATTTGGGGGTTTTATTATAATATATTAGCACTTTTTTATATTGACTACTTTAGATAATCGAAAACCAATCCGAGAAAGAGAGGCATTATTATTTATAAATTTGATAGGGGCAGTTATTCCAGCTCAGGAGTGACCATAGAATATTAATATTGGTTTTATAATTTAACAGAGAACTCAACCCCCTCCCTATACATCTTTTTAACAGCCTCTCATTTTGAAACACTTTGTACAAGTCCATAGCTCACATTAACCCCTTGTTCTCTACTAACAGCCACTCCTCTTGGAACACCCTGTACCATAGCTCACACTAACCTTGTTACCCACTACCCAGGTGCGGTGGAGATGCTGTGCGCGCTGACGCGGCGGCCGGAGGCGGCGCTGCGACTCAACGGCATCTGGGCGCTCATGAACATGGCCTTCCAGGTATGTAGACATACTTACATTACGTAGGTAGGATTGTAAATAAATTAAATTCATAAATAGGTTCTAGTAACGGACCTACAGTCAGCAGAAGAGCTACATTGGTCACCTCAACGCAAACACTTTGTTTTATACGTGAAAATCACCGCAGAGGCGCCAAGCCGCTCCATTATGCTGAGCTGAGCTATTACCACATTACTTGCCTTATTATAATTTTGTTTGTTTTATAGGATATACGTTTTTTTATTTATTTATAGCGAATACTGCCAACATAAAATTGTTTGTATATATCGAAAAGATATTATTAGATTCATCTATTCCATCCACGAATCTCAGGGTCAAATTGTTTGCCCTGGAGAAGCACACATAGCTCTCTGTACATAGATAGGTGTTAGTAACGGAATGCATGTAACATACATATTTCATGGCGCGATACACTAGATTTAATGTATATCACTACTCCCCAGGCCGACCAGAAAGTAAAACAACGCATCCTATGCTGCCTCGGCTAAAACCATTTTGCATTTTTTCAGCAACGAAAACAGTCAGGCGTCATTAAGCTAGCCTTTTCCGTTTAGGAGTGTATATACATATATCCAAATACAATTATTCCAACACCCCAATTTCACCCTCAACCTCCCCACTCGCCAGGCCGACCAGAAAGTGAAACAACGCATCCTATGCTGCCTCGGCACGGAACAGATGTTCCGTCTACTCGGAGACGCCGACACTCGCGTCATCATGAAGACATTAGGACTACTGAGGAACCTGCTGTCCACCAAGAGCCACATAGACGCCATCATGCAAGATTATGCGGACCAGGTCATGCAGGTGTGTTGTTTGGTGGTGTGGATTTGGGTTTGTTGTAGTGAGCGATAGTGGAAATAATGTTTTGATAAAGCTACCTACTTACCTAGTGTAAAGCTTGCAGAATTAGTTAATTTCTGATGCGATCTTTAAGAGTTACTTTGAGCGTAGCTCTTTCTATAACCTTTTGAGCGACTATAAATTCGTGCTCCAGTCAACCGTCATTGTCCAAGTTTCACCGGCAAGACCTACTAGTTGAAGACCTTTATCTTTTAACTTAGGGGAATGGCTGGTGCAAGGATATATCATTCATATCTCTACACAGGTTGCAAAAGTGGTAGGTAAGCCGAAAGGGCTTAGCGAAGGAATCTTTAGATATCACAAATCTGCCTGACAGATTTACCTTGTTACACGAGCAGTTTGCGTTGCCCTTTTGCTACACCCTGTACATCGACTACTCATTCCAGGCAGTGATCGTGGTACTCGAAGGCTCGTACCCCTGCGAGGTGAAGGAGCAAGCTCTCTGCATCCTGGGCAATAGAATCAAAACCACCGATACTGTTGTCTTTTATTCTCCGTCTCTTCCATCCGTCTCGCTCACTCTTACCCCACTCACACATATCTATCTCTCTCCCCCAGGCGGTGATCGTGGTGCTAGAAGGCTCGTACCCCTGTGAGGTGAAGGAGCAAGCGCTCTGTATACTCGGCAACATCGGTGACGGCGAGCGAGCCAAGGACCTGCTCATGGACAATGAGGATGTGCTGAGGAAGCTCGTGGACTATTTGGTGAGTGGTTTTTAATTTGAGGTTTCGCACAGAAAGGTTGTGTATGACCGTTTGTCACAGAAACAAAACTGGGTGGATATTTCCATAATCTACACGGCTGGCAGGTGGGTTCGAGATATTAAACTACACATAGGCCACATAGCCTTGAGACGGTTGGTATCGTCATGTGATGGAGCTATTTTACCATCAGCCCACTATCCGCAGTCAGACAGATACAGGCCACAATACTCTGTTCTCGGCATTCCTTATCCAGCCACTACCGGCTACCTTTCTAAGATCATCGGTCCTAGCTGGTCGACAGGTCGCTGGTTGGTAGGTTCACATCTAGATTTAAATGTGCAGGATTTCGAACGATATTATAACTAGCTATGACTAATGTACAACCAGATGGACCTCTACATTTTCTAGCACTCCACTTATAGGAGGATCTCATAAGACGAAAGTAAATTTATGATAAGTGACAGATCTAATAAAAAACTAACCATTACCCCATCCCCACAGGCACACCCCGAGCGCTCCCTCCAAGAAGCAGCCCTATTCTGCGTGAGCAACCTGGTGCGAGCGGGCGGCGCGGGCGCGGCGGCGCGGCAGGCGCGGCTGGCGGAGCTGGGCGTGCTGCGGGCGCTGCGGCTGCTGCAGCGACGCACTACTACCAACCACACGTGAGTGTGCTGTTTGACAGAATGGATTTGCATCGTAAAATCGTGTATAAGAGTGTCATGTCATCTGTGTGTCTATGTAATGGGATGACTTATTGGTATGTGAGGCTAGCTGAGCTGGGCGTGCTGAGGGCACTGAGGCTGTTGCAGCGACGGACTACTACCAACCACACGTGAGTGTGCTGTTTGACAGAATGGATTTGGAGTAGATAATACGTTTATTACATTGTTGGGTGTCATGTGAGTAACTGGTAGCAGGCAAGACTGGATGGATTGGTACTGTTGAGGGCCCTGAGGCTTACCACCCAACGTACATCGTTGGACTCCCAATTACTTGATTGTGCATCAAAGTTTAGGGCGTGATTGTTAAAAAATACGTGACTTCACTTGAGTGTTGTTTTTGTTGAAATGAATTTGAATGGTACGTTCGGCCAATCGTATGTAATATTGGTATTGATGAGTGCCATGTATTTCTAAGTATACCTTACTGGCCGAACTGGTGATGTTCTTTCCACACGGCACACAAAATGTCATGTGTTTAGGAATAAAGTGAAAATATGGTTATTGAGCTAAATTTATGAGTGTGATATGAGTGGAAATGTTTTGAAATCACTGAAGTTTGCAAGAGTGTGCGAGTGGGGTGCTGAAGACATTGAAATGAGTGCTAGGGAAGAGTGTCGAATGTGTTAGCATGATTCGAAGTGGCTATGCTTGTGTTACATTGATGAGTTTGTTATGTGTAAAAATGATAACTGGAATTCTATAGTGGACATTATAGTGAACTTATTAGTGGTTGATCGTAGCTACTGTTTGTAGTACAACTACTATTGTTTTTAGTGTAAGATGAACATGTGATCCCACGTTTGAGTCCCATATCGACCTTAGTGAGGAACTAATATTACGTATGACTTTACAAAGTTCTTACTCTACAAAGACTCTAACTTTTCCTATTTTTTCGCGTTAAATGAAATGTTTCAGCGTCAAGGCGGCCCTGGCACAATTCAACGAGTTCACATAATACGGCAAGGTGCACAAGCACAAACGCTTGCGACGGAAGTAGTGTTATGTGATGTGTGCGACAGACAACTGTCTGACAACAAACATTGTACCGGTGTAACAGACAGGACTGGTGTAGATGTAACTTAGTTTATGTGAGCGGACTGGAGTGGTTTACTTACGTGTATAAATTGATTTCGAGTAAGAGCTAGAATTTTGTGTAAAATTTGTTAATGCCAGTCACTTTTGTATGTGTAACAGCTAGAAAATTATAATTATGTGTAAATTTTGGGTTTATTCTGGCAGTCACATTGTATAAAAAGTCTAATCTAAATGATTTTTCACTTTGGATGTATATGGCCAGCCGCTATTTGTTGGCATAAATTGTACGGATCAGACATAATGTTTGGCAGATCAGCGAAGCTATTAAGACGAGCCGCAATGTAAAAGTCGCTCCTATATATTTTATATGAACTATGGCACAGTATGACTTATAAATTGCACACGAGTGACTTTTGCTGTGGTGTATTTTGAAATAATGTGTGCGGTACTTTAACTGAAAGCAAAGGTGGACGTATCTGATTTATTGTACAACTAAAATGTGTTTGGAGAGTTCTAACCATCGTTCTGTAATAATAACTAACATACCTTTATCACCCGCTTTAATATAAATGATATTATGTGAAAAGTTTAGTCTTATAGTAGTCACACTAAAATTGTTATATAACTTCACGGCCTACCTAAGATTGTATGAAAGATCGAGGCAGAATCCTTTGAACTTAAGTTTTTTTGTTACATTGCCTTGACAGATAATAATAATAATACGAATAAAACGTCACGGAATTACACTTATTAACTCGTATGATATTGTTGAAATATTTCCATGAACCGGTAGCACAGATAAATGCAAAAGCGTGTATCATTTGCACGTTTTTATTACATTTTTGTGCACGAAAAAAGTACCTATGTAAAAGTACATACTTGTACAAAAGTATGTCTCGGAGTAACTGATATAATAATAATTATGTACTTATGTTAAAAAAATTGCACATATATTACGAATCCATATAACCTTTGTACGTGTCAAGAGGTCACGAATATGTGCAGTCACCAAACAAAGGATTTATGTATCCACTATCACAACCCAATGTAAAAAGTTTAACAGAGGAAAGATAAATGTGTTCTTAAGGATATTTGATCGATACATGAACCATTAAATGAGCTCTATTAAATGACTGATACTCGTATCATCTATTTTTCGTTAGTATGAATGTGTAAGGGGGTGGATACTGATCCCATTAGCTGACTGTACCTTCTCAATATTTAACCAAAATCTATACTTTTTGTTTTAATGTGTCGGGTATTTAAATAAATATTAATTTATTGAAATGCCCGCCATATAGGCTATAGACGTTAGCTATATTTGTACATACTTAGATAAGTAAGTTAACAACCAATTGTTATCTCGGCTTAAGAAGTTGTCACTATTTATTTGTTTTCTTATTTTTAACATTGTCATGAATACTTTATGCCTATTGGCTGGACCGGTATAGGAGTCGTGAAAGCTACTCTGTGATTGGTTGACGAATGTTCGTACTTACACGTGATTTGATGGCGTTCTTCTTTGCTCCTAGACCCGGTTTCACGTGAGAATGTGCCTCATTACAAGTAAAAATGTTACGTTTTTGCATGTATTGCATTCTCAAGTGAAACGCTCTCTTAGTATCATATTGTCATGATGGCACTTAGTATGTAGTATCATTCATTCGTTACATTTTCCCATAAAGTCTTCACAAATTCATTGTAATGTTTGTAAAAATGGTTTCAGTGAAAGTGGTGCTAGACTAAAACAAATATACATATTAGAAATAAAATTGAAGATAATTGTAGTTAAACTACATTAAACCATGTCTAGTGTTTTTGTATGAAATTGTATACCGTTGCGTCTAGTTGGTGTTTAAAATGGTTTTCAAATTTGACTTTGAAAGTCTGTAAGTTTGTACTTAGAACAATTTTGTAATATGTCTGTTTTTGGACTGAATATGTAAGTGATTATGCTTAAGTGGTACATTGTTGGATGTTTGATGTAAATTTTTGTGTAAATCTATACTGAATCGTTCTTCCCGAAGTAAACAGTGAAAATATAAAGAAACAGAATATAATTTTAGTCCTCCAGCCGAAAAAAAAAACTTTTTCATAGACACTTAGGTGATTTAGTTCTTATCTTATCTTTATTGTCTCTACAATTTGATCACTGATGATTTTTAATTACAAAACCTTCACCACGCACTTATGAAAAAATAAAAAAAATCGAAACGACTAATTCACCATTGTAGTAAAATTATTTACAAATTAAATTTGAATATCAAAATCTATTACTCATTGCAAATGTATGCACTGTATTAAATTGTGATCGATGTAAAAAACATTATTGGAAATATTTGATGTTCATGTTTTTTCATAATTTTCATACTTCAGTAATATGAAATCTAGTGTATAGTGCCACAAACTTATCTGTTCCGGTGACAGCGAACTAAATTGATCCATATCTCATTACTTACTAATGAATTGTATATTTTAAAACATTAGATGGGTTTATTAACACCGCAAGAGCGAAATAACAATACGAGCAAACTTATAATCTTATAGAATTAAGAAATATTAGAGATTTATTTGAGCTGTCACCGGAACAGATAAGTTTGTGGCACTATAGGTCTTTTACATGGAAGTAATACAACAGGAATGCGCACTGCACCAAAAAAACGAGCCGACAGAGATAGTCAGCACGGAGCCCTCCATCTCTTTCTATTTTTGGTGACCATAATTTTAGGTAATTCATGAGACATCACTTCTAATCTATCATGTCGCGAATAGGTGTCGATGGTCTCAAAGTCACCTATTATTCGAATAATTCGATTGCAATGTAGGTACGAATGTATTTTGGTGATATGACAATTAAGTAAACAAATGGGGTGAAGGTAAAATTTGTAGGTATAGATTGTCAAAACAGGTTAACATTAAACGCAACTATGTACCTAAAACGTGTTTACACTGTGGGTGTTCCGTTTACATAGTCTAGTAAAGTGTAGAAGTTGATGAAAATCATAAGATTTCAAAAAAAATATCTCAACCTAAGTGCTTCCGCCGGTTTTAAGCTTGATAAATTATCTTATAATACTCATATCTATCACAAAAAAATCAACAGCTCATAACTCTTTACCAGCCTTATAAGATAACAGTCACAATAATACCTAATGATACTTAGGTATAAAATAAAACAAAAAGTTAAATGAAACAGGTCCTAATTAATGGAAAGTGATTCAAAAGTACGAATGAATGGTCACCCTAACCATAACGTCTCTCACAACAGTATAAACGTCATCCGTCTTCTTGACAACTTCGGTCTTGTCGTAAAGTATTTAGAAAAACTACCAATATTTTTTATGAAATAATTATTCATACAAATACCAAATATTTCATTAAAATTACATGTTTATAATGATTTATTATAAATTTGTTTTTGAAAATGATATGATGTAGTCTATGAGTTAATTTAATAATTTTTTTGCATAGCTCTCTTCGTACAAAATCTACTAAAGTTTACACAACGAAATCCTGGCAATTGTCAGAAAGAGAGGAAGGGCTCTGTGGTAACCCTCTCTATCGGCTCGCGGCCTCTTTCACTTCAAATATAAGTCTTAAGGTGAATACGTTAGGTCTATTTTTGTTTGCATCATTTTGGTGAGTGCGCATTCCTGTTGTATTATTACTTCCATGGTCTTTTAATATGTTATTGACATAAATTGTATCAAAAGTATAAATTATGGTTTTCCATTTTGACAAGTCACTTTGATGCATCTTTTTCATTTATATCTAACTCAATTTTCTCCATGTATGAATGATACATTATACTGTTAAATTAAAAGAAATTTCTTGTAAAAACTTATTTTATTTATTCTCTTAAAAATATCAAAATAGGTATTCTATTATATTCTGAGGAGATAGAGTCTAGGTACTCTTTTCCCTTACACCCTTGTTACAACACCTACCAAGTCGAGACAGAAACCTCGGCCGAGCCTCGGCCAATGTACGGCCATCTATTGACCGAGTGCTTGGCCGAGAACATTATCTCGGCCACTTTACTTCGTAGGTGTCTAGGTTTAATCAGGGTATAAGAATCCAACTATTTGTGTTGGTATTTATCAGTCTTTAAAGGCACACATTTTGTATGACCTGTGGTTTATTCATTATACTGTGTAAGAATTAAGGCACATCGAGTAAAAGGTCATATGTACCTACAACAAAAGTAACTGGTGAAGCAAACAACCCATTGAGTAACCCCCTTCCGGCTTACTATATCATTTATACCCTTATTGCATCAATCTGTATCTGTAGGTATATTTACTCACACAAAACCAAAGTTATTTAATTACAATCAGATTACAACTCAATAGAATAAAGTCCGTATCGGGTCCAAAGGATTGGACCCAACAATATCACATTACACGGACCGTTATGGTAACGAAGTCTCTCCCGATACGACCGGTCTGTTGAACCTTATCCTCTTACGGTCGCATTTATTCATTAGTGTGAAGATAAATTGTACCTAGGTGTTCCAAAAAACGTATTAAGGTAAACAGAAATTAATTATGTAAATACCTACTTACTAATATTTCATAAAATTTTTAGAGGATACGAAATAATAAAAGAATATTTCTATATACGAATCTTAGGTCGACATAGAATTTACAGTGAATCAAGAAACGAAGTGGAAACAGCTTTGATGTTTTAGTAAAACCATCAGTGAGCCTTAGCTCTTAATTTGTTGGTAAAAGTTAATTTTCAAGTAAGTATTTCAACCGCAAGTGTCAAGTGTATCATAAAATCATAAGTGTAGTGTTACATATTACATTTAACTATATTTTCACAACACTTTACTCGGCGTCTCTGTCCGTTTGTCTGGAGTGCTATTGCTCCCTCTGTGAGTTAAGGAGTACATCTAGGTACATAAGTAGTTTGGAGTTGCGAGTAGGCTGGATCCCCTTTTGGATTTCATAACCATTTTGTAACACTCTGTATGAATCTGTACACGGAAAAACGCAAAAATGTATGCAGTCGTAGCCTATTCATAGCTATGCATGTATCCTTTTATACTGGCACTTTATCACTTATCAAAGTCAATAAGCTCCAAGTCCAATATTCAAGTTTCATAACCATTTTTATTTACAAAAACCTTTTTCCCCCATTAGCATTGTTAAGTAATAGGATATGTACCTACTGCATTGTAAACGTCTCAAAGCATTTACAAAGGCTTCCCTTTGCCGCCCATAACGATTATTAAAGAAAGAATAATATTAACGAGTATTAATATTGCTTTTCAATATAGAACTTTGCAAACCGCTGCCCCCACTTGCCCTACTTCCCGCCATTATTGGAATCTGCCGGACGCCTACTCGTGAGATCAGTTTTCAGTTTTAATCGGAAATTCGGAAATTGTTCCCACGAGAGAAAAGTTACACACACAAAATGCCGACACCGAGTAGCCCCATTTTTTTTAAGTCTTTAAAATTTTTACAAAAAATCTTTAAATTTTGAACACAATATTTACGTTTTCAGTTGGTAAGTAATATTCAAATGCACTATTATATGTACCTAACTACTTAATTTGCCGAAGTTAGTTAGCCGAAAGGGAGGATATTCTGGACAACTTTTATTATATATATAGGTATATATACATCTTTGAAAGAATCGGTATATTTGCTAGTTTATACCTCACTAATTATGTCGAGGCAAGTTAGTATTTGATACTTAGTGACTACATATTGAAAAAAACAGTGGCTATAAAGACCTGTGTAATACTTTACAACTACCTACCTATAATGAGTTAATTATAAATGATATCTTTGACTTCAACAGTAAGCTCATTGCAACGATTTCGTATTTTTTCAAAGGGATTTTTTCCTCAAAATCTTTTAATGGCTGGTTTTGGTAGCAAGATAAAAAAGGCTATTTAAGCCCATGAATCACTGCCTTTTAATGACTTCCATGAAAGCGGTTCAAATTAATTAGGTAAGTAGAGTAGGTACTTATAGGAATATTTCCATTTTATTCAAATAAATAGTAAGAATTCATTATTACTTATATTATTATTATAAAATTCTTTATTGGTATTGCACATAACATCAAAAATTTCTAAATGAGAACTTAATGCTAGTAGCAATTTCTACTAGTTAAGCTTTGTTTTTAATGAACTTCGTATACTGTATTCATTCTTATTTGGCGAAAAAGGTAAACAATCTTTGTGATCGCACCTGTATAACTGAAATAACCTGTATTCTCACCTCTATTAATGTAACCCTCTGTAAATGAGACAGATATTTATTTATACCATTATATCTGAGACACTGGGTAAGTGGAATACCGCTAATAAGTGAAACGATATTGCAGGACCCTTGAAGTCTCAATAACCAGGTTTCACTGTACTATTAAACAAATAAACTACGGCCAAAATAAATGGTTTCAAAACGAAATCAATCATTTTTGCTTGTAAGTATTTCATTTGTCATTATGTTTTACTTAGTTTTTTAAATAATTCAAATAAAAAGACACTCCAAGATTGCTCAAAATCTACGAAAAGTAAGAATAAATACATTATAGATAAAAAAGATTTTATTTTTTCCTTTTTACGGGAAGTTCACATTTTATTCAGCCAGCACCATAAACAGGAGTCTCCAAGTCTCCAAGGAGGCTGCATAATTCAATATCCTGACCCAAGGAGGCCGATACACGGGATAGTGAATAGTGACTCAGCGATCTAGGTACCTCCACCTTCCTCATTCAGGATCACATGATGTTCACTGTAGCATACGAATACCAAAACCAAAACCATACCGATACCAAAGTTTTGGAGGGTGTTGCGCTAACCACGACTATATCTCGTTGTGTTAAGCGTATCGATTGCATTACTGCCTGCGTTCGTTCGTTTTTGTCAATGTAGATTAGTATTCCAGTTAATTTTTTACTAGTTTAGTTGTTATGTCGAAACAGGAATTTTTATAACATGAGAAATAACTATTTAGGTTTTAGGTAGGTAAATAGTATCTAACAAGTGGTAAATAAGGTAGGTAATAAAACAAACTGTTTGGTACCGTATGCATAGATTGAAAAAAACCAACAACATAGGTATGATTTTTTTTTATTTTGTCTTTAGTTTAGTTAGTTTTATAAACTCGTGCTCTTTCTGGGGTTAGGCTGTTGAATGTAAGAAAGAAATAGGTAAGCCAGGGAGTATCGTGAGCAGTAACGACCGCAGTGGGGCTCGTAAACATTGTATTAGGCCTGTTTCCTATGACCGAGATACTAAATGTGAGCAGTAAAATACTGTTTTTTATGTTATCTACCTGCTTTTTATGTATTTGACATTATTTTCCTGGTAAGCTTGCTTTTGGAACTAGAATAGGGTCTCTCCTTTTAACCTAGGTTGTCTGGATGAGGATTGGAACATATCGTTATAATTATAAAAGATATCGTATTACCTACAGTGAAACTATTAATTCATGAAATTAATGTTTGAGGAACTAAAATTTTCAGGAGCCTGGCACCATTAGAAAAGAAACATAAAAGTCATAACAATTGTTTATGGCAGTTGGCGGTTGGCTGTTTTTTCAATTTTATTATTAATTATTAGGATAATCTAGATAAAAACAACTATTTACGCTTGTAGGTAGTCACAAGCAAAATTTCAAGTATCAAAGTCAGTTTTGTTTCTCGTTTAATTTCAGGACTTTATAGTTTCACTGTATGTTCTAGTTCTAAGATCTCTTCCTGAAAATATTCTCGATCCTAAGCAACAACCTAAAATCGTTTTTTGATGACATAGAGCACTTTAAAGTTATTTTAATTTGTTTACGTACAGACAGACATAAAGCTGCTTTTCTACTTACTTGTAGTAATACAATACAGCTTATTATTATTTTTTCTGTACCATCTGTGGGTTGACTAGCAGAAAATGCTTTTAGCATAAAGTCCACCCTTTGTACACTTATTTTGTATTTTTGAGAATAATAACAATAATACTTATACCTATAAGTAAAGTGTTAAAACTACGAAGATATTATGGTGACGGGGTGCCTCTACATGACTAAGGGCGTGCCGATGCATACGATGCGGGTCTGTGCCTGCATTTTATGGAGGTTTTCATCAATTTATGCCTCCACGAGTCTACGGGGAGGCAGCGACTGTCGTGAATAGGCAAGTCGGGGAGATTATATAGTGATTATATATCATGAAGGTGAATATATATACCTGTGTTGTATACATAGTGGAAAGAATAGCAGGTCGTCATTCTGAACAAATTTTGTATAGTCCTAATAAACCAATTTACGTCTCCATAGAAAGTTTTTTGTACAATCAAATTGACCTTAGTAGAGTTTCATTAACTTTAGTAAATACTTTAGGATAGCAAATATTTAATAACGGTTTTTATTTTTGTACAAAATGTACCTAGCTATTTACAATACAGTAAAAATTATTAAAAAGAATGATTTAATAACTTATTATTTTGAATGTAACAACAAACCTTTGAAAGTGCATTCAGTAGCACACGTTGCATACCAATAATATAATAATATCAAGTCCTTAATGCCCAATGGGAAATGATTGCACAATTTCCATTGCATTAATAGATTATTCATGAATTTCACGATATTATATTGCAATAACGATACAGTAATATTCAGCTAAAGCGAGTCGAAGCACAAATAAAAATAAATTTTAAAACTCATGAATAAAATTGTTCACGGTAAGAGCACCGCGAGTTTATTCAGGCTTCAGTCGTTCCTGAAACTGAAAGTTACGATCGCTGGGAGTTATCTTGGAAGAGTAAATAACATTTAAGGAAGTCTGCGGCGAAGTAAATCGAGAGAAACCGTAGATTTGCGACAGTTACGTAGCTGAATAAATATTAGAATAAGGGCCTGTTTCTCAATGTTAGGACAGTGGCTATCTGTAAGATAAAAGACATTCTGTCCCTATCTAAAACATAATTACAGAGAGTAGTTACAACACAACAACCACTTTTGCAATATCCTGCTGGACAGAGCATTTTGTCAATTCACCTTAAAAAATATGTAAGTAATGTAAAAATCTTTGTACAATTTGCCCTAATCCTATTTGAGGTTTATTTTCTCTGCAATAATCTTGAAAGCATAAGTTTTCCCTGTTTTCCCCTATACGTTCATAAGTATGTAGGTAGCTACTTCGTTTCCGTCAAAGTCTCTTAAGTTGCAATAAGTTAGGGTGCGTTCACAAAAACTGGGCGATCCGCTTGAAGACGCGCCCTAATGTCCTCTGAGTGATAAGCCGAGAGTTCTTATAAATAAGGCTGCCAGCACACTAAATATTATGTAAAAAATGTAAGAAAGACATTTGGCCGATATTATTATAGTACTGTATTGTATACTGTGTAATATTTTATCATTGTGTATGTTAATCAACTTAGTGTTTCTATTTTTGACATCACACATTTACGGTAGGTCGATTCCAATATCATTCATTGAAGTACGTTAAGGTTATCATGACTTAATTATTAAGTATAAGTAGTTTATTTTTACGTTTCTAGAATAATTAAGTAGGTTTACTTATTCATTATTACAGAGCTACCTAGAAAATACCAAATCCGTACGTTACAGTGCTTTCTATAGAAATAGACAGTACATTATCACCCCGTAAAGAACCTTTTAGTTAGTGGCAACCCTAAGACAGATTTATCAGAGGAAAACAAAGAGAGGATCCACTTGACAAATGGTGGTGTAGTGTTCGCTAACTACCGCTTTCAAGGAAATAGTTTCAAAATAACAATGTAAAATGGGTGATTCTCGCTAAATGTGCTACAGTGACAGAATATATTGCAACATAGGTACATACAATACACTGCATTTTTCATAAATTCAAAAGGTGTTTACCTTTTGAATTTATGAAATAAATCATAAATCAAATAAATGTGTATTTTTATTTAAATTTATTTAATCGCTAGGTTTAAATATAATAAATAAGAATCAATGAAATATTTAATAACAGAAATGGTTACTTTCGCAATGACACAATGTTTACATTTTATGCCAAATACAAAAATTCGATTATTTATCTATTATTGTTCTTTATTGTACAAAGTTAGCAATTATTTTGGTAGCAAGGTGATTAAATTCTACCCTGCAGATAATTATGTAAAGGACTTTGAAAGACCGACAGTCCCACAACGTGTTAAGGGTCTGCAATAGGGAATCGAGGGTTGGCATTGTCATAGAATTATGTAGTAAATGATGCTCTACAGCCTTGAAAAAAATCACACAGGTAGTTGAAGAGTCTAGCTAGGTGCTGAATCATTCGAATTTAAGTAAATGATTATGGTTAACTGTAAATTAATTTCAGAATATCAAGAAAAACCAGTCAATCACACTCCCGTATTGTAACAACTGTGTCGTAATTATTAAGAATTTTCATATGATTTTTATCATATTATAAAGTTAAAGGCTTGGACTAGGCGCTAAATACCTTGTTTTTTAATAAACACACACTTATTTTGTGTAAATTAATCCCAAACTTGAGCAATTTTTTTCCCTCAAATCTTCATACAAATATCTATGGCGGCTTTCTGTGTTATAAAATCATAAACACAAGTGACGTTTGACTCAGTTGGCCGCTGGCCTCCAAAGAAGGGTCACGTCGGTTTAGGCAGCACTGACAGCTCGCGATCTTATCGTGTACAGATACAAAATCACTGCACATTGGTTGTCATTGCACTTTTTCAACTTTTATGACACCAACATAATTTGATTTGAAATTGAGGAAGCATAATAATTCTTCCAGTATATTCAATACATTAAATTAAATTAGATAGTGTGCAATATTCTCGTGATATTACAGTCTCGTAAAGGTCTGATGAGGAGCAGGAATATAGCGAATGGATCTAAGTGATGACAATACGCACGAACATTAGGTTAGGGATCAAAAATACAGTCTCTTGGTGCTGGTTGAGGTATGGTCTCGTGAGGATCTGATGAGGGCAGTAACACGGTGGTGGCTCAATTTTATTTCAAAGATGTTAATAGCTAAAAGCATCGAGTTTGGGCTATTAAGTATGTTTTTCAGAGAGAGAGAAAGAGATTTTGTTTTTCCTCTGGATGTGTTAGGTTTACTGGGTTTACTAAGTTCATTCTGTTAATAGCATCAAGTTGTTATGTGTTCATAAGTAATAATTATTTATTAACAAAATGCTGTTGATTCTCCACGAAAATGTAAAAATAAAAATAAATTCGTAACGTAAAATTGTCAATGACGGAATTTCTTCTATAGACAGTAGCCACAAAAAAAACAAACGATAGATGGCGTGATTTGAAGATAAAGATACATTTTTTCGACACATAGACAGCAACAACAAAAAAATACAGATTTAAAGAAAAGAAACACATACATACAAAACAACAAAGAAGAAAAAAGGATACACATCAAAATAACTGGAAAAAATATAAGCCCCAATTTACTTGTGTGGGACAGGGAGTACCATAATATTTTTTTTGGGGTACTCCCCATCTATGCGAAATGTAAGCTTGATATCTTTACCCGTTTCTGAGAAAAAGGGCGGTGACAGACAGTCAGTCAGACAGACGGACAACAAAGAGATCCTATAACGGTTGCTTTTTTTCTTTTGACGTTCGAAACCCTAAAATTAAGTAAAAATATTATGCTGCCAAAAAATGTACTTACAGGTATTAAAAAGGGGGATATAAACAAATTATACCAGCAGAGGGTTCACCATTTAGCTGAATGTTACTTAGAAAACGGCCTTGAGTGGCGGTCAAGTTGGTCCCTGCCTGCGATACTTTCCATTAACATTGGGACTCGTTTTCATGTTTTTAGCGTACAGTCAGGTTTTTAGTTTTTTATAATTGTATTTTTTTATTTGTAACTTTTTAGTTGTTTTTATTTTATGAAATTTTACGTCGGTAGGTAGTTCATGATCATTTTTTATTTCAATAATTTTGGTGTTGTTATTTAAATACCTTCAATATGCATATTTTTGTAATGTGAAAATCAAGTCCTTTCATTTGATACCTTACACGGCAAAGTTGAATTATTATTTTTTCGATCATCACGTTATGTCCTCAAGAGGGCGCTATGTACATTTTAATGGAACGTCACATAGCCTATAGCCATCGCGCCATCAATACGCTTCTAACAATACCTCATACATCAAAATCTATCAAGCCGTTTAGGCTACAGGAGGGAACAAAGAAACAGACAAACATACATATATACATACATACAATCAAAAAACATTACCCTCCTCCTTCGGCCGTCGGGTAAAAAGGAGTAAGACAGGGGGTCATTCTGAACTTTTGCTCTACGAGTTTTGGAAATTAACAAAAAAAAACCTTTTTCATAGAAACTTTGTTGGACATGTGACTTTTTACCATGGAAAACTAATATTTTTTTTCGCGAATTTGCAAATCTCGTAGAACAAAAGTTGTTCAGAATGACCCCTTGAGTCATCCCCTTTTGGCTTAGTATAGCCCTTTTGCGACACTATGTATTTACTTTGCTTTGTCGTCGGGGTTCAGTTGGCTGGAGGATGCCCGAAACTTATTATCTACACTTTAATACTTTTAGTTACCTTTCTACAAGTAAATACCACATTGGTTTGAGAAAGCTAATCGGGTTCCGAGTATAGAGTAAAGTGGCACCCCTATTAACTTCTACTCTTTCCTGGTGCCTACCAGTGTAAGTAAGTATTATACTTACTTACCCTAAAATCACCCAAAATGTACTTGAACATAATTGTCAATAAAGTTGGCGAGTAAAAGTTTATCGACCCACTGTGCAAACTTACATGTGTGCGTGTCACTGCGTGTGCTGTGTGAAGAGCATTGAAAACCCAAAATTGGCGCGGCACGTCACCCTGTACGGGCCCTTAACAATGTATTGCCATGAATATGCAACGGCCCGGTGTTCGTTCAGCCAATAAAGTGTTTTATTCGCTGACGACGTGTGATGGGCAGTTTAAACACGATCATTATTGTTGTATTTTGGTCCTGTAGCTTGGTATTTTGGGTTTTTGCTTAGACATCGAACGAGAAGGAATAAAGATTTAAGAGTAAACTATATTTATGTATGTACATACGTGCATACTTAAACGAGACTTGTGTTAAGAGAAATAGATTGACGTAAGTTGTAAAAAAGAAATGCAAAAGAAAATATGATAATTTTTTTCCTAGCTAGAACAATCATAATGTACTCGTATTTTTCAATCGTGAAGTATATCCGTACAAAAAAGGCAGAGGGCGCCACCGTCCTATGAGCTAGTTGAACTTTTTACGTCAGTCTTTGTAAACAATAATTTTAATTATAAAAACATCATTAATCCCAGTAAAAGTTATTGAAAATCGTTTATTATCATATAAATAATAAGTGATAGTGTTTGCAACATATATATCCCACAGTTTTTATATAAAAAAACAAAAACAAGTGAGCAATAAAAATCAGTGATTTATTAGCTAAAATCCTCATAATGGTTTGCTAAAGGCACAATTACTGTAAAGTGAGTGTTTTAACTGTTAATCTAAAGAAATTTAAAACAGTGAATGAATGCAAAAGTGTTAGATAATTTTGTGTTCGGTGTCTTCGGTTCAAAGTCCATTAACGTTCATTATCGCAAACATAAGTACAAACGCAGAAACAAGATTGTAATTTTCACTTCATCATTTAATGTTTCTATGGTGCAGCGGATAAGGCGCCAGATATACGTTGAACCTGATGGTCGCGGGATCGAGACCTGGGACTGTACTTGTCTTTTTGTAATTAATAACAAACTATATTAATTCAATTGAACATCCATTACGCCGTTACAAGGTTCAAATCCCCGAAAAAGACAAAAAGACAGTAAAATATTCTAAATAACGAGAAATATGAGTTTCATAGATACAATCACCTTCCGACGCCGACGCCCTCTATCGGAGTCACAGACAAATGAAAGAGACGAATCAATAAATAGCTCAAAGATTACTCTAGATGGCACTGCTCAAAGTTTACCAACATTATCGGATGATGAAGATGAACAATTGAAAGAACTAAGAGAAAAAAACCAACGCCTCACCTTAGAATTGGAGATGGCACACAAAGAAATATGCAATCTTAACCTCGAAAACTCGGAGCTCAAAACAAAAAATGGTACTCTGCAGAAAGAAAATGAAATATTAAAAAAACTTAGTCAAACCTCAAACAATAAGCTCTTAACTCCAAGGAAGAAGAAAGGGACGCCTTCAAAACAAATCCCGATTGAGAAAACTTCACTAACAGAACAGCAGAAACATAAAAAGTTTATTCCTTCAGCAAGTACATCATCATCCAATATAGAAACGACGGAACATTCTGAGAAAAACCAGTCTATACCTTGCACCGGTAGGCAAAATAGCCAAAAACATGCCACAAAAAACAAACATGTAAACCCTACAAAAACGACACCAACAGAACCAAAATCAATAAAAAGAAAAATATGTATAATCAGTACTAATAAAACTAATGACATCCTATCAATAGGGAAGCAAACTTTTACAGAAAAAACTGAAATACTGCACTATGTTACTCCCGGTGTTAGTGCACGCCAGCTTTTATCAGGAATCGAAAGAAAGTTGAGCGGGTACACGATGAACGATTTCTGCATTCTACTAATCGGTGAATGTGATTTCAAGACGACTAGAGATTACGTAGATTTGGTTCTATACATAAGAGAATCATTATCGAAACTAAAGCATACAAACATTATTATTTGTGCTCCGACATACAACTGTGGACAAAATACAAACATGTTTAATTGGAGAGTGGAGACATTTAATAAATTACTCTATTTAGATATATTATCACATGAGCATGCTTATTTTCTGGACTCTAACCTAAACCTCTCTTACGATGTTGATATGTTCTATGGCCGCAGCGGCATGATCAATGACAAGGGCATGAGCGTAGTATTTAAGGATATACACACACTTTTACAATCATTGATATGTAACAACAATGACTTGTGTGAACAACAAAATTGCCTAATTAATAACTTTGACCATGACAATTCCACTGAAAAACAAAATAGTAAATGTGATTTTTTTCGTTTATAATAGCATGTGTGTACTACACCAAAATATCGATGGTCTAATAAGTAAATCGGACTTATTATCAGTAAATATAGACGAATTAGCTCAAAAAGGAACTACAGTAGATGTTCTCTGTATAACTGAACACAATATGCTAGATGAGGACACTCATCAACTTGTTATTCCTAACTTTAAGCTTGCTGCAATGTCTTCAAGGGATACTAGACATGGTGGCACTTGTATACTCGTAAAAAACATTCATAAATGTAGGCCACTGAAGTGCATTGATACATTCAATGTTCCAGATTGGGTTGAATTATGCGGTATTGAACTTATAGAGCACAATATAAATATTATTTGCATATATAGAACTACAAAATACTCTGTTAAAGCATATGATATATTCTTAAAAACGCTTGATGATATTCTAGACACATATTGCCTACATACAGACAAAAAGTTGATCATATGCGGTGACTTCAACATTGACTTACTAAAAAATAATACACCAGCACACAGCTTTGAAAACTTACTATTAAACTATAATCTTAAGATACAATTTAGGGAGCCTACGCGTCCTATTAGTAAAACCTGTTTAGATAATATCATACATAACTTCCGAAAATGTAAAAGTGAAATCTCTGAACTGTCTTTGTCGGACCATACAGCTCAAATTGTTCAGTTTCCGGTTAAGAAAACTTGTTCAGTACCATTTTGGTACACAATAAAAAGAGATTTCTCTGATGAAAATATAGAAAAGTTTAAATCAGCATTCGATAAACTTACCTTTTCAGATATTTACGAGATATCGGATCCAAAAGAGGCCTTTACAGAATTCTACAATATGTTTAAGCTCATATTCGATCTGTGCTTCCCACTCATAAAGGTAAAAGTAAACGTTCTAAAGAGACCAAAATGGATATCAAACGGTATAAAACTATGTAGTAAACGGAAAAGGAACTTGTTGTGGGAATACAGAAGATCCCCAAATTGCAGAAATAAAACCTTATTGAAAACATACACTAGAAGACTGAAAACAATAATAAAACTAACAAAAAAGTCACAAAATAATTACTACATAAATAATTCACAAAATAAATCAAAGGCTACCTGGAAAATTATTAATGACAATAAGTGTACACTCCCTAAATCCTCCATAGAAAACATTAAAGTGGATGGGCAAACTGTATCGAATCCATTAGAAATAGCTCAAAAATTTAACGACCACTTCGTAGACCAGACCAATGTAAATATTAGCAGTGACAACGAATCAATTAATAAATCATATAAATATAAATCACTTTTGAGATGCAAACATAGCAACTCATTATTCATTAAACCAACAACACCAGATGAAATTTACTCTACCATACAATCCTTAAGAAATTGTAGCAGCACGGGGTATGACAGCATAACAACTAAGGCGATCAAAAGCGTGGCATCAGCTATATCTACTGTTCTCAGTTACATTATTAACATGTGTATAGAACACGGAGAATTCCCAGCTGAGCTCAAAACCTCAATCATTATTCCAGTTTTCAAAAAAGAAGATAGAGAAAACATGAACTATTATCGTCCAATAGCACTCATACCGATTTTTTCAAAAATATTTGAAAAAGTGTTGAATAAAAATCTATATTCATACTTTGAAAGAATGTCTGTTATAGCTCATGAACAAAACGGGTTTCGTAAAAACAGAACGATTAATTTAGCTATTTACAACTTCCTTCAAAATATAATGTCTAAGATTGACAGTAAAAAATGCACTTCCGCTGTATACATGGACCTGACGAAGGCATTTGATTTCGTAAATCATGAAATCCTGCTTGAAAAATTAGAAGCATATGGAGTGAGAGGTAACTCACTTTCATTTATTAAATCGTATCTAACCGGTAGAACTCAAATAACAGAAATTAAAAAAATATGCCCAAAAACTAAGACTGAGAAAGTCTATCAATCTAGTCCACGCGAGGTAAATCACGGTGTTCCACAGGGTAGTGTTATGGGTCCTCTACTATTTTTAATGTACATTAATGACTTTCCAAATATCACTCACCATTCTATGACTTTGTTTGCAGACGATAGTACAGTTGTCTTTACAGAAAACAATATCATTAGTTATGAAGATGACATTAATAATACACTTGAACATATAATTAAATGGTTAGCTGCAAATAAATTGACATTAAATATTGAAAAGACTAAATATATGAATTTTTATAATAGTAACTGTGACATTGATTTAAATATAAATATAACAGGACAAAAAATTGAAGAAATAGACGAAACAAAATTTTTGGGACTTTTAATTGACAAAAAATTGACATGGAAAAATCATGCTAGTAAAGTTTGTAAAAAATTAAATCAGTTCGCTTTTGCCCTATTCAAATTATCCAAAATTGTAAATCAACCTGCAGTCATGGCTGCCTATCACGGCTACGTCACTTCCACACTAAGATACGGCATTATATTCTGGGGTAATTCAGTAAACAGGGAGGACGTTTTCAAAGCCCAAAAAAAGTGTCTACGAGCAACATGTAGTCTACGAAAGATCGACAGTTGTAAACAACAATTTATTAATCTAAATATTTTGACATTTCCGTGCCTATACATTTATGAGGTAGCAATATTCGTCAAAAGTTATCCTCACTTATTTGAAAAATTAAGCAGACGCACCAATAAAATAAAGACACTAACGCATAAAACCGCTTTTTTTAGTAAAAGTATATTCGGAATGGTATCCAAGATATATAACAAGCTACCTGATGATCTACGTGACATCGGAAATATTTTGACTTTTAAAAAAAACCTACATAAGTTCCTTATTAATAAAAATTACTACAAAGTTTCTGAATATCTTGAGGAGTATAAATAACTATTAGTTATTACTTAACTTAACTTTGAGTCCGATTCATTTGTTGGTCAAATCGATATCTAGGATTGTATCTGATTAATGTAATGTGTGATTTTCTATGTGCATGCTGTGTCCTGCTTGTATCATTAAATTTTTTTTATATTTTATTTTATTTTATATTTTTGTGTATATGCATTGGAAAATTTGTACGTCTTACGACATAACATAGAGAAACACTGTAAAAAACTATGTAATCAATACCTACCTACCTATGTTATACAAATAAAGAATTTTGAATTTGAATTTGAATTTGAATTTGAGTGTTTTGCCTAACTTTCATGCTAAACGATTTACGACATATTCAACGACGATCCAACGACTTGACTTGACTTGACCATACAACTACTATCCTATAGGTAGATAGCATGTAGGTACATAGAATATGTATAGTTGTATACGTGTCTACTATCACATCATAACTAGTTACCTACATGAAGCTAAATTATAAAACAGGCAGTGGTTAATTAAACATTTAGGGTGTTTTTTCGCGACATAAACCTAAGCGTTTTGCTCAGCTAGACCCCCACTGAACAAAGTTATGAAACAATCTGTGTCTGACGTAATCTGTGTGAGACAAAGGAGTTCAGAGTCGAGTGTAGAACCTCTTTGGGAGCGCGGAACAAAAAGAATATCTTATCATTTTATCAAACAAGATTGATATCTGAATGGGCTCGCTTTGCCATCGACTTGATTGCAATTTTGTTATTTAACCTACAAAATAATAGTTTAGTAAGTACTTAACAAGTATGTATTAAGTAGATTTAAAACTTTCTATTCCCGACTATTTCTATCCATCCCTCACATACGTACCACTTATTTACATAAACGATTTACATGTAGGTTTAAGCACTTAATGTATACGTATTTAAAGCTGATGAATTTATTTTGATGGTGTAAGATGCAGTTTGTAAAATTAAAATAAATTCAGTGAAATGTGCTAACTCCAGAAAGTATTGTAGTACTTACCCTTCATGTGGCATCACCGTGTACCGTGGGACACCACCCTGTAACAGGATAAAGAAGTAATTAATCCATGGTGAAGTTTGGCGCGAGTGGTGACAGCCGGATGGTGTGTGAGCGAAGTTTTAATTGGCTGTCGGGCGGTGTGAAGTTGGCGCTGTGAGGTGAGGCTTGCATTTTGATTGTTTCATTACGGATTTTGTAAACCCGCTTAATCCTGAAATAAAAAGGCCCATACTGAATAAAACTTTATTTTAAAATGTATTGGTGACAAAACAATTTTTCAGTAACGGACCTACAATAATTGAGGCCGAATACGTAGACCATAGAGAATAAATCCTAATACGTCGGTCTTACTACAGACTATAGTTTCCTACGCTATGTATCCTATGAATACCTTCGTACACTTGTCCAAAATTAATAATGCACATGCAGATCTTCACACCCGAATCATTAAATCGTAAGAGCCTTAAAAAAACACTTGCATTTTGTACCTTGTTCGGAAGAAATAGGAGTCAATATCATGTGTCACATAATCGAAAACAACCGATCTGTCAAAGATTTCTATGCGCATTATCAATTTTGGAGCACTGTATAGGTATTAGGTAAGTACTTAAATATAACCTGAACAAATTTTAATGATAAACTTTCAATACCTCATACTCATATAGCGCAATCAAAGGCCTACCTAATGGAAACACCTACGCTTGCTTTCAATCGCACGCCCACAAGCTGAAACTTCAATAGAGCCTCATTACTCGCATTAGTTATACGTAATCGCGTAATAACCTCCATCATGCGATCAAACCTATATTATGTAGCAATATGTACATAAGATAAGTGCCTCTTTCGCAATGTCTGGATTATGTGTCGAGCAACCTAGGTAGGCACTTATCACGTAAAATACAGGGTGTCCCAAAAGTCAACGATATGCCTTTGAGGGCTGATAGACCAGCTCACGAGTAGCCAGAATATCATAATATAACCTAGGTAAAAATTCGATAGTTTTTGTCATGGGACAACACTGTATTTAATAGGGTGGCTAGGTGACTTCGGCCAAGGGTATGAAGAATACAGTGCTACAAGTAGAGGTAAAGAGAAGTGTCTCCACTAACCTGAGAACCACGCACAATCACGGATAGCAGGCACAGCATGCGCCACGTGCACACACCGTATGCTGGTATAAGATGCAGTTGCAGCACAAATATTATGCACACACTTAGTTTAAATAGCTAGCTAGCTTCACAGTACACAAATTATGAAGGAAGAAACGTTCTTCAGCAGTTTAGATCAGGGGATCTAGGAGTTCCGCGTGCCACGTGCAAAGGTTGACCGCTCGCATTCGAAACTGGTCGCGGCATCGCAGAATTAGCGGAGACAATATATTTCTGTCTACCTCCTTTTTTGAGCAAGGATTCAACAGTTTTCGAGATATTGAAACTTTTATAAATTTGGTGAAAATCGATACCTTGGTTCAGTTTTTCGCGTGCCGTGCCGGCGGTACAAAATTCAATATTGTTAGTATTTTTTTAGTGTTGCATAACCCTGTATAGCCCTGCTATTGATCACAGTCAAGAAAAATAACGAGTATATAATGATGTATGTTCAAAACAAGAAGCTTTTCAAAGTCATATCAGTTAATCATATTTTTTTATGAGCTACTTTGACTGTTCAAGGTATCGATTTTCACAAAATTTATAAAAGTGTCAATATCTCGAAAACTATCGAATTTTTACTGAGATCATATTATGATTTTCTGGCTACTCATGAGTTGGTCTATCAGCCCTCCAAGGCATATCGTTGACTTTTGGGACAACCTGTATACAGGACAAATAAGTAAACTAACAACAAATATTCTACTCCGTAGCCTACTCAGCACCTATTCTACCTACAACCCTGATCTAAATGATGATTTTAAACTATATTTTTAACTCAAGACGTAACGTAAAAAGAGGGGATAGTTTGCATGTACGCAGATAAAAAATATATTTAATTTATTTAATTTATTTTATTCAACAGACAACTAAAGGTCTAGGTATATTAGTTACAATGTACTTAGCCTATGTTAGTATCTATATTCTAAACAAATAAAACACACAGTACACAATTTATGATGAATATATGTTTAAATCCAGCTGGATTTAAACATATTCATATATTTGTTCAGCAAAACCTATGAATAAATAAAATGTTCTCATTATGTGAAATCCTAATAATATTATGGTCCAGGGATGGGTATCCATACAATTCAAAAATAAAGATCAAAAATATAAGACTCATTTTTTGCTACACTGAGATCGGGTAAAAAACTCATAGAGCACTAAATTTATAGTGCTCCATATCACTTCTGCAGAAAGAGAAAAATGAGGAAACCGAATAGCTCCCTATTCTGGGAAAATCAGCGAGGCCAAAGCGAAATACTAAGTACTTACCCCCCCCGTATACATATAACTTACAAAAGTATAAATAAAAAAACGTGTGTGTTTCGCGCCAATATACTAATCTATACATCTACAAACCTCAATATACATCTACAAACCTCAGCACTTCTAGTTGATCAAAGAAATCACGGTCCTTTTTGATATACGGAGCAGTTGTGATGTAATCAAAAAACTTTTTTCGAACTCACATTGCAATCAAATCAAACACGAATGGGAATTCGTTCGTATTTTCATGAAACACTAACGGAATATGGTTGCAGGTTTACATTTGCAGCTGTAAATAGCGGCGGCCTAGTTCCAGCGGTGACGCAGCACCTGCAGTTATCAGGAGGAAATGGCCTCCCGCCCCGGAGCTAGTAGGATGGAGGGTGTGTGATCATGATGTATCTGGGATAGCTATACTAGAGGTGTACTTATTTATTATAAATATTCAAGATGAAACATCTAAAGACCTAATTTTTTGTTGTTGTTATTGCTGTCCTTGTCACTTAAGTTTGTGAACGTTAATAAACGTAATTCTTGTAAAAAGTGTAACAACACTAATCAGTAACCACCCACGTCATCTATATTTGGAACCCCCATGTTCTTAAATTCAAAGTTAATCAAAGCATGACAGTAATTTTTGAAAAATTTTTTGGAAGTCATTACTTACTACCGTAATGAAGAACATTTCCAGTATAAATAAACAACACAAGTAAGAACGTAATAAAACATAATTATAAATGAAATCCAAGTACCGACTATACAGCGTGCTCTAATATCCACCCGACGCGAGCACTGAAACTGAAAAGGACTCCTGTAATAAGTTAGCGTCGAATGAAAGCGAGTAGAACGACTAGACGCACTAAGGGGGTAAATAGACTAGGTTTAATTATGTTTGTCCGGAAATATTAATGCCGTCGGCTAGTTTCAACTATATGCTTATCGTTTCCTAGATAATTTCGATGTAATGTTATGGGCACAGTTTCTGTAACTCCTATCAACATAGGTAGATCTTACTCTCATATAAAAAAACCTACCTCATATTAATTTACCTACGACTGGTTCAATATCGTATACTTTCATATGCAGTCAGTACCTACTGACTAACAAAACAACTTAACTTACTTACAGTTTAATAAAATTGATTCCTGATCTAATTGTACATGTAAACGATACACCTAGTAGATTCGTTTAAACCATATTTTTCAATTACAAAGATGGTACTTTAGTATTTAAACATAAGTACTTAGTAATTTTAATCTAGCAGCTAGCAGCTACTCGAGGTAATCTCTTAATCTGCGTCGTATTTCCCGCAATGGCGCAGAAATCAGGGGAAATATAAATTTAATGGAAACCTGCTTGCGCCGAGCGAAAATTGCATTAAAAATATATTTTTCCGCGAAACGAATTATCCAATCCTGTGAGAGAAACGGACCGACGAACAAATATGGCGGGTTTTTGGGCTTCAAAATAAACGAAAACGAATCTTAAGTACTAACTACTTTCAATGAAGATAGCAAGTTTCTGTAAAATCCATACTCGTTACTTAATATTTTATTACAATTTGATATTTTGGTGGTATTCACAGACATATTAATCATTTATCAAGATGTCTGTATGCAGGGGGGGGTCAGTGCCTTAATGGCTGATCTTTTAGTAGAAGGTAGTGCCATCTCTTTATATTACTCTTACTACCAAAAAAGATGTAAGATGGCGTTATCAACAAGACCATAGAACAATAACAAGGCACATAGATAAGTAGTATTTGAATGTTAACATTGTCATGATCTATGGCTTTTATGAAGAAATTGCATGTCAATGTCAGTTCAGTTGTCTTACAATGTCTCGCAAATAACATTTTTGTAATAAAAGCCTATACTCTCGGTATATCGTTATTTATAAATTATATATACCTACAAATAAAAATAAACATGGTGTGTCGAGAAAAATCATCTTTATCCGCAAAAAGTGTTTTTATGAAATTCTTGTGACCTGACAGATTCCATATGGATCCAGGTTCCATGTGGTTCCACGGGAACCGAGCTGAAATGGCGGCACTGGCAAAGAGCGATCGACATCTTCATATCCGCTGAAGATTAAAATACTATGTGTACCAAACTGATAAATGTCGTCAAAGATTTGCCTCGCGAGGATAAATGATGCACTATTGGACGAAATGACTTTATCACCACAAGTGACAAGATTTGCTTCTCTTGGGAAACATAAACTAGCAAAACATGAATTGGTTTTCATGGTGAAAGGAATACACACACCCACTCGCATATTATTTTACAAGTGACATGAACAAAACTGAACTGAAACATTGTTATATGCGAGGTAATAAACAATTATATAATAATTTGTTTTTTATTTATTGTTGTATGTAGGTAGGTACATAAATAGATTGAACTTAAATTTAGCTGATAAATGTAATAACTGTTGTGTGGTGTAACTACGGTAACGCAAATATGTCTTATATCTTTATAGATTGAAGTTAATAGCCGGATCCCCACCAGACGATCCAACTCGATCCGATCGCGCGATCCAAGGAATCTTACATACTAAACTTCTTGGATCGGGCGATCGGATCGCATTGGATCGTTTAGTGGAGATCCGGCTATTAACTTGTGATAACAATATCTATATATACAGGGTGTCCCAACAGGGCACCCTGTATAGAAATAGAAATAGAAATAGAAATATCTTTATTCATTTACAAACATCGGTAGTAGGTATACAACGTCAATTTTAAAGTAGGTACAACTATAGTAGTGTGAGCATAAATGTTAACCTAACGCAATACACATCGAAAACCAAACTAGGTAAACCCTGTATTATGGCTTTCGACGCCACCCTACGGACATCTTAAGCACACACTTAGAAAGTAGGTATTTATTTTATCATAGGTACGAGTAAGGAAAGCAGTATCTAAATAACTAACTTAATTAGGTACTTACTTACATAAAGTTATCAACACGTAAAGTTAAGCAATACAATTTAATGGTTAAATATAGGTAGGTACAATCACCAGAATAGGTAAATAGGTATACTAATCATTTAATCACCCTCCTGCATGCCCTACGCTATGTGCTTGGGATCAGAGTTACACTACATGACAAGAGGGTAATTAAAGCTTAGTCAAACAACAGCAAAAAGAAATAACAACACTAAGTAATCTTTAATTCTAATGTTATCATGATCTGCATAAGTACAATTTCTAAATTATTAAATTCCGCAAGAACATGGAGGTAGTATTGAAACTAATGTACGCAGCAGTTGGTCAACGATACAAACAAGTTAGCGCAGAGAATCACAGGAATCTTAGGCGAACGCCATAAGGTGTAGTATTGATAAAAAATAATGTCTTGTACACCGGTGAGGTGAGCCGGTTAGACCACTAAAACTGCGGAGTTAGTGAATTTAAGAAGCAAACATGACGGTAACATTTTACACAAATGGTATGTATTATTGTTACTTATATACACTAATTAATGAATAACAGTAGGTATTTTATTGCAATTTTAATCTAGGTAGGTACGTAATAGAACAGTGCATTATATTAATGCAAAGAAGCAAACATACATAAAATAGTTACTTATACCAATTAGTGAATAACAGCAGGCACTTTATTGCAATTTTAATCTAGGTAGGTAGGTAACAATAAGTCAAGCTATTTTGTTTCTACAGTATAGCAAGTTATATAAAACAAAAAAAAAATAAAAACAAAAAAAATAAGTCCTTAATTATTGCTATAAAAAATATTTAACCTTTTAATCTATTATTATAAGAAGATCCTCAGTAGAACTGTAGTTTAGCCCTTTCAGATAGTTAACCAACGTTGTTTTACAGCATTGTATGTATGTACAATGAGGTTGAGCAATATAAAGAGATGGCGTTGTAGGCTCAGTATGACGTATAGAGTATGACAAAAAACTCCTCCAGATGGCACTCTTTTCACAATTGTTTATTTTTTCTCTATGTCTGTATGTGTCCAACATCGTGTCAAGCACGTTTCATAGAGAAAAAATAATGGCACGTTTTAAGCGAGGTTTAATTTTTTGTGGTAATATGGAAAGTGTTGCCACACTACAAATGTATGTAAGATGTAGCTATTCCGTCATTTGAAACCTAGCAAAGCGTACGCTACATAATGCTTCGTGGCAGCAAATACACACCGTATTCTTGAAATAATTAATGTGGTTTTAAATTATGAGCATCTACGTCCCTTTGAACAGTGGATTTAACGAGTAATTTATCTCAAGCGTACAGTTGTTATACGCCGTCCTGTCTCAAGCTGTTATAATACATAGTACACGTTTGTATTATGTTTGAGAAATCAACGACTAACGCTTAACTAGCTGGTAAATCACAGGTCACAATCACAGCACAATAATTATATAAAATGTTTTGTATACTAAAATGTGGGGACATCTCACACTCGGCCATCCGACCCCAAACTATATGCAGAACCTGTGATATGGGTATCGGACACCTCATACATACGAAAGACACAAATAGTAAATATAAATATCAACAAATATCTGTCTTTTCTGCCCCTTACTTATATCAATATAATGTGCTCATTATAATGTTATATTATGTTGAGCACTTTAAAGTACTCCAATAAAACAAGATTTGTTCGTGTTTGTATCAAACCTAAAATATCAAAAAAAAAAACTAAAGTTACCCAATTAAAATGTATTTTCCCCAAAAACACAAAGTTGAAAGTGCAAACTTGAACTGTGAAAAATTCGGGAATTCCCCGTGCACTGGCTACTCGCTCCACAAAACTACTCAAAATGCTCTCCAATAGCTTTCCTTTTTCACCGAACATTCGGTCTAACCTTGCTCCATTACAAACCCACCTTTATCCTTTAAACATTACGGTTTAAATTGTAAGGATTAACGGGTTTTGTCCGCGTTATATCGAGGTCCATAGAAGCACTTAATCCAATGATTGCTTCGGACATGTCATTTGCCTCTCGTCCTTCGATGGAAGGTAGTAACACATGCCGTTCAATACCAATTCTTGTGTCTCTTGAAATAAGGACGGTATGCAGTCTAAACGTCCGTAAATGTGGTCTCACCAAGCAGTGGTTTTGACTTGTTTAAAGTTTATCAATCTTTTTAAGTGCCAATTTCTCCATAGACTGTTAGAGCATAACCAGGGAGTAGTGGTTGACTTTTGATACATCTGTCATGAATTTTATATGGAGATGACGTTTAATTTATAAATCAATCCCTGTCGGTTAGATAACCGACTTTGGAGAAATTGGCACTAAACCTTATTACTTACTAATAATAAATTCGATTATGGTGTAAGTAATTCATTTTTGAACCGTTTTCTATAAAGTTTTTTGATTAAATAACAAACCGTATTTTATTTTCTACTTTTTTCTAAATTAAATATCTAGATAGAGATCAACAAGGGCTAAACGGCCTACGCGGATGCTACGCGCTACGCCGTAGTCCTCGTAGCAAATTGCTACGGCATGGCGTAGCCACATAGCGAAGCTGTATTTTTTTATCTTTTAAAATTCTTGAATTAATTTAAATCGCAGTCTAGGTTCATGATTTACATTCATATTAGCGGTATCGGATCGAAAGGTCGTGAAAACGGCTTTAGTTACCTTTGCAATTTTAATACAGCTCTATTATTTCTAACTCACACGAAAAAAAATATAATAAAATTTTAAAACATGTAGAGGTTATTTAACTACTTATGAGATTAAAGAACATACTTAATATCAACATGAAAATAACTTTACCATAATTTTGTATTTTACATCACACAAATACATTGACATAATTCTCATTCCAACAATAAGGGTCCTTATCATTAAATTAGAAGGAATATAATTGCGTGTCTGTCTTTGACAAAGTTCCTGCAAAGTGGAAGCTCTGTAATTAACATTATGTATTCATAATGAATACTCTCTGAATAATGCGTATCTGCTTGTTAATTTTGGTTCAAAACTTAAATAATAAGTATTAATACATATCTTCATCGTCAACATACAGGATGCAAATTGGATAGTGATAGAATCGCATTAAAATTTACCTGACAGTTTTGTTTTTCCACGTTTATTAACCTAACTGGCGTAGTGTGCTGTAACATATGTATTAGTACAATGAAATGTCTATACTCAAACTAAGTATATTATGATTAAAGATTTTTTTAATAAACATTGTTACTTAATACTTATCGCCTTACTTACAAACTGGAACCATCCTGTATATTTTGCATCACCACAACGACACCAAAACGTGATCACGAGACATATTTGCTCTCCCGTCAGTGTCAGCTCAAGTGCTAAAACACCCTCGCGGCTGACACCTGTCACTCCGGGTGACTCGCTCCGTGACTCGCTGTCACTCTGAACGGCTTTATAATGGTTTTCAGTGGTACGGGTACGTTACTGAATATAATAAATAAGCCTTCCGATGTCGGTGGAGGCTGAGTTCAAGATGTTGTGTGCGTGTGATTTACTCAGGCGTGTTTTGACTCTTATCTGATTTCTGTAATGCTAAAGGGGGTGACCGTGTGACACATTGGGTCATACTGAATAATATTTTACGACTTTTGAAAATAATAACTAAAAAAATATAGCCATACATAAATTTATCATTTAGCCATAAATAATTAAAACTAGTTTTTCAGAAAAAAATAACGTTTCTACCTGATTACTTACGAAAACTTTTTCGTCTCTATTTAACCACTCTCTGGCTTCAGCTGAAAAATAAATACAATTTTCGCCTCAATCCCTTTTAATTTACTAAAAAAATATTCATAGCTCTTATTTTATGCGGCGGCTGTGGACATTTCGTGACGGAATTCATGTTTTCAGCGGCGTGTAAATACGGACATATTTTTTGTCTTTTGTTCCTCCAACAAAGAAACAGATGTACAAACATCGTCATAAACACTTCTGTACCTTGGCAAACTATATACGTATAGATTAAAACTTCAACGTGTTTTATTTACTATTGAAGCTCCTATTTGAAAAATCTATAACATTAATGTACAAAGATAGCACTCAAAATTACATATTTTACAAATTATCAAAATTTTATGGATAGTTTCAACACTCGATAAGCTAAGCAATATTACACGCTGTATTGTGTAAGCATACTGCTATCTAATAAACTAATGTAATGGAGCCACTGAATCATGCCGCTATCTCGACAGACGCACAGACATTACGTTTATTAGCTAATACATCGGTTCTAGACGTTATTATTACTACATTGTGTACCTAATCAAGTATACAGAGTTATGATTAGTTGGTCGTCGTGTTGAATGTACAATAATATGTATTACCACAAACGACAAAAAGGTACATCAATACGCCGCCGTTAGCTCAGTCGGTGGCAAACAGTTTAGTTACTGAAAGTGCAGCCTGATGAAGGAAAATGACAGAAAATACTAATTTAAACAAGATCTAGTCAAATAAATATCCAATAGCGTTAGAGTGGAGTGTAGTAGAGATGTCTTCCTTTATTATATGCTTCTTATCATAGAATAATGAGTACAGCAATCGTTATTCTATGCTTCTTATTCACTTAGGTATCTGGTTTTCAGAAAAATAGAGGCAAATTACAATTATAGAATCCATCAGTCACAAACTTATGCGGCCGCCATAATTTTCGGCCATTACTAAAAGAACCAACACATTCAATTCCATTCCTTGAGTATGAGCATTGTTCCTGTATCCCATTTGCCACCAGCGCCGGGCGGGAGGTGTGGTAAATCATTTTTATTACAATTTCATGCTTCAACAGAAGAATGGGTGAATGGCGCGGCTCGACAAAGCATCTCTTTCAGAAGAGGCACTCCAGCTTGCCAAACAACGAACGAACGAGAGATGTTATGCTATCGGTACGTTTATCCCATCGATGTAGATAAGATGAGATAAATATTAATTATTTTATATACTCTTTATTGCACACAAACAGAGACAGTTTCATAACATAGAAAAGAAATGGCAACAATGTACAATCGGCGGCCTTATTACTAAAAATAATCTCTTCCAGACAACCACATAGATAGGAAATAGACAATATGAAAATGGGCAACGTGTGAAAACAAGAGTCAAGAGATTATTTATAAACTGCATATTATTAAACGATATAAGTAATACTTAACCACATAGTTATAGTTGTATAACAATAAAAAATAAATTATAAAAAATAAACTACATAGTTTTAAATTCATTCATAATAATTATAAAAAATAAACTACATAGTTATAGTTGTATAACTATGTAGTTATACAACTAGAGAGATACCTAGAGGAGAGTCGCGGTTAGCGCGACTGTGGTCTTTAACTTAGTTTTTGGTAAGCTAGAGTGACGTGGTGCGACCCCCGTGTCTGCTGCGCCGCACTCGCATGCCGACTACTGACAATGGAGGTAGCGGTTCGAATCCCGAACACTGAATGTATGAAGAGGTGTAAAAAATGCTTATTTTAAACGGTTGAGGTTAGAGTTTAACTTCGGTTTTACATTTATATGCGTGCAGATACCACAATATTACGTAGTATTGATACCTACATGACATACGTACATAGCTAAAACCTCTCACGTCCTGCACTTGTTGCAAAGATAAATGTACCTACTTACTTAGGTTTACTTATAATATTACTTAGTTACTTATTTATAGGCAATATTCACTGAATGGTCAGTTCAATAAACATTTAGCCTATTATATTATGAATTTAAATGAGGGTCGGGAAGGGTCCACGATAAAGCTTCTTGATAATTTATTGATATTACAATTCCGCTGAAAACTAATTATCCCCTGATGTTATGTTATTAATTATTGTTATGGGTGGATTTCAACAAGTCCTAAAAAATCTTCATTTCCGTGGACTTTTTTATCTTTAGGTTTTTTATATTGAAAAAGCGCTTTTATTAAAGTTTTGGTTAATGTTAGTGTTTTTACTTAATGGCTAGCAGATAAGTTAAAAACTTAACGAGATACAGATGATCAAAAATTTCGTGCCACGGCGATGACACATGCGTTCACGGCAATGAAATAAGCGTCCACGGCAATGAAAAAATCATCCACGGCAATGAAACTAACGTCCACGGCAATGAAATAACTGTGATATCACTGGATATGAAAGAATCAATCCACTGCAATAAAAAAAAACTGTGAGGGAAACGCAAACTTTAGACAGATTATGTATGGTAGAAATATTTGGATAGATATTGGAACGAAAGAAAGAACGACAGTATGTATAAAATAATAAAGAATGTAGTATAGAATTCTTAAAGTAGTATTATGGGGTTCGTATTGCGACTTATAAAAACGAAATGTTTAATTTCACATTAATATCGTTCACAACATGTAATTAACCTTACCTATTATAACATCTATATTTTCATAAAGTATTATATTATACATGTTGCCAGTGATGACCTACGGTGCCGAGACGTGGTCTTTAGGCCTCTTAAATAGGCTTAGAGTCACCCAGCGAGCTATGAAAAGGGCTATGCTCGGCTTATCTCTACGTGATCGAATCAGAAATGAAGAGATCCGTAGAAGAACCAAAGTAACCGACATGGCCTATCAAGTCAGTAAGCTGAAATGGCAATGGGCCGGACACATTGCTCGAAGGACAGATGGTCGGTGGAGCAGAAGAGTCCTCGAGTGGAGACCACGTACCGGCAAGCGCAGCGTTAGGCGGCCTTCCACGAGATGGACGGACGATATAGTCAAGTCCGCGGGGAAGCACTGGATGCGGGCCGCCTCCGATCGGACAAGGTGGAAATCATTGGGGGAGGCCTATGTTCAGCAGTGGACGTCCTATGGCGGAGATGATGATGATGATGATAATATTATACAGTATACAAACTGTTAATTTTATGTAAAGTTCATAAAATATATTATGATATGACATGATCTGTGCTGAATTACAAATCACCGAACAAACCACCAAAAGCACCAAAACCTAAAGATAGGTGCAGTTAGGTGCACATGTTCGTCAACAGCGAAGTGGGACGCAGCATGTGCACAAACCGCTCCTGCTCGCTTTCCTCGTCATCGCACCTATCTTAAAGTTTTGGTGCTAGGGGTTTTGATGGTGTTGATTTTACACAGATAACGTGATATGATAGAATATTTTATGAGCTCTATGCTAAATGAAAGTATATTTTAATTAATATAATAATATGAAATGTATTTTATCATCATCAGCCTATAATCATCCACTGCTGGAAATAGGTCTCTCCCAAGGAGCGCCACAACAATCGGTCCTCGGCCTTCCTAATCCACCTACTACCGGCTACCTGCCTAAGCTTGCACATTTTGACAGCTATGTCGGTAACCTTAATCCTGTGACGGATAACCTCTTTTCTGATACGATCCATTAGTTAGAGAAACCCCAAGCGTAGCTCTCTCCATAGCACTCTGAGCCAGTCCTGGACCAGTCCCACTGTCAGTGTCTACGTCTCTGCACCATACGTTATCACTGGCAGGGTGCACTGGTTGAAGACCTTTGTCTTCAGGCTCTGAGGAATGGCCGAGGAGCATATATGTGACGATGATTCCCGAATGCAGCCCAACCCAGTTAGATGCGCTTTTCAGCCTCCTTGTCTAAAGTGCTTCTGCCTAGCCGAATAGTCTGCTTGAGGTAGACATATAGTTGTCTCACCGACGATCACCGGCTCCCGTTTGATGTGAACATTCTACATGACTTTCGTCTTGCCCAAGTTCATACCGAGGCCTACACGTTGGCAAGCAGTATTTAGGCCACTTAGCATCCAGCTGAGTTCCTGCGGAGATGTATATTCTATGCTATTCTATTATCTGCTGGGGGTGTAAGTACCTGGCTCTCTCGAATGGAACCTTTTTTCATATACACAAGGTCTAAACTGCCTTTTTAATCTTGGACCATTTCCGACCACGCTGGTCCACTGCGGGTCGGTGGGTTCACATATCTAGATGTGCTAAATCTAGATATGCAGATTTCCTCACGATGTTTTCCTTCATCGTAAGAGCGATGGTATACATTGTACTTAAATTCAAAGAACTCATTGGTACATGTCAGCGCCGGGATTTGCACCCGCATCTCTGGCATGTGAAGCGGGCGCTTGAGCTAAAACAGATCTTATTTATACATAACGTTAATTATAATACTTATTTTGTGATTGTTATTAATGATAAATTATACATTTAGTTTTTATATATCGCGATACGCGCCCGTTTTATTGAACTGCAAAAAGAGGTAATTTGACAAGTCCTGTAGGTAATTTCAGTGATCGGTATTACCTGTATTACAAAAGATGGTAAATATATTTTTATTTGCCTAATCATACATACCATGGCGATGAAAACATATGTCACGGAAATGAATAACCTGGCCACGGCAATGAATAACCAGGCCACGGCAATGAATAGACATTATTTTACAAGACATGGCGATGAAATTTTTTTCATTGCCGTGACTTTTTTTTCATTGCCATAGCAAATTTTGGCCACGGAAATGAAAGCATGGCGATGAAAATCAAGTCATTAAATATAAATAACAAAAAAAGTATTAACTATTCGAAGAAACTAACACTTTATAAGATGAATATTTTCAAAATTCTTTGTTATGAATGGTTACTCAAGAAGACAAACTTAATTTTATAGAAGTTATATCTATCCACGGCGATGAAAGAAAAAATGTCCAGTGACCAAAAACAAATATAACTTTCACTATAGCGCGAAAACGTGGGCACCTATGTACCTCTTTCCACGTCGAGTAGTTAGGCAACACTTGTAAAAAACGATTAGCGCACCGAGGGGGGGGCCCAATTTCATAGATAAAACAATATCCTTGATCATGTTTAGGTCACGGCGATGAAATGTAGTTCTGGGACACATGAATTTTCACTTACCGTTCGTTATATTCATTATTTATTTGAATAAATGTATTTCGCTACAATACTTTGACTAATAATGTATCAAATGAAACTAAGTTTAAATCTAAACACTCAATATTTTTTCATCAATGAAGAATAATACAAAACGAGATGACCTGGGGACAAACACGGCAATGAAAGATTTGGAGGTTTAATATTTTTTTGTAAAGTATCCATTAATCCTATTGATAAAATATTTAGTGCTTCATATAGATTACTATTCCACATAACCGGAAAAAAATATTAGAAAATTAGAACTTTGTTTTTTAGTACCGATTACATTGATGCCACGCAAATTTTGGCCGCGGGAAATTCACCCTTATACAGGATGTTAAAAAGTGTAGTGTGTGTGTTTCTGTAGGCCTTGCCGATGGTGATTCGTAGGGTAGTTCATTTTGATAAGATTTTATTGTACAACTTTTGAAAAATAGCGTTACAATATTCTCAGTTCTTTGATAGAAAAAGCAAAACATTTGTAAAAAGTTATGTTGTTATGAATGACGTGCTGAGTAGACCTTTCGGCTTAATTGTGCAACACACTCTGTATAAACTTGTACTTAAGTAAATTTGGATGTTGTGACTGTGCTTATGAAAACAATATCGCCCCACAACTTGAATTAATTTGAAACACTCCACACTTCCAAAAGGAGTAATAAGACCTTATAATAGTAAGACAAACACTCTCGTATTTTTATCATTTTCTCACTATGTTACGCGCTTTTAAAAGTGGACGTTTAGTGTCAATTTCTCCATTGTCGGTTATCTAACCGACAGGGATTGATTTATAAATTAAACGTCATCTCCATATAATATTCATGACAGATGTGTCAAAAGTTAACCACTACTCCCTGGTTATGCTCTAACCGAGAATGGGGAAATTGGCACTTATCATCCCGATAGCACAAAGCAAAGTCAACTTAACCACTAGTTTTTAACATCTTACAATAAAGTCTAACCTTTTCCCCATATAAAACCTGTACTTTGTAACCCAGTACCCGTTACCCATCAATCTGCAACCAGCACGCACGTAGAGGCACAGACCTACACCTACAAGGAGGTAACAACACAACACATGTTGCATGAATAAAGCAATGAGGCTGAATATTTGACGCGCAAGGGTTGGCTTGCTCTCGAGTTATGTTGCCCTGGTACAATGGTTTTGTTAGCATTGTTTATACAGTGGTTTTTACATTTTAAATGATATTACAAAACGTATGTCTAGTGACATACGTAAAACAGATGTTTAGGGATGTGGAAATATAAAAGTGTCTATAAGCCCCTGTTTCACAATGTCTGGTTAGTCGCTACCTGTCGGATAAAATACATGCTGTCACTGTCTAAAAAATAATAACAGAGAGTGACAGCATGTATTTTATCCGTCAGGTAGCCACTAACCAGACATTGTGAAACAGACCCTAAGTATATTTTTTAAAAGACAGAACCAAAGTTGTATAAATTACCCCGTTTCTGCTTATTTAACATCCTGTGTAATCGTGTTATAAAACCGAGGTAAGGCCGCATCTTCAGGATTAACCGTAGACTATTCACTGTACTTAGAAGGTATACTTATGTCTGGTCTTGGCTATCACCGGTAGTTTATTTGTTCTCGCTGCGCGTTTCACCTCTCGGTCCACTTATTTTTTTTCCGTCGTCAGAAACCCCGAGTCTAGACCACGGCAATGCGGTTGTTCACAGTAAATAGATTACCTCTCTGCACTTCTTGCTGCCCTAGTATTTTTTTTTCATTGGGTGGCTGGTGTTTTCTTACAAGTGAATTGCATTTTACGTACCTACTTATCTAGAAAATGGGCCCCATGTGATAAATGTGAAGTTAAAAACCATCGATAGTTAAAACAACGAAACGATTTTGTAGGAATATGGCTTACTAACACACTAATTTCGTATCTGTCAATTTTCATAAGCTTGTAGCCGATAGCTAACAGGATATCCCTGCCACAAACTACACACAAATAATTACATTGCTACACCTTCAACAATCATCTACTTTTTCGGATGGGACATAAAATTAAAACTGAACTACATATCTACATTACCTGAGGACTCTAGCTTAAAAAACTTATTTTTATAGATACCTACATATACTCAGGGTTAGCGGTAGCAGCGCTTCGGTAGTGAAGTTTTTGAAGAGCTACGGTTTTCTCCGTGAGCTGTAGTGACCCTCGAGTGCGACCGCTGCCGCTGGCTATGGCCGTGGGCGGCGCGGCGGGGGTGACGGGGCGGGGGCGGCTGCAATGTGGCTGCAATCAACCCGCTCCCGCCGGTGAGCAAACATCCGCGAGACGAGTTATCCACCAGATTAATAACAGGGACTCGATTCTAACACACACACCTTTGAGGGGCAGGCCATAATGCAACAATACATGATCATTTCGCATTCGGCAAGTCACTTAATTTTATCAATTACCATAGTCAGAAACACTATACAATTTTGATGATTTATTCAACTAGCTTTAAAAACCTTTAAGCTCTAAAGCACAGGTTTAAAGGAGCCTTAATATCGTATATAATCCAATCAAATTTACACATTTTGAAGATATACAAAATGTAACGATTTAATATCGATTGTGTCTGAATCGCCACCCAGAGCAGATTGCAGGCGGCCAGAGATCCATTACTATGTACTTACTTATACAGTTTTTCATTAAATCGGTTCAATTTCACGAGTTTTACTTATTTTTTCGCACTTTTAAAAAGGAAACCCGTGTTTGCCTTGCTTTATTGCCGTGGGATACCTTTTATTTATATCACCATTCCGTAAGTAAGTACCTAAACATACGAATCCTAGTTATTTTATGCCGTCAATTTATAAGTAAGTAACCTATGTAATATAAATACTTTAAAATGATGGCACTGTCGTTTTTTACTTTTATTAATTTTCTATGTCGGATATATTTCTATGGAAGTAATAAGTACTTACAATTACTTCCATAATGTCGTCAGATTGACATTCTGACTCAAAGTTCAAAGTAAGTATAACTTTTCCCCCCACTGCACTTAGATGAAAGAAACCCATTTTGTTCTTCCCGATGCTCTGAGACGCGAAGCATGGAGCTACGTGACTTCCGCTAACGAAGCTGTCTTTGTCCCGCTTCTAGTAATTATTTATTATAAGTATTTTACAAATAACTCGTACCCTCGAGACGTCTAGACGAGCGAGTGTTGTGACTACAAGACTTTGTTTGTAAAAGAACATTTAACTTGTTAGGATTGACATATTGTACATAGATGTATATTTTGTTTATTTAAGTACTAGCTTTTGCTCGTAATCTTCACATTTCTCGTACCGGCATAAAACCTTGCATTTGTAATTTTACTGATATATGATTGATTCTATGTAACTGAAATGGATTCACACAATTTTTTACTTAATTTCTTAGCCATAAAAGTAACATCGAACATCGAACTCAGAAATTAAAATATAAATATGTATAGCGTCCCGCCATTCATTAGTTGAGCTGAGTTCATTTAAACTTTGACACGAGCGTCCGCGGGACAAGCCTCGGTCCGAACTGATTATACTTTTACAACTTTACCTCATTAGGTGCAGCATTCCTAATAGATCACCGTCTATAAAAATACTTTATAAATGACTATAGGACGGATCACAATGACATGTTTTAAATTAATTTATTTTTTTAGATAACCTAAGTACTACTATTGTTTTTAAAATTAATTTATGCAAAAATATTCAATGATTCCTATTCATAATTCTATATCAAATTCATCGACTTTTACACGATGGATTATTTGAAGTGTACTGTTTAATACCTGTATAAATTCTAAATCGATTTCTGATAGTACCTATCTGCAAGTTATAGTGATCAGCTGGGTCTGCACTACTAGTCCAGCTCCACACTGCACCTTCGCCACATAATTTATAGCGGAGTGAATGTGGAGCAACTTTAATGAAGACGTAATGCGCCGTGTGAACAAGCTTTACAATTTATTACTTTTAAATTGTGCTCACGTTCACTTGTTTCGTTTTTGGTTCGTTACAGTGGCCTATCACGGGCTTATGTGGAAATTCGATACTATTTTCGATACTACACAAACATATGGAAAAAGAACAGCGCCATCATAATTATAGTCACTTTTGGAACTAACAAATTCGCCTTACAATTTGACTGTGACAGTTGAGGATACGCAACGTAAATGGAGGTTCGAAAATCTTATAATCGCTGCACTGGAGTGTGAGCAGTCTATTTATAGTTTTTAATAGACAGCCTGATGTGGTAACAAAATTAGTCAAGCTTAATATAACTTTATCCATTTGTTTACATTAACCATCGCATTTAGATCAAAATTCAGCCAGGATACCATTATTATAAATTTATCTCTCGATCTCTAGACATCATGTAAAAACTCCTTTATAAAACGTATTTTTTCCTTAGATTGCAGGTTGATATAGGTACAGGTACCTATAATAAATAGACAAGTTTATTATTTGTTCATTGGTTCACGGTAACCCCACGGGAAATTAAGAAGATACAAACTCTGTGAATCAAATAAGGTAACTCATGTAACGTTACTATTTCACCTGGAGTTCGAGTACTTCCTAGAAGAACAGTACTGCTACTCTTGATACGCAAGACGGTTATTCATATTGCGTTAATATTGTGCTCGAGTCAGAACCAATTTCAATTTAGATTTGGTACTCTTGACGTCTATTTGGTTACAATTCGGTTTCACTTAAAATTTGGTTATGATTGTTTGAAACTGTTTTATCGACTTTGTGAAAGAATGAATGAAAAGGAAAAAATAACAAAAACTGTCGTGAATAGTGTCAAGTTGACACTATCGAAGCGTCTGTAGTCGAGCGGGCTTCAGTGATCGTAACTGATCACTGAGGTTAAGCAACAACTGGCACGGTCAGCCATTGGATGGGTGACCAATTTCAAGTGGATCTTTTCTGGACGCTTCCGTGCTTCGGACGGCACGTTAAGCTGTGGGGCCCGGTTGCTGCTTCGGCAGCAGTCCTTAATCCTAGTCAGAGGCCTGTACTGTATTTTATTTATGTAGCCTTGATGTATGTAACAAGTGTATCATTTGTTGGTCTTCAAATAAATAAATAAACTCTTTCAGCACAAGCTTGCTTGTGTTGGGGTCCACCAACCCGCACTAGGCCAGCGTGGTGGACTAGGTCTGAACCCTTCCTTCATGAAGGGCTCTATGTCTCCACATAGTTCATCAAAAAGTTCTTTTGTGAGGCGGTAATTATCGACGAACTCCGCCTGTCCCATTTCCACTGCTTCGTCCAAATATCTCACCATTCGCCGCTGATTTTTGCGCCTCCGGATATCTCTTCGCTGCGCATTGCGCTAAATCGCTATTCGTAGTGCTAAATAAGCCATAACACAGCATGTTTAGTCTCAAATACCAGTACCACACAAAATCGCCACTCACAAGTACAAATACAAGTAATAAAGTTACTTTTTTCTTCTTGCCTTAGCGATTGCGTATATCCAGTTTGTTCAATATTGACAACTGTCAAAATGGCGGTCAAGAGTACCAACTAGCGTTCGTAACCGAATTTAGACTAGTTCACCCGAAAACCACCAAATACGGTAGGCAAGGTGGCGCTACCATCGTGTTCCAGAGTGCCAAATGACTCGAAGGCAAGCGTGACACAATGGATTGCGCGTCGAGAGTACCACTACAGTAAGCATCATAAGCATTGTCATTTTCAGCTATTACTGTGGTTTGGCATGGCAAAATGGCATGCTAATCATCATCATTAGATAGATAATATTCTTTATTTGTAAGTATATAAAAAATAAATAGAGCTCACATAACTTATAACATATGTCCAAAAAATTTGGCAATAGCCAATAAAGGCAAGCGTCCGTCCACCTATAGAAGAAAGTATAGCTGAACACAAAAGAGTAGAGATTAATGTTTTTGGAACTAAACAGATTTTAACCTGGCAATAAAAAAAAACTTGCGATTTGTGGTCTGTTCCTATGGTTTGAATGTCAAACTCGTCCTGTTCCTGTATAAACAAATCGAATTTTACTTAATTTTGGAGTTTTGTGGATTGTTGAGTTTGTTCACGAAGTGAAAATGAATAAAACCATTCGCAGCGAAGCTAGACAGATGATTTACAGCGTTTACCTACGATGTTTGGCGGAGAATGAGGCTGGAGAAGTATTAGTCAATATATACGATGTTTATGAAAGAGCAGCGTTTTATACTGGTGAGTAGGTACTTAATTTCTAACCATTAACATACATTGCTTATATTTCTTGTAAAAAAAGTACTATTTTAATGTAATAGAATGCCTTTCAATGTGTATTTGTTATTCTTATAGAGGTTAGAAAATACTAGTGTCAAACGTTACATGACATCAGGGTCTGGATGCTAATGTTGTTAAAACATCAGGTCTAGATACTTTTTTACTAACCCCCGACTCAAAAAGGGTATCGATAAGTTTTACAGCTGTAGGTGTCTATGTGTGTCGGTCTCTCCGTGTTAGAGTACCTATTGTAAAAATATGTGTAAGAATATGTAATGCCGAGTTGCAGAAAGGGACTTTAAGCTAATGTGGACATTAAATCTATGTCTGTCTCTTTCTGTCCGTATACTGTCAAAGCAAGGCAACAATACATTTAATGCCGACATTAACTTAAAGATCCTTTCTGCAACTCAGTGTAAGAGTCGGTATAAATTCCCCAGACATAATAATTTTCAAGTCACTGCTTTTCTGACCAATTAAATAATTTGTTGCAGGAAAATCGGTAAACACAGTTTTAGAAGATTTGCCGGGGCACATTTGAACTTTTTCCTGAGCAAGAAAAAACTGTAATAAAATATCGATGTGTGATACTATCACTATTCTCCTATAGTAATTACATAATGGGATAACCAACACGTGTTTCAGTGCAAAAAAACATTATGAAATACACAATGAAATAAAAGTTACAGTTGATTTGATTTAATGAAATTCATTCAAGACTGCCCCCCTCTCCCATACTAATTTCTTCTCTTAACATAAACCTCCCCAAAAAGTGGCATTTTATAATTAGTAAATATTTGAAACATTTCTCGTTTTGATTTTTTCTGCTAAATGATCGTGATTCTTTTGTCCGTTTTCTATACTATAATAGTGTGGCCACTTTCTTAGATTGCCACGCCCTCAATTATTCTCTACTCTTTTATGTTCAGCTATAGTATTAATTTATTCAGCATCGAGTTTTATATTTATTAAGTTTTGACAAATAAAGGTTCTACTGTACAAAACCCGATAAGGCGATAAGCATTTTAAACAGTCGGTGCGTCGTACCGTATAATCCAATGACAACACGGCACAGTCACGACTGCTCTTTCCGCTCAGTCCGTGGCCCCAATCTGCGTACAGACCGGCCAAACGAACGGGTTTCGTTGACCTTCTTTGCCGCAATCTGCCCTGTATTATGTATGATAAATATCCATCGTTGGGCGTTCGTTGGCCGTTCGTTGGGCCGGTCTGTACGCAGCTTTGTTTGATCCGCTTCATTCAGACAACCCCGCCACGGCCTGTGTATTTGTTATTGGAACCGCTAAGCCTGGACTTTGATTGGATTGGATTTAGGTTTTTTTAAATTAAATTTTGACGAAAAGGAAAGCTTGTCGGCAGGTATATCGTTCTGTGATAAATTAATAATTTTGGCTGCGGTAAAAAATTATAAAATGCTGATGCTCACGAAGTTTTTTGATATTTTTCTTCCGGATATGCTTTATCATAAATTGTTCAAAATCTCTAGATTTTGAATGAATGAATTACCTAACATACTTATCAATAGTTGTTAGGTAGGTACTATACTTAGTGATTGGCACAAAAATAAATAATCATCGAAAAAAACAATCGTAAGAAGTAGGCTAGGTTCTAGGATTGCGTAAAATAGATCATTTATTTCTATTTTGTTATCCCCCGCGAGATCTCGACATCAATAATTCACGGTGAGCGCGGACCATAAATCCCGAATATGGCCGTTTATCAAACCAGCCATAGCACCTGTAACGGCGACCTAAATCTGCACAGACATTATATGTTATACTTTCCTTTCCCTTTACTATTACTATTACAATATAATCCTTCGATCCTGAAACATAGAGTGCAATATCTTTCGAGGAGTAGCCTTTTAAAGTAGAGTTGTTTACTGGGTGAAACTTGAAATTTATAGGTTACCCAGATTGTGCCCAGATTAGAAGAGGATTTAAAAATAAAATTCCAGTCTATTTTTGCGTATGAATGAGTGAGGTGCTCGCGAAATGCATCTGATTTTTCCGAGCGGAAATAAAATTGGACTCTTTTGTTCCATTTTTGTATATTTGTGTTTATGCTACGGTAGAAAAAGGTAAATCATAGAATTTGTGTGAAGTCAGCATTTTGTTATATTGTAAGTACGACAAACCTATGGAGGTACAGCATAGAGAAACACAACGTGTTATTACTTTCTTTATATTGTATAAAAAAAAATGTATGTAATATAATGCAATGCTGGACATAGCCCTCTAGTTAGAAGTGGACAATCTAGTATTGGATTTGGAGTGTCCTGACGTGAAATCGTTGCAGTGACGTCATGACTTCACCTTGTCTTCTCACCACTACTTGTTGAATTACATCAGTTTCTTATGATTACAATTCCTACATCCTCTAATTCCTATATAGGAAAAATACAATAAGGAAGGTTGCAGTGAGAGCCCTGGGCAGGAGCAGTACATAAAGTGCGGGCTCCCGGGGGATCTCCATCGTTATCGTATTTCTAACAGCAACCTGCACCCGGCGGCGGATTCTAGATATTATATACCATGAGAATTGCTTTACGATATTTGAAAGAAAGATTTTGTAAGTTATATTTTAAAAAAACTTGCCAGATTGAATTTTACTACGGCTCTATCGAGATACCTATAGTCGAGTCGATTTTCGTTTGTTGATTTAGAGAGTACACTTGTCCAAAATTAATAATGTCCATGCAGATCTTAACACCCGAATCATTAAATCGTAAGTGCCTTGAAAAAACACTTGCATTTTGCACCTTGTTCGAAAGAAATAGGAGTCAATATCATGTGTCACATAATCGAAAACAACCGATCTGTCAAAGATTTCTATGCGCATTATCAGTTTTGGAGCACTATAACCGCCTTAGGGCGCCTTCAAATTAGTCGCTAAGTGTCGCGGGCGCCTTCAAATTAGTCGCTAAGTGTCGCGCGGCTGCAGCGCTGCTGCAGCGCTGCAGTCGCGCTGCTGTCAAAATCCATATAAATTTTGTAATTTAAAAGATGCGCGGTCGCAGCGCCGCAGCAGCGCTGCAGTCGCGCGTTAATAATTTATATGGAATTTAGACAGCAGCGCGACTGCAGCGCTGCAGCAGCGCTGCAGCCGCGCGACACTTAGCGACTAATTTGAAGGCGCCCTTATTGGTTCTACTATACTTATCACTGAAATACTACTGGAATATAACACTTAATTATTTCGTAGCAACGAATTAACAATAGATCTCCTGTGCAGCGAGCACTGGATTCGATACTATTTTCGAATCTACACGAAGGGTCACTTTTACCAAACGCTAAACGTATTTAAATCAAATTTTAAATTCATTTTGTACTAACTGACAGACGTATGACAGGCTACTAAATACGTTTAGCGTTTGGTGAAATTCCACCTAAAATATGAAAAAAACACATCACTTTTGGAACTAACTTTGCCTTACATTTTGACAGTGACAGTTGACTATACGCAACGTTAACAGAGGATCGAAACTTGTGCTCACCACTCTGGAAATATTTAATCTGTACCTAGTGACTTCCACATGCTTCCACACAATACATCGTCGTTAAAGGCCAAACTCACCCTGGTTAAATATTTATTATATTAAATCAAAACATTTATTACAAATCGCTACAGAATTATGTAACGGATAGGAATAAGTCTGCAGCTACAAACTTCGCGTTCGGCAGATAAAATAATATTTTAACCTGGTTCTGACAGTTTGGAGGCATTAGGAAATTGGTTCCACCTCCGTCGAACATATCTAGGTATTTCTTTCACTTTGCACCTATAACCTAAATAATTATGTCTTCTTCAGACCAGAAAACGAAATCCAAATAAAAAAATGTGATAATTAGTTTATTACATAGTTGTTATATGAGCTCAACTCTGATTCATTAAGTATTTACCTACTTAAAGGCCTATTATAATCTTGTAGATAAGTTTATACTTTCTCACTACAGAAAAATTAAATCATAAATCCGAAACCATAAACGTTCACATATTAGATTATTGTAAAACAAATAAGGTAAAAGTGTCCATTGAATCATTCTGCAATATCAAAAAGATAAATCTCTTCAGTAAGATTAATAAAAAACAGATTAACTCAAACACAAGCATTATCAGTTGCTGTATGTTTTTAATAAAATATACAGTCATGTTTGCTATGATACAATGCGTAAATAGTTATAGTTGTATAAGTCTGGATCAAAACCTACCTCAATATCAGTCAGTAAACGTAATTTCGGAGAGATAGTCTTCAAATATGACTATTAAGAAATATGAAAACTGCAAAAGAATCTTCAAAAGGTTATTCAACAAGGAGACTTTGAAAAACAGGATCCCGATTACAATATGGCTGCCGTCTTACAGCGTGTCGATGTGGGTGCAGGACTGCGCGGCGGGCGCGGCGGTGGGCGCCTCGGCGGTCGCGCAGGGGCTCGCCTACGCAGCCCTGGCCGGCCTGCCCGCGCAGCACGGGCTCTACTCCGGCATCGCCGGCGGCTTCGTCTACGCCCTCCTCGGCAGTTGCCCCACCATGTCCATCGGACCCACCTCCATCATATCAGCTCTCACGGCGAAATACGTCCAAGGACTCTCCATAGACTTCGCCGTCTTAGCGGCCTTTCTCACCGGACTGGTGCAAGTCGCCCTGGGAGTGTTTCAACTGGGCTTCCTCGTGGATTTCATATCGGGACCGGTCCTCACTGGCTTCGTCAGTGGCGCTGCGTTGCAAATTATGACGTCACAGTTGAAGTCCCTGCTCGGGACTAACGGTGGTGGCGGACATTCTTTCGTCGAGTCGATACGAAACTTCTTCATGAACATTACTAGTGTTAGACCGACGGACGCAGTTTTAGGAGTGTCTACCATATTAGTACTGATTGTTATGAAGAGGCTTGCAGTCGGCTGCAGTCGTCAAGATAAACTGATGAAGAGACTGAGATGGTATGTGTCGCTGGCTAGAAACGTGATCGTTGTTGTTGTGGGCATCATCATCGCATATGTGTGCCACGTGACACTCGGTCATGACGAAACCTTCAAACTCATCGGTGAAATCAACGCTGGCTTGCCGACAGTCCAGCTGCCTCCTGTCACCACTACTGTTGGCAACGTTACCTACAGTTTTGGAGATATGCTGACCACATTAGGGCCGCAATCCCTAGTAATACCTCTTGTGGCTATACTAGAAGTTGTGGTTATAGCAAAAGCCTTTACTCGAGATGCCAGATTTGACTCGACACAAGAGATTATAGTGTTAGGGTTATGCAATATGATGGGATCTCTCGTGGGCAGTATGCCGGTGACTGGAGCCATGTCTAGATCGGCCCTGTTCAGTGCTTCGGGAGTTCAGACCCCTCTGGCAGGGGTTGTTGTCAGCCTAGTTATTATTCTATCTCTCAGCGTCTTGACATCACTGTTTTATTTTATACCAAAAGCTGTGTTAGCCGGTTTGATCATCGTAGCTGTAGTCTCTCTAATACATTTGGATGAAATGAGGTACCTTTGGAGAAGTAGTAAGAGAGAGTTTAGTGTTATGGCAATCACTTTAGTGGCTTGTTTAACGATAGGCTTAGAATATGGCGTAATAATAGGCGTGCTTATCGAGATTTGTATAGTTTTGTTCCGCATTGCGAGGCCAAAAATAGAAGTAAACTTTACTGTGATAGCAACAAGGGATGTTTTACAAATTGTGCTGCCGGAAAATGTTACATACTGCTCTGGAGAATACATGCGAAGATTTATATCTAGAAAAGTTTTAGAATATGATAAAAACGTACTTATAGTAATAGATGGAACAAATATGAAAAGTATGGACACTACCGCTGCATTTAACATTATGGAGGTTGTCAAGCATGTTGACAAAAATGTACAAGTAGTATTTTTCAGCTTTGTTCCCGAAATTAGAAAAAAGTGTTTAGTTTTGAACTGTACGTTTGAGAGTAAATTTGTATCAGGTGTTTCTCTAGAAAAGTTTATAGGCCATTCTTTAGATCTAGCATAACATCTTTTTAATAATAAATATTTCTAAAATAATTACCTCAATAGTTTTCCAAGAGTACCTACTGACATTCTACACCTTTATTATTCACAAAATGTTTTTCTTGCGACTCTCACAAAATGCTTAGTTAGACAAAGTGCTAAGAGCAAAATATAATTTAACCTGTTTTAGAACGAACAAAGGCCAACTTGTACATGTCACATCCGCTAATGTAAGTAAAACCTGTTCCAGACACTTTGCTCACTAAATACTTGTTAAATATGAAAATGTAGTTTTACATTTTCACATAAGTGCGGTTCTGCCCCGGCATTCATTATTCGGATGAATTTAAATTAATGTGGTAACCGACAAATTGTTGGTGAACAAGTGAGGACTATAAATATATTTGGTAATGTTGAATATTTAATTTAAAGTTAAATATCCACAAAGTAAAAATATATTCTGTTATGGTTCTGTTTTATTTTATAAGTGTGGAAGTAATTATAACTACAAAGAATTAATATAAAAGTGGTAATTGGTAGATAATAAGTCGAGTATTGTTCTTATACTAGACAGCATAAACGTAGTAGCATTTTCCATGTATTTTTCATAGACTTAAAAGTTTTTTTGTAGAATAGTCCGTGCTGATTTGAAGTACCTAAAGTAGCAATCCCTTAAAGTTAAAAAGAAATCCGTTTAACAGTTTTGCTGTAAGAGACGAACACTTACTAGTTACTACTTATTTAATTAAACATAAACATTCGAAATATTCGAATAATAAATAATTACACGAAAGCCAACCATTTCAAACAAAAATATGTTCCCGCATTTCAATAAACATTCCTTACCATGCACCCCAAATAGTGATAGACGAGTTTAATAAGCGCAAAAAGCGCTTGAAAGGGCGCAATCACATCGAAAGTGGCGAGTGCAGCCGCGCGCAAAAATATGCAGATATAGGATATATATCTCTTAGCAATATAAAAAAACCAAATGTTGCGAGTTACACGGAGAGAGGGCGGTAGTGGAGGGCGTTTAAAATGATTGAAAAACTGATTGGAATGATTGGTGCAGCGCGATGCGCGCGTAGTGGCAGATGTAATATCAGGACGTTGCCTGAAAGAGATCGCTTTTAACGATAATATTGAGTAATTTTCCCTTGTATAAAATGTATATTTTGTGTGAAATCAATAAAGTAGTATTTTATTCTCTACATTAGATTGCTAGGCACATGCTGTAAAATTAATGTTTTGTATACAACTGTTGCTACTGTTCCACTATGAGGCTATATTATACAGCCATCCTCGACTGTGCGGCCACAGTGCTACAAATATCATCTTTTAAGATGTAACGACCAATGATGATTTGACAAAAAAAATATTACTCTATTACAGCCGTATCTAAGTACTTAATATCATTGTGAAACGCCAAGTCCTATGGCATAACCCGAATATAGCATAACCTTAACTTTTGTCCTGTAACCCATGCATAGGTTCAAATGTATACATAATGCTTGTAAAAAGTACAACATGTAATAGGGCTGCCACCGCTGCTTCCACCAGCTTATCCCTCTGACATTGATGGAAACTTCGCGAGCACTTCCCATCAACCCTGACGTGCCAACGGAACGATGCGGTACAGACGTATCTCCTCTATGTAACACCGTGCGTGGTCTCAAGGATTTTCATCATATACCTACTAATATAATATATGTACATTATTAAAAACAATTATCTGTCCGTACAATATCTGTTAGTACCTACACTAGTGATGTAACGAATATTCGCATTCGCATTCGCATTCGCGAATATTCGCATGTTTTTGGATATTCGCATTCGCATTCGCATTCGCAAAATTTTGTGCGAATGTTTTGCGAATATCAGTACTTATTACAAAACACTATTTGAAAATAATGGTAGGTAAACAAAATCGAAATTCATTCATCTATACCCATTTTACTTATTACAAGTTGCCCTCTTAATCACATTACCGGTCTTACTTTATCACTTGGTATTATTTATTTACTTTGGGAAACGAAACTTAAGATATAGTGAAGGTGTGTTATTACGAAAGGTTTTTGGTCGAGTTCGCTACATGTTCGAATTTTGTCACATTATCAGAACTGGTTGGGTTCTTGTTTTTCATGTAAGGTCGCTTTGTAATCTTTGAATACTTGAATATACAACCTAAAACTCTGTTTCATAGGATTCTGTAAATACCCTCGGAATTCGTAAATATTTAACTTTCAAAAGTTGATATTTTCATTGCTCGAGGGTAATTCCAAACATATATGCGGGTAATTACCGATTACAGCGAAAAATGAGTTTTAGTCAATTTAAGCTAAAGGTACATGAGTATTTTTCGATCAACTTTAACCTCGCAAAAACATATTTCGTAATATTGCCTAGAACTGTCCAGAAGAACTTTTACACATTTATGTGATATTTATAATTCAAAATTGCCCGATCCACAGAATTTCATATTAAATTTCATATTAAAATGTTTAAAATGTTCCAACATTTGGAATTACCCTAGTCGGGAAATACAAAAAAATATGAGCTAGGGTTTTTAAACTCACAACTTAGAGAACAAAAATGACAATCTTTAGGATGAAAAAACAATCATTTCAATAACCTAACTGATTTCTTAATTACCGATGTGCGGGTAATTCCGGAAAATCAAAAATGCCGAAATATGCACTTTTTACTAATTTTACATTTTAACACACGCGCTCGGTTCTTGAGTCAACCCTATAATCGGAATCACCCGAAATTCAGCATTAGCCGACTTCAAATAGTTTCTTAGGCCGAGTTTTTTGATCCGTGGTCAACTCTAACCATTAGTCAAGTCACTGGTCAAACATGACAGCTGCATACGATTTTTGTTGGTTTTTAACTAATGGTAGCCATTTTTGACCAATGGTTGAGTTAACTAGGGATCAAAAAACTGGCCCTTAGGAACTAAATATAAATAAAGCGTATTATGACAGCAGGTATAATGTCAGAGCAAGACATCCATAGATTTAAATGTTTCGTGTAAGTAGCCCTCAGAAACACCACACAGTCGCAATATGTCGTAATAGTTACGGAGCTTATAAAGTGTTAAGTTTATTAAGCTACTTAAAAAAAATTGCGAATAGTATTGGCTAGTCTGATTCGAATGCGCCTAGAACGGAACGTACCTCGTTCAGTACGACACTGCCACCAAACTATACAAATGAAGCCAAATTTGAACACAAACTGAATATTCGCATTCGCATTCGCATTCGCGAATATCGATATCAGATATTCGCATTCGCATTCGCATTCGCGAATGTCCAAAAACACATATTCGTTACATCACTAACCTACACAAGCTAGTGTGTGTGTCTTGAACTCGAAAATAGCGACACGCAAGCTGTAGGAACTCGGTCAGAGAAAACATGATTTCTAGCTTAGTGCTAATTTGTGAGCTTGACTTCTGTCCCCTCCCTTTTTTGTACATGGCGGCAAAAGTTAAGCAAACAAGTTACGGATAACTCTGTTGCAAAGCAAGCGAAGGCGAGGCAAAAACTCGCAGTTTACCCCAGTTGTACGGAAATGTACATAGTTGCAAGAGCGTGACTTTGACTCGCCGTCCAAGTTTAAATCAGAAAGATTTTCAGTTAAGTTGTCCGTTGCATTCTGTTTAAAGTCGGTTCTAGATTAAGAAAGCTAACTACTATATATAATATTACGTCGTTTTACAGTAGGTGCATATCTACTGAACTAATTAAGTAACATATAAATAATAAACTGAATAAAATATTAGGTACTCATACTATTCGTACTACTTATAAGTACTCTATTTTATATTACAAAAGGCAAAAAGTCAAATTAAGGAATAATGGGAACTTGAAGTACAATACTAAAGTGCTGTGGCTTAGCGCTCACGACATGCTATGACAAAATACCTACCGAGTGGAATATTCGGACTATTGGTATTGAGATGTAAGACAACAAAGCATAGTTCTATCGGGAATATTCCTTTACCGTCATTCCTAGTCCGAATATGGAATAAAATGCTTGAATATTTCAGCTCACAGCGGACGGAGGGTTGAACAGAGCAATAGTCTGGCTCGATGAAATTATTGAAGGCAAATTGTTGCCGCCGCGCTTCCGCCGTGCCTCCACACAGCCATGTTTGTTGATGTTGCCATTATTATGTAACATACCACATGTTATTCATGGATAGATACAAAAACTACATATGTTATATATATACATACATATGCTATATACATATGCTAGTATGAATATGAACACGATTATTAATACATCTATTAAACGTACTATAAAGTAATTTGTCATAAATACTGTGCCGTTAGCGAGTTCCTATATACTTTCAAATCGATCACAAGGTTTAGTCGTTGACGCGCTAATGATCTATGTTGTTCTTATATCCGCTATTAGGCACTAATGAAACTCTTAAAACAAAAGTCGTTAATTATTAAACACTCAGCAACAACTAGCCCATTGAGTTCCCAATACACTTTTTGAGTCTATTGTCGAAAAATTCATACCCTCCTGAAACATTTCTGAAGCGACGGGGAAACAATGTCGGCCTCGGCGCAAGAAGGATCTTTGTGGGAAATTGTGAAAAAAAACCGTCGTCGCCGCGCTCTCAAAGAAATTTCCATCTAAAAATATTTTCAAGTACATTGTTGTGAGTTGAAAAGAAGTTATACTGAAAGGAACATTTTTATTTGAAATTGAAGAATTATTTCAGCTTTGATGTGGTAATCTTTTTTTACTTTTTAAATTTAATATAGCCTTAATATTTTCGAAATGAAAGGATCTTTAGCAAAAGCGTGAGTGGAAGCCTTGATTAAAAAAACAAAGTTCATTAAATATAACGTTAACCTACTGGGATTTCATGTTATTTTAACGATGGGCAACTCTTTTTCACGATTCATAAATTTTCCGGCCTTTGCCTTTCATGATGATATTATTATATCGTTAAATTCAGGGCTATGGTTCTTTCCTCCTAAAGCTATAGAACATAATATTATTTTACATCTCTTAAATAAATACAAATTTCAAACGTTATTCGGTATTTTTAAAGGAAATCCGCACATGAGAAACTTAAATTGTGTGCTAAGAAGAATTGGCTACTAATACTAAAGCAACTTTATAGTTCGGAAACATATGAAAGTCAGTAATAAGAGCTGGCAAACAAACGGGCTCTTTAAAAATAAATAAATAAACATCTAAGTAAGTGCCCTCCTCCCACAACATCCTGAAAGCTGAAAGCCTGTTACATAGATGTTGGAGCTGAAACAAGTTGAGCGGAAAATGATAGTTTATAGCTGAGTCCCGGGCCACTTGCTGTGCTGACCACGTGCCCACAATAAAAATATCGGGGCACAACTCTAAAATCTTCCATAAAATGACCAAAATTAGAAATACTAGAACATGGATCACAAAAATTTGAGGGTTGGACCTCCGAATTTTGTTGAACGTGCCCCTTTGTTAAGACATGTAAGTTGATCTGATTGATGGAACCTATAGATTAATAGGATAGACTTGTGTGATATGTTACTTTTGCTTAGGTAACTATTATGTTTAGGTATATTTGTAGGTAAAGAATAAAACGAAATAGCTAGACTTAACAACAAATGTGTCGCACAGTAGCTTTACCTAAAAATCGACAGATAATACTTACGTCGTAAGTACTTATTACTTCCATGCAGATAACATGCATAATCTGAGGTAAATGGCTCTATCTATACAACAGGCTTGAACAGCTAATAATGTATCAACAAGCACATGTTAGCTTACAATAATGTAATATTGTGAGCCGGAATCAAAAGCCCTTCGCGGCGACACATGTTAAATGTCCCCGCCAGGTGGCTCTCTGCTCTAGGGACTGGAGATGTGCTTAGGCTAAAATAATCGGCTATCGGTACTTGAGCCATAAAAAACGTGCTAATTCACGTCATAAATTATGTTACCGGAATCAGATTATATAAAGGACAGAAAATGAAAGAACAACTTAATGTATAAACTCAATGTAGGTATAACAAATAAAATAATAGGTATAATATAATAAATAGATAAATGTAGGTATAATAAATAAATAATAGTAAATAGGTGTATATTTAAAATATATCCACGGAAAAGGAGAAATAAATAGGTAACTACGTAAACCAACTTTATCTAAGCGGCCGGATTTCAAAAAACTTTTTCATTAGTCGAACTTTTTCTTTAAAGCTATACTACCTATAATAAGCTTCATTCAAGCCGAAAGTTTCGGCTGAACTCTTCGGCCACACAACACTACCGAGGGGTTAATTAGTAGCGCGTGGAGCCATCGCTCACTGTCGCGCGGCACTCTGTGCGACAAATCAGTTTACCCGGCCCGAAGGACCACTCTTAGTTGACGAAATACGGAGCGCTGCTTCAACCACCAATCTGTCTTGTTTTATTAAACGTACTGATCTCTTTCTAGGTAGACTAGAAGGCAACTCTTGTCGAGAGAGCAGTCATACAATCGGCACTTTTATGCAACGAGATAGAGTCTGGGTTAGCGCAGTAGAACAACGAGATAATTATATCATCCTTGTGAAGCTAGTGGGTCCCTCTAGATAGGCCAACGCTACATACGAAACTGCTTGAGTTGCTTCTTACCGTCGTACCTACAGCACCTTTAGTTAGTCTACCGTATTGTAAAAGATACCTAGAAAGAAAATTCTCAATGAGTCAATCTGTTTTGTATCGCTAAGGTGTCTGGAATAAGGCACATGTGTAGTAAAGTGTGTTTGTGTGTGTGTGTGTTGGATATACTAGAGAAATCGCAGGTACTTCGGGAGGCAATTTACTAAATAACATTAGGACGTCACGGGACAATATCCTGTACGGTGACCACCGTTTCAGGACTGTTACGGGATTTCCTTTACGTACAATGTGTTATTTCATAAATAAATAACTAAAACAGCTGTTAAGCTTAGGAAGTAAACAAAACAAATATACATTATTCCTTTTCTCTGTCGTTTTAAATTTACATTTACAAAAATAAAATGTATTAAGTAGTCCCAAATCGAGATGTCAAGCGATCGCATTTAGACATCAATCTTGATCTGGCGCCTGCACCGACCTCACCTGGGGGTTGGAGGGTCACTCTATACTGACGAAAACGGACGAGCGAGAGCTGTCATGCAATCAGCACGTTTAATACAACGAGATAGAGTACTGAGTGGCTCGCGCAGCAACGCATTAACTTCGTTTTTCCTCATATAGAGTAACTTGTACCTTGGTCCTACTCTGGCAAAAATATCCAGAGAACTGACATGAAATTGTAACGTTTAAGGCATAGAGTCGTGGTTAGCTCAACAGCCGAAGCTTCGTATTTCGTCAAGCAAGAGTAGCATCCTGGGTGGGGTCGAGCGATTAAAACTTTTCCTACGGATTCATAGAGCGGTATCTTTTATAACGGATGGCATGTTTTTCCCGGTTGTTTTGCATTTGGGTTGTCAGAAGACTGTATATAGGTTACTTAATGCATTCACCATTAATGAATGTACTATGAACTCATTATAAAGATCTTAACGAAAGAATGGTTTGTTTATTGCCTACGTATCATATTAAAACATTTCTCAGCAACAAAACAGTGTTGATGCAACATTAAGGTAATGTGCGGTGACATGACTTGTATGTAGCATATTGCAGACTTATCCCAACGTTTCATGAAAGCATGGCGCACGCAACACAGCCTCCGCTCACTTTGAGGATTATTTCATGAATACAGGTATATAATTTTATAATAAATCTTCGTGATTATAGGATGAGACTTCACATTTAATGCAATTCAAATAATGGGTTTAAATTAATACTAGTGTACTAATAATTAATACTACACAAATAGGTAGTATAGTAAAAACAACAAGAAATCCGCTCATGAAATTAAAAAAGTCTTCCAATTTAAAAAGACGATTATAAAATAAACACACGCATAAAAAAGTAGTTACAAAACAACAAAAAGTTGCTTTTACATACACCCTCTACACAATATCTCTCTATAATTGCAGCTCATATAAGGACAGAAACTAAGTTGATAATAATAATTTTAATTACCAACAGTAAGCAAAGCAGCCTGCACCAATGCAATACGGTTCAAAATAGCGCATCTCAAGCAGTATCATCGAGCTCTGCGGCAGGCTGTATAAAGGCTATGTAGGAGCCGTCTACACTCGCTGGAATGATGCCAGCGTCACTGGACCATATTAGAGCGGGTGAAGAGTCATTCTTATTTCAAAAATGTTCGATAGATGGAAAAATGTTGAGGTTGAGCTCGTGGTTCAGTTGAGTTGAGCTATAAGTATTTTTCTATTCTATCAATATTATGTTTTCAACAAGAATCTGTAATCTTTTTAGGCATTTGTAGTATACCTAGACAAGTCCTAGACCTACGTATCCTCTACGTGTCCCCCAGTACACACACGGCAGTCACTCACTCGATGACTGAAGAGATTTCATATGTAAATACTTTCGACACATTAATTCAGGAGAGGGGTGGTTAACGTTATAAAAGGCTATAAAATCATTTTTATGGTCTGTGCAGTGGCGGCGCAATAAAGGGTTTAATGGTAAAATTCATTCAAAATGTTTAAAATTTAGTCCTTATATTGAGTTTTATTTCATACATTGATAAATGAAAAATACTACTTAACTTTTTTGTGTTTTGCTACGAGTTTTTGTAGCGCTACGCCCACTACATAGTTTTACAATACTGAGCTACGAAAGCTCGTAGTATACCGTTGCAACTACGAAAATTAAGAATCGGTTATAACATTATTTATCATACTACTCTAAAATAACACTCTGGTGAAAAGTGTGTAGCAATGCACCTCTGCCTACCTCGCAAGGGATTACATTAGTACAATGCGTGAGTGTGTGTGTTATTTATCATTTTAGTGACAACATAAGTAATTTTATTATATTTATAGCATGGACAAGTACACATAGGAATGTGGGGTAAGACCGGGACGCTAAGGAAAATAATTAATAAAAAATCCAAATTAAGGAGTTTTAATCAACTTTATTAAAATTAGCTTACTATGCCTTATAATTAACAGTCTTGCTCAACAAAATCAATGTTTAAACTATTCTAATTAATAATAATAATGTTTTTCTAAATGTTAACTTTTTACGGTTTTACCCCATGCCTGGTCCAAAACCGGGTATACCATTATTCTATACCCGACTTTGCCCCTAACACCGGTAACAACAGAACTCATCCAGTTCTTCCAGTTCCCATCCCGTACAGCCTTCATGTGCCCATTTTTTGCACTTCAGGCATTGAACCCAAGCATCGCTTCTTTGCGTATTGCCATAAATCTCTGTGCAATAAATGCACATGTCATCAGTCATTTTTTGCTTTTTTGGTTTTACCTTATCGATCTTAAGTTTCGGAAAAATTTTCTTGTTATTCTTCGTGATGGTATTTTGTTCGATTTCCGATTTGTACGGTGATGAAGTAATAATAGCAGTTTTTCCTCGACGAGTATTTGTAGTGATTTTTCTTACAACGTGCGGTTTTGGTAAAATATCAGCAGGGGAAAATGTGAAACACGCCGTTGTCACGCACACTGACTGCTGTGAAGTGCTTGGCTGTGGACTATCTGCTAGCCGTGAAGTGCTTGGTTGTGGAATGTCCACTTGCCGTGACGTGCTTGGTTGTGGGCTAACTGCCTCCCGTGAAGTGCTTGGCTGTGGAATATCCGCTTGCCGTGACGTGCTTGGTTGCTGGCGAAGTGCCTGCCGGGATGTGCATGGCTGTGGATTAATGGCCGGCCGTGATGTGCTTGGCTGTGGAGTATCTGCTTGCTGTGACGTGCTTGGCAGGGGGCTAACCGCTGGTCTAATAACACTGTTTTCATCTCGATCTTCAACCGTTTCTTGATCAAAAGCGTTCGCTGTAGGCTCAGAATCAGGTGTTGGGTCATTATCTGTTGTAGAAGCAGATACAAATACATCATCCGAGAAGATGTTAGCATTCAGTGGGAAAATTCCTGTTTTCGAAAAACCACTCATAGCATTTTGGAGAGTTGCTGCTTTGGCGTACGCAGTCCCAAAAAGTTTTCCGAGTTGAAACATACTCACTGTACGACCTGGATTATTACGCAGCCATGTCATCACTTCTTGACTGTAATAAGTACTTAAGGGTCCTATGATGCTGACGTCAAGAGGTTGAAGACGGTGTGTACAGTGGGGAGGAAAGCTTACTATGATCACCCCGTTCTCTCGAGCTTTATCAATCAAGGGAAGGTTTTTAGTGTGCGTTGAGTGACCATCTAATAAAAGGAGTACAGGGTCATCTTTCGATGGTTTCACATTTTCAATGAAATGGATTAGCCAGTTCACAAATATGTCACTCTGTATCCACCCACTGGGATGGCATACAGCAATAGTTCCAGGAGGCGTACCATCTAACAATTCTGCCTTCATTCGGACTCTCGGGAAAATCAAAAGTGGTGGGATATAAACACCTGAAGCTGATACACACAAAACTGCAGTAGTCAACTGGCCCCTTTCAGCAGAAGAGATAATGCCTACTTGTTTTTTGCCTTTTAAAGACAGAACTTTGGATTTCTTTTTGGGCACAGTCATGATCCCGGTTTCATCGACATTAAATATCTTAGTTGGCCCAAATTTGTATTTGTCTTGCAGTTCTATTAGAAGAGCAAAAAATTTCGAGACATTTACTCTATTAAACCCCATTGCTCGTGCAACGGAAGTCGGTTCTGGAAGGCGTAATGATAATTCCGGATGACGACGTAAAAATCCATAAAGCCAATCCATACCAGCCATTTTTGTGTCTTTATTAAAACCGTGATCTATGCCATTTTTCTCTGCCTATTCAAAAGCAAGTTTTCTAAAATCTGTGTATGTAAGCCCAAATAATTGAGCCTCTAGATCTTTAATATGCTGACACATAATATCTTCTTGCTCATCTGTAAAAATAGTCTTGAAACGACCTAGGCCTTTTTTAGAAGCTTGTTCCAGGTCATTGTTTATACGGTACTTCTTAACTCTATCTTCTAATGTCGATTGTGGAACTGCAAATTGTCGAGAAGCCAGACGGTATCCACTTCTTCCTTCTATTACTTCCGAAATGGCCTTTTTCATGGCTTCTTCAGTCCATGACTGCCGGTTTGTACATCGTTTATAATTTCGCGGCATTTTCATTCAAACTGTAACAATGTTTCAAACAAAATTATATTTAAAAAAAAATAAACACGTAGTCACTGATTATTGTACAAAACCGGGTACCACCCGGTATTACCCCGTACGGTTTTGCCCCAAGCACCCTAGCAAGAAAAAAAATAAAAAAACTAACCTCAAAACGAAATGCAATTAAAATCTAAGCAGTGTTTATCAAACATGAAAACATGCTTAACCAATATTAAAAAACCAATACCACATACCTGGATGTTCCGAAGCATAGTAAATGAATGAATTCCATGAATTATTAGATCAAACCACCCTAAAAACTTGATTTGTAATTATTTTTTACGAGCGCACACGAGTGTCCTTCAACTTTTGTTGACAGTGTCGTCAAGATGGCCGACTGCAGTGAGCAAAGCGCGCGAAAATTTGAAACACGCTAAGTGGCTATAATGACATGTCCCGGTTTTACCCCCATACCCGGTTTTGGACTAATCTCCCTACATGTATTATGCTACGCTCATATTGCTATGTTATACTCTGTCTCGTAATCTTCGTGTAATATTAATCTTTTCAGAGTGAGCGAGGCGTGATAATCCAATATAATCAGATTTCAGTCCCCGCTTCATATCCTGTGCCATAATCCGATCAGCCAGTCAAGACGATTGAAAAGTGCATCCGACACTGAAGGGCAAAGCCTATTCTGGGTGTTAAAAAGCTTTAACTTTTGCGTTAAGCTTTAGATTAAATACCGAGTGTAGTGTAGGATATTGTAACTTTGTGGAGCATCCAATAATAGTGAGAGGAGATTCATACAGACAGAAAAGGTAAGTCAAAGTCATTTTATTCATCGTAGGTATAATTATATAAAATTTTCTGATGAACGTCAATTTTTACAAACTACTCTCCGTTCGGAGAGTAAGTAAGTACTTATTTACTTATTCGGTTAAGTACACGTTTCTTTAACACATGTAAAGGGTGTTAAATGTAGTTGTATTTATTTTAAGTAATATATTTTTATATTTAAAGTACTTATAAGTAAGTTTCGATTATTAGTAAGTATCTATTGAGATTGAATTGTAAGATTACGCAGCATCATTTATTGAAAATGTTTGCTTCAGTAACGCCCTCGCTTTTTCAGGAGGTTTAAAGTGAAGAGGATGGATCTTAATTTCATGCATCAGCATCAGCTATGGATTTCGTATCAATCCGTGTTTGCCAAATGCTGACTCGTGCCGGCGCGGATTTGTTCATAAATCCACGAGACACCCCAATACTGCAGCGGTACACAACTTGCATGATATCGACTTTCCGATATATGTAAACCACTTATATTGTTCCGTCGATTTTTATAAAATAAATTTTCATACTTTAGTATCATTGTCATCAGTTAAGGCTGTCACTAAAGCTAGAAGAAAATCAGAATCTGTCAAATCTAGTGAGGGGGGGTTGAGGTATGCGGGGCGTTCTCCGGACAATGACATGAAATTTTAACATAGTACTCGAAAACATTAAAGTGAAGACATGCCACTTTGTTAAACATATACTAAGTAAGTAATATTGTATTGTAAGTGATACGAAAATATTTATTTTTATTTGAAAGTATTTTTAATAAAAAAAAAAAAAAAAAAAAAAAAAAAACACGCACTCACGCCTTGTACTAATGTACTCCCTTGCGGGGTAGGCAGAGGTGCATTGCTGCACCCACTTTTCGCCAGAGTGTTATGTTAGTCCCAATGTAATAGGGGGCGGGCCTATTGCCATTTTACGGGCACATCCAAGACCTGAGAACAAATATCTGTATTTAAACAAATATCTGCCCCAGCCGGGAATCGAACCCGGGACCATCGGCTTAGTAGTCAGGGTCACTAACCACTACGCCATTCGGTCGTCTATTTAATCATTAATTATAAAAAGTCGTGCCCGTGCCGATATTTATACAGGTTGTTGCAAAAAGGGTATACTAAACTAAGCCGAAACCTACGTGTGCAGCATGTTATTGATGTTATGTCTAAAACCCTGGAAATGAAATCAGAATGTAAAAATTCGCGTTTTTTTTTTCGCGAATTAAGTATAGCCTCACTTGGGGGCAGATTTTAATATAAGAGGGACTACAGGGTGTTGTATTAAAAAAAGTATAGTTAGCCGAAAGGGCGTTACTCTGAATAACTTTTATCCTACGTATTTGTACACTTATTTATATATTTGTGCAATAAAGGATTAAATAAATAAATAAATATTTTTTTATATTCGTGAAAAAAAAAACGCTTCTCCATATATTTTTTTTGGTCACGTGACCTTTTAGTTAGACGACCTGTTTTATTTTGGTGTTTTAAAAGCAGAACAGTAGTTTGCAGAACTCTGCATATACAGGGTGTCCCAAAAGGTTACGTAGCTGGCAAAGGTGGTGATATGGGGTGGTCTGGGTGAGATAATATGTACTTAAGTATGTGTATTTTGGATATGATAGAAATAATATTTTTGTTTCTTAAAACCAAAATAAAATAAAACCTTGTTGCGCTCTTTTGCTCACTGTAAGTACCTACAAATATTGCTGTATTAAAAAAATTGCGGTTTTGTAATAACGATTATAAAAAAAGTTATTTTCAAGTCAAGGAGTCAGTACCTAATTACAATTTCAGTCAACACCAGGTGAACTGAAAAAAAATAGATAGTTCTAATTATTCTATAATCACTTTAGATCGCAAACATTGTAACTCCACTTTTCTCGGCGAAAAGTCAATTAGTGTCAGTTGGTGTCAATTAGGGCATGCAATACCGGAATAATTTTCAATACCGGTATTGAGTTTCGGTATTACTACTTCGGGATTCCGGTACTAATACCGGTATTAGACTTTCTTGTTGTTATAAATGGCAAATATTGTGTTTAAAGGACTATAGGCCAAAATTAAACAAGAAAAGGCAATCAAATTCTGTAATTATAGATATAGATTTCTACGACAATTGAGTATTAGAGTTAAAATTATAGATTTGAAAAAAAAAATTTGGTGTCGGTTTACGCATGGGCAACAGTAGATTTCCAACGGCCAAAAACTACATTAAACTATTGGAGACAAGTGCGCTTTCATAGTATATAAGAACACAAGGGTAACTATACCTTAATCGCTTTATTTATAGCCTAAAAAGTCCGATTCCGGTATTACTTCAATACCGGTATTAACTTTCAATACTGGTATTGAAAAATACTTATTTTTTTTCCGGGTTCCCGGTATTGCGGTATTGTATGCCCTAGTGTCAATAGAAACGTTTTTTGAATTTATATTTATATTCTCATATATAACGTGCGATGTAGGCGAGCGTGAACGAAAACTATGCAATAAGCCTTTGTTTTTATTACTACTTTACTAAAATAAAATAACATACTCAACAATGTTAATATTTTTTTTTTGCAATATTGTAAAATTAAAATCTAATTATTAACATGAATTTCAACTTTTTTTTGCATCTATGCGTCGAATGACGGCATGACGGCTGCTGCAGCTACGTGCTGTCCAGACCTCCAACCAATCCCACCAGTACTGCAGGTTGCGTCGAATACGAGCCATTCTCTTCGACTTGACAAAACAGGTGCTCCTGGAAGGGCCATAAATCGCACGGCACCCGTACCGTATAGAGGCAACAGACTCCTTTGCAACAGCCTCCCAGATTCCTAAGTAGCCCATGCACTGCATGGCGAGCACAGCTCCAGCAATGGACAACATTTCAAAAAACTAAAGCTGCTATAAATCGGAAACCATTTCGAGATTTAGCTATAAAGGCCACGAAAAAAATATTTTTTTCGTGTGAGAAATTCATAAAATAGTCAAAAAGTGCTGATGACGTCATGCATTAGGTGCGATGAATTTTGTTGCTCAAAGCCTATCGATGAAAAAAAAAAGTAACTGTCACTGTCATTTTTGATTGACGTTGACGTTTTATCGTGACGTTTTGTTGTTTATTTGGGTCATTTTCATAAATTCTGTTCCGACACTTTTTGACTTTTTTTTTTATTGATCGTATATAAAATGGTTAGTACGCATTAAGAGATGACCCGCTATATAATATGTCCCAGAGCATGCCACCGCCTACATAGCTAAAAAAATTGGGGTAAGTACATTATATTTATTTTAAAATAGTAATATATTATGCATTCATGTGTTTCAATTATGCTTGACTGGAATGCTTAGTAAAATTATTTTTTCATGATAAGTATTTTGTATCATCAGAATTATCAATGTCACACTTTTTTTGTCATTTGAAAATGACCCATTTGCTGGTTGGCACGTAAACAAAGTTTATGTCAGTTGTCAGTGTCATTTATGTTTTTTTTTTCGAGACTAAGGCAAAGGACTTAAATCAAAATTGAGCCTAATATGTGACGTCACTTCCGGTTTTAAAATAATAAACTTTAAAGTTAAAAATAACATGGAAAAAGAAACTAAAAGTATACAGGCGGAGTTTTTAAAATAGCGATCCCTGGTGATGAAGGGACCAGCTACATCTGTTATAAATCCTGGGACGTGTTGTGTGTGATGTGTGTAGCAGTGGTGTTTATGTGGATGTGCTTGAGAAGCATGTCAGCTTGAGATCGCTGTTTTAAGAACTCCGCCTGTATACTTTTAGGCGCAGGCCACCGTACCGTTTGCAAAGCTTATTAAATACCTTCATAGATTTAAAAAAATATGTACATTTTAGTTCTTCAATTTTTAAAAGTACTTATACTTTTGAACACCCTTTAGTGTACAGACTACCACATCTTAAAATATATATTATAAAAAATTACGGTTTTTGGTTTCAAATAATACAAATTGAGAACTTAATTTTCAACACCCTGTATATTGTGTAGCTTACCTAGCATACACAACCGTTAAAATAAAATAAAGTTAAATTATTACCCCTCAGAATATAAACAGGCTCGCGCTTTGGCATACTGTATTGACCGTATAGTTCTTATTCGGAGAATCTAATAAGTGTCATTATGTGTAATGTTTACCTTTATCTATGCATCTGTAACTCTATAGTAAAAAATGTAAACAAATCGAAAAGGCGAAATGTTTTCTAAGAATTTTCGGCTTTTCTCCATCTAAAATGTTTAGAAAATTAACTTTTCATAGCAAATGCATATGTATTATAATATTTGCAGTCATCATTTGTTGATTTAATCAGTTTTTGTGAAATATTTGATTAAAAATAAAATGGCGTGGGTATCGCTCCTAACAGGCCGCCACCAGGGCGACGACTGAAGAAATCTGAAATCTGTCACGGCGTCATCATTTTTAAACCGGAATTTATTAGTTTTTTGCAAAAAAAGTTGACTTCTGGTCCATTAAATCCAACTCTTTAAGCTAACTTTGTTAAGAATTTAATTACCTACACATACATATAAGATTCCATGAAAATGGGCCCTCTGATTTCGAGGGTTTTTTCATAATAAGTCGAAAAATTGCAAAAGACATGGTCTGTTTGCAATTTTTTTTAACATACTTATTATAATCCTGCACCAATTTCTAAGCAAATATCATGTTGAGTATACCCTCTGCTACAATATATATTTTTCTCAAAGTGATAGAAGCTACCGTTTTTCCAATCCAATCAAGTATATCAAACCGACTTTAGCATTTTAGGTTTCGTAATCCCCTTAAGGGGAGTCTTCGGCAATCGAGGATCGGCATTGTCATAGTAGGAGCATACTTTGAAGGTGATAAAATAAATTTGGATGAATAACAAATATTTTGTGTTTTATAGATCTTTTCCCGATACTCTTTACACAGAGTAGTACTTACGTCCATACCGTAAGAAAAACTATTTAAGTTCATCGCGAGTGCAATGTTTTCTTATTAAAATTGTTGCAAAAGTTCCGGCGCATTGTTCAGACGTCTTCTCTCTTGATCGTTTATGAGATTAAATTTTCAGTTGAAGTAAAATATTAATGAGTTATGCAAGATGTGTCTTAGGTAGAAAAGAGGATAATACGTACTCCGCACAAATGTTTATGAATACATACTAGACTAAATTATGATGTATGAAGTATGTTAAATCGTTTAGTGCCAATTTCTCCATAGTCGGATCGGATATCTAACCGACAGGGATTGGTTAATCAATAATACGTCATCTCCATATAAAATTCTTGACAGATGTGTCAAAAGTAAACCACTAATACCTAGTTATGCTCTAATCGACTATGGAGAAATTGGCACTTAGGTAGCCAAAGTTGTGAAAGCAACACATGCCAAAAGATATTTTGATTAAACCATCCCGACGGGGAAGTCGTCTACCCCCTGAGTGGATTGACTATTAATTCATAATCGAGTTATGCACAAATTGCACTCGTCTCACTCATGTGTTTTCATTTCCACGTGTCAATATGTTTTGATTGAAAGATTATTCGTGTGACATGGATATTTATCGGTTATCGGTCAATCACGGAGAGTAAAATAAAAATGTTATCTTGTTGCCACCACGAATGAAAGGATTAATAGTGACCGGATCAGGAAGGCCAATGAAAGAGAGTTATTGTAGTGATAGTGATTTGTGAGGCTTCTGTTAATGTAATGTACCTACTTTTGACAATTGTGTATCAAGTATGTACCTATCTAAATATCGTAGGTAAGCGAAATGTAAACTTACTTAAAACACAAATTTCCCCCAAGTATGAAAAACAACACCACTAGTGCAATATTCATAATAATAACGCATAAAATACCGCGAAACGACCCCGGCTCACGGCAGAACCCTCTGGAAAGTGTTCATTAATTGATACTTGGCGTGTTCCGTGGCCATGTCTATGGAATTAGGGTACCGCCGCGAAACAAGTGGATGTTTTATTATTAGTACCTTTCCTATTTTCTTTTATATGACCATGAGCGGCCGCTGCATAGGAAAAAGTAACTTCTCAATGTACCTATGTATATGGTCTACTTGTCTATAATTAGTTACTTATGAAAAAACTGAACCTTATCGTTGTTAAAATGTTAATGTTATGCTACCCTAGGTCAATGTATTATAGAAGGGCCTACCCTTCAATAATAATCACAATCGTAACACACAAAAATTACAAAACAGGCGATTTGTCTAGAAATGTAACTCTTACGACAATTGGACCTCACTTGTAAATGTGGCTCAATTGAGAGAGCCGAATCTTTAAAGTACCTACCTAGGCGTAATCATCGACGAAAGATTAACCTTTAAAGAGCATATCATCTCAATGTCCAAACGAGTTTATTTATTTATTTATTTATTTTATATGTATTCAAAAATCTTCGCGACATAGATGATGGAAAAATTATCAAAATGGTATATTTTTCACTTTGTCAGTCCATAATAAACTACTGCATTTTGGCTTGGGGTTGTGCATAACAACACGACGAAGACTAGACGACTGACATCTTGTCAAAGTAAAACTATCGTACCGTACCAATACCGTACCAAAGGGAATAGATTGATTCAATCATCTATCCACATACAAATATTAAAAGTTTTCGATCGCAATCAAACAAACTGTAAGCAATAATAGTTCACGACTTCACGCTAAACAGAATATATTTTATGTATAGCCATATCTATCCAGTCTCTAAGTTTAGTTTACCAAGTAAAGCTTTGAACTAGGCATTAAGCAGTCCAAGTAATCTTCCAAAGTGAAAGCCTTTCTAACTACAAGGAAGCCGCGCTAAACTTAAGCGATTATTTGCTGTATAGTGAGCTAACTATAGGCATACGACATCAGGTGGAATTTTATCTATGATCGGGGCGAAACGAATATTTGTTTCAGAAATGTATATACTTACTAATAACTATAAATAGGCATGGACTTATGTAAATGGTCGAAGAAACTTATATGTATTTTGTAAATAGGTAGGTACTAACCTTGAGTTATTCAGGGTGACACGTCGAGGAGTACCTAGTTGCCTTTTCAGAAAGATTTGACATTACACAGGGTTCACAACAAAATTAAGTTAATTTAATCGAAAACGTAAACATAAAGACGTCTCATTTACATCGCGCGGCTTCGAGAGCGAGTGCGACGGAAAACTTTAGTCACGTCTTACGCCCCGTGCTAGGCTAGCTGAGACGCGTTGTTTCTTTGAGATATACCTACTGTAACGTGATATTGTTCTGAAATCGTGCAAGCTTTTTCACGATGGTATGGGAATACAGGATAAGTAAAACCTTTTCCTGTATATTTCTCGTTACCCACTGGCAACTGGAACCGAGGCTAATCCTATTACAGTAACTAGTGGCTGCAGAACCAAGTACTTACCTGATAGAGCGTTGAGTCCTTGCCAACGCAGTTGGAGAGCCAATTCCTGGGTAATGATGAACATTTCTATGTGGTTTATTTATAGAGCTAAGTTAAATTTTATTACTTTCTCGTTTTGCAGTCATACTATGTATATACCTATGTTGCTAGAATGTAATGTCAATTTTACTATAGTGGTAGATGAAATAACGTGGATTTTGTTACTTATTTCAAGCACGTTTGATGCGAAACATGACCAGCACTTGTGATTACGTTTAAATTACATTCGTTTCGCTACGAATATTCAATTTTAGTTTACTGGAAAACTGTATTGTGAGCGCTTGTTTATCATGTTGATATAAAAATTTACTTAAGTACTATTTTATGTAAGTATTATACTCCAGAGTTACTGGTTGTTTTCAGGACAACACTGAGTGCCTGTTTCACTAAAATTGGGCATTACCTAAGTGATGGGTGCCCAACGTGTCAGATAAAATACCCTGCATTTTTGACTTACATCATGAGCACGAGTCTAGAATCTACCAATTAAAGTCGAATAGCAGCGGAATTACCTACAGCGAGGTATAAAGGCTCTCAAAACACTGGAAAAGAGTAGCGAATAGTTATTTCAATCAAGTACCTAAGTCAGTTCCTTGAATAAGGCATGCCTAAATGCCTATGTCAGTTATGATAAATGTGTTAATGAGGGGGTTTATAGCGTAGATCTTAGGTTTATGTATAAAAGAAACAAGCCAATTCTTCATTATGAAATAAAAACTTTTATTACATATTATCAGTTCAAATATCGTATTTACATTCTTTTAATTAAACCATTAAAAGCACATTGTTTTATACTTAAGGGATACATTTTAAATAGGTAGATCAAAAGTATCTGGAGAGTACCTAATTATACAATATGTCATAGTTGTCTAAGGACTGATTTTGCTAACATCTATAAAAGTTATCAAATTAGTTGCTGACCCCATCTTAGACTTGACAGCAACAACTAACTATTGCAAAATCAGACCAATAACACAATGCAACGTTCAGAGTCATATAATCATACTTTTCCCCAGACAACTTTGATCTTACTATTAAAAAAATAAACCTTACAATCTAAATCATAATTAAATCAGCAGTACATTTTTTTCATGATACTTAAAATAAGAAAATGTATAGTTAATCAATTAAAAATAAAATAAATCTCATCAAATCCAGACTTAGTACGGGATAGTTACGACTGCAATGGCATCTCATATAGGACTGTCATTTACTAATATAACTCATAAAAATTAAAACCTAATAGATTAATTATATTTACAAATCGGATGTCGTCAATACGGACAGCAACAAACATCACATTCGAATACGTCGTTCAAAAGTGTATTTCGCTGCTGACGGTACTCGTAATTAATAAACTGCAAACATTTTCAGTTCTTCATTGGGAAAAATTTTCATTGAGCGAATATTGGAAAATAATGTGCCACCGTAAAGTCTGTTTTTTAATCTCCGATACAAAATAATGATAGATTCTGAACGGTTCCTCAACAGTCGATTGTCCCGCTATTAAGTGACGTATCGTTCTATTGGCGGGACAATCGACTGTTGGTTAACCGTTCAGAATCTGTCAATTTAGTATCTGAGATTAAAAAACAGACTATAGTTATAGTACAATGCTTTTATGAAAGCTCGATTTTTATTGCCTTGACCGGTCGACACGGACGCTCAACAAAAACAATCCTTAAAACAAATGCAACACAACAGAATTTCCACTAGACCTCATCATATACATAAATGCTCCATTTACTTCGCCCTAACAGTTATATGTTACATTGTACGCACATAGTGCGAGCGTGCCTCACTCAACGGGTGAAAATTATCATTCTCTCTATCAATATTATTCTTTAATTTTTTTACATAAAATTCAACAAATCAATGTACATACAATCGAACGTACCTATTGCATCATTTAAAATTTTACGAACTATTTTGGTGTTGAAATGCGGAGACGACGAGCGAAGAATGACTTTTCTTGTTTCCACTCTAGAAATGGCCCTTTTATCACGCCATACTTAAAATATACGTATACTTTTAAGTATTGACTCTAGCAATCTCATAATTTTCGTCTCACCAACTATTTCCAATAATATTCCAATATTAACTCGATTCTGTTAAAAGCACTCTCTTATCCACTTAACTTCTAAAAAGTGAACTTTAAAATTGTGACCATGTATCTAACATGTCAACTGTCATAACAACAAACAATAACAAATTTTTTATAATAAAAATTATTTACAATTATTACTGTATATAACTACAAAAAAAGCCAATTATTGTGGGTTACATCCTATGGCCGCAAATACAAAAGAAGGCCAGTGAGTTAGGGGCATATCCCATGGCCGCAAGTTTACCCAAAACGGGCCGTGCCTCTCCGTGCCGGCCGCAGCAGACTCCCCCGCGGCACGGCCGTGACATGAGCCTCAGAGGGAGGTGCGGCGGACGCGCGGTGGCGCCGGGATCCCGCCGCAGCGGCGAGCCCCAGCCCTAATCCTGTGTCATCTGCCTACTCCGGTCCTTGAACTTTGTGCAGTGCTAAGAGTGCTTTATGCGGACGAAAATTTGAACTTTTTACATTTATTTATTTCGTGCCTTATATATCCGTTCTTCTGCCTGATTAATTCATCGTTATTTAGTTATACATTTTACAATAGTTTTAGAATAAGTATTTATAAGTATACACTTACGCCATTCAGTTTGGCGCATGTCTCAGGCTGCTAGCCAGCCTTCATCGACTACATCACAGGACCTCGTGCAGTGTCCTGAATGCCCCAGCGGGTCTCGCCTGTACAGGGGACAGAGAGGTCTAAATATCCACAAAGCCAGAGTCCACAAAATATCAGATGCCACACCACAGGCTGCCGGGAACATCCCACCGCCCGCAGCGCCGGGCGGCGCCGGCGACGGCCAACAGACCCCCGCGGCAGAGCTCTGGCGGGAGCTAAGTAACTACAAGCAGTCCCGCCCCACGGTCAAGCGCATACCTCGCGGGGCGAGGACCACTGTAGCGACCTCTCTGTCCTCCTGTATAAACGACGTCACCAATAAAAATGATATAAGCAGCTGGAAAAATCTTTTGACTTTCTCATACAGAACACTGCACGTGGCCAGGGGAAAGGATAATGCTACAGGGGGCTCCCTAACCCAGAAAATAAAAAAAAACTGTAGCCATCCGGACCATTACCAAGAAACAAGGAAAATTCTTTTGATGAAACATAAAACTAGCAATATTACGCAAAAAGTTGCTTCTAAACTAAATGACGGGGACATAAAGGGAGCCGCCTGTCTCCTTTTTTCCAGTGATGCAGTCGCCCCCGACACCCCGGAGACCCTGTCAGCGCTGGAGTCGAAGCACCCGCCTCCAGCAGCCACCTTGACTCTGCCGGATGCCCCCGATCCTTCTGCCCGCACACCCGAGGCAACACAGGAAGAGGTGCAGGCCGCGATCGCATCCTTCAGGAACGGGTCGGCCGGTGGCATCGACGGCCTAACACCGCAACATTTGAAAGACCTGATTTGCGGAGCTACAGGAGTCGCCGGCCGGACGCTGCTGGATGCTGTGACGCGGCTTGCGAACCTAATGCTCTCGGGCAAAGTATGCGAAGACATAGTCGACCTTTTATATGGCGCCAACTTATGCGCACTAAATAAAAAGGATGGGGGCATACGACCGATCGCGGTCGGTAACACTCTCCGCCGCATGGTGTCCAAAATCTGCTGCAAGCATATTCTAAATAATCTTTCATCGAAATTCCAACCAACACAGCTCGGTTTCGGAACAAAAGGAGGCTGTGAGGCCGCAGTGCACGCGGCGCGCAGCTTCCTGCAGCACGGCGGCGGGGAGGTGCTGCTGAAGGTGGATGTAGCCAATGCCTTCAATTCGGTCGACCGGGGCGCCCTGCTGACAGAAATTAAAGACCACATCCCCGACATCTTCCACTACATGTGGCAATGTTACAGTAAACCGACGAAATTAATATATAAAAACCATCTCCTACAATCAGCCGTCGGCTGCCAGCAGGGCGACCCGCTGGGTCCGGCCATTTTCAGCCTCGCGATACACCCACATATCTCTTCCCTTGCCTCGAAATTTAATGTGTGGTACTTGGACGACGGGACACTGGGGGGTGAAGCGAACACAGTTCTTTCAGATTTACAAAATATCATAAACAAATTTGACTCGATTGGTTTAAAGCTAAATTTTTCCAAATGTGAACTTTTTGTTAGTGAACGAATACCTCCTGGCGAAAAACAGCAAATAATTAACAAATTTAATAGTTTAGCTCCAAACATAAAATTAATAAACAAAAGTTCGCTTCGCCTCCTGGGTGCCCCGGTGTTGGACGATTCCGTAGAATCGTTTACCACCGAAAAAATTACGAAATTCGAGGAATCGTCCAAAAAGCTTAAGGAACTAAGCCCACACATGGCATATTGCATTATAAAATATTGTCTTTTTGTCCCAAAATTTAATTATGTCCTGAGATGTACCACACTTTGGAAACACAAAATCCTCCTAAATTCTTTAGACGACCTGGTCAGGAAAACACTCGTCGAAATTCTAAATTGCCCGCTTAACGACAAGTCCTGGATGCAGGCAACATTGCCAATAAGATTTGGAGGCACGGGAATCAGAAGTGTATCCGCGGTGGCACTGCCGGCGTTCCTGTCCTCAGCTCACAGCACCTCTGACCTCTATGGAAAAATTATTTACCCATCACTTGGTGATGTTGAGGTCACGTGCTTGGCTGAGGCGAGGAACGCATGGCTGGATGTTACTGGCCGGAGCCAAAGTCTCCCGATTGTGCCTGGCTCGCAGAGGCTCTGGGACGAGCCGCTCTGTACACAGGTCCAAAAAAACCTCATAGACTCGGCACAAAACCCTGCAGAGCGAGCCCGTCTCATGGCGGCTGCGGAGCCGGAGTCAGGGTATTGGCTACATGCACTCCCGTCAACCATCTTAGGGACCCACCTTGACAGGTCGACTTTCTCGTTGGCAATCAGCCTGAGACTTGGCGCCAAAATAAATGAGCCACACCGCTGTCGTTGTGGCGGTGGCGTCGATGAGCTGGGCCACCACGGCCTAGCGTGTCAGCGCAGCGCAGGCCGGCTGTCGCGTCACGCCGCCCTGAATGACGTCATCCGCCGAGCTCTTGCCAGTGCTGGCGTCCCGGCCGTACTGGAGCCAACAGGAGTAGCGCGCGACGACGGCAAGAGGCCGGACGGAATGACGCTCATTCCTTGGAAGAATGGGCGGCCGCTGGTATGGGATGCCACATGCGTCGACACTTTGGCACAGTCACACCTACCAGCGACCGCGACCAAGGCAGGTGCGGCGGCAGCGACGGCTGAGGCGGCTAAAAGGCGCAAGTATGCAGCCCTAGGACAAGGCTACATGTTTGTGCCTTTCGGCGTAGAGACGCTGGGTCCGTGGGGGCCGGATGCAAAACTTATATACAAGGAAATTGCGACACGGCTCATCGACGCCTCCGGCGACCAAAGGGCTGGCACATACCTTGGACAAAGGATAAGCCTCGCCATTCAGCGGGGCAATGCGGCCAGCCTCTTGGGAACCTTGCCAAACGACGGCGGTGACCTAGAAAATATTTTTTACCTATTAAGGTAGGTAGTGCCCTATGGCCTACTTATTTAATTTATTAAAATATATAGTAGGTAGTTTAGTATAAGTAGATAAGGTACCTTCCAATATTTATGTATGTTTATTAAATAAAAATTAGAGGTTCAAATAAAGGTCAAATAATTATTATCACATTCATTTCTACATGTCTAATGTTGTGCGTCAGTCATTTTTCATATAATTATTATTATGATTGTGTTCGCGCACCAATCCTGAACACTTGACGAATAAGCTCGTATCTTGAGAGAAGCCTGGCAAGTTTTTTGTGGGCATATACGTTAATACCAAATACGTTAATGATCAATAAAAGCATAGGCAGATTCATGTTATGTCTTATTTTAAGCATACACTACCTGTGTCCACATAAAACATAGCTAGATACCACCAGAAAAAATAGTCATTTCAAAAAACTTGCCAAATTTTCAAAAATATCATTCTTCGCCGTCCGTTTCGCTTTAAATACTACCTACACTACCATTCTCTAGACCCATGACTACCCGACCACACTGGCAACTCAACTCTCCTATAGCAACTTCATGGTATTTCAGACACATCCTGTCTTTAAAAAATAAACGTGTTTTTAAACTGAAATAATAATTGTTTTATAGGTACCATTTCAGACTTTTGTGAATCCTGACAGCAATTTGATAATAACTCGGCCGAGCGTATACCGAAGTGATTCAATTGTGAGGCAAAGCAAGCAGTTTTGAATCTGAAGGGTTACTCCATCTAGAAAAAATAACGAACGAGCGAGTGCTGGCATTATTTTGAACGTTTAATGCAACGAAATCGAGTCGTGGTTAGGTCAGCAGTGCCCCGAAACTTCAGTTTTCCGTGAGCTAGAGTGACCTTCTGAACCGTAGAATGGCTTGGCATTCTATTTGGAATGCTCGGGTCCTTTTATCAACGTCAGGTGGATGCCATGCCTCGGCGCTGCGCAGTTCAATTGAATTTGTCGTGAATCATGCTGATGTTATGCCAGCCAGCCGGATTTACTGGACAAGTTAGGGTCTGGTGTATTTGGCATGTGTAGTCAAGTAGGTATAGTGAAGGGAAAAGCAACCTCACCCCGATCGGGTAGCATTGTGACTCTGGGTGGGGTCATGTTTATTTGACCCAGACTTTTAAAACCGACTTTGTTATCAGAACCGCTAGTATTAAGTTTTTCATGAAATACTTATTATGTTTTATTGGAAATGTTTTAAAAGACCATGAAGTGCTTACCTTATTATTAGTTTTAAAAAATCTTTTTAGCTTGTATTTTATGAAATCTGTACTTTTTAGAAATTGTTTTGTCTATCTAAAACTAGCTTTTACATAATGAGAGAGGGTCACTTGTGTGTAGTTCAATAGTATTAGAAGTTTTATATTTTGTAGCGTTTCTGAAGGATAAATCTATATTAAAATAGAGTTTAAAACAGTTTAGATGTAGCTAGTTGGCAGTGAGTTCCGATTTTGGTACATTTCTTATTTTTGTTCAGGCGCAGCGTCTGCATCTACGAATACAAACTCTATTGCTACAGTGTTAAGATTCATTTTTACTTACAAATGTAAACGCCCACTGCTTAACATGAAAATCTGTTGTCTACTTACTTACCACTTTACTTAAGTATGATTCAGAAATCGTCTTGAAAAATTGCACTCAAAATTATTTATCTTTTCTTAAACTGCAATTGGCACGACTTGGTGTTACCGTATATTTATGGAACTTACTTCAACTTACGCTAATCGAAATCACAGATATCCAAATTGCTACGTTCGGGTCAAGACGATTGGGAAATCTAGGCTCCACGTTGCCAATGTGACGGTCCTATTTACTGCACTCTTATAATAAACTACGGGCGTGATACCTAATTCCTGCTAGACGGTTCAAATTCAACTAGATTTAGGCTAAGACCTAGTGTCTGTTCACAATAGGACACGACACTAACAATGTACACAATAACTAACTAGCCCTCACAAAAGAACCGATTTCACTAAGCGTTTAGCTCCTTATCACCACTAGTAGGACGGTCCCACACTTCATAAATTTGAGATCTGACACGATTAAATCAATCCATTTGGTTAGTATGTGTTCGTTTTGTATTCAATTCGCGTTTATCACTGTGGAGCGAGTCCATTGCTCGGGCGCGCGGCGGCGGCGGCGGCGGCGGCGGGCAGTGCGTGCGGCGCGCCCCTACATCTACACTTGAGCACCGTGGAAGGAATAAGTGCGCATAAGAACAGATTCGCAGTGACGTGGAGTGGGGAAATTGAACAGACAGTGATTTTCAATGTTATTTTGATGGTTATAGCTGAGGCACAAGGAAGTTTTAAGTTCGCTGCGCGCATTGTTTGGAACAACATACCTCCCCCACTCCACTACACTGCAGTGAAATACTTCCAAACAGCAGAGCTCTTAGACAATTATAAATCTTAAAATATAAATAAACATCTTCTCAAAATGTCTCCCAAATTATGAGCATATATCCAGCATAAAAATCTTTTAAAATAACGCGTCATATTCTCTTTTTTCTTTTCATTTTTTTATAGATATACAACATGGCACACTGTTATGTAATAATAAATTAGTACGCCGGTACCTAGTTACCTTGTCACCATAGAATAATTGAATAATATGGATGGATATAAGAAGCTTAACAAGCGCATTATATAACATTCAAAACAACGGTTGGACAAATCATAACAGGATTCCACACTCGGGGGCTTATACAGACGTCTCTCTCTAAGCCCCTAAGTGTGAAAGAGACAACAGGATAGCGCATCAGATGCGTTAAGACAACGCGGTCGTAGTTGGTCCTCTGCGTTGTGAATTAAGACTAATTGTGAGGAGTCTCGAGGACGCCTCATTTGATGGCCGCGTGGCGATTCTCCGTGTGTAGGCAGACGCCCTCCACTGTGAATATTGACACCTCTGAAACAATGAACATCAATGATGATCATTAGATGTATGTTTTTTCTTTCACAAATATGCTCAAAAAGTTCTTTAAGAAAACTTATTCAAAAAGGCATGTATCAAGTAGGCATGGGTATGACCTTGAATACCAATTGAAATGTAATACTAATGTTGATGTTTTGGTAAGACGGTATTTCTGTAACTGTAATTACCAGATATAGTGGTAATCAGGCTACTTATGCTTGATAAAATACAAATTTTTAAACCGCTACTGCTATAACCACGAATTGTTGTTTGTTTCAGACTTCGTTTAAAACTTCGTACCGTCAAGCACGAGCACCTCAACCCTAACCTAATCACAAGCAATCATAAAGTACAAACACCTCCCACAACATACCGGCAAACTCACCATCATGCAGCTCCTCCAGCCTTCTCGGCAGATGCGCGAAGTAGCCGTGTCTCAACGCGGCGTGGGCGGCCAACCTGCGGGCCGGGTCGGGCTGCAGCAACACGGCGGCCAAGCGCTCGGCCGGGCGGCCCGCGTCGCGTAGCCTGGGGAAGGCGGAGCCCAACCCGCGGCCCGGACAGAGCCCCCAGCGGGCCGTGTGCTCGCGCAGGCCGGGCAGCCGGGTCACGCCGGACCAGGACTCCTCGGTGGGTGTGCCGACTACCTGTGTGGGGATTTGGGTGTGAATGAATGGTGGACTGGTGGTGTGATTTTTGCTGTGGTTAAAGGAATAGAGTGACTGAACAAAATGTTCAAGTTAGTAAAAGGGTTAAAGTTAAGACCGTGTGGGAATTCAAAAGTTACAATACGTTTTAACTAATATACTGTTTTGTCCCTCTCTGTCAAAGAACAAATTGTTCTTTGTCGGAGAGGGACAAAACAGTTTATTAGTTAAAACGTTCTGTAAATTCTCTATGAATAAGGGGGAAAATCTTTATTCTTCGTTGTAAAATGGCATAATTCTTAACGAATAACAAAAATAAACAACTCTCAATTCGGAAACGGGCAAAATTCACAGCGTGTATAATAACAGCGCCAAAGCCAGCTTCTAACGCGTCCGTGAGGTGACATTTTCTTTACAGACAATAATAATGCGCACGCTTTTTGAACATACAACGGCTAACATTTCTGCCCACCGTGTCCAACCAATGAACATGACCTACCCCTACTCTTTCACCACACGTACCTTAAAGATCTTGTCGAGCTGGTCGTGCGTGTCCCTCACGCCGGGGAAGGCGGGCAGGCCGCACAGCATCTCCACGAAGATGCAGCCCACGCCCCACATGTCCAGCGACGTCGAGTACTCCGTGGAGCCGAGGAGGACGTCTGTTGGGAGGGAGGTGAGGGGTCAAGTTATATTGGTCAAGTTCTTCGGAGGGTGTTGAAGGATCAGCTTGTGCTGTTCAAGTTCTTCTGACATGACTATTAGGTATTTTAAGGTTGTGACTGTAATTGCAAAGGTCTACGCCTCTACATGTCCAGAGGTGTAGAGCACTCCGTGGAGCCGAGGAGCACGTCTGTTGAGAGGGAGGTGAGGGGTCAGGTTATGTTGGGAAAATTGTATAGTATATACCTATTAGCTCGATCGGACGATGACGATGTGATACCGTCTACCGTAGTACACTCATTTTTGTTGTGAATATGTCATGAGTTGTGACTGCAAAGATCTCGATTCGACATATCCAGCGACGTCGAGCACTTGGTTGACCCGAGGAGACAACTATCTATTGCGAGGATATGGAAGATCATGTATGTTGTAAACATTTCAATCACATGTGTCCAAATGTCTGAAGGAGTTGAGCTATATGTGTGTGTTTGTGTACTTAAATACTGTTTATTTATACATACACATTCTAACATAACACGTACACAAAAAACCAAATCAAGATGAATGTGCATGACTCACCAGGCGGTCTATACCACAGCGTGACCACTTCGTGTGAATACGTGTGGCTGGGCACGGACTTGGCCCTCGCGAGGCCGAAGTCCGCCAGTTTCAGCTCCCCGCCGCAGCTGATGAGGAGGTTCTGGGGTTTCACGTCTCTGTTGGGAGGACAAAGATTAGCTTAGTATTCAATTACAAAGGTATTTTTGGTTGGCTAACTTTTCTGCTGCCTGCATAGTTCAATTGTCGCCTCTACATATCAAAACAATAACCTTTTCGCTCAATGTGTGCCCTGCTCGTCAAGGCTGTCTTTAAAGATATTGATGACAACGATGCAAATGTTGACGATAGTATTGGTAGATTAATCTGAGTAAGTAACAAGTGTAATACATCGAATCCAAAACTTTCCATCGAATCCAATACTAACTGTACCATAACAATACTACTATCTGATGACAACAATGATGACGTGATCCGGTACGTTGCAGCTGTCGTTGCTCTTTCCACATAGCGGCTTCCACTGGAGTATGGGAACATCAAGTACGGTTCGATTCAATTGTCATCTGGATTCAACCGCTACTCTTACAGCATTACAATTTTACAATACAATACTTTTTATTCGCACCAAAGCCAGAGAGTTCAAAAATGGCCTAAAGGTCGAACTAGACATCATTAACCCATAAAGTTTCTCCCCACAAACCTGTGCAGCACCCGCCGCCGGTGGCAGTAGGCGAGCCCGCGCAGCAGCTGGTACATGAAGAGGCGCACGTTGTGGTGGTTCAGCCCGCCCGGGTGCCGCTCCATGTACTGCGAGAGGTCCGTGTCCTGAGGGGAGGGTGGAGGGGTTATTCACGTGTTATGTTACATTCAATGGGAGCCGTGGGTGACGTTATGACTTTCTAAGGCTATACATATTTTGTGGGATCCCGATCTATTACAAACGGTTGTGGCTGAAGAGAAATTTCAAGATCGAAGGTTCAAACACACACATCCAAACGATGACAGATATTTCTTCGACAGAACCGCAGGATCTTGGAGACACCTATATCATACTGTACCTATAATGTTCTTGTGCTGATACAGTTTTAACTGCTTTGTCAAAGTCACATCCTTTGAGACCTGTGGCTCCGGCCTGCCGCATCGTTTGACTCAGAAAGTCGATAGAAGAACATTACCAAGTCATCTCCCTTCCAGAATCCCTTGACCTCACTATACACACTATATCCCCTGAAATCTAGTACTCACAACAAACTCGAACACGAAGGTGAGCGTCTCCCGCGTGTGCACGATGTCGTGCAGCGTCACTATGTTGGCGTGCTTCAGCTCCTTCAGCAGCGACGCCTCGCGGATGGCCGTGAAGGGCGCGCCCTCCTCCTCTTGCAGCCGGATCTCTTTTAGTGCTACCACTTGCTGTGTTAGGCTGGTGGATCTTGGAGACACCTATACTATACCATACCTACATATTCTTGTTTGATACCGTTGTGACTGCTTTGTCAAACGTTCATTGGGAGCGGTGGGTGACGTTATGATATTCTGAGGTTATACTTTGTAGGATCCCGACCTTAGATAGTCGGTTGCAGCTGAATAGGGAAGAGAACCTTGAGGTCCTTCAAACACTCCCAATAACCAATATTTCCTTGACAGAGCCGCAGGATCTTGGAGATACCTATGCCACACCATATCTATATGTTCTTGTGTTGATGAAGAAAGAGACCGTATTGCAGCCAATCCGGCTAGAATCTTGTATCCTCATAATAAACGCTTTTACCCTAGACTCCAGTACTTGACGTCCCAATAGCTGCTTTATCCCCTAGAACCTAGTACTTACAACAAACTCGAACACGAAGGTGAGCGTCTCCCGCGTGTGCACGATGTCGTGCAGCGTCACTATGTTGGCGTGCTTCAGCTCCTTCAGCAGCGACGCCTCGCGGATGGCCGTGAAGGGCGCGCCCTCCTCCTCTTGCAGCCGGATCTCTTTCAGCGCCACCACTTGCTGTGTTAGGCTGGTGGGTCTTGGAGACACTTATATCACACCATACCTACATATTCTGCTTTGATACCGTTGTGACAGCTTTCCCCGCATCACAAGCCCAACGTCACATCCTTTGTGACCTAATACTTTAGCCCGCTACATCATTTAACTTACACAGCCGATAGTAGCTGAATGAGGAAAGAGACCAAATTCCAACCATCCCGGGTAGAATCTCTTAACCACCCAGTAAACGCTTTTATCCTAGAATCCAATACTTGACATCCCAATAGACGCTTTTCTCCCTAGAATCCAGTACTTGACATCCCAATAGCCGCTTTACCCCCTAGAATCCAGTACTCACAACAAACTCGAACACGAAGGTGAGCGTCTCCCGCGTGTGCACGATGTCGTGCAGCGTCACTATGTTGGCGTGCTTCAGCTCCTTCAGCAGCGACGCCTCGCGGATGGCCGTGAAGGGCGCGCCCTCCTCCTCTTGCAGCCGGATCTCTTTCAGCGCCACCACTTGCTGGGTTAGGCTGGGGGGAGAAGGGATTAGTTAGATTGATAGATAAGGAGAAGGGAGTGGTTAGATAAATAAGTAAGAGAAAAAATATTTGTGGACCAAGAAATATTGATAACAAATTTTACATTACAACTTAATTGGGTTGCTAAAGGTTAGGTTTGGGTTATGTTTGCTTTGTGATCTATTACCAGTGGTAGTGAAAATGACCGCTATGAATTGTAAGGGAGGATTGCAACGTGGAACGAAACTATGTAATACCACGGGGAGTGGTAATGAATACTGGTGGTGTAACAAGATGGACAATCCTTTGTTAGAATATATGGCTTGTCCTGGGCCATATTTAAACAAAATTGATGTATTCGTCTAAAGTCATGCGCCATTTTCGCTCGAACCTTACGAGCCAAGTTGAATTAGACGACTACTTATTTCATTAAATTGTTGTTTCTTTGGAATCGTTTCCGCGATGGCGTTATTAAAAAAGTTTTTCTGAACCTGCAAGTCGTTAAAAGTTCAAGACACGTGTGACCTTAATTTCCTACAGTACCTACTTGTAATACCTATAGCTCGGGAATACACAATTTATATGACACTTTTTTTTAATACAAATAAAACATAAACTAATTTAACCATGGGTGGCATTTTTTTTTGTCTTTAGGTTGGTCAGTAGTAATAATTATTAGATTCATCCATGTCTGTTTTCTGTTCAATCAGTATGATGGGATGTATCATAAAGTTATACACGAATAGATTAGTCACTCAGTCACCTTATCCCTTTATCTTACGACTATAAAACTAATCAAAAGTTAGGTTTGAGGAATAAAATATGATCTGAATCCATCTCATATTCCGCACTCACATCCTAGCTACCCAGTTACAAATGCGGAAAGCTTTACATATAAAAATTGAGCATTCATTCAGTCACGTGGTTACACTTCACCGCTCAACAACTTGTAACTTTACACCACTTGTTATAAGGTTAGGAATCGCGTACACGTAGCCCAGTATTCTTGTATGTAGAGTTGAAACGGGCCACTTCACTCAACAGTTCATGAATAATTGTTGCTCGCGGCTTGATTAGGTCTTTGTGTCAAGACCTCTGCACACCTCCGAGCATTCGCAAGATAATATAGACTGTATGCAAGGGGAATAAAGGTTATTGTGAAGTGGGTTTAGCCGTAGTATATTCTATAATCATTATGTCTAACATTGAAAAGCATGTATTACAGCATGTTACCGACGACGTTGTTCCTGTTCAATAATTTCTTGTTTTAAAATAAATACTGAAAAGCTGTTTTCCCGGAAGTATGATAAAATTGATAAGTGAAAGACACAGTCTTGTTCAATGCTCTTCTCAATAGTTCTATGGGTTACTATATTCTCAATATTAGGCTGCAAACATATTTAGGGGTTTGTAATTTCTAAGGTTTTGTCAGACTGTTCTGTACGCAGTGTGTAGTAGACAGATAAAATCTTAGGAATTACAAAATTTACAAACGCTCTTTAAATTCAGATACTTAACTATATTTAATTTCCCACCACATTTTAAAATTGTACCAATCAGATAACAAAGGAGTAATATTTTAACTTAGAACAAATAAAACTTTAATATTCGGAATTAAATTATGAATGGGAAAAATCTCAAATATAAGTTTTACACGTAGATACCTAGGTATAACATTTTTGGAGCGACAGAGTGAATTATGGCGAGTCGTAAAACACCCAACACAGGTGTGCAATTTTACATAAAGTGCACTATAAAGATCTATTATTCTATTATCTACTATTCTAGAAGAAACAAAGGATTATAAAATAACGTGAATTGTAAAGAAACATTGTGATCATAGCATATTTTATTTAGCATATTAGCTTTTATAGAAAAAATGTATATGTACGGTGGCCTGCGCCTAAAAGTATACAGGCGGAGTTTTTAAAATAGCGATCCCTGATGATGAAGGGACCAGCTACATCTGTTTTAAATCCGGGGACGTGTTGTGTATGATGTGTGTAGCAGTGGTGTTTATGTGGATGTGCTTGAGCAGCATGTGAGCTTGAGATCGCTATTTTAAAAACTCCACCTGTATACTTTTAGGCGCAGGCCACCGTACATATATTGGTCTATCTTATAATAGCTATTTCTCGTGTTCTAGTCCGACGACCTTACATCATAGACATCCACTGGTGGATGTAGAGCTATCTCTAGGAGCGTCACCACACTGTGTCCTCAGATTTAAATATTAATTGTCTTATTGACTTGTGGAATTATGAAATGGATATCTGTATGAACTTAGAACTAAGTTATACAAGTATACATGGTTATGTGATCAATATGCTATTTAGAGTTAACCTACCCAGTTCAGCAGACCACATACTAACATGAACCTCTAAATTGAAGCATAAAATGTGATAATACACGCGCAATGGAACGGAAAATCATAAACATATATTTGTGCGCTGAACCGAAATGTACAAGTCATACACTGAAGGAGCAGAGCCACCGGACAGCGAGGGTACAGTAGAGAAACTACTTCGACAAATTTAATAGAGTATTTTTCTACTCTATTCTCTATGGAGGTTCACCTGGCTTTCTCGAATGGAATCTTTGTGCGCACCCCCAAGGTCTTAACTTCCTTCCTAAGCCTGGACCGTAACTAATGAATTTCACCATAGGTTATGGATTTTGTATGTCAAGCTATAACAACCGTCCACACCTGGACTTACTTCCTAGGAAGGCTAGAAAACTCTGTCCTCAACATTTCTTATGTCACCATTACAGTTGCCAGTTCAGCCGGCTGAAGCTCCCGCGCTACAACAGTGAAATATTTGAGCTATACTTCTGTACTCCCTCTATAGTTCGCAGTAAAGTTGTCGGAAGTCTCGCGATATGTAAATACGATAGCGAAGTATCGCCAAGTTTGTTTACTGAACTTTCAGGATTCACGAATAAGAACTAGGTCGTGAATACCAAGTGAACTCCTCACAACATACATTTTCTTGCACGGACTGTGGGTTGGTAGAAAAAGCTTACAGCATTCAGTAAATAATTAAATAAGTAAAGATTGTTACTTACAAGTTTCTGAAATATTGTAAGCAGATTTTTGTTTCGAATGCTGTGGCTTATGCCTGGCATCTGACCTCTGGTTTCTTGATCTTGATGGTAGTAAAGTATTTATTTATACTAGTAACTCACAAAGAATTTGTGCGGCTTGACACCGCCTCTTCAAGATTATAAAAGACTGGAGAGTGAAATTTGACTAATAGCAAGGGGAGTCACAATATATTATTTAGGTCGCAGTTACATTAATATAAATATAAACAGCAGTATAATATTCATAAATTATGAAATGATGAATCCAATAAACAGTAGACATGTCGCAGCCGGATCGTATAACCCGCCGTATTACATGACGGCTAGCCGCATTACAAGACAGGGCCGCTTTGTAATGCGGCGGATCAACGTTTAGGCGTATTGAATACGGCTGAATGAAAATGCGCCGGATTGTATTCGACATCATACGTCATTCAATACGGCTGGCCGTTATGTAATACGGCGAGAGATTAGCCGCCGCTTTGAAAGATTTTAGTTTTGATTTTTAACACTCGTGGCGCTGCTTAACATAATAACAATAATAGCGTTGGATACAGATATTTGATGATGATTAAAACGAAGAAATCGTGTTAAATATGCTTGTAAACAGTACTTCAAGAACAATTTTCACGTGAAATTAAATAATTTCTATTCCGATCAATGCGGTACAGTGAAAAACGTACAAAAGTTATAACGCACATCAATCACCTAAAGTGACCATGGATTCTGCTGGTCGGCGGATTTCCAGATAATACTACTGGGTCAAAACATATGAATGTGGCCGGCAAAGGTTATTTGATCTTGAAGAGACTGCGACGAGGCAAACGTAGTGTGGGACGACCTCAGGCTATATGGGGCGGCTATTGCGAACGGTGGCTGGTTATGATTGGATGTGGAAAGCTGTAGATCGCATCCAGTGGCGGGCTTTCGGAGAGGCCTACGTCCAGAAGTGATGTTGATCATGAAGAATAATAATTCCGAAGATCCTACAATCCGAGTAGTGCCCATGAACAGTATTTTGATACTTTAATGGAAGTCCATATGATAGATTTACTCTATTATGATTACAAAAATCCTTCACCTGTAATGTCATGCTTAGTATGGACATGGTCACCCTACAATTCAGTAGTAGTACGATGCGGCTAAACGTGGGCCGCCGTATTGAAGAACGTATTCAAATAACAATGCGGCTAAACGTTGATCCGGCGCATTACAAAGCGGCCCTGTGTTGTAATGCGGCCAGCCGTAATGTAATACGGCGGATTATACGATCCGGCTGCGACAGACACACAATTGTAATAACTCAACTGAGTTAAGTCTTCTTACTATACGCATCATGTTGTCACATAAGTTGTATAAGTGATCACGCGGAGCGGAGGCGCCAACAAAGTTTGGATGTGATGTATGTACGACAGACACTTTATTTACATACAGGGTGTCCCAAAAGTCAACGTCATCCCTTAAAGGGCTGATAGGTCAGCTCATGAGAGGCCAGAATGTCACAATATGACTTTAGTAAAAACTCGATAATTTTCGAGATATTGACACTTTTATAAATGTGCTGAAAATCGACACCTTGGATCAGTTTTTCGGGTGCCGCCGGTACAAAAATCCATATTATTAGAATTTGTTTGGTGTTGCATCACCCTGTATAGCCCTGCTATTGATCGCAGGCAAAAAAAAATCGAATAATGCTGTATGTTTAAAAAAAACACGGTTTTCAAAGTCATAAAAGGTAATCGTATTTTTTTATAAACAACTTTGACTCTACATACTGTAAAAAAAATATACCACGCAAACCTGGCACCTTATTTGAAAAGATTGCTCATTTAATGCAGTTTCCAAAATGGTATGAAACGTTGCTATTGTTTCAATTAACAAAAAAGTTATTGCTATTTTAGTACAAAACGACCTCGATGTAAAATTGTTTGAAGGAAATTTATCTGACTGAATTTATTAAGGGTAAGTCATGTTGGAATGAGTAAAAGTAAAATAGGTGGTGTGGCCGGGAGTGAGAAAAGAGACAACGTTGTCACAGTTAATAAAAAAAACGCATTTTGAGTATCTTTCTCGAAAAAAGTGGACTATAGCAACTCCACATTCCCCATAAATGTAGCGCATGGTAACGTACATTCCTGAGTAGTGCTAATGTGTGATATTGTACAAGTAAAACGCTTACACATGTACATTTTACACCCACAGTATCCAAAAAAGGGACAGATCATTAACATTACCTCTAATTACTTGTTATTTATTTTAAAGTTATTGTTAAACAAAACCAAACTCTCAAAATTATGATTATGACCATTAAGTAATGAGTATAATTTTTTGCTGATTATGTACTTAATATAATAATGTGGTGTTATAATTTTGAGATATAAAAATAAAAGTCTATAAATGTTTAAATAAGGTGTAAGAAACGCAAAATATGTTTTATAAGAGTTTGGTGAGTTTTTTCTTAGCTATTTTTGCGTCATCTATGTTGCCACGGCTGACCCCACCACCTATTTTACTTTTACTTATTCCAACATGACTTACCCTTAATAAATTCAGTCAGATAAATTTCCTTCAAACAATTTTACATCGAGGTCGTTTTATACTAAAATAGCAATAACTTTTTTGTTAATTGAAACAATAGCAACGTTTCATACCATTTTGGAAACTGCATTAAATGAGCAATAGTCCACTTTTTTCGAGAAAGATACTCAAAATGCGTTTTTTTTATTAACTGTGACAACGTTGTCTCTTTTCCCACTCCCGGCCACACCACCTATTTTACTTTTACTTATTCCAACATGACTTACCCTTAATAAATTCAGTCAGATAAATTTCCTTCAAACAATTTTACATCGAGGTCGTTTTGTACTAAAATAGCAATAACTTTTTTGTTAATTGAAACAATAGCAACGTTTCATACCATTTTGGAAACTGCATTAAATGAGCAATAGTCCACTTTTTTCGAGAAAGATACTCAAAATGCGTTTTTTTTATTAACTGTGACAACGTTGTCTCTTTTCCCACTCCCGGCCACACCACCTATTTTACTTTTACTTATTCCAACATGACTTACCCTTAATAAATTCAGTCAGATAAATTTCCTTCAAACAATTTTACATCGAGGTCGTTTTGTACTAAAATAGCAATAACTTTTTTGTTAATTGAAACAATAGCAACGTTTCATACCATTTTGGAAACTGCATTAAATGAGCAATCTTTTCAAATAAGGTGCCAGGTTTGCGTGGTATATTTTTTTTACAGTATGTAGAGTCAAAGTTGTTTATAAAAAAATACGATTACCTTTTATGACTTTGAAAACCGTGTTTTTTTTAAACATACAGCATTATTCGATTTTTTTTTGCCTGCGATCAATAGCAGGGCTATACAGGGTGATGCAACACCAAACAAATTCTAATAATATGGATTTTTGTACCGGCGGCACCCGAAAAACTGATCCAAGGTGTCGATTTTCAGCACATTTATAAAAGTGTCAATATCTCGAAAATTATCGAGTTTTTACTAAAGTCATATTGTGACATTCTGGCCTCTCATGAGCTGACCTATCAGCCCTTTAAGGGATGACGTTGACTTTTGGGACACCCTGTATACGAGTATACATATTATTATATTTACAGAAGCTTACACTCCCTGACCTAATAAGAAATATGGTATGAGTTTGAATGGTGTGGTTTGGGACGGGCGAGCTAATTTGATGTGTTTTTTGGTTTGAGATGTTCGCTCAATGTAGTGCGACTATATTTTTACTACATATCCTACATCCTTTTTTCATTTAGAGCTGTGCTTAAAATTATAATATTTTATCTAACTATACGAGCAGCCTTGATCACACAAATTCGATGCAATTCCAAACACCAAGTCAATAAATTAGGTAAAAAGTTGTCTCTGGAGAATTCCGGTAAATATTTAACCGAGCCACCGTGACCCCATTAACGTGATTGAGAGCTTACGTCAGGAAATGCACGTAAAGTGCAAGACTCGCTATAGCGAAACACCACGTAACCGCAATTCGCTTAGCAGAACCGGGGCCCCAGGGAGCGAAAGTCCTTACTTATGCATAATAGTAGGTACTTTTGAAACGTCAACTATATTCAAAGTGCTACCATATTCGGATAGTTTAAAGTTGTAAACTTAATAGCTAACGTTTATGTTAAAGTACAAAATGTATAGTCTGATGACTATTTTGAAAAGGTCGGATTGTATGTAACGAAAATTATGATGTTAAACGCCTTCCTTAGTAAGAAAGTGAGATAACAAAAAAAAACATTGGTTTCCTGTTTTGCTTCAAATATAAAAGGCAGTATAAAATAAATGTCTGTTTCCTTTCAGGAGAAAATGTTGAGTCGTGACGAGTTAGCTAAGTGACAGGTAATGCGTTGGTTACATTACTCACACATAACTGAAAGCTTACATTTTTACATTATAGCTTTATCTCACGGCGGCGTCATGCAACTGAGATTGAAGGAAGTCGTAGATGCAGCAAGGCATACCTTCTAACTTGGTAACATAGGTTGTTGTGGTGTGAAAATAATGGAAAACATGAAAGATAGTGAAAATTTATGTAACTACTAAATAATAAAATATGAAACTATCCAATTCACATACACACATAAAAAAATTCTACCCTCGTTATTGTCATTTTTATCCAACTTTACGACACGGCTAGCGTGCCCGTGCTCTATGTAAAATGGCTAGAAAAGCCGGTAGGTTTTATCAGCTAACTAGTTTATGCACAGCGCGGCGGAAAGAGAGTAAAATGCTGATACTGGGCTTTTACCGTAACTCAATTTGCGTACCTGTAAAGGTACGATTGTTTTTTATTGGATCAACTCCCGTTTCTTTAGTATAGCGTTAGTTACTGTTGGCTACGGTGTGCCTGTAGTTACCTATAGCTAGTCACAAGGTTGATATTACCGAAAGGCTATCTGTTAACTGTTGTGCGATAGCTATGGCTGTGGGGCCAGCGTGAGGGTTGCAGAATATTTAAACTTTTAATTTTCAGTTTCTTTATTGTATCTAGAAGTTGAAAATTGGCCCTCTATCTGTAACATTGGCTCTAGCATTCCTTGAAAGCCGGGCAGGTATGTAGCTCTGACCCCCTAAGCAAGGCAGTTTTACTTTTGCAACCATAAATGTGTAACTTTCTGTGTAAATGATACGTGATATGTGTAATGAACTTTCTGTGAAAATATCAGGTATTGGGTGGAAGTTAAAGAAGGCCGACGACAGAGTATTGTCTCACTGCTTGGGCCAAGTCCAGACGTGGACGGTGATGATGATGATATACAGGGTGATGATGATATACAGGGTGATGATGATATACAGGGTGATGATGATATACAGGGTGATGATGATATACAGGGTGATGATGATATACAGGGTGATGATGATATACAGGGTGATGATGATATACAGGGTGATGATGATATACAGGGTGATGATGATATACAGGGTGATGATGATATACAGGGTGATGATGATATACAGGGTGATGATGATATACAGGGTGATGATGATATACAGGGTGATGATGATATACAGGGTGATGATGATATACAGGGTGATGATGATATACAGGGTGATGATGATATACAGGGTGATGATGATATACAGGGTGATGATGATATACAGGGTGATGATGATATACAGGGTGATGCTGATATACAGGATGATGATGTTATACAGTGTTCGGTACCGACGAACACTTTAATAATTGTATGTGGGTAGGCTCTTATATTTGTATGTGGGTAGGTTCTTTTATTTTTGACAGTCTACTCAGTCGTTGGCAGCCTCTCGTCGGGTTATCTGCTCTTGTATTTCGGCGCGGTCTCGATATTCGCAATATTTGTATTTTCGGTTAAATATTACCAGCTGCTATTAGGCATTATATTTGTGTATACGATTATAAGTGGACATGTGATTTTGTGTGTGAGAACCTCAAGATTAAAACGGATTACTCAAGCATCGGGAGGGCCCTCCACGCCGAGCTTTGGACCTTGAACCATCACGTGAGCAAAAACCTATATAATATTTATTTTATTAAATATATTTATCCAACATACAGGGTATGATGATATACAGGGTGATAATGATATACAGGGTGATGCTGATATACAGAGTGATGATGATATGCAGGATGACGACGATATGCAGGGTGGTCGTACTCACTTGCTGTACCCCTTGAAGACGGTGGCGTAGGAGCCCTCGCCGAGCTGCTCCAGCTTGATGTACGCCTCCGATTTACCAAACGGGGAGTCCCCCTGCGGACAAGAAAGTATAATGTTATTCTACAATTTGGAATAGACTATAAAATAGGGTTTTATCATCAATACTTAGACACATGCTAAATTCAGTCCATAGGCTGTAAAAAGCCTTAAAAAATATAATCCATTTATTTATGATACAGATTTACTCTACTGATGCAATTCAGTCGATATAGAGCTCTTCTACAGAATAGATGCTACACAATACAAACATTATTTCGTACTCAAGATGTGAAGGGGGAAGAAGCCAGGCTCTGTTAAACAATTCATTTATTAACGACTTGCGCCTAAATTTGTCAGGTTAATACAGTTTTAGGAGACGGATTATTTCCTGAAATTTACAAAATGTTGTACATGTCATACTTGTCATGAATATTTCATGGGCTCAGTAGGAGCTAATCTTCATTGAAGTGTATGTTATTAGTCATTAATAAACGCTGTTTCATTAAACATTACAAAGAAACCACAATCTACAAACACTTCAGCCGTGTAATTTCTCTTTTATCTGTCGCTTACTTTGCACATCATCAGCCGACATAATGAGTCTAAACAACTCCTATTACTTTCAATTCATCCCATACACCCTCAGAACCGAAGTTGTATAATAGCATGCTTGTCTTCACAGGATAACGATGTTTGATGCCTTTGCCCTTTGTATGACTTTCCGGCGTCATCTATCACTTTACTGAAGCCATTGTAACTTGTAGGTACCATTATTTGTAGCAGTTCGGGAGAATGTGATTGATCGCGAAACCTGGAAAAACCCCCTGTAACTGCCTATCGATTGAACATCGCTTAGGCGACATATTTAAAAACCATAGTGGAACGCAGACCTCGTGTCTGCACTGTATAGCACGTTTAAAACTCATTGTGTTAAATTAAACTTGGGTCTTCAAATCATATGTTGCAGTAGATAACAACCTAATGATTCAATTTTCTATTTACTTATTTATGAAGGAAATCTTACAGAAAAAGTATTATATACCTATAGACAAAACACTTAAGGGAAGTATATTGTTGAAAGTCAATTACAAATTGCACTTATTATCAAAAGGAATATACATATTATTAAGTAGACCCACGTAATATCTACGTATTGTAACGTAGATATTTTGCCTGCTAACATACAATTCCGTCAAATGCACGCGTTTATCTTGGATATTAACCCCTGAACTCGAACTTCTACTACTATTGTAGAACTTCAGCTTTTAGTTCGCTTTGAAAATCGACTCCTGTAGGCTAAAGACCACTTGGTCTCAGAAGATTGAATCAGCTTTGTCTAATATTCAGTGACAGTTGGAATGAATGAAGCTAATTCCGAAGATATAAGAGTTTGAATGGGCTGAAACTTGTGGTCGTGTAGACGACGGAACTAACTAAAACTTGACATTATTATACAGTAAGGTCTTTACACATACAATGCATGATGAATTGTTGAAGTCTTCATAAATAATCTCATAAAAGTAATTTGAAGTTCATAAGCAGATTTGAATCAAGTTGCGCTAACGTTTGTGTCCTTCTAATGGTCGTTTTACACCTATTTCCGTCCAAATTCGATCACTCCATTTGGTGTGTAAATTCCTAATAGTATCGTTTGAGCCAACATGTGCTAACAAATCCATAGCTTGACAGTACCTTTTTATCCAGCACTTGACTGCTAACACCGTGATAGATTGGGTGGCCAATCCCAGTATGACAGATGTTGCTGAACGAAGGTTTGACAGTTTGTCGATTGTGGATCAATTCTAGATATAATATCCCACCTGAAATAGGAATAGCCTGTATGACAGCAGCTCCATTAATCAAAAGAAATGCTAAATCTGCTTTTTATGTATGTTTGACAATTCACATCCATCTACGTTTTTTGACTAAGTATTTTTGCTTTGAACAACAATTAGGTAAATATTAAATATTACCTGACTAGAAAGACTAGCTTAAATGGAACACACTGTACAGTAAAATAGCAAAATGCAACAATGCACCCTCTGATGAAACACATATTAAAATTTCGCAATGCCAAACCTTAATTTCCTGATCCAAAAATCCCCTGTATATATATTATTGGTTACGTCAACTTAATTATTCCAAACCACAATTTTTAAGTTCTGACAGTGCTTAAATTTTAAATCTATATCTTCACAATTGGCTCCAATACCCCCCAAAAATCTTCCACAGCCTCAACAATCCCACCCAGACCGGCAAGGCCCGACTTTGATGGATGCTCTGCGAGCGGGCGGTGGTGCTTGTACCCTGCCCTGATTGAAATCTGGGCCCGCGCTGATCGATGATTGGTCCAGCCCAAACGAGCTGTTTAGCTGCGGTTTTGTTTATTAGCTGCCGTGTGTAGATAACGGATTGGTTAGGTTAGGTCGGGTGTGGTGGATTCATTAAACGGTACTGTTTTGGATAGCTTTTAGACTTTAAGGGTATTAATAGCCTTTGCACAGGGATCTAGTTCTGTATAACACACAGACACTAACGTTTTATTTCTTTACTCATTCGTAAAATTTGTATATTAGTATAAAATTATGCATTTGCAGAGTTTATGATATAGGGCTGGCAAATTAGTTTGTATGAATTCAATATTTATTTACAAAAGCCAATTCCACCTAACTTTGTCACTTGCATATTCAGCTGCGTTTCAGTCCACACAGCAAGACACATAAGCAAATGCAATGTTATGGAACCCCCGACCCGTATGCACCGCGTGTTGGCCAACACACGCCGAGTTGCGCATTAGTGGAGTCAAATATTGAACTTAGCTTGGTATAGTATATGCTTAGGAGCGAGGGAGAGCAAGAAAGCGTACTAATGTTTAAAGGAGTTCTCTCGCAAATAGGATTTTATGAATACGCGATCGTAATTGTGTACTTTGGTGAAATTAACGTAGATTAAAAGGATGAATGATCATAAAAGCAATTTATATAATTGCATCTTCGATCATATATACGATAAATATATAATGAGAATTGCATATTCAAAAGCAACAAGTCCAAACTGTGTAATCAACATGAACTCCGAGTAGTTACAGTTAGTATTACTACAAGTTATTAAACTTGTAACACCGCAGTAACAAGTCGGCGGGTAACTGTTATATTCTAAGTGCTAAACTTAGTGCTGAGGCGGCACTTAAGCACGTGGCAGTAAAGTCATCTAAGCGACATTACGGCCGCGACAACCGGACGTGAAGTGGTCAAGGCGGCTCCAGGAGGGTCACTCTATACTGACGAGAAACGAACGAACGAGAGCTGCAATCGGCACGTTTAATACAACGAGATAAAGGCGAAGACGCGCTCCGAAACTTAGGTTTCCGTCTTAGAGAGTGATCCCCCAGTGTCGTATGCTGACATCACTGGTGCTTGTTGCCTTGTTTTTGCATTTAAAGCGTAATTTCGTCTAATGTGTTCGGTAAAGAAGATAGAACGAAATTAGTGCGATGTTAACGTCACAAAAGCGTTTAGGTATTTAGATTATTACTTGACAAAGAAAATATCTATTCAGTAGATATCACAATATGTCGGAATAAAAGAAACAGGAAGCTTTTGTGAACAAACAAATCTTGAAGCCTCATCTTGTTGACTTGTTCTCCTTGACTGTCCAGGGATGCCGCATGCATGATACACATATACGATGCATGATAGCCTATAGCATGGAAATGTCAGCAATAAACTCACCCCAAAGGCACTAAATCTCTTGGTCCTCCTATTGCTATTCTCCGGTCCCAGGAAGGCCTCGGACTTGGGCCGCGGCGGGCGCCGGGGCCGCAGCACCACGCGCGCGTCCTCGCGAGCTCCCTCGTCCAATAACTTGGAGTCAGAGGAGACGGACAGCTGTCTCATACCTGGTACTGGCCGCTGCCGCTCCATTCTCCTATATCCGTATGATGCTGTCACAAGAGTATCGCAATCAGGCGCATTTTCTCACCCCAGGCTATAACGTCTGTTGGTGCCGCTATTAGAGCGCATTTACTCACCCCAAAGGCTGTAAGTGTCTTGGAGCTGCTATTACAGTGAGGGCGCTTTGGATTCAGCACGACCAGGGCGTCCAGATATTATCATGATTCTGAAATGGCTGATCGTTCACTCTCTCCCACCTACGTCCTATACCGCTATCGCTTCAAACACAACTGCACTCACCCCAAAGGCACTAAATCTCTTGGTCCTCCTGTTGCTATTCTCCGGTCCCAGGAAGGCCTCGGACTTGGGCCGCGGCGGGCGCCGGGGCCGCAGCACCACGCGCGCGTCCTCGCGAGCCCCCTCGTCCAGCAGCTTGGAGTCTGAAGAGACGGAGAGTTGTCTGCGCACCCGGTATTCGCCGTTCTCGCCGCTGCCGCTCCATTCTGGAAAGAAGGCAACTGGTTAGAAATAAATAAATAAAATAGTTTTTGGATGTATACGCTGATTGTGTCATGTTATCCAAGTCATTGCGGCATAGCACTGCTAGACCTATGTTCAGCAATGCCACAGCAGCAGGGTCACACAGGAACATTAAAAAGAGATACGTCTGTCATGCATAGTGTGCAAGATAAAACGTATTAAATGTAAAAACCTTGTGTTTAATATGCACTTTGATTTGCATATATGAGATGTTACAATGAAACAATTAGGTAAACTCTGTTATACACCCTTAGGGTGACTAAGGGGAAGATGATAAAAAATATGTAAATAATGTGAAAAATTTAATCTCATCAGCTTCTACAACGTTATGGCACCGACGTAATAAATAAAAATTGCTTTAAACAAGCATGAAAACAGCGTGGACCGCCGACCCTCCCTGGGGGACACTCAGCGAGGAAATTAATTCAGAGAGGAAGAGAAAAAACAACGCTCTCATCGATATTGACATAGCAATTTCTCCGGTCGATGCTACGGCTAATACGCGTTACTGGCTATTAGCCGGCCATTATGAGATATAGCCGGGGCCGGGACGCTATGATGCACAACCGGGATGACTAATGTGCTTGATAAGGGAAGAATGTGAGTTATAGTTCACTATTAATGAATTATGAGCCAACGATAAGTAGTAAAGTCATCGACATCAAACCGAAAACCATCCAATCAAGCTATTGAAAGGAAATCTTTACAGTTACCGCTTGTGATGATAATTAATTTGAAGACCGCGTTGGGTACTAAATAAATTACTGACAAAGCTACATCAGAAAAGCCTAATTTATTGCCAGTCTCTGTATCGGAACAAGTGGGTACTTGCCATCATGAAAGGGAGACGTCGATGAAGCTTGAACACGATGGAAATAAATCATCTTTCATAGCATCTACAGATTTTAATATTTATAAGCTGTTTTAGTTTCCGCGCAGCCCGATAGATGTCTCTGACAGGTCTGTGGCACTACAGAATAAGCCTCAATTCTTCGGCGAACTTTCAACGTGAAGCTTTTAAAATTCATAGAAAAATATAAACGAGTTGTGAATTTTTAAAGCAGGTAAACTATACGAAAAATCAAAGGATTTCTCATATTTTGCAAACACTATTAGCAGTACTACAACGGAATATTTTTCAATAGGTACCGCAGCTCAAATACAGACCGCATCAGAATGCAGCCGGCAAATCGAAGCTGTATTTAAATTTGAAAGCGTTTAACTGCAGCTCTCCACGCTTTAACTTTCAATATTCGACGACGGATATTTCCTGAGTCCTAGAAGGAGGATGGAGACACAGAATACAATAGAATATTACTTAATTGGTACAAAAAACATAAAATATAAAATTTTATACAGTGGAAATTACACATTTTATAAGAAATTATTTGAATATGAGCATGTTAGAAGTCAAATTACCTACATTATGTACAGTATACCTATATACTAGTTATTATTCTGTGCTATGGTTATATTTTTCATGACAAACGTACAAATAGTTGTACAGACTTCGAAACCTTTTAAAAAGTGTTTCACATTGCTCGCTACGAGCATTCTTTCCCTTCTGGTTTATTAAATCATTCAATTCGTATTCATCAACGTCTATTCAACTGGGAGTAAAACTCGCTACTGAAAGAGTTGTAAATAGCTGATATTGATGATTTGGCCTTTGGGTATCCTACATCTACTGTCAGCATCTTATGAGTGGATTTATATGTTGACTATTGAAGCGCTATTTACTTGTACGATACTGAAAAAGCCGCAAAATAGAGATTTGTTTTTTGATCACTGCATAAATATTGAAAATACAAAATATTTATCAAAAGTGCATCCTCCAAGATAGCCTAGACATTAGCGTTTTCAAATTTGTTAACACTAATTTTTACATAATTATTTGTTTAGTGGCAATTAAGGCTCCCTTTAAACTAATGTTAACAAGAACCAAATACCTTTATACGGAAACGTTAATATTATTCATGTCCCTACATCATGCTCTCCACAACCCTAGTGCAGTCGAGATGCGAGTTCAATGTTAATTAACGGAAATGACTGAAATGACTGACGGGCGAGCGCAGTTAGTTCATTTAAATGGAATTGGTCACCGATGATTGACTTTTCTGTCCATTGAGCTGAGGCTCTATTTGGATAAGTGCATCGCGAGGGTCCAGTAGGTGGGGAGGCCGGAGGCTTTTACGCTTCATTACTAAGTGCCAATTTCGCCATAGTGGGTTAGAGTATAACCAGGGATTATTGCTTGACTTTTGAAAAGTGGGTGCAGCAATGCACCTCTGCCTACCCCGCAAGGGAGTACATTAGTACAAGGCGTGAGTGCGTGTTTTTTTGACACATCTGTCAAGAATTAAATATGGAGTTGACGTATAATTGATCAACCTTTCCCTGGTTACGATCTAAGCAACTATGGAGAAATTGTAGCTAAAGGTATTTGCCACGGAAGCGAATTATTATAGCAGAATTTCAGAATACACATGTTGGTTTTTCTGCGGGCATGTAGAAGCAGCGTTATGCTTCCTGGTACTTGAGATTACCATTAATTAATGTGCTTACTACCCTTGCATTCAATAAGTGTCAGGTAGCCTCGTACTTTGCAATAAAAAGGATACCTAATTGCGTTTCCGTACATTCATCGGCGATAGCTATCAATTACGTGGGTGGTCTGAAAAATTTCCGACCTAACATAGATACAAGATTTTTTTTCTTAAAATTTATTTTTATTCTTCTACATAGTCTCTCATATATGTAGTAATTAGGCGGCACCAAAACTCGGATTTATTGCGCCTAAACTGCGCCAACAGAGCATTGGAAATGTTCATTCGAACACGTCGTTGGTCTGACGTTAGCAAACGCGGCAGCCAACGCGCGGACAGCCTTCTCATGCCTAAATCTTGATTTAATATGTGACAAACACGATCTCTGGACATTTTCATTGCCTCTGCTATCTCTCTCACTTTAATTCGGCGGTCGTCTAACACCATTTGGAGAACTTTAGCGATGTTATCGTCAGTAGTTGCAGTTTTTGGACGTCCCGAACGTTCATCATCTCCGAAGCTCTTACGGCCACGTTTAAATTCGGCTGCCCAAAATTTTACTGTGGTAAATGACGGTGAAGAGTCCCCGTACACAGAATCTAACTCATCTTTGATTTGCGTAGGGGCATTCCCTTTCAAAAACAAATATTTTAAGACAGCTCGATACTCGATTTTTTCCATTTTCACAGAAATGCTCACATCGACTCACTCTAACGACTGTAAAATACAAACCGCTCGTCAAAAATGGCTGAAACTTTGAAGTGTTGCTGTCAAAAGATGCACAATTACATTCCCTGACTTTAATTGATGTGTGCTACCATCTTCACGTTGAGGTCGGAAACTTTTCAGACCACCTACGTATTTACAACTTGATTTGGCAAAAAAAAAAACTCTATTACATAACTGGTCCCTGTCCTTGCTTTATCAGGCACATATTCTATTATTAAAAATTCCAATAATTTTACTAACAACAGCCACCTACCACAACCACAAACCTTTGCCTCCCAACCTATGTACACACAAGCCGCTGCCACACTCATCATTTTTAATCCCCTTATCAATCGCGACGACAAAACGCGTCCATTCCCGCGCTGGCTGCGTGACGCGCCATGTGCGACCCGACGTGCGGGCGACACCCGAGAGGGTGACTCTTTACTGACGAAAAACGCACGAACGAGAGGTGTCGTTCGATCGGCACCTTTAATATACAGGGTGTGCCAAAAAGGGTATACTAAGCCGAAATCTACGTGTGCAGCATGTTATATCTAAGCCCGGAAATGAAATAAGAATGACAAAAATTCGCTAACATATGCCCTTTTCAACACCCTGTATAGAGATTGAGTCGTGGCTCGCTCAGAAACTTCGTTTTTCTAGTGTGACCCCGCAGTGGCTAGAACACTGGGGGCGGGATCTGGGTCAGCGGGGTAACGGTGGGCAGTGGCCGAGCCACCGACAGGTGAGGGGCCGTGAGCTGACGGGATTTGTGCTTATTGGATGTGACAGCTGTGACTGTAATGAGATACTCTTTACGTGTTTATATTGTATGCTTGCTTCCGTACATGAAAAACCACGGAGGTACTCTTTCCAGTGTTTCGGTGCGGGACCCGCATCCGTCTTCAACATCGAGCGCTTTTGATACAAGCTTAAGAGGATCACTTCCATAGATCTTAGTATTTACCTCAACATTCATCTAATTTTTCGCTCGTAGCGAAGATGTTTCTTATTTATACGAAGTTCTTTTCTTAGAATATACAGATCAGAAAATGATTGATATTAACAAGACAAAAAATCCATGAACCAACAAACTGCACAATCACAGGCTTCTGTAAAATTACATCTATTTAGGTATTCCTGTATCCTGTATACCTATGTATAGTCACCTCTGACTACCCCTTCGGGGATTACAGTCGTGAGCATACGTATGTTTGTATGTATCCTATTCGAAGCTCGCACACTGCCTAGCCGCCGCCCGAGGCGCGGTCCCCAGCGCCCGCGTGTGGATCCATATAGTAATAAATGGTACTACGGGCGATAGTCCCTACTTATTACTTGCCATTTTCCCCCAATATTACCCATTAGGGAGTTTAGGGGCATGTCGGAGGTATTTTTTATTATTTATTCGGGTCGGTATATTACTGTTATTTGAAGAGAGGCGCGCCGCGGTAAAGGGTTGAGGCATTTAAGTTTGATATTTTTTATTTGATGATAAGAGTTTGTCACCCGAATACTTTTCATTATTTTTATTTATGAATAACAAGCTTCGATCATATAAAAAGCCTACATATATTTTACAAAATATATCCTGAAAAATATGAAAAGTATCTGCGAAACCGGATGGGGTCAATATTTCAGCTGTCGCCAGGCCAGGCCGAACAACAGCGGTGTCAACCACCACATTAATTACAATTAGAGGTTTGCACACCGCACGTCATGTCACCCCGCCCATTACTCCCTCCCAGTGGACAGTGGGCTCGTAATAATATTTTATGACTATCGCTTTTTGATGATAGTGTACGGCCAGTTATAGTTCTGACCGCCGTAAATAGTTATAGAGGGGCTAAGCTGGCGCGTAGCTTTATATACTTTATGCACTGATTTTGTTTCTAAAAATTAGGATATGCTGTGTTTATTTATTATTTTTCAGAGGTTAACTAAAGCTTGTTAGTATACCTACTATCAAATCCATCATGGAGGCCGGTGGCCCTAAAGCTAAGACTGCTTGCAGCCGCGCGGTACAAACCCTTATTCGCACGACGAATGACAAGATATTTGATTGAAATAGGTCACCATAGATCCTCGTCAATACATGCATCTAGTCTAAACACAAGCTTGACAGCAGAGGCAACAAATAAAGAATAATTCAACATCAATGTTCCCACTTTTATACCAATGTATGTACATAACATTACGGCGACTGTACAGCACATTATACTGTATCCACGCGACAAAGTCTGCGCTTTATTTACGAACCCGTATTTCATCGGCAGACACTTTTTACGCCGGCCGCGCAACCGCAACAAATTTTGCGCTCAGAGCCGCCGCGTTGCCAAATTAAAATGGACAGGCGTCTTTCCTTCGGAAACAAAGCGGCAATTAGCTAAAACGTGTACCGTTCAGAAGTTTATTTTCGCTGGAAAAGTAATAAATTTCATGTATACTCGTTGTTAGGCCGTTAATTTGTCAGGCTTCCGAACTTCATTATCAATTTAAAAAGAGGAGTTACGTTTGAAAGGTTAAGTTGTTTGGGCTGTCTCTTTTATTTGCCGGTCAAATTTTTCCCCTGTCGCGTCTCATTTGCCTTTCAGTCCGTACCGTCAGTAGTAAAAGTTCTCGGTGGAGAGTAACTCAATCTATCCTCTATTTGTTTTTATCCTGCACGTTTCGGGACTCGCAGGTAAGTGGGTGTAGGTCCCGAGACGGGGCATTAGGAAATGAGGAGTAGTTTCCCTTTGAAGTTTTAGACAGACTGTCTGTAAATTTATGTCGGCTATGACTTGATTACACTCGGTCAATAATGTTATTTTATATTACAGAGCGTGACCCGCTCTGTAATATAAAATAACAATCCAATAGTTAACACCCTTTAAAGGCGAAGCGAAACCTGCGCGAAAAAACTGGTCTTGTACTCGTATATTTAAAAAAAACCCCCGCCAACCCCCATTCACATCACCATAATTTGCACTCCACAATCAACCAATCAGTCAGTCAGTCAATCGAATGACTGTATCGAGTGGAAAACTCCCGACAGCAAACCTGAATGGCCCAGCAATTGGTTCCGTCGGCGCATTGTAGCGGAGGCATTGTCTGCGGAACCCTGATCACTGCCGATCGTTCATTCACACTCGCGCTTTAGTCCCTCGATCACCTGGCTATTAATCCTTATGGACTTAACTTTAGTGGTGAAATTTGCGAGATTGTTAAGATAAAGGAAGACAAGTTGATGTGGACAGAGGGAACTATGTGTCGTCCTTCGTTATCAGTTTATCACGAACTTATGTATTTGCATATCAGTATTAGTAGCCATTTAAATTTGGAAAAAATACTGTTGAACAACAAGTTCAGTACAAAGTTTGTGATTCCGTGCCGTGGGAATCGTTATGGGAATATAATGGATAGGATAATGGAAAGTAGTGAAAGGATAATTAAATTAATTAGTAATTGTATTACTATTAGTAAAAAGTATTACCTTGCGCAAGTTTAATGACCTTAGAAGTCACATTAAAATACCCCACTGTGACTGTCACTTTCCACGTGAAAGATTATAAGAAATCGTATAGGTAGAAGTATTCTTAGTTAAGTATCTGTAGAATAATAGGTACCTAGTCTCCTAATGTAAAAATTCCTGAAGGAAGTGCAATTAAATGATTAAATAACTACAACATTACTTAAAACATCATCTACAAAAACGCTCCCGGCGCCACTCAGCACTATCACATACACTTGAGTTCCGACAGCTCGTAATTACCGATCGCGCGCGACAAATACTCGGAAGTAATTACTCTCGGAATAATAAATATTAATTCGCGCTGGCGCCCCGCGAGCTCGACAGCGGACTGGCCATGCCGCGAGAGACATTACTCTATTAACTATACAGGTGTTGGAAAATTGGTAAACAGGGTGTTGCAAAAATGGTAGTAGTTACTAAGCCGAAAGGGTGACGCGGGGGGTCATTCTAACAACTTTTGGAAAATCGTGAAAAAAAACTTTTGTATAAGGCTAAAGGTATATAAATAGGTTCGTTATTATGAATAAAATATTTTTTTAAATTCGAAAACAAAATAAAAAGTCGCAGTTAACGGGAAGAAACATCAAAAATAGTTTACGAATTTTAATACGTCGTATAAATTAAGGTTAGCAGAAGAGCCCCCGAAGTCTTTCGGCTTAGTACAGTCAGGTGCAGATAAACCTGACCCCCTGCATTTCAAATAGAAATTCTTACTACGCAAAGCCGGTGTGACGTATGTTGCGGTAGTGCTCGTGTCTATAGACAGATATAGAACTATTTTAATATTCTCCTATTTATATCCATCATTTAGATAATATCCATCATTTACACAAACTAACGAATTCATAGAACAATAATATTATGAAATACAAATTTTAAATTCTTTTTGTTTTTCATCTGGGATCGAACCCGCGTCGCAATTATCCGCAAACCAACCATTTGCCCGCTACGCCACGAAGCTTGTTAAACTCGTTTGCAAAATAGTGAATATGTTGCGGTTCATTAGCAAAAGTATAATCTATGTAGTGATAATTGTTTACAATATGAAATATTATAAGCGCAGAGGGTATTTTGAATTTATTTCTCAATTGAAATTGTAGACTTGAAGAGAATGTTTTGTTGCATTGAGATGGGTTTTGTTAATTCCATCTGATTTATATTTACGTATAATACACATTATTAATTTGTTATCAACATTATTAATTTGTAACGATGACAAACGAATTTATTAACAAGGTCATTGTTAATTGAGTTAAGTGCCAGGACATCATTGGGTTCGTATTTTCTCTTTATAATTTTATTGGTTACTTTATATAAGTATTATTGGTTTTCATTTATTTTACTTATAGATTATCATAATATACTTTTTACACTATAGTAATAATGTCACAATTATTATATTTATTAAGGCATGATCAAATTATTGTTTTTAAAGGTTACCGAAGATGGATGTCCTATAATGGGCCCTGAAGAACTGTTATAAAATAGCTAAACGCATGACAAGAATCAATTTGAGAATTTTAAAGATGATGTTATGGTTGCTGTTTGCATTGCGTGAGAAATATCTTCTACACGATAACACCACAACTCGCATTGAAGAAATGGAACATTATAACTATGTTATTATACGTTTAGTAGGTATTTAACGGGTCTCCAGTTTAAGTATGAGTAAAATTTATTTAGTAACTAGTAAGATAATTGTTCATACTGTTAAGATAATTGATTACATATTTATAAGTAATTAGTAATAAAATTGTTGCTTATTTATAATGTAATTGTAGAACAACAAGAGATGTAAATTGTGAAATTTAGTAACATGTTGGTTCTCTTTGTTGTAATTCTACAATTTTTGAATTTGTTTACTTTTGTTCATAATTATTCTGCATACAGACTAATAATATTTACTTGTTTAGTGAAATAAAGCTTTTTTTTTCTTATATATTATATTTTTATTTTATTTCCTGTTCATATTGATAAAGATAGTCTAAAATAACCTATCTATAATGATTAACAAAGAAAAACATAAAAATAAATTTTAAAAGTCACTCCTTCCAGAGATTTGAACTCTGGACCTCCATATTGAAAGCCGAATACCTTAACGATTAGACCACACCGTCAAGTAGTTAAACTGGTGAAAAATGCAATCACTTCGTATCACACTGAGCTGGCTTGCAATAGTTAAAAGTGAACAACACAGGTTTTAACATTCTGGCATGAACTTTATGAAGCTAGTTCCAATATTTGATTTAAGATGGCGCTTAAACTAATAAAGGTCGATATTTAGCGCCATCTTTTAACACACACACAGAAGTCTTAGTAACGAAACAAGGTTTATGTAGTTCAAGGTTATTTTATATAGGTGGCGCCTAAGTGGGAGGGTTGTAGTTATAGCTATATAGGGGTGTCAGGAGTTCTTGACCTTCACTGTACACCACTTTTGCAACACCCTGTATAACTGTGCATTATGCATTGTTGATGCTAATGTGTCGCTCTGGATGACGCTCGCTGGACCAACTTCGTTAAAGGATACGTAATAAGTCTGCGGACAGTGGGTTTTGTTAAACTCCAGTTGTATGTAAAAAAATTGATTTGTTTTACTATAACTGTACCTAATGATGTTGTTTTGTATTTGTGAGTAAATGATGTGTCTATGTCTTACTCTAGGTGGCGTATGGCGTGTGCCTCGAGTATTTTTGATAAGAAGGATGCATAAATAAGCACAACTACACATTTCAAATGTCTATTATTTCCTCTCCTTCCGATTTGTTTGAGAGTCATAAAAGTACAAACATAGAATTACTTAATAATCATAATATCATTCTTTTTTCATACTCTTTTTTCGGCTGACCTCCTACATGCATTTGTTAAACCAACAGCTTATCGAAAATGAAACAGTCCGCCGGTAAGTCCCCACCACACCCGGCTGAGTCCAAGCCTCGGGGGTTACTCTACCTATACAAACAACTAACCAGACCTGTCTTGCACCCAGTACGTTTAATGCAAGGAACTGCCTCTGTGGTCTAGTGGTAGAAGCTTCGCTTCATGACCCAGGGGTCCCGGGTTCGATTCCCGGGTGGAACCATCAATTTGTGTTTCTAAATTGTGGTTCTAAGTTTGGTTAGGACATAGAAGGCTGATCACCTGATGTCCGAAACAGTAAAAACGATCCATGCTGTCGGATGGGCATGTAAAGCAGTCGGTCCTGCGCCTAGCTCTCTCCAGTCGTGTCGGTCAATCCGTCCCATTGGGCTATGAGAGTGATGGAACAGAGAGTGCCCCTGTGTACTGCGCACACACTTGGGCACTATAATCTACTCCTGCGTAGATGGCTGATCTCAATTGAGATTGGCCGCCGTAGTCGAAATTCGGCTAGGAGGACATTATAATGCAAGGAAATACAGTAGATTTCAGATCATAAATGCTCCGAAAGTTAGTTTTTCCTTAGCTAAAGTGACCCCGTTGCCCGCAAACAGAGCCGGAGATATTGCTTGTTTATTCATTCATGTTGTTTAGAGAGGCCATCCCCGCTACGTGCGGTTATAAAACTGCATACGTTATTATGCATGTATGTATGTGTATATAAAATGTTTGTTGTCTGTCTGTGCTGAGTCACCGGTCGGCGGTCCCGCAGGATGTAGGGTAGCCATTGGGCAGGCGTGACCGTTGTTGTATACTTTGGATTTTTATATTTTTTTAAAGCAGCTACGTAAATAAATAGTGTATTAGATCTAAGTACGAACCATGCAACAAAACTAAGCATTGTAAATTTAAATAATATACCTAATAGACGAACTGTACTAAGGCCAGTTCATCTGTAAAAAAATAGTACGTATAAATGCATAGGTACTATTTGTAGAATATTTATTAACATGTTAATTTTAAGCTCATTATGCTGAAATATGTTCTTTAGTCTAAATCAGTGTTTTTCAACCTTTTTCATGACGCGACCCCCCTGGTATTCAAAAATTTTTCGCGACCCCCTTGACCCTGCGGTTTTTTTTAACATGAAGGTATGTAAAAAGGGGCCAATTTTTTTTGGGTTTTGTTTTATTGGCTACCATTTAAATGGTCCTAAATATAGTCAAACTTTCTTATTAGTTATGTTAAATACAGGGTGTAGCAAAAACGGTATACTAAGCCGAAACCTACATTTGCATCATGGTTTATCTAAGCCCGAAAATGAAATCAGAATTTCAAATCTCATGAAAATAAATACCCTTTTTACAACACTCTGTATAATTCAATTCTGTTATTATTAATTCTTCACTTTGTAAAATCTGAAGAGTTAATAATTTAGATGTTATTTTGAAAACCTTTATATTTTAATAAAGTACTTAAATATTATTTATTATTATTTTCTGCACTCATTGGAAGCAAACATGACCTGAATCAATCACAAAACCTTTTCCAATTTAATAATTTACGGTGGGAGGCAAGATGAAGTAAGAATAGACTCAAGCTAATTGTACTCTTCTTCTGTATGTATACATCAACACAAGATTTCTCATGAAAACTACAGATTAAGGCCAGATTTAGTAGTAGTTTGTTTGAAAAATCCATGCTCGTATGGATGGAGTAAAATGCTTATGATCATTGATCTATCTAATAAAGAAATATTAATTATCTTTATGTTTTTGTTTCACTAAATTACCCAGTTTTTTCGGCCTGTGGCGACCCCCCTACAGAAGCTTCGCGACCCCCCAGGGGGTCGCGACCCACAGGTTGAAAAACACTGGTCTAAATTGTTGAGCTGACTTCGTACGCTCATTTGTCTTATATACTTTAGAAGACAAAGCAAAACAATCGCCTCTATCCTGGATTACTGCTCAAGTAGGTCAATAAATCCTAGACCTCCGACCGAATAACCTAACCTAACGTTCCTCTCCTACAGTCTAGCTCCCATTTTCTTAAATTGTAATCTACGACCCACGTTGGTGTACGTGCTACCCTATTATCCCTTTTTTATTGGTGCGGAACAAAAAAAAGTTTTATTCCAAGAGGGTTTTCAGCCCGGCATGCTCCAATAGCGAAACCAAGGAACGTTACTGCTCCTCTTAACAAAATCTACTTCTAGCAGTTCACAATTTTATTAGTTCTAGAGCAGGTAAGGATAAGGAGAAAAGTTCACGATATCTCTCTCTAGCATTCTATGTCCGAAAAAAGCTTCAGTTACTACGATTCGAAATAAAAGAGTTGTACAAATGGAGTGTTAATTGTTGAGATGTTTTTATACACTGACACTCCATCTAGTTTGTATTAAAATATCGTTGAAGCTGTCCAAAATATCCGTCAAATAGCCACACAAACAATGCCTCGCGCCCGCCCGTTCAGCTTTCAGCGTAAACACTGACATGTGTGTGTACGCTCAATCCGATTGTTTATTTACACACGCTCTGAACAATTCACTCGTTCGCTGTCATGTGTATATTATGTATACATATTTATGTACTACGATATTTGAGGCTATCGATAATTGTAGGACATACATATTACGAGCTACTGCTGTTGTATTTCGTGGCTACCTTAGTTTAAAATAAAAGGTTATAGATTTAGAGCTGGTCATGTAGGGTAAGAAACTTGGCCTTGTCTTGGCAACGTTTAGATGAAATGTTTTTGTGGGATAACTTTTTATGGATGTAACAAATTAACAATATAACATTACTATCAGGAGTTGTTGTTTAGTAGGTAAGCCATGCATTGACCTTATCTAAGTGTAAACTCCACCCTGAACCTAAGGGTCTGAAAGCAATTATTTTAATGAAGTGCCTGGGGATAAACTTCTGTGTAATTAATCTAAGTGACCTTTTGTTAATATCACGCCAACGCTAAATATTAGCTTTACTTTAATTAGGTATTCTAATTATTTTACATACGTACATCATTATTATAAAATAAATAAATAAATAAATATGTGGGTACATCTCACACACGGCCATCCGACCCCAAGCTAGGCAGAACCTGTGTTATGGGTGTCGGACAGCTGATATATCTACACAAATACATAGATAGATAGATACTAAATATAAATATCAACACCCAATCTATTATGTATTGGAATGAGGCGAAAAGCAACCATCGCAATTAGTTTATAACTTGACTTATTTATTGAATCGAAACAGGATCTATTTATGAGCATTTGTGACTATTTTATGGCCCTATATTCTTCGATTGTGTCCGTGTGCATTGGAATGTGATTGGCTTAAGACGATTGGTAATAATATAACAAATTCTATCACAATAATTATAACTATGTACGAAAATACATAAACATGGCAACACACGAAGGGTTGCTCAGCAAATTAGTTAGTCGCTCAGCAATCATAAAACTCCTCGGCGAAGTTATATTAATATTTGATGAGTTCGTAAACAACAGCCACGACTAAAACGAGAGTTCCGTATTCCTCCTGTACCTATAGCAGATTATACGAATGTTATTCAAACAAACTTCTCTTCGCTTTGAATATAATCCAATATCAAGAGTTAATTATAAAAGTGTTTAGGTATCTTGAATAAATTATTACTTTCGTTTGATGTTGTTCAGTCAGTAAAATAGATAAGCACATGGGCTTCCGACGTATTGATGAGATTATTTCCGGGTGTTATATCTTGGCCTCGTGGCCTCGTGGTGGCTTGGATAGATGAATCCTGTATGAAATTTGTACAGACCAGCTAGCAAGGCAAGCTATATTATTTTGATTAAATGCAGATTTTATATTAATTAATTTATAATCAATATAATAAAGTTTATAGGGAAAATCAGACAAACCCTAAAATATATCTAGTTTACCACCGACTCGCTAAGAAAAGAAGATTATGTGTTATTCGAAATTTATTTACGAGGTTCTATCTGGGATATTATTATGTCCTGTGTCCTAACTATAGTACCTATATTACAGCTTAGCCCTGTTGTTCACTAGAAACACGTGACGAATTTGCACGGGAAATTATTTTGAAATCGGCCAAGCATCTACCATTATTCCAAATTGGTAAAGATAGGAATATTTATCGTATTATTTCGTACCGCCACGTGCGGAAACCACGACCCACTAATACGATAAAATAAACTAATAACACACAACAAGCTACAATATTCAATTCGGCAGTCCGCGATACAAATACAACCCTCGAAGCCTATTGTTATGGAAGTTCGGCGACCCAATAACAGGGCAAGTACACTCTTCAGAATATAGAATAACTCTAGAAGAGCCATTCTATGAGAAACAAAGTTACGCCATTTTCACATAATGAGAATTACTTTCGTGCCTATATCTATCATCACTATGATAATTTCTTCATTATTTATGTGCAAAAGTTCCAGTGACAATAGTACCACATTACTCCTAAACTTAATTGAAGTCGGTACATTTAAAAGCGCATCAGAATATTATTTGGTGGGTCTACATTTTGTAAATGGAACTTTTTCATTTCTCGTGAGTGTAAAATGCCCTTTCTGGAGTTATTCTTCATTCCTTAAATATAAACCGGCACTCGCTTCCATGGTAACGGAAAATTGGAGGCCTTTTTACGTACGTATCTATTTTCAGTCGAGCATTCTTAGAATTTATTAGAATATTTCGTAAATACACCTTCTTTCATGTTACCTTAGTGACTGTCGTGGAGTAAATAATAAAGACGAGACGGTCTATAACGTTTATAACAATTAAAATATTCCGGGCGACTAAATACAGCCTCAAACGAAATAAACCTCTTAATTAAGTGTTTATCGGTCATTATTATATTGGACAAAGGACAAGAAGATACTTAACCCCTAAAATATGTAATAATATCCCCCTATTGCGATCTACCGACAAATTTTGTAAAACTACATTAAAACTTAAATTAAAAAATATTTTTTTTTTAATTCTGAAACTTAACATCTAAATTATACCATAAAATTCCTTCATATTATATATCAACTGTACCATTAGTTTAATTATTTATAAATTAAATTTAATATAATAAGTGTCAGTACTTAGTTTTTAGATTAGAACTAAGAGCGTCTGCCAACAAACTGTTACGCAGTTTGGCAGAAAAAAAATTGTATTAGCCTAAGTTTTTATTATAAATAAAAGTCTTTAAAAAAAAAAAAAAAAAAGTTTACTTTTAATCGTTAGCAAAGATTCGGGGTTAGATGGTTTTTGAGGAAGATTCTGGGAAAACAATCCGATAATACGATAACGCCGAACAATATTTACCAGCTAAACAAACCATTGTGTTCATGAAGTGGGGAGTTTCCATGCCACAAGTGAGCGTTTAAACATTACAATAGAACTTCCAGTAATTTTAATTTTATAGGGGCGCTTTGATAGGTTGTTCGGTATATTTTTAAGTACATACTCTTAGAGAGGCCAAATTACATGGTGTTATTTTAGCCAACCTATGTACAATTATTAGAACCAACAGAGCTAGCAGAATATACACTGCCTCGTATAGAGCTTTGTAATAGGTACCCGAACTTTTGTTATACCTACCTTAGACGACCGAATGGCGTAGTGGTTAGTGACCCTGACTACTGAGCCGATGGTCCCGGGTTCGATTCCCGGCTGGGGTAAATATTTGTTTAAACACAGGTATTTGTACTCGGGTCTTGGGTGTTGATATTTATATTTATATTTAGTATCTATCTATCTATGTATTTGTGTAGATATATCAGCTGTCCGACACCCATAACACAGGTTCTGCCTAGCTTGGGGTCGGATGGCCATGTGTGAGATGTCCCCACATATTTATTTATTTATTTATTTATTTATTACCTTAGAAAACTAACAAAACGTCAATGTTACAATGCGTTTTGTTTGAAGTTATGAAGCTGACCGGAGATGCTGAGGAGAACCAGTATAAATGCGTTTGTGTGTAGAATTACTATCATATATCCTAATGAGCAAAACAAAATTTCCGTCCAAACAAATATTTCACTACCCACTCACCATAATGCTCGTCCTTATCATGAGGTATGTTCCCGTTGGGCTCGAGCCGGTCGAGGCACTCCTCCGAGTAGCCGTTGTACGCCAGCTTGCCGCGCCCCGAGCCGTTCTGCCGCGCGCGGCACTCGGCCAGCTCCGCGTCCGGCTCGTCTTTTGTTGCTGCGACAATGGAGAAGACATACATTAGAAACGTAAGCATGGGGAGACCAGAAGGGCTAGTATGGAACGCATTTAAGACGTGACAAACCTTGTCTGTCGTGCTCGCTCTTGAGGCTGCGCGATGTGAGTGAGCGCGATGCAAAACTTATGTCACGTCTTAAATGCACCACAAGCCCAGATGTGGGACACAGTTTTATTATAAAAATGCACACGACTAATCCTCAAAGGGATAGTTAGAACGTCTCTCAAGCGAGTCACCCGCTTTTCGCTGTCGTGATTGGTGCCGAGTCGTATCGCCAGCGACACAGTTTTATGGCTACATCAAAAAACATATTACACATGCAAAGGTAAGTGTTAGAAGTTTTGCGCAAAACTAGCAAAGTGAACACTGTGGATAATAAACCGATACGCAGCGGCGCTAACATAGTCAACGGCAAACAGTTTGCGTACTGGTAACGCAACCTGGCTGCCTGTACCCTGTCCTTCCAAACGCCCGTGCACTAGAAGGGTAAACAACTGAGCAGAGACCAACTTTCTCAACTGGATAGGATCCAGATCCAGACAAAACTATTTCCATCACAATCACGTTACATTTTATTTTTGAGTAAACACACGGAAAGCTGCAAAGAGCCCTGACATCCTGGAAATTGCGTAATCATAGAGAATACCTGCCGGTACTCGAACAAGGAATAAGATATAGGATTGTAAAGGCGCTTCGTGCACATTTGAAATCGGATTTTGCAGGAATTCCGTTTCCTTCAGCGTTCCCCTACTAAGCATTATTATACTAGCTACATGTAGGTACTTACATCCACTGTAAACTGTTTATGTTGGTCTAATAAAGCAGTTATTCATAAAAGTAATTAAACAATAATATTAGTTTTTTATCACTGTCGCAACCTCGGCTTTTTTTAGGAAATTATGAGGAAAAACTTTCAATTCGCTACTAGTTATATTTTATGAAACAAAATATATTAGCTATAAGTTTTTTTAAATAAATAATAAAGACACAGTAACTCACAATAGAACAAATGTCATAGGCCACGACCGAAATCTGGCTGGTAAAAACTTCGTAACCAGTAAATGACAAACGATGGTCGATTATTAACAAGTAATCCTCGGCGCCACAAAACTGACGTCGACGTCGTAAGATGATTATTAGAGGACAAACGCGACCGCCGCCATTTGTTAAATGAATAGCGTCTTCAAACGCCATTACGGCATAGAGCGCGCGCGAAACTGGGGTTAGATGGGGGCGGTAAACAAACAGTTGAACTGAAGACTGGGACGAAAGACAGGGCAACAGATAATGCGATGCATTTACTGTATGAATATAACATGTATTTGCAATTCAGAATTAAACCAGGGCTGTAAATTGACGACAACTGTATGTATATTGCGGATTGTCTCAAGCACAAGCCCCGAGTTACTGCTAAGTACTATAAGACTTTTCGGTATAACAATTTTATTTGATAGCCTCATTTTTTACCTAACAGTAAATTAGGACTCACAATTTTATTTCATAGCAAATAAATTCAATTCATTTAAAGACCGACGACCGCATTTTTTACAAAACATTAAATCTGGACCCAATTAGGACTCAGTCCTCTCCACTCTCCACCTGAAGACACAGATCTGCAGTTAACCGTCGCATGTATAGACGCAGACATGTATGTATGTATGTATGTATTGCACAAAACCCAGCCAGGAGTTACCCTGCATCCTGGATTACGCCAGGCCAACCAGGCAGCACATAGTTTTTAAGAGGAGGGGGAACACACGCTCAGGGATAGGTAAGGAAAGTGAGTATAATCGACCGAGTATGCACCCTAATAAGCCAATATAGGAGGTAGGGTACGGGTAGGAATAAGGTTTGTGGAGAGCGTAATTTGTTAGCCTTCTTGGCATGTCTGGGTGCATGTGATACATTCTTCTTCGTGCTGCTGCTGCTCGGGTCTGATATCCTGTTCCAGTCCATGGAATGGTCCTGTGCTGATGCTGAAGTGGTCCTGTGCTGATGCTGAACTGGTCCTGTGTTGATGCTGTAGTGTGTGCCAGTAGATGGCTGGAGTGGTCCTGTGCTGATGCTGAACTGGTCCTGTGCTGATGCTGTAGTGTGTCCTGTGCTGTTGCTGAAGTGGTCCTGTGCTGACGCTGAAGTGGTCCTGTGCTGATGCTGTAGTGTGTGTCTGTAGATGGCTGGAGTGGTTCTGTGCTGATGCTGGAGTGGTCCTGTCCTGATGCTGTAGTGTGTGCCAGTAGATGGCTGGAGTGGTCCTGTGCTGATGCTGAACTGGTCCTGTGCTGATGCTGTAGTGTGTCCTGTGCTGTTGCTGAAGTGGTCCTGTGCTGACGCTGAAGTGGTCCTGTGCTGATGCTGTAGTGTGTGCCAGTAGATGGCTGGAGTGATCCTGTGCTGGTGCTGAAGTGGTCCAGTGCTGATGCTGTAGTGTGTCCCTGTAGATGGCTGTGGTGGTCCTGTGCTGATGCTGCAGTGGTCCTGTGCTGTTGCTGGTGTGGTCCTGTGCTGACGCAGAAGTGGTCTTGTGCTGATGCTGTAGTGTGTGCCTGTAGTTGGCTGGAGTGGTCCTGTGCTGATGCTGCAGTGGTCCTGTCCTGATGCTGAAGTGGTCCTGTCCTGATGCTGAAGTGGTCCTGTGCTGATCCTGTAGTGTGTGCCAGTAGATGCCTGGACTGGTCCTGTGCCGATGCTGTAGTGTGTGCCAGTAGATGGATGGAGTGGTCCTGTGCTGATGCTGCAGTGGTCCTGTGCTGATCCTGAGTGGTCCTGTGCTGATGCTGTAGTGGAGTGACTGTAGATGGCTGGAGTGGTTCTGTGCTGATGCTGGAGTGGTCCTGTGCTGACGCTGAAGTAGTCCTGTGCTGATGCTGTAGTATGTGACTGTAGATAGCTGGAGTGGTCCTGTGCTGATGCTGCAGTGAGTGACTGTAGATGGCTTAAGTGGTCCTGTGTCTGATACTGCAGTTATGCTGTAGCTGTAGATTTCTGTAGCGTTCCTGTGGCTTACGTCTGTGACTTCTGAGCTGGGTAGTGGTTTACAGGATTGATGATACTTATTCTGTGTTTGTGTGCGTCTTCGATTGGTGGCGATAATTGATTGAAAATAAATTGATTGTTATCTTCCATTTATTATTCAGTTCTAGCGGTGGATGCTCGTGTAGGCAATGGTTGCATATGAACTATAGTTGCTATAATGATTTTATTATATTTTATCTTGTGTTCGTTTTTCAGTTTCCCTTGAATGGTTCGTTGATGTAGACAGCTCATAATATACTCACAACATATCATCATATACCAAGCGGTCAAAAATACTTGGTAGAATTCCATTAAAATATTTGGTGAGCTATTGTTTTAGGGGTACAGTTTCTGTCTATAAACATTTTTGTTATATTCTGCTTAAAAAGTATCTTTGTTGCAATGTGGGAATTTAGTTTAACAAACTTTGGCTTTGTCTACTTTTTCCCCATTGTTTCAGTTTGGGTCTATTTTATGACTTGCAGATGTTCCGTTTCTTTTGGCGCAATGGGTCTATTGCCGGGGTTTTTTTAAAAAAAATATTCTGGTCTGAAAGAGAGCTTATTTCTAAGAATTGCGTTTGCTGTGGAAAAAATATTAGTCAGTGGTCCTAAACCCTGCACATGTTTGTATAATAGAATACTTACGTTAGTTTCCAGGCATTGTTAATTAAAATATATTATATGTTAAGTTTGTTCATGCAATGAATAAATTGGTGATGTTTAATTTACTAACTAAAGTTTTTATTCGTTGGTATTTTGCTGGATGGTGTAAGTGTCGTGCTAGATTTTTTGGACACGCACTGGTTTCGTTATTAATCCTTTTCAAAATGTAACAGATCTTAGGAATACTGTTCATGCAATAAAAGAATTTGAGTTTTTTGTTGTTGACTATAGATAAATGCATTTGGTGATATTCTGCTGGATACTGTGCTATTTGGATAAGTACAAGTTAAAATTAAAGCAATATGAGATTCTTTTTTTCTTTCCCTGTTCAAAAAATTGCAATAATCACCACGTTTTGCTTAGTTCAAGTAACCACTACTTTCGTTCAGGACATATTGAGATAAAAGGCTTTTAATTTCAAATGTATTCGGAAGGATGATAAAGTATGCTGATTGCCTTCTGTCAGGTGCCCTGAAGGTCTAGCTGGTAAGACTACGGTGTTGCGGATAGTTGGTATTTCTGAAGCAACGTCAGCTGGTCTCTAAATCGGGATTGGAATTCTCTCACCAGATTCTCACGGATAATGCTTTAGGGTATGACGGTGGCGGATGGCGAACTTATATCACGCCTATAAAAGGGCTGCGTCATACTATAATTTATACACTTCACACACTAGAATCGCGCACTTTAATGAAATGACTATATTGATACAAGGCAAGAGATTAGGTAATTTGACACTATAGTATACACATTGCAAAACTTTTTCAATAAATAAGAGATCACTTAATATAGATACTTATAAAGACTCAAGCTTTCGTACAACGGTTACTGATAAACAAAAGGCAACGCGAAACAAAGGATTTTTATGCGCAAGGGCCAGCGGCCAACACGTGTTGGGGCCCAGGAGCGCCCGGCGGACCCGACCGTCCCGCTTGCCTGTCACAATGCAACTGATCGCATGTATAGACGCAGACATAAAGGAGAATGGGCCATCAAGTGCAGGAGTAGCGGACAAAGTGCCGCTTGAGGGGGGGGGGGGGGGGGGGCTAACAAGCGTTCTAAAACGACAATTAAATTAAATCGCCTCCCGCTTGATTGTTAACGAAAATATTTGTTACAGATTAGGAGTTCTTTGCAAATAAATCATGGAAAATGAACGCGAAAATTACCTGGAATAGATTTTAATAGCGTTTAATAATTCCTTACACTTCCATTACTTCAATCTAAATTGCATAAATGTCTATTAATTAGTCGTAGTAAATAACACTTACTTGGAATTCTAAAGACTCAGTAGAAATTCAGCAATCAAACAACATCCAACAAGAGATATTATTAATAATAATACAGTCATACAAAAAAGCTTTCCACGTAAATTGGCAACAGGAAAATTCATGCGAGAATTTTATATTTCAAACGCAAATTGAATTTATTAGCGAGCACTTCATTTCGCAGGTAAATTTATTGGGTCCGCGCCCGCCCCATTGTGGCCGCGGTAATGCCGAATTGACGTTTCTGTCACGCCGGAATACACGCGTTTATTTTACAATTAAAATCATCATCAACACAGGCATTTACTACTATTAAAAGTTTTTATTTATAGTCGGACAAAACTAACTTCGGAACGGGTAAAGATATTCTTATCCCTCCTACGTGACACCTGGAGCCTACTTGACAGACACTTACATTGGTGGCTGTGTGATCTAAACCTAACTAAATCTGAAAACATCGTAAATATTTAGAAATTCATCATCATCATCATCATTAGCCTATAACAGTCCACTGCTGGACGTAGGCCTCTCCCAAAGCACGCCACGAAAGTACCGTTCAGCTATTAGTTTATTACAGATGACCACAGTCACTGACATACCTATACTTACTATACGTTAAAATTATAACCCTCCTAGTTTTCCAACGGTAGTTCAAAGCAGAAAGACCCCGATTATATAATTAATTACGTTAGTTTAGTCAAATACCCTCCAGGTCGTAATTTTAGTGCTGCGGCGAAACACGAATCTTATCGTGCCCACATCCATTTGAGCGCCCTAATCCAATTTATCTGTCCCAAAATAGCTCACATTTCGCATTAGGACCGACAACGACGAAATTGCATCTATTTTATTCAAAACGACGACACCTTTACCCCCTTCTGGGATAGGCGGTATTTAGAATGATTAGGTATTTAGTAGTGCAATAATTGTTCATAATTGATTAGTTACCAGAATCAGAGCAACAACCTCCAAAACACTTCAGCAAACAAACACACAACCATTTCAATTTCCATTAAAATGAGATACAAACAGAAAATCCTACTATTTCCCTCCCAGTAGGTATATATCTAAGGGATGGATGACTGAATTAGGATGACCTCGGATCAACTATTGTAGGTACTATCGTTTGTAAATAGACAGCGATGTTTCGGAACCTCTGTTAATATTTAATGCCAATTCACTCAGGCCGGAGAGCCGATTACGCTAACAAATTGTTGTAGGTTAGTAGTGATCGGCCAAATATACTTTAGTATGTAAACAACATTGTGTTGGTGAATTATGATTACGTTGCCGTTATATATATGTTTTAAAATTTATTATGAAAAAAGTATTAAAGGCGCCAAGCTGCCGCTACACGGGGTCGTTATCGACGTAGATAAAAGTCACTTTATCGCGATTCACCATAAATAAGGCGCTAAGATTGATGGAACACGCATTAAACGAGTTTATCGACGTCGATAACGAACCCGTGTAGCGGCCACATGTAGACCAAGACGAAGATGGTGGATGGACTGGCTTAACCGATTAGTGTCGGGATGAGATGGCGTCAGTAGGTCAACACTGTGGACTGTGGAGTATATTATAGGAAGGCTTTTGCCCAGCAGACTGACATAAAATGGTCCTACGTAAAACAAAAGTAAAAACTTAAATAATAAAGATGCAATTGCACTTCTACAAGCAACTACCCCAGTAGCCATTCCGTAAGTAGGGCAACACAATAAATAAATGCTTTTTAACTCTCAGAACTGCGTCCAGGCTCTTAGTGAAATCCCACGGCCAAGAGCTTTACTTAGCCGTGCAAATGAGAAAATTAAGTGTACACTCCGACGAAATTAATTATACATGCCGTCGTGTTCTGTGCATCTCTGTAAGGCCATCTGCTGCAACAGGCACAAAACTTGAATGTTCCTCTTTCAGAAAATCTTTTTTTTTACTGCTTGTTCATGTTTCCTATTGTAGATTCCGCCAGATGAAAGAAGCGAATTCAGAACTGCAGTTTTTCAACAGCCCAATGTTAAAATCGCTGCGATGGCGACAGAAACTCAACTAGACAATCGAAACAAGTCTGCATTGGTGTCCGCAGTCTGTACAACGCAATTACGCCGGCCGTCTGAATATGACGTGTGACTTTTGTGTCCCGACGCACGGAACGCGAACAACTGTTTCGCAGGAATTCTAAAGCACTGTTTTACATGGACAAAGTGCGGCGACACCGCCCCGGGCCGAGTTTAATTGAACCGCGGTGGCGCCCCCATCCGCCGCCCCCGGAACTTCTGTACTGACAATGCGGGCTCGGGGGCACAAATTGCTTCATTTGGGAGCGATACCTGCTGTCGAACGTCACACGTCATTTGTCCATCAAACTTTTATATCTGACCCGGCGGCACGGCCATTTTATCAACGTGAATAAACGTCACTATATCGCATTAATTGGTTTATCTACGACCATAACGAAGTTGTGCCTCGGGAGCGGTTCTTGTCACCAGTCAACACGTATTTGTCACTTTGCAACAGCAGTGTATCTGCAATATTTCACGTAATTCAGCGTCTTCTAACTTCCGATTTCGCCTCACACAAGACACATCTGGCAGCGGGTCGCAACTCGATTGTTAAACTTCCTGCACACAACCACGTACCGTCCATGGAAAGAGACCGACACACCAAGCCGAGAACCAGCGTCGAATAACCACAACTAAGCTGATTACGTTATTAAATAGCGCGCGATAATTCGTGCAAATATCCATTGCGCACGTTGTGTGAAAACAATGGTTTAGCGACTTCCCTGGCGGGATTAGCGTGGGATTAGCCGGCGCCGCGCGCTCCGTGTGAGATAACACGCGCTATCTGAGAACAAAGCGGCATCTAGCGCAGATTGGCTCTCGAGATGTTTTCCGCCAATATTACCTGAGTGTCTTCCTGCTACCGTACCATCACATTAGCTTACTGCTAATGGATTGTAATTGCTAATGTTCGGTGATGGTAACACCACTGTACATAGGCAGTGTGCACCCTAATCTGTATTGCTGGCGTGCACCGCATTTTAAGACGAACAAAGCTTCTCAATCATACAATATCAATAATGGCCGTTTGCCCGTGGCGCGCGTCTAGACGACGTATTGTATAAGTACCAGTAATTGGACACCTATAATATACCTACTTCTGAAATACATCCTAACTAATCCTAATCCTAACTAATATTATAAATGCGAAAGTAACTGTGTCTGTCTGTCTGTCTGTTGCTCTTTCACTCCAAAACTACTGAACGGATTTGAATGAAATTTGGTATACATACGGTCTAGACCCTGGGAAAGAACATAGGCTACTTTTTATCCCGGGATTCCCACGGGAAAACTTATTAAGGCGAAGCGAAGCGCGCGGGAACAGCTAGTTATATATTAATTTTAAATTCTAGTGTATATAGCTTTTTAAAAAAATTACGTAACGTTACATCGAGATCACGACCTCTTTCAAAGGCTACAATGCAATTAACCAGTATCCCCGTCAGGCATCGCCTATATACCCTCTACAGGCGTGACTCTTCTGTCACGATTATAAAGAAGTTACCGTCAACAAGCAATCTGCTTCCGACAAGCGCAATAATCCGATAATGCGCGGTCGATTTGTCCTCACAGCCTCGCAGCGGGGCTAACACGTTGGCTGCGGGTAACTTGACGAGCAAGGAAAATGTTCAGCAGTACCTAAGCTAAGCTAGACTAGGCTAGTTAGTATTATAGGTCTTGGTAGTTAATGTAAGAAAGTCACAATTTTATACTTATAACACTTTTACATAGTCCAGAGGTAATATATCACAAATCATAAGAAAAAAACACTTAGACAAGAATGATAACCATCTGACTTACTCATACTTGTTTTTAACAAACTTTGAATAATTGTGTTCGTTTCGAATCTGTTTAGAAATAATTATTTTCCTGCCATCAAACGATGCATAAGCGTCATATTGCCCAAAACATGCCCATCACACTCTCTAGCATATTATCTGATGGACGCTCAGCCTAATCGCGTCTGGCAGCGGGAATAAATACGTAGGTATATAGATTTTACCAAATCGAGGAAAACATTCGTCGCTTCCGCCCGCAAGGCGCGTGTGTGTGTAAACATTATGTTTGTGGAAAGCAATTTCGCCAGCCAGGAAGACCAATAGAAGATATATTTATGTGCACTGCTGAATCTGTTATCAAACTCCGCCAAAGCCCCTTTGGACAGAAGAGCAGGAAGCCAGCCAATTCTCAAACACTCGCCCTTCGATTTGAGTGTTAGAATTTATTGCAAAATGGTCACTAGCAGATTCGAATTCTGCTATTTATAACCAACTAAACGGCATTAGGTATGGGCCATCCATCCAGGTATGGGCGATGATATTATCCAACACTGGACTGCCAGTATACGTATCACCATCATCATCATATAAACCCTGTTTTATTTGACGTAATATTACGTACATAATATGAAGCTTTTATCTAAATGTAAAGGAATGAATCAATAGTACCACACCCAGCCAGGAGTTGCATGAAACATAATTACATATTGTGAACTGCAAACAAGCTAGAAATAATTAACAAAAGCCAGCCACAAGCGTCCACGGCCAACTTGCGCTCAACTTCCATGTGTTGATTAGCGCCGCACTAACAATATTACATTTCATCGGCTAACGAGAACGAGAACTAACTTAAATGAGTCACTGTTTTATATAAAACCCACAATATAAAAACCAAAGCCTCTCGCCTCGTACTACGGAACGTAAGTACTTACGGAATGCAGAAATGTTTTGCTGACAGGTATTAATTAAAATGAGATATTGTTACCTACCCGCATAGTATATATGTACAACGTATTAATAGAGACCATTATGCAAAGCCGTGAGTTGTTAATAAATCTCCTGCATAGATACACTAGGAACCACGTAACTTGACCAACGCAGACACCTATCACCGTCATATTGAACGTGACATTTGGAGGACGCCTTTGGGTCAATTCAGACGTACCACAACCACACCACAGCCACAACCACACCACAACCACGCGATGTGGTCGGGCGTATATTTTGTATTGACAATGAATAATCCAATTCACACGTGCCACATTTTGCCGTTGTTATCGACCACTTGTGTAATACGACCACATCGCAACCACGTCGCAACCACAACGCAACCACATCGCAACGGCAACGCCGCCACGCGGCGGCGGCACCGCGGCAACCTGTTCTCCGTATTAACTGCACACGACGGCGTGGTTACCACATCGCAATGACAGCGACAACGCAACCACATCGACATTTTGTCGCTGCCACAACGCAACTGTAAAAAGCCGCTGTCACACTATTCACACGTAACCACAGCTTGACCACATTTTGTCGCTGCGACGTGGTGTGGTTGTGGTACGTGTGAATTGACGCTTTAGTTCACGCCTTCGGTCCTGTTGGAGGTGCTTTATATCTTTTTTAGAATTTTATTTCAGACCTAGTCCATAAAACACACAGTAACAAAACATAAAAATGCTTTTTGCACGCTATTCTGTCTATTGCGGCAAGAACTTCGAGTCTTCTCTTCATAATGCATCATGGCGGCCGTTTGGTCAAGTCACGTGGGTGCTAGTGCACCACAGGGCACCCGAGACAGTGCAGCGGGGTCGGGTTACGGAAGTGACCGCTGACCGGTGCCCTTGGGGGCACGCTGGCTGACGCACCACTCGAGCGCTCTGGCGCCTCATCTATGTATGTTTAAATAAATGCATTTATAAGATTATACACTCGCTAATAATGAAAAAGTTCCAGTGACATAGCACAAAATAACTTCTAAACTGAAAAGAACTGGCTCAAAGGCGATGTCTGCAATATTGCAGTACATTTAACAACGCAACAGAATACTATCAACGAAAAACGTAAATATATTGGTCAAATTTTAAATGATATGATCGTTTGGTGTCGTTTTGTGAGTGGAACTTTTTCATTGCTCGTGACTGTATTTACATGAGATATTAGCAGATAAGATATATTAGACATTTTGGAACGTAAACCCCAAGGCATCATAATATTACAGGAAAATTAGCACTTTCAGGGTTTATTTGCTATTTCTGTTAGTTTCGTTTGAATGTGGGATCCTCTTTCTTAAATAATTCTCGGTCGTTCTTGCCTCGGGAAATTTATTTCCTGGAAAATCCGCAACATCTTAAAAGCTGCAATTAGTAGGTAGAGGTACCTATTCATATAAAACCTGGTCGCGTTTCTACAGCTAAAAACTTTTATCTTTGAATAAGGGTTTTTGGTTCATTAACAACCAAGCTAACTTCTACAGTTTTCTTTTAAACTATCATAGCTCGAAGTAAAAACTCGTTTATTCATGTTTTATTTTTATATCTTTCAGCTATGCTCAAAGGAAATGAAGCTTTGTGCAACATGGGATTTCAATACTACCTAATGAGCTTCAATCTAGTATTCATAAAGGACTTTTAAATTAGAAAAAAACATAATTACACGAGGATAGGTAGCAAAAAAAATATACTGTACCTAATGATACTGACTTATCAATAATTTTCTACCTTCTATCATTCGATATGAATCATAAAGTCAGATGAACCCTGCAGATATGGAATCCAGAGATGAACAGAACTTTAGGTTACCGGAAACTGGGGGTAGAGATTCGATTTCGATGGGATTTTGATTACATTTTCGAGACTGACGAGAAGCACACTGTTTATATGGCATAGTACCTATTATTTATATGCACGGTCAACAACTCTTCTACCTTTATTAATGGGATAATTATCCGCGTTGAAACTATCCAGTAGCAGGACACAAGACACTATCCCTCTTACAGATAGTTCCCTCCGAAACCCGAGCTAGGAATAGTTGGAATACCGACGCTGCGGTCAGGGACTCCCAACAATGGCGACCATAAACGAAGTTGCGACCAGGGGGTCACTCTATATGACGAAAAACTAAGTTTAGGAGTGCTGCTGCGCGAGCCTCGACTCTATCTCCTTGTATTAAACCTACCGATCGCACGACAGGTCATCTATTCTATTCTCTGTGGGCGTGTAAGTACCTGCACCTAGCTCACTCGAGTGTAACCTTTGAGCTTATTCCCAAGGTCTAAACTGCCTTCCTAAGCTTGGATCATTTCCCACCACGCTGGTTCATTGCGGGTTGGTGAGTTCGCATATCTAGATGTGCTAATGGACATGTCATCGTTCGATAGTTTTTCACATATATATAGTAACCCTCCAAGTCCTTAATAGGGGGATCCGATCGGATGCGGCATAGATAGCACGGTCAGGTGAACGGGCCCCGTCTGATGGGTGCACGGTGATTGGACGAACATCGTAAGGCGGTATTGGAGACAGATTGTAAAGGGGAAGTTCCTGAAAGGCTTTTGAGAGTTACTCTATGACTTAAATTGTTTAGATAGCTTATGGCAAAGATACTCCTGATAAAAATTGTCGGCGAATAAAAAAGTTATTTTATGAAAGTTACAAACATACTAATTATTATGGACAAAGAACCAGTAAGTACCTAGCACCCAAAATCTATAACAAGCTACCATTAGAATTATTTAACTGTAATAATAGCCAACTGTTTAAAACCAAAGTTAAAAAACACCTATTGAATCAAATGTCAATGACCTAGCTATGCCTATTTAATTACCTGTCTATACCTATTTCAACTGTGTTGTACCGTGCTACATAAATATAAGTGTCATTAGTTATTATGCTTAATTAGAAATGAGAGTAACCTGCCAACAAACTGTTTTCACAGTTTGGCAGACATTTAATAATTGTAATACTCAGCATGTATTTTTGATAATAAAGAAAAAAAAAAAAAAACTATTTCTCATAATGGAAAATTGCTCACTAAAGTATTATCTTCAGGTATTTATTATCAACCAGAAACTTTAAAAACCTTTAAGTCATGATTATTATTCACTTATTTCAGAATCCGTTCACTTATCTTCCCGATTGAAATTAAATTGCTCTAACAATTTTAATGTTACTAGTAGGTATAGTTAGCCCGTTATTAATTAACTTCGTAAAACATTTATCATGATATAGAAATTCAGACAGAGGGAGGTTGTGAATGGACCTCAAAGCCAAAGGCTTTATGCAAATTTAACATTCGAATAGTTTCTGTTTGAACCTTAATAATTTCAGGTGTGCTGAAGTTCTAAAATTGGCTTTTCAGAAGCGAGCTTAAATAAGGTGGTCGATCATTAAAAATACAGTATCGTACACAAAAATTTCAATAACAACTGCCTCTGTGGTCTAGTGGTAGAAGCTTCGCTTCATGACCCAGAGGTCCCGGGTTCGATTCCCGGGTGGGACCATCAATTTGTGTTTCTAAATTGTGGTTCTAAGTTTGGTTAGGACATAGAAGGCTGATCACCTGATGTCCGAAACAGTAAAACGATCCATGCTGTCGGATGGGCATGTAAAGCTCGTGGTCCTGCGCCTAGCTCTCTCCAGTCGTGTCGGTCAATCCGTCCCATTGGGCTATGAGAGTGATGGAACAGAGAGTGCTCCTGTGTACTGCGCACACACTTGGGCACTATAATCTACTCCTGCGTAGACGGCTGATCTCAGTTGAGATTGGCCGTCGTGGTCGAAATTCGGCTAGGAGGACATTTTCAATAACAGCCGTGTATAGAGGAAGTATTCGTAATTTTGTGTGCTTGTTACTTTTTTTACTCGTTCACATGAAAACTACTCAACAAATTTTGCTGAAACTTGTTATGTAAGCTGAACCTAGACTACTTTTATATGGGATATGAACGAATTCCCACGGGAAAACTTATTAAGGCGAACAAAATAACTAGTTAACTATAATATCAAGTTTGTTCTACCGGAGCTGAGAGGCTTTATCTAGCTGAAATCAAAAGTTTGCCAAAGACAAACACGCGATAGGCGCCGTTGCCGCGAAACTTGATAAGATAGCATCTAATTAGATTCTCTAGCTACTATATCTTGTATAACTTTAAACGTTTGTAGGGTAAGTCAATATATGACTGACAGGCGAAGCTAAAATTAGATCAGAATTCTGAATATGCATACCTACAAGTACCTACAACATTATTAAATGAAGGTAATATGACTACTACATGCTCCATGTATGTGGATGTATTATAAGCGTGGAAGAGGCAAGATTGTACATTTAATACATTTAGTGATCAAATCATCTCAGCTTGGTACGTATGTCTAATGTCTATAATGCATGTATATTTGGACTTGGGACAACCACGGGTAAATTCCTAATTTGAATTAGCACAAAAACTTTATGAAAAACACAGCAGAATTCCAATATGAACAGACCTGAGTAGACTTTTATATACCGCATTAAAATAGTCATTTACAAGTCACCGACTTGTTCCAATGTGGTGACACAAAAAGCCAGCGACATTTCCAGCGCGCCGGAGCCCCCACTTTCCCTGCCGACGACGATATAGGTCAGCCTGAAACATCTAGACCAGCCCCGATTGAACCTAGGACACGCGATTATACCCCTTATTATACCACGGAAAGAGTTCACATAACAGCGATAAAATGGTCTCGAAGAAACGAACCGCAAAGTCACAGTGCCACCATCGGGCATATTATCCGCGGAACACTCTCATTTTCTTTTTACTTTTTTTTCCATGCGCAAAACGGCCAGCAATATTCGAAAGCTGTAAAAAGTTTTTATTCTGAGTTTGGATAGTAATAAATTTATGCGCCACCTTTAAAATTAACACGTTTTATGGCATACTTCTCCCAATTTGGTCGTAAAATGGATGCCGGTGGCGGCCGATAAATACGCGATACGGCGACAGACGTTAAACATATAGGGAGCTGTGAAATTGCAAAATAAATTCATGTAATAACCGATATAAAAGTAAAAAACACTTCCTAACTAACATTAGTAAGATAACTACCATTCAATGACTCAGTAGAGCTGAACAACCAGAGTCAGTCACTGACACTTTCAAGCCGATTGTCACTTTCCCGTGACATTTCGCACAGGTCAACGAGTAGGAAAGTGGAAACACTAACTGTAGTCTAATAATAGGTATGAAAGTGAACTGATGGAACGTATTTGATTGGTTACTTTCGAAGTATGAGCACGATAGGATTAGATTCCAGATCTAATAATATCAAGAAGCACAAGAAAAGATGCAGAGTACATTAGATTTGTATGAAGCATCTATGTTATATTCTCAACCTTTAAATCTGTTATAGGTACTTTACTGGAATCCAAATAAACCCTACGGCTAGTGTACCCTTTTTATGTAACTTTTTGACGGGCCATTGTAACAAGGGGAGTGATGGGTCCCTGAATATTTCATAAGACAACTCCCCATTTATTGGACTTTTGTAACTTTGAGATTGAATCTATGTAGTTTGCTGACCATAGAAGAAATCGGGACACAGTCCAGACCTTTACCAAGAATTGATTAAGTACCAGAGATTGGAATATAATCTTTATTTTATATTATTATCTCAACCAGCCTTTAAAAAGTTTGTAAAACCGCAGAGAAACTCGACCGCCCGCGACACGGAATGCAAATCTCCAGTATCGATTACCGTGAACTTCACCAACCTAATTCCCTGATCAGGGGATCGTGAATTCGTGACCCACAAAACTAAGAGAGTTTTCTCCCGACACCTCTAATGTTGGCTAGGACCGAAACCGCTGTGACCTATTTTCTGTGGGACGTTTTGTAGGAAGGTAAATTTGCCGTTTACGCTTAAACTCAATAAGCTTATTCAACAAGGCGTCTGCAATTTCAGCAAAGTCAAGTCTCCCTTTGCAATATTCATCCAGGACTATATTCGTTGCAAAGGATGATATCAAAGTAGATGTCGCATCTGCACTCTACACTTTGATGCTCACCGAGGCAGATACGAAAGCGGTTTGATGTATAAAACAGGATCTTTATGCATGACATCATAATACGCTAAAGGATAGACTATATACGAGGCCATATAAAAATGGTTATGTTTAGTAAAGGGTGTGGCATAAAATTTAATACCCTAAGTCGATGGCTCCATGCCATTTCACCGACTCGAATGTTGCTGTTTTGGTATTCTTAACATAGTGATCCAATTATAGAAATGTATCCACTATAAATATGTAACAACTTTGTTGAATTGAAATGATGTGCCAAGTTGGATCAGAAACGTACTCAAAAGCTAGTTAACCAACAGAAGGGACAAGAGTTCAAGCAGCGAGACGTAATCACAATAACGAGCCATGGGTTAATGACACAAAATGACACATAACGAACCGTGTCACATGTCAACAAACTTTCCCAAGAGAATGCGAGTTAACTAGTCATTAAATGATTCCGGGAACACAATCGTCTCAATGACAGTGGAAGCATTTTAAATAAACAAACACGAGACGAGTGCAACAGACGAAGAGTTGACTCATCCGAGACCGATGTCGTCACACCACATCTGCGCTCGAAACTTTAGCCTCTCAGCCGACGTAATATCTATCAGTAGTGCATCTTCATAATATGACGACCTCGAATACATTGATAAACGTAAAGCGAAAAGAAAGCGAGACATCACAGAAATAGTGTTTAAATATAAACGTAACAATTCTAAATTATATCTTGATGATTTGCCAAGCGACATCTCGGCCACGGGGGATCGAAGTGAAAATAATAAGACGAGTTCAGTGAACCAGGCGAAATGTGGCCTCGTAAACAATTGCCGGGTTAATTAGATTATTAATTTATTACTAATAACTAATAAGATATTGAAATCGGCGCGAATGATCAATAAATTATCGATTAAATCGTTATATTAGTTTCCATTGATTAGCAATAATAATAATCATAAGTAGCCATTTAATGTGTCAAGGAGTTTAATGACATCATTTGTTTTACTGATTTAAACGTCTGACGTCTAGGCCTACATAATTATTTTAATGCTATTTACGATACAACTTATCAATCAGTTATCACTATCATTGTACTTAGAGCTGTAACGCTCAGAAGAGCAGAAGGCAGTATGAACTCTGGCTCAATTAAGGGCATCGATTTTAAAACAATTAAGGTGAACGCTACGAAAGCTGGAATAGTCAATTAGTAAAGTGAGGCGCACGTCATCGATGATGTCAGCCTGAGCCAGGTCACTGCACCGGCCGCCTGCGCTCCCTTACAGCAGTTGAGCAACCGACAATTGAGGCAATAAAACAAAATCATACTCGACGACTGACGAATTACTCCCCATCAAGGGATAAGATGATGAAGTCGCCGTTGAAAAAACAACTCTTAAATTGGGAGCTGTCAAATAAGGTGGAACAGACAAAAAGGCAGAAAAAGTATTGGAGGTCTGCGTTCGGATGAATAGGGGGGGAATACAATGGGGTGTACAACAAAGAACTAGCGTCCGTCCTGGCTTAGTTGAGGAGAACAATGTTCCGGGCTTGTGCGGTCGGCCGAGTCAACGGGCCCGCATACAATTATGTAATACTCGGAACTAGCGCTTCATGTTTAAACGGACAAGTGTCTCGAAATATAATAGACTGGTTCGGTCAGGTCGGGACTCGGGACAAGACGCCGTATGTTACATCCTTTAATTCGCATGAACAATCTGAATGGGTAAATAAGCATTTAGCAATTTCCACTGACTTATAAGAAACACTTTTAGTTCATTTTATAGATTCAAACTCACTCACTTAAACGGTGATTTAATTGATCGAAAACGAGTAACGGACGTATGGTTCAAAGTCCAATCTACCTGACTACCCAACCCATGACGCTAGAAAGGAAAATTTCGGTTTAAAGGCGTCTAACCCAACGAAACCACAAAACCTTGGCTTAACAACCGAATGATACGACGAGCTAGACGTAGGGCTAGTAAAATAAACAGCTTTATCAATTACGGAGTAGCCGATCCATCAGAGCGCTGATAATTTACACGTTGAACCCCGCCGACGGGTGTCGGAAGACGCGATAGGCCGGATTCTACACGCGCTGATGAACGATGATACATCACCCATTAACACCAAGCTTGTTAATTAAATTGAAATCCAACGCATTTATAAAATTTTACAAGTGAATTTGGACTCTAGCCAGAAGCTAGTATAGTCAGCTTAATCCATGGATGTTATCTCGAATTTATGCGGAACAGAAGTCGGATGGAATAACCAGGGTTCCATATATGGTCAGAGCTATGGCCATAGTGTCTTGGACGCTGCTGAGTCACTCTCAGTCGTCATTGAAGGTCGCTCCCACTGTCTGCCGGACTGGTACTGCCACTTCCGTTATGATTAATCATTATTTTTTACTAGTGTTGATGTTTTAAAAACAGAATCATAATGAAAAAAGACTAACAGAACTTATTTTTGCTAAAACCCACATAGTCGTCAACATTACAAATAAAGATATTATAATACTCACTAGGGCATGCAATACCGCAATACCGGTATCCGTAATACCGGGATCCCGGACAAAATTCCCGCTTTTTTCAATACCGGTATTGAAAGTTAATACCGGTATTGAAGTTATACCGGAATCGGACTTTTATAGGCTATAAATAAAGCGATTAAGATTTAGTTAGCCTTGTTTTCCTATATACTGTGGAAGCACACTTGTTCCCAATCGTTTAATGCAGTTTTCGGCTGCTAGAAATCTACTGTTGACCATGCTTAAACCGACACCGGATGTTAAAAAATTAATTTATTCCAAAATTTAAACTCTAAAACTTAATTCTCGTAAAAATCTACAACAAAATACAGAATATCATTGCATTTTCTTGTTTTATTTTGACGTATACGACCTTTAAGCACAGTAAATGCCATTTATTACAAGAAAGTCTAATACCGGTATTAATACCGGGATCCCGGTATTGAGTTGTAATACCGGAACTCAATACCGGTATTGAAAATTGTTCCGGTATTGCATGCCCTAATACTCACTCAGACATCTAATTGATAAATCAATTTTCATACTAATAAATGCGCATGTCACGCTGCCGCTGTCGCGGTAATCATCACCAATTTCCGTCATGAAAGGGTATGTCTGCGCGCTAAGTGATTGTGTTTATTTTCACTATTAAACCAATTTACATGGAAATGTGCATACACATGGATGTCCTGTCCTTGGCAGCACATTATGCTTTATTTATACATCTTTGCTACGGTTGATTTTATCACGAAAGCCGGTGAGTTTCCGTCGGGGCCCACGTTTCCTTTTGTCCTTACACATAAAGGCCATGTTCTATGTGTCGTGAGGCCCTACACTGGCTCAACTTCTATTATCTAACGCATTCGTGATGCACATAGCTCGTGCCATGCATATGCATCAAATGATAAAGAATTCACCTTATTTACCAACAGTTTTGTTTGAAAAATTCCGTTTGCCGCTACGAATTCCTTGCTAGTGCATAAAATATATTTGATGTGGGGATAACCTGTTCGAGGGCACTTCAAATTTTTATCGGACATTGCTGAGGCTCGCTTAACCCACCACTTAACATATCCAAATAGTTAGATCTGTAACATACGTGATCTTGAAAAACACGGTCCTCCCCATTGACTTTGCAAATGAAGATGATGATGAATGTTAACAAATACGGCTATTACTTTTGAATACTGCTTAGAATAGCAATTCTTCACGAGCCATTACAATAAGTGCTCACATTGTCCTTGCCAACACACCGCAATCTCGAGTTGTAAATTGTATATTTACATTATTATCCAAATGCGAGACTAATTTGTACACGATGTGTCCTTTCCTATTATTTTAATTTGATTCTGTGGGAACATTAGCGGTGTTGTGTTTCCAAGTCGCTAATTTGCATAAGGTTCTGTCTGCATTACATTACAGCGAGGTGTTGGCGATTCCTCTGTGCTACAGGAAAAATCCTCTTTCATAATTAATCAAAGATCTTCTAAGAGGGTTCTCTTTTCCTCGTTCTGTTTATTGTTCAGGAATGAGTCAGGGAGAGTTAAGCGTCGGAATATGAATAATGTCCAATTGTCCAAGTCTTATGTTGCGTTTCTGGAAATTTGCTATCAAAACATATTTTTTTTGTCTTAGAAAGTCTGTTCTCAGCACAACAGAGAAAGCTGTTTACATTAATGTTTTTATTGAAACGAATTTACGAAAAGATTTTCATTTAAATGAACAAGTAACCGCGATCAATAAAGCGTTCGTAAGCTATTGTAAGACAAACAATGATGCTCCCCGCGCGGCGGGACGACTGAAGAAACGGCCAACTGAAGGGAAAAATAAACTTCCGGCTTTTAGTCGACCGCTGGGCTCCTGTAACGTGGCTGTAACGACATAATCGTTGTGAAGACGGCACAGTGCCGACTGCCGACGCTGTAGTGGCGATATTGTGACGTCATAGGAAACGGATGCCAACGTCATATTGGATAATGGTAATTAATAAGGGTGTTGTAGATGCTTTTGTAGGAGGTATGATAGAGTAACGTCTATATAAATTATAGTTAACGCGCCGATTTCAGTATTGAGATATACTAAAATCGGTGACTGAAAATATTTTTTTGTTTCCGGACACGTAACATGACCCACAAAAGAGGGTTATGCGGAGTAGCTGTTCATTGACTATTCTATACAGATTTGTGCTGTGCTTTTATATGCAAGAAGCTGAGTGATAGCAGGCGTGGCTTACTATTCTGCAACCCCTTATAGTTCTTCTTTATTACGGAAAGACGCCTTCGTATATCAACGCTTACCTCAACAAAGGTAAGATTATAGTATTCATAGATAATTCTAATAAATGATTACAGTAAATGTTGATGAGTTTTGAAAATCATGTACAAGTTATATAGGTACTTACCAGTGACTAGGCTAGATAAAGAAGAATTTTAAGATGCAATCAGAAGCACCTCAAATTCCACTTGAGCGCTGGTGTCCCAATCCCTTACCATGGCTCCAGTCGTTCCAGGTCACTTAGCGAGTTATTTTTTAATCAAGATTTTTTCCAGAACGCTGCTGTGTTAGGAAATTGCGCTAAAACAGTTTTCCATTCCATTATCGCCGGAAATGCATGAACTTAATAGAGTTTTGAATCAGTTTTATGCACTTTACGGAGGATAAGCTTGAACATTTCGTGTGATGAGGGATATTTGGTATGCTTGGAGTGTTTTTAGAACAGTGACGCAATGCGGCAGACAAGTTCATGGATAAACGGTTGAAGGACAAAACTTAAAGGTGAACACTTGGCAACTTGGCAGGGAGCGGGAACCGCTTCACAAGTAGTACTCGGTCTCAATGAAATAATGTCACGGAACATAACAAAAATACCAAACAAAGCAATCGATAAGAAACTTATCGATCGATCTGATAATAAAAAGATAAAGCATTCGGTGTTTGTTATTATCCAACAATGCATTGAAAACCTTAAACGGAGAATCGCCCGCGTTTCCATTCAATGAATCACGGAAAATAGCGCGCCTAAAAATACATTTAGCATTCCGGCAGTTTACGGAGCTCGCCCGCGACGAAAATATTTAAAAACCACGTGAATCCTCTTTCGGATGACAAATAAAAAAACACGCATGCGATCTTTCATTGTCTGCGGACGAGACGCGGTGGAAATATTCATGAAATCACGTGGACGGATTCAATGATCTTTTATTACCCAGACTCGTATGTCTCCCTTGACGATTGTCACGAGAACGCTACGCACAGATATTGTTTAAAACACGAAACAATGCCGTATTCAGGCGGCACACGCTTGGAATCGAATTCGAGCATGTGACTGCCATTTTCCCCGCGATTTGAGTTCCGCGCGGAATAAATTATGCCCTAAACAAAGCCGCCGCGACACTGGGAAACGGCAATCAGTTTTATTTACATTGATTACCGTACTCAATGAATAACACAAGGAGGATACAAAAAAAAAACATTGAAATAAAAAATATATTTTTAAATCAAATGGAACGTAAAATGCTGGGAGTTCCTCCAGTTCAACGACGCTAGGCGATCTTCATTTCTAAAAACACATAATAAATTCTATGCAATCCACATAAATCCGCAGCTAAGACAGTGCACTTATCTAGAGATAAACAAAACCAGTGTTCTCAGTCAAAAGCGGAGGTGTTTTAAAGTGTGGCAACACTAATAAAAAAAGATTTACGAGCCGGCGCTACACGTTTCCTTGGTCGCGAGTGAAAATAAAAATGAATTAATCATGAGAAGGATAAACTATGGGGACAAAACTAACAAATCTTGACATTAAAGGTGCAAACAAAAGTAGAACACAACATTCTGTAAGAATTATAAGAAGATTCATGTTCCCGGGGCATAACTTGAAGAAGATTTCAGAAATGGGCCCTCCTTAAATATGCGCCGGATAAACAAAACAAACAGCCAAAGCCAAAACACGGCGAGATTAGGGAATCCTTTGAAAAGATCCCTGTGCGACATAAGTGGGGTCAAGTCGGTCAAGTTTAAGTACCGCGGTTTGCCTCTTAATTTGTATATTTTGGGACATAAAAAGACTAAACGAGAAATTTCTTCTTAAATCTTTGAACATCATTATTTTTTTAATGGCACTCCAATCTTTCAAGCTAATCCATGAAATCTTCAAGACGCTCCGAAATAACGCAACAGAAAGCCATATCGCATAAAGTAATGTGCTAATCTCTTGTGGATGAGGAAAAGTCTTCGTCAATGGGGAGGTTAAAGAGGGAAAATAAATCCTTATACTTGCACAAAGTGCTGAGGCAGGATACTGGGAGAAGGAAGCGCCGGCGAGAGTCTTATTAAGTCTTGTATGTGCAAGGATTTACAGGTTTGATAGCATGGCTGGAAGGAAAACAAGGGTTTAATAAAGGGTCTTGTCCTTACTTTATTAAAGTGTACCTTTTTCATGTAAGAGCAAACTAGAACTAGAATTGACTTAATAAGTTCATGGCAAACTTGGGAATGCGACACAGCAAGACAAGACACATAGTAGTGTATACTCTTAATTATTGCACAAAATCGATGTATATTTCAGGAAGTATGATTTTTTCGGGTGCACCAAATCTGTCAACAATATCATTTCTAACTTAGGGAGTTCCCGACATGTATTAATCATGTTGCTCAGGAATGCCAGTTAGGCACGCAAAATACCAATAAATTTTCGTAGAGAATTCCTGAATGGGCAACTATTTTAATGGGTTCTTGGAATCTGTTACTCTACCTCGCTAGCTTAATCAATGTTCTTACCTAATGCTATTAGAGACACCAGTATATTCTTGCCCGTCCTTGTAAGGAGATCATAGGACACTTAATACGAGGAACTTGGATGCTGGCCAGTAACTATTCTCACTTATAAGAATTACGGGAATAATCCAGTGACACTTCGAACTATAGCAATATAATGAAAATCGTAGTAGATTTCAGATCAGACTGCACGAGACTATTGGAACGTGATATCACGAGATGGTCTGAAGGTGGGTCGAACAAGAAACCACAAGACTACTTTATAAGGCTGTATGTACCTACCTATACCAAATATGTAAGACATAATCACAAAAAAATGCAACAATGTTATTTGAAATACTTTGTTACAATGTTATTAGAAATTGTATGCGTTTCTTGTAAAAAAATATACAAATTAGTCCAAAAATATGCTTATAAAACAAGCACCAATTTTGTCTCCCTGCATATAACAACACCGACATTCTATTGCCTTCATTCCTGGACGACAGTATTCCAATAAGAAGTCATAGCAAATCAGGTGTAGAGATTGCGCAGGTTGCCATTTGCATAATAAAGACGTAAGGCGACACCTACGCGAGTGTGGCGCCGCCTTATATGCAATGCACGCTTGAGTGGACCCTGTCTATAACAGTGTGGATCTATTTATGATATTTTAATTTCTTATTTTGCTCGAGCATTTGCTTGATTAGATCGATCAAGAGTACATAGGTAATATGCTATCGATAGGTTTTTAATTTTCCATTGCCTTTTTCAGTCTTCTTCTTAGCTTCATGTGCCTGGGACTAACACTACTATTTACTTGATATTTCTGAAATTAATGACCGGGACAGCCAAAGTTATTGAAAAAAAACGAGGATAATACTGACTCTACGAGATCTTCAACCGCTACTAAACGGTTTGAGATCTATCTAAAACATAGCCAATTTTGGTTAAAGTTATCACGTTATTACCCACATATCGGTAGGTCACAATAACATAGTGTCACACAACACATCCAAATGCGTAAACAACTCTTACATCGCCTCCTTCGCATATTGGAAACGATTCTTAAGGCACTTAACAATTTACTGCTAAAACTTAAAGGTACGTATATGGGAAATCAGATATACACAGCCAATCATAAAGTCGAATTTCAGTGAACCTTTATCCCTGCTAAATTTAAAATTGGTGTTTTCAAAATTGCTACCGTCTCTAGCTATAACTAACACTGTAAATATTTTAGCAAATTCAATGTGTGTCAGTTTGTCAATGAACCGGTACCCAAACAGTAACAATGGTGGACTAACTAAAATAACGTTTAAAGGCATGTTTACATTAATGCGCGGTGAATCATGCGGTTAAGGTGAACGTACACTGCCGGTAATTGTTCCACAGTGTTGTAAACTTGTAACTGCAGCTATTTAGGGAGCACTCGGGAACTACCGGTTACAGAAACGGTTAGTTCAGGGTTTACGTTTTATTACTCTATTCGATGTTTAAATAAATGCAATGCTCGACCTTCGGTGTGTTTGATGTTCTGTTTGAATAGCATTACGTAATGTGGACACAAAACATTGTGAAATAGAGCATTATTTACGTTTGAACAAAAAAGCAAAGATTGCATATTCATAGGTGACTTGATAAGAATGCGATATCAAATCGCATCATAATATTAATGAATACATTAGGGACATTTCGATGAAGCCGCGAACAATATCGGAAAAACCTCGGCCAATGACATCGCTTTATCGAGTCACTGACCTAGAAAAAGTCTAGACTAAAGAACGATAACGATATTGCCAATATTAGATGAAACGCTACTGAAGCCAAAATTATTACCTTTTTATACTCCAGAAAACAGCCCGTAACATGTTTTTATATTATGTAAATTGGGAGGGTGGGTGTAGGTAATATCTAGAACGTATTTACGCACACAAAGATCTCAATATATGGCCTCTATATTCACAGTTTTTGTTATACAGTTAGTCCTTTTGTTGCTCTCACACTTGCCGATGACAATATTGTTACAAGTAGTTAAAAATAAAACTGTAAAACCACCGTTTTCTCGCAGCGTATTTTGCGGAACTCATCATAAACCATATGAGAGGCAGACAGAAGGCTTTTTTCGCAAACTTGAACTTGCAAAACCTGTAGTAAGGGTACGAAGGCCGTGCAATGTGAGCAAAACAGGAAGCTGTAGCAGACGTTTTTGTGGCGCGCTTGCCAGGCCTTAGACTGTAAAGCTAAATAATACGAATTTCGACAACGGCTAGTTTAATAAATCTCCTAGGCAATTGGCTTACTGTACAGAAAACTGCGTTGCGACGTCGTATCTTTAAAATCTGCGTCAATACTCATATTTATTTTTCTAATAGGGTTTATTTGAGGTCTGTTAGCAAGCAAATCAAGCATTTTCGCTGCAATCTGTCTCATATTTTAACGTTGTGCCATTGCAATTTTGTGTACGGGCCAGTTACCAATCTAGATAATTATCTGGCCGCGGCCGCGTTGTGAAGAACACCGTAAGTTATTAACTTATTACCTATGATTTCAAATGTTTCAATAGCATTCAGTCGATCCAATATTATAGAATAATCTGGAAAGCCGTAAGGTATGTCGGTACTCACATAGTCTGCCGAAGCTGAGGGACAGTCGCTTCCTGAGCTTCTGCATCTTGCTCATGGCACCACCCCGCTTCTCCCTCATGGTCACGCCTGCAACAAACACACACACTATTATTAGTCTTCTTACAGTATTGACGACTAGGATTGAATGTACAAGCCTGGTATGGTGGTGGCCATATGCTGCACAGGGCGCAATACGTGCACGTCAAGACGTTACAAAAATTTTCTCGAAGCCGCGTGATTTTAATGAGCGCAACGCAAAACTTTTGTCACGTCTTGGCGTGCGCGTCTTGCGCCCCGTGTTAGGCCTTCTGAGAGATACCTAAACATAGGTAAAAAAGTCTTTCAGGTTCATGTGGTAAAGATACTATCAACGCTGGAAAGGCGGTTTGTGGTTTATTAAACTAAAAACCAACAGCTAAAACTAATTATTATAACTAAAGATCACACGACTCCACTTGTAATCCCGTGGGCATAAAGCACATACCGATACAGCCATAAACCATAAACGTAGGATGCAATCAGATAACTCACAGCCTACTCGATATTTAACAATCATTAGTCGAATACTAATTTCTATTTTAATTGCTAATGACGCACTCCACTCTGATTCGAGATCAACTCTGGGGGGTCACTATGGAAATCGAACGAACAATCGGTAAGCATAATACGACGATATACAGTTGTGGTTAGCACAGCGCTCCGAAGTTTAAGAACTAACCACGAGTCTATCTCGTTACATTAAACCTGTCGATTGCGTAACAAAACAAATCTGTTTCGTCCGTGTTTGATTTCTATAGTGACCCCCCTGTTCTACGCGGGCTTTTGCTGCTTCGTTATAACCGAGTCATGAATATTTATTAATTAATTATCCCGGTTAATTATGATGTTGCTGAAAATGTATTGTAATTTATATTGTTAGTCACGCAAATAAACAATGTTACTGAGCCTAACTTTATTATGGTTATCAAATGTATATCCGCTGTGATGTGGACTGATACTTTACTATAATAAGGGAGCCTTTCCACCAGAGATGTGCTATGCTGCCATTGTGATAGAAGAACCTTTCCCACTCGTTGTGTGGACCAATTTATGTGATTGGTGGATATCAAACGCATCCATAGCAACGTAGCATAGCTCATCTTTGGTGGAAAAGGACCCTAGGAATCTTTAAATGCAATTAACTAGATTTACACCATTATGAATATATAAGAGGAATAATCGGAGGCAAGCTAGCGATCCCGATCTCTACTTTTTAACCGACTTCTATGTAATAAGTGGGAATTTCGAGATAATATCTAAAAAAAATTAACCCCTTCGCTCCCTATATTCTGTCCACAGACAAAAAAAAAACAAAAAATTGTTTGTAGATACATCAATATTGTGGTTGAATTGAAAAGCCTAAAGCACTATTCGTAAAGGGGCAATTTACTGAAAGATTCATACATGAGACTCGAAGGAGGCAGTATTACTCTGAAAAGCATCAAATCAGTCGAATATACGTTCTGATTGACTCTTTTGAAATTCCGATTTTAGACTTCGCCCTAAATGGATTCCTTTATACGTTCAATATGAATACGAATTTACAAGAAATCTCGCAAGAACCAAGGATAATAGGATTTTTTCCGTTCTTTTTATCAACGGAACCAGATGATTGTATACTTCCGTGTTTTTCAACCCCGACCCCAAGAAAGGTGTTATTTAGATCGATTGCCTATATGTGAGTAATTGAGAATGTTTGTAGCCTCGGAGCCCCGTCACGAATAGACTAGAGAATTTGCAGGCACAATGAAACATAGCTACACACATGTCAAACTAACAAATCCTATTCATGTTTTAGTTTGCTGATGTATAAAACAAAAATATTTATTGTATGACTTCACATAGATGTTTGACTCACACAGATACAATACATCCTCTACCATGGATACAAATATTAAAAAAAAAAATATTGATTAGAAAACGTCAGTTTTGTGTATAAAAAGAGATCTCTCATCTCAATGATTCGCTCGCTAAAGTTACCAACAACACCATCTGGCGGGAAAATATTTAATTAAATCTAGCCAACCTCATTCTACTAAGTGAACGGCAATGTGCAATGTGTCTGGTATTGAAGAAAATACAAAAAATATTGAAACTCTGGATTATCGGTTAACCTTTCGCCGGTAGTGGTTGGATGAGGAAGGCCGAGGACCGAGTGTTGTGGCGCTCCTTGGGAGAGGCCTATGTCCAGCAGTGGATGATTATTGGCTGATGATGGATGAAAATTTCGCCGAAGTACAGATAGGCTTCCGTTCACTTATATCCTAGTCATCATATATAAGTACAACATAGTACAGACATTCACAAAGGACAATTTATTCACCAGAGTTCTCCAGCTTCTTAACACTCTGCTGCCATGCAACAACAACTGTAATACGAAGCCATAGAGTTAGAGTTTTGACGTGAACCCCCCCAGCTCACCCAATCCTCAACGTTCGCAGGTGATCGCGTGACGGCCGCCGGTGAAAACTTCGCGATCTAATTAACTCGAGGTATTCTTAGTAAACGGAATCTAGTTCCGAACTAAAACAAACTGCTTCTTTCAACTCGCTATTTAATTAAGTAATGGAATACGTAATCCAATTAGGCACAGCCGCGAGGACCTGACGAAGTTGCAACTGGATTCCGTCTGGAGTGTCGGTAGTTTGTTTATCAATACCTAAGATGAAGCCAACTTAATACAATTTCTTAAGTGAACAGTTATACATTTTCCTCTGCTGGACATACGGCTCTACAAAGAGCGCCAGAATAAGCCAGTGATAAACGTAGGGAATCCTCTAAATAGGTACTAGAGCTAAATAACTGTAAAAATAGCATTTGAAATAAAAATAGCAACAGTTTAAAATTGTTATAAACGTATAAAGAAAGGCCACCTATCCACAAAACGGAACTAAAACTTGCCAAACTCGGCGCCCCGCCAGGAGGGTTATTCTAGCCCGATAAAAACCAACCAATGAGAGCAATAATGCAATAGATACGTATATTACACGAGATAGAGTCGTGGTTAGAGCAACAGAGCTCCGAAACTTAGTTTTTCGTAAGCTAGAGTCTGCATCCGCGGTGGCTTGAAACAAATAATTCTTAATGAAACAGACAAAGTTCCGAAAAGAAAGATTTATCAAGTACGGAAAGCACCGAGAGACGGAAATAAAGAATGATGGATGCTCTTGTTTAGAGAACAATGGCCGTAAAATGCAGATCAGATTATCATATTATACGGTTTGCGGGAGTTATTTGGGGTTTATCTGAGTGGATGCGAAGTATGTGGTATAAAGTTGACTCGAAAATATTTTCGAGTTAGGAAAATCGATATCAGATTTAAAGATGTTTGGATACTGCTGTTGATAAATGAGAGATTGAAACTAGAGAACTAGTTATAAGTACCACAGAACTATATCGAGATAGATCTGTGATAAGTACCATTCAATGAGCGTGCAAATACGAACAGTACAGGTAACCATGATTATAGCAAAAAAATCAATGTATCACACCTTCTACCCTTGATATGATTCATTCACAAACGGCATATTTATTCTTAGGTAAATGTTAATAAACATAAAAGTTAATTATAAAGAAAACGGTAAACTGAAGCTATCAGCTAACAATAGACAAAGACTATCAATCGATAAAATCGCATGTCTAAAGGCCATCTATATCGCAGTTATTCACAAAAAATATAATAAGAACTAAAACTAAAGACTGCTGATCGATGGGGAAAACAAAGAAAAGTATAAACACAAGACAAAGATAATCTTCGATACAGATCAAAAACTTATAGTTTATAAATACTCTGTTGCTCTTCTAGCCATGAGGGGTGCACCTGAAGATCTCTTTACTTGGACTGTAACTTGTAGCATTTACGACTGATGTCATCTCGCCAGGCATAAACTTTACAACGACTTCGGAATATGTTGGCCAGCTTTGGTCACATAAAAGTGTTGAAAAACTTTAAGGTGAGCTTCGGAAAATATATTACGAAACGTAAATATTATGTAGTTTGTTATAATCGACAAGGTTTGGTCTGGTGTTTGTACAGACACCAACAAATGTTTGAAAGAGTTGCAATTTACATAGTAACTATAAATGCAGTCACATTGAGATGGCCATTGCGACATGTGTGTTGGTAATTGTGTTAATAGCAATCATCGGGGTCGTCAAAAAAGCCTTAGTCATTCACGAGACAGAGGTTGGTCACGAATTCGATAAGGATGAGTTGTATTAGCCAGTATGGGCCAGTTTCAATAACGCTATCTACTGATGACTGGCTGATACATAGAACAACGCGGACTCAGGTGTACCCTCTACTCAAAGGGCAGATATTTGAAAATAAAGAAGAAAATAAGATATTTCACTCCACAAACCAAAGAAATACTAAAATAAACGTAAGAAACAATCAATTAACAAGAACACATCCGAAACGCATAAACTAGCACCGTGTAAGGAACGGACTTGATCAAAGGAGCCATTTACCTCTGAGCTAGTATCTGTACGATTCCACGTAAATAAACAAATGTACTATGTTCTGTTTCCACTCAGTTCGACGGAGAACCGTCAACAAACATTACAGCTTGGAATGACACAAGTTTGTTTCTGCTAAGAAACGCTATTTCCTCCAGTTGAGTCAAAACACCATTACCAAGATGACTAGACAAAACTTCTGCAGTTTTGTACAGAGTGCTGTTTGGAGTAATAATACTTACGAGTGTCTTTTTAAACTAAGTCTAATTGAATATAAGATCGTATAGTATAGTAGTATTTTTTATGAAGATAAAGAACTTTAAAAAGTTCTGGGCCACTACTTTTAGAAGCAAAGTTTAGGCAGAGTCATTTTGAAGCTAAGACACAGGTAACAACAAAACTAACAAACACAACAACAACAACTCTTGATCAGGAACTAAATGAAAAGTGTACGTCTAAATACAGATTTAAGAGATGCATTTTCGGCGCCGCTCGGTCGCGCCTCGCCACCTCTGTTGCTTTGAAACTTCTAAGCCCCAGCACAGACACAAAACAGCTATAACTAATATGATGCTACGTACTCTTCACGTGGGTGGTGGAACGCGACAGAGGCACATCGGTATGACAGTAATCTGGAACAAGAAATGTTTATCTTAATGCACACGGAACTCCAGACTTTACAACGCAATAAACATGCCAAATCTCATGTTTGTTAATGATATTTCGCATTGAAAGCCGCATGTTTTCTCAAAAATGGCATTCGGGTTTCCTTGTGCAGTTGGCCGGCCGCCCAATGATGCTGCAGTGAGCACTGTGCACCCATTCCGCCGGGTTTATCACCACCCGTAGCCACTTCTCCGGAAGGCTACACTTGTACACCGCTGGCCTAGAAAGCGAATTATCCATTTAAAGATTCCTAGCCGTTTCAATGAAAAATGTTTGGATTTTATTAAGGCTGCAAATTGAACTTTTTACTTCGCCGAGAGCTTGAATATTGGATCTTGATCGCTGAAGGCGCTTCGACTGGGGGCAATTCCGGGCGATAACATTCGTTAGTTTACGTGTTACCGTTTTCTAATAATATGATCGTGTGTTTTCGTTATCAGTGTTTGCACATGTGGGAAGCGGAGGGTACCTGGGCCGGCGACCGATACCGGTGGGATTCGGATAATCGAGTGCCGGAATTAGGCGCCGTCGAGTCAGTCAATAAACCCGGGGCATGTGTCAACAACGCGACAGACAAATATGCCGGCGTATTTGTGACGTGGACTCTGCAATATGACCCTTACGGAATGGTAACACGCGCTACTGATCGAAACAAACATCAGATGATAAGTTGGCTAGTGGAGCGACAGCTCTATCTAATCTGGAAAGTATAAACAATATGTATGTAATAGTATGTACGCATTCGTTGAAGTTCCAATGTATGCGCTCAACATAGTTGCTGTACAAGTTTGGGAATTTCCTAACGCTTCCCTCGATAGTTTCATAGAGATAGATCGTGTTATATCTGAGAATGACGGGTGCAAAGTCTCCATTGAAAATTATGCATTTATCGTGAGAAATTTATCCGGCCATTCTGCTCTATTAACAGTTATTAAATGGAGCATAGGCCATAAAACGGTATTTGACAGAGCCATTTATCATACAGACAGACAGATTCATAAATTCTCCACACCATGTTCCTAAGTAAGTGTATATTTAACAGCCTTAGGCTTCCTAGATAAGTATATAGGTACAGAAAATAAATTTTATCTCAGTGCATTAAGGAATCGTAAATGTATTTCTTGCCATGCACAGATCAACATTATCTACATGCTTACACTAACCAGTGGTCGTGAAAACGTTCCTCGAAACTAATAAAAAAACTAAATAGACAATGACCTAATTCAGAGCAGCCCACGCATCCGCTCAATTTGAATGTCACAGGGCGTGAGGCGGCTCCACCAATGCTGAACGTAAATCAGAACCAAACGAGACTAAATAAAAGCTGTATTCCGCATAGCGAGTCATTTCCACCAGCCCACGCGACCGCTGCCGCTTTCCATCAACACTTGGTTTACAAAACACACACACTTTATATCCTAAACATTAGCCTACACCATAACTGAAGACATTTGCGTAGAATATTGTACTCTCGCAAGTTAAGATTTCACTTTACATAAACACTCCACAGATTCCACACCCGATATCAAATATCTTTATGCAAACAACTACTACCTAGAGACAGTATTTTTGTCGTGTTAAAAGGAAAAGTAATAACAGGTATTGATAAATTGAACAAAATGAAGTAATAAGAAAAGCGTCGCACCGGCGCAGCTAATTCCGAATGGGATGAACGAATCCGAGGATTGATTAAGAACGAACTCGATCGTGACAAACGGCCGAAACGAAATTAAAAATCTCTTGAGCACGATGAATACTGATACAGGTGCTGCGAAGGGGACGAAAAAGATTCAGAAACGGTCTTTTCGCTACATAAATTGAAGGAATTAAAGCTGTACAAGGTAAAAATTATTGAAAGATTACAGCCAAGGGAAAGGATTAAATAACTGCAGTATAATTACGAATCTTTTGCCGAAGGGCACAATGACAGCAATCGATTGCGAAACACAAACAAAGATGGAGTTAATGAGAACTGAGCTGCCGACGCATTGCATTCAATTCGCGTGGGTGCACGTTTTCTCGCCCACTACGTGTTGCGAGCAGTCAATGAAGAAACACGACAATTTTAACAGGCGACAACCTAAAAACATATTTAGTAAAGGTATGTACAGCCCAAAGAATATGTAGAATATAATAGTTACAACAAGTCGTCGACCTAGAATCGTTCAATAACATAATCACGTGACATGCAGTCACGCGTTGTATTTAACGGATGTAGCATGTTATACTTGTATAGCTCCAATTCATTTGACTACAATGAAAACTGTATCAGACTCGACTTCCCATAGCACGGCAGAAGGTCTCATAACATTTAATATTATGGCTGAGTTTGAATTCCGGTCGTCTAGAGCTGAACAGACAAACCGGGCCCCGAGTCTAGTGGCACAGTTAGTCTCGCTTGCAATACTAGACAGTACGCTATCTTCGTCAAACAAACATAGTATTATGTGTCTGTATACATATCCGCCACTTGAAGCTTTACATTTTCGAATGCAATTAGTTACATAATATTAGAGAAATGCAATCTCTCGAATCAACAGAAAGTAACAAAGAAAATTAGGTAGTTCCTACTAATATTTATAAACGCGTATATTTGCGATTATGTTTGTAACTCTTTCAGGTAAAAACGACGCGTATTGATGAAATTTGGTATGCAGGAAGTTGATAACATAAAGACAACTTAATATCCTGGAATTCCTACTGGAAACGACACGAAGCCCGCAAGAAATGATAGTAATAATATTTTTGTCGACAAAACCAGGGGATGTGCATTATCCTTAGACTTATCTCAAGAAATCTACAGAAAGTGACAATTAATAATAGAAACATAGAAGAGACAAATGCTACTGTTGCGGTTTCACTGCCGGCAGTCGAAGCGAAGTCGAACGTGCGAAAGTCGTCCAACGACCTTGCCGCGAGAAGTCGTTGCACGCCGCAGACGATTTGTGCAACAGCGGCGGCGGTGGCGGCGGCTTCGGCGCTGACCAAGACATTCCTAGTCTTAAAACTATGTAAAACACTAACCGTAAAACTATGCACAATGCTATACCTTAACGATAATACCAAGGAATTCCTAATATACTATAGACAATGCATTAATCACTTATTTAGACGTAGCAAAGCATATTGGTGTAACATGGAGGTGGCCTATACCCTGCAGTGGGTTGACATAGCATGGAGATACTGATAAAAAATCATTTAATGCCTAAGCGGCTGCATCGAATTCAGAGGAAGTCTGTGTTACAAATTATTAGACACTGGAAAATAGCAAAGGCTACTTTTCAACTCCAATCTTCTCGTGAAAACTTTTAAAGCTAAGTGAAGTCCACAAAAGCTAGTTCCCAATAATTGTAGCATTTACCCTTCCAAGAAGCTTAGAGTTGGAGTGTTCAAAGAAAAGGTGTTAGCGCTAAATGACTCACGCAGTAACCAATTTGAAATTGCAGTCGCAGCTTTGCCGTAAAACAGATGAAGGCAATTAAAGTTGAAGAGGCAATTAAAACTGAATATAAATATACCTACGAGGTGGATTATTATAAATCATACGTGATAAAGCCGAAGTAATTGGGCTAGATAGGGCCACGTGTATAGGTTTATAGTACTTAACTTAAGTAGAATAAACAATACATTTATTTTCTAAAGTCCAACAATTTGAACAAAAAAATAAAGAATAATGTTCGTGTCTCTCTCACTAATACAATTCCCCTCTGTATTTTACGGCACGACAGCACAGCGGAGTACTTAATCTAATCATCCACGAGGCATTTAATAAGCTGAGCTCATTAGGAGAAATAACGATCAAATTTATAGCTCGTTCAGGTCATTAAGAAATTCAGTAATTTGACTCCAGCGATTTATGTACAAGGCAGAAAAAACTTTTTGAAGGCTTATATTTATGGCGAGATTGATCGAAGCTGCATAACAGGAAAACCACTGGATGTTGAGGACCATAAATAAGATGCTTCAAATGAGGGCGATGAAGTATGTGATGTTATGAGTCATATGACAAGTTTGTAGTGTGAAGACATTGGCGCCACGGGAACTGATGCAACGGTTTAGAACTTAAGAGAATACCGCTTGAAACATCGCCAAGAATGCGATTCCAGAATTCCAACTATCTGCATTCCACACTGAGCCGCTTCCTATGCAGGGCATCATAACAGTAGACGGTTAATTATGATCGATGCCTTACGCTGCAATGCGTTCAGAGCATTTAATGTTTATTCAGACAACAAACAGTCAATCACTATCATTACAACAAGGAATATCACTTTGAAATGCTGATGGACAATTTAGTCATTTTGCTGGTAATGTTAAATCAAAACACATGAATTAGATGTTCTAATCCAAGTTTGATGAATCATAGGCGGAAAATGTGTGGTATTAAATTGATTGAATGATCGTAAGCGATGACTGCCTGGTGGTCCTGTGAGTCAGTGTTTACGATCCTTGCGTAGCCGATCCAACTGATGTAACCAATTGTTGCACGCGGTTGTTCAACCGTACCCTACATACCTATCTTTAAAGAGTTTTAATGGGAAAATATTTGAATGTCTCAGAATAAAAAAATATTTATATTATATTTAGAATAATACTATAGTAAATTTTAAAGTTTATTTAAAATTACGACTATGTAAAATGTAACAGGTGCTAGAAAAACTTATAACTAGATAAAATAAAATAAAAACTAATAACCTAAGAACTAGGATTTAAAATAATATGTAGCTGTAATAATAATTGTGTATTTAGATTTCTCCTATACATAGTTTAAAAACTTTTGCACACTGTAAATCTTCATCACTTTAAATTTTTTGAATAAATGTGTGTATTTAATTACTTTCATTGCTTATTTAGAGTGTTAAATAGTGTACGAACGAACTACAAACCTAGGTTAGGTGACTTTAAAATCTCATTCATCGTCTTCATTTTGTATGCACTGTTTACTTTTACTTATGAGAGTGATTTCACTATCTACAGGCTTGTCAAAAACAAGGTTGGAGAAAAAAATATAATACATAAGCATAGAATAAATTTTACACATTTTAATGCATCTTGAATTTAATGGTTTATTCCATCTATATCAATTTAGTTTTAATTTGCCTCATGCCTTATTTTTAATTTTTAATAATTATACACATATTACTCGTAATTATCTACATGTAAGCAACTATCAGACCAGTCTCACATTACTTCACATCAAGCATATTCGTGACAGAAAAATAGCAGCGTCATTGGATCGTTTACAAATATAGGGACAAGGTGACTACAACCCACACTCACAATAGAGTGACGACAGACGTAACACTTAATAAGTCCATCGAACCACTTTGTAACAACCATCGGACAACAACAATGGAATCGGTACAAGAACGCCAACTCAAACCATAGAAAAGATAATAATACTACGTCCCAGACATTTTAAAGAAGGGAACAGAATACCCATCAAACGGCCCTAGAATACAAATGGACTACAATTGTAATTTCCGATTGCAATGCAGCGCAGCCAGCGGCAGTTGAAAATTTTAATTTAAATTTGCATCGTAATAATGAATACAATATTATTATCCTTGGATTGTGACAGGGTTTCAGTGATTTATAGCAGGTGCGATAACGATAACATCGTCAATGTACACAAAAGCCTTTCACAGTTTCTATGTGTGTACACACTCTTGAGTTGGCATGAGAGCTGTGACCCCGCGATCTCTTGAGCTTAGAACAATTGTATGTACTTATATGTAAACATAGGTATGTATCCGTATTGTCCCCTACATTTTATACAAACCAGTATAATTTTCAGAGGAACATAAGGCCAGAACTAACTATCTATAAACAACTCTATAAATCAAAAAATGAAAAGTACCTATCACAGAGTTATTAAAATACCTGATGCAAAGATAAGAGAAAAAGAGACCATGTAAAAAATATGAGAGATGCATGCATATTAAAGGAAAAGTGGGGCATTCAGTTAACAGTCATTATTTTATGGAAAGAATAACACTCGTGACTTATTATGTAGTGCTACGAAAGCGGACCCAAGAAAGCGAGACGCACGCATATTCCGTCAATTATTCAAGATTAATAACCGCAACACCAGCAAAACCATCGAATACAATTCACTATTTTAAAGATAGCTTTTATAAACCTGGACGGATTTACGAGCTGAACTAGCGTTCTCAGGCATTTCTTTGATTCGAAAGTTGGAATTGAAACGCTATTGTAACAGAACACTGGCTGTCTGCAGTTGAAAAGTTTCGTCCACAAACATCCGAGGCTACAGTTACATTAAAAACTTTCTCGAACTGACTCACAACTAACATGGGAAGTAACGCTGTCATTTTAGACGTGAAATACATAACGTCTAGACTGAACCCGTACAAGACAGATAATGAAATTCTAGGAAAAGTAATGCGACGTTATTTTCCATTTCAAAACACATGTAGCAGTCTCCATGTCAAAACATACAACTAGTGCAATAACGGAGGAAACATTCGCATTCATTCCTAATGCTGCACTTCCGTGTGTTCCCGTGACGTCAGAACTGGTTTCTGTTCGAGAATAGTTTCCGCCGCCGACAATTCCGCGAGCATTTTCAAATGTACAGCGTTATGGCGAGGCGCATTACGGAGAGAGTCGCGGGGTCGGCGAGGCGAGTCGAGCACCGTCTCGGCCGGGATTGTGTCCACCGAAGCGGCATGCACTCCGACGATACGCCGAATGCTGCCATTATAGGACCAAGCCGCAACCCACCACCCCGGCTTACGTAAACCACTTAAGACCATTGCGGTCAGAAATGTTCTCAAACTAATGGCAGTTCGGGGTTAGTTCTCTTGTTAATCTGTTTGCTGTCGTAAATTTCAAGGATTAGGGTTAAAGTAGTAATTACTGATCCGAATACAGTAAAGGCGTTTTTTGCTGTGATGTGAGAATTGCCAGTAATTACAGCATCGGCTTCCTCGTGCGTGTCGTGCGAGTGTCGTGGACGCGTCAGTCATTATGCGCAATGATACGTGGCGGCCTCCCAAGGCTCTTTGTAATTGTAGACCGGCCTGAGGTGTGCCGGTGTGCCGTCACTTAATGCGATCACTCAACCAAAGCCTCGCAGTGTCGAAGGAAAAACGTATCGATTGCCCCGTGTAAACAACGATCAGCAATTACGTCTCAATACGTTTTGTTTGGACCTTACACAATAACAACGTTGACAACAACAAAGTTCAAGAGGGGAAATATTGTGGAAGGCACGTGCATACGTTTCGGATGATTGATGATTCTTAATAAAGCAAGGGACGTGGGTCACGAATTAAGGACCCAAATAAAGGACTATTAGTACGACCGTTGGGTTGCGGTCACTGAATTCTGCGAATATTGAGAAAACTATTGTAATATATCCCACATTTTCTTATTGAAGGTAACCCAACAATTGGTCGTAAATTAATGTAATAACAGCGAGTACATAGCACAATGCATGCCAATAGTTTCCTGTTAGAACTAACACAACGAACAATTACTCAAGTGTGATGTTTGATAAACGTTTAGTCCATCATTGATATTCAAATACATGCGCCTAAGGTTAAGGCGTTTCGCTGTTACTCGAAATGTCTCTACATACAACCATGTATTGTGTCCCGACAATCGGCTGTAGACGATGCAACATAATAGGGCTCGTTCGATTGCTTCTAAGTCGTTTCGCAGTATATAAAAACTGGTGGGATGGGTGTAGCGTAGCTTAGTAGCCAGTCGGCAATGGATTGAGTGCAAGGGAATTAATCGGTGAAGGCATTCGGTCGACGACCCGCCGCGGCCGCACCTGCGCCTGCGAGCTCAGATTCGAATACCATCTGATCGGAAATACAAAAAACACACCATACTGTTCGCTTCATCAAACCAATCGGACGATTGACTGCTCTATTACCGAGCAGTAAGACGGAGAATTTAGGATTTGGAGGTGTCCATATCAACACCTGTTTAAAGACTGATGCATTCAATGCATTTGCGGTCGTGCACTTATTGTAAACAAGAACATTTGCTGAGCTAGGTATCTGGTTAGTCGAGGAAATGTGGTTTGATTTATTAACGGATAATCATTACCGCGTAGTGTACTACAAAGTAAGTAGTAGTAAGTTAATAGTACGCTAATCGCTTCTTGATTACAGCAATAAAAACAAAAATAGAAATCCAATTACTATTTATCTGCCTATTGTCCTTGTTGTTTATTTATAAATTAAGACTCTTTCTTACCACCGCTACCCAATAAATTAATCTTGAGCAGTCTTAAAAACTTTTATAATGGACTCTTAGAAAAATAACGAGTCAAGTTTAGCGTTAATAGGGTGATTTGTTGGACTTAAGTAAGGAGGTACTTGAATCAATCAATGTATACTCTACAATATGTACGGTATGCATAAGCGACAGATATGTATAGCTGAAGGGATTGAATTACGCATGTATTTGCATAACCGCTTGAAGCGTTGCACAAACAGGTATGCACAGATATAAGATACTGTTAGTAGGTATACCTAACTACCAATGCAACGTGGGTTTGCATAATTTTATATCATAAGTATGCAGTCATCAGCATTATCGACACTTATTATTGAAACTGTTATCACTGAAGTTGCATGTATGTTGTTGGAAAACGAAGCACGTCCTACAGAAAACAATAATACAGTGTTTATTCATGTATTTACCCTCGGAGATAGTAGGCAGCACGTTAACAACACTGACGATGCCGACGTTGGTTGGCTCACTCATTCACACAAAACTGATACAAAAGAAAGTGACAGCACTAAAACATCAGCTGAACCAATCCTCAGGACACCAGCGGCACACTTGTCACTTATCAATCACGTAGCCCACATAGATAGCGAAACAATTATGCCACCGCTGATTTTAAACACAAAGGCTTCGAATGAATTGGCACAGTCACTCGAAAAGCGGAGATTGTAGATAAACCGTAACATGCGTGGTCACTGTAAACACATTTTCCATAATTTGGAAGAGAAATTGTAAGTCTTGAAATGAGGATGACCTAGATGGACACTGAAGTGATTTCGGTAGTCGGTGAGTGTGCGCGGGCGCCGTCCAACCGTGGCGGAGCTCCGGGGCCTACTGACGAGAATCGAGGCTTCACCGACGCCCGCTAACCACTTCTTATCTCTCTGAATATACTTACATATTCTGTGCACTGCTTGCATGCTCAACTTATTGGTGTCCGACCACCGCTTGCCTAGAATTTAAAACACCGAACGCTTCCTCGGTGAAAAATGACGATTACTGAAATATTGAGTACTCTATTCTGTATCGAATTTAACTGGAAGTTATTGAGGTAACAGCAGGCATTATCGATGTTCACCAGCGAAATGGTAAGTAAAAAGAAGCGTTTCCCCAAAACAGGACCGTCATTTGGACAGTCATTACAGGAGTAACATGAAACATTAGGAAAAGACCCAAATAAAAATGAATGTGTTCGTAAAGAGATTCTAGGAAACGACCGTAATAGATGTTTTATTTACAAATATTAGAGTATGACTTTTTAATGTGTTATTATCAAACATTTACATACTATGTTTCCAAATAGGATGATAAGGGTGGAAGTAGAGACACAGTTTTACTTCCGCCTGTAACTTAAATTCAATTATGGGAATAAAAGGATCTAACGGAGTGGAATGACAATTCGACAGTAAACAACAAAACAAAAGGTCCTGACCTCGGGTGAGACAAAGAGGCACTGGTCAGTGTATTGTATAGCGTCAAGTAACTTCGCCAGTCACACATCTATATGTGCGTGGCAATTACTTGGATCTCAGTTTTTGATTCTGAAGGATTGTTAGAAATCAAACTTATAAATGAAGACTTGAAATGAAATAAATTAGCAATAAGAAATTTTCAGTACACTGGATAAAGCCCGTATGGGTTAAGCAAGGTAGGTAGATGATAATAGTGAATAGGATTGTTAGAGTTAAAAAAGGGATAAATTGGATTCAGATACTTGAAGAAATATCAAAAGGCATTACAAACACAAACAGCCAATGCAAAGTCATAATGAATCGTTATCAACATTCACTTGCGACAGTTGCGCGAGGTCGCACGTGTCAATAAATAAATAATAGTGCACTATTAATAGAAGGCGCCACCGGGATCGTACTTACAGATATTAAGTTCAACAACATGCACTATTATGTTGAATACTTCGGTATTTACATAATTGTTTGTAATACTAAAGTCTTTGTTAAGTACGCAGTGAACAACAGGACCTATATTTATGTCAACAAAACTAAATTGTCACTGGAAATATTTCCACAGCAATAGTAAATACGAAAGTTAATGAGGCTAATAGTAGATCCAGATGAAGTTTACAAACATTCCCTATCCGATTGTCTTGGATCAAGATTCAAACAAATATAATGATAAAGTCAACTGAAACGACAAAGCAATAACAAAGTGAACTGTAGCGAAAGAGAACCAACATCAAAGAGCTTAAATATCACTCTGATATTCAGGTCAGTAAATCGAGATGGTTTCCAGAGAAAATTTTGAATTTCTACTGGGCTACATCAGATATAATAAGCGTAATGAAGTAGTTTTGTCTTACCGATAGCAATTTGCTAATATTAAGTATATGGCACTCTTCAGATACCCAAATAACTATAACATTTTACTAAGTATAACATTGCTTTTTCATTTCAAATAGCTCAAGTATATATTATATTATGTACTCCAAAAGCCATGATAGCCTTCGATTGGCTTTAAATCATCCCGGGGAGCATCGCCATATACGGTTTGATAATATTTGTTGATAATGTCCATTACACAACAACGAATATTATGCCATGCAGCAAAAAAGTCAGTGCGTTACTCCAAGTTAAGTGGTGCAAAGCCTGTCCTGCATAAAGCGTTCTTTTATGCAAAAATATACATGAACATGTCGCGAATTCTATTCATAAATGCAGTATTTTGCCAAAAACAATTTCGTACACTCAATTGAAATTTCACATGCAACGATTTCACGGAGGGCGAAAAGCATGTCGAGATTGTGAAACTTCAAATTCACTTTTTAACTCTTCCGAATTCTCACCAACGTAATAGAAAGTACTCTTATATTCCTAGGTGATTGTTATGTTTGTATTTACTAAACTGAAACGGTTGCTGGAAAACTGAAATCCGTTATAATATTTATTTGCACAGTTTTTAGTGAGTAGTAAACCTATTCAGACAATAGAATTCTGGGATCTAGAAATAGACACTTTTTTGTGTATGCTAATAAATAGCATTTAAAAACTCCTGTTGAAGCGATTTACGGCATACTCACTCCTTTTAGCCGCACCGAAGTCGTCCTCATGTTCGTGGAACGCCGTGTCCCCATCGTACTCGTAAACCTTGAAACTGTCGAAGGAATACAGCTTGACGGCTTCGCTTTATCGCTCTTTGAACCGTCTCCCAAAACCCGGCAGCTAAACTCACGAGGGCCTCTTCTCAATTCATGCCACGTACGGCCGCACGCGTCTCACAAACCCGATGCGCCAAAACCCGGAAACTTAGCCCGACAAAAGACCGCTCCACCGCAACACACGGATATCTCGCTACAACACCCGAAACCAATTTCGCCAACTTGTTAACTATTCAAGCACTTCGACCTCTTAAACAAAGGGGCGCAACGTCTCACTGTCCAATAAAGTCACTCGCAAACTTTCTTCGGCACTACGGAAATAATTCAATAACTTCTCGACGCAGTATGTGCACGGCACAGACGCACGTTTGTTGTCGCGTCGGACAAGGGGCGAAGTTTAGCGCGCACGATTACTGGCGAACTGTTGGCGATTTGAATTTAGAAGTTGATTACGATCGCGGCGGGAGCGGCTGCGGCGACGGCGTCGGAGCGGTGGAGTCGGCAGGGCGGGCGCGCGGCGTCTGGCCGGGATGCAGCGGCCCGCGCCGGCGCCCGGAACTGTGTCAGCAGACACCCTCGAGCCGCCCGCCCGTTCATGAATACACCCCCTACGCTTGACACATCGATATCTCTTTGTCGGTTGTACGTGTGAGCTAACTGCTGTTTCAAGTTCAATGACTCCTTTATTTTAGAATCATTCATAGGGCCTTTACGACTGAAGCGCTCAAGAGTTTTCCCCCTCTGATTCTTAAAAGCTTTGAAAACGGCATAACATTGGGGTAGCAGAGTGACCTATTACCGAATAAGGTGATCGAATTATCGATTTACTTTAGCATTAGCATTGTAAATACCTTCGACGTTGCATTATTGACTGATAAGCCGATTTAAGTGGGTGAAGGTCGATAAAGTCGTGAGGCTAATAATAAATTCATCGATGTTCGACATAAGGGTTCTGTCGATTCCGTAACGCGCTGGTGAACTGTTTTATTATTTTTCATTGAATCTGCAGATACTATAATACCTACTCAGTTATTTAATAATAAGATTGTTTAAGTAGCGGCTGTTTTTTGACTGCCATTGCTTCTTTCCCAAAATATAAGATGTAGAGATCTTGATATCCGTAAACAATTCACACTATATTTTATACAGAAGGTTATATATCACAGAATTGCAAACTCCAGAACCATTATACTTATTAAAGCACGTACAACAAACAATGCTTTTACCGGACTCGCCTGCACATAGCTCATGCCAGAGAAAAGTCATACTTTGCTTTGACTTCTAAAATCGCGCGATAAATCGTGTTATTATTGTATGCATTCCGTGGGTCGAAGCACTGGTTTGTATGCCATTTACAGAGATGGATTACCTATTAGGTATACTGTGCCGATAAGGTAACATGCGGACGTAATTCAATACTGTAGCTCATTGTTACCGGTCAGTAAAGGGCATCGAATACTGCTTATAGCTTCTGACTCGATACTAGTTCTTTGTGAGTATGGATAATGCTGGTTCTGACGCATGTAACTCCTCTAATGACGATCAGCTGTCGCTTCTATTTATGGTTAGAACAATGGAAGGTCTGGTATAATTTTTTTGCAATTTTTTACCGAAAAATCCTAAAACTGTTATATTCAACGTTTTATATCATCGGCATCAATGAAATGAAAGTTATTGCTGAAAATAAATTATGTTTATTGTCTGCGTGTGCATTTTCGTAGTCTACGTAACGTTACGAGTGTAGAGTAATGTCATAAGCTTTCGCAGACGCATTTGTGTGAAGTGACCCTACATTACACGACCTCTGACATTTAGTTCACAAGAGCAGGCGGCCGGTGGCCTGTTATTTCTAGGTAATGATGTCCCGGGAACCTTGCTTCTTTAGGCACCCAAGGTTGGAAGTTTATAGAGCCTCTACCGGGCGCCTAATTAGCTGGGCTAATTGTGAAATATTATTGCTGGGTTGGCGAAATGGCGGCGATTTAGAAGGATCGTACATTAGTGGAGGCAGTCGGCAAATTGATTAATTATAATGATTCGGATCATTAAACTGAATTTCCTGACAAATTATACAAATCAAAGTTATGTAATAGGTAATACCGGAAAACTGTAAAATATGACTGGAGTATGGTAAAACGTGTGAAATACTTAGAGAAAACTAACAGGAGAATACTACATTATGGAGAAATCCATGCAAATTATAGCACACACAAGCAAAATTACTGCTCTATATTAGGAAGAAGTTCCAAGAAATGATGTACCAATCAATACATAACATGTTTAGCAATAAACTGAATCACAACACATGCAATAAGCAAATCAAAGTTCCTGTGACCTTGGCACATTGCGCCAAGCGACTAGCACCGTCTTTTGTGCGCTTCGCGTGACGTCATCAGATACACAGGGAATCACTAGAGTCACCAAGTCTGCGATATTCGGTAGTGTCAGGCATTCGTTAGGCGATCGTGAAAACGTAAAATAAAATAATATCCTCCCTATTATATCCTGCTTTATTAGAAATGCGAATGTTTGTAAGTATGGATGGTTGGTTTGTTACTCTTTCACGGGAAAACGGCTGGAGCAATTTTGATGAAACTTTTAATAATTATCAATCCCGAAATTCCCACGGGAAAACTTTTTAAGGTAAAGCGGCGATCGCGGGCACACATTTTCTTGACATAAAAATGGCTGATGTGAGTTTGAGGCCAAAGTACTTGACGCCACAATCGTAAGAGCTGAGAGAGCTATGTAGGCAGTTGTTTGTCGGCTTACAAACGCTCCTTAGGGCTGAGTTGGCTGCTGTTAGACGTTTAGGTAAAGGTCAAGAGTGTATGTTATGGCTAGTGTAAAGTGTTGCTTGTATGAACTTTTTAAATTACCTATGTTATATAAGTTTATTAATTATTGATTTGTTACTATAATTGGGCACTTATTAGCTGCTCTTCTGGTCAATCTTATATGGTTAGTTATTTGTAGGGTTAACCAGTTAATAATTATATTAAAATTTATCTTCCTCACTAACATTCAGCTATAAGTAAGTAACATTGTAGAAAGTCAATGGTATGATACATATAGGGAGATAATATTAGTAGAGATAACATTCAAAAGCTTTTCTTATTAGAAGACACAATTTATTTATCAATCATCATCATCAGCCTATATGTCAAACCATTGCAGGTGAGATGACACACAGCCTTCTCCATGGAACTTTACAAATGAAAAAAATATCTAATTATCATCATCATTTACTGACCACAGGCCTCTCCCAAGTAGTGACGTCCTTCAACAAGAAGTTGGTATTTTAGCACATCTAGATGTGTGAACCCACTAACCCACAGTGACCAGTATGGGAAATGGTCCAAGCTAAGAAAGGCAGTTTAGACCTCAAGGGGACATGCACAAAGCTTCCACTCGAGAGAGCCAGGTACAGGTAATAACAGCCCCACACAGAATAGAATAGTACCTCTGTGTATAAAAACAAACTAGTGAAAGTGATACAGTCTGGCAGCGAACATTATATTTCAGTAATTTGAAAGTGCTTCAGTTACAACAGAGCTGTGTATCATTTCAGGATTCCGCTTGTTTAATGAGCGTGCAACACTGAAGTGAAATTAAAAATAATTCCAAGTAATTTGGTATCACAAAATATCTGAAACAGAGTATCTATTCAGAACATTCATAGGTTAGCAGTAGTAGTTTAGGTCAAGTTCTGCCAAAATATTCATAGCTCAAGATTTTTAGGAGGAGGGTTAAATGTAAGTTAATGCAACCATACATTTACACAGGATCTGTGTTGAAGAACCAGAATATACCTACTAAGGTGGTGAAAAAAATGTTTGTCTCTCGCCCACTATTCCTACTACAGTGTTAAATACAACGTGCGTTTCGAGACATAAATAACAAGACTTTACTCAATATTTAACCAAAACTTGAGAGAATATACATGCAAATTATCCACGTACTCTCGTATTAAGATACCACTAGATGCCATTAAATATCTATACTTAAAATTAAGGCATACAATCAACTTGTTTTAGCACTGCATTCATGACTTCAGAAGTTTACAAGTTTTCAAAAGTTCCCTGTCGGTATCATAACATTGCATTATAAACCATTACTTTAATAACATGTGAGTCCGTACGAATCTCTGTTTTGTTTAGTTTAGTACTTTCGTGTTAATTAAGCATAATATAAATAGTAATTAACGAAGAAGTTGCAACGACCACAAAACTTACCGTCTTTGACATTCTTTGCTGACTGAGACGTTGACACTCCGGGTATGGTTTTATCACTTGCACAATACATTTTATCTTCAACCAAAAGTTTATAACGTTATCTAAGTCTCATCTAGCCAAATTGCTCATAGTTTTATCTCAAAATCGATTTGATAACACAATAAAGTTGCACGTAACGCGAATCGCGGCGGCCATTCTACATTCCGGTTGTAAATATAGCTCCATAGACAAATTTTTGATAGTTTTATTTTTTATTCACAGAATAGAAAATACTACATTTTTGGGAGAAATGATACCTGATTTACTAAAATAAACCCAAAAAGGAGAATAAATTGTACAAAATAACAGCATTCGCTAGTGTCTTAAAAATCTCATTGCCAAGAAAAAGAAGCGCAGCTTATTTTAATAAAAAAATAACCAATATCTATCTATCTATAAATGAAAATATCTATGGCATTAGTGTGACCAGGAATGGAAAAATAATTTGGACTTAAAGCTTGCAAATAGAAACAAACGTAAAGATAAAATAGTAGTAGAGTATAAAGAAAATTAACTAAACTTCATAAGCTCACGAATAAAATAAAAATAATTTTACCGAAAAAAGACGTAAAAAGCTACATTTAAAAAAGTAGGTATTCTATTCTATTCTATTCTATTCTCTGTGGGGGTGTAAGTACCTGCACCTGGCTCTCTCGAATGGAACCTTTGTGCATATCCCCAAGGTCTAAACTGCCTTCCTAAACCACGCTGGTCCACTGCGGGTAGGTGGGTTCACATATCTAGATGTGCTAGATCTATATTCTAATTTTTAATTCCGCGGAATTCTGACATTTCATTAGTGATACCACTAGAAAAGCTCTTCACCAAAAAAAGGTAAAATTTGGATCCATTTAAGGGCAATATTTTTTTAATGTTTTCATAGAAAAACATATAAATCTAAATATTTACTTGCTCAAGTGAAGTAGGTAATAAAAAATAACAAATATGTCAATACTAGCTGTTGCCACGAGCTTCGCTTCACCATAATTAGTTTTCCCGTGGGAATTCCGCGATAAAAAGGCTACTTTTTATCGCGGAATTCCCTGGATTAACACATAAGCTATTATGTGTTAATCCAGGGTGTCAGCTAACTCCATTCCAAATTTCATTAAAATCGGTTCAGTTGTTTTGACGAGAAGAAGTAACAAAGGTACACACATACATACATACTCACAAACTTTCGCATTTATAATATTAAGTAAAATCACGACTCACGACCATTGTATCGAATTAATTTTAATTACTTTATTTTATTCTTTAGCATGGCATCACTTGCTACTAAATTCAGGGATAACCAACCTTTTTAATCGATTTCAAATAAAAGATTCTCAATTCGGTAAGTACATAATATGTTCGGTATATAGGTACCTATGTAAGATTATTGGAACTGCACCATATTAACATATGACAATCCATTAAGCCTAATAAACAAATATGTTTTTTTTATTGTATAACTATGTTTATATGTTTGTTGGTATGTATGTTTGTCCACGAATATCTCGGAAACGATTGATCCGATTGTTACTATTGTTTTTTAGAGTTCCGTACCTGAAAAGGAAAAAAGGAACCCTTATTGTTGTCCTGTCCTGTCTGTCACCACCCTTTTTCTCAGAAACGGTTAAAGATATCAAGCTAATATTTCATATAGATGTACATAATGATGAAATTGAAAGGAAAAATATCTCAGGTAAGTAGACTTGTATGGAACCCTCAGTGCGCGAGTCCAACAGGCACTTGGCCGGTTTCTTATCGTTGACCTATGGAGCCACCACCTGGCCCTTCCCAGGAAGCGGCCCCATCTGACAGAGCACAAGAGTCAGACTTTCTCTCTCCCAGAAAGAAGCGTCCTCGTGGTTCTTTTGTTCCTAACGTAAAGACCATCATTCTAAATATATCGTATGGCATTTTGCTTTGGGGTAGAACAGCTGATATTGAAACTATATTTGTATTACAGAAAAGAGCCATCCGCTCTATATACAAACTTGGTTCCAGGGATTCATTGAGAGAACTATTTAAAGAAATTAACATCCTTACAGTTCCATGTCAGTTCATTTTTTCCAATTTAATGTATGTACGAAAGAATATTTCAACTTTTGATACAATTGGCAGTAATCATGACATTAATACTAGGAACAAGCCCAAGCTGGCTTTTCCAGCGATGCGTCTAGCGAAAGTTAATAAATCGTTTTTAGGATACTGTATTAGATTTTATAATAAGCTTCCAACAGAAGTTACTCAAGTGCCAGAGAATAAGTTTAAGTGTTACATTAAAGAGAAACTGTGTAAAAAAGCTTATTATAAAATTGATGATTACTTAGAGGACGTTAATGCATGGCTGTGATAAATAGTTAGCTCTGCTCATATTATTATAATAAATATAAATTAAGCTTATAAGTATTGTATACGAACTAGTATTAAGTCTTTTTTTGAAAAGATGGCTCAGGAGTTTCTTGCCTCCGTTCTTCTCCTTAGACAGAAAGAGCCCCCCTTATCCGAACGGAGAGTAGTTTGTAAAAATTGACGTTCATCAGAAAATTTTATATTTTTACGATGAATAAAATTTTTTGAGTTTGAGAGTTTGAGTTTGAAAATATTTAAAAATATAATATAGAAAATTGACCGGATACAACTGATGTTCAGACTCGTATTGAAAAAAGTACCCAGCCAAAAAAGGTTTGTTGTCTCTGACATGTCAAAAATTGATAACTGTCAGAATTCCGTGAGATTAAAGATTAGAGATTAGATATGCAGGTTTCCTCACGATGTTTTCCTTCACCGTAAGAGCGATGGTATACATTGTACTTAAGTTAAAAGAACTCATTGGTACATGTCAGCGCCGGGATCGAACCCGCATCTCTGGCGTGAGAAGCGGACGCTTACCCGACTGAGCTACCACCGCTCTAAGTAGATGTTCATGTTTCGGGTATTTTTACAAAGTCGGGTATTATTCAAAGAAATCCAAATGTCACTAATGTCATTGTCACAAATGTACTGTCAGTGTCACTTCACTTGACGTGTATAGCTTTGTATTTGTAACAGAATTTATTACGATTTTTCATGAAAAACTGTAAATTCAGTAATTTTAGAGTGTAACCAAACTAATATAAATACTTTGCGAAGATGATGCAGCATCAGTACTGGGTAACCAAGAAGACTGTCTTGAAAAAACTGGGAACCAAAGAGGACGACTGTATAGTTTCGTCGGACGCCGAATTGGATGCTAAACTGGAGCTTTTCCGATCAATATCGGATAGCTGTTTGCAGCTGCAGAGGATCCTCGACCAGTACCAGGAGCGGCTGTGCGTGCTGGCTCAAGAAGAGAACTCTTTAGGGAAGTTTTTGAAGGAAGCTGGTAAGACGTCGGATCCGTCGGGAGTGCACATGGTTTCAGCCGGGAAGGCGATATCTTACTCCGGGCAGCAACGGCTGTCGATCAGGAGCCCGCTGCTGCGGCTGTACCACGAGGTGGAAACGTTCCGAGCGCGTGCGGTGAGTGACATGCGGTGCACGGTGTCTGCTATGGAGAAGGCGAGGACGGAGTACCGGGCAGCCCTCAGCTGGATGAAGTCTACCAGTGCGCAGCTCGACCCCGACACCGGCCGCGGCCTCGACAACTTCCGCAAGGCGCAGCGGCAAGTGCGCGAGAGCAAAAAGGCCTTTGATAAGCTCACACTGGATGTATTGCAAAAGGTTTGTTGTTATCTTGTGTTTAGTGTGTTGAATCATTGTTTTTATGTTGTATTCTGTTTGCTGCTGTTTTTAATATCCATATCTGTAATGTAAACATTGAAAACTGTAGTAGTAGATAAACCACTCATGAACCCTTTTTTGGACTAAAGTTTTTTTTTCCACTTACAGATTGACCTACTAGCAGCAGCCCGCTGTAACATGTTCTCCCACGTCCTGACAAACTACACTAGCTCCTTCCTGCAGTTCTCCAGCAAGGTGGCGCAGACCCTGGTGTCCTCGGCAGAGACCATGACGGTCAAACCTCAGTACCAGTTCACGATGCTCGCGGAGCTGTCACAGAAGTTAGGGGAAGGAGATGAGAAGAAGACAGAGGCTGTACCTGCTGATAAGGATCAAATGCTGTTTTTTCAGGTAAAATGTTTACTAGGCCTAAAACTCTTCCTGCATTGGAAAGAGACCTGTGCCCCAACAGTGGAACTTGATGGGATGATGTTTACCAAAGCCTATTAATTATCTTATATCAAATATTGATTGCCACTACTTGCTACTAACTCTGTGAGCTGTGTTACTAACTTCAGTGTTACCATTTGCAATGATTCTAATTTTCATAAGATACATTACATAACCTTTCCAGGACGAATACAAAGATGACGATGCCAAAAGTAAAGACAAGACACAGGAGAAGAAAGAGGAAAGCTCTGAGAACAACGAAACAGTTCCGTCCACTGCTGAAGCCTCGTCGGTTAACCTCATTGACACAAGTGAAGAGAATGCCATCAGCTCAGAGGGAGCTGTCAATGCTGATCTAGCCGGCTTGAGGATGGATGCCGGTGACATGGCCAGTCAGATGGGCTCTTTCATGCCTTCGCAGATGTTACAGGTAGGGTTGATACTTTTTATTTATTATAAGTTTATTTATAGTGTCTAGTGTAGAAATCACATTGTATTGATAAAAAAAATTGAATAGCTTGCAATCCAGAAAGGTTTATCAAATATGTATACTATATGAAATCCTAAATAGCCATGGAGTAACTATACTACCTGCTGAATGGTTGGTGGTTACTGGTTAAATATAAAAAGTCCCAGCTCTGGAACACATTAAAGGCATCTTAAAAAACTATTAGATATATATGATAATCATAAATCAACTTCTTCAGACCTTATCAATCAACAGTAACTTTAACCAAATATCTCTACAATTTCAGGATCTGATGTCCCAAAACTTGCCGCCATCCCCGATGGCACCGAGCACTAGCGGGGAGCAAAAGAAGGTACCCATGAAGGTGGCACCGAAGAAGGAAGACAAGGCTGCTTGGTTCAAACTGTTTGCTGAGCTGGACCCTCTGGCCAACCCTGACAGTATGCCTGGTGCTAACAGCGACCACAGTCATGCTGCTTAGATAATTGTCTCTGTTGAAAGATGTAAAGGGTAAGTTCCAATTTCTCCATTGTGGGTTATCTAACCGACAGGGATTGATTTATAAATTAAACGTCATCTCCATATAAAATTCATGACAGATGTGTCAAAAGTTAACCACTCCACTCCCTGGGTATGCTGTAACCGAGAATGGAGATATTGGCACTAAGGGTATGTCCTGATTTGGCTAACATTCAGTATGTGAATTCTCTAGTTCTTTATTTAGTGCAGTGTGGCCTTGGCTTAGTTGCTCATCAGCAGGAGTTCTGGTGATATTCAATCACTTCCATACATAAGCCTTATCAAGACCCGCTTATATACCTATACAAATAAATAGTGGATTACTCAAAGGTTATTCAAGGATCTATGTGTCTTGTCATCCAATTAGATTGTCCTGATCCTAAAAATGCTAACTTAAAATACCTGTTAGCTCTCCTATGAGTAATTCCCTTTAGTGTCAGGTACTATATATTTATATTAACTTGCTATAAAAGCCTGAAAACATTGTATTGGCTCACAAATCTCGTATAACTTGATTAGTGTTAGGTATATAACACAAAAGTAACATAGGACAACATCATATTACATATTATATTATGTATTTATAAATAACTTGTGCTTTTGAAGTGGAAAAAAAATATAAGCACTGTATATGCAAAGTACCTACCTACATAAGAGATATAAACATTCCATAAATTATTTAGTTTGATAACTAATTCCATTCCGTTCATTAAGTGCAAATATTTATCTTTGAAGGGAAGTTGGCACAGTATTTATAATATGAAATGTGTATTGTATATTGTATGAGTATGACATTCACTGATAGTGATAGCCTACTACCATATAAAAATATACAGGATAGAAAAGATAGTTGTGGCAATGAGGGTAGCCTTTGCCTTACCCATTGTAGGTACAACAAAGATGGTTTATCCTCCTACAGTTTTGGAAGGATTACCCAGTCAGATTAATTACTATTTTACTGCACAGTGTTGCAATTTTTTGGAAGTCTGGATGGTCTATCTATAGCTGCAATGGTTTCAGCATTTATCTTATACAAACAGTATATTTTACATGGTTGTAGCTTCTTATAATTCAGTCGGTAGTTATTTGGTACATAGGTACCATTTATATGTAAGAAGTCTGTAAAGATCTGATACGAGGTGATGTAAAATTCCATAGTCTAACCCCCTTATTCATAGAAAAGTTACAATACGTTTTAACTAATAAACTGTTTTGTCCCTCTCTGTCAAAGAACAAATTGTACTTTGTCGGAGAGGGACAAAACAGTTTATTAGTTAAAACGTATTGTAACTTTTCTATGAATAAGGGGGTTAGTTTATGATTTATATTTTCCTGATCTTTTTTTATCTGGATGTGCGTTAGATATTAATAATCATGACAATGTTTGTTAATTTTATTTCTTGATACCAAAAAATACTATTCTAGTCGCTATACTTACCTAGCTTTTATTTTGAACCAATAAGTAATTTTATTTACCTACTTTACCAAAGAATTTTAATCAAGTATTATACTTATTGAGTACTTTTATTATTGTGAATTATATTAAGTATGTGTTTTATCGTATAATTTTAACTTTGCGGTACGATAGTTAGCTTCTATCTACTTATACTTTAGTAATAAGTTTTTATTGTTATTGAAATTATTTTAGCCCTTGTTGTGTGTGAAAATAAATACTGTACTTGATTTAAAATTACCTACATTTATTTCCATAAAGAACATTTGCCCGGTTCATACCTACCTGATAATCCAACACGATCCAATCATCCGTAGATATCAAGAATATTTTGTATTAAGCGTTAGTACCAGTCTGTACAGACCTATCGTCTGCATCAGATTAAAATCGTCTGCATCAGACTAATTAAAATCATTATGATCAGCGTTTATTCCTTCACTGCTGGGCATATGACATGGCTTTACCAAGGAGCTTCACCAACACTCTGTTCTTGTTTTTGCTCAGTTCCACATTCCCTTCTGGAGGACCCGGTGACCCGGTCAAAACCACTTCCAGCTAAGTCTAGCGGGCTATGGGGCGTCAGCGCTAGCTTTGCCTGTTGTAAGCTTGTAAGTCTTCTCTCGAGAACTCGTCTTCCCAGTGGTAAATTTTCAAAACATCATTAAAGTCTGTTTTTTAATCTCAGATAAGTACTTAATTGACTACTTCCGAAGTTTGGAACCGCAGGCTCGAATGACGAATCCCAGGGCATTTGTGTTTGCCTTGTGTCTGTATATCGTTTATCTATTTAATATGTATCTATGTATGTATTTCCGTAGATATATCAGCTACCCGACACTCATATCACAACCGTGTGTGAGATGTCCCCACATATTTATTTGTGTAGATGATCATATTACCGTTACATTAACTATTATAATCGTTACCGTTACAAATTATTTGTTACACATCACTATATCCGTCAAAACCAAAACGTCAATAATTTTGATTCATTCATTTATTTCATTCGGTCTTTTCAGTCAGATTTCCAAGAATTTTGAATTGTTTTGGAAATAAGATAATCGCACAATATTTTATATCTTCATAAAGTGGAGTTATTTGGCTGTATAAAACCGTTTGCAGCCTAGAACAAAAATGCTTAATTCATGTAAGTATTATCAAAATACCGGGTCATGATATAACCAAATTTAATCAGACTTCTTCCAACTTTTGTTTTAATATTTTCTGACGAAATTTTTCTTCCTATTTGCTTAGTTTTCCGTGGTCTCCTCGGGACCGACGATCCTCCGACCAAAGTTCTAGAGGTGAGGTCAGACAACTACATCTCAAGGCCGATCCACTACAGGGAGGAATCGATGTTACTTTACGGACCAAAAATGCCGCCTGATAACAAAAACTCGAAGGATAAATACTATGAGATTATTCTACACAAACCATTTACAGAAACGGCCCATCAGATGTACAGGTATTGTGTTTTTTACTATTTTTAATTGTTCTTTAAATGATACTTTATGTACAGTATTGTGCAAATTAATGTGAACACGAGTGAAAATTTAAAAAAAATACATTTATTAGTTCTAAAATAAAAAATAACAGAAATATATTAATACAATTTAAGTTGTTTTAATAGAAAATGTGTCCTCCCTGGTTTTTATAACTTCTTCAACACGTTTTGGCATAGAATCGACAAGGTTTTAACAGTTTTCTGATATTTACTGGTCTAAAAAACTTGTGTGGATTACAGCCTCAATCATTTTAGTTTTTCTTGTGCAATCCGTTTTACGAAGTCTAACTTTCATGATGGCCCACTTATTTTCAATGGGGTTAAGTGCCGGTGAGTTCTCTGGCCATCCAAAGGCATGATATCTTGTTGTCCTTGAAATATTTCAGCATAATCGTGGACACGTGGAATGGAGCCGAATTTTAAAGAAAAACTTATTGACCGTTAGCATCAACTTTTCTTAGTTTGGGACTGTTTTTCTTATATAGGTACCGAATGACTTGTGCCCATCGAAAGGATGATGGACTGGCTAAAATACAGTGACTTGCTAGAACGGAGATTAGAAGTTGAACTAAGAAAATTTGATGATAACGGTCAATACGTTTTTCAACAAAATTCGTCTCCATTCCACGTGTCCACGATTATGCTTAAATATTTCAAGGACAACAAGATATCATGCCTTTGGATGGCCAGAGAACTCACCGGCACTTAATCCCATTGAAAATAAGTGGGCCATCATGAAAGTTACACTTCGTAAAACGGATTGCACAAGAAAAACTAAAATGATTGAGGCTGTAATTCATACAAGTTTTTTAGACCAGTAAATATCAGAAAACTGTTAAAACCTTGTCGATTCTATGCCAAAACGTGTTGAAGAAGTTATTAAAACCAGGGAGGACACATTTTCTATTAAAACAATTTAAATTGTATTAATATATCTCTGTTTTTTTTATTTTAGAACTAATAAATGTATTATTTCAAATTTTCGCTCGTGTTCACATTAATTTGCACAATACTGTATTTATGCTTGATAATGAGCTAGTGGTTAAGTATCTGGAGATTCATAATGGAATTGTAATAGCCCACGGAAAATATCAATGTACATCTTTCATGACTTGAGAATATAATATATTTTAATAGTATTTAAAAATTTAGTTCATTTGATTCATATTGAGTACCACAAATTAGTCACCAATATCACCTATGAATTACAGGAACTAAGTGTTTATCAGTAATAGCAACAAATAGGTCAACTGATATGTGGATTTACATAGATAAAAGCAATATGTACCTATGTAAATTTATAGAAGAGAGTATTGCTAACTATCTGCTGTTTTAAATCAATAATTAATTGCAATTAGGTGTTTTATGAGAATGATCAAAATATTACTGTAACCCTCAATAGTACTGATACCCTCATGGGGAAGGGAGATAGGAAACATTCAGTTCTAAGGATTACACCGACCAAGTAGTGTGGCAGGACAGTATGGCCAACCACTCATTCAATCGGACGAGGGTACTGTCTCAACCCTACTCGGTATGTAATCAGGGTATGATTGTTCATACAAAATTCACCAACATAACAATGCTTTTTCCAGTCTATTTCGATCTGAAAACTTGGAGAGTGCAGAGGAAAAGTTTATTGCTTTCAAAGAGAAAATACCACCATACATCAAGATCACAAAAGAAGTAAGTTCCTTAATCCTTTGCAAGTGACTCATCATTTGGCATGAATAAGCAAAATGCTTTTGGCCTTTATGAGACTGGTACTTAACTGTTGACCTGTTGACTAATTATATTATAAGAAAACAGTGTCTGTTTTCCTTATAAAAATATATGTTTAGAATTCACACTGGCATTCATATTGTTTCCAAACATAGTAAGCACTACAGAAGTAAGTATTCACCATAGTAATATCCCTTATGATTACAAATAGGAGATCTGTAGAAGAAGAATTGCTCATCCCTTTTAATAATGAATCCTTAGGGTGCATAAAGGGGGCCACCCTGAGTGACATGTCATCTGTTCCTCCTTCTTAGCGTGTCAGTGCCAAACACTAGAATTATAACCTGGGGTTTCTCACCATGATAAGAGAATGCCAGTCAGATTAGCATCTGTCGCTGACTGATAAGAAAATAACAAATCCTCTACTATTCTCCTCAGTGTACAATACCAGCTCTACAGAAGCTCTGCGACACATTAGCAGAGCACCAGGGCTGGACGCTGGCGCACCTCGCCGCCCATTTCGGTCTATATGAGCTGTTCAACGATCCCGATGTGCAGAGACACATCAATGATGTCGACCCACCTACGGGTGCCACTCCGCTTATGGTGAGTTTTCTTGACTTTTTTTTTTATTCTTTATTGCAGAAATATAAAAAATAAATGTACAAAAGGTGGGCCTAATGCTAAGAGCATTTTCTACCAGCCAGTCTTGCTTTTTGTTATGTTTTTTTAATGAAAATTAATATTGAAGTTACGAAAATATACATGTACATAACAAGGAAGCTTAAGATAAACGTATAGTGGAGATGGATAATATTTGACTATCAGTAATCTTAAGACTGAGTCTGTATAGAATATTGAATAAAACAGCACAGGTGTAACACTTATGGTATGACTGTATTTACTGCAGAATACAATACTCCTTTGGCAGTATTGTATTCTGCAGCAGAATACAATACTGCCAAAGGAGTGTCTGATATGAATCATGCCATTACCATTAGGATTTTATGTATGGCTTACTTTATAATTGTATTGTACCATATTATGGAGACAAATGGTTGCATCAATAACCTACCTGACCTGTCTGGAATCTCAATAAATAGAAGGCACCAACCATATTTTTATTCATACTCACTCATGGCCATATCTTCCTAATGGGGAGGAAAACGCAAAGCTAATTCCAGATGTCGCCACTATCGAGAATTCTCCAGTTCTAATTGGTTGGTTCACTCGTCATTTTTTCTCTCTAATAATGTAATTGGCCAGAAACTGTAAGCCCCACTCGATAGGGCTGCCAAAGATTCACTTGTTTTTTCTGTTGTTGTTCATTTCAGGTGGCGATCCGCACAGGCAACCTGCGCATGGTGCAAGCGCTCATGTCGCTCAAGTGTGACCTGAACATGGTCGACTGCGAAGGAAACAATGTACTGCACTATGCTGCTGCAAGTAATAAGGAGATTGTTAATGTACGTTATTGTTTATTGTCTACTAGGTGTAATTTACCAGAAATAATGCCTTTCTTTTCCCTCCCATACCCTAACAAGACATCCTCGCCTTCCCTTCCCTTCGCTTTACGCCCCATTCTACTCTCCCTTTCATTTCTCTTCTTTTCCTTTTGGGGAAAAACGCTAGTTCCTTCTCCTTTCCGTTCACTGTACTCTATACCTAGTTACTAGTCAGCAGTTTGCCCACAGGGAACACAGCCTAGATGTCTTTAAAGTCGCCGGCCCGCCTTGCTGACTGTATGGCGGAAGGTTTAGCAGTTTTTCATTTGTCCCCAGCTATTAACCCCTCTAGCGTCCCTAGCTAAAATCTTACTAACAGCTGAACCCTATTTTTTAACAAATCATTATCTTCCACCCCCAGCTATTAACCTCTCTCGCGTCGCCGTCGCTCAACTCGTACAACCGAGCGGGTTACACGCCTCTGCACGCGGCGTGCGTCGCCAACGCGCCCGAGTGCGTGCGCGCGCTCATTGTGGCTGGCGCTGACGTCAACCTGAGCGTCAGCAGCCATTGCAACACGAGGCATGGGATACCTGGTAAGATAGTTAATTCGTAAGGTATTGAAGGTTAAGGTATTTTTACAGAATTTTTTAGTTGTCTTGAAAACATAGCCATAGGGATAAGACCGCCCATTCACGTCATTAAAAAAGCATCTGACGCCATATGTATCGCAATTCGCGATAGTAACTTTTATCTACGTAAATTTGTCACAAAACGCGATAAAAAAAGTATCGACTTTGATATGTTTATCGACGTCATTAAAAAATTATCGGACGCCAGATTTATCGCAATTCGCGATAGTAACTTTTATCTACGTACATTTATCACAAATCGCGATAAAAAAGTATTATATGAGATTGCTACACGGTTAGATTATCGACGTCGATAAAATCGTTTATGGCGAAACGCGTTACTAAGTAACTATCGCGAATTTCGAATATTATCGCAATTTGCGATAGTAACTTTAATCTACTTACATTTATCACAAAACGCGATAAAAAAAAGTATCGACATTGATAAACTCGTTTATGGCGAAACGCGATACACTGTCGTTTATCTACGTCGCTAACGAACCCGTGCAGCGGCAGCAGCGACACTACACTGCAGTATGAACGGCTACAACCGAGCGGGTTACACGCCTCTGCACGCGGCGTGCGTCGCCAACGCGCCCGAGTGCGTGCGCGCGCTCATTGTGGCCGGCGCTGACGTCAACCTGAGCGTCAGCAGCCATTGCAACACGAGGCATGGGATACCTGGTAACTATAACTCATCTGCGATTGCTACACGGGTAGGTTATCGATGTCATTAAAAAAGCTTCGCAAGCCATATTTATCGCAATTCGCGATAGTAACTTTTATCTACATATTTTTATCACATTAAAAAAAGGTAAACATAGCGATAGGGATAAGACCGCCAATTTAATCGCAATTCGACATAGTAACTTTTATCTACGTACATTTACCTATATATCTACCTATATTTATCGCAAATAGCGATAAAAAAGTATCGACGTTGATAACTTATCTGCAATTGCTACACGGGTAGGTTATCGACGTCATTAAAAAATCATCGGACGCCAGACTTATCGCAATTTGCGATAGTAACTTTTATCTACGTTCATTTATCACAAATCGCGATAAAAAAAGGATCGATGTCGATAAACTCGTTTATGGAGAAACGCGTTACTAAGTAACTATCGCGAATTTCGAATATTTATCGCAATTCGCGATAAATAACTTAAATCTACGGACATTTATCACAAATCGAGATAAAAAAAGTAATGACGTCTATAAACTCGTTTATGGCGAAACGCGATACACTATCATTTATCTACATCGCTAACGAACCCGTGCAGCGGCAGCAGTGGCACTACACTGCAGTATGAACGGCTACAACGAGCGGGTTACACGCCTCTGCAAGTCTGCACGCGGCGTGCGTCGCCAACGCGCCCGAGTGCGTGCGCGCGCTCATTGTGGCTGGCGCTGACGTCAACCTGAGCGTCAGCAGCCATTGCAACACGAGGCACGGGATCCCTGGTAACTATACACACGAAGGTTATCTTGAAAACATAGCCATAGGGATAAGACCGCCATTTTTACAGCAGACCTGGTTGCACGGCTTGTTTATCGACGTTATTAAAAAAGGATTGGACGCCATATTTAGCGCAATTCGCGATAGTAACTTTTATCTACGTACATTTATCATAAATAGCGATAAAAAAGTATCGACGTTGATAAACTTGTTTATGGCGAAACGCGTTACTAAGTTACTATCGCGCATTTCGATTATTTATCGCAATTCGCTATAGTAACTTTTATCTACGTACATTTATCACAAATCGCGATAAAAAAAGTATTATATGCGATTGCTACACGGGTAGGTTATCGACGTCGATAAACTCGTTTATGGCGAAACGCGTTACTAAGTTACTATCGCGAATTTCGATTATTTATCGCAATTCGCTATAGTAACTTTTATCTACGTACATTTATCACAAATCGCGATAAAAAAAAGTATTATATGCGATTGCTACACGGGTAGGTTATCGACGTCGATAAACTCGTTTATGGCGAAACGCGATACACTGTAATTTATCTACGTCGCTAACTAACTCGTGCAGCGGCAGCAGTGACACTACACTGCAGTATGAACGGCTACAACGAGCGGGTTACACGCCTCTGCACGCGGCGTGCGTCGCCAACGCGCCCGAGTGCGTGCGCGCGCTCATTGTGGCTGGCGCTGACGTCAACCTGAGCGTCAGCAGCCATTGCAACACGAGGCATGGGATACCTGGTAACTATACACGCGAAGGTTGTCTTGAAAACATAGCCGTAGGCATAAGACCGCCATTTTTACAGCAGACCGGGTTGACGTCATTAAAAAAGCATCGGACGCCATATTTATCGCAATTTGCGATAGTAACTTTATTCTACGTACATTTACCACAAATCGCGATAAAAAAGTATCGACGTTAATAACTGATCTGCAATTGCTACACGGGTACGTTATCGACGCCATTAAAAAAGCTTCGGACGCCAGATTTATCGCAATTCGCGATAGTAACTTTTATCTACGTACATTTATCACAAATCGCGATAAAAATGTATCGACGTCGATAAACTTGTTTATGGCGAAACGCGTTACTAAGTTACTATCGCGAATTTCGAATATTTATCGCAATTCGCAATAGTAACTTTTATCTACGTACATATATCACAAATCGCGATAAAAAAGTATTATATGCGATTGCTACACGGGTAGGTTATCGACGTCATCAACGGACGCCGTATTTATCGCGTTAAATACGGCGTTAGTTACTTTTATCAAACTTTTCCCGAAGCGCGATATAGCCTTTTTATTTACTACCGCTACACGGGTTCGTTATCGACGTCGATAAACTCGTTTAAATCGCATTCCATCAATCACAGCGCTGTATTATAATGGCGCATCGCGATTTTCTAACGTATAATAATGTCCTCCTAGCCGAATTTCGACTACGGCGGCCAATCTCAATTGAGATCAGCCATCTACGCAGGAGTAGATTATAGTGCCCAAGTGTGTGCGCAGTACACAGGAGCACTCTCTGTTCCATCACTCTCATAGCCCAATGGGACGGATTGACCGACACGACTGGAGAGAGCTAGGCGCAGGACCGACTGCTTTACATGCCCATCCGACAGCATGGATCGTTTCACTGTTTCGGACATCAGGTGATCAGCCTTCTATGTCCTAACCAAACTTAGAACCACAATTTAGAAACACAAATTGATGGTCCCACCCGGGAATCGAACCCGGGACCTCTGGGTCGTGAAGCGAAGCTTCTACCACTAGACCACAGAGGCAGTCAACTAACGTATATCTATATCAACAACGAACCCCTGCAGCGGGAGCTGTAACACTACCCTGCTGTGTGCAACCCCGGCTATATAGCCCCTTTTTGCATTGTCCTGGCCACCCAACTAACCAATCACATGTCATTATTTCCAGGCATAGTAGGCGAGGTGATGCAAGACAACCAGCCCAAGTTCTACCAACAAGACATGAAACATGGCGGCACACCTTTGCACTGGGCAATCTCTAGAGAAGTCATAGAGGCTTTAGTCAGCAAGAATTGTGATATAAACGTGAAAAACTTCGATGGGAGAACCGCCCTTCATATAATGGTGTTAAGAGGCAGATTGGAGTGTGCTGTCGCGCTTATGTCTAATGGGGCTGAGACTTCTATGGGTAAGTTAAAGATGTTACTTATATGATTTATATGTATTTATGCTCACCTAATAAGTTAGTAATATCTACGCCAACAAGATAGGAAGTGTTCACGAATAACAATGATACACACACTACATTATAAGCTGTCCCAATATGCCTCTAAAGAAACTACAAAAAAGACGGTTCTTTGTCTTACTATCAATAAACTGTATTAGCCGTCTGAAAAGCAAGTACTTACGTGAAAATTTAGCGCCGCCATTTTGAATTCATATCTTTATTGGCGTTTTAAACACACATTAACACATACCTATGCTTCTTCTTCTTTCCTTAAATACAAGCAATCAATTTAATATTCCTGAACTTGTATTAACGATACTTATTATGTTATACTCAGGCTAGGTATAGGCTATACGCTTATACCCAGCAGTGGGCAGATACGGGCTGATAATGATGATGATGATGTTTATGTTATTACCAGAGGACAACGAGGGCAACACTCCGCTACACCTCGCGGTGAAGCAGACTAACATCCCCATCGTACAAGCACTCATTGTGTTCGGCTGTAATTTGGAGGCTAAAAACAAAAAGGCAAGTATAATAACTAAATCATAATATTTTCCTTTAGAATTCTTTAGTACACTTGACCCCTCTTTAATCAAAATATCCTTTCACCCTAAGGTTTTCCATCATTATGGCTTCCCACTACTTTTTCGCATCGCACTTTTACATATTTATTTATTTTGCTCTGTATTTAGTATTTATGTTACTGATACCTTTTGTAATATTTATGTATAATTAATGGGATTAGTATATATATTATTATTATTTTTTAATAAGTACTATTTATTTTTTACAGAATTTACACACACATACCTATATATTTTTAATGTAAGCTGGATTATTTATTTACTTACCATACACACTCATACCATACACACACAATACAATATATATATATATATATATATATATATATATATATTGTATTGTGTTGTTTTATTTATTTATATAGTATGTACAGTTTAAGTAGTATACCTTGCACCTCTACTCCCATTAATTATGTTAAAATTGTCTCTTCCATCCAAAGGTTGTCTGGTAGAGATTGCTTTAAGCAATAAGGCCGCCTTTTTTGTACTATTTTATGTATATAAGTTGTGAATTGTAATGTGTCTTTAATGGTGCAAAATAAAGAGTATTCTATTCTATTCTATTCTCATAACAGTAATCACACAACACACAAGTCCCATATACCTATACTTATATATTTATTTTTTTTGTTTGTACATAGTTAAGTAGGTACTCGTGTACGTGACTGAGGTCACTTAAAAGGGCCACCTGAAAATCAGCGCTGTGGCCTTACTGTCCACAGCTCATGCTGAGCTGGTGCCGTTTCGACACTCCGGACAGCAACCCGTTGTGTTATTGTTTTATATTTTGCCTGTATTTTTGTTTTTGTCTCATGTTAATTTTTTGGCCTTGTTATTTTGTATATGTATTTCTTTTCTTTAAGTCTGTATTTTTCTTTTTGTTGTTGTTGCTGTCTATGTGTCAAATAAATGTTTCTTTATCTTTATCTTGAAAAAATCGCTTTAAGCGATAAGACCGCCATTTTTTTTACATATTTGTTAGTATTTAAGTTATGTAAGTTTAATTTATGTGTCTGTACAAATAAATAATATTCTATCTATCTATAATTACATCGCATCTTGTGTATTTGATCTCAAAATTACAACGCCTTAGTTACGTGACTTTTTAAAATGAAATGAATGTTTTTATTTAAAGAATTTCCAACCCCGGTGTTGAATGAAAGTTTGGAATGTTTATTGAGTTATGTCATCATGGCCCACTTACTTATTCCGCTGGCCTAACGACCCGAAGTGAGTCTAGGTCTCAGACCCAAGAAATCGCCTCAGCTTACAACAAAATACCTTTTTTGTTACATTTTATTTTAATTTAATTTGTAATTGTTTAGGGTTTCACAGCGCGTCACTCGATTCCAGTGGAGATGTCTAGCAGCAACTATGACAAGATCCTGTATACCCTCCACGCTGTTGGCGCTCAGAGGTCAGTTTATATTGGTTACCCCATTCACTGATGATGACATGGCTACCTGTAATAAAACTCAAAACTCTCTGTCTTGAAAGGAAAAGTCGAAAATCGAATAACAGTCACACCCTCAGGGTTTTAAACACAGGAAAAGCTCCGTTACTTCCTAGTTCAGAGCGGTATTTCTCCTACCTTTAGCAGTAAGAGTTGACCCTCTGTTATAATACTACCTATACGACTAGTGTTCTGAATAAATATTATTATTTGAAAGTAGTTCTCTACCCCCTCTCTGACTTGCCAGTGCTGTAACATAGTTAGAGCGAGCGCGCATTAGAAACTTTATGCAGCGCAGTTTTGTATTTATATTCCATGGTATGACAATGTATGAAAGGTCGCACACTATAGGGCTAGACAAACCATGTTGTTGTTGCTGTCCTATGGTACCCCGGTGGTGCAGAGGGCCTTTAGGCTTAGAGGGAGACAAACCATATCATTGTCATAACATAAAATATAAAGACAAAACTGCACGCAGGCAAAAAGTTTCTACGAACGAACAAACGACTCATCCGAAGTGAAACCCCCAGATGCCCCCCCGAGATGACCTCCTGCGGTTCATGGTGCGCCGCCAGGGGGGACTACAACGGCGTGCCCCCCCCGAGCGTGGCGCGTGCCCCCCCGCGCGCCGTGCTGTCTGATATGCTTCAAGCTGCTGGTATGGAGCTGGCCGCTGATGATGCTAAGGGCAAGAGCGGACGGTGAGTGTTGTCCCCCTTGATGCCCCCGCCCATAAGTCTTTCTATGAAACCTACCAAGATGCCTCCTATAAGTATCTATCATAGGGGGGCTCTACAACGGCGTGCCCCCCCCCAAGCGTGAAAATTCGTCCCTTGAAGCCTTCTATAGGTACTATAGGTTCTAGCAGCCCCATTTCACAACCAATAAGTCTCATAGATATCCCTCCTATACTATAAGTATCTATCATGCGGGGGCACTACAACGTCGTACCCCCCCTAAATTCGTTTCTTGAAGCCTTCTATAGGTTCTAGCAGCCCCATTTCACGACCAAGACACCTCCTACATATCCCTCCTATAAGTACCTACCCTGCGGGGGCACTACACGGCGTGCCGTTTTCCGTTATCCATTCTAGATACTCTCTGTCGCTTTGTCGATGTCCCCTCGACATGTCTTTCCCGAAATGGCATTGATAACCTCCCTCCCCTGTCGAAATGCCCCCTATACTTTGTGAACTGTATAGCATGAGCCCTATGACAGCTGTAAAATCCATACACTGGTCCTAATCCCATTACTGTTGATGCTAAGGGTAAAAGTGGAAAGTTCGTATAATGTTGTGCAGATTCAAATCGTGCAGAAACAAATCGACGCGCAGTCTCAATTACCCATACCAAGAAGCCTGATTATCTTTCCAGCCTGCTCTGCCTGGACGGCGGCGGTATTCGAGGTCTGGTCCTCATCCAACTGCTCATCGCGTTAGAAGAAGTCATCGGAAGACCCATCATAGAGTGCTTCGACTGGGTCGCCGGCACTAGCACGGGTAAGTTTGTATGTTTTATGCTTATGAATTTAGAATTTAATCATACATGGGCTGTTTATGTTGCAGTCCAGTTAATAACATTACATGTTCTTCAACTTATATTTCACCTATGACTCTTTCTTACGATTAAACTGTTTGCACAGAGTGGGTTCTTGCCTCTTTTGTTCACTGAACTTCAATCGACTATGAAGCTTAGGGTGGATTCGTCCAAACATCACGTTACACGAGAATAACTATCCCGGTATAAAATTTATACGCGAGTAAATATCTGGGATAAGTACATTTGCATTCTACCAAGTTATACCATGGTTAATTGAATGAACGAGGAACGAATCTGTACTACAACTAAAATAAAAACAGCTGCGTTTTCAAAGCATGCAATAGAAATGACATGCCAACTTAGTTTGAATGGATTATAATAGTATGAAATTGTCTATGTTTTGAGATTTTAATCGCTGTTGTTATTCTGAGAATTTGCCTTTTAACGTACTTTTGTTTATGTTTTGACAGATGTGTTTATATGTCATTATGACGGTTTTCTAATCAGCTGATGTGCTGCCGCCATTACAAAATTACTCTCGGATAAGCTCGTTACACGGTCAATTTTGGCGGTATAACATTTTATTCTTGGCATAAGCTACTTATCTTGGTTTCAGGTTTGGTAGAATGCAAAATCTGCTTACTCGCGAGTAACTGGTACTTTACTCGTGATTAAAAAGTTACTCGACGTTGGTCGAATCCGCCCTTAGGCCCGGGTCTCCTATTTACTCCGTAGGTCGCGTCAAGTGTCACCCCCGTAGGCCGCGTCACAATGCTCATTATGTCTACGCGCCAACGTCGGCGTGTGAGGGAGACCGCATCAGTACATTTCTATAGTGAGCATCGTGACGCGGCCTACGGCGTGACGCTAGACGCGACCCGCGGCGCAAATAGGAGACCAAGGCCTTAGAGTGTGTGGCAAAAATTTAGCCGGTATTGACGAATTTTTATACCTTAAAAATTTAATGAATTTTCGCTAGTGGCCTATAGCATTATAGTTCATTCCTCTCCTGTTTAATTAATACTTTACTTCTACCTCCTACCTTTGCAGGTGGAATTCTAGCCCTGGCGTTGGCCTCAGGCAAGACTCTACGTGAGTGTCAGAAACTATACTTCAGGATGAAAGAGTATGCGTTTGTGGGCATGCGACCCTACCCGTCTGAGGCACTGGAGACTATATTGAAGGACTGTCTGGGTAAGTTCATTATCACTTTGTAATCATTCTTAAAAGGTTTCCCATGACACTTCCCGGGTTTAAAACATAGGTTGCAGGTTCATATCCGGCTCGAAGGACCAATTTCATGTTTAAATATACAATAAATAACACTCAAGCGGCATTGTATCAAATTATAATGAAATTTTACTGATTAAAATAACTTATAACTAACCAACTATTGCTAAAATGATATGAGGTCATGATGAAATATTAGGATTAATCCAGTTTATATGTTATACCTTCGAGTTAGCTTATATCTATTATTTCAGCAAACTAAAATTCACTTTAAACCCCTTTTATTTCACACAGGCACTGAGACAGTAATGGCGGACATAAAGAACCCTAAAGTGATGATCTTGTGTGTGATTGCGGACCGAAAGCCGGTCGATCTACACATGTTCAGAAACTACGAAGATGCACAGACCATCATGGATAAATACCACGGGGTGCCAGGTTAGTGATACTATCAGTCATTCGGTCAATTTAAATTCCGCGGAGACTTAACGTCGGTCGTTTTCTGATATTACTAGGCTGCTAGTCTAGTCTACCTATCTGTTTATCGATTATCGTGATCAATTCATTGAACATAGTGTGCTAAATTAGTAAACCAATCAGTCAATCAGACATTAATTCCCTCATTCACACCGATTATCCAACAGAATATACCTGAAAATAACACTTATTATCGACTTTCCCTAAAAAAAAAAACTAAAAAAACATTACTTAGAAAACTGTGCCACAGTTTTCAAACTTATGTTTCTTTATACATTTCCCCAGTAACCGGCGCAGAAGCAGGCGACCAGGTGTCAGTAGTGTCCCTCCCGCCGCCGCCGCCGCCCTCCGAGCAGCTGGTGTGGCAAGCGGCGAGGGCCACCGGCGCCGCGCCGTCTTACTTCCGAGCTTTTGGCAGGTAAATGTAGCCTCTAGTATAGGGGAATATGATTGGTCACTGTGCCGAGTAGTGCCGACTGAATAGAGATATCTTTGAAGCTATGCGCTCCTTAGAGTTCGGTGAATTTAGACTATAGAAAGAGAATTTTTGAAATCTATGCGCTCGAGGTACTTACTGTAATTTACTGTATGCCTGATAACTGTGATCCTGGCACTTAAGCGATCATAGAGCTATGTCCGCTATATCCCATTCCACGGGAAAGACATCTGATACAAACAAAAACTACGCTTATTCGAATGTAATAAGGGTTCTGTCAGATGCCTTTCCCCGTGGAATTGGATATCAGGTTGTAGCAAGAATCAGACTCAAGTTCGATCCATTGCCATAAGCCATAGTATGTAGTACATACTATGTAGCAGTTCCAATATATTCAGATCTACTTGACGAGTGAAAGGCCTAACCTAAATTTATATTTATCCTTACACACTTGTCCACAGATACATAGACGGCGGCCTCATAGGCAACAACCCGACGCTGGACGCGTTGACCGAACTCTCGGAGTTGAGGATCGCGCTCCGGGCGACGGGACAGGCGGCTGAGGCGGAAAAAACCAACCTCAAGGTCGTCGTGTCTTGTGGCACAGGTATTATTGTATACATAGAATATTCTTTATTTCTTCATTACGATTATGACGTATGATTGTTATGCGGGTTTTCAAATAGATATAGTGAGAGGATGGTTTATATTATAAGAGCAGTGGTAGCTCAGTCAGGTAAGCGCTCGCTTCTCAAGCTGGAGATGCGGGTTCAAATCCCGGCGGTACATGTCAGTACCAATGAGTTCGTTGGAATGTAAGTACAATGGCTTAGGTACATCACTCTTATAGTACAGGAAATCATCGTCAGGAAACCTCAGCTTCAAGATGCAAAGTGCATTGTACCTACTCATATGAGCATACTGTATGTATGTATTTATAAGTGGAATAAACTAATTGATGAAATTTTATTTAGCATTCATAATGTCATCATCAGCCCGTATTTAAACGCTCACCACAAGATGTAGGCCTCTGCCAAGGAGTGCCACAACATTCGATATTCGACCTTCTTCATCCACCACAAGCACGCCGGAGGGCGTTCCACGCAACCCATATTCGTGGTCTTATTGCATAATATATCTTATATGGGAACACCCAAATATTCCGAAAAACTTTTTTCCGAATTTAATAACCCCGAATATGTAATTTACGAAATATTGCAATACCGATTTTTTAAAATACCGAATTATAATAATCACGAAAATTATAATTTCGAATATTATAATCACGAATATTGTTATTACGATTGTTAAATATATGAATGTTAAAAAATACGATTACTTTAATATACGAAAAATAAAATACCGATTTATTATAATCACGAAAAAGTCAAATCCCGATCGGAAATATGATAATTCGTGATTTTGACAAAAAAACATAAACGTCTTTAAAACTTTAGAACCAAAACCAAAAGATAGGTGCGACGACGAGCAAAGCGAGGAGGAGCGTGTTAGGTGCACATAGATATCGAAAAACAAAGCGGAGCGTTTCAAATATAGAGCAAATCAATTGCTAGGATTTTTATGGTGTTTAAACTTAAAAACCTTAGGACCTAAACCTAAAGATAGGTGCGACGACGAGCAAAGCGAGGAGGAGCGTGTTAGGTGCACATAGATATCGAAAAACAAAGCGGAGCGCAGCGAAGCGGAGCGGAGCGTTTCAAATTTAGAGCAAAACAATTGCTAGGATTTTTATGGTGTTTAAACTTTAAAACCTTAGGACCTAAATCTAAAGATAGGTGCGACGACGAGCAAAGCGAGGAGGAGCGTGTTAGGTGCACATAGATATCGAAAAACAAAGCGGAGCGCAGCGAAGCGGAGCGGAGCGTTTCACATAAATAAATAAATAAAAAAAAAAATAAAATAAAAAAAAAATAAAAAAAAAAAAAAAAAATAAAAAAATAAAAAAGCCTTTTATTTCTCACCAAAAGAAACTTATGCTATTATCATGCAGAAAAAATGATATTTAACAAACATTTAAAAATTATTGATTTAAGTACTTATTGTAATTTATTATTTTACTCTTAAATAAATTGTATTATAAATTGTATTAATTAATTAATTAAAAGCATGCAGTATTCCATAAAAGGTATTTAAAATCATTATATTATATTAATTTATTACATATCCGATATTTACATTTATAATTTGTTTTTAATTAAAATTACTACTTATTTATGCCTGATGAGAACCCCTTTCTGGGTGAAGGCCTCTTCCAGATTATGCCATTCGCTTCTGTCTAGCGCTGTCGTCATCCATGCGTCTCCAGCCACTTGTCTGATGTCATCAGCCCAGCGCTGGTAAGGTCTTCCTCGCTTCCTTTTACCACATGGACCGCACCATTGTGTTATTTCTTTTGTCCATCTGTTGTCCGTAAGTCTTGAGATATGTCCTGCCCATTTCCATTTTAGCCTTAGGGCATGTTCTAGGAAGTCTATTACCTTGGTTTGATTTCTGATTTTGGCGCTAGGTATTTTTTGAATCTTTCTGACTCCAACCATGCTGCGTTCCATGGCTCTTTGACATGATCGAATGGCTTGCATCACTTGTTTAGTAAATACCCATGTCTGTGCTCCGTAAGTTAAGCAAGGGAGGATACACGAGTCCATTACTGTCTTTTTCAGTCGCAGTGACATTTGACTTTTAAATATTTCAGCGAGCGACCAGTATCTGTTCCAAGTGTTGGATATTCTCCTGTTAACTTCTTCAATGTTGCTTTTCTCGCTAAAAGAAATTTGTTTTCCTAGATATATGTAGGACTCCACGTATTCAAGATTATTGCCCTCAATCGTAATAGGACGTCTGGTAGAGTTCGTCATAATCTTTGTTTTTTGTAGATTCATTTCAAGTCCTATTTCTTTACTAGCTAGGTGTAGAGAATGTGTCATGTATTCCATTTCTGTGTGATTCTCTGATAGAAGAACTATATCGTCTGCAAAACGGAGGTGGCTGAGACGTCTTTTTCCAATTTTTATGCCCACGTCTTCATCCTTCCATCGTAGATTCTCGAAAATCATTTTTTCCAGCACTGTTATGAAAAGTTTCGGGGAGATGGGATCTCCTTGTTTCACTCCTCTTTGTATAGGGATTTCAGGGCCCGTAGTTTCCGTCTTAACTCTACTCACGCTGGTGCAGTAGGAATCTTTTATGATGTTTATGTAAGTATGTTCTATTTCGCATTTTTCAAGAGCGGTCCATATTGAGCTATGTGAGATAGTATCAAAAGCCTTGGTGTAGTCGACAAAAGTTAGATATAATGGTCGGTTGAACTCTTTGTATTTCTCGATTACCTGTTCAACTACGTGTATGTGGTCTATTGTCGAGAAACCGCTTCTAAAGCCAGCTTGTTCTATCGGTTGGTATGCGTCTATCGAGCTATTTATCCGTTGTTGCAGGCATGACGAGAAGAGCTTATACAGACTACATAACAAGCTGATGGGACGATAGTTTGACACGTCGTCTGGATTACCTTTTTTGTAAAGCAGTATTATATGAGACTCAGTCCATTGCTTCGGTACGTTTCCCGTCGCTGAAATTAGGTTGAATAAGTGGGCTATAGGTGTTGCCAGTAGTTGTAGCGCCGTTTTTATAGCTTCGTTTGACATCTTATCTGGTCCAGGGCTTTTTTCAAGTTTTAGACGTTTTATTTGATTGATAATTTCAATTTCATCCCATGTTTTTATTTGCTCGTTGACTGTTTCTCTTGGTCTGTAGTTTCTTTCGCTGCATTTTTTGTCTTTTCTGCTATAAAGTTCTTTGTAGTATTCTGTAGCCGTCTCTGATATTTGCCGCCTATCAGTGGTGACTTTTGTTTGTTTACATAAGCTTGGTATCCATGACTTTCCTTTGTTGATTTCCTTATGCGCTCGTTTGACGCTGCCTCTTTCATTAAGGTACTTTTCTATTATAGCTAATCTATGTAATTCGTAATCTTTTCGGATACGTTTGCTCGTTTCTTTGTAGATTTTAGAGAGCTCAGCTTTTATTTCAGTTGTCCTTGGTCTTTGGTTTTGCAATTCATGACGTTGATGTATGTATTTTTTTGTTTCTTCAGATAGAATATTCGTTTTTGTATGTGTTCCTTTAGTTTGATCCAAGCTGTCGATTATACATTTTTCCAATCGGTTGTAGTAGGTTTGCGGAGTATCATTGTCTTTTAGATTCATTTCTTCTTTTTGTTTTTCCACGAGTTTTATGTAATTCGATATTTCCGTTTCGTTTTTTAATAAAGTTTTATTGTGAGAAAAATGTACTCTACTTTTTTTAAAATGCCTTAAAGAGATCGTCGCTCTGACTAGACGGTGATCAGAGTGGAAGTATACTCTGTTCAGTACTTCTACATTGTTGAATCGTTGGTGAAAATTTGATAGTATGAAGTCTATTTCGTTTTTAACTTTACCATCTGGTGAAATCCAAGTCCATCTGGCTTTTGGGTTCTTTTTGTAGAGTGTATTTGTAATAACAAGATGTTTTTCAAGAGCGTATTTTATCAGTATTTCACCTCTATCGTTTCTGTTGCCATATCCAAACTTTCCCATTGTGAGTTGTTCTTCGGGTTTTGGACTTCCGATTTTGGCATTGAAGTCACCCATGATGATGAGGTTATTCCCTGCTAGCTCTTGTGCAGCATCGAGTGTTTCGTAGAAGGATTTGAGCTCTTCTTCTTTAGCGGCCTCTGTCGGAGCGTACACTTGTATGATTGACATTGGGAAGTCTGCTATTGTAATCTTTAATAATGCGACTCTATCGGAAAGACCATCAAAGCTGATTATATTATGTTTATATTTCTTCTTTATTAAAAAACCTACGCCATACTCTTTCTTTGTCTTCCCGCTGTGGCAGACTATAAAATCTTCATATTCGTTTATTCCACAATCTGGTAATCTTGTTTCTGAGAGCCCAATAACATCGTATTTTATGCTTCGTATAGCGTTTGAAAGTTCAATTAATTTTTCTTTTGAGGATAGAGTTCTTACGTTGTATGTTGCTATGTATATTTTACTTTCTTCTGGAAGGTTGCAGTCATTTTCTCCCGCGGTGACTAGCCGTATTGGGAGAGTTTTGGGGTTTTTTTCGTTTTCTTTTTCTGTTCTGGTATGTATTGAGGGGTTGTGGTCTTCAACTGTTGTTGTGGCCAACAGATGTGGGCGTATTTGTTGTTTGACGTTATTTTTATTCAAAGTTTTTTGTTTGTTGTTTTTCTGTTTTATGCTATGCTCGTCTGATTGTCAATCTGATGCCTTTGGGTTTGAAGTTTCACTTACAGGTTTTTTTCTAGTTTCAGCATCTTGTTTCTTTTGGCTATTTGACGTGGAAAGAAATGTGGTGATGTTCCTGATTGGAGTTTTTTGATTTTCATTTTTTTGTTTCTTATTTGGTTGTATGTTACTGTTTACTGTTTTAGCAATTGGTTTTTCTTGTTGTTGTTGTTTTTGTGGAGGGCTGATAGATAAACTTCTTTTGTTACTTTTGTTTATAACTATCAGTCGATCATATACAATTTTAGCAGTATTTCCTTTGCTAATTTCTTCTTGTAACTGTTTTTGTAGCACTTTCCTTTTCTCTAAGACCTTAGGCGGAAAGTCTTCTTTGATATATGATCCAGTGTTTTCTAGTTTGTTTTTATTTTGAAGTATTTTAATCTTCTTTCCCAAAGTTGTGACTGCAAAAACTATAGGTCTAGGGCGATTTTCTCCAGATTTTTTGCCCATGCGTCTGGCAAACTCTATTTCGGAAGCATTAAGAGTGACTTCTAAACTTCCCTCAATCACGCCTTTGATCAGTGTCTCTAATTCTTCGTATGAATTTTCTTCATCGCTCACTCCAAAGAGCACAAGGTTTCTTTGACGTATTTGGCGTTCGAGAGTACGTAATCGTTCTTCGTGTTCCTCATTGGTCCTTTTTAGATTTTCGACTTCCTGCTGAATATTTAAAATTTTTTCATCTGTGTTAGCATTAACTAGAGTTATGATTCTCGTTTCGCTATCTTTCAACTTCTCTTCCAGTTTATCCGTTAATGCCGCCACCATATCTTCTTTGATCTGAATTCTAAGACTTTTTATTAATTCGTTAAGTTCTTCCGACATTTTTTGTTGATTTTTCTTTAACTATTTATCTTCAGTTGAGACTCTACTATTGTTTACAGAAGACTCTACCTCTTGATAAGGAAGACTCTACAAATACCCCAGCCTCGTCTCTATATTTATTTTTGGTGTCTCTATACTGACTATGAATCGTCTCTACAATTTCCTATTGATCGGCTCTACAATTCTCAGCGCCACCTAGTGGGGAGTAGCAGTACTTCTTCGAAGTTACCTTTACGAGTAAACGTATCAAAGAACTTAGTTTAGTAATTCAAATTCAGATGTCGTGATTTTGTTTACTTGCGTGGTGGGCTTGTAATATTTCACATATTTTGCTATTTTGTTCACAAATGCCGTTTTATTCAGGCTTCGTCACTTATTCCAGAGGTGCGTGTATGATATGTTCACTGTTTCAATTGCTATTTGTAAGTTTTGGACACTGTTCTACCGGCTGCTGGGCCAGGTAGGAAATCTTGATTTTACACTTATATGTACTAGTTTCTAAGCTCGCAAATAGCTTTTTCGTATTTTCGCAACACTTTTAAGTCTTTTATATAAATCACTGTTTAAAATTTCCACTGCTATGACAATATTTTTGAATAAAACACACTCTGATCAACAAAATTAAACCGTCCGACACCAGTGTTGCCACGCGAAACACACACATTTCACATAATATAGCTTAAAAATATTGTTTTTATACGCATTATGCTGCATTATTCATATAACCATTTCTTGTTAACTAAGAAACATTCGGGAATTTGTATTTTCGGAATATTAAAACTTCGGGATTCGTAATTTTAACAATTCGATATAATAAAAAATCGTACTTTTGAAACATCGAAATAATAATATTCGGAAAATTGACTTTCGTCATTTTAATAAATGTGTTGTTTGAAATTTCGTTTATAAACTATTCGTGATTCGTGATTTTCGTTATTCGGAAACTTAAAATTCGGGATTGTGAATTATTCGGAACAATGAAATTCGAAATTTTAAAAATCGTTATTTTCATATTCGTAAAAAAGTAATTCGGAATTATGTAGTGTACCCATCTTATATTGTCCCAGGTTTGATCCCGGTGATAAAGCTGAAGGACATAGACGTGTTCAAGCCGGAGAGCCTGTGGGACACGGCGCGGCTCGCGTGGGGCCTATCCGCCATCGGAGGGCTACTCGTTGATCAGGTGAGTAATATCTCCTAGCTTACTATACACACACACGCACTCACGCCTTGTATTAATGTACTCCCTTGCGGGGTAGGCAGGGGTGCATTGCTGCACCCACTTTTCGCCAGAGTGTTATATTAGTCCCAATGTAATAGGGGGCGGGCCTATTGCCATTTTACGGGCACATCCAAGACCCGAGAACAAATATCTGTGTTTAAACAAATATCTGCCCCAGCCGGGAATCGAACCCGGGACCATCGGCTCAGTAGTCATGGTCATGGCTTACTATGCCGTATATAATTGTGATTTTTTACTGTGTATTAGGTTCTGATGACTGTTTTTTTACTAAACCGATAACAGGATTTATTCTCTTACTAGCTGTTACCGCAAGCTTCGATTCGCCGTAAAAAAAAGTTTTCCCGTGAGAATACCCCGATGAAGTTGTAGTAGCCTATGTGTTAAACCAGGGTATCAGCTAACTCCATACTAAATTTTCGTCAAAATTGGTTCAGCCGTTTTGACGAGAAGAAGTTCCAAACATACACACACAAACTTTCGCATTTATAGGTAATATTAGTAGTAGACTAGTAGTAGGATTACAGAACAAAGAGAACGACAGTCTGTTGACGACTGAAATTATACCCTCATACATAGCAGACTATTGTGAATTTAAAATAAGGTAACCTGACTTTGAATCTCACGAGTTTCGACTCTACGCCAGTCTAAAAGGTGAAAATTTTATATCACAACATCAATTTTAAACCTATTTTAAAGTGGCAAATAGCTCTATGAATTTGGGCGATAGTCTTTTGTCGCATAAGCCATATAGGTATTTCGGGTAAGGGGCACACTTTGTGCAGCTAGCAAGCTAGTTCTTCTTTAACGCTTTTTGCTTACAGCAACCATTATATTATTATAATCGGTTTAGTTTTAATTTCTATAACAGCCTTACGGTCTTATTCATAAAAAGTTACGGGAGACCTATAGGCCTGCTATAAGCAAATGTCAAAAAAACTTTATTCATAAACGATCAATAGCGCTAAAGAACTCTCCAACTGATTCGTAAAACCTTGATATGCTAAAGTTGGCTGGACCCTACTATATACCTTCCGTAAACCTCCTATTGTACAAAAACATGGCGGCCGGTCAACAGCTGTTCTGCTTTATTGGCGATTTCACATTTGTTGTGAGTTAATATTTGCTGAAAATAAGTTGCCGTAAATTTAGTAGTTTAAGTAATTTTTTTTTGTGGGTTTTGGCTTGGCCACTGCGCCTTTAAGCCAACGTAAACTTTTTTAAGTGCCGCGCCGTGGCTAACATAGATAATAGAGATTGATAAATGAATGAAAGTTTTCGCTATTTTTGTTTATGGTTTCGTCAGACCGGCAACTTAATAGGGTAAATTTCAAAATGTTTGGTCTGTGAAATCTATTAGCATCACTATAGTTACTGAAGGTTTACAGAACGATTATGAATAGAGATTTTTATGAAACCTCAAATAGGCTTAAAGTGTTCCGTAGCTATTGAGCTCAGTAAACCTACTTTAAGGTTTTTTTATGAATAAGACCGTTAAACTCAATAAAAACACAATACTATTAAACAACCACCGATTTAATCATCCGAGCAACAAAACTACACCGCATTAGCCACGATCCAGTCAGTAAACGCAGACACTTTGGTATTAACTCCCGGGTACCTCTTACTGGCACACCCTAAATGCCAAGACGGAAGTCCTACCAGTACATTTCCATAGTACAGTGGGCCACCGGAGTCTCTGAAACACACGCCTTTGCCGCCCACTCCCAAGACGCCTGCACATAGCATGTTGTGTGTGACCTCTCTACCGTATATACGACGACATTGCTCGTAGCTCACAGTATATACGGTCACGTCTTGCAATATCGTAGATGGCTCGCCATCGGGCTGTGGATAGATTGAATTTGTTGAACAAATGGGTAACGAGATAATTTGTTAAATGGGTAAGGAACTGGCTTATTTTATGGTCAAACTTTCCGCTTCATTCTGGTTGAAACATACTTATTTGCTCTCGAGTGGGGGTATAGGCCGTTTGCGGTTACCAGCATGCGTGTGAGCTAGTGGTGGGACTGCCGATAACCGTAAAGGCAGAAGAGTATATACAACCATGGATAGACAAACATTGATTGAAACGCCGTCCGATTGAACAACTGAACTTGGAATGGAAAGCCAAGGATGGTCTTCAGGCTCTCCTTAAATGAGTCCATTGTATCGAAATGGACAATATTAGACTGAATATTATGATGAGTAATAAGAAATTATGATGATTAATAAGAAATTATGATGATTACTAAGAATATTATGATGATTAATAAGAAATTCTTACCTGAGTATCTCCCCAACCGGCAAAGACCACTGCAGAGTTACCCGGCACCTCAATACCCTGAGCGTAGATGGCTACCGGCTGGATGCTTGGACCATAGACTAGGGCTTGCTCCAGGCGCAGCAAAGCGATGTCAGCGTCGAGGAAGACGAACTTATTGTAGTCAGGGTGGATGAGGTAGGATTCGACATTGATGACGGTGCCGCCGGTCTCACGGTAGGAGGTTCCAGCGCGGATACGCATGGGATCATCCTCGCTAAAAACAATTGGCAAATTATGTGAGAATAGGCGATTGTGGTATAAATTTAGTCAAGTGACGAATACGTCCGAGATACTCAATCAAGTCAGATAAACTATGAAAGGATGAAATAATAAAATAACAAAAAAAAACTAAAATCAAACGATTCTTTTCGAGAACAAATACTTACTCGACGCAGTGAGCGGCAGTTAGGACATATGTCGGGCTGAGGATGTTGCCGCCGCAACCATGACTCCAAGTCGTGGAGTTGAGGTACTCAATCTGCACTATAGCCGGATAAGTCTCGATGCTGGCGTCCGCTCCGCCGACGATCCTGTTGGTCGCCGCCACTGCTGAGGCAGTTGCTGTGGAGAGATAGAAAGTTATATATAATATTCTATATTTGTACACAAACAAGATCGGAAGTTACATAGCTTATATACTAACAAATAGGTACAATATGGTGAAATAAATTGTCTCATGGATTAGTTAGACTATCCTTTGAGCAGATTGAAACAAATAAGCTTTGGTAAAGATGAAAGATGTGGTTGACTGCTTTTAGGACATAGTCAATCGTTTTATACTGTTCGATTGTGAGCTTAACTGGGTACTTACTTCTTCTTCTTCTTCAATCGTGTAAATGCACTAATCTAACTTCCTCCAGTGTTTTGCTACTCTTATTGCGAGATCATTTGCCTTCATCAGGTCTCCTTGACTGCACTTTGGGGCATTAGGACACTCTATAAGGTGTGACGTAGTCTGGAGGCTTCCGCAACTGCATAGAGTGCTGGCATTGGCTGGGAGCATATCCCATCGCCTTAAATTGTCCTTCGTCCGGGCAACGCCAGCCCGGAGGCGGTTTAGTGTTTTCCATACAGACCACTCTTCACCCTGAGACTTACTGAGATGTCCCCACATATAAACTTAGTACCTACATATTTATAAAATCAATTACTTAACTTTACAAAAACTTACCAGTTAGAAGAAGAAGCGCCAATATAGCCATGTGTTTTTTTTTGTTTGTGTTTAATTAATAATTTCAAGTTTCTAGTTAACTGTCTTATATTCATCCACTCCATCAGATTATTTATTATCTACTTGACGATTCCCAGAATACTTAATAAACCTTATCTTTTCCAAAAACATAATAGCTTATTAACATAATAATTTCCAAAAATAGATTTTCTTTTTTAATAGTTCATATTATTATTATCGATAATAGTGTTATGTACGATCTATTGTTACATCCGATCGCTGTCGATGTCGTCGTGACTTCTCGTAACTGATAATATGAAAATCGTACCGATACTATCGATTTTTTTTACTGTTGTCGATACTTTCGAGACTTTTTGCTATCAGTTTAGATATTATCGATACTTTTTGCAGTCAAGGGGCGTCTATCGATAGTATCGTAGTGCACCGAATCTATTGGTCTAAAAAAGAGATCGATATTATACATATTCCTTTCGATATTTTGCGATTTTCTTCAGTTCATATCTTGTTTTTTTCGTGTGAATTCTCGGAAACATGAAGCGGTTCGCTTCTCACTCTTAAAATATAGGTTAGTCTGTGTTATTTCAACAAGTAATTTTAATAATTTGTTTTTTCGTCTAAGGTATCGATTTTTTATGTATACCACCTAATTTGTTTAACTTATGAGAGGATATCTCAGAAAAAACATACAATCATACGATAGTAATCAGATAAAAAAAGTACAATCCTAAAAATTACTACATAGGTATTCAATACTTATTATGGCAGTATCCTTCCAGACTTGGAGGAGTCTATCTATGTCTCCCACAGTGTGTTTTCAAGTTCTTGAAAATTTTATTTTGTTAGTGTTTAAACATTCATTTTAGTCTTTGTGTTTACTAATGTATTCGTCTTCAATGGTTTATCCATGGGAACAATCAATCACAAGAAGGAAGAAAGCAGCTTTCAATAAAAAAAAAAACATAACTGGTAATGTAATAAATGCAATCCATTTAATAAACTGTAAATACCAAAACTTACACCGCATTAGCCACGATCCAGTCCGTGAACGCAGACACTTTGGCATTAATTGACGGGTATTCTGCACTAGCACAGCCATAATGCCAAGACACGAGGCCCACAAGTACATTATTGTAATACATCGGCCCACCAGAGTCTTGGTCACATGGGCCTTTGCCGCCAGTGCCGAGGAATCCGGAACAAATCATGTTTTCTGTGAGCTCTTGGGTGCTGTACAGACGAGCACACTCATCGTAGTTCACAGTGTAGATGGTCACGTCTTGCAGGATTGGTGATGGATCACCATCGTCTTCGTCCTTTAAATATGTAAATAATTAATTTAATAAATAACAAAACATGGTAGATGGATTATTGGGAAACATACCGCCAGATTTATCGATAACGTCCAGCGATACCGCCTTCGCACTTGAAGATATGAAAGAAAGAAATAACAGTATTCATATTGAAAATGATGACTTGGCCTACGCTCTCCAGCCCCTTGGACCAATGACTTTATAGACAGGTAGCCTGTACTGGTTAGAACAGAGAGGCAGTGGATTGTGATATGGCGCTCTTTGAAGTGGAGAATCTTAGGCTAGTTATGATGAGTAATAAGATTGACATTCTTACTTCAATGAATCCCCAACCAGCGTGCACCACTGCAGAGTTGTCCGGAACCTCAGTACCCTGAGCGTAGATGGCTGCCTGCTGGATGCCTGGTCCATAGACCAGGGCTTTCTCGAGCTTCAGCAAAGCGATGTCAGCGTCGAGGAAGACGAGTTTGTTATAGTCAGGGTGGACGAGGGAAGATTTGACGTTGATGACAGTTCCTCCGGATTCGCGGTAGGAGGATCCAGCGCGGATACGCATCGGAGATTCGCTAAAGAAAGAAAGAAAGATTATTCACACAAAAATAATCTGATATCAAACGCTCATCCTTTTTGAATAAAAACTTACACAACGCAGTGAGCGGCTGTCAGAACATAAGTCGGGCTGAGGATGTTTCCGCCGCAAGCTTGACTCCAAATAGTGGTCTCGACGTCGAGGTACTCGATCGCCACTATGGCTGGATATTTCTCGATGCTGGCGTCCGCTCCACCGACGATCCGGTTGGACGCCGCCACTGCTGATGCAGTCGCTGTGGCGAGAAAGAGAGTTATTTATTGCAACCTCTACGGCACCAGGTTGTCTGGTGGTACATGTATTCAGTTTTCTCGTTATTCTGAACGATGAAAGCGAAGGATTTCTTGTCAGATCCCTAATATGTTAGAAAAACACAGAGAGGCTTCCAAGAAAAGCAGGGACAAGCCGAGATATTAGGACAAAGTTATATCGAAAATCAAAAACTTATGTTTATAAGCTCTGATAAGAGGACCGTAAACTTACTTTAGTTCTGATTTCATATTGTTCGATGGTGAGACAATAATAATTATGTAGAGATTTATGTGTTCTAAACACATACATTTTATTGTAAAATCAAACTTACCAATTAGAAGGAGTGCCCAGGTAGCCATGAAGTTTGTTTAGTTTGTCATTAATCATTTCAAGCTTGTAGTTAATTGTTTTATATACTACGTCCACTCAATCCGATTATTTCTTATCTACTGGGCGATTCCCTAATACCTACTTATCTTATTTACAAATTTATCAGCTTCCATAGTAAATTACTGATCATGCTAGTATTAGATCTAAAATTATTTTTAGTTTTCAATGGTCGATACTTTTATGAGTCTTGAATCGTTTATTTATTCTTAACGAAATAATATTATTTTAAAAAAAAGTTACAATAGATAGGTACTTACTTCTTCTTGTTTAAGTAGCTAGGGTCGTTTCTATCGGTAGTGTCGTAGTTTACCGATTCCTGCTCTAAAATAGAGATGGGTAGTATCGATACTGGCATTTGTCGATAAAAAAATGGACGTAACGTTTTTACTAGGTATACTTAACTGCCTTTTCGTGTACATTATTATTCATAAAATGCCATTTGCCAAATGCCATTTCTCATTCTTGGATTATCACTGGTATTTCAGTCAGTCATTTTTATTAGATTTTTTTGTTAAGGTATCGAGTATCGACATTCTGATGTATACCACTCAATTGATTAATCAATGGTTTTAATGAGCTAGTATTTACTAATAAGAGATTATCTTAGGAAAAACATACAATCGATTGATAATAATCAGATAAATAAATTGAATTGTAACCATTCTGAGAATAACTATTCAATTATGATTATGGCAGTATCCTTCCAGTCTTGTAAGGGGCCTATATTCGCAGTAGGTTTCTAAGTGCTATTTGTTTATTTTGGCAGTGTTTGATTCGATTTGATGGAGTTGGTTAATTTTAGTGAGATTTTCTTCGTCTTAAATACATTGTTTATCCGTGGAAACAATGATGAAAGGAGCTTAACTTTCAATAAAAACATCGGTCAGTACAATTTAAATCACAATCCATTTAATAAACTGTAAATACAAAACTTACACCGCATTAGCCACGATCCAGTCAGTGAACGCAGACACTTTGGCATTAATTGACGGGTATTCCGCACTGGCACAGCCATAATGCCAAGACACGAGGCCCACAAGTACATTATTGTAATACATCGGTCCACCAGAGTCTTGGTCACATGGGCCTTTGCCGCCAGTGCCGAGGAATCCGGAACAAATCATGTTTTCCGTGATCTGTTCGGTGCCGTACAGACGAGCACACTCATCGTAGTTCACAGTGTAGATGGTCACGTCTTGCAGGATTGGTGATGGATCGCCAACGTCTTCGCGCTGTAGATAAGTAAAGAATTGATGAAACAATTAACGAATGATAGATATTGTTGGAAAACATCCCGCCAGAGTCATCGACATCATCCAGAGACATCGATTTCGCTTTGGCAGATATGCTTTCGCTATGCTTCTGCTGAGTTATGCTATATTTAGCATATAACTCGGCCCTGCTATGTTCTTATTTTATTGGTAGATTCGGTAGTGAATGAGGTCTAGCGCTCCTTCAAATCAACTCAGCGAGAGAAATAAGGTAAATGTTAGGCTGATAATGATGAGTAATAAGATTGAAATTCTTACTTCAATGAATCCCCAACCAGCGTGCACCACTGCAGAGTTGTCCGGTACTTCAGTACCCTGAGCGTAGATGGCTGCCTGCTGGATGCCTGGTCCATAGACCAGGGCTTTCTCGAGCTTCAGCAAAGCGATGTCAGCGTCGAGGAAGACGAGTTTATGATAGTCAGGGTGGACGAGGGAAGATTTGACGTTGATGACAGTTCCTCCGGATTCGAGGTAGGAGGATCCAGCGCGGATACGCATCGGAGATTCGCTAAAGAAAGAAAGAAAGATTATTCACACAAAAATAATCTGATATGAAACGCTCATCCTTTTTGAAAAAATACTTACACGACGCAGTGAGCGGCTGTCAGAACATAAGTCGGACTTAGGATGTTTCCGCCGCAAGCTTGACTCCAAATAGTGGTCTTGAGGTCGAGGTACTCAATCGCCACGATGGCTGGATAGGCTTCGATGCTCGCGTCCGCTCCACCGACGATCAGATTGGACGCCGCCACTGCCGACGCAGTCGCTGTGGCGAGAAAGAGAGTTATTTATTGCAACCTCTACGGCACCAGGTTGTCTGGTGGTACATGTATTCAGTTTTCTCGTTATTCTGAACGATGAAAGCGAAGGATTTCTTGTCAGATCTCTAATATGTTAGAAAAACACAGAGAGGCTTCCAAGAAAAGCAGGGACAAGCCGCGATATTAGGACAAAGTTACATCGAAAATCAAAAACTTATGTTTATAAGCTCTGATAAGAGGACCGTAAACTTACTTTAGTTCTGATTTCATATTGTTCGATGGTGAGACAATAATAATTATGTAGAGATTTATGTGTTCTAAACACATACATTTTATTGTAAAATCAAACTTACCAATTAGAAGAAGGAGTGCCCGGGTAGCCATGAAGTTTGTTTAGTTTGTCATTAATCATTTCAAGTTTGTAGTTAATTGTTTTATATACTACGTCCACTCAATCCGATTATTTCTTATCTACTGGGCGATTCCCTAATACCTACTTATCTTATTTACAAATTTATCAGCTTCCATAGTAAATTACTGATCATGCTAGTATTAGATTTAAAATTGTTTTTAGTTTTCAATGGTCGATACTTTAGTAAGTATTGTGTCGTTTATTTATTCTTGACGAAATAATATTATTTAAAAAAAAGTAACAATAGATACTTACTTCTTCTTGTTTTAGCAGCTAGGGTCGATTCTATCGGTAGTGTCGTAGTTTACCGATTCCTGCTCTAAAATAGAGATGTAGTATCGATACTGGCATTTCATTCGCCCGATTGCGCTCGTCGAGTGAATACCTGTGCGCGCGCGTTCTACTCTTTGTTTTTCTACCCACATTGTGCTCACATTTTCACGAGTGCCGTGATGGCGCCTAGTACTAAGTGTGGTAAATGTAATAAGATTGTACCTTTAAAGACTGAGGAGAAGTTCACATGTAAGAAGTGCCTAAAAGTTTATCATAAATTGTGCTGTGCTAAAAATGATAATAATATATGTGAATTGTGTACATTGGATTCACCACATAAGCAAGGTTCAGCCACCCCAAGCTCCTCGCTGCTTCTAGATTTGGATCCCAAAGCCGTATCTGTCGAAGCTCTTCTGGTGGAGCTGAATAAGAAAATGCAGGTGGTAATGGACATCAGAGAAGACACCAGCTTCTACGCGGCGAAATATGACGAAATGGTGACCAAACAAAATGAGTTATTGCAGATTATTAAAAAGCAACAAAACCAATTTGAGGACTTATCAAATAGATTTAAAAACCTAGAAAAGGTCAACCAGTCACTGCAACAACGAGTGGAAGCTTTGGAACAGGCGGAGAAATCTTCGAATATCGAAATCGTTGGATTGAAGATGGCGGACAAAGAGAATACCTTGTCTATGGTGCAAACAATTGCCAAAAGACTGGACGTTAAACTGGAGGATGTGGAGCGGGCCTGGAGGCTGGGACGTCCAGTACCCGGCCGCCGCCCTCCCCCTCTCATTGTGAAACTCCGCTCCGTGGCAGCCCGTGACCTCTGGATGGGGAAAAGAGGACTTCTACGTAGCAACAAGGATATTTTCTCCGACGAGAATGATGACTCGCCCATTTTCTTTAACGAAGATCTAACGAAACACAACAGAGATCTCCTGTGGAATGTTAAGCAAAAGTTAAAAGCGACATTCAAATACATATGGGTAAAAAACGGCCGCATATTGTGCAAGAAAATTGAAAATGCTAAAACAATACAAGTTACAAGTATGGCTGACCTTGATAAGATAGTCGCAGGATGAAGGTACAATAATTACGTTATTTTATA